>NC_044368.1:2429125-3748746 GCF_007364275.1 Archocentrus centrarchus | reverse complement strand
GGTCTTCAAATTCTCATGAACCCTATCAATAAAGCTGTAAAAGGCCAAAAAAAAAAAGATAGTGTTTCTATACTTGGCCTATATTCTATACCATGCAGATGGCCTCACATTTGACTCCACTATACTTTGGTTTAGGAGGAGTTCATGGTCGACTAAGTGACTGCGAGGTCCCCAAATCATCAGCCCTCCACCACCATGCTGACTGTTGGTCTGAGGTGTTTGTGCTGATATGCTGCTTGGTTGTCGTGTTGCTGTGCATTATGGTCTCATCTGTCTAAAGAATGTTGTTCAGAAGTCTTGTGGTTTGTTCAGATGCAGCTTTGCAAACCTGAGCCACGCTGCTGTGTTCTTTTTAGAGAGAAGAGGCTTTCTCCTCGCAACTGTTCCAAACAAGTCATACTACTTCAGTCTTCTTCTGTCTGTGCTTAAACTATCTAGAAATTAGTTAACCTCCTAAATCCACAGCTGCATCTCAGACTCCACAGGCCTCACTTAGCATGTTAGAGGTTAACATCATCACCTTTTCCATTTCTTTCCATCTCAGGTCAGCTGACAATGATTGTGGGCCAGGTGGGTTGTGGGAAATCCTCCCTGCTGCTGGCCATGCTTGGAGAAATGCAAGCCATTGAGGGAGGAGTCTACTGGAGCAAGTAAGATAATATGTTATAGTACAAAGGACCTCGTGTGATATGCAAGAATATTTTTAGTGTAACAGAAGATCCAAACAAGATGGATTAATGAGAAGTCAAATAGTTTTTTGTGTACTGCACATAATTAATGTGGATATAAATCTGTTCTTTTAGCATTAGAAAATAAAGCAGCAACTTTTTTTTGTTTTTAAATGTAGCAACTAGAGGATCTGCAGTTTCCTGCAAATTAAGTTAAGTTTGTTTGACTGCATTTTTATTTTACTCATCTGACCACATATAATGATGATGATGATGATACTTTATTGATCCCACAGTGGGGAAATTACAGATATAGTACATCTTCTAATAACTGCAGGGTAATGGACTATGATTAGGAGCAAATGCAAACTGATAATATCCTGTTTGTGCACCAAGTAAAGCTGACAGTAACAAGAAGAGCCAGTTATCGGCCCATTAGTGTCACATGTCCAGGAGCAGTATTCAGTGTCATTTAATTTGCCGCTCTCGGGGTTATCTGGGATCTGTCAGCTTCCCTTTTGAAAAGCTTTTCATTTATAAAATCAATTATGGAGCACTCAGAGTCAAATTATGATGTTTAAAAGGATTATATTCACTCTCAGTTTAAAGTAATTGCCCTTCAGTAGCTAAAATGTGGGCATATTGAGTTGTTCCAACGATGCTTTTATTTGTTTTATTATTTGTCTAATTAAATAACATCAGACAAATTTATTGTGCAGCCTCACAAATCAGTAATAAATGAATAAACTCTCAGTGAATCAATTATGTGGAGGATATTTGGTAATAATAGAAGGCAGTCTCACATTGATTTACCTGAAGGTAATTCTGCTTTCAGGATTTAGTAATTTCTATGACTCAAAAAGAGGTCAGCTGTATTGATCATTTTCTGACATTTTAGTCAAATTATGAAGTGACTTTGGTGTTACATTGTTTCCTGTATCTTGTCGTGATAATTAAAGAGAACTCCAAAGATAACAATGATAATTTTTAACACTTGGGTTTCTTCCATAGTTGCAGCCACTTATTCTTAACACCCTGACAGCTTCACACTGAGGCTCCGTTCACTCAGGAGTGTCACCTGCAGTGAGATGTTACAATTCGTAGGTTACTTTTATAACCTTGATGCTATGAGTACCAATGACTGTAAGAAACATGAATTGGGTGCACAAGTTTGAATTTATTTCACATTTTCTCTGATCCACAAAGGGCCAAAAGTATACATACAGGCTCAAATATATACACACACTTAAATATTTTAATAAGTGGTGCTAAAGGTTCTGCACTCACTTTTAGTTTACAAGGCCAAGGTCTTTAAACTTCTCATTAATGATCATGATTGATTACAATTAAAGTCATTAAAGATGTGTGCTGTACAACCCACCCTGGAACAAGAGCTGTAAATGATTAGAGAAACAGCAATAAGTGTGCATTAAGATTGCTGTAATACCAGAAAAGTTGCACAGATTTAATTTGCTTTAGAGGTCAGCCAAGGACACTGAGGAGACAGGAAAATAATTTGGTAACAAAAGGTCAGCGTAGGTGTCTGCGGTGTGTGTGCTAACTTAAAGGTCATATTAGATAAGACGTGTTTTCTTTCCGTGAGTCCTTCAGAGGAACTTTGAATTTCTATCTCCTGTATTTCTACACACGCCTTTATTTTCTCTTTGCTTTCATTTCTTTAAATGCAGGCTGGAGATGCACAACTGTCTCTGCACACTAACCTTTGTTTGCATCTCTGGATGTGTGTGTGTGTGTGTGTGTGTGTGTGTGTGTTTTTATGTGTGTGGTTTCTGTCACTTTACCTCCTGCCTTCTTGCCATATCAGGCTGCCTGATAGTGAGGTGATCCACGAGGGGAACATAAGGTACCTTCGCTCTGGTCTATCTGTTCTCATTTAAACACACTGTGTAAATATTTAGATTTGGACTGTATCTATTTTCTCATACTTACACGTCTTACACACGGGGAGTATTTGCTTACTGTTAAACTAGTTTTTTGTCCAAGTTAAAATTTCTGATCCGGTGAGTAGTTGACTCTGTTATCCACACATCTACATTTGTGTGGACGGGCCCACCATTAGCAACTGAAATAAACCCAAAGTGCTTCCATACAAGGACAGAAGAATTAATGTTTTAGTAGTAGCCTGTTTTTTTTTTTTTTTTTACTACTCATTGTTGCCATCTTTCACAGCTCACTGAGCTCACCTTCATCGCAGTGCGCTGCAAGTGTTTCCCTACCAGTTTATTATGAAGAGGCTAACAGTGACCCTCTGTTTTATTTTCAAGCCTTTAAACATTCACATTTAGCTGTTTGGATGATTTGCATCATATCATGTGAAGTTTAAGTAGGTTGAGTAGTATGAGTGTGTTCACCTGTGGTTCGTCATGACTCACCACAGTTTAGTTCAATTTCAGAACCTCGTGTGCTGATATCAGGTAAATCTGTGTCTGTGTTCTCTATGGATGCTTTCTGGCTGTTGTTTCCTGAATTAGTCAAAAATTATTCTCAGGTTCAAACATGTTGTGATGCACTGACCTGTTGGCCAGTGTAGGGAGTAGGTGATGACCACATAGACATCTGCAGCTGCAGAGTATAATAAAAAGCAGCTGCAGCTAAGCTCTGACTGGCTGGATGCAGACTTGAGGTTCATCATGAAGTTGGACAGTGAGGTTAATATTGGAGATCTGTGGTAGTCACATAAATGGCAGTGCACAATTCATATCCAACATGTCCTCCAATCCAAATGTAAGTCTCCGTCATTTCTGCAGGCCCTGAAATAAGACCTATATGTATATTTCCAAAATGAGCGCTCCTACCTTTACTAATTTTGTTTTACTGATTTTTTTTTTCTTCATGTCTTCTTCAATTGTAGATGATAATTTGACATTGAAAACATGGAAAAAAGGCAAAACTTTAAATGATATTTACATCACACTATTTGCACATCTACCCATAGTGATTATTATTCACTCACCATCTAAATCATTGAGTTCAAGTGTTCGGTCACTTCCATGTCCACAGGTGTATAAATCAAGCACCTCGGCATGCAGACTGCTTCTACAAACATCAGTGAAAGAATGGGTCGCTCTCAGGAGCTCAGTGAACTCCAGCGTGGTACCGTGATAGGATGATACCTGTGCAACAAGTCCAGTCATGAAATTTCCTCACTACTAAATATTCCACAGTCAGCTGTTAGCGGGATTATAACAAAGTGGAAGTGACTGGGAATTACAGCAACTCAGCCATAAAGTGGTAGGCCACGTAAAATCACAGAGTGGGGTCAGTGGATGCTGAGGGTCATAGTGCACAGAGGTCACCATCAATCACTACAGACCTCCAACCTTCAGATCAGCTCAAGAACAGTGAGTAGAGAGCTTCATGGAATGTGTTTCCATGGCAGCTGCATCCAAGCCTTACATCACCAAGCTCAATGCAAAGTGTTGATGCAGTGGTGTAAAGCACGCTGCCACTGGACTCTAGAGCAGTGGAGACGTGTTCGCTGGAGGGATGAATCACACTTCTCCATCTGCCAATCTGAGGGAGGAGTCTGGGTTTGGTGGTTGCCAGGGGAACGGTACCTGTCTGACTGCATTGTGCCAAGTGTAAAGTTTGGTGGAGGGGGGGTGGTTATGGTGTGGGGGTGTTTTTCAGGAGTTGGGCTCGGCCCCTTAGTTCCAGTGAAAGGAACTCTTAATGCTTCAGCAGACCAAGACATTTGGGAAAATTTGATGCTCCCAGCTCTGTGGGATCAGTTTGGGGATGGCCCCTTCCTGTTCCAACATGACTGCACACCAGTGCACAAAGCAGCTCCATAAAGACATGGATGAGCCAGTTTGGTGTGGAAGAACTTGACTGGCCTGCACAGAGTCCTGACCTCAGAACACCTTTGGGATGGATTAGAGCGGAGACTGTGAGCCAGGCCTTCTCTCCAACATCAGTGTCTGACCTCACAGATGTGCTTCTGGAAGAATGGCCAAAAATTCCCATAAACACTCCTAAACCTGAGTTGAAGCTGTTATAACTGCAAAGGGTGAGCCGACATCATATTTCAGCCTTTGGATTAAGAATGGGATGTTGCTCATTTGGCAATGTAGTGTATCATTGTTTTACTTTTTTTTTTTTTTTAACATCAGTGTGACACTATTTTTTCTTTCTGGCACCCCTGTTGTCAGATTACTTCACATCCTTCTGCAAAATGAGCTCGGTTTAGCGGTTTGATTTGAAGATTCTGTATCTGTGTAAGGTCTTCCTCTGTGAAGGTCTCCACACAACTTGAGATATGACTCTTACACAAACACACTTTCGGTCGCAGAAAATATGCGACCTCATTGTCGAGGAAGCCACAAAACCTAATTATCACAGACAGACAATGACTGCATCGCTTGCATGACCCTTCTGTCCTGGGTGGGAAGGTTAATTCAGTTAACAGTTGGCAGACTGGGGTTTGACTTGATGATGTGACTCTTCCATTTGTTTTTATGTTTTTTTGTTTCTTCTTGCTTTTAGTTTTCTACCTCAAACAAAAGGAAACAGCCCATCTTCTCTCTGTCTTTGTTACTGCTTTGCTTTTTTGTGCAGTGTTCTTGTCCATGTGTTCACTCATAAGCACAAGTATACATGCAGGAGGCTAATTCTAATACACTGACTTTGACAGTTGGTCAGGGGCAGAGGAGTCTGATGAAGACAACAGGAGGTACTTGCTCTTCTTCTGGTCTCCTGCCTCAGAATGATGTGACCATTTGACCCTTCAATCTCCTCTACTCCTCCTCTACTCCTCTTCTTTCTCCTCTTCTTTCTCCTCTCTCAGTTTTAACTCCATTTTTTTATTGTTACTGTTCCTCAGAAGAAATTGTTGTTTTGCAAGTAGTCAGGCTGTTGTTCATGAACACATGAGCTACTTTTTTTTATCACTATATTTATTTATATAATGTCACAGACAAAAGTCATAAAGCTTTAGAAAATTGGAATTAACAGCAGTGTAAAAACAAAATAAAAGAGTGAACAATGCAACGAGCCATAGAGAGAACACACTAAGAACATACAGTTAGATTTTTAAGTGCAATAACCTGCCTTTTTAGACTATAGTTCAGTTTTTATGAATCATTTATTAATACATATAATGTCCTATTTATTTTCATGTACTTTTGTGGATTTATTTTCAATGCGGAGCAGAGCTTGTAATTTCAAAAGATGTAAAAAGCCCAGTAATGGCTGAGAGCTGGATCAGTTATTGCTTTTGTAATGATCCTGCCGTCCTCAGTGTGTGTTCAGGAGCATCGGCCTTTATAGAGTAACATGTTTCGCTCATTGTGTTGCTCTTTGTTCATCAAGGATGCCATTAGTTTTGTTGTTTTGCATCATGTGTTCTCGGAGTTGTTTTTTGCTTTTAATGCTGGGAGTCGCTATAAACCCCCCAAAATAGAAACACATCGAAGCATGCTCTGCTAATCTGTATCAGAAATATACAGGCATGTCTATTGTCACAACCCAGCTCATAAGACACAACATAAAGTGAAGCTTGACACCAGAGAATTTGTTTTTCTCCTCCATGCTCTGAGACTGTGCTGGGAGACACAGCAAACCTTCTGGCAGTGGCACGTATTGATGTGCCATCCTGGAGGAGTTGGACTACCTGTGCAAGGGTCAAGGCATCATCTCATGCTACCATTCATGTCACTGACTCAAAACTAGTGAAAAAAACAAAACTAGTGAAAAGATGAGGAGGGAAAATGTGAGTGTCCTCCACCTGTAAATCCATTCCTGTTTTGGAGGTTGTCTCATTGCTGCTCTGGTGCACCTGTTGTTAATTTCATTAACACCAAATCAGCTGAAACTGATTAACAACCCCCTCTGATATTTAACTGACCAGATCAGTATCCCAGAAGTTTAACTGACTTAATGTTACACATTTTTTGAGGAGTGTAGATAATAGATATAATTTTAAACAGTGTCTACATTTCTCCTGACTGGAAACTATTGAGTTCTGAGAAACTATTGAATTGCAGTATCCTACTTGCTGATTACAGTAATGAAACATTCAACAACTCTCTAAATAATGTAACAAGTTAAATTAGGGCCACAGTATCAGTAAGTGAAAAAAGAACCAGTCAAAAAAGTGAAATATTATTAATCAAATACAAAGCAGAACACTAGAACTGCAGGTTAATATAATGGTCCCTATACAACACATTAAAACACACACTGTCAGGATCAAACAGCCCTCCGAGCTCTTTTTAATAACAGAGCAGGTATCAGGTCAGACTCCCAGCAGAGTGCTTCAGTGGTTTTTGTCCTCGCTGTTTGTTTTCATCATTGTGCTGCTGTAGCTGGTGTTATGTTGTTTTAAATTAATTGTTGATGTTTCTGTTGATAATTTGCAGCTCATCTTTAACCCCATCCACGATCTTCATATTTAGCCCTCATATCTGACATGCTGTGTTTTTTTTTTTTTTTTTTTTTTTTTTATATTGCAGTGGAGTTTGACAGATTTACAACCATAATCCTCCCGCTCTTCCTCCTCTTTTTTATGTTTGGGTTCCACGTTCATAAAGCTCATTAGAACAGGAGTACTGATCTTAGTTTTACTTTTGACCCTACTTTCCTAACTCTGTCTCAGCACAGCAGGAAAACAAGAGAGATAATCAGTTGTCTGTACTTAAAGTTAACTTGTGTGTGTGGGGTACAGAGCTGTGATGGTGTGGCTGTAGTCGAAGGAAAGGTTTAACATTCAGAGAAAAAACACTGAGAATTCCCCAGATTAAACTTAGGGAAAATTATTGCCTATTCTAAGAAAGTGATAATTTTGTAACAAATTTTCCAAGCACTTATCTGAGTTTGTTGTCACACATTTATGGGGAAAATATATTAAAAAAATTAGTCGTGCCACAAATATTCCTGCTTGCTGTGCATTATGTCTTCAGTGGATGGCTGATTTTAAGCTCAGCATCATCTTGAGGCTCCAGAACTGGAAGCCACATTACTGTGATAGTCGATCAGTATTCCTGCTCTGTAAAGCTTTATGAATGCATAACCTGCAGTTCTTACCTGGTATCTGTTTGTCTCTATTTCCCATGGTGCACCCAGCAAGAACAGAAACTCTGTGGCCTACGCTGCCCAGAAGTCCTGGCTGCTCAACGCTACAGTGGAGGAAAACATCACCTTCGGCAGCCCGTTCAGCAAACAGCGGTAAGAACCCCACAGCTCACAGTCACAGCTCACTGCAGGAGTGCTTTGTGTTCAGAAGTGTTGCACATTTAGTGCTTTTCTGATCTGAATTTGATCTGTTCTGATGGTTTTCATGTGTGTTTTTCAGGTACAAAGCAGTGATTGACGCCTGCTCTCTGCAGCCAGACATCGACCTGCTGCCTTTTGGAGACCAGACTGAGATTGGAGAGAGAGTATGCATGCGTTTAATTATTGCAGAAAAGATATTCTTGACCATTTTTTTCCACATTACCGTGCGGATAGATTTACTTTCCATTGTTTTTTAAATCAGTACCCTGCAAGTCAGTCTCTTTCTGTGTCAGGGCATCAACCTGAGCGGAGGTCAGCGACAGAGAATCTGTGTGGCCAGAGCTTTGTACCAGAACACCAACATCGTCTTCTTGGTAAGCTAAACTTGCACAAAATAATATGTACAAAACATCGGAGACACTGGTGAGTTTTGATTTTTATGTTTTTTTTCCAAAGAACATAGTAATGACACCATTTCTGAGGACATTTTAATGTAAAAATACTCATAATTTGTAGCCAAATTGGATAAATGTAATTTATTTACTAGATTAATTTCAGTCATAATCTAACGTTCCTTTGCTGTATAATTGAATGTATCATGCAGTGATGTATGATATGACACACAGTACATGGTGACCGCTGGGATACTGATAATGAATGCAGTCATGTGTTTATCTCTGTGAGTAGTTGTGTCATTTCCTGCTGCCACCTCAATTTGTAATCAGTTATCAAGCATACATTCCACATTAAAATCCAACAGTGGCGTTCTTTTATACACTCATGACCCTGTGTAATGTCTACAGTGGTTAATAGAAAGTGAATGTATAATGAGGAGGGAATGTTTTCCTTTGTGCTGTTCATATCTGATATCAGGGTTGTGCGTCATACAGTCTCACATTGAAAGACATAAAATAATAATACAGCCTTCATTAATGTGATATAGAACACATGTTATATCTTCCACACACCTATTAAGACAGACATTAATGGATATTTGGCTGTTATCCCAGACATGAGTAGAACAGGTAGTACAGAGACAGGGGGATGGTTTTTTTACCCTCACAGGGAGCAATTGCTAGTTCTGCTTGGAAATGTCATATTAGATTTTCTTGCAGTGTTTAGTAAAAATATTTATTTATTCATTTACCTTTATTTAACCAGGAAGTCTCATTGAGATCAAATGTCTTTTACAGGGGAGACTGAGCCAAATAGCAGCCATACAAATTGAACACAACATAAAATACAATGTAAACAACATGATGCACAATGTACTAATACCACAACAAAAAATGCCTCCTTCGCAGCGTTCCTTGTGATTGAACGAAAGATATTAGTGTGTCTAGGTTTAGGTTGTTTTGCAAATTATTCCATGTCTAAGATGTGTAGTAAGAAAATGCTGTTTTGCTGTATAAAGACTGTATAAAAAGTGGACATAGACTTGTGACGTCTCCTGTGCCGTGAAGTAGGAAACAAAAGCAACTCTCTATGTTTGATTTGGCAGTTTTACACCGAGCTTCCTTCCTGATGCAACCCCAAATCAAACCAGCAACCTTCCGCTTCCCAAACGAATGTGTTAACCGCTGCACCGTTCTGCTCTAAAGTTATAACTTTTAACATGGAAGTCTATGGAGCAAGCCTCAAGTGGCTGTTTGAGGAACTGCATGTTTTGTCACTTTCCCTCTCATGGACTCATGAGAGGGAAATATGAGAAGGCACAGGACAACAAGTTATGTGTGTCAGTGGTAAATTTATGTCCAAGCTGAACAGAGTCCAAAATATGTGTTTAGACCAGTTATTTACATATGTATTCTGTATGTAATCGTTTTTTTTTTTTTTTAATGTACCTGGTCACTGCATTTCTGTAACAACTGAATACTTAGAGATGCATTTCTGACTGAGAAAGCCATTAATCTGTCAGACTAACTGATATCTATTTGTCTCACATCTCTCAGGATGATCCATTCTCAGCACTGGACATCCACCTCAGTGATCACTTGATGCAGGAAGGAATCCTCAAATTTCTGCAGGATGACAAACGAACTGTGGTTCTCGTTACCCACAAACTGCAATATCTTATACATGCAGACTGGGTAGGGCCTTCTATTCTAAGGAACATACAAAGTGATTTCATTAATTTAGTGAGGAGTGTTCTTTTTCATCAAGCCTTAACTTCCTCGAACATCGATTTCAGTATTATATTGTGTGTTTTGTCCAGATTATAGCAATGAAGGATGGGACAGTACTGCGAGAGGGAACTCTGAAGGACATTCAGACTCATGACGTTGAACTCTATGACCACTGGAAAACCCTGATGAACAGGCAGGATCAGGAGCTGGAGAAGGTAACATATAAACCTGCAACAGTGTAAGTGCACATCAAAGCTTTATTTCTACTGTAATGTTGCTCTTATTGTATCCACTCGGTCTGTTTGCAGGATATACAGCAGGACAGTCAAACAACACTTGAGAGGAAGACACTGAGGAGAGCTTTCTACTCCAGAGAGGCCAAGAGCCAAATAGATGATGAAGATGAAGGTGACAGTTTTGTTTTCAGTGTAACTGGTTGAGACATGTTGGTTCAGTTGTCAGAGTTCCCTTCCAAAATGAAAACGATATGATGACAATCGCACATGAATGAAAAACCTAACATTTGAGTGGAAATTTTTAACTTGGTAAAAGTTCTCAGAGAAAACTCCATTACAAAGAATTTGTTCTTTGGTTAGTTCTCAGCCGCAGAGGCCTGCTGAATGCTGATGGGTGTAATCAGTCACAAAGACGGTGCTAAACCAAAAGTCTCCCTGTGATTGCTTTGGTTGCTAGCAGATTGCTCTGGTCACCTGTAGTTTGCATGAAAGACAACGACTTATCTGCAAATACTCGTCAACTACTTGCTGAGCTGTGGCAAAACTTGAAGAAACTGGAAATGGAGAACGTTTGCTTTCAAAGTGTTATGACCTTGCTCAAAAAATATGTGCAAGGTCCCAGGTTCAAATCCTGGACAAGCCCCCAAATATGCCCCAACATATTTGCCACAATTCTGCTGACATTCAACAAACATTTATTTATCAAAATATGATTACAGAGAACCAACAGAAACAGAGGCCATGGGAGCCCTTGCTTAAACAAACAACAGAATAGGAAGACCATGAACCAACTCCACAATGTGCTGTTGGATTAAGGCTTCTTCCCTAACCTAGTTTTAGCAAGCCAAACTGCTAGAAACAAAACCAAAAACAGGACTGCCAGTAACTCAACCCAACTTATAATTTAAAAAAAACAAAACTGTACATGCAATAGAAACAAACTGCTGATGGAGGTGAGGGAGGAAGAGAGAAGGACCAGGTTGCCAGTCACCCACCTCCATGCTCCCCCTACCCTAAGTTTATATGTGTGCGGCAAGCCTTCTGCAATCAATAGGAACTAAGGGTGAATCAGGGACGTGAGGGCAGGTTAATGTGAGTGACAAGAGAACAATAACAAGATGATGAATGAGCCAACACATTTTGAGCTGCTGCAATGAAATTTTGGCAAAATAAACTAGCCTCCCGCATAATTTTTTCACTTCTTTAGGTTGATAATTTTAATTTCCATCAAAATATGTGGCATTCTTTCATCCCTAACACCCAGTCCATGTCAGTATAGAAATCAGCATGATTTTTTCCCCCATTGGGATGTGATGTGTTCCTTTCATTTTTTTGAGCAGTGTATTTGCTGTACCTTCTCAGTCCTTTAGCCCTTCTGTTTATAACCTTCAGTATTATACCATTGTGAAACTTTGCTGAAGTACTTTTTTAGATAGTTCCCTCCAAGTGTTGGACATGACCAATATATGCGCTATACAGTATGTGATAATATGTATGCCACACACTCACTATGAGGTTACCTGTGCTAATGGTCTTGCTTCAGGTTTGGTGAGTGAATTTATATTATTTCTATTTGTATGTAACTTAGCACTAATTAGCAGGCATCTTGTTCTGTGCAAAGAGCCTGTACAGTTGATGGATGTACCTTGTTAGTCAAGTTAATAGCATTAGCTAATAGCACAGATCCCAAATTGGCATCCACCCACCAGTGTGTAACATCATTGTGGCTGTGTCTATCTTCAATACAGTGATGAAAACCCTCAGCTACTTCATCTCAACATAGAAATATTATCTTCTAAATGTGATTTTATTCTAACAGAAGAAGAAGCAGAGGAGGAAGACGATGATAACTTTTCTACAACCACCAACAGAAGATCAAAGATACCATGGAAGGTAATCGATTCATCTGCGCAAAGCAATGTTTCCCCGACTTCAAGTGTTATTGGCAGCAACTAATCAGTCTCACTGCTGCTTGATATTTATTATGATAACTGCTGCTCCTTCACCTCCTCAGGTGTGCTGGTGTTACCTGTCTTCTGGGGGTTTCTTCATGGTTTTCCTCATGGTTTCCTCTAAACTCGTCAAACACTCCGTCATTGTTGCCATTGATTACTGGCTGGCTAACTGGACGTCCTCCAAAAACAGCAGCAATGCCACAATGACACCAGCTGTGAAGGCTGAGGTATGATATACTAGCATTTTACTGGGTTACTTAATTAAAATCAGTTCATAAACTTTATCTGCAATTGACTCTATTTTCCTGAGAGCATACAATACTGGAAAATATATAAGAAGTCCTTTGAAATAATTTATAAATAAATAATTTTATCATAAAGATAAAAAAACAACATGCTAATGTTGAGGCTCAAAATGCAGGGATTAGAAAGCAGTTGATGAATCTCAGTGGGCACATCTGTAAAGACAGTTTGTGATGATAAGAGGTTCAGAAATATTACTCTTGTTTGACATTGTGTGATTTTTGTGTGTGACCTGCAGCAGAACTACTATCTGTCAGTGTTCATTGTCTTGTGTGCGGCTGGAATCACTTTATGCCTCATCACATCCCTCTCTGTGGAGTTTCTGGGTCTTTCTTCAGCCACCAACCTGCACCACAACCTGCTTAACAAGATCATTCACGCTCCAGTCAGGTACGCAAAAACACAACTACAACAGGTCCAGCGTCGACGGGTGTAAAATAGCTGGAAGCTCAGGTCACTATTTTGTAACCTGCTGTAAGCTGTTGTTGCATTTTAAATGCCTGCACCTCCTGTACTAAAATTGAGTCATACAGCAGTGTTTTTTAGTTTGACTTACCCTCTCAGATTTATTTATTTCTATTAATTTTTAAAAGTAACAATCACTCCTGCAGATGCTTACCAAGCAAACTTTAACTTTGGATTCTTTGGGGCAGAAATCTTTTTTCTGTTAATAAACACATTTGGGCAATTCCTAAACTGCATCATGAACTTGAATTTAGATTTTTTCTTCATTTTAATATATATGTTTTTGCTTGTAATAAAATGTTTTGTTAAGTCTTATCTTTTTATTTGAAGTTGCTAATATTTTGTGCTGGTCTTTTATCCTGTAGGTAAAGCCGAACATTTGCTGGTTAATAATATTCCAAGTTTGAAGTCTGACAAGGAGCCTTAAGAATAAAGGGAGCTACTTGATATGTGGATTAATCTTTTTCTTAAATCTGCTAGAGGTTTTGCACCCATCCTGTTGTTTACTAGGGTGTGCATGGCTTTTGTATTGCTTCCAGTCTACCTTCTCTACTCTCACCCATGGCTGTGTGAAGTGACCAGAATTATAAGACTGGTGCTAGAGGCAGCAGAAATGAGTTTTTTTCTGAAGGGTGTCTGGAGTCATCCTTAAAGACAGGCTCATTTAGGCTGCTGCTACTGTGCATCAAAGGGTGGTTTGAACTTCTGCGGAGGTGTTTTGGGCATTTCAGACTCGAGGGAGACCTCAGGGCAGAGCCAGGACACGCTGGATAGATTATCTCTCGGCTGGCTTGAAAAAGACGTCGGTTTCTTCTTGGAAGAGCCGCAGGTGGAGATGGGTGGAGCTTTGATTAGTGTTTTCTCACGTCACCCGTGTAAGTGGTAGAAATTGAATGAATGGATGGGCCTGCTGAATAATGGTGACTATTTTTAAGTGTCACCACTGACTTTGGTGGATCATCCTCACAGGTGAGTCACATCTCTTAGGAAACAGTTTTGTGTATTTGGCTCCACATCTGTGCTCAGCCTCAGTCTCTGTACCCATTAATGGAGAGGTTTCTGTTGCTTTGTCTGTGGTCTCCTTCTGCATTTCATTTTTCAGGGGCAGGAAAGGTGGATTACATAAACTTTGTCTAAATGTCAAAGCTGAAAAAAACATTCTGCAGCTTGTATTGCTACCTTTCTCCTCAGGTTCTTTGACATCACTCCTTTGGGGCAGATCCTCAACAGATTCTCAGCTGATACCAACATCATTGACCAGGTAAACTGATAAATTCTGGGCCATCTGCAATAATGATAATGCATTAGAGGACCATGAGAATATATGGGCTATATGTATCCATATATGGTGTATATATGGAGGACTAAAACTGATCCACGGATAACTCACATTATTTTCTAATTTCATTGCTGCACTGAAAAGACGTTTTAGTTATTATTCCTGGATAGTTGTCAGGGTGAAGTTGTGATTTATTTGTGTTTCGGTAAACTAAAGGGAGGAAGCAAACATGAATGAACTCCCTCCTCCTCATCCCTTTTCTTTTAGCACATTCCTCCAACGCTGGAATCTTTGACGAGATCCACGCTGCTCTGTTTGTCGGCCATCGGGGTCATAGCCTCGATCACTCCTTTTTTTCTGGTCGCCTTGGTCCCCCTGGCTGTGGCCTTCTACTTCATTCAGAAGTATTTCCGGGTCGCCTCCAAGTATGTCCACAGTGTATTTGTTGTAGCTACAGTGCGTTATTTTTCTATCTAAACAAATCAGGGAGTTTATTTAGATGCAGTGAGCTGAATCTTCTCACTGCAGGAAACAGGAAACATCAACTTGATGATTTATGGGAACATTCATTCTGAGTACACTAAAGCACACCATGCAAATATGATGCAATGTGTAATGTGCATGCATACATTTGTGCATGAGAAATTTCAGATAAAATTATATGCTTATTGTAAAAACCCTTCTTTTCAGGGACCTCCAAGACCTCGATGACTCAACACAGCTTCCTCTGCTCTGCCACTTCTCTGAGACTGCAGAAGGTCTCACCACCATAAGAGCATTCAGGTGCACATCTATTTTTTATACACTGATATTTGAAAGTTATGTGTGTTTTTTGTTTTTAATATTGGCTCAAAAAGGTGAAATATGCCTTTACAATTTCTGTTAAGATGAAAGTTTTCTTTGTCACGCTCAGCTTTGAAAAGATGGTGAAATCTGCATGGAGGTGATTTTTTTTTTTTTTTTTTTTTTTATACCTCATCTCAATCTCTTAAAGCTCAAACACTAACAGATTCCTGAGCTGACAAAGTTGGAACAGGAATTAGCAGTGGGAGCAACAACTTTAAGTGACTTTCATAACACTGAGTCAGAAAATGACTGCGTCCATGTTTCCAGCTCTCCTCATCTGCTGGAACTACTGCAGAGACTTTGGAGCTGAGAATCACTAAAGTTGCCCACTGAAGTCAAACGCCTGAAGTCAGTGGGTGTTAGTGGGGTTTTTGTCCACTGTGAAAAGATCTTAACGCACATGCTAATTTGCTTTTGTCATTTTAAAGGACACTTCGTCAGCTTGCATACCTTTTGCAGGCATGATCTTTTTTGCCCATGTTTATTTTTATGTTTTGCATCTTATTTTCTTCTACTTCATGTATGCATGTAAGTTAACAGCCTGAAGTGCTTGAGTTGAAGGCAAGTGGACTTCTTTGAAGTTCTTGAAGATGTTTCACGTCATCAGAAAAGCTTTTTCCCTTGTGAAGGCATGTTTAAATAGGAGGTAAAACATCTTCAGGAAGTTCACTTGCCTTCAACTCAAGCACATCAAACTACCATGACCTGGATGACCGAGAAGCTAGACAGACATATTACAGTAAGTCAGTGATTCTCAAAGAGAGGTCCAGGACCTCATGAGGTCCAAAAAACTCTCAAAATAATTTTGCTATGAATCATAAATGTGTGGTGTGCTATTAAAAATATAAAGAAGGGGACCTTTTACAGATTTTGCCCTTTACTCTCTCTGGTGTTATATTTGGGTCCATAGAAACTCTGATATGATTTTGACCAGAGGTGGGAAGTAACAAAGTACAAATACTTTACTATACTTAAGTAGTGTTTTCAGGGATCTGTACTTGACTTGACTTTTTAGAGATGAATGAGGCAAAGCAAAGATGAACCGTGTCTCCACAAAGCCAGAGAAAGTACAGTTAATGACATCATGACAGTGGTCAGTTAGCTTTGCACAAAAACAGCTCTTAGAAAGAACTACTTTTTACTTTATACTTTACTTAGACTGCATTTCAGAGAACTTTTTCAGCTTTTACTTGAATCATTTTCTACACAAGTATCTGCAATTCTGCTTAAGCGAAGGCTGCGTGTACCCCTGCCACCTCTAACTGTGACAAGTTTTTCCACTTCTTGGTATGTTTCTGCAATCTCCATCCAGGAATTTGCTGATATATGTGAGTCCATTTACTGAAGTGATAGTTATTCTTCTCTCAGTGATCCATTCAAAAACTGCAGCGAAAATCCAGAAATGCATCAGAGGAAACGATGGTACTGAACAGGTCAGTCGCAGTAGCTGTGGACTGCGTCAGTGCCGCATGCAGTTACATTTCTAGGAAGTTGCACATCACGTTACGATGTGGGTTATGATGGACCTGTGGTGCAGATTATTATTTTTTTTAATACAACCTGTCCTGTTTGGCAGCTTTTGCAATCAATTGTGCAATTGTGTGTGAGAGAGACAGTGTGTCTTTGTCACAAAACATACTTAATGAAGGTGAGAAGCTGGAACAATGCCCCTAGAGCCAGAGGCAGACAGAGAAAGACCCAGGAGAGAGACCCGGCCCATTCTGCAGCTCCCCAAGAGCACCAAAGCCCCAAGGCCACACATCTCGATGGCAACCATGTGTGCACCCCAGAAGAGGAAGGAGGGAGGCCTCAGATGAAGCCCTTACGGCCAAAGAGCAACAACCCCCAGAGAACCAGAAGCAACGGGCAGCCAGTCCCAACAGAGGCTGGCCATCCCGGCATGAGCCGAGAACAGGACCCCAGGCACCCGAGAACGGCCCGGCACCTGAGATATACTGTATTAATAAATGTGAATAGAAATTGTAGGGTTGGTGGTTCAATTCTTTGCTCCTGCTTTGCTCATTTTAAACCCAGGCACCTCAGTGCACTTTCTCCTGGTGGTTATCCTAGCACCCTTTAGATTGAGTTGATTGCCATCTGCAGTGCAGTGATGTTAGCAGGTAAATTGCTAGTTTTGGTTTTACTTTCAGCTCTAATGACAGAAACATTTCAGTTATACTGTTGCAGCTACTGCCATTCCAGTGGTGGCAGCAGAAGAAGTATCTTCTTGTATTTCTGTCTTCAGCCTCGTTCCCATCATCCGTATAATCCAACATTAAGCAGCTCTCACGCTTTTTTTTCTCCCCTCTTCCCTGAGGACTTCCTCTTCCTATCACACACAAATATACAAACACCGAAGGACTCGCGCGCACATAAGCAAGTGCATGTCATGCACGCACAAACAGTGAATCTAATGTTGAGACAGATTCTTGGCAATCATGGGATAGTTCCCATTATCATTAAACACTGGTCTCCCTCCAAACCACGTCTGGTTTCGATTGCACTGATTTACTACTGAATACAAAAGATAGAACTTTGGGATTCCACAGACTGAACTACAGTGGAGCTGCTTTACTCTCTTAATTGAAAAATAGTTCACTTTCCTTACTTCCTGTTGGCATTTTGTTTGTTATTTGTTCTCCCTTTGTGAGTTTATTGTTTGTGTTTAGTAGCGAGGATTGAGGCCATCAGCCTCAGCGATCAGAACCCAAAGACCGGAGGAAGGAGGACGCCAGCAGTGTCGTACATTGGTGAAGGAATTAAAGAACTGATGTGTCTTCTGCATGATTAAATGTTTCCTGCAGACATGAGGCTCGTTTCAAGCAGCGCATGTTGGAGCTGACGGACACCAATAACACAGCATACCTGTTTCTGTCTGCCGCCAACCGCTGGCTGGAGGTCAGAACGGTGAGAAACTCTTTGAGTCTCGGAGGAAATCACGAGCAGAAGATTGCTCCTAATTACGCAGTCAGTGCTTCAAGAAAGTGTTTAATTAACTGAATATAAAAGTGAGAAGATCTGAAGTCTGTTGTGATTTTATGCAAATATGTTGTGTGAGTGATAAGTTCTTCTTTTCCTGATGTCTCTGCAGGACTACCTTGGAGCAGTGATAGTATTGACGGCGGCAGCAGCCTCAATATGGAGTTTCCATTACGGTCTTCCTTCTGGAGGTCTGGTGGGCCTCGGCCTCACCTACGCCCTCACTGTGCGTTATTATTTATTTATTTTTGTACCTCCACGCTGGCACATCTTAGTCCCCTGATGTGATGTCATTGTGTTGCCAACTAGCCACCTACCAATGGGCTAAAATGACCCATTTTAGTATTTATGCACCTATAAGACTTCATAAGTTGTTTTAATTTTGCTACAGTAACATTTAATTTATAGCCACACTAGGATATTATCATATATATGATTTATTGAGGTCATCACATTACCTGGCAGCCAGCTAATAATAGACTGAAATGACATTTACATAGCAGAGCAGGACCTGATCATTGCAGGTCAACCACAATGTAAGGTAACTCATGAAATCCCCCCTTTTAACTATGTGGGTGCATCTTTGATAGAGCAAAGTCTTACATACCAGTTTTTCACCTAAGACAGGTGGACAGAGTCTGGCTGATGAGTATACCAGTACATTTTATTTTTGACAGTGGATGTGGCGCTTTAATCATACATAGATGTAAATACATTTTTCTGTACATAAACATGTGATGAGTCCAATATTTATCTTATATCTATCAATATCTATCACATCTATTTTTTTAAAAATCTTCCTAATGGGATTAAGTACAGTTTGCCAACTGCATGAACAGTTCAAACAGTTGCTGTATAGTGGGCATGTACTAGTAAAAATGATGAGCATAATAGGCCCCATTTTAACCGGGACAGCTGCTTGGTTCATTGTTAAATTATTTCATATTTAAAATAGCTCAATGTGCTTAATGAGGACTGTAATGGCTGCTAGTGATGAATATTTGTAGTTTTCCAAAAGACTTTCAGCAGCTGGATTTGTGCGCGTTTACAGTTCAGTCTGCACACAGCTTTAGGCAGGACTCACAACTACAGGTTGCATTAACACATTCTGTGACTCAGCTCTACAAAACCGAGTCTGCCAAGTGAGCATGTCAGGCTGCATGTTGATACCAAAGAGTAACCACCGGGCTCTCCCAGCAGCTTCACCTGATGTGTCCCGTCTGATTGAGTAGCACCTGGGCTACACTAAAGTACTCTCAGCTTCCCTTTGGTTAGTCTGTTGCAAACAGAATGAAGCAACATTATCTCCATGCTGGGAAAATGTCTCTGTGCAGGTCACCAACTACCTGAACTGGGTTGTGAGGAACCTGGCAGATCTGGAGGTTCAGATGGCAGCTGTGAAGAAGGTCAACAGCTTCCTCGGCACAGAGTCGGAGAACTACGAGGGATCTATGGGTAACTCAGAGTTAGGCTGTTAGTGTGCACAGCAACATTTCAGTCTCATGGAACTACCTTTAAATCCTGATGGCATCTCAGACAAACCTGCAGAACTTTTATGTTCTTTTTATTATTATTAATATCCAACACTACATATGTAACATATTAAAAATATACATATACCAAAAGACAAAAGGAAGGAAAGAGGTCGATATGGTGTTACATAGTTGGCCCATTTTTCCCAATATAATTGTTCAGATTTATAGTTGAGAAATGTGATTTCCCTCCATGTATTCAGTGTTGGGCTCCCCTGTAATAACCAGTTCCTTATAAGAGTCTTTTTACTAACCACCAGATTTAATAATGACCCTGAAAAGTGGGTGGTGTACCACATCTTTGGTGCTTATTTACTGGTCAGATAGCTTTGATCAGGAAAATGAGGCCAAAATATTGGGAATAACATCTCCAATGGCCTTCCAGCAGCATCAATAAAAAAATTTTAAAAAAGTGAAAACATGAACATCTGCAGTGTAACAGGATGAACTATAGACTTTACACGAACATTTAGACATTTGATGTAACACATGATACAAACACCAAATCTTTATATGGTTTTGTTTGCCAAAGGAATGGAGCAGAATAAGCTGATCCAATGATAAACCAACTTTTATTGTAACTGTGCAGTATGCATATGATGTGAACAGGTTCATGTGTGTGTGTGTGTGTGTGTGTGTGAGACTTTTGTGATAGTTTTATCTTTTGCTTATGACTCCAGACGTTGTGTTTTGGGTTGATGGGCTGTTTCCATGGTGAAATACAAATGCTGCTGTAATCTTTCTCCTGACAGAAGAGATGACAAAACTTGGGCGCTCTTCATTATTCAATCAGCACAGTACCACTGAGATTACTAACAGCTAACCAGGCCAAAATCAAACCCAACCAAACAATTTTACATCTTGTACAAAAAAGGAAAACATTGAGTGGTCAGCCAGAGGACATTTCGCCGAGACGGAGCAGCTTCAGTATTTTGGGAAACAAAAACAATTCCTGAACTTGATGAATGGACTGAAGAAGGTGAGAGAATGTAAAGGAGGCAAGACAGAAATTGAGAAAATACCCTTTTTCTTCTTTTTTTTTTTTTTTTTACAAAAATATCATAAACAGAGGACGGTGCGGAGGGTTTCTGTCTCTCTGAGTCACCCATCTCATTGACTTCTCTCTGAAGCTCGTTTCTTACAGTAAATGACCACAAAACCAAAAGCACAATCTCAAAAACTCCTGAATGACAGAGAACAGATGGAGTTTTCTTCACTGACATCATGGAAGCTTCCAGCAAACTGATAAAACTTGAAGTGACGGAGGAGTAAACTAAAAGCAGGACTGAGGAATTCTTATCTTCCAGTGCAGTAATATGATCAATGTGGCACACAGACTCAGACTTTTTTTTTTAATAACATTTTTTATGGCTGATTTTCAGCATTTATTGAATTTTTAAAAATGTTTTTTTTTTACAGCCGATTTTCTTGAACTTTAAATATAATTTAAGTAAAAAACAAAAACAACATTAATGATCCTTGCGCAGGTTGTTGTGTAAACCTTGAGTGCTTTATTTCCTCTGCATTGAGATTGTTGGCTGAAGGTTCAGTTTTAGTCACGCAGGCTAAAATCTGCAGTGAGTGAGTCTGAGCTTTCCTTTGCAATCATTTTATCCCAAATATTTTGTTTTTGTTAATTTTTGGAGGCCAAAATCATAACTGATGTCTCTGGTCTTGATGTGTGTGTGTGTGTGTGTATGTGTGTGTATATATATATATATATATATATATATATATATATATATATATATATATATATATATATATATATATACACTCCAGAAACAGGCCAAATAAAGGAACATAAAATCACCAGAGAAGTAAAAAAATGCAACAAAGACCTGCAAAGTGACCAAAATTTAATGCACAAAGAGCCACAATAAAAAGCCAGTAACTAAAGAATGTAGACAGACTGAACATGAGACCTGGAGACAGAGATGAGGGGACTCTGATGAGACAGAAAGAGGAACTAACTAAATACAACCTAAAGTCAACAGTAACTAAAGCTAAAAACTGAAGGCACAAAGAACAAGGCTAGAAAATAAACTTATACAAAGCATCAGAAAATAAACAATACTTGTAAACACAAAGTCAACAAGTGTGAGAATAGGAGACTAAATACTAACAATAACAGAAACTTAATCCAAAGATAACCTAAAACTCAAAACTACAAAGAATCCTGAACTCAAAACCACAACAGTTCCATAATGCATCCATCACAGTGTTGAAGAAATTGCTGTAATCTTTTTACCAGTGCTTGTACAGGATCAGTACAGGCTGAGTTAGGACGCCACTTTCTGAGTTGGGCACTCGAGGATTAGTTGTATAAGTGTGAAGCTTCGAAAACCTGCAACTCGAGGCAAAAATGTGAATCACTGCAAGGTAAAATACTGGATTTAGTCTGTATCATTTCTTTGGTTTTCTCTCAATTATTAATTAAATGCAGGACAACAGTAAAATTCAGTAGCAGTGAATGTTTTGAGGTTTAGCAGAAGTAATAAAACTGTGGCGTCTGTGGGGATGGGATCAGGGAAACATCTCCTATCTGTGGTGTTATGACATGGTCCATATGGTCTATAGCTCCTGTTTACACCACCCAGGACTGTAACACAGACAGCAGCAGCAGTGAGGGGTCTGCTTTTTGTTGCACTGGTTTTGCACTGAACAAGCTGTTTTCTGTTATTGTTTGAGGGTGAGTTCAAATTAAAGATAAAAAGAGAGAGAGGCATAAACCCTCCTGTGTGTCTCTCCCTCCAGATGCCTCTCAGGTCCCTGAGAATTGGCCCCAGGAAGGTGAGATAAAGATCCAGGACCTGTGTGTGCGCTACGACCCGATGCTCAAACCGGTGCTCAAACACGTCAATGCGTACATCAAACCAGGCCAGAAGGTAATTACTGATTCACCTCGTCGAGTGGTAGAATTAGACTTCTGTATTTCCTGAAATTAAAACAGAGTCAAATGCTAGATGTGTGGTTAACATGGACAAAGAGAAACTACCACTGAATCTAGCATCAGTGTCCATTGTTCTGGCTGTTTTTAAATGCCTTTCCCTTTATGTGGTAGTATGCACGAGTAGTAAGATAGCCATCAAGGAGCACATGATTCACAGAGTGTTGCAAAGAACAGTGGGCCTCACTTTACACTGCAATGAAAAAGTAGTGCTACTGTATGTCATACAGAGAGGAAAAAATGTTCCCAAGAGGACCCGGTGGGAATTAGGCAGATCATATTCACAGTAATAACTGGAAGTGTAAGAAAAGGTAACTTTTTGAATGTTTGACATTTACAAAGATTAATTTAATTCCTGAGGAATGTCATGCCCATTTGCTGTCACCACGTTGCTTTTTTTTAGAGGCAGAAGAGACCAAACATTAACAAGCTTGGTTCATAAGCTGCATCCATGAACTATACAGGCACACTGCACAGACACAGATTTCTGAAAATGAAGTAACAGACTAATAAAATACCAGACGTTTACACATAAATATTAGCACAGTCTTCTTGGACTTGTCTGTACTGTACAGGAAGCTGTACTATTTGCCTGATAACTGAATTTAAAGTCTCTAAAACCCATCAAACATAGCAGGTGAAACAGTGCAGACAAAGATCGGCTGCAGTGGCGTTTGTTGGCACCAAGCGCCCACCTGCAGTTCTTCTAATGTCCACTTGAGGCTGACTTTAAAAGTGAATCTGTCCCCACAGATTTGACCTTAGTAGATAAAATTCTGCTGTTACTGTTACTCAGCACTAATGGGCAAATATGTATTTCTGTGCATTGTACTCTTACAGGTTTTAAATGGAACTTGCTAACCAAGCAAATTAGCATTACCTGAAAGCTTAGCGCTCTACCGGCTGAAAGAAATATGCTCACATCTGGCAAAATCAGTGGGTGATAGCACGGTTGTGCCATCCATCTTTAATATACAGTCTATGCCCATCATGTCTCTTGTTGAAAGTATTCATGTCTCTAATTTTAAGAATTATGCATCCAAATGGATGAGTTACATAAAAATGTATCACCAATAGAGTTGCTATAATGGGGTAAATTAGCTCTAAGGGCCCAAATAGTCTTTTGTTCCAGGCTGCAAACATGTTTTTTAACTTTTATAGACTGAATAATCCTTTCTGAAAGTGAACTTGTGCAAAGTGTAAATTGTTATGTTGCTGTTTGGAGGTTTCCTTGAAGTCGCAGCCACACGCCTCTAATAAACTGTAAAATGACACTTGGTCACCAAACTCCATCCACGCACAGCATGCAGCTGTTACCCTGTTATCACGCAGGTGTCCGATGTCTCACAGCAGCATCAAGCGTACTGAAGATTATTGATTTTTCTCTCCTCTTCCTCCGTCAGGTGGGAATCTGTGGCCGCACAGGCAGCGGGAAGTCTTCCCTGTCGTTGGCTCTTTTCAACATGGTGGATATTTTTGAAGGTGGGCCTGTTTTCTGTCACGCTGTTAAAACACACACAGAGAAGGAGAGAGCTCTTTGTTTTTTTCGACTTCTTTCATCTGGGAGCTTTATTTCTGTCCCTGAAGTCTCAGTCTCTCTCTCAGCTTTCCACATCCTGCTGTCCATGTTTGTGTCTCATTAAGATAATCTCTGCTGTGTTTGGAAACTTTGCTGAAGGATTTCCCTTAGGGTTGTTTCCTTGAGTAGCTTCTGTAGTTGCATAAAAGAGATTATGGTCTCAGCTGTGCAATTCTTATTTAATGCAGGGTGGTGTTCGTTTTGTTAAAAAGCTCTATGTTACCCACATTGTAGAGGGCGACTCTGCCTCATCACCTAAATGCTGGAAATACAGCAGCTGTTCTTTTAGCTAGCAGACACACTGTGTGACAAACACTTTGTGTGTTTGCTGATATTTGTTGAGCATTTAGAAAAGATTAATTTCAAATGACCTGCCACGCGTTACTTCCTTTGTTTTCACTCCTCTTCTGTAGAGCTAGCTAGATGCTGAAGTACCGCGACCCCAGCTTATGGACCAAAAACATCATTCCAGATCGTTCCAGCCCTCTGTAACCTCTGAGTACAGCGCTATAAATGAGTCATAAATTATATGGTTTTAACTCTTTTATGTCTTTGTATGCGATAAGCCCCGGGGATGGATATGCCAGTACCTTATTGTTCCCTCCATTTAGGCTCAGATCAGTTTGATATTTGAAGGTTCAATGACGTGAAATAAAAACTTGCCTCAGACGTGTTAAACCTAAAGTAATGAGCCTGTTTTGAAAATGTAAGGAGTAGAAAGTACAGATATTTGTGTAGAAATGTAGGGAGTAAAAGTAAAAAGTTGTCAAAAAAATAAATACTCAAGTACAGCTGCCTGAAAAATCTACTAAAGTCCAGTAACAAAGTATTTGTACTTTGTTACCTCCCACCTGTGGGTCCCACTGAGAGTAAAATAAATAATAATGCAACACATGCTTTAGGGTGCAGCACACTTGTGACTGACAAGCTGTTCTAGAAGTGTGGAGTATCTTTTGCTTCTCACTAGAATCTAACCCTTACTAATAATGTCTGGTGTCAAAAAAGGGGGAGTTGAGTGATATCCAAAAATGCCACATTTATGGCTAAATTTCTTAAAATTCCAAAGATTAGCATTTTAACACACCAGGGAAAACAGCGGCTGGAGACCGTGGCAAGGCCAAAATTATCAGGACGATGTGCAATGAACTTGCAATCTTGTTGTCTTTGAAGACGGGGGATCAGATCTGTGACCACTCACGTCAGGAAAGCATTAAAATGGCAATAAGTCTGCTATCTGTTTGCAATTGAATGGGGTCAAGTTGGCAATTGCATGGAATCAGTTTGTGATAATACAGCAATTAACTGTGATCAATTGGGGAAAATTGCAAATCTGTTGCCGTGTACATATACAGAAATTCACATTGTTTACATTGATGCAACCAGAAGTGAAACAGAAATTCTGATGTTTCTCCACAAACAGTGACATGGTTGCTGCAGGATGGCAATTTAATTGCAAAATGAAAAAGGCCTTTGGCAACTTTGTTTTTAATTAGGAAAATAACCAGAATACAAGCCATCTGAGGTAACTGCCCTACTGCAAAGAGATGCATTGCAATCTGAGATTGATTTCAGCATGTTGGTAATCTCTCTGTCAGCTAAGAACAGGAACTTGAGCTTAAAGTTCGCCCAGGCTCACCAGAATTGGACAATAGAACATTGGAACAATGTTGTTTGGCCTGATGAGTCTTGATTTCTGCTGTGGCACTCAGATAGTAGGTGTAAACAACGTGAAAGCATGGATCCATGCTGCCTTGTATCAGCAATTCAGGCTGCTGCTGCTGGTGTAATGGTGTGGGAGATAGTTTCCTGGCACACTTTGGGCCCCTTAGCACCAACTGAGCATCATTTAAATGCCACAGCCTACCTGAGTACTGTTGCTGACCATGACCATCCTTTTATGACCACAATGTACCCATCTCCTAATGGCTGCTTCCATCAGGACAGCATCCCACAAATCTGGTTTCTTGAGTTCACTGAACTCAAATGGCCTCCACAGTCACCAGATCTCAGTCCAATAGAGCACCTTTGGGATGTGGTGGAACAGGAGATTCACATCATGGATGCAGCCAACAAATCTGCAGCTGTGCGATGCTGTCATGTCAATAGGGACCAAAATCTCTGAGGAATATTTCCGACACCAATCTATGCCATTAAGAATTCAGGCAGTTCTAACCCTGTAACTATCGAGGTTCTGAATATTAGAAACAGGATCAGGGACTAAGGGAAACCCTGGTGGATACCAGCACCCACTTAAAAACATGCTTGACTTTGTGACACAGAAATTACTTTGGTTATACAAGAACCTGATGGCTTGTAACAGCAGCCTGGTACGCAGTAATGTAAGAGTATACCTCAGAGGATCCCCCTGGCTACCTCAAGCAGTCCATTAATTGGTATTTATAGCCCAAAATGCAATTTAAGGGAGGTTTGATGAACAAGCATAATAGTTACGTATATAGATCCAATATGTTATAAGTAGCATATAAATAATCTATCAGAGTTGGTAGTAATAAAAGCATTTGAGGTGATTTAGTCCCAGAGGCAAAATGACCATTGATACCGTAGTGCATTTTGTTAAAGTTAAAGCACTTCTTAATGTAAACGATTCCTTTAAAACATGTTCGTGTCTTTTCTAAACATTGACCACTACTGCACCGTATTATAGTACTATGTATATCCTGGAGGAAATATTTATTCAACTCTTTTTAAACACTCGTGCGGGTCCTGCTGAGTGCAAAGCTGAAGGTCTTTTTGTTCTTTGTGCACATTTTGCTTTTAGGGAACCTGAAGTAGACGCTTGTATCAAAGAATTAGAATAAGATCATAACAAAGAGTCATTTCCAGGCTTTGGTCGTGTTTCGTCAAGAGGGCAGAAATAAAGTCCTAAAGCTGTCCGTTTTAGTTATTGCATTTTGAAAGCAAGTCGTAATCGTACCACTCTGTTTTCACTCTGGCTGATGACGGCTGCTCCTAGACAGATTATTCAGACGGGGTGAGATTACACAGTCACTTTTTCCATACACACACACACACACACACACACACACACACACACACACACACACACACACACACACACACACACACACACACACACACACACACACACACACACAGAGCTGGGAAGGCAGTTCATTTAACTGTAAATTTAAGACCACTGTGTCAGCATCATTTCCTTATAAAGCAGTGAAATAAAACCAGAGCACCTTCCTGGTGATTGCTCTTCTGACTGAACTGTACAGGACATTCTTGATTTCATTACCCTGAAAATAAAACATTTATTCAAGGCCTCCCATTGTGTCCAAATGAAAGAGTTTTAGGGGGAAAGTTTAATTACAGCAAACATATACCCAGTAAGTTATGCTCTTTATTCAGTTTAAAGCTCTGTTCAGCTAAGCAAGGCCTCAGGTTACAGTTCTTTCCAATATTTTTGTATTTGGATAGTTAATTTTACCATAAACAAACAAATGAATAAAAAAAAAAAACAACCTTCTGGCAATCCAGGTCCCAGTAAACAAAAAACTCGGCCAATTAAAAAAAAAATCATAAGGAACCAAACTGCATGGTCTAGGACAGGTCAAAACAGAATGGAAACCTCCTTGTGACTAGGAAATATGGGACCGCATTCAGCTGGTTGCCAGCTGGTTGTATTCTGGTTATATTCCTATACAAAAGCAAGGACCCTAGCACCGAGGTCACTTTGCAGTTAAATCACTGTCCTACAGCTCAACTGTGTCACCATTTGTGTCTGATGTACAGGCAGCAATTCGAGGGGACAGGAGGGTACCCAGCCCACCGCCTCTAACTGAGAGCAACTCCACACAGAGTCCAGCTCCTCTCCAGGAGACTGGTTCCAGAGCCCAGGCTGTGAGTTGAGGAGAGCCTGACTGTATCTCTCAACCTCCCAGTGGAGCTCAGGCTCCTTCCCCACCCGAGAGGTGACGTGCCATATCCCAATAGCCAGCCTTGATGGCTGGTGATCAGTCAGCCAGGGCCACTGCCCGACACACATTGCACCCGACCCCTACGATGCCTCCTGCTGCAGGTGGGCCTACAGGAGGGCGGGGCCCATGTGTCCTCTTTGGGCTACCCTGTGGGCTAAGACCCAGCCACCAAGCACTCTCCCTCAAGCACCCTCCCCTGGGCTGGCTCCAGGGTAAACCTATCCCAGGCAGGGTAAACTTTTCCCTTGATTTCTCTGCATAAGGGTCATTGGAATCTGGCCCCTCACCCAGGACCAGTTTGCTTTGGGAAACGCTAGCGGGGCAAAAGGCCCCAGACAACATAACCCCTGGGATCACCGAGACACGCAAACACCTCCACCATGATAAGATGGCAATTTCCAAGTTCTTCTCCAAATTAATTTCTTCAATTTTTCTAAGCCAGAAGCAATAGTGTTTGGGCTAATGGTTGGACATAGGAGTTATTAACTAATGCTTAATTAGCAAAATGCATCCATATTTCACTGTGGCATAAAATGTCGTGTTAACTTTGGCTACCAAAAAATAAATAAAGCTTAAAAAATTTTTTTCTGGAGTAAGTGAACAACTGATACTTAACAGTTAGTTTACGCTCGCTGCTGTCATCATCCTGAAGGGAGACGCGTGTGTGGAAAACACCATCACAGCTGCCGTGAGTCATACAACCTTGAGATTTCCAGATTAAACAGAAGGAGATGCTTGAACTTCTTCTGTTCCTACACCAGCGCTGATACAAAGCTTCTGTTTCTGAGTGGCGACACCTATCGTTCAGGAAGAAAATGCAGAGAGAACTGCATGCCTCAGGTGCCAGTTTAAATGGTGGCGCGGCTGTGGTGACCATAAACTTAGAGTCTTTTTTAGTAAGATGAAATAGAACCCACCTGTCATTCATGGTTTAACTGAAGTATTTAATCCTGGACGTATGGTGGCTGTTAGCCAGCTAGTGGGACTAGTTGGGAATAAAGTTTTCAGCCTCGCAGGTTGCCTCTTTCATTGACCTGATGTTCTTTCTGAAAACATAAAAGCAACATAATTGCAGCCCCAGAACATTTTAATGTGTTGCAGCCAGTAATTAAATTGAAGCCAGTCAGATGTGCTTTTGAAGATACAGCCTGTATCACTTGAAGACAAGTGTACTTTTATTTATTTATTGCTTTTTCTGCTGTGAGAGGAACATTGGTTAATATGTAATGAGTTGCCATTATGGAGGCTTAGAGTGTTCTATCCATTTAATTTGTGATTGTATGTGAACGTACTGCATGCTTCCTTATTTGCAGGAAAGATCGTCATTGATGGGATTGACATCTGTAAACTTCCTCTTCAGACTCTCAGGTCACGACTCTCGATCATCCTCCAGGACCCTGTCTTATTTAGTGGATCAATAAGGTAAACACTCTTGATTAACATGCCTAAAGAAAGCTTAAGTATATCCTTGTAAAAAAAGCCGCAGTCTTTTTGAAGACTCATTATGTAAAGCCTTAGGATCTGGTCCCTGTAGATGTTTTCCTCTCCACAGATACCTGTTTATAATTATATTCTTGTGTTACCAATCAGAACTATAATTTGTGCTCTGCGTGGATTTGAGGTTTCTGAATAAACCTGGTCTGTACTTCCAAGTCAGTTACCTTAAAGGTAAAGAGAGGGAGCAACAAAGATTAAAACCAGCAGTTATCCACTAAACGTCAACGCAAATTTGATGTCCTCAAATTAAAAAACAAAAACTGTTGTTTGGTTCACTAAATGTCACTTATGGACAGAAAAATCCAAAGTGTTTCTTTTCAGTTGCGAATGCAATTTGATGTATTTACACAAATATGTGTTTTTTTTAACCATCTAATATAAAAGCATGGTCTATCTTTTAATTAAACTTCTTACATTGCCTGTGTTTTACATATTGGACACCACTCTGGACTTCATTATGAAAATATCTGCCTTTATGGAGGATAACACTGAGCAAAAAGTTGTGATCTTAAAGCAGCTGCATTGTTTACTCTCAAATCACTGATTATTGTGAGTCTTTACAATGGTGTGAGAAATACTTTCGTAGCACTCTTTCTGAATAATACTTCAAATGCAGAGTCTCTCTTAGTATTATTGTAGATGGAGCAAAGTAGCACGTCACAAAGCCAAAGATGGTTCATTGGACTTTGACGGTCTTCCCAGTCACCAGATTTCACTCCAGTAAAACCTGTTGTTGTAGTTGTGCGTCAAGGATGTTTTCCAGCACACCAAGAACAGAAGCTGCTTTCAGAACAAAAAGAGGTCTGAGTATTTTTATGGTTTTCCTGATAAAGTGATCAGTAGGTGAATGTCCCAATCAAGATTTCCTTACTGACTCCAATAATTTACAAAATGGACCAAATTTTCTGTTCAGCAACTGAAATCTGTAATTCAGCCCATAAAGGCTTCAGGAAAGTGTTTTCAGAGGATCCAGGATCAACAAGTTTGCAAGAATCAGTGTTTCAAACAGTCTGAGAAACTCTGCCTTTACTGACAGAGAACAATCTGACAGCAACGAAGGTGGAAACCCGACTTAAACACTAGAGAGCAGGTACTGCACCTGGAGGGCAGGGGGACCATGACAGTCCATTGTTTATACTGCCTGTGGTCTGAGTATTATTTTGCTGTCAGCATTTAATGTTCATCAGTTTCCGTAAACCCAGAATTATTTATTTATTTGGGGGGGTAGTTTGAAATTTTGGGAAATGCAAGATCAAAAAGTTTTCTCAGTCAGTCCAAAAAAAAACAAAACACCAGATTCAAATCTTTAAACTTTTCATGCTCATCCAGAAGTCCTGTTACGACCAGCGGAACTGTGCCCTCTGTTTACCCTGGAACATGTGATTGCTGAGGTGTTTAAGGGAGAACATTTACTGGAAACAACCTGAATCACAGTGCATGCCACTGGACTATCATGAGTTTGTTTTTTTTGCCGTTTCAACATAGCCTTGGCTCAGCACCTGCTCCACTCACCAGATTTGCCTCTGTGCACACGCATCCTCTTCCCCAGGACGAAAATCAAGTCCAGCTGTTTTGACACACTAGATTAGATCCAGCACACACGGCAGATGCACAAGAGCAAGTGCAGATCACATGTCATGTGTTTGTCCAATTCTGAGGAAAATTGATAGCAGATACAGTGGAAGCTTGGCCTGAAATTACAGCTGAAAAGTTCTAAAGATAAAATCTACGCAGACCGTTTGGGGGATGTCCCGTCCCTGTCTGATGCACTAATGTTAACCACAAAAGTTAGTGGAACAACGTCTGAACACAACGTCAGAACTTTGGCTCTCATTAGCCACCATGGCTGAGTGTCACGCTGTTTGATTTACCACACTCATCTTCGGAAAATCCTGTGCTGACTCTCCTCAGGGTGAGCTCTTAGTCAGAAAGAGAGAGAATATTAAAAAAAAACTGAACTGTAGCCCGAGTTCTGTCCTGAAAGATGTTTGTCACATGACGACACAAAATCCCAGCTGTGGGGTTAGTGGTTGAAAACACAGTGGGAACGCTGGCCGGGACCTAATCTGACTTTTGTCACAGACGTCACGTACCGAGGAGGTCGCTGGCGAGATGAAGGGCCCAGCGCCGTTTTCTGTCTCTGCCGTACACACTCACAGCCTCTGTGTGTTTGTGTTACCAGATGACACAGTGACTCTGTTTGTTATAAAAGACAAAGTGCATGTGCTGTTTGTTTGGACAGATATGCTGCTCTAGATAATTATGTGTGAAAGTGGGAGATGGTATGTGTGTGTGTGTGTGTGTGTGTGTGTGTGTGTGTGTGTGTGTGTGTGTGTGCGCGCGTGCTGGCATTTTCAGCAGCTCTTGTTGATGTGAATGTAAGCCTGAGGTGAATGGTCGGCAGTAACTGCTTCACACTGTTATCATAGATGTTGCTGTTATGTTCTCACACATTTTGGCTCCACCACACATGCATACAGAAAAAAGGAGTTATGTATGCAGTTATTTATATAAATTACAAATGAATTTATTTTAAAATAAACAGGGATTTAATTGTTATATTAACCTTTAACCCTCTGTATGATGAAGAAAATCTATTCTGGGCCATTTTTGGTTCTTGAATTTAAATTTGACCTATTCCGTTAATTTCCAGCTTCATATTTTTATTCTCATTTTCTGTCTGAAACAAACATTATAGCTCCCTCCTTCCTCCAGTTAAGCCAGTCATTTATTTGACTGGCTGCCCCTCGTGAGCACAAGGTTTGAACAGCAGGTAGGCGGGGCTTCTGTGTCTGAGATGGGCTTACTAGGGATATCAGCACTCTGCAACATCATACAGAACCAAGAGTAGAAACAGTTGTCTGAAACGAAGCTTGTACAGGGATTCCTTGTAAAGGGATTCCTTGTACATGTGCTGATCTCATTATTTAATTCTGATGTCAAACAAAGTCTTTGGACAACCAGAAGATTTTTAAACCCAGACTCTTCTTACTCTGAGGCGGCACTGCTAACCAATGCACCACCGTGGCATGTTCAGGTCCTCTACCAGAGGCCTGGGAGCTTGAGCGTCCTGTGCAGTATCTTAACGGTTCCCAGGACTGCGTTCCATGTACGCCCTGCCTGCTAGCATCTTGCACCCTGCTGTTATGTGCTGGATTGTCTCAGGGGCATCTCTGCACAGCCTGCACCTGGGGTCTTGCCTGATGTGGTACACCCCAGCACAGGATGAGGATTTCATCCTGGATTGTTTGATGATATTTTGAAATGCACAGCCGCCATCCTTCTGATCCATCTAAGTCTAAACTGATCTTTTAGTCTTGCAGCAGAGGGATCAGGTCTGCACATTTTAAAATGTGAACAAAATGCCATCATTAACTCTGAAACACTTGAAAGTGAAATGTCTGAAGTCCAGCAGCTGCATTTTGTGCATGCTGTGGCTGATGAAAGATTTCTTGGCTGCACTCTGAGCGCAAAAAATTCCAATAATCTAAACAGGATGAAGCGAAAATATAAGTGACCTTTTCCAGATAGATGGAAATTGGAAATTTTATTATATAACTACTTAAGACCCTCTTAAATATGCAGGACAAGCACTTGATGGATGACATAAATCAATCTGATTTAGACTTAAATCTCTTTATGTCTAAATGGCTGAAAAGTGAAAGGTTATAATTTGTCCTTTTCAGTCTACACAAGGACTTGAATTCAACCTAATTTCATCCATTTACTGACATCAAATTCAAGAGTTTTATGAAAGATGAGATCTAAATGGCACAGCAGTCGAGGTGAAAATCCGTTAAATTTGGCACTAAAGTGAAAGTTCAGCCTACACATCATCTTGTTTCAAAAATTCAAACATGCCATTTTTTTTTTAATACATTTCTTTTTTTTTTTGTGGAGGATTAAAGAATAACTGACAGGCTGACCAGCAGATGAACAGCATCTGAAAGTCATGTCCTTAAGAAATAGGAGAAACAAGTGAAAGGTCCAGATAAGAGATGCATCTGGTCCTGCAGCTGATCCAACTACTGTTTGATGAAACTTCATCAGAAATGGTCTCAGTGGAAGGGCGGCTATCAAGAAGGGAAACATGGAGAAACATGGCTGAGGTTTGCCGATTTATACAAGAACTGGGCAGACAATCAGTGGAAACAGGCCTGATGGAGTGATTAATCCAAATTTGTACGTTTTAGTTTAAATTAGTGTCAGTATGGAGGAGGTCAGGAGAGAGGTACAACAGTGTCTACAGCCATCTTTAAATCACAAGGCTCCATTTCACCCAGTGGGGTTGGCGATATTGTCAAAAGTCGTGATCCACCATGCATTATCATCTGTTAAGCATCTAATTGGCAACAGCTTCATTTTTAAGCATTACAATGATCCCAAACACACTGCCAGTACGGTAAAATCATATGAATAGAAAAACACACAATGCAGCTCTATCAGTCATGGATTGCATGGCTGCACCTGCTGTATTTCTGCTTTTCCTTCCAAAATAGAAAAATTATATAGAAATGAGGGGTGACAAGAGTTTTGCACAGTACTGTATAGATACACATTTTCTGAAGTTTTCAAGAGACACTCATTAAAAAGCAATGTAGGCGTGGTTTGTGATGTCTTTGTTGGTTTCAGGTTTATGCCTGTGTTTATCAGGCTCTGTAGGTGGTATATTAATCTGTGATCAGTCCATGAAAAGCAGAAACATGCGTTTTGTGTTTTCTGGTTGCAGGTTTAATCTTGATCCGGAGAAGATGTGCACCGATGATCGACTGTGGGAGGCCCTAGAGATTGCTCAGCTCAAGAACATGGTGAAAGCTTTGCCTGGAGGCCTAGGTACACAAAAGCAAAATCATTTTTAATTGCACCAAAGGACCATTTTGAAATCAAATGTTTGATCTGCGTCTTTGTGTTTAGATGCTGTTGTGACAGAAGGAGGAGAGAACTTCAGCGTCGGGCAGCGGCAGCTCTTCTGTTTGGCCAGAGCGTTCGTCAGAAAGAGCAGCATCCTCATCATGGATGAAGCCACAGCATCCATAGACATGGCCACGGTGTGTGCTTATTCATTACATAATGTAACTTACAAAAACCTTTTCCTTCAGAGGCCCCTCAGTATTTCTTGGATTGTGGTTTTGTATAATCAGCCAATTCAAGTTAATTTATATAACCCCAGTTCATAACAACTGTTATTTGAAGGTCCTTTATAAAGGAAAAATACTAAAATATTAGAGAAAGAAGTGAAATTAAAAAAAAGAAGTAATAATTAACAAAGCAGACACCGGTGACAAGAGACGTGACATCAGTTAGGTCAGAAGCATCTTGTATAAGAAAAACTGGTCTGGAGGTGGGTTGCAAAGCGGTTTGCATCATGATAGCTGCATTTTAGCTTTGCTCTGATTTGGATCACATGTAGAAGGGTTCTTTTTTTTCTGCACCTGCTGTTCCAGCTCCACAGATGACACCTTTTCTATTTCCCGTTTTCTCTTTCTGCCTCACAGGAGAACATCTTACAGAAAGTCGTGATGACGGCGTTTGCAGACAGAACGGTCGTAACAATCGCAGTAAGTCCTTCAGGTTTTTTTGCTCCTGTTGTTATTAATCATGAAGCAAAGCGGAAACGCATCAAAAAGCCCAAATGTTGAGGTGAGCTGAGGTTTGTTCAGTGACATGGATGCAGATATGTTGCTCTCTATTATTAAAGTATTTACCCCATGGACGTTTTCCATTGTTTTTCCCTTTTAACACAGTTTGTAACACACGGTTCCTCGTGGATTTAGCATCTTAAATTCAGTCTTCTTGGCTGCTTCATTTATTTATGTTTCCCTTTTTTCTGACTTTTGTCTCTTTGTGTTGCTGTCTTGTCCTGTTCTGTTTTTTCTCCTCTTTCTTCTTCTATCTACTGTTTCCTTCTATTTTTCTTTCATTTCTATACTTTATAATTTCATTCCTAATTCCTCACTTTCCCCCATTGCCTTCCTTCACATTTCATTTTTGTTTTCTTACTTTTCTTTGCTTACTCCATCTGTCGCTCATGTTTTCCCCTCCTCTTTGTTGTCCTCCTTCCTGTCCCTTTGTCTTGCCGCCAGCACCATGTGTCCTCTATCTTGGATGCCGAGCAGGTGTTGGTCTTCTCCTCAGGGATGTTGGTGGAAAGTGACTCGGGTCCCAACCTGCTAGCACAGGAGGACAGCCTCTTCAGTGTGCTAGTGAGGAGTCACAAGTAGATCCAGATCAACACAGACCACTTTGGCTCAGCCCGACTCTCTTTCTCTCCTGTTTGCTTCCGTTTTTCTACCTGTTTCTTTTCCTGGCTAAGCCAGAGCTGGAGTCTGAGTCTGGGTCTGCTGGAGCTTTACTGCCACTGACAGCCTGGTTGGTACAAAAAAATAAGAAATACTGCATGCTCTTTTAAAGATGTATCGTGTGGATGCAGTGCAAATCTGACTACAGTCCAAACTTGAAAGGTTTAACCGTAGAAGGATACCTAAAAACAGAAAATCATAAATGAATAGAAAGTATTTGTTTGCCGGTAAAAGGACAATCACAGGGTCAGAAACATATTGGAAAAATAATAGTTTTATTTTAAAAAACATTTAATTTAAATTTAATTATCTTGGTGTTTTGTGTCGTCCCTGTGTGTCTCCAGCACCGTGTCCACACCATCCTAACAGCTGATCTGGTCATTGTGATGAAACGAGGCAACATCATGGAGTACGACAAACCTGAGACTCTTTTGGAGCAGGAGGACGGGATGTTTGCTTCGTTTGTCAAAGCTGACATGTAGGGATGCACGGGACCCAACGGCTGCACAGTTTGTTTGTTTTTTAACCTGAATTACTTTCTTGAACAGCCCTCTAAAAGACTGCAGCACTCTGGGGAAGCCGGTAATGTACTGTTTCAGCGAGGAGAAGCTTTCCTGTGCACTCAGCAAACAGAGACACTACCAATTGCCTGTTAGTGTATTTAAGAAGTCACACTTAAAGCAGTCAGGAAGTTAAAACAGGTTAAAATCTAAAGTTATTTGTCATTGAGTAATGTTTTTTATTTTCTTATTGTCAATAAATCCCATGAATGACCAAACCTACAATAAAATATGTTCCCAACCATACAAATATGTACCCTACTAAACAACAGAGTGCCAAAAAGTGCAGTTCTTTGAGCGGCCACTTGAGGCTGACACCAAACGTGAGTCACTCCCCATAGACTCCCATGATAAAATGTTCAACTTTACAGCAGAAAAAAAAAAAACATGTTTACAACCTGATACTAAAAAATTTTGTCTGGTCTCTTCAGGCCCCAGTCACGCACACTTAGAGACCGGTCAGTGACACACAGACACACACCCCCAGGTAATCACCAGTCACTAGGGTGACCAACCTGACTGGTTGGCAAGTGGTTGCTGTTGCTTGGTGAAATCAAAGAGGTGAACGGTGTTGCATTCAAAACCTCCTTGTAATTGCTTTAATTTGGTCTGTAGAAGGTTGCCCCAGTTTGTACGGAAGATCCAAAGACCCACCAACTACTCACTACTCGGCAGTGAAACTGTGAAGACTGTGATGCAAACTGGAAATGACGACCGCTTGCGCCTTTTGGAATATGATTTTGGCAGTAAGACAACTTTTATTTTGAAGGCGAACGTTCTGTTTCCGGTTTGCACTGCACTTTTGAAGTTTCATTATCGCTCAGTGGTTAGTTAGCGAGTGTTTTCAGACAAGCCAGCACCTGTGATGCAAAATATCATTAATGCGAGTACTTAAAGCAATAACAAGAAGTTTTTTGGTGCAGTACCCTGGTTGTGAACAATTTTGTGAATACACATTTTCCCCTAGCAGCTGGAGGTTGCTGGGGGTGGTAAATGGTAAATGGACTGTACTTATATAGTGCTTTTCTACTCTATTTGAGTTATGCGTTATTTTGTGCATTTTTGTGCATTTTTAAAAAATACTTTCTCTATCAGAGTGACCGGGAACTGAGGGAAGTCAGAGTATTAAGAGGAGGAGCTGATTTTGGTCTTTTCATGGGATTTGTGGACAGTAAGAAAAACATTATTAAATTGAAATCATGGCTTTGATGAGATTGTATTTCAGGTGTCGAGGCAGTGAAAAGTGTAAAAATCTAAGATTTAATAGTTTGAGAGTGAGCAGAAGTGTTGTTTCAAGTATCAAGTATCTTGTATAAAATATTTGTTACTTTTTAGATTATGCACCGCCTCTGTTTATTGTATCCAGCACATGTATTATGCAATAATAAGAATGGGAGAATTTTTTAAAATGTATTTAAAATCCTTTTTAAAAATGACTGTTGGCTTTGGCCAGTGTTTTTTGGCACAACACAATGCAAGGATTTGAAATGATATTTTTAGACCCTTTTGTATTCTGCTTTACATTTTGAGGTAACACTGATAGAAATGAACAGCTGATGGAGTCACATGGTTGTATTAACCATTTTAGGGATGCGCCAATGAAAAATAACTGAGCTGTTTCGAAGTTTCATCTCTTTGGACGTTTATTCAGAGTAAAAACTGATGGAGTGGCAACAGATAAAAGACAGCCAGTACCATCAGCTTTGTGCCAGCCTGTGGTGGGATGATGTCTTTAAGCTGTAACTTGGAAATGTGAGCTTTGGAAAGCGGATCGTTGTGTCCGTTCTTCCGCTGAACGAGTGGATCATTGCCATTTTTTTTTTTACACCTTTCTACCTGATACTACCGCCAAGTTAACAGTCACTGTATGTATTTTCTCAGTTTCTTTTATTAGTGTGCAAAGGCCAAAATAAAAACAATTTCAAAATGATGAGGCCGAATGCTTCATCCGTCCTTTCAAAGTTTTTGAACTTTTTTTTTTTTTTTGGAGGGGGGGGGGGGTGCACTTTGAGTCCACTCTGGCTCCTATAGTTTTTGTTCACGTTGTAAATTTTCAAATTGCGCCTGTGGGATAAAACAAAAACACACGAGGAATCCAGGAATTTCCAAAGTGAAAGCTGGATTTTTTATTTCTGGCCTTCTTCCACTTCCTCCCTGCTCTATCAGTTGTACATCTATGCCTTCGTTAGTACAAACACTGAAAGGTGTCACGGCTCAGGATGCAGCCGGTGAACCTGCTGTCTGTCTGCGGTCATGCTTTGCTGAACTTGTTATCCTCGGGGACAATAGAGACCCAACACAAGCTCCCATCAACTCCAGAGATGTTTTGTGGATGTTTGAGAGGGCACTGATTCTTTTTCTTTTTTTACACTGATGAAGAGTTTTAGTGATTATGTAAATTAAAATGTGTTAATCAATTCTGGCTTTTAAAGGGTAGCTGGAATCCCCTCATTAACAATGAATTAAATGGGTGTTTAATGTTTTTGGCAATGATTTTAGTCACAAACAGGCATTTCCAGTCCCGTGAAGCCCTTTAGAGTTTTTTACTCATCATTTTTGTGTAATCCAGGTTTCTATTCTGACAAATACAGCAGGTAGAAGCCAGACAAGTTTAGCATCATGAGAAAAAGATTTTCTAATGAGCTGGAGGAAAGAAAATTAGAGCTAATAGAGTGAATGTTACATTTACCAGGTGAACAGAAAGACAGAATGAAAAAGAGGCCCATGGATGTGGAAGCTGCTAACATCTCTATGACGTAAATATATCAAGACATGTTTCTGGCTAATAATAAAGGAATGAAACTTCAACATATGATCAATGGTTTCTATCAGACTTTTAAAGCCCTTTAAGCTGATTGGTTAAATGATTCTTCTTGGGAGTTATAGCTAACACTTTTAGTGTTACAGTATGTGCTCTGTATGCTGTTTTTCCTGCAGCATTTTCTCTGCAAAGATTCAACTGAAAAGATTAATTTTCTGCTGCACATGCTGATAGAGACAGATACATTGTCTCTGCATGCGAAGTTATGAAAGCAGTTTTACGTGCATATTTTTAAGCTTGAACTTCTGTGTATTTTCCATTTGTTTTAAAAGGAGTGACTTCATGGTCACTTCATCTTGGCAGAGAGTTTAGCTGAAAAGCTTCAGTTGATCTGACTGTGCAGTAATTATGAAGTTAAGGCGAGTAGCTGACTAACCGAACTTTGCAAATCGACTCGAAACCGGGAATCAACCAGTCCAACTCTGCCGTCAGGCACCTTTGGAGATCAAAAATAAACATTTTATGAATCATTTGCTGTAAGAAAACCTTTTTTGCAACTAAAAATGCACACGCAACATGCATATCAATTAAGTGAAAAACCAAATTGTTTTTAGAATATTTAAAACAATACTGCCATTTTCCAAAAATGTATATTAAGAAAAATCTTTAAATTATTTTACCTCATTTCCATCACACCTGTCATCTCAAACCTGATTATGATTAACCAGCATCTTAAGCATCTCACATTATGAGAGAGTAAATCATAATTATGAGTCAAGGTCTCCACTTTTGGAGTGATATTTCCAGCACTTTGTGTATGAAAAATACAGCAAGTTACAGTTTTTAATTGCAGTTCAGCATTCAGTGAGTTTCTCTGGAATCACGTGTCCCACCTCTCTGGGAGTGGTGCTATTGTCCCTTTGTATTATTGTATATAGATTACACTTTGCTTTTGGACTAAATTTTAAAACTTTGTACTGTACAGTCTCGAATGCCAAACACAATATTTCAGCCTTTTCTCATTTTAATATTATATTCTTAGAGGTCTCATCTCAGTGAGTCGCCACTTGAGTTTTCAAGCTTGACTGTCTAATTTTACAACTTCTTTTTTAAAATATGTATATATATATATATATATATATATATATATATATATATATATATATATATATATATATATATATATGTATATATATATATGTATATATATATATGTATATATATGTCTCACACAGAGCTGATAGGTGTGCTTTACTGTCACACTTGTTGATCACAAGCAGTTTTCTTTCCTCTGAAAGCTTTAACTTGAACACTGAATGTCTTCATGATTTTATATCTTTATATTCTGTCTCTGCAGTTCCTCCAGCTCCTCCTCCGTTACCGATCGAGTGCCCTTCCTGTTCTTTTGCTTGCTGTGTTTCCATGCAGCTTCTGTACTGAAGCTGCACCAAACTAAATTCATCCTTTTGCAGCCCAAAAACAGCGAATAGGTGGAAATATGAGGGAACTGCACGTGACTCGTTATCAGAGCTATGCAGCGTTTTATTTGCGTCCATGAGGTCGACTGTTAACAGAGAGCATCTTAAATACTGACATCATTTTCACAGATTTGACATGATCATTTTTCTAATTGTATGTACATTCTGTATGTAGAAGCCTGTATATCCAAGGGTTTTAAACATGTATGTCAAATTATTATTGCTATGTGTGCCTGAGTCATTGTTCTTCTTTTTTAAACACTTTGAATAATAATAAATGGTTTTGAGTGACATGAGGCTGTTTATTTGTGTCGGTGAACCTGGAACCAGCTTTTAGCTGCATGACTGTAAACTCTTGACCTTTTCTGCTTCTCCAGTGGGAGGCCAAAGGAGTCACAAGACCCTTCATAATGTATATTATAAATTGCTAAATGGCGCCCCCTGCTGGCTGTGTAAAATAAATCTAAATCCCAGAAAATGAATAATTAACATGACAACGCGTCGTGCACACCATCCATCCAGCCATCCATTCTCTTCCACTTGTAGGTTTTAGGAATTTTTATGTGTTTTCTTTTGATGTTTTTACACTCGAATAACGCTTCCTAATTGTGCGCATGTTTTTCCTTTTAAAGATGTGTTTTACTCACACATTGAAGCAGAAATGAAAACAGTCTCTTTGAATTCTTGCCTTTATGAACTTTGATGTTTATTTTTGTTTGTCCTGAAAATGCAAGTGAGACATTCTGACACCCAGGACGAACTATAGCAACACAATCGAAATCTTACCCTCATTTTACCCCACATCTACACCTAAAACATCCCATAACTGCATGAAATCGTCCCAGTGGAACATTTAGCCTGCCTGGAAAGCATCTCTATAGCTTGACGAGATAGGAAGGCCAACGGGAGTAAAGATGAGGTTTTATGCACATTTAACGACAACTGGGCTGGTTTGATTATTTAACGTCAGTCCAGCTGTAGATTAGAAGGGGAAGTGCTCACTTTGTTCCCAGCTGCTACAAAAGGTTTCTGCGTGTCCTTAACTGAGTGTTGTATGCCAAGAGGCCTATTAAATGAAGGTAGGGATATGATTCCCGCTTCCAAAGTGAGTGGGAGCTAAAAAAAAAAAAAAAATAGAAAAAAAATAGGCCCCTCCCTTCTGTAAAATGCCAAATAATGGCCCAAATGTGACAATTGTCTTGTTCATTTTTCTTCCCGTTTATTTCCATGTTTATATGTATGAAATTACGTCTTTATGAACATTCTCAAGTAAATGACTGAATTTGAGCGACTTAATCTGTTTCAATAGTTTGAAAACTGTGAGAAATACAAAAAAGTTCTGAGATAAAAACGTATTTTCAAGACTTCCAAAGCAAGCTGTGTCGGTAGTTTTGTCCTTTTCCACTGCCTTCGATGAGTGCCTGAAGGGCAGCAGCGTCCTGATCTGAGCAGGTCCTGACTCTGGAAGTACGTCAACAGGAGAGTGGGGATCGTCCCAGCCCTCAGAGGCGCAGAGCAGAGGCGGCGCGCTGCCTTCACTCCGAAACATCACCGAAAGGCGACGGAGGTAACACGACTCGTGCATCTTTGAGCGTTCTCCTTTCGGTGGACATGTTGCGTCCGTGCGTAAAGACGCACTGAAGACTGCTTTCTTTGCCATCAGGCGCGGCAGACGGAGAAGAAGATGTTGGCGAGAAAAAGCATCATCCCGGAGGAGTTCGGTCTGCCGGGGCTTGTCTCCCGGATGCCCCGAAAGCCGGTGTTCAGGGACCGCGTGAACAAAGCTCGCTTTATTGCCAAAAACGGCTCATGCAACTTGGCGCACAAGAACATCCGTGAGCAGGGAAGATTCCTGCAGGATGTCTTCACCACGCTGGTGGACCTTAAATGGCGCTTCACGCTGGTCATCTTCACCACGACATTTGTCAGCAGCTATCTGCTGTTCGCCATGAGCTGGTGGCTGGTGGCTTTTGCGCACGGAGATCTGGACCCGTTGCGGGAAAACGGGGCTGACTGCGTCACCAATGTCAAGTAAGAAAAACACACACTGCTTGATAAAATGTTATCGTGAAAATTAAGTTGTTAAAGTATGTTTAGTGGAACTTGTGTGAAGAGTTGCGCTCACTATTTTTTTTTCTGTATCCGTCCGCACTCGAGCCAAACTTCCCAGCTTCCACCTTCCCTCCTCTTCTTCTCGCACATTCTACATTTTCAAACTGGAAAGAGGAAGAAGGGGGAATTAGAGGAACACAGCTGCTGCGTTTGTTTCAGGGGAAATAAAATAGCTGAAGCAGAAAGATTGCAGGTGGGGATGAGTTTTTTGGCACCTCCCTTTTAGCGCACCCACCTTCTCCCCTTTGAATCCAGCGAAGGAGAAAAAAAAGAAGCTTTTGCTTCTTTGCCCTCCCATTAACAATCCCAGAATCCCTCAGAAGAAGGGGCAAGATCCCACCTTCCATTAAAATACTGCTGAATATTAACAGTATTTAAATGCAAAAAAAAATTTTTTTTTTAGTCCTAAAACTACTTTTAGGTCATGAAGCTTCTGCACTTTTATTTTGTCAGGACTTTTACTGCTGCACGTGTTTGTAACGTTAATGCACCGATACTAGTTCCTAAAAATAGCCACTTCTGAATATTACATCAAAAAGGTTTTTGGAAATATGAAGGACAACTCAGATGTTTGTATTTTTGCCCTAATTTTCTTTATTTGCTTTATGAATGGTTATTAGTCTTGTACATTTACAAGTAAGTTGCATAGGGGAGCAAATGTTTCTGAAAAAAAAACAAAAAAACACCAATATTCAGGGCTGCTTAAAAACATTAATATGTTACCTTTCAAATAAAGTATCTTACAAGCATTTTGGCCCTTTGGTAGAGGCGACCACGTCCCTTACGCTGAACAGTCCAGCAGCAGGGGGCGCTGTCGATATACTCCTCAATGAAAAGGAGTGAAATGAGCTGAACTAAAATAATAATTTTCAATTGTTTGTGAAAAACAAAACATATTCAGTTTAGGTTTCACAAATATAGTGACACCTAATATATAATATAAAATCTACATTATGTTGACAGATTATGTAAGTTTTGCTCTGGGTCTTCCTTTCCTCAGGTCGTTCACTTCAGCCTTCCTGTTCTCCATCGAGGTCCAGGTGACCATCGGCTTTGGGGGACGTATGATAACGGAGCAGTGTCCCACCGCCATCACGGTGCTCATCCTGCAGAACATAGTGGGACTCATCATCAACGCTGTGATGCTGGGTAAGGCATGCTGCACTTCAAACTTGACAGGATGCATTCAGGAGAGGATGGACGGTCTATTTAAAGTGCTCCTGCAGTTTCTCCTGATGTGACTGAGCTTGATGGCTCCAGTTCTCTTGTTCAGCTCAGTTAACCAGTGAAGGAACAGGCAGTCAGCTGAGGAGAGCAGCTGCCTCTGCAGTGGTAGCACACATTTTCTAAATGTTAGAGTGAGGCAAGGGTCCGATACATCAGATGGTTCCTCGATTAAACCTCCCGAGCTGAGAACCTCAGTGCATTCATGTGAATGTGGAAATAGTGCTGACACAGCAGACGGGAGATTTGTCAAATTTCTCGGTGTTCAGTTATTCTGACACCATATGAATGTGTATTATTTCAAGCTGTCATGCTAACATAATGCCAATTCCAAACTTCCATCCATTCATTTCCGCTTATCCTGCTCAGGGTCGCAGGAGCCTATCCCAGCTGACATAGGGCAAGAGGCAGGGTACACCCTGTACAGGTTGTGAGCCTGTTGCAGGGCCAACACAGAGAAACAGACAACATCCACACCTATGGGCAATTTAGAGTTTCCAATTAAACTAACCCCAGTAGGTGCGTGTCTTTAGACTGTGGGAGGAAACTGGAGTACCTGGAGAAACACAGAGAGAACATGCAAACTCCACAGAGAGAGAGGGAGGGGCCTGGGCCAAGGTGGAATCAAACCCAGGCCTCCCAGATGGTATTCTAACTGTGAGGCAGCAGCGCTAACCACTGCGCCACCGTGCTGCCCGTTAAGTCCAAACACTGTTTATAAAAGATGGACATACCCGCTGAAGTGTCACGAGGTGGTTTTGAACAGGCAGAAACACACAGTGCATCAGGCCAGAGACGTCAGCAGCTCCTTAAAGGGTTAAAGAAAGACAGAAATATCAAACATGGTCAATTATGCTCAGCTTTGCTAGTTGGACCCCTGTTACCTGTGGGACTGCCTTCATGGCACAGATTCAACAACAAACATTCCTCAGAGATTTGGTCCATGTTGACATGACAGCATCACAGTTGCTGCAGATTTGTCGGCTGCATCCATGATGTGAATCTTCTGTTCCACCACATCCCAAACGAACAGATCTGTTGACTGCAGAGTCCAGCTGAGCACAGGGAACTCACTGTCATGTTCAAGAAACCAGTTTGACATGATTTGAGCTGTGTGGAGTTATCCTGCTGGAAGCAGGCGTCAGATGATGGGCACATTATAGATATAAAGGGATGAATGTGATCAGCAACAACAGGCAAGCTGTGGAGGTAAATTATGCTAAGGGACCCAAAGTGTGCCAGAAAACTATACCTAATAAAGTGGCCAGCGGGTGTATATTTAAATATCTTTTGTTTCAGAAGCCAAAAGTTTGGGCATCTTTAAGTTAAGTGTCCTTGGTGTGTTTTAAAGTATCTCGAGATCGATTCATCCTGCTGCGTTTTTCCTCCTCAGGTTGTATCTTCATGAAGACGGCTCAGTCGAACCGTCGGGCAGAGACGCTCATCTTCAGCCGCCACGCCGTGATCGCCGTCAGGAACAACCGGCTGTGCTTCATGATCCGCATCGGGGATCTCAGGAAGAGCATGATCATCGGAGCGACCGTCAGGTTACAGGTCATTCCCCGTTACCTCCTTCTCTCTTTTTAACCTGCGAAGAATCGCCGGCAAAGTCGAACTCTGCTGTTTTACTTCTGGATTTTTGCTTCTGGATATTTTTTTGTTGCTTCTCAGTGCAAAACGTCTCATGTTTTTGTGTTTTTGTGTGTAAAATGAACACATTTTGCAGCTCATTGCTTTTGCAGCATGTCAAGTACAATTCTTTAGAAAATGCAAATTGACCACACTTTAACTTTTCAGACATTTTTAATTTTTTTATTTTTCCTTTGAGGAAATACGTGTAAATATACACAAGAAATGTGCGTACAAATAAAGAATAACAATGAGAGCATCAAAAGAAACACACAAAGTAAAAATAAATACAAATCACTAAACAAGAACTAAATAATAGAAACAAGAGAAAAATGGAGCTCTGCAGCACAATTTAAAGATTCTATAACTTACATTATTAAATAGTAAACACTGTGATGTCATAGAGATGTGCGATTGTGTGGTCTGAGCACCAACACCGGCCTTTTACAGAGAGTTCACTTTTAGTTGATAAAGCTGACACACACGTCCTTCATCGCTCCCTGCTGCCCCCTGGTGGGCCTGGAACATATTGCAGGTGGGCTGCAAGAGATCATTTATTTACAATAAATACTATTTTTTTATTCAGTTAACTGAAGCTATTAATTGTTATAAGATTTTAAACATTTAAGTAGATATGAATGTCGGTTTTAATAGTCACAGCTTTAAACTTTTATATGACTCAATCCTGTGAAGTAAACCTACGGGGTAAGATGCATTTATACAAGAGAAATCAAATCAGATTCCTTTGTTTTAATTCTGTTGCATCAAATCTTTGGTGTCAGAAAAGATGTTGGCAGATGTACGCAGATGTTTATCACTGTGTACAATCTCCTCTTCTTTTAACAACAGTGCATAAATATCTGGGAACTGAGGAGAGCAGCTGCTGGACTTTTGGGAGAGGAATGTTGTCCCATTCTTGTCTGATAGTGGATTCTAGGTCTGGACTGCAGGCAGGCCAGTTCAGCATTTGGACTCTTCTACTATGAGCCATGCTGTTATAACAGCTGCAGGATGTCGTTTGACTTTGTCTGGCTGAAATATGAATGGCCTTCCCTGAAAATGCATCATCTGGATGGGAGCATGTATAACCTGCATGTACCTTCCAGCATTGATGGTGTCTTTCCAGATGTGCTAATTACAGAACAGTGTTCCACTCTGTCTCACTCCATTTGGCGCCATTTCTGGATTATGTTCACATGTGGCTTCTTCTTTGCATGATAGAGCTTTAACCTGCATCTGTAGATGGCACGATGAGCTGTGTTCACAGACAGTGATTTCCGGAAGAGTCCATGCAGTGATTTCCATGACAGAGTCAGGCCTGTTTTTAATGCAGTGCTGCCTGAGGGCACGAAGATCACAGTGATCCACTACTGATTTTTGGCCTTCTGTCACTTGTGCACAGAGATTTCTCCAGATTCTCTGATAAATAGATGATTAGATATTTACAGTGAGGAAATTCCTGTTTGTTTTTAGCACCACTTTTCCAGCCTTTTGTTTCCCCTGTCCCAACTTTTTAAAGACATAGTAAAATGTCACATTTCTATGTTCTATTGTGAATAAAATATGAGTTTACGAGATCTGCAAATCACTGCATTCTGTATTTATTTACATTTTACACAGTTTGCTAAAAGCAATTATGTTTCCTGATGAGGCTGATTTTTAATTACCTCTGAATCCTCCAAAGCAATTATTTCTCCAAAAAAAAAAACAAAAAAAAAAAACTTGGGTGCACAAATAAAACTGAATGGACTAAATCTATTAATTAGGACTGTACCTCGTCTGTTTGCAGGTGGTGAGGAAGACAACCACACCAGAGGGGGAGGTGATCCCCATCCATCAGATCGATGTCCAGACGGAAAGTGCTGTGTCCAGCAACAGCCTGTTTCTCCTCGCCCCGCTCATCATCTGCCACGTCATCGACAAAGACAGGTTCAGAGACATGACACAGAAGGCTGTGGCTTTATGACTCCTGACCAAACCAACTGTTTCCCCCGCAGTCCACAGAAAAAACATGTCATCACCCAGAAGATCCCTTATTTGATTTATCCTTAACAGAAAAGGGCAAAGAAGAGAGGAGATTGGCATTTGAATAGAATAGAATAGAATGCCTTTATTTGTCATTGTATGAAATGTACAGTGAGATTGGAGGGCCACTCCTGTTCAGTGCCATGCAATAGAAAGCTGAGGCAGCGGGAGGTGTAGATGTCCATCAGGGAGGGGAGAGGGCAGCCAATGATTCTTTGTGCTGTCTTGACTACCCTCTGAAGCCTCCCCCTGTCTGCCTCAATGCAGCTGCCGTACCATACTGTGATACAGTACGTCAGCAGGCTCTCAATGGATGAGCGGTAGAAGGTCAGCAGCAGGTTTGAGTCCAAGTTGTTCTTCCTGAGGACCCTCAGGAAGTGAAGTTGCTGCTGAGCCTTCTTGATGACAGCTGTGATGTTATCTGACCAAGAAAGATCAGCAGAGATGAGGACACCAACCTGAAGGTGTGGACCCTCTCCACACGCTCGCTGTTGATGTAGAGGGGGGGCTGGGTCCGTCCTGTGCTTCCTGAAATCAATGATGATTTCTTTGGTTTTCATGGTGTTCAGTGCAGGTTGTTCTCTGAACACCAGGCTGTCAGCTTCAGGACCTCCTCTCTGTAGGCTGCCTCATCTCCCCCTGAGATGAGTCCAACCACTGTGGTGTCATCAGCAAATTTGATGATGAGGTTGTTATTGTGGGCCGGACTGGGTAGTCCTGTGGGGTCTCAAAGCAAGCAAAGAGTTAAGTTTCTCTGCTAGTGACACACTCAGGTCTCCTGCTGTCACATCACAGCCTCTGTAGTTTGTGATGCTCTGAATGCCCTGCCACACCTCCCGTGTGTTGTTGCTGGACAGGTGGGACTCTATTCTCCTCCTGTAGTCTGCCTTGGCTTTTTTAATTTCTCTTTTCAGGTCAGCTTGAGCAACACTGACTGTTTTTGCTTTAAAGAACAATTTAAACTGGTTATTTCTCTGCTCAGAGTTTCATTATTTAACCTCCAGTTCTTTTTAAAAGTCAATCACTGGAGAAAAGTACTCAAATCAAACGGTGTCTTCTGCCCCTCAGCCCGCTCTACGACCTGTCAGCCATGGAGCTGCAGTGCAGCGACCTGGAGGTGATCGTCATCCTGGAGGGAGTCGTGGAGACGACGGGGATCACCACGCAGGCCCGGACCTCCTACATCTCCGAGGAGATTCAGTGGGGTCACCGTTTTGTTCCCATAGTAACAGAGGAGGAGGGCGTGTACTCAGTCGACTACTCCAAATTTGGCAACACGGTCAAGGTAAGAGATATAACAAGATGATCCAGATGGACTTTTATCCATATTATGGGAACAAAATCATGATCATCAGTCACAACCAACCTTTATACTGTAAAGCAATATTTTCTGCAATAGTTCTGCTGGATCCTCATCCTAATCATTGAATATCCTCCTCTTCCTTTATTCATCTCTACAATAATGGTGATCAAAAGGAAAAGAAACGAACTATGAGTGAACTATGAACTTTGTGGTTTGGCTGGACTGACTGTCCTCAGTATTTATTGCACAAAATGTTCTTTTATTCTTCTGGCAGGTTGCGACGCCGTGCTGCAGTGCCAGAGAGCTGGACGAGAAGCCCTCCATCTTAATCCAAACCCTCCAGAAGAGCGAGCTGTCGCACCAGAACTCGTTGAGGAAGCGCAACTCCATGCGACGCAACAACTCCATGCGCAAAGCCACGGGAAGCAGCGGGAGCCTCCGCAGGAACAACTCAGGGCTCGCCGTGCCTAAAGTCCAGTTCTTCACCCCGACCGAGGGAGGCCAGAACCTGAATGCCGTCACCTGACATGAGGCCTGCCTTCTGCTGGCTACCCTGCTCCTCCTGGTGGGGAGGAAGATTGTGGGTGTCAGCACATCTTTTTCTCTGATAGGACTCATTCTTCTTCTTTTCCCCGCCATATCTAGACTCATGTCTCGACACATTCACTGTTAATGTTACCCGTGTTTATGTTCAGGGTGTAAAATAGTTCTTTTTCAGATTATATTCCTGATTTCCTGCAGTTCAGCCTCTGCCTTAAAGCAGTTAACGAAACATAACGGGGCCTTAGCTTACAGAATGACCGTCACGTTCCAAGATGTATGATTTGAAGTATTTAATTTAATCAAGGTCATAAATCAATAAAAAGGTCACACTACATTTCTTGTAGACCTCAGTTCAGCCGGACTTCTCTCCTGCCTTTTTCCTGCATGTACCTACTCGGCTCAACTCAACTCGGTTTTTAGGGTTTTCCATTAGGTGGTAGTACCTGGTACCGGGTACTTTTTTAGTACCTATTCAGCCGTGGTTCCAAGAAAGCTAAGTCGAGCTTTAAATTATACAGACTGCATGCCACTGATTGGCCAAGGACTGACGTCACTAGAGCAACATGAGATCCCTTCAAGAATCAAACACGCTGTTTTTGAAACGCATCAATGAGGGAAATGGCCACACGCTAATCAACACAGACAAATTTTGTGCTTGGCGGCTGACGACTGAATCCAGATGGAGCTCAGTGGAGCAACTGTTTGTGTTTGCGTCGCATACAAATTACATTGTGAGTGTTTCGGGTAGCCTTGCTGAGGCAGTCCTCAAATGTAAAGGAAAATAATCGACATAGTGTAGAGTCGGGTTGAGTCAAGCCCAGTAGGTACTAGTGGAAAAGAAGTATTTGAAACCAAAGGATTCGCCCCCTGCTGGCCATTAGAGAGAATACAGATATAAGGCACTTGTGTATTGTGTACATCTTTCTTCTTATTTTTTTCCATTGTGCTGCAGTTCAAGAATTACACCCATTGTTTTCTTTGTTAATCTACATTAAACACTTTACCCCAGTGCTGCTGCACCTCAGATACTCAGAAAAGCAGCAATAATAATAACAGCCTGGCAAATCCCCATTATAACTACACTCCATCTGTGTGATGTGCGCGATGTGTGCTCCGGTCACCAGCTGATGTGTTGCACTTATTTTTAGAAGCTGCAGAGAGAAAAAGCATTTTGAAGATGTCACCTTGAGCATCAGGAGGTTGTGTTGGACATTTTGTATATCAGTCTATATATCTAAATAGTTTCAGATGAGGGTAAATCAACCATCTTTAGCCTTCTGTCCTTTCAGTATTACTGATGTTTTTTTTTTTAATTTTTATCTACACTTGTTTCACTTAGTTTTACTTATTTTTTTTTTAAGGGTAGATGTACAGCTTAATATTTTCTAATTAAGTTCACAATCGCTGTTAATGAGAGCCAGAATAAATCACCATATGGTATTCTATTGTGTATTTTCCACATATGCTTGTCTTTATTGTTTGAGAATAAATGCATATGTATGCAAATGCACAACATGAACATGCATTTGCATCCTTCACGATTCATATATATATATATATATATATATATATATATATATATATATATATGCTGGACCCTTTCAAAATACAAAGAAGGCAGGGTGGTCACAACAATGCATACAGTACAAACACACAGTAACGAGGGAAAAGGGAAACCGGTGGGAGCACAGCTGAGACTAATTGGAGAAACAAGTCAAGGGAAGCAAAACTGGATGACCAGCAGCTAATGTGCTGCGTCTGCAGAGGTTCAGAAATATACAGCAACCACAGACTCCAGCCTACTAATGAAGCGGCCCACAAGAAAAAACTTCAGGATTCCTTAAAACCCCTGAAAGAGAAACTAAATCTCATTCGAGTTAAAGGAATGGTGAATACAAAATACTGTCACCATCAGACACAGGGTCGGATGTGTGAGTGATAGTTAATATATGTTTATGAAGTCCAATATATCTCCTATACTTCCAACAACATCCTGAGGTAAGGCTAGAGAATAGAGTATTTAACAGCTGACACTTATCTGCGACTATGATCTATTTATAATAATATCATCAACGTGCATTATTTCAATGTAGCAAACTCAGTTACTTAAACATTTAAGATCCAAGAGGTTGATGGTGACCTAACAGGAGTTAGAACCCTCTAAAGAACTATATTCTCTGGGTGGAGCTGGAGCCTTTCCCATCTGCCATAGGCCAGTCTGTCATAGGTCTAACACAGAGAAACAGACAATCATTCTCTCTCTCAATCACACCTGTGGGCAGTTTAGAATCTGCATGTATTTGGACTATGGGAGGAAGCCGGAGTACCCGGATACACAGGAAGAACATGCAGACTCCATGCAGAAAGGCCCTGGCTGGATGATGGATTCAGACCCAGGACCTTCATGCTGTGAGGCAACAGTGCTAACCACTGTGTTTGTAAATGGTGAAAAATGAGTCACGTACAATTAATATATGACTTTAGGTTAAAAAAAGACTTGGAAGAGTGAAAGGGAAGGTTAGAATAGAATAGAATAGAAGATGCTGAGAGTGACCAGAATGGACAAGATTAGAAATGAGTCCATCAGAGGGACAGCTCAGGTTGAGCAGTTTGGAGATAAAGTTAGGAACATGTGGAGAGTAATTTCAGAAAGTTTGCCAAAAAAGAGATCTGCATGTGCATCAAAAAAAATCCGCTTAATTCAAAATTACTATTAAAACAATATTATGTGTATTTGTGAAATATTAACAACTTACGAAGTTTTTGTCCACACAACCAATTACCATAACAGTATAATATTTTACACGTTTTAATACTGTACTATAATATAATCATATTTTACACTATCTATGAATATAATAACATTTTTATGACCATATGATTTATGCGCATCTCATATTATAAATAAAGGTCATTTTTATGAGTGGTACTTTATTTATTTATTTTATTTTATTGACACTTTTAGTTACGTCTTCTTATTTAATCTTACGTTTCACCGCTACGTCATCAAACCCGGAAGTGACCGCGAAGGTGGCGCAGCAGCGGGCATAAACAGGATAAACATGGCTCGCAGCTTTCTGTGCAGAGCCGTCGGTGTGCTTCAGCTCAGCAGGAGGGCAGCTCTGCTGTCCGGCGCTCGTTTTTACTCCCAGAGTGAAGCGGAGCCGCTGACCGTCAGACACCAAACCAGCGGAATAAGGTGCAGCTCGTAAATGTGTCCGATCTCACACACAGAAACAGAGGAGTTATGGAGGAAGTGAGGAGTTTATTAACCCCAGCAGCATGTTACAGAGGTCCACAGGGTGCCCCAGTGCATGGGTGAACCGCGTATTATTGATTTAGCTCCAAATGCACAGAAGTAACAGGAAAACTGTTAATGACGTCATCAAATCCCCAAATCTGTTAAGTTGAAAGCTTGCCTTCATGAGCAGCACCGTGAACGTTACACTGCCTGTGATCTTCAGAGGTTTTATTCTATTTTTTTCCTGCCCTTGTCCACCACATTGTCATAATAACAACTTACACAATCACTTTTATTTATAAGGAAATGCATAAATCTTTTTTCTCTCATCTTCCAGGAGAATAATACTGAACAATCCTAAGAAGAGGAATGCTCTGTCTCTGTCCATGCTCGAGTCCCTCAGAGAGAACATCTTAGCTGACATTGACAGCGAGGATCTCAGAGTTATCATCATATCAGGTAGATTTTTACCCTGAGTATGTGTGTGTGTCACGAAGAGAGAGATGGATGCTGGTCTAACCTTGTTATGTGTGTTTCAGCCAAAGGTTCGGTGTTTTCCTCTGGGCACGACCTGAAGGAGCTGACGCCTGCTCAGGGTCAAGAATATCACGCAAAGGTGTTTAACACCTGTTCAGAGGTCAGTTTCCTCTTTCATGCAGGACGTCAGGAGCCCATCCTCTTATTCATAATATAGTTGTAATTTTCTTAATTAAAATGTTAAGAATTATGGCAGGTTAAAAGAACAGCAAAACCAAATACACATAAAGCTATCACATGCTTTATGTGACTAAAAGCCCAAATTCACTTTGTGTTTTTAAATATTATCAGTGTGCACTGCTGAAAGTAAAGCATATTTATGAACCACGTTCGCTGTCTGTCCTCTGTGCCTTGTGCTGCAGGTGATGACTCTGATACAAGACATACCTGTTCCAGTAATCGCCATGGTGAACGGTGTTGCCACAGCAGCAGGTTGCCAGCTTGTTGCCAGTTGTGACATCGCTGTCGTGACGGAGAAGTCCACCTTCGCTACTCCGGGTGTCAACGTGGGCCTGTTCTGCTCGACGCCGGCGGTGGCCATCGGCAGAGCGGTGCCGAGGAAGGTGAGAGCTCTGCATTAGTCATTTTGTTTTTCCAGTTTGATGAAAACTTTATATTTTCTTCTTGTCAGGACTTAAAAAACTCATTCTCCATAACAGAACACTGAAAGTCTGTTTTGATTGTTCATTCCCTCAAGTTAATATGAGTAAGTCTTATGTCACTAAAATGTCTTTTTAAAAAGTCTGATTATACATATTTTGTGTATTTTTTTTAACAATTAGCTGGCAACATTTTTAATTGTTGGCAAAAAGGTTTGAGGTCCCCTTTAAATGTTTATTAACATTCTGGTTCAGTGTGGTTCACAAATAAAGACACACTAAAGATACAGCAGTGGTTTTCCAGTTGACTGCTGTGTTTCGTATCAGTCACTAGAGGGCACCAAAGGACCATAAAAGACTGTAGCTCTCTTCTAAATACAAATAAACCTTAATGTAATGCAGACCTGCGTACTGTATGGTCCACAGACTGTATCAACAAGAACTTTATGCCAAGCTTTCCACATCCAGGGAGGGCACAGCATGTGATATTCCACAAAAATCACAAAATCAGTGAGCCATTCTCTGATGGGGAGCTTATCAAAGAGTGTTTGGTGGACTCTGCCACATTAGTATTAAATATGCCCTGCTCCAGGTGAACCGTAACAAGACAGATCGAGGCCACTGCGGGAAATCTGGAGCTTCAGCTGAAAACCAAAGTGGGAAGTTCTGACTTTTTCTCGTCGGCTCTGGACCAGAGCTGTGAGTCCAAGATAACAAAAGAGTTTGAGATGGCAGCAATGCACTCACTGAAAGGGACTATGACAGGGAGGGCTTTGTTCACACAGGGAACTGCGTGCTTTAATAGGCTGAGGCTGAAATGGGACAAACTGGCAGGTGTTCCAACAGGTGGCAGTTTCTATCTGACAGGGAAAAATGTCAGACTTTCAGAGCAGATGGAAGATAAAATGATTAAAATGATCCCACAACTGAAGTTGGCATTTTTGCACTGTATTATACACCAGGAGTTTGTAAGTCAGTGTTAAAAATGAACCGTGCTGTAACTGAAACGGTTCAGGTCATCAGACTGAATCACTTTTGATTCACTGTTTGCAGGTCACTTCAGGTCAGTGTCACTGATGGATTTTTATTCCTGAGTTCAGCTTTTCGGCGCAGCCGTCTAGTCTCAGTTTCTCATGTGACCTCTTGGGAAAATTAATCACTCATCGCTGATCTAATGTAATACAAATTTTTAACTTTGCAACTACAACACTCTACTGTGTTATTTCACTTAACATAAACATATAAACTGTTAATAATTTAAAGAGACAATATATTCAACAAATACACCTCTCGATCCATTAGCAATAACAAATGAACCAGTGACTACAGGTGCACTGAGCAGCTACAGCTGAGGGTCTTTACCGCGCCGTACATTACTGCAGAAGGACAGCTATTGGTCAGTAACTCTTAACAAGGGCCAATCAGAGAGCTCATGACTGTAAACTGTTTGTGAAGGCAGATATTTCTGAGTACCAAATGTGATCTACGTGTAGCATCTCAGACGGCGACTGACGTTTGGACAAAACAAGGGAGCTAATGATGTCACTTTGTGCTCTGGTAATGTTACTGTGTTAAAAATTAATGTTGCCCAAAAGCCAGAATAACTAATCTAGAATTTAGATGTAATTTCATCTTTTAACCAGGTTGCAATGGAGATGCTGTTCACAGGAACCCCCATCTCAGCCCATGATGCTTTGCTGCATGGTCTGGTCAGCAAAGTGGTGCCGGAGGAGCGTTTGGAAGAGGAGACATTAGCTATCGCCCAGCGGGTCTGTCAAACTAGCCGACCTGTCGTAGCCCTCGGCAAGGCCACTTTCCAAAGGTGAGAATTTATATGGGAATCTCCTGAAAACTGGACTGTGCTGTAAATTTAGGCAACAAGCTAAATCTAGAGGATATGAAGTACCAAACATTTACCAGCATAATCAGGATTCCTCAGATCCAACCATTTGAAATTTGTTAATGAATGCATTAATGTGCTGTGTTCTTCCTTTCTGGTTTTCTTCCAAAGACAAATGGCTCAAGGTCGTGATGCAGCGTATGCCACCGCCTCAAAAGTGATGGTTGATAACCTGGCTCTGAGAGACGGGCAGGAGGGGATCCGCGCCTTCATAGAGAAACGCAAACCAGTGTGGAGCCATAGAGCAGAAAAAGCCCATGATTGACAGACTTTATCAAATTATGCAGTGATTATGTTGGCTGGAACGTGATTTGCAGTCGCTGGTGTAGCTTAATTAGTGCCACTGGAGTAATTAGCACCAGCCGCCAGTGAAAGTATGGGGCTGTTAGTAAAATCCATTGTTGACTTCCTCCTTTTCACTGTAGCTGTAGATGAGCCATTGTGTGCCTTAAAAGATGTTGTGAGAGCATTGAGAAGGAACTACACTGCCACCCTCCAGAGCAAAGATGAGCCATAACAGACTTGTCATGCTCAATAATGCTTTCAGTCCAGTTTTAGTTGCATTAAATAAGGTTAAGAATGGGACGGAGAATCTTAGTGTTGAGCTAAGGATGTATGAAGTGTGCTTTTTGATTTGTGATTTGTGATGGAATAAATGGAAGATAATAAAAACTAATGTTCTTGACATGAGTGGTGAGCTGTCCAGGACCCTGCAGTTTCAGGTTCAGGATGTTTAGCTTCTGCGTTATGTCCACAAGGAACGCCAAATCTATTATCCGTATTGGATCATACAACTCAGAAACATCCAGTCTTCCATCTTCCATGAATCTCTTCACTTCAGCTCTTAATTCAAAAAATCTCTTCAGCACACTTCCCTTACTGAGCCTGTGCACCTCAGTAAAGTACAGCACATCACCGTACGATGCCTCGATTTCTTCCAAAAAGGCCTGGAACTGGCGGTGTTGTAAACCTCATTCATCCTACAGACAAATGACTCCATATTGCTGTATAGTTCCTCTGATGCATTCCACGATGTTCCCAAGGTTTCGAAGGACTCTTGGAATGTCCTGTTTTCTTTGACAAGTTTGAATGCACAGAGTTTTCCTCGTCCTGCGAATGCACTTAAACTATCACAACCCGTGAAGGCATGTACGCCAACAAGAGCATCACATAAATCATCTCCAAGGAACTGTGCGAGGTTGCTGATGTCAATGTATCTCGTCCGATTCTGAGTGCCACATTTCAGATACAGGGGGCAGTTTATCTTCTCACAGTGTCCCAGACAAAGCATCATGACATCTGTATCCTCACTCACAATAACTGTGGTTTGGAAGCCATTCTGGCTGGCGTGATTTGCATGTAAGAGCGCACGGGTATCCGCCTCCTCATGGGAAGATTTCAGGTCTACTCTACTATTTGTGATGCTTGAGAATGTCTTCAGGTTCTATTTTTGGTTGTTGGTGAGCCTTTTTTCAAACTTTCACTTCTGAATTTTTTTATATGCTGCTTCTCCAGTCTGGTGAGCTTGCAGCAGATCACTGGCTATGCTTGGTGACACAGCGATTCCCGTTGAAAGGCTGGTGATGTCTGACTGATGTGGACCGAGAGTGTTTACCCAGCTTTTCTCCGTAAGTTCTACAAAGGCATTGCAGCATTTTGGCTGAAAGTTTATAAGTCATTTTGTTAAAACAGCCTGCCATAAAATCAGAGGTTCTTTGCAGATTTCTTAAGCAGTCTTCAAGTGCACAATTTTCGTGTTCTCTGCATATCCCATACTGAAGAGATCTTTCTAGATTGTGCCATTTTCTTACAAGGTGATACTACTTTAGGTCTAGGTGTTCACCGTCATGTTATGTCAACACTGATGCTGAAGCTAAGAACTGGATTCCACCTTAATCTTGGTTAGTGCTTACACCACACTAATATTATGTGTGTTTTTTAAATTATAACTATGAACATTTGCCTGAAGTAAAGACAAATAATGTTGTCATACTTGTGAGACTTAAATATGTTCTTTGACCAGGAAATGGTGTGATCACAAAGGTTTTTGAAGGTCAACCTAACCACTTGGTGCCTGCCAACTCTGCTGTGATGGTGGAGAGTGAGTTTTTTCTGGTGGCTGGGCGAATGATGGGGCATTTCTTCTTGTATGGTGGTCCTGCTTTCCCTGGTCTTAGGCCAGCCATCAGATCTGTGTTGTGGTTCCACTGACACTGTCACAGTTGAAGACTGTCTTGACGTAGATATATGTGAAACAATCCAGCTGGTATGCTTTTGCATCATCTATTTTATAGATAAATATTGTTTGGGAAGGACAAGTCGGTGGGCAGGTGGTTGTGTCTCTGCCTCTGTGGCTGTTGCCAAGGTGCACACCTGTAGCTGGTTAATCAGTGGAGGCTTGGTGTATTGAGTGGCTGAGGTGATGACTCACCACCAGATTGTACAGCCTCCACGGTGGTAACACAGCTAGCTTGTTTTTTGTACATAATTCTTATCTGCCTGTGAGTAACCTTAATCCCTCCTGCACGTCAGTTTGCTCCTTTCTGCTGTGCTGCATTACTGGAATCACAAATCTGCTCAGCCTCACCACAGAGCCATCATCCACCACCTCTCCACCCTCCACCTACCTGCCCCACGAATCACGCCAGATCATGTTGTAAATCTGCATGGTGTGGGACCTTCCATTTCCTATTTCGAAGAACATGAAACAGCTCTGTGATAAGATGCTCCTTCATGCAGTAAGTTTATTTGTTGTGTTTCAAATCTTATTTTCAGTTTTACAAGGCTTGCCGTTGATTCTTGAGCTGTCAGCAAAACAAGTGAAACAGTGAAGAAAGGGGCGGAAGGAGATGGGTATCTGGCCACTTCTCTGCAGTAGAGAGGATGTGGTCAAGCTGCTTTTCCTGTGCAAAAACAAAGCTGAGGTCACACACAGGTAATTTCATTTTTAGTATGTGAATTATCCATCAAAAGAAATAGGAAGAAGGGTTCCTTTGACTTTAAATAGATTTTGCATTGTTTAACTGGGCCAGTGCAGTTATGTGTACAATTAGAGTAATGAATACTAACCCATAAACCTACCTTCCTAGAAAACCCATCTATTCCACCAAAAAAAGACAATAAATAAGAATGATTAATATCCTGAACATCATTCTTACATGATCAGCTTGTGGTTAGTGCCAATATGTACAAGAGACCTTGGAGCTGGCACCACATAAGTGAGTCTCACAATACACCCCATTGAGGTGAATCTTCTTAGCATCCCTGTGGTTTCCACTCTGTGCATCGCAGCCCTTACATGTTCCCACTGAGTCAAGTATCCCCTGGATTTAAGGACTTCCTTCATCAGTCTGTACCCACAGTGTGTCACCCCCACTTTTACGTCCGCCACCACGGCATCCAACTCTTCATCTGTCAGTTTACTGTTCAGTGCAGTCACTGACGTGTTGTTTTCAGACAGTCTTCTGGGGACTGTCGACACTCCCAACAGTCGCTGTGACAGACAGAGGTATTTTAAGAAGATGGTGAAGGTACTCAGGGCTACAATAAATCTTCAGACGCCCCGTGCATTCAGAACTTAGCTGGCTGTGTTCCCTTTCAGCTCTGATCAACCTACACAGTTCAGACAATGTTTCCATAATGCAGTCTGGAATGTCGATACTACTTGAAATAGCACTACAGAAAACCAGGTCTTCAGTACACACAAATTCCACGCAGTCCAAATCCAGTGGCCTCTGCTCCAAAACACGCAGCAGCCGAGAGCGTAGCCTCTCAAAGACGTTTTGCCTTTGCAGAATCTGTCGGAGAGAAATTTTCTGCCATTACACCTTTTAGTTATAGTGAGATTTTTATTTTTCCTCAATGTTTGTATAGAAAAGAGGAACCACCACTAAGGATATTTCACACTCTTTATGTGTTGTAGATATGGAGACATAGATTGTCTAAAATATGGTTTGAGAGTACAGAAGCCATGTGCCTTTGTGAATCTGCCATTCAGCAGCACACACCCCTTGGGCTGCTGAGCTTGTCGTAGTCGGATCTGCGGCGGTAGAAATGCAGCAAAAGTCAAGTGTGTAAATTGAGCCAGTTGAAATCTGGGTGACTTGTAACTGATGACTTGCGTGTATTTTCAGCGATTTGAGCAAAACTTTAAGACCTTTCAACCATTAATATGTACGCACTCATACAGATTTATCTACAATTTACAAATCTGTTTACAGAATACACACACACACACACACACACACACACCCACACAGATAGCAATACACAAATGCGGATTGAGTTACGCGCACACAAATGTTTTGCTACAATAACAGCCCCATAGTTTCCATATGCTGTGGAGGTCACGCGCAGGTCAGGAGTAGAAGTTTGCGGCCAGCTTCCTCATTCTTTTATTGCATTGTGCTGGTGGGGTTAGTGTCATTGCAAGCATGCGATATGTCACCCCATCTTCAGGTTGCTCCTCTGTGCCGGCTCCTTTCAGCTTGTCTCTGTCAACGTTTGGATGGAAGCACTTATAATAAATAACTTTAAACAGTAGACCGAGGATGTAAACGGCAACGACACACACAGCTGTGAATAATGCATCCAAAGGTTGTATCACAAACTCAGGAGGATCTGTGCTCATCTTCCAGCACCACACACCACAGAGGATGGAAATATCAGTCAGTATATACCCATGATAGAGCATGGTCTTGTTCCTCGTATTCCCCTCAGCCACGTTGAACCAGTCAAAATACCAAATGAGGCCTACAGTGGTTCTGTAAAGCCATTTTCCACCTGGACTTTCCATGAAGTCTGTCTTGGATCGCCAAGCAAAGAAGAATAAAATCAGCCAAGAGCAGATGAAGTGGGTGAAGATGAAGCAGGGCAGCACGGAGGCAAAAAGAGCGAGGGCGGTGAGGCGAGACGAGATGAGCAGCAGGTTCCAGATGAAATAGGCGACCGATGAGGTTATCTTCTGCTTTTCCTTGTCGGGCAGGAAGGAGCGCAGTGAGCGATGGTAGGTCGTCACAGTGAAGGCGATAGCTGCGGCCGAGGCGACGGCCTTCAACACTGAGGGAGAACAAGAGGCAGCGTTAGAACGAGCAAAGTTCAGACACGACTGAGAAATGCTGTAAGTGTGTCACGCCGTATAAAACCAAACCTGGATAAAGTTCCAGAATCAGCAGACTTTTCTTATACAATGACTTTAGTGTATTTCGGGAAATTTTACCTTCATGCTATGAATATTTTTTGACAAGTGCTGAAGTCTGACATAAGGTCATCTTCCCAGTATTTCTCAGGCCTCATAAGCTCTTAAATACAACAGATATACACATGAAACTTTCAGGCCTGAAAAACACATTTGAAGATGAGCCAGGCATCAACATGTACATAAAATTGGATCGTTCATATGCTACAACTTGTTTTGACCAGGCACGCCTCTCACATGGTGCTGTGACCCTTTAAAAATGTTCCCCCAGTAAGTTTTCTCCTGTCGATGATCAGAAAAAATCCAGGGTACCGATGCTTGTTTCTGCCACTCTAATCGCTGATATTGAGCTGGTGCAGCGTTGTGATTGAAAGACTGATATATCCCATCAGACTGAACAAAAAGGAGACTTTAGGTTTAGTTTGTGAGACTTGAAGTGGCTGTAAAACTGATTACATCTGTTTTTGAGTTTTTCATGTGAGGTTCACCTGCACTAAAGAAGTTATGAAGGATCAAAAATGTCAGATTAACATTTTCCATGACTATTGCAAACAGTATCAGTGTCCAAACTTTTGACTGGTACTGTATACTAGTGGTGGCAGTGGTGCAGTGGGTAGGTGCTCACCTCGCAACCAGAGGGTCGCTGGTTTGAGTCCCCATCTGAGCGCATGCTGTCATTGTGTCCCTGAGCAAGACACTTAACCCACATTGCCTAAGTGTAAATGTGGTTGGTGGTTGGAGGGGCCGTAGGTGAGGATTGGCAGCCACGCCTCTGTGGCTACATTAGCAGCTTACCACCACCACCAAGTATGATTGAGGTGTGAAAGAATAGTACATGAAATTGTGAAGTGCTATATAAGTCTAAGGCATTATTATTCTAATACAAAGGAAATCAGCTGACTGAGAGGGTCATGTGGGAGGCAGTGATTTGTCACGGGTTTTTTCAAGTCCTGTTCCCTTTAATGTCTCGGGTTATTAGGAGCTGGAGTTACAAAGGAGCCAACAGCTGTGGTAAAACTTCAGATTTTACCAATGGGATGCAGAAAATCCCATTTTCCCATTTATCTCTGGGTAGTATCTCACCACGCTGACAGTTTTTGGTTTTATTTGTTATCTGTGTCTGAGGGGGGAAAAAAAACTGCATTAAAAATTTCATAACCATGTTTTTCCCCTGGGTAATTTAAAGATCACACAGGTTTATTTTTAACTGTTTGAAAACATGCACTCATTTGCATGTTTATTTGTTATCTGAAGGGGAAGAATGAGACCATTTTTAGATCATTACTTACAATGAGGCCGGCACAGAAGATGATGTCTCCATATTTGTTTTTTTTCTGCTTGGGAAATCGCTGTAGGCTATATAGTCTAAATTGTTTTGGTCCCTCAGTCTCCTCAATTGTTTGTGTGTTTGTGCAGTTCCACAAGGTGCGAGATCATCAGTACTAATGTTTCATACAATATAGACAGCTGCTTAAAACAGTAAGTGGGGTTTAAGGCCAGGAGCTTTAAACCCATGCCAAAGGAGAATGCAATAATACTCACAACTTACTTCATTCATCAAAAACCTCTCATACATGGTGACTAGAATACCTGCCCCAAATATCCATGACTTAAACTCGAGTAACAAACTGCACCTGTCACAGGATCCAGCTGGCCCTTCTGCAGAAAGATGGTGAGCATGAGCGTGAGCTGCGGGGCGCTCTCTGAAAACGTCTCTATGACGCGTAACATGCTCAGATCTTGGTTCAGGAACACGACTACACCCTCAGGGTCAGGGAGCTTTGTGTAGAAGCTTTCTATAGACTTTTCCAGGACTCCAGCATGCCTGAGAATCATAAGAAGATGAAACATGTTAACAGTTAAATCAAATTGAACGTCTCTGGAAGCATGCTTGTGATGCAGCAGGTGTTGATGAAAATGCCCCACTCACAGAGAAGGGAAAAGAAACAAAGCTTCATCATTTCATCAGCTGAAACTGAAAATTAACACAAGTCATGCTTCCGCAATTCTTAAGTTCACAAAAGTTCAACTACACACAAATACTTCAAAACAAGAGGAAATGAAACTAATAAAACCACCGCGCTACCGAGCTGTAGTGTTGCGGTTTAACTGGTCAAACTCATGTTTGCTGGAGTTTACTGCATAATTACTACAGGCACTTTTATTACTTTATATACTACCTGAAGTAGATTCCCAGCTGGAAAAAATGCAGCAGCTTGAGCTGCCTCAGGCTCGGCCACTCCTCAACCTTTGTCCTCATGTTAAAGTCGTCATAGCTGTACCACAGCCAGCTGTAAGCCTGAGTGAGCAGCGACGAGCCCACGAGAAACAGCAGCAGGATACCGAGGCACACGTAAGCCTGTTCCTGGTAGAAGGACACAGCTGCCAATATGTCCAGCACAATGTCAACCAGGAACAGCGGCAGGCCCAAGCAGGTGAAGAGAAAGTCCCAGCAGGAGTATTTAAACTCAGCCTGAGTGCCTGACATGTTCCCTGCCTCTCTGCCAGCTTCTAACACAGCTGCATGTTAAGGCGGACAGCTCAAAGATAACTGGCATAGCAGATAGCAAAAGTAAGAGCCAAATTACACTATTTGAAAGCGCCTCCTACAATCTGACACACCCACATTGTTAAAGGCATGTTGTGGCATTTCACACATGTACACACCTCCCACTGAAAGCTTTTCCAGTAAATTGTGGCATTTCATGCAAGTGATCACAGTCTATGTTGACAAAATAACATAAAAACAAAAATAAGTTATGTAACATAGGTACTTTAATAATTGCACAGGTCAGATGAGGTGAAGGTTTAATAAATAGTAGTCACCTTAACTTTTTATATCAGCTGACAGCATGCCAAAAAAGCAGATCCACTTTCTAACAACATTTTATGGCAGGAAACACGACTTATATGGTGTAAATAATGGAGAAAGGTGTGCTTCCAGCGCTAAACTGAAACTAAAGTAAACAAAAATTTTGGCACCTGAAGGCAAAGCCTATATAAATTGGTTTGTTTTGTTTTGTTATGTTTATGTGTTTCTGGTTAACCTGTTTTTAACCTTGATTGGTTTGTTCTTTTTTGTTTTCTGTTATATCACACAGCGCGAGCTCATTGGGGAGTGCTGCCATTTTCTTTTTAGTGGTCACCTTTTTTCTCCAGTGTTTCTGTGGCTGTCAGGGAGCTGAGGTGGAGGTTTTTACTTTTCTTTTTTTTTTATCAAGCTGATTAGATGGGGATTATTTTCAAGTTAGGGTTGTTTTGTTTGTTGTTTGTTCACCTTAGAAATCTTCAGCGGAGCCACTTTGTTCTGATGAACTGAGACTAAGTGAGCAATTTTCTGCTGAAAACATGAAGAATAATGATGATGACTGAGGGTTCACGAAGCCTCTGAGTGGATCAAAGTGTCCTCTGGTTGCAGCTCAAGAAGTTGACACCAGAAATTTGCTGACAAGCTAGAGAATCTGAAAAAGCTCCTGTCCATCTTAGATGGTTTGAATGTTTAAAATCTCAGATCTTATGAATTCTCTGGTGAGTTGGAGATCAGTCTAAAATAATGCCCTTTCTTGATTGATTTAATAAATAATAATAATTATAATAATGCATTAGTCTTATATAGCGCTTTTCTAGACACCCAAAGATGCTTTTAGAATTTCATGCACTATTCATTCACACCTCAATCATACCTGGTGGTGGTAAGCTACTAATGTAGTCACGCCTGCCCTGGGGCAGTCTGACAGAGGCGTGGCTGCCAATTTGTGCCTACGGCCCCTCCGACGACCACCAAACACACAACCACATTCACACTTAGGCAATGTGGGTTTGTGGTGTGTGTGTGTGTGGGATTTGTCATGTTGTATTTTACTTGAAGCTGTTTTGTCACAGCTGTGTTTAATATTTTTGCTGCTGTAACTCAAGCTTCACCACTAGGTGGCAGTGTTTTATCATAAAGTGTTAACATGCAGCATCTGGCCTGTTTGAGATGTGGAGGCTGCAGCGGTTAGCAGAAAAGGCTCTGGGTTCAAACTTCCTGTGGAGCCTGTATGGTCTCTCACAGTCCACACACGTGCACGTGAGGTTAACCGCCCATTTTAAATTAGCTGTAGTGACGTGGAAGTGAGAGTAAATACTCACAAGTCTCTGTGTGTTACTCTGTGATGGACTTGCCTCTTATCCTGAAACACTTAGGACATGTTTGAAGAAAAACAAACAAACAAACAAACAAACAAACAAAACTGGATAGATGGTCTGAGATGCCACAGTTAAAGGTTTGTCATTATTACAAACTACTGATGCCCACCTACTGATGTCCATCACACACACATCACAGCATAACACAGCATGCTGCTTTTTCCCAGTAAGACTGCACAGGGTTTAGTTTTATTGCTGATCATCATCATCATAAAATTGCCTCATGTTTTTTGGGCAGGGATGAAGAAGAATGAAGAAGCACCTTCATTGTCAGGAATTCTGTTGCCCCAAAGTGGAAAGTAAAAGTGTGAAACACCAGAAGAGTGTCCTCCATGGATACAGGCTCTGTCTGTCTTGTGATCTAATTAGCCAGCAGTGAGGGTTTCAACAGTTTTTATCACTGCGGGTCACTGTGTTGCAGCTGGTGGTGGATTGGATGGAGAGCATCGCCAAGGATCAGATCGGAGACTTGAATACTGCGCCAAAAACATGTGCTGGTGAGATTTTTTTAAGACTGCAGATGCACAATGTCCCAGAGGGACACCATTCCCAAGCCAATCTTTAGAGACATAGTCTCTACAGCAGTCCTGGAACTGCCTCAGGGTCTCCTACTGGTAGGACGTGCCTAAAATACCTTACCTAGTGCCTGGATCACCATGACTATATTCTTCTGATGTGGAGGACTTGTGGAACTGCTCTGAGGCCCTCCTGAATGACTGAGCTCTAAGGGAGAGTCCAGACACCGTCTTTTGGTCACTCGTCGTAGGTGATGATCGGAAGCTTTTCTTTCGCACTCAGCTCTCAGTTTAGTACAGCAAGCTGGTACAGCATCCAGATCAAACACAGACCGGTCCATCTGTCAGTCTCCTGCTGCCTTTTCTCCTCGCTCACTAATACCACCCTGAGATATTTGGAGCAGCAATTCATTCTCACCCCAGAGTGGGAACCATTAATTCTTAACCCATTCTCTTTAGTCAGGACAACAAAAAACCAAAATACCCCCAATATTTTATTATGACTTGCAAATGTAAAAGAAAAAAATGACATCATTGGTGGTTTTCATTGCGTTGGTCCCTTCTCCTATGATCCAGAAAATGGACCATCTCTGCAGGATTTCCACCAGAAATCTGTTAACCTCAGTGGGTTTGAGATAATCAGAGGGATGATCAATTTAATGTTGCACTTGATTGCAGGTTGCACTTGTGTGCATTCACCGCAGCGTTCATGTGAGATTAGTTTGGGATCAGAAGTTAGCAGGTCACAGTCACCTCTGCTTTTACTGTGAGTCTGTAGAAATCCTGTAGATGACAGATGTGTTTGTGTTCCAGTTGCTGGCTGTGTGTGAATCGTGGGAGGACTGTGTGTGGGCGTACTTCAGAGTGATGGTGGACTCGCTGGTTGAGATCTCATCTCATGTCGTCGGGCATGGCCCATCAGGAGGTGGAGACATTGCTGTGGAGGCCAAGTACGACACAACTGCACCAGTCTAAATGCCAAATTTGTACAAAGGTTCTTTGTCTCTCATCTACTGTCTCCTCCTGCAGCTGGACCATCAAGAAAGTGTTTGAGGAGTTTCGAGCCTCAGAGTCAAAGGTGAAACCGGTTCTAACTGGTGTCTACTGTGTCTAACACAGTAAACCAATGGGTTTGTTTGTTTTTTTCCTGTGTGTGCAGAGGGTGCTGGAGGGGATGAGAGGGCATTACCCATCATCCAGAGGTTTGTCATCCTGGGAGACCTGGATGGTAAGACTGCCTTTGACCTCACAGAAACCATCGAACATGTGAGCCTGAGCCTCTTCATGTTTGTGTCTCACTCAGGTCTGTTGGAGATTTTCTGATTGGCTGACAGCCTCTAAGCCCCTCCACATTAAGGAGGTAGTGGTTAGCACTGTTGCCTCACAGCTAGAAAGTCTGGGTTCAAATCCACCTTAGCCCAGGCCTTTGTGTGTGGAGTTTGCATGTTCTCCCTGTGTCTGTGCAGGTTTACTCTGGTTTCCTCCCACAATCCAAAGATATGGGCTTAGGCTGATTGGTGATTCTAAACTGCCCATTGTGAGTGTGAATGGTTGCCTTTCTCAGCCCTGCAACAGGCTGGCGACCTGTCCAGGGTGTACCAAATTTAATTCCTGTATGATAATTCCTTCTTAGTCAGCCTATGAGCTTTTCAGCCCACTCTTGTATATCAGATAGAAAATTAGGTCATTTAATGCAAAATAGCCGGACTTTCCTCTAATAATTTTCACATAGTCCCCAAAGAAGTTTTAATGATTTCCTTGTCAAACTGTTGTAATTTGTTTGACTTTTCTTCATGAAAGGCTCAAATCCCTGACACTGATAGAACGAACTCTTTACAAATGTCAATTTTACGTGATTAACTAGAGTTTCAACTCCTTGAGGAGTTTAGTGGCCCGGAATAGGATTTTGGCAGATGATGATGATGATGATGATGATGATGATGATGATGATGATGATATGGCTTCTTCCCAAACAAAGTGAAAGTAAAGTGAAAGTGCAAACCCCCTAATTATTCAAAATGAAACTTAACTGTCTCAACAAGTGTAGTTGTGGCTTGGTTGATTGAGAAAGTTATCATTGCAGCAGTCATGGTGTGTGGACAGAGCTGTGGCTGGATTAACCATAAAGGGAAGCGAAGAAAGATGGGCCTTCATGCACCACTTTGCTGAAACATGCCAGGATGCTGTCCAGCCTCTCAGTGTCCATATCCAAGAATACTCTGTTGGGATTGGACTTTCAGCATGCACAGAGTCTGCCTTACTAAGGGTTTTTAATGACATTTTCCTGGCAACAGATGCATATTATTTTAATATCTCGTCTAGAGCGATGTAGGTATTCAGGGCACGGCACGGGACTGGAGTGGTTTAGATCCTACTTGACCCAGAGAACTTTTACTGTTTTCTTAAATGATTTTAAATCATCCTGTGCTCCTTTGTCATGTAGGGTACCCCAGGGTTCGATAATTGGGCCGTTGGTATTTTCTCTATATTTGTTGCCCCTTGATTCTTTTCTCAGAAAGCATAAAAATGCTTTCCACTGCTACGCTGACGATACCCAGATTTATATCCCCCTAAAAAATAGCAATGCAAACTCCATACAGATCCTAATAAAGTGTCTTGATGAAATCAAAGCTTGGATGGCTTTGAATTTCCTGAATTTTAATGGAAATAAGATGGAGGTGATCGTTTTCGGGCATCACTGGGGGTTGGACTTCTGTGGATCTGGGTCCTTTATCTCTGCATGTAAAGCCCACGGTCACAAATATGGGTGTAAAGATGGATGAGAGTCTTAAGTTGGAGGATGAAATCACTGCTGTGGTGAAATCCAGTTTCTTTCACCTGAGACAGCTCACCAAGATTAAAACTATCTTGTTGAAGATCATTTTGAAACTGTGATCCACGCCTTTGTTATAGCCCCGTCTGAATTACTGTAACTCTTTGTATATTGGCGTAAACCAGTCCTCCTTGGCTCGTCTTCAGCTGGTCCAGAATTCCGCTGCACGGCTTTTGACTGGAACACGTAAGAGGGAGCACATTACCCCTGTTTTATCTTCATTGCACTGGTTGCCTGTTTATTTTAGAGTTCATTTTAAAATTCTTTTATTTGTTTTTAAGTATTTAAATGGCCTTGCTCCAACGTACCTCTCTGAGTTACTGCACCTACACTCCCCTTCGAGCTCACTCAGATCAGCTGACAAACTGGTTTTGGATGTGCTGAGGATTAAGCGGAGACTTAGGGGGGGGACAGAGCCTTTGCCGTGGCAGCTCCTAAACTGTGGAACTCCCTGCCATTGCATATTAGACAGGCCTCTTTGCTGACCACTTTTAAATCTCTTCTTAAGACCCCCTTATTTCACTTGGCTTTTGACCAGGCTTGAGATGTTGATTTTAGTTTTTGTGTACTTATTTCTATTTATTGTTATCTAGTTATTTTATGCTATTTTATAATTTAACTTATGATAAATTATGTATCTTATTGTTGCTTTTATTTTGGGTGTTACCTTTTTTATCTGCACTTTTCTTGTGTACTGTTGTATCCTGTTTCCTTTGTTCAGCACTTTGGTCAGTGCTTGCTGTTTTTAAAGTGCTTTATAAATAAAATTGGCTTGGCTTGTACCTAAATTGGTGCACTGCTAATAGATCACCAAAGAACTTTCCGCTCCCATGGCAGCCTCTTCATGCTGACAGCCGCTTTTAGATGCCAACGGAGAGTTTTGAGCAGATTGATACTAAGTCTGGCTCTGTGATATGATGATGACAGCTTTGACCACTATTTCATGTCATGTTCATGTTTGTAAATGAGAACTGACTCTCAAATATTTTACCTGTTAAAATATAGGTAAAAAAATGTATTTATAACCTTCTTGCATGAAACAGCCTCCTCTTAAATTGACAACTCAATTTCAAACTAGCCTGAACATTTTATATCCTCTCTTGGTAAATCAGTAATAAATCAGTCAGTTAGTTAAACTGGGAGTATCACTCCTGTGTATTCCACCAGCGCTGCACATCTGGAAGGATTTCCACAGCTTTGGAAACAGAGCGTTGTTCATAAAGCGCTGCAGCTATGAGAGCTTCATAGAATCATAATAATCATAATAATTTGGAGGCTTGAAATCCTCCATGTTGTCCACTTCAGATAAATACAGCCACAGTGTGCAAAGGGTACTAAACTTTATGAATATCATGTTTCACATGTTTTAAGAGTAAAGAACACATATGCCAAATTTCATGGCTCAGCTCCTGGTAGTTTTGGAGTCTGTAGGATAAAAATAAAAATGTTGGAGTTTCTGCAGGTTCACTCAGTTTGAGCCTTTTGTGAGACTTGACAAACACTCATTAAAGCTCAGAGTGAATCAGAAGTGGCATTTTTACTACAGACTGCTTATCTAACGACAACCTCATTTTTCAGCACGTAAAATGATTCCAATCCGTTTTTTGAAAATGTTGCAGGTTAAACATTAACTCAGGTGTCTCAGTGATGTCATGCTGGTGTCAGCAGTGCAGTGTCCTGCCCACTATGCTTATAAAAGGGGTGTTACAGGTGAGTTTTCACTTTGGAGAGGTGTCACATGCATTATACGGAAAAACCATGAAGCAGTAACTCGTTCCCACAGTAAGTACAATTAATAAATGATAATAATACACACATCTAAAGATTGATTTTTAAACACATGACTGTGAGCTGATTTATTGGTTTCAGATGTTTTCCAGCTGCTGCTCAGATGAAGGACTGTTTTTAGCTAAAAGACCTGTAATGTGACCGTATGAGTTCTGCTACCAGCACCGCGATATCACAGACAGACAGATCAGGTAAGCTCTGCATGATGACCCACTCAAAAACAAGAAATGAAATCAGTTCTTACACAGACTGTAGGATCTCTGTGGTTCTGATTGTAAAGCTTTGTTGAAAGTGATTTGCTGAGTTTACTGCTGAAAAGCTCATGTGTTTTAAATTTGTTAGGATTTCAACAAAGTGAAGCACTGAATCCGCCTCAGCAGATAGATTTCTATGCAAGAGTTCAGAGACTGAAGTCCAAGGAAAGATGAATTTGATTGCTGCTACAATGTTAGTAGCAATAAAACAATCCATTAATAAAAAAAAAGGATAATGTTTAGTTGTAAAACCATCATGTAAGATATAGGTTTTTTATGGAGCTTTGGTTTAGCAGTGCAGCTTCTATTTATTTTGATCGTCAGTAAAACAAAACTTTTCAGACGCTTGTGCAGCACTTGTTGTTTTTGCATTTGCTTTGTTGGGCATCCCAATTTTGGATGCTTTAATGCTTTAGTTTAGGTACACCAGTCTGAACAAAATCAGTAAGTTACCCAAATAGTTGACTGACAACAAGGCAACACACCAACAAACCATCATCTGTGCAAACACAGTGAATAGGTGTCTGTCAGTGGTCAGCTGTTCTAATTAGTTTCATAATCTTATATGAATTGCATTGTGTTTTTATTCTACCACAGGTTGATCATATTTTTTACTTTATTTTATTTTGTGACCATAATCAGACATTAAAATATATTTCTCTGTTGGGATGTGAAATGTTGTGTAATCTGCTCTAATCAGCAAGGACTGAAAATATTTTTGTTAAAATGTGAAATTTTTTCAGTAATCTTTAAAAGGTTTGGCTGCCTTAGTCTCAGATTATCTAGGTGTGTGAAACTGATGGCTGAGAATATTCAGAAACTGCCTTTTTGTAATCATTAACTCATCATCACATTTATTAAACCTTTGACCTGCAGGTAGATCTAAATGAATGTGATGTTTATTACATCTTTGTAGTTGATAAATAACAGCACACAAAAAGGTGATAACAAACTGCAAAATGAACATTGAACTGAGGACAGATAATATTCATTGTATACTCATAAACATTCACTTCTTGTAACCTTGACTAATTTAAACAAGTCCAGCCTCCAGCTGGGTGGGGACTGCCTCACAGATATTAGAGAGTAACTTGACCTCTAAAGATCTTTCTGATGCTGGGTGTGGTTACAGCCCTTATCAATCTGTGATTGCAGACATAAGATAAGATAAGGTTTATTTGTCACATGCACAGTTATTACATACTGTAGTACAATGCACAGTGAAATGTATTTTCTACCTGCAGCCGATAATAAGAAGTAAAAATATATATAAATAAGACGAATAAAAATAAGTAATTCACACTATACATAGAATAATATAATAATTTACATTGTGCAGTAACAGTGCTGTTCAGGGCTCAGAGTTGAGCAGATGGATGGATTGTGGATAAAAACTCTTCTTCAACCTTTCAGTCTTAGTCCTCAGGCAGTGGTAACACTGGCCTGATGGGAAGTAGGAAGAGAGAGTGTCTGGAGTGGCTGGGCTGTTTAAGGATCTTCATGGCCCTTAACTTGCACTGCTTAGTGTAAAGTATGATAAACTGTTTAATGTGTTTTGGGTTTTTTTTGTTGTTTTTTTTAAACTCAACAGTGACTGAGTTTAACGGCTGATTGAGAGTGACAGTATGGCATCAGCATTTGGTGAGTCCTGTCACACTTCCTTTTTACTTTGTTCAAAACTTTTTACATTTTGAACAGTGATTCTTAGTTTCTCCTGATTGATGAAAATTGTAGCAAATAGAAATCAAAAACTATTTTATACCATCTGATTGGAGGATAAAAGAGGTTACTACAAGTGAATATTGTACAGCAAGTAACATCTGAATGCCTTTCCTGAACCAGATTACATGCTGTGTTGCATGTAATGTGCTTTAATGATGTATTTCACCAATAAAAGTTAATAGTCTTTCTGTGATCTGTTCATGCCTCACAGACTGTAAGCTCTTATAGTTTCTGACGCAGTCAGCTGTTGACATTAGAAGTGCTTTTCTTATCTAAACACAGATGTAGTCACTGCACTGTCACTGTATCCATAATAGCAATAATAACAATAAAAGAGAAATTATGTTTTTCTTCATCATTGCAGTCCCCAAACACACATTTTCCAGAAATCGCAGGAGCAGTTATGGAGTTCTGCCACCCTACAGTGAGTATTTGAAGATAAGATTGTGTTTGATGCAAACTGTGTACTGTAACATGGAACACATTAGGGCGGGGCAGGTAAACACAAAATATAACAGGAAGTGAGATGCATGATTTCCATTAAAAATATCTGCTACTCATCACAGAAATAAAGAGCACAATTTTACCCCAACCTGATCATGTGGGAGGTTCTGAGTGATTTTGCAATCACTGCCTCTCACAAATTTACTGAAAAATTGTACATATAAAAATTTAATTAAAACTCAGTGGTTACAGTTGCAAAATTACTAATGTTTCACCTATGATATAACATATAACATTAACTTTGATAGATTATTTGATCTGTGTTTGCATTTGCTGTCATTTCAGTGTCAGAACTCAGGGCTGTTCTGCTGGGGAACAGTCTGTCTGAGAGGAGTTCAGTGGGGAATGTCCTACTGAGAGAGACCAGGTTCAACTCAGGGGAAGAATTGGACCGTTGTGTGAGAGCCGATGGGCGAATTCAAGGGAAAGACATAGTTCTCATCAATACACCTGATCTGCTTGATCCCAACATCTCTGAAGACAGAATACAGGAACATGTAGAAACCTGTGTGAAGCTCTCTGCTCCTGGACCTCATGTGTTCCTGCTGGTTCTACAGCCTGAAAACTTCACTGAGCATCAAAAAGCAAAGCTCTACAGAATCCTTAACTTCTTCAGTGATCAATCATTTTATCATTCGCTGGTTCTGATATCACCACCCAGAGCGAGGCATCCAGGTTTAGGGCATACTTATATGTACTGTGCGCCCTTACAGGATATGATCAGAAGATGCAGAAGCATGTCACTGAAACTTAATAACTACAACACTGAGGAATTATTAGAAAGCATAAAATGCATTGTAGAAAAAGAAAATGGAAAGCATGTCATCTGTCATCTCAGCATGGAGCAAACTCCTGGTGATTTGGATTATGATCAATCTGTTGGTAAGTGAAAGAAAAAATATTTGTCATGATACTATGAAAGGCAGCTTAGCCAGATATTTTAACATAAAATTAGGACACCTTCTAAAAATGTACACAACTGTTAAACTGAACTGACTGCAGCAGCTGCATTTACTGAGCATGAATCAAGAAAAGGGATGTACAAATAAAGTTGTAATATAAAAACTTTGGTTACAAAAAAAAACTTTTAATGTGGTTCCTACACAGACTCTGTCATAGTTTCTGTGTTGTAAAAGCCTGTTAGGATCACTCAGGTGACTTCCAAGAACTTTTGAAAGTAATCTGCTGTGTTTGTTCCTTTATAGCACGTGGACTCAGGATTATGCTGTTTGGAGAGAGCTCATCAAGGAAGACAGTACTCTGTAACTTTATTGTGAAGCAAAAAAGTTATGGTTTTTCAAGATTTTCTCAAGCCAGGCAAGTAGTTCATGGAGAATGGAGACAACAAGCAGTTACAGTGGTGAAAGTACCAGATATGTTAGATGAGTCTCTGAAAACAGTGAGAGAAGAGATGAAGAGCTGTGTGAGTCTCTGTCCTCCTGGACCAAATGTTCTGCTGTTGTTAATGAGACCTACTGATTTTACTGTATGGAGCAGAAAAACTCAGAAATTTATCCGGAGTGTGTTTGGTGAAGATGCTTTTAAACACTCCATGGTCATCATCACACATGAGGAGACAGGTTTTTCTGATGATTCCCTGCTTAAAGATTGTGAAGGTCGTCACTACAAAATGTTTGAAAATGATCATAAACAGTTAATGGAGAAGATTGAGAGCATTGCTCATAAGAACAAAGGAAAATTCCTCACAGTCACTGAAGAGCCCATCAGACCACAACATGAACACATCAAACCAGCTATAAACCTGGTTCTGTGTGGGAGGAGAGCAGCAGGGAAGACTTCAGCAGCCAAGGCCATTTTAGGTCAGAATGAGCTTCATTCAGTCTTCAACTCATCAGAGTGTGTTAAACATCAGGGAGAGGTGTGCGGACGGCGGGTGTCCCTGGTGGAGCTGCCCGCCTTGTATGGAAAACCTCAGGAGGCAGTGATGGAGGAATCACTCAGTTGTATCTCCCTCTGTGATCCTGAAGGTGTCCATGCCTTCATCCCAGTCCTACCTGTGGGTCCCCTCACTGATGAAGACAAGGGAGAGTTTGAGACCTTCCAGAACACATTTAGCTCTCGAGTCAACGACTTCACCATGATTCTGTTCACTGTGGAGTCAGATCCTACAGATCCACAGATTGTTAAGTTCATAAAGTTAAACAAGGACATCCAGAAGCTAGGTCAGAGTTGTAGTGGACAATATATTGTCCTCAACTTGAAGGAAAAGCAAGCCATTATGGAGCTGCTGGATAAAGTGGAAAGGATCAAAGCTGAAGGATCCAAATGCTTCACAAAGGACATGTTCACCAAAGTTCAAATGGAGAAGGTAACAAGACTTAAAGCTGAACTGCATGAACTTAAACGCAGGAGTGAGGCTGGACCTGATGACGGAAATCAAACTGCACAGTCCATCCGGATGGTGCTGATTGGGAAAACTGGCAGTGGGAAAAGTGCAACTGCAAACACCATTTTGGGTAAAAAGGAGTTTTTATCCAGAGCCAGTCAGAAATCTGTGACCAGAGAATGTCAGAAAGCAGCAGGAGAGATTGCTGGACGTCATGTTGTTGTCGTTGACACCCCTGGCCTGTTTGACACAACTCTGTCTGATTATGAAATTCGACAGGAGCTTCTGCATTGTATCAGCATGCTGTCTCCTGGACCTCATGTTTTCCTACTGGTGCTGCAGATCGGCCGCTTTACGAAGGAGGAGAAAGATGCTGTGAAAATGATAAAAGAGATTTTTGGCAAGAAGTCAGGAAACTTTGTTATTCTTACCTTCACCAGAGGAGATGATCTTGACGAGAGATCCATTGAAAGTTACATACAAGAATGTGATGATTTTGTAAAAGATCTGATACATGACTGTGGAGGCAGATACCACGTCTTCAACAACAAAGACACAACTAACCGCACACAGGTTAGAGAGCTGCTGAACAAAATTGAAGTCATGTTGAATGAGAGTGGTGGTAGCTACTACACTACTGAGATGTTTCAAGAGGCTGAGGCAGCCATACAGAAGAACGTGGAGAGGCTGCTAAAAGAGAAAGATGAAGACATGAAGAGTGAGAGGGAGAAGCTTAAAAGCAAACACAAAGAAGAAATGCAAAAAATAAAAAGAGAAATGGAAGAACAGATCTCCAGAATTGAGTGTGAGAAAGAGCAGAGTATGAACCAGCTCAAGCAGATGGAGGATTACATTAAGCAGGAGCGGGAGAAGAGAGGGAGAGAACAGAAAATCAGAGAAGAAGAAGACAGAAAGAGGAGAGAACAAGAAGAAATTCAGCAACGACAGTGGAAACAAAAACTTGACTCTCTGGAGAAGCAAATAAATTCTGAATCAAAGGAAGAGCTCATCAGAGAGCTGGAGCAGACCAGAGCAGAAATGAGAAAAGAGAGAGAGGCCTGGGACATGGAGAGGAAAAAATGGTGGGAAAAAAGGTGTCAGGAAAACACATATAGACGAGATGAGGGAGATATGAAAATAAAAAAGCTCAAGGAAGAATATGAAAAGGAAAGGGATGCATATCACAGACGAATGAAAGATTATTGCATCAGATTAGAGCAGGAGGAAAAAAAGAGACGAGCATTAGAAAATGAGTACATGAAAAAAATGGACGACATGAAGCAGAAATATGAAGACGAGGCCAGAAATCAAGCTGAAATGTTCAACGAATTCAAAGAAAAATATACAAAGGACTTTGAATCTCTGATAGAGAAGTATAATGAGGAGATAAAGGATCTGAAGCAAGCATATACAAAATTGATGCAAGAGCAAGAGAAACGCAAAAATGAGTATTCGCATTTGCACAAAGTCTCCACCTACAAAGAAGAAAGTCTGAAGAAAGAACTGGAGGAAATTCAGAAAAAGCATGATGAAGAAATTGACCAATTTAAACAGAAAAATAAATGCATTATTGCCTGATAAGTTTAAACTTACAACAACCTAGAAGAAGACATGAGGACTGACCCGAAGTTTCAGACTAATGTTTGAAATTCAAAGTGAACATAAAATAACAATGAGAACATCACAGAGCAGCTCTAGTTGCTCAGAACTGGCAGTGACTGAACAGAAGAGACACTCTGATTCAGAGCTTCCAGGATGAACAGCAGATTTCTACTCAGTTAAAGACACAACATGGGATGCTTTTATAAACCTGATCAGAAATTAATTTAAGAATCATAAAGAGAGGCACATGCAAAAACTACTGAGAGAGTAATGGACACAGCATTACGTTTATTTTTTCATTTTTCAGAGGAGGAAATGCTCCTCATTGTCCTCCATCCCTACAATGAAGAACAATGATTGTGATGAAGATTGTCAGTTTTAATTTTTAGATTCTGTAGAAGGAGCGGTGTCAGCAACATACTCACATTAGGGTTACCATATATTACAATAACCGCATTTCAGCAGATGGTTGATGGCTATGATCTCCTTGGGTGTTTGTACTGTTGTGTCCAACAGGTGGCGCTCTCACATGGCTTCCCAAAAGGACATCCGTTTTGTATTTCCTCTGTTTAAAGTCTTTTTGAATTTGACTCATTAAGTAATTTACCAAATTATTGTCTGTTAATTATTGTGTCATTGCAGACCTCGGAATACAGATCAGTTTACAGGTAGCTTATGTTAAATATGATATTGTATGATCAGCCACATACATTTTATGGCAGGATTAAAAACACATTTGTAATAATAAGCCTTCAGGTAATGCCTTCTGATTTGTTCTTTGAGTCAGTATGCATTCATTTAAATAGGAAAGCTGTGAAATTTTTCTTTTAAATTCACTTTGTTACGAATAATGAATGATATCAAGGATTAAAAATAATACCTGAAGTTAACTTTTATTTTTTCAGTCATACATACATTACATTTGGTTGGCAAAAATGAAGGACTGTATCTGAAGGGGCTGAAAGGGGGAACCATTGAAATGAACTTACGTACAACACTGAGGCAGAAAAAAAAAAGAAAAAAAAAGTGAAGTAGGTGTCCTTTGTGGATTGTACTCTAAGCACTTTCTCTCTGGGCTTGCTTTGAGAAAAGCCACAGAGGACTGAAGATGACTTTAGGTAAAATGATTTTACAAAGTTATGTGAAGGTGTATATATAAATATATCCTAGGCAACGGTCCCGCACCGTTGCCTACAACTCCGGCCTCGCCTCTGGGAACATGGAGGACTACAAGGTTGCATCATACAACGTCCGCAGAGCGGTGAAAGAGGCTAAACATCGCTACGGCCGCAGACTGGAACAGCAACTACAACAGTCTGACCCCAGGGGACTGTGGCAGGGACTACGCACCATCACGGACTACAAAGCACCACACACACACCCGGTGAGTGCCGACGCTTCTCTGGCTGATGAACTCAACATCTTCTTTGCGCGCTTTGAGGCGGGAAGCCGACAGCCCGCTGCGCTCCCGGCCGGAGAGGCGGAGACACTCACTGTGACGGAGCGCGACGTGAGGAGGGCGTTTAGACGGGTAAACACCAGGAAAGCGGCTGGACCAGACGGTATTAGTGGACGTGTCCTTAAGACCTGCGCTGACCAGCTGGCACCTGTGTTTACACTGATATTCAACCTCTCACTGAAACTGTGTGTGATTCCCACCTGCTTTAAAAGTCCATCATAGTCCCTGTCCCAAAGAAACCACACCCCAGCAGCCCCAATGACTTCAGGCCCATAGCGCTCACCTCTGTGGTGATGAAGTGTTTTGAGAGACTCGTCAAGACATTCATCACCTCCTCACTGCCCACCACCCTCGACCCACTACAGTTTGCATACCGGCCAGACAGATCCACAGATGACGCCATATCCTTCCTCCTCCACAAGACCCTTTCACACATAGACACTGGTAAGGGGAACTATGTGAGAGTGCTGTTTGTAGATTACAGCTCAGCATTCAACACCATAGTTCCCTCCAGGCTGGTCTCTAAGCTGCTGGACCTGGGCCTGGGCCCATCCCTGTGCAGGTGGGTTCACAGCTTCCTGACCAGCAGACCACAGGTGGTACGAGTGGGTCACCTCACCTCATCCTCGCTCACCCTCAACACTGGATCCCCCCAAGGCTGTGTGCTCAGCCCTCTGCTGTACTCACTGTACACCCATGACTGCGAGGCCACGTCAGAGTCCAACGTCATCATCAAGTTTGCTGACGACACTGCTGTTGTGGGACTAATCTCTCACAATGAGGAGACAGCCTACAGGAGAGAGGTCTCCCGCCTGGAGAACTGGTGCCAGGAGAACCACCTCCTGCTCAACGTCAGCAAAACAAAGGAACTGATCGTGGACTTCAGCAGGAAGCAGCAGAGGGACTACCATCCACTTGTCATCAGTGGTGCTGAGGTGGAAAGAGTGGACACTTTCAAATACCTGGGAGTGACCATCTCACAGGACCTGTCCTGGACTCATCACATAAACATCACTGTGAAGAAGGCCAGACAGCATCTCTACCTCCTCAGGCGGCTGAGAGACTTCAAGCTCCCACTCAAGGTGCTCAGGAACTTTTACACCTGCACCATCGAGAGCATCATGCGTGGGAGCATCACCACCTGGATGGGAAACTGCACCAAGCAGGACTTCATGGCCCTAAAAAGGGTGGTTCGTTCAGCTGAGCGGACCATCAGAACCACCCTCCCCAACCTGCAGGACATTTACACCAAGCAGTGCAGGCTGAGGGCCATGAAGATCCTAAAACAGCCCAGCCACCCCGGACACTCTCTCTTCTCCCTGCTCCCATCAGACCGGCGTTACCGCTGCCTGAGGACTAAGACTGAAAGGTTGAAGAAGAGTTTTTACCCACAAGCCATCCGTCTGCTCAACTCTGAGCCCTAACTGGACTATCATTGCACAATGTAAATATTATAATTTATAAAAGTGTATATAGTGTATAGTATATAGAGTATAGTGTATAGTGTGAATTACTTTTTTTAATTTTTATTCTTCTTATTTATATGTGTGTGTATATATGGTTGCAGGTACAAAATACATTTCACTGTGCATTGTACTGTGTATAACTGTGCATGTGGTGGGGTGGCTGTAGCTCAGTAGGTAGAGCAGGTCACCTACTGATCGGAAGGTCAGTGGTTTGATTCCTGGCTACTCCGGGCTGCATGCCAATGTATCCTTGGGCAAGATACTTAACCCCAAGTTGCTCTCCGACCGTCCCGTCGGAGTATGAATGTGTGTGAATGTTAGCTAATTAAAAGCACTTAGCTTAGTAAACATGGAAGTGCTTGTATGAATGGGAGTGCATGGGTGAATGTAAAACATGTTGTATAAGCGCTTTGAGTGCTCATACTGAGTAGAAAAACGCTATATAAGAACTAGTCCATTTACCATTTACCATTTACCATGTGACAAATAAACACTATCTTAATCTTAATCTTATATATATATATATATATATTTTTTTTTTTTTTTTTTTTTTTTTTCTATGTGATTAATTTGAAGTGTGTATTTGAGGTGTGTTTTTTGGGTGCAGGGATACTACCTAAGCAGTATAACTGGTGGTGACCATGTGGACTGAGGTTTTTTGTTTTTAACCCCAACTGTGGAGGAGAGGGGCAACCACCAACCCTCATTTTTTGCATTTGTGCAATATTTCTAAAATTAGAAACATCCTGTCTCAGAGTGATGCTGAAAAGCTAATTCATGCATTTATTACTTCTAGGCTGGACTATTGTAATTCATTATTATCAGGCTGTCCTAAAAGCTCCCTGAAAAGCCTTCAGCTGATCCAAAATGCTGCAGCTAGAGTACTGACAGGGACTAGAAAGAGAGAGCAGATTTCTCCCATATTGGCTTCTCTTCATTGGCTCCCTGTTAAATCTAGAATAGAATTTAAAATCCTTCTCCTCACCTACAAGGTCTTGAATAATCAGGCCCCATCTTATCTCAAAGACCTCATAGTATCATATCACCCCAACAGAGCACTTCACTCTCAGACTGCTGGCTTACTTGTGGTTCCTAGGACACTTAAGAGTAGAATGGGAGGCAGAGCCTTCAGCTTTCAGGCCCCTCTTCTGTGGAAGCAGCTCCCAGCTTGGATTCAGGAGGCAAACACCCTCTCTATTTTTAAGATTAGGCTTAAAACTTTCCTTTATGATAAGGCTTATAGTTAGGGCTGGATCAGGTGACCCTGAACCCTCCCTTAGTTATGCTGCTATAGGCCTAGGCTGCTGGGGGGCTCCCATGATGTACTGAGTGTTTCTTTTCACTCATCTCTTTTTACTCTGTTTATACTCCACTCTGCATTTAATTATGTCTGCTTTTTTTAGATGCTGTCATGTTGGATCACCTTTTTTTTTTGTCATTTTCTTGATAGATTGATCTAAATATTTTGTTACTAAATATTTAGATCAATCTGTGTCATGGAGGCAGATGGTATTCTGGGTGGTCCTTTAACCAACTGTGCTTTTGGGATTTTCTACCATTTTTATCTTCATAATCAATGTTAAAATCCCCCATTAAGAGTACTTATTTATTAAAATTGCATTCCTTGAGTACTTTGTCAAGCTGATCATAGAAATTAGTTTTAGAGTCTGTTGGTCGATATGTGGAGACAATGTGACAATTAAACCCATACATTGCAAAGTAACATCAGCTCACCAGTGGATCACATTGCATTGTATAGTATCCTGGACATAAAGCATAAGTCCCCCACTACATCTTTCTTTCCTGAATGTCATAACCAGGTACAGTCAAAGCTGCAGATGGAGAGTTGCTATGAAGCCATGTCTCAGATAGATAAAAAAAAAAAATCCAGATTAGATTCAAGAAGGTGTTTAAACATGTAACTTTTTTACAGTAACACAGCACATATATTAGTTTCCTCCTAATAGGGCTTTGGGCTTAGCCAGAGGGTCCCAAAGAACTCTAACACTGTTAACAGCTTGAAAGATGTTTAGTTTTTGCAGTTTATTAATTGCTGGATTTAAACCTCCATGCTTTAGTGGCAAAATTGATTGTGCTGTATTTCTGGTGTTAGGAAGACTATGCATGATGGTATTTAAGACATATGGCACATTTAGAAAAAATACATAAATTATAAACTGCAGCCAGAATGCCTAACCTGTCCAATGTCATCTTATGTGACTGGTGGTAGCAGCTCACTGGGCCTGATGATAGCTGTCGCCGGGCTTGGTGGTGACTACTGTTGGACTTGGTGGTAGCTTCTGCCAGGGCTGGTGGTTGATGATGTTGTTCCTGATGGTAGCTGCTACAAGGCCAGGCAGTAGCTGCTGCTGGGAAGATGGTAACTGCTACTAGTCTGGTGGTAGCTGGTGCCACGCAGGTGAGTTCAAACTCTTACAACAGCCAATCTGTCCATTACCAGCTATGAAGTGACTTTGAGCAAAACACTCCTCCCCAAGAGTTTCTCTTGGGTTATGCTCAGAATGTAATCTGGCCCGGATGAGAGTTTGTCTTTCAGTTGAGTCAAGAAAGAAATTGGTCGCTGCAGCATTTCTTTCTGTGCTTGACTACAGTTGTGGTCTGAACATGCACACTTGCTCTCAGAGTCTCTGGACACTGTGTATCATGGAGCATTAAGATTTATCATAAATTCTAAAGCTCTTAATCATCACTGTTTGCTGTATGAGCATATTGGCTGGTCCTCCCTTCATGTTTGTAGATTCAAATATTGGTGTGTTCTTACATACAACTGTGTATTAGGTCCCTCTTATCTTCAGACCCAATTAACACTCTGAGGTCCCAGGATTGTCTGTTGTTGTTTGTTCCAAAGGTCAAGAATAAGATGGGGGAAAAGGCATTCCGATTTGCTGCTCATTCTTTATGGAATAAATTACAAAAATACCTCAAACTTCAGGACCTGGTCTCAGTGAATAAGTTTAAGCAAAGTTTCTCACGATGAAGCATGCTGATATCAGCTGATGGAGAAACATCTCTGAAAAATGAATACAGAAAATTAATTAATATATTCTTGTGTAAGATGCTGTGTTCATAAATGCTAAATATATATATATATATATATATATATATTTTTTTTTTTTTTTTTGCGTAGTGACTGCTGCTGTCGGTGTACTGTCCACATCTCTGGAGGAGGCTGTAAAACTCAGTGATTACAGAAGCACTTCTGACCAGTGAGAGTGATGCTGAAGTGAGCTGTTGAGAATATCCTGAACATTTTCTGTCAATGCTGTTTATACAGGGGTTAGCCTCTTGAATTGGAGGATGTCACTTGTGTTGATTGTGTTAATTTTGACAGCAAATTCTGATTTAGTTTTAGTCAGTCTTCTGACGAAAATGTAATTTAGTTTTAGTCATAATTTAGTCATCTGAATAGTTTTAGTTTTATTCTAGTTTTAGTCGACTAATTTAAGAATATAGAATATATACTAAATCTACTAAAATATAAAGGGTGTAAAATGTAAATGCTTTTTCTTCAGTTCCCTTGAATTAGTCATTATACCCACTTACATGAAATTAAACATTTATTAAAAGTTATGGAATATTATTAATACTTGAAAGACCAATACACACACAAGCATATTGAACAAACAACATCATTTACCTGACCTTGTTTATGGAGCATAACAATAAAATATTGATGAGTAGGCCTGCTCTGCCTGAAAAATTCACAGGCTAGTTTGACCAGGTTTAGATCAAATTTGTGCAACTGTGCATTTGATTGGATGTTTTCCTAACTTGTCCATGCCTTTCACAAAATTAAATAAGTTCTGATTGGATGTCGGCCCCGCCAAGCATTTTCTTCTTGTTTTCATTCATTGATGAAAGTGTCAATTAATTTCGCCATTGTTTTATCCTCTTAGGTAGTTTTTATTTAGTTATTAGGGTTGGGCCTTTGTGTGAAGAGTTTGCATGTTCTCCCTGTGTCTGTGCAGGTTTACTCCGGTTTCCTCCCACAATCCAAAGATGTGGGGTTAGGCTGATTGGTGATTCTAATTGTGAGTGTGAATGGTTGTCTGTCTCAGCCCTGCAACATGCTGGCGACCTGTCCAGGGTGTACCAATTTAATTCCTGTATGATAACTCCTTCTTAGTCAGCCTATGAGCTTTTCAGCCCACTCTTGTATATCAGATAGAAAATTAGGACATTTAATGCAAAGTAGCCGGACTTTCCTCTAATAATTTTCATAGTCTCCAAAGAAGTTTTAATGATTTCCTTGTCAAACTGTTGTAATCCCTGACATTGATAGAAGGAAATCTTTACAAATGTCAGTTTTATGTGATTAAATAGTTTTGACTGCTTGAGGAGTTTAGTGGCCCAGAATAGGATTTTGGTGGCGGATGATGATGATGATGATGATGATGATGATGCTGATGATGATGATGATGATGATGATGATATGGCTTCTTCCCAAACAAAGTGAAAGTAAAGTGAAAGTACAAACCCCCTAATTATTCAAAATGAAACTTAACTGTCTGGGAACAAGTGTAGTTGTGGTTTTGTTGGTTGAGAAAGTTGTTCTCATTGCAACAGTCGTGGTGTGTGGACAGAGCTGTGGCTGGATTAACCATAAAGGGTAGCGAAGAAAGATGGGCCTTCATGCACCGCTTTGCTGAAACATGCCGGGATGCTGGCCAGCCTCGCAGTGTCCCTATTCATGAATACTCTGTTGGGATTGGACTTTCAGTATCCCAAGGAAAATTCCAGAGAACTAAAAGACCAACTCTTAACACCTGCTATTTGAATAATTTTATAAAGGCATTGAATGACATTAAAACCACCTGACTAATATAGTGTGGATCATTTTATGACTTTAGTCTCCTTTTCGCTCTCAGTAGAACTGTAAATAAATCGATTCTCTTTTAATAGTTTCTTTGGATTCTCGGGCCCATTCGTGTCAGCACAGTTGGGTCATTTTGTGTTAATCTTGGTAAACTGACCAATCAGCAGTTTCCTTTTCCAGTAACTGTTTTTCTTCATGTCTAAGTCCCACAGCTCACACATTTTTAATTAATTTTTTCGGTTAGTCAGTCTGTCATTGTGCCATTGCTTCCAATGTGTGCAAAGATCAGCAAGTCCACTGACATTCAAACAACTCATTTTTTAATCTGACTTGAAATTTAGCACATCTGGGTTTTTTTGCACTGTATTTTCTAAGTAAATATATTTCTAAAGGTGCTACTGACATGAAATTCTCATCAGATGTCAGCAGCAATCCGTCCAATCCACACATGCAAAGAAATCAAACCATAGGTGTCCATAAATTGTGTAATAATGAGAAATCTCACAGAAAAAAATATTGAAGACGCTTACTGAAATTTGTTTAATACTTGATATAGATGCCTTTGTTGGTGACAACAGCTTTAAGACATGTCCTGTATGGAGAAGCAGGTTGGATGCACAGGTGTGGGTTTGGTCCAATCTTGCAAACACTCATCAAATCCTGAAGTTTCTCCTCCCATGAACTCTGTGCTTTAGTTCCTCCCATCAATTTTCAATAGGCTTCAGCTCAGGTGATTGGCTGGGCCCTTCTAGCAGCTTTATTTTCTTTCTCTGAAACCAGCTTTCCTTGGCAGTGTTTGGGATCATTGTCTTGCTGAAATGTTCACCCTCATTTCATCTTCATCATCCTGGCAGATGGCAGCAGATTTTTGTCAAGAATGTCTCGGTACATTTTTCCATCCATCCTTCCTTCACTTACTGTATATGAAGCGTGTCAGTGCCGTACGCTGAGAAACAGCCCCACACTGTGATTCTGCCACCTCCAGACTTCACTGTTGGTGTCTTTGGGTTGATGTGCAGTGCCTTGTGACATGAACTGCATTATGGCATCCAAAGATGCCAATTTTGGTCTCATGATCTGACCAGACTATATTCTCCCAGTATTTCACAGGCTTGTCTAAATGTTGTTCAGCAAACTTTAAACATGCTTCAGCATGCTTTTGCTTCAGCAGGTCATGTGAGGTGACTATGAATGCAGGCCATGGTGGCTGAGTGCATTACTTATTTTTATTTTAGTTTTTAAAGATTGTACCTGCTGATTCCAGGTCTTTCTGTAGCTCTCCTCTAGTGGTCTTCGGCTCTTTAATAACTTTTCTGATAATTCTTTTCACTCCCCTGTCTGAAGTGTTGCGGGGAGCAGCCGGTCATGGCCTGTTTATGGTGAAATGATGTTCTTCCCACTTCCGGATTATGGCCCCAACAATGGTCACTGGAACCTTCAGCAGTTTGGAAATTCTTTTGTAACCAGTGCCATCAGTATGTTTTGTAACAATAAGGTTGTGAAGGTTTTTTTTTTTTTTTTTTTTGCATTTTTGGCCACACCAGCTTTTATGTGCAGTGGAGAGAGACAGGAAATTGGGGAAAGATACAGGGGAAGACACGCGTACAAACTGGCAATGGGCTCGGACCTAAACCCGTGCCGCCCACACCGCAACGCGGCATATGCATGTGGTTGCCGGCTTCACCACTAAGCCACCCAGGTGCCCGTGAGACACCTTTTTAATGCCCAAGCAGTTCATATTAATTTGCAGTGAGTGGCAGGAATGCTTCCTAATTACTGATGGATTTCAGTATTAGATAGATAATAGATAATACTTTGCTGTGTGAAATAGGTTACAGTTTGTCCCTTTTAGCAGAAATATTGAGTGGCTCAAAGAGACCTTCCCAACTTGTGTAAATCTACAATTCTTCTCAGATCTTCACTGAGTTTCCATCATTCTGAGTTTTGGTCAGTCTGATGCAGTCAAACAAATCCTTTTTACACTGGCAAAGAGAAACCAGCTTGTAGTCAATCATGATCACTAATGAGAAGCTAAAAGGCTAAACGTTAAAACACTGTAAAACCTTCAGCACCGTTTATTAAAATATTTAAGTGAGTGCATGTAAATATTTGACCCTGCGTAGTTTAGAGAAAATCCTGAATCAATTCAAACTTTGCATCTTTTCTTTGTGTTTAAAGTCATCAAAGATCTATGCTGTACAATCATTGCACCCTGGAAAACGAACACTTGAAAGACATTTGTGCCCATGATAGAAACCTCTGACCCCAGCTGTAGGGCTGTGGTCATTTTATATTTCTGCAGTCAGATTTGTGATCACTGCCACACACTGTCCTCTCTAATGCCAGTTTGTAGTCATTTCCTGTGTTAGTGCATCTCTGCATGCTTTTTGTTCATTGTTTTTTTGGCCCTGTCAGTGTCTGGACCTTCATGTATATGTGGGCCTATCCTCTGCCTCGCTTGTCAGTTCATTAATATTTCCTTGTGGTATTTTGATGTTCCTAATAACCAATGGTTTATGTTGTTGTTGTTGATGTATATAATTTCCTGAGAAATAGGTATGCATGCCAAATTATAATTCACATGAATTGTGTCGGCAAGGTAATACGCCATGAGTTACCAGGATCTGTTAAAGTTTTTGAATTCTGCAGTTATGGAAACATTCTCCAGAAAATAATGTTACAAACAAAATCTGTTAAATCCTGAGACTTTAAAAACCAGACAGCATTACAATTTTCTATTTATGCAGACTGTTGTTGTGCCGTGCATCTGGTGGTATATTTACATCATTTATGTTTCTTATTTATTTCTTGCAGGGAAGGAGAAAAAAAAAACTGTTTTTCTTTGTTGAAACAAACGTGCTGATGCTGAAATTAATCTGTGAGCCTGTGTCAGTGGACACAGATGAAGATGTAAAGCTGAGGGGTCATTTTACACTCCACTGATTAAAATAGATACTTTTTCTGAAAAGTTTTGTTAGTGGAGGAGCATGCTGGGAAATATATTACTTGTACTTCCAAAACTTGCTGCCTGTCATTTGTGCAAAATACCTGTGAACCTGTTGTCAGTTTGTTTTTCGGGGAGTTACTCATAGTTAGCTGATGCAGTGGCGTTTGAAAATGGCATCTTTAGCAAGCAAAGCCAAAAAAGTGGAGAGCAGGATGAGTATCACACCAGGAATGTGGATCTGAGCGGTGCTGTCAGGGACTTTGCTGAGTGTGAAGGCCAAAAGTAGAAGTTCTGATGGGTGAACAGTTCATGCTGTTCACCAAACTGAAACATTTTTACCACGTACATGTTGAAAATATGCACTCGCACTGTAATATATGTGTGATGCATCTGGAAGCTGGTCCACTGGAAGTGACTGTTGAATGAAGAATTCCATAAATGAATATGACTGATATACAGGGACCTTAGATAATTTTCCTAACCTCTGACTGTAGTTGTCCATGGTGCTGATCTAAAGCCGGAATGATGCAGTTGAGATTAGTGATTATTGCCATATGCTATTATTTTACTTTGTGTGTGTGTGTGTGTGTAAGAGAGAGATGTGTGTTGTTGTGTTTACTCCAGTACAACTTGGCTGAACAGACCCAGGGGAAAAGAAAACATTGAGGGTAGTTCTGTCTCAAATGAAGTCACGCCTGTCCAGGAAACCATGTTTGCAGCATTTGACTGCAATTAACACACTAAACAGCATTCTGACAACATCTACAAACTGTTGAGCCTCTGACTGCACATAATACTAAATTCTTCTACAGTGAAAACTGCAGTTTAACATAAAACAACAGCACAATGTAATGTGGGTATCTCATCACATGATGCCGTTTTGTCAGGTGTTCCTTGAATTTCATCCCATATTTATTAAGCAGGACACGAGGTTCCCATCCTGTTTGGACTCTGCTTTTTGCACTTTATGCTCTTGCTGTCACACTCCTGTCTCACTTATTACATCTAAAGACATCAAGCAGTTAGGATAAATGTAATTCTTGTGATCAAGAATCATCAAAGCAAAATATTCCATACTCTGGGATGGTCTTCCACATGACGTCCACTGCATGTGCTTAATTTAACAGCTGTTGGGATCATGGGAATTCCTGCAGAGAGTTAAAAGGTCCACATCTGGCATCACTCCAGCTGTATGCCGCTGTGTGTTCTGTGATATGATAGGCGTGTTCATGTTAGAGCGATAATGAGACCAGGGGGGCTGAAGGGGAGTTTTTCCTGTAAAGTGCTGCCTTCGGTTGGTCTGCAGCTCCTCACAAATTTCATTATACCACATCATCATCAAAAACAGGAAATGGACTCTAATGACTTCTGCTTGTTGTTTACTGTCTGCACAGCGACATTCTTCAGCATCACCTAAATCACAACTATTTCTGTTTTTATTACAATTTGAAATCTAATAAAGTTCTCTTATGTTTCATTGTGCTAATAAAATCAGTGCATATATTTGAAACTGCAGGTCAGTTATTGGGTCATTATTAGCTGTGACTATCAGCAAAGCACAGAAAAACACATTTTATAGTTTTCTACAACCTAAAATATCCGTCACGCACAGATCTGCAGATAAGACACTGCAGTCGTATCAGTCATGACTTTTGTTTTTTAATCTTTTTACTCTGAAAAGCTGCAAATGTTTTCTGTTCCTGTTTCTCACACAATTTGGCGTTGTGCCGTCATCCTACTTAACTATACATTCACATAGAAGCCACAGGACACATCCCCAGGGTACACCCTGAACACACCTACAACCAATTTAGAATAACCAGGTAACCTAACTCCACTGACTGCATGTCTTTGGACTGTGGGAAGAAACTGGAGTACCCGGAGAGAACCCACGCAGACACGGGGAGAACAGGACATTTTTGTGGTGAGGCATCAGTGCTAACCACCTAGCTGCCCCCATTAGAGGTGTTGTGGATGGATTAACGGCATATTGTGAAATATCTCTCAGGAGCTTGTTTTGGTAAAACTCCAATAAGGTTGTGCTTTTTAAGGTGCTTCAGTCTTCCCACACACACTTCACATGTGCAAGCTGCTCTGGAAGCCTCTTTGCTGTCCACTTCAGCTCCTTTCCTACTGTTTGGTTTTGTGTGTGTGTGTGTGACAGTCAGCATGACAAATACATACAGTACATCATATCTTCAAATCCTGGAAAAAGCCTAACCAGGATATCCGTGTCCACATAAACACAATGAGTGTGGCTGGAGTTGCTCCAGATCTATTTATGATACAATAAACATGGAAACCATGAGGATAGCTGCCCTCTGTCAGTGTCACCATTGTCTCTATCACAATTCAAGACCAGAGTCAGGTGACTGAGAGTCCTATCTGTTGCCTGGGAAACACAATGCCCCAAATACCTGCCAGTGACAGAGTCCGCCCTCACTATCAGGCAAGTTCTTAGTATGAGGGGTGCTGTCTTATCTGTCTTTACTGAAGCACGAGGTTCACGAGGCTAGTGGTCCATAGCGGTGAAATGCGTATTTATGATGAGACGGTAAAAACTATACGCCTGCCTCTCTAACTGTTTACGGATCAGGACTGAAACCAAACCTATTCACACTGTCCAGTTCACAACTGGGGGCACTCTGAAATTGATGCTGAAAACATTCTTCAGGATATCTGTGTTCATGGCATGGCTCGATGACCCAAGGATCCAGATACACTGGGATCTCATAACCAGTGGAATAACTCAGGACAGATTCTCTCTCATAAAGGCAAAAATAATAACGCCCTCTGAAAGGTGAGACCTCTCTTAAAAAGAGTGTAATAAGGCTGCCTCAATCTGCTGAGACCATGGAAGGTCAGCAGATGATTCCTTTCACAGACCAACGTCCTGCATGGAAATTTGTGCCAGGGAACCCACATCCCATGACTTCAAAACCCTAGCTTACTTCATATCCATAATCTAATTCAGATATGATCATTTTGGCCCTACCTAGGCTGCTTGAAAGCTGATATGTCCTACTCTGAACTTTGACCTTCCTGATCTACTTTCTGGCCCTCTGCCACCTCATCTCCTGGCATCACAAATACGACTCCCCTTCCACAATTCTAAGTAACAACGTTTGTCCTATTGGAAAAATTCAAATAGTTTCTGAAAGCTGAGAAATTGAACTTCACACCAGACATGGAGACATTAAGGTAACTGTTACTGGAACATTTTAAATATGTTGTTTGGTGTTAAAGGGTTAATGCCATGTGGTCTAACAATCCAGCTTCAGGTGTGCAGCATTAGGTATGCAGAATGCAGTTTAATCTATGAGAAGTTACCTGTTCAAACAATGGTTTTTCTTTTAAGATGTTTCTATCATTTAACGATTTTAATGTTATGAAATACAAATTAATTTCCCAGAAATCCCTATGAAAATCAAAAGAATATCATTACATTACATCCCATCATTCATTGATAAAGCAAGACCCAATGCCCACTATAAGGGACAGGGTTTTTTGGGGAAAAAATTGCTGTAGCATGTTTCTTTCAACCATAATACATAAATTATCTTTAAAAAATATTGAAACCTTTTTTCTTCTGGGTCTCAGGGGGATATTTGTGTGCTCTTGGACATATATTCTCTTGTTTTTATTTAACAGCTTGATGTACGAGTGATGGTTCAGTGTTGAAATAAAAGTATTTTTTTCATAGCACTGAGATGAGACGTGAAGGTGTTGTCCGCAGCCTCGTACCGTACCTTGGTGAGAAACAGGAGGAACTACTTGAAGACCATCAAGTGAACCAAGGTTTTTATTTAATGATGCTGCTGTGCTTTAAAGTGCAGGTTACCCCAAAGTAGAATGCATATGGTAATATTAAAAACGGGGGGGGGGGGGGGGGGGGGGGGGGGGACTACATGGATCTAATTGTTCTTTTTAACATATTTAAAAAAAAAAACAGAATTCTTATTATCTATCTTATAAATTTTATGCAGGAGGACAGCCGGAGTGACACCACCCTGCACGCCCTCATATTCCTGGTTGTCCTTGGTGCTGATAGAGAGGATCCAGGGAATCTGCTCGCTGTGGTGTGGCCGGCTAGCTTGATGGCCTCCTCTGGAACTGTTGGGTTAAGCCATCCATCTGTGAGGATCATCACGCAACAGTCTGCAACAATGTTCTTTTGCATGGTTATGGTCATCTCCAGTTTCTCATTTTGTTGGGAAGTGATCTTGCATTTGAGACGAAGAGACTTGGGACTCCTGGGACAGTAGACCACAGGGACAGAGATATCATTTTTAGGATTTTTCTTGTCAAAGTACTGTATGGTTGCCCTTCAGGTTGGCCCCAGACGCATTCTGTCTCATATACTTCCTGTCTGTCCTGACAGGCTTCCTGTGACAGTTCCTGTCAGAGTAAGTGTTACTACAGTAGGACCACCTTGTGACTTTGCACACACAAATTTGCAGGGTGAAAACAACATCAGCCACACTATCACACCTGCTGATCACTTGAGCGCAACATCACTTCATAGGCTGGAAATAAAGAAAAAAAACAGCACAGAGCTCTTCTGCACCAACTTCAGTTTTAGACCCAGAGGCTGTGTAAGCTGACCCCCCACACCGGTCCTAAACACTGGGATTTATTTACGTTACACACAAGGTTCAGAGAAATATATGAACTGACTGTATGAATTATAAATAATGTTATTGCTGTTCAGATATCAGTTAATTACAGCACACCTAAAGACTGAGTGCAGGTCATCTGTGATTGTGAGGCAGATCTCCCATTGGTAAGACTCTGCTTTTGCCCAGTGTCGCTCGCTCTGTCTCCCCCCTCCTGTGTGCAGAGCTGCTCTAATGCAGTCCTAATGATACCTCTGTGCACAGTTATCAGTGAGCATTATGGTGCCTGGACAGTGAAGCATGAATCAAGTCCAACAATAAATTAAATGCTCAAAATGCTCACACTTTCTCTTTCACTTCTTCCTTTCCCCCATCTCAGCTAATGCCTCACAAGCTGTTGTGGGTTCACACACACACACACACACACACACACACACACACACACACACACACACACACACACACACACACACACACACACACACACACACACACACAGGTGTGATAAAACTTCATGTAGAAAAACATCCTGGTATAAAAGCAGAAGGAGGAATTTTACATCACTGCTGTAATCTTCTTATTCTTGCCTTTTTAACTGATGCAGTACTCTCCATTCATTAACTGTTATCAGCTGAATAAAAACCTTTTATTATTCTTCAACATTTCAAACGTTATTTTTTGGCAGAGCCTATATTTAAAGTAGGATAACTTCTTTTAGCTGCTCCCTTCCGGTGTCACAAAGGGGATCATCGGCCTCCATCTCACCCAACATCCTCCTCTGTCACACCAGCCCTCTGCATGTCCTCATCACTACATCCATGACCCTTCTCTGAGGTCAGTTCCATTTTTAACACCCTCTAACCGTACATCAAACCATCCCTTTCACTCTTGCTGCCGTCCTTCTCTCAAAAATCACGCCTAACACTCGTCTCCACTCGCTCCACCCTGTCTGCTCTCTCTTCTTCATCTCTATTGTGTCCTGTCTGTTGCTTTGCATGGCTGACCCCAGGTATTTAAACTCATCCACTTTCACTACCTCTGCTCCTTGTATGTTCAGTGTTCAACCTGTCTCCCTCTCATTCACACACATGTATTGTGTCTGTCTCTCCAGGCTCTCTTCCACCTGCTCCCTCCTCTCACTATAGAGGATATTTGGTGATGTTTGTAGAATGTCATCTGCAAACATCATAGTCCGCAGAGACTCCTGCTTGACCTTCCTCCCTCTTCTTAAAGTGCATGTTCATCACAGCCATTTCTATCCTCTTCATAAAATCCACCAGCATGTGTCCTTCTGCATTCCTCTCCTTAACACCACATCTACCAGCACCTCTTCATCACCCCTGTTCCCTCCACCTACATGTCCACTGAAGTCTGCTCCAATCACCCCCCTCTTTATGAATTGCATGTTTTGGGACCGGCACTAGGAGTACATTGGTTTGAAGCCCCCTCATGGCTGGGTTCGTTATGATTATGTCTCTGAGCTAGTTTGGGAATGTTTCAGTGTCCACCCGGAAGAGAGAGGGAATTCGTTTCATCTCTGCTGAGGTAGCTACGAGATCGGACAAGCTAAAGAAAATGGATGGATGGAATGTAGTTCAACTGTGGAACAGAAACTGCAGACAGACATGGCAACATCCTGACAAACTTTTAGTAAAATCCATAAAAAGCCTATAAAAAATAAACAAAACACAAAGCTGGAAAAAAAATAAATGAAACCAGTCTTGGTAGTATTGCTCAGGCCACCTTACTTGTGTTTTTATATACTTACCCACTAAAATTCCAGCCTTATGTTCCTTTGCTCTTACCTCTTTGCCTCAGCCCGGAGAGTCAGCTGAATGTTTTAGCAGGAATCTAGATCTAAGCCCATACACACGACCTACAGGTGAGCAGAGGGAACAGTTGGAAAGCAGAACCTGGGGAGTTTCATCAGACCTGAGAGTCTGCAGATGTGACCGTTTAAGTCCTTCTTGTTTGGATTTGGATTTTTTGTGGAGCTTCAGGTGTTACACTAGTAGCATGTGACCCCTGAGGCTGTGGTTGAACTCTGTTTCATGATCATTAATATGTAAATTGCCATCATCATTGATCAATGGCCATGAGTACCATTCAGAGAGTTGGGGAATGGCTGTAATCACAGTGTAATAAGATAGTGAAGGATGTATCCTTGGGCCTCCTCCTCGGTTCAGAGATGGTTGTCCCTTTTCATGTAAATGAAAAGGGACATCGACCTTTTTGGCATTTAACCACTTAATTTCTCTGATCCTAGGGTGGACCAGTTACTCAGTGGACCAAACCTGATGTTTGTCCGCTGAGTAAATGTGATCCAGGAACTGTGGATAATTTTCACCCAGATGTCGTCCACATACCTGAGCCGATGGCTTGGTGACGTTCCAGGACAGAATAACAGAGCCCTCTTTTCCACTTTCTCCATAAATGAATTAGCTACAATTGGTGAAACTGGGGAACCCGTGGGACATCCATGTTTCTGCCTGTAGTACTGGCCCTTGTTTGTGAAATATGTGGATTGAAGAAACAATTCCAAGAGCAGACACACTTGGTTGATGTTGAGGGTGGAGTCATCCTATATTCTATAACAAACTACCTCCAACGCTTTGGTAACTGGAGCACAAGTGAAGCGCAATGTAACATCATAAGAGACCATGTTTCATCTGCCTTCATAACGACATCGTTCACCTTCTCCACAAAATATCAAAAACAAAAAGCAAACCAGAAAACCAGTCCAAAGACTTCAAAATGATGATTACAGTAATTCTACTGTAGAAATGTTTACATGTTGAAACAGAGGCTACAATGCTGCAAGCCTGACTGCTCATCACTGCCTTTTTTTGCCTGTTGAAGATCAGGTTCTGGCTGCTGAGCTGGGGTCAGCTTAAACATCGCTCTGGTTTCTTCACTAGCGCAGTGTTAGCATGCTGTTGTTGCAAAGACCCATTGTTGTGTGAGCAGGATAATGCAGTTGCTTCTGTCATGGAAGCAGTTTGCACTTTACCATCATGCTCTTGCCCTTTTGTGCAATAAATGTCACTACTGAAGAACAACTGAAGATTGCGCCACTATTTTCCTCCATCCCTCCATCCCTCCAGCCAGCCATCTTCTTCCACTTATCCAGGGCCAGGTTGCGGGGCAGCAGCCCAAGCAGAGAAGCCCAGATCTCCCACTCCCCAGCCACCTCCACCAGCTCATCCTGGGGGATACTGAGGCATTCTCAGGCCAGCCGAGAGATATACCCTTTCCCACGTGTCCTGGGTCTACCCCAGGGCCTCCTCCCTGTAGGACATGCCTCGAACACCTCCCCCAAGAGACACCCAGGAGGCATCCTAATCAGATGCCACCTCAACTGGCTCCTTTCGACTTTATTCTGAAGTCTGCACATTTGTAACACACATTCTGGTCGTGGAGTGATTTACAAGAAGGATTTAATCAGGTTTTTAACTTTTTATTTCAGACACTTTTTTCTGTCATTCTTTGTTAAATGTGGTTACTGCCAGTTGTGTAATTGTGAAAACAAAATTAACAGCAACCTTTTTAGCATATTGTTGTTAAAGGGGGTCCATACATGAGAGGCAATGGTTAGCCCTTTGCACAGCATAGCCTTCTGTACCACTGCAGAAAGCTGTCAAGTTTGCAGTTCAAATTCAGTTTTTATTTTTAGCTTTCTGCAGTTTTAATCTCTTTGTTTCAGTTTTTCAGTTTTCAAGCTGCAGTTGCTAAAAAAATATTTCTAACTGTGCATGTCCTATGAGGTCTTCCTGTGCATATGAGGGTTTGGCTACAGAGCAGCTCTGTTTCACTTTTGTGCGCTCTTTCTCTCACGTTCACTCAGTGTGCAGTTTATAAGAGCACACAAAGCTGCACATCATCACACACTGAGCTGCAATATTACTGCTTCACCTGTGAGTCAACTACTAAAAAGTGAAGATGGGGAAAATTAATGGATGCCTTAAGTGTGTTTTTATCTTCTTCAACGTGTTGTTTCTGGTAAGTGGAAACTTTAGAAAACATGAGGTTTTTTTTTTTGTTTGTTTTGGTTATTTATGTTGGAGGATTAAGATCAGAAAACTAGAAGGACTTTTTTTCATGAGCTGATTTTAAAAAATTAATGTTCAGAAACAGAAAAACTTGGTAAGATGGTGTTGGAAAAACTGAAAAAAATCACTTTCATCTTTTACCAGAATTGCTTCAATATTAAAAACACAGAAAAGTTTGCATCCAACAAAAGGAAATGTGTAAAACTCTAAAAAGAGTACAAAGAAGTCAAATATCTAGCGATAAAACAGCCTGGTGCTTGGACAAATAAACCGGACATGATTACAGACCAAATCTAACCGAGTTCTTCCAACAGTCAGCTCCAGATATGAACTGCTCACACTCAGTAAACAGTCGTGCAACAGGAAGTTAGAAAGTTAGAAATATGATTTGTTCTCTGTTGTCTTACGCCTCCATTTTTTTTTTTAAGTCAACCTGCCAACCAGCGAGCTGCTTTTCTTTTCTCATCTTTTAATATGAAGAAAAGTACTAGAGAGGTAATGAAAAGGAGGGGACAGAGAGGGTGGAGTTAGAAGAAGCTGTTTTTACTTTGGTTAGCCTTTAGTATGCAATTTTTGTAGCCAGGCAACTTCAAAGGAAAAAAAATTATTAAAAGCACAATTTTATGCAATCAAACAGAAAGAGAGGAACAATATTTGTGTGTGTGTGTGTGTGTGGGTGCAGCTGTAGGCATGGAGTAGTAGTTTGTACAGTTAAACACAACCAAGCATGCTGTCCAAGTACGCTGGATATTTCATCCTGAATCGATGGCCACAAGCAGATCAACTTGTTTCACTCTGAAACAATCTCAGACTCCAATGATAAAAATATATTAATACTACTACTACTACTACTAATAATAATAAACAACCTGCATATGGCAGTGAATACATCTCATATTAGTGTTGTACAATAACTTCCTCACTGTTGGGCTAAATTTCTCTGTTCATGTGCAATAAGGAATTAATTCCATTAATCACTTAATTAACTGTAAGAACAGTTTGACTCTTTTGTGAACAATCCAGTTTCTCACTGAAATGTAAGAAAACGCCTCTACTCAGTTCTACTCTTCTTCTGCAGCAGACTTAGGTTCTCTGGCACAATGCTGTGTTATAGTGCCACCTACTGATCACTTCTGGGAACAGAATTAATTCTGTTTTGTAGGTTACATCACACACATTTAGTAAATAATGTATTTTCAATATATACATCACAATGTGGTGATAAATCTTCAGATTACATCAATTAGAAGTTTTATAATAATAATATTTTAATCTGGATCAGCATGTGACATTTATTGTGTGTATGGGTGTATGTGCTGGTTTGTGTTATGAGAGGGGACGGCTCTGCTCAGGTCTTTTTAGTTCTGCCTGCCTCAAATGTGTCAGTGCAGAAAATATCTGGTGGAATTTCAATGAATTTTTGTTCTTAATTTTTTTTTCAAGTTTATTTTCTATTAATGTTTAGTGTTTCTCCACTTTGTTTTCTTAGGAATAAATGTTTTGACACAGTTAAGCCTCTAAACACAAACACTAACTACTGTTATTCTGTTTCCTTAGCTCCAGGGATGTGGAATGATTTTTCTGGTAGCAAGCCTCCATTTTTTCTGCATTACCTACCACATCCAGGTAAAAAAGGAGGAACTTCACCACATTAAACACAGTAACAATGTAAACAGTTACAGAAGTTTCCTTTAATAATAATAAATTATAGTAAACAGTAGTTTACATGGAAGCAGGCAGTTATCCAGCTGTAGTGGAATCTCTGATGTTAGCAGTGTCACTAAAAGTGACAGTAAAAAAATGTGCCATGAGGTCCTTGCAGACCTTGGTCCAGGGACCTATTAGCAATTTACTACATCCGTGTCATACTCAAGCATAAGACTAATGAAGTGGACCATCACTCTAACACCTACCTTTGGATAATTTCTTTGATTTTGTTTTAAAAAATAACAACAACAACAAAAAACTTGCAGATTAATCCACTGTTGGTGTTTTTCCCTGACATGCTGGAGCAGCTCTCGGCTCTTGGTATGCCAGGCATAGGCTGGTTTTGGCTGTTTGCCTTAGGTATCATCAGTGTCTCCTCCCTGGGAATCTTTGCTGCCTGCTGTGAGAAAAACCTCGCCCTCAAAATAGTATGTACAAGAGCCCAAATCAAACAAGATAAAGAACCAATACCTGTTTATTTTTTGTTGTTAATATTCTGTGAAAAAATCTTAATATTGTTGCATGTACAGTTTGCAGGCCTCATGGGGATCGGGATGCTTGTCATGCTCATCGTCGGCATCAGTGTAGTTGTCAAAAGAAACCAGGTAATCTGTTTCACTCTTCCTTATGCTGTTGTTCTTTCTCTCTATTATTATATTTGCTATATCAGTCAGTTTGAATCTCAGGTGAAGTAGTTTTCTAATGGCCTTCATTTTTGCTTACCTTTGAGATCAGCTGCCTCGATATTCTCTCTGCAACTGTTTGTTTTATTTTCTCATCACCTTAGTGACACTAAAACACACTGAGAAGTGCTTAGATTACACCCTGACTGTAGGGTCTAAGGGGTAGTTTGAGAAAAGTTAGTAATATTTCTTGAGAGAAAATCAATCAACCAGAAGAAGGCAGGAAGTAGTTTGATTCACATCATTTGTTTTCTATTTTGATTACCCTTTTTGGTTACTCTGCCTATTTGGGCTTTTTGTCCTTCTGTCTGTCTTGATGCTAAAATAATCTCTCATTTGTCTACCACGATACTAAAGGTGTTCCTGTTATTTGCAGATAAAGACTGCCTTCCTGAGTACCTCCAGTGATCTTGTGAAGCCCTACATGACAACACCAGGCATTACAGACATGATTGAGGCTCTACAGAAATTTGTAATGTTCTTTGTACTATTAACCTCTGAGAATACTCTTTCTACTGCACCTTGTGGATTTTGGTAGAAGTATGAGGTCTGATCAAAAAGTTCTATAAAATACAAAAACCATACCCATTTTAAATTTGGCCAAACTGCACTTCATTGTTGTATCCTTGAGCACCTCTGGATTGATCAATGGCTGCTGTTATTTTTGATCACTCTGAGGAAGTTCTGCTCTAACAAGTTGCACTCAGGCATCTGTGCCCATACGATGGATCCATCCATGTCACAATGAGAGCTCTTCAACTTTTGGGAAAGGAGATAAGTTCCAGGAAGCCAAATCTGGTGAGTAGATGGTGAGGGCAGATTGTGGTGGTGAGCAGGTTCATCGTGATACGTGCCACAGCTGTTTAGTGTCATGGAGCTTTTGGGCTTTGTTATCTTTTGTGTTTTGTGCTGAGTTTGTCTCCCTAGTTGCTCTGTTCCTGTTTTATTTTGGTAATACTTCTGCTCTGCGTAACTTCTCCTTTAAGTAATTATGTGTGGGGTAACTTCCCCTTAAAGAGTTAGTTATTCCCAGCTGTGTGCCCACCTGTTTCCCATCCTCTCATTATCCTTAAGTTTATTTAGTGTCTCAGTTGGCCTTGGTGCTTTCTTGTGTTCTCCCTCATGCTGTGTGTATCCAGTGCAGTTTATTATTTTTCTTTATTCTGTCTTCTTCGCGTCTGTGTAGTTTGTTTATTTAGGCTGATCTTGTTTTGGTGTGACTCTGGCAATAAAGCTGTAGAACGTCATTTCCTGTTTCCGAGTCCTGCATTGGGGTTCTAACCCTGCCTGCCACACAGCGGTGTCCTGACAGTTAAGGGTGAACGTTTTCTAACAATTTTACAGAAGAACTTGACACAGACAGTCTAACCCTGGGAAACGAATACACACTGTGTAATCCCGTTAATACAGAAGCAACAAGTAGCACGCTCCAGGTCACGCTTCCGACCTGAGGAGCAACATCGGGGCTTGGACCCTGTGGACTCCTCCACTGAAAACTGTTTAGTTTGTGGGTCGGACCGAAGTCAATATTTGCTGTCAACTTTGAAGTCTGTGGTCAACACAGATCTTCCAGGGAGTGATCTAAACATGGCAGCAGCACAGTAAGGGCCCAGAGGTGCACAGGGACCAACCTTGGAGGGGAGATCAGCCAAAGTCAGATTATGTTTTTGCTTTTTATGCCTGGAGTCAAGGAACTTTTTGATTGCACCTCATATAGGAAACCTTTTATTAATTTTGCAATGATAATGTTGATTAAAAACACAACTGCAGAATTTTGTTGAATACTGTTTAAGATCCTTCTAACATATGCTGACAGTTCGAATGCTGTGGAATAGGGAGTGCTGAGGACTGGGGTGATGAAATCCCTGACTCCTGTGGATGCAGCTCTTCAACGGCTTCATCTAAATGCAAATCCAGACCTTCGGTTGGTTTTATAACATAAAACTGGAATATCAGATTTGGGAGAGAAAAGTAGATCAATACACCTTACTTCATGGGTAAACTCATACTTAAGACACTTTAAATGGCTAAATGTGGTCAATTGTGGTACTTCAAGAATTTAATCTATAAATTCATCAGTTTTCTCGATCCATAGATAAAGTGTACGAGAACAACACACTCGTCATAAATTTCTGAAATCTGAAAAACACTGACACTACGGTAACTGTACTTGTCTAAATGTTTGATGAAAACTAAATTGCTAAATAATGGTGCTGATTGTTGTGACATTGACACACTAATGAACAGACTCCTCAGAGGCATCTGTGGCGTTGACTTTGCTGATGATGCACCACCGAGATCTTCCAGGTCAACCTGATGATTTATTGGTCAGAAATTGGCAAAAAGCCCCATAATCTATATAAAATCCTTTTAACTACGATTCTTATAAATGTGGTATTGTCAACATATAGAAAATACTGTATAAAAATGTAAAATATTATGTCACATTTGACATGTTGAGTTACATTGGACCTTACTGCTTGTTTTTACTGCACTATAAACTTCTTAAAGTACGTTTAAAAAGAACAAAGAAAAGAAAATGAATAAATACAAAATATGATTCCCATAAAAGTATATACCCTGCTGAGAGTGTTGTGTTTTATAATATGTATCACAAAATAAGAAAATAAACAATGGACTGTTTCTATTTGCATCCACATTTGGCTCTTGTTTTCTTGCAGGGAACCAGTGGCCCATTTGAAATCTACTCATTGGTAATCAATCAATCTGCCAGCCAACCCAAACACTGTTCAACCTGCCTGTCAGTTTGATTTCCAGGTAATAAACTTTTCCTTTCTCTTCTGCAGGCCTGCGGTGAACATGTCTTTGGGTTCTTGGATTATATCTTCCAGTTATTTATGGCCTTCTTCTTTGTATATGCTGTTACAGCAGTAAGATTTATTTCCTTTATTGTCATTGGTCATCACTGTGACTCCATCATTCTTTAAGATTTTGTCAAAATCACTGTGGCCACCTTTAACTTGTACATTTCATAACTTTAAAAATCAAAACCAGTATTTTAAAAGGTATTTAAAAACCTCAATGAGCAAAAACTAAGAGAGCAATGTTGAAGCAATGTACAGTAGTGTGCAAATGTTTTTGAGCCACTTCACATTTCTTTACATTTTGCTTCCAAGGAGCCAGACGCTCCTGTACTTTTTTTCTTGAGCAGTAGTTCTCCAGCTTTCTGAAGATCTTTCAAAGCTTTTTCTTTGGACCTTGGCTGCTTTTTAACTCAGTTTCAGTCCACTCCTTGTCCCTGATCATTTTTCAGAGGAATCTGCTTTTTGTTTGTTAACCACTTAACACTGACATATGAATCATTCAAGCATGAAAACACACTTAACTCAAGGGATGAACCAGTGTTGCGTCTACAGATAACAGACAACTTAGCAAAGAACCAATTAAAAGATTTCCTTTTAGGCACTTTGTTACTAGCAGCACGTTGCAAAAACCCATTATTTGATTATTTGTTCCCTTTTCTTTAGTTGAATCTATTGAAAAAATACCAAAGATAACAAAATAACATTTTTTTGCACCAACAAGGTGATTCTCAAAGAGCTATTGGCTGAAAACTTTGCACACCATGTGGAAATATGCCACGTGTAATTAAAAAAAAAATAAGGAAGGACAAAATAAAATAAAATAAATAAATAAATAAATAAAATGATCTACAGCAGATGAACAGTATCTGAAAGTTGTGTCCTTAAGAAACAGGAAAAAAAAAAATCCAGTATTGAGCTGTCAAAAAGCCATTATTAGAGAAGGGAAATAGGGACTAAAGGCTGAGGTATGCCAAATGACACAAGAACTGGAGTGGATAACCATGAAAATCAGTGGCAACAGGTCTGATGGAGAGATAAATCCAAATTTATGGGTCAAATCGTCATTGGTCTGGATGGAGGAGCTCCAACAGTGAGTGTCTGCAGCTAGCAGTAAAACACTGTGGAGGCGCTGGAGAAATATTGCTGAAGGCTACTTAAAGAAAGTACAGGAAACCTGCTTAATAGAGTTCAGGCTGTGTTGAAGAATAAATGTGGAAATATCAAATACTGAATTTCAAGTGGTGTTTGAACAGTACAAACTCTGTTTTTGCCTTATATATAACCAATTATGTTTCTACATGTTTCAATAAATCATTACACCTATTTCCCATTTTCCTAGTGAAATATAAGTAAATTAGGGGTGGCTCAAGACTTTTAGATTCAACTCATTGTCATTGTGCGCACAAGGCACACAACGAAATGATCGTTCCAGATCACTCATCCAGAGATGAGCATCTGCGGTCATGCAGCCAGAGACCGGTGCTACCGTTAGGCAATGTGGTTTAAGTGTCTTGCCCAAGGACACAACGCAGCGCAGGGACAGGGGCTCAAACCGGCAACCCTCCGGCTGCAAGGCGAATGCCTACCCACTGCGCCACTGCCACTAACTTTTGTACAGTGCTGTCATTTTGTGTCCTCACTACAAGTCTAGTAAACAACTATTCAAAAGTGCAATAACCCTTTTAGTACAATATTTGATACTTTGTTGATTGTTGTTCAAAAAAACCCCCAAAACAAACAAAAGAACAGGATCTATTTAATCATTTTTCACTAATTCTTTGTCAGTGTGTTGTAAGCTGGATGGGGCCATCAGGCCTAAGTTTGGATTTCTAAGATTTTTTTAATACTTAAGCAACAATCTTAACTCGTGCAGATTATTAAAACAACTTAAATGATTTTTACTGTTTTTAGCCATTGTTTATTTACTAATATTTGGTGGAGGTCTGCTGGGACCTACACTACAAAGTGAGTTTAACATATCATGGAACTAAAGCATTGAAACGTGAATCTTGTTGAGCATCTTAACTTTACCTCACTGTATAGCAGGTTGATGCAGGTAGAACATCCTCCACCACATAAACAGCAACAAGTTTGGTAATTCTGTTCCAGCTTCAGAGGAAAAGTTTGTCATTGCAGTATCAGTGAAGTAGCATTCATATTATTTTTTCCTCAGCAGTCCTCACCACCAGTGCTATTGAGCTGCACCTTTTTTTTTTTTTTTGATTGTGTCACCTGTCTACTTTGTGAGCTAACCACCTGTTCATCTACCTGTCTTTATAGCTGCTGGGCCTGCTTATTACCCTCTGGATGATCCATCAGGTCAGACGTAACAACCCTGATGAACCCATTACCATGGAGGACAAATGAAGGGAACCACCATGCACTCGTGTCCTCTAACCTTTGCACTTGTTAGGGTGTAAAGAGGACTCAGTGGTCAGGACATGGCCTCCTTTTTAACTTTGTTTTACAAAAAAACCCCCAAAACTACTTTGTGCTTTTAATGAGAGAGGGAAGCAAGAGGCAGATGTCGATGTGGCGTGCTGCAGGATTTTATTCAGGACAGAAACTGCTGACGTGCAGACTTTTTCTTCCAGCTTTCTAATGTAAAAAGTTTAGCTTAAAAAGCAAAACATTTATTTTTTTCTTGTGTTATTTGATGCTTTGCAGCATTGTAGTCATCTTCTATAGAGACGTATTAAAGAAAAGAAGCTGAACCTCCAAATCTGGCTGCAACTCAAAGTTGTTGAGGACAATAGATTTTAGTGGTTGCAGCTGAAAAAAGTGAAAACTTACAACTGTTAAAATTCATCCAAGGAACATCCTGTTGGCTAGTTTGGAATGATTCTTATTTCTCAAAGCTGGAAGGGGCATAAAAAAGAAAATAAAAAAATAGAACACACAAAATAAAAAAAAATAAAAAATAGGAACCAGGGTCTTCTCCAGATTTGCAAACTTATTAAAGGTATTTTTTTTTTTAGCACTATAATGTTTTTATATTAAAAAAAAAAGCTTAACTGTGGTCCATTGATATAAGCTAACTTCTTTATTAACTGGCCAGTTCATGAGTTCATGGTTTATGAGTACCACTGACTGTCAGGTACTGCTGTACCTCTCTGCAGGCAAAATGGTTTTATTTATCTTTTAGTGAATTTTGGGATGTGTCAGGTAAAAAAAAAAAAAAAATAGTTTAGAAAAATTAATGTAAAACAGTAATTCTGGGTTGCCCGGCAGCCTTCATGTCAAAATCTTACACATTGTGTGTGTACTAGAAAATCTCATTTTTGTCACCAGATTGTTCATGATGATCCCTCCCTCTTTGTTAAAGTGTTTAATTTTATACTGACAGAATCACTGTGAAATCTACACTCATTCTAAAATAAACTCTGCAGATTGAAAACCCACAATGTCCCACTTTTGTCTGTTCTAATGTATTTCCTCACCTTGATACAAGATGTAAATAATGTTAAAAGCTACATCCCATCCCTCCATCAGGAACACAGTTTAAGAGGCCGTTCCAAGGTTTAAGACGTTACTGGAAAATGAAATGAGTGAAGGCTGAAATAGAAGAAAATCCACAACACCAATGGAGGGCAATAAGTTTTGTGATTGAGGGGCTTTAAGAGCTGATCAAAAAAAAGAGGAGGTGAAGAAGCCCAAGGAGTCACAGGGCTGACATTTGTGCAAAGGTGCTTCTGGACTGAAAGAAGGTTGAAGGATGGGATTTTCTTGATGTTTCAGAAGCAGCAACCAGCCTGAATTTCATGGTGGTTCAAGAAAAAGAAACAACTTACCCAGTGTTTCCAGAGAGCTGTGAATGTGCCAGAGTTAACACTGAAGGATCAGCCTTTGTTCTGAGTATGTGAACACCTTCATTTAGTTTCCATTCTTCTCATTGGCATCTCTGTCAAAGTGGCCAAGCACCAAATTTCTAACCTTACCAATATTCAAATAGATGAGTTATAACAAATTTCACCAACTGTGCAACTGTCATGAAGGAGGAAACTATCCATAGAGAGCAAAATAATCTTTTTGAAGCAGACTGTAAATATGCTTTTTAATGCTAAAGTTTCTCAATACTTACTTTTGAAGCCTCAAGTGGGCATTAGAGGAACTGCAGGTTTTGACACTTAATTTTTCCACTCCAGAAATTGGAACTTGTCTCTGGCACACTGCACACCCAGAGAGAGGCAGAATGTATTAAAACAAAGATTAATGTGTGTGTTTTTTTTAAACAGGTGTGGAAAAAGATCCAACAAAAGCTATCAATAGGATGAATGGATTAAAAGTCCCAGGGCTGGCAATTTGGCAAAGAAGAGAGAGAAAGATGGTGGTTCATATGTTTGGGGACTAATTAGAGGATTGGAAACAGGTGTGCAGGGAGAGGTCAGGCGATAGCTGAAGGCAACAAACACCGAGGACTGTGACAGAGCAGAAACGTGTCTGCAATGATAGCGTTGGAACATGACTGGAGGAATAATGTGAGTAGAGAAGATCATTTTTAATCCAAAGATAATTTAATGGTGTTCTAAAATTGATCTGTCACACAGTGTTTGCAGAGTCTGGATTCTGTAATTGATTAAAGCCAATCAAATCATTGGAACCCCCTCTTTTCATCCAAAAAATTCAAAGTTCATCTCCATCAATCTCTTTTCTGCTGCTGAATCTCATCATTGCTTTCACCACAACCAGAGTTCAAGACTGTAGTAACATCCTCTGTGGTACATCATCTAAAACCCTGAATAAACACCCACTTTTTCCTCATGACCTGCACTCACAAAGCTCTCTATTAAATATAACTTTTCTGTTTCACGAGATTGTGCATGTATTAATTTGGTGATGCAAAACATTTATAAATGTTGTTCTGCTTGATTGTAATCTAAATCTCTTTTACACTCCTGAAATTGCAGCTACTTGAACACAGAACACACACCAAGATACATTTTGTTCAATCAAATCCATTTCACTCTGATCTGACAAATCAAAGCTGTTTCCACGTCTCCTTCATCAGAATGCAGGACAGTAACCTTCGAAGTTTAAATGGATCCAGTTTAAAGTTTCTGAGCTTTAATGTGCAGCCGTCACCTTAGAAATAAACAGCAGCACTGAGCAGACACTCAGCCAGGAAACAGTTAGATGGAATTCAAATGTTTTTATCGCTCTCTGCTAAATCTTCAGATTAATGGTTTTCTGCAGTGTTGCATTTTACATTTATATTTTTTATGTTTTAAAAGTAGGTGAACATAAAGATGTACAGTATCTTTGAGGTGATTATAATTTTTTCTTCTGCAAAGGCTAAGGGGAAGAAAATGGATGATAAACTAGATAAAATTTAAACAATACTAAACATTATCAGGTGATGAATAAAAATCTATACCAAACTACTGAGAGATAAATTTAGACTTTCTCTCTCTGATCTTTCAGAGTTAACTTCAATAGTTACTTCCTCCAAACCATCAACATGTTTATTAGATCCCATTCCTACTAGACTGCTCAAAGAAATCCTTCCAGTTATTGATGCGTCAATCTTAAATGATGATCAATCTGTCTTTATTAGTCAGCTATGTACCACAGACTTTTAAGGTGGCAGTAATTAAACCATAACTTAAAAAGCCATCACTGACCCAGCTGTCTTAGTAGACCAATCTCCAACCTTCCTTTTCTCTCAAAGACTCTTGAAAGAGTAGTTGTAAAACAGCTAACTGATCATCTGCAGAGGAACGGTTTATTTGAAGAGTTTCAGTCAGGTTTCAGAATTCATCACAGTACAGAAACAGCATTAGTGAAGGTTACAAATGATCTTCTTACAGCCTCTGACAGTGGACTCATCTCTGTTCTTGTCCTGCAGGAATGTCTTAAAGACATTAAGGTCTGGATGACCTCTAACTTCCTGCTTCTAAATTCAGATCAAACTGAAGTTCTTGTTCTCTGCCCCACAAATCTTAGAAACATGGTGTCAAACCAGATACTTACTCTGGATGGCATTACTTTGGCCTCCAGTAACACTGTGAGAAATCTTGGAGTCATTTTTGACCAGGATATGTCCTTCAATGCACATATTAAACAAATTTTTACATTTGCACAATATTTCTAAGATTAGAAACATCCTTTCTCACTTTGATGCTGAAAAGCTAATTCGTGCATTTATTACTTCTAGGCTGGACTCATAGTACTGTATCACCCCAACAGAGCACTTCGCTCTCAGACTGCTGGCTTACTTGTGGTTCCTAGGATACTTAAGAGTAGAATGGGAGGCAGAGCCTTCAGCTTTCAGGCCCCTCTTCTGTGGAACCAGCTCCCAGCTTGGATTCAGGAGACAGACACCTTCTGTTTTTAAGATTGGGCTTAAAATTTTCCTTTTTGATCAAACTTATAGTTAAATGGAGTTCTTATGCACTGCTTTTTTGCTCTGTGTGAGCTCTCAAAGTACTCTGTACAATTTCATATAAGCACTTCTTTTTACCCCTAAGTGCTTTATATCTAACATTCACACTCAAATGTATCTAATGGGGTTCAGTACCTTGCCCAAGGATGCTTTGGCATGCAGACTGGATTAGCCAGGGACAAAACCGCCAACCTGTTGCAAACTTTGCATTTCTTTTCATTGCCTGTAGGTATGGTTTGATGTTACTTTGGCTGCAGGAGGTCTGAGTTCTTCCTCCCCACTGTCACCAAGTGCTGCTCAAATAGGGCTGTATGATTGATTGATTTATTTATATATATATATATATATATATATATATATATATATATATATATATATATATATATATATATCTTTTTTTTTTTGAGGGAGGGTCTCAATATTTTAAGGTCTTTACAATATCATGTTGCATGCAAGTTGAAACAACTGATGTTGTGAAAGATTTATATATAAGTAAAGCATTTGCATAGGGGGAAAACAAGTGTGAAAAACAGGCCCTTTGATATGCATTAGGCTTTGTAATCTAATGCATGATACATATTTGATACAAATGTTTGAATCTGCTGATGCCCGGAAATCGAGGGAAGTCATGATGTGTATGTACCAAGTCTCAAGGCTAAACTGCAGTTCTCTACCATCTTGCAACTTGTTTTTTTTTTTTTTCTTCCACACTCAGTGAGAAAAAGGAAAAAAAGGAAATTTATCAGAAAAACTCATGATTTCCCAGTCAGTGAACCCTCATATTTAATTTTATAATTTCAGATCTGAGCACTTCTTGGCTCAGAAAGAGAACTATGGATTTTGTCCTTGTTGATTCCTGTGATTACATCTGGGAAAAAGTTTCATTGTGCTAATTGCTAACATTTAATTTACTAGTTATTTATAATGTTCTTAGGGGCACTTTGTTGACTGCTGAAGTTCAAGCAGAAACTAACCAAACACTTGTACATTTAAAAATAACAGAACACATTTAGCTCATCAAAAATCTGTTATCATTATATCGAACATAACACTCCACCTAGACTCTTGATCAGCGTCTGTTATCCTTTATTATTTTAAATGAAATAAAATGTAATTTTAATATTTTAAAATTAAACATGTCTGTTTACTTTTGGTCATGTTTTTGCCTCAGGATGAACCAGCTGCAGCCACTAGATGGCAGCACAGTCAAACTAAATGATGCATGCCTGCAGTGCCTCACATACTTAGTTTCTACTCATGTGAATTAAATGAAGGAGCTAAATAATTTATAAAGCTGAGGTCATTTTATTGTCTGTACTGATAGCAGATCTGTTTAGTTCACTGCTCCTTATGTATTTGACTTCCTCAGAAATCTAAGCCATGATCAGTGATGACCCTACCTCTGGGAACGCTGTCCACTCTTGGCAATCAGAGGACGAAGGACATAATTGTGTCATATATACTTGTCACCAAAACATAGGGATAGGGTTGAGTAGTCACCAGTTACCCAGTAGTACGGTGGCCCTTAGAGATCAATTTCACTACAACTTAAGAAAACACTAGCACACAGAAAAATCCTGCAAAAGCACAAAAAACACAGCAGAAGCTGAATAAACACAATGGAAGTACAAAAAATGCCACAAGCTCACAAAAAATTAAAGAAGAATTACTTAAAAAAAACAAAAAAAAAAACAACTTTCAAAACATCCTCCCTCACAGCCCCAACAAATCCAATTTTTTTTTTTTTTTTTTTTTTTTGCAGGATTTTGCAGGCATTTTCTTAACTTGCATTTGACCTTTTGGGGCCACCGTACAATAGCTTTAAACTGCAGAGGTTTTAAATGATCAGCTCTGGGCTCCGTGGATAAGAGATGCAAAATGTGTCTAATAATTTTACTTCAACATCATCAAAATATAATGAGGCTATACTAGTGCAGAGTCTGCTCTGTGGGAATGTCACCCACATTAATGTTTCTACTCTAAACACGATTGTTGGATGCAGATTTCTCCAATGTGAGTGAGTGACTGAAATTATTCCCATCTTTCAGTTTTGCTCAGATTGATGTTGTCAAATTTAAAACTTCAACGGAGTGTTTGAGGGCCGAAAAATTGTTGTTAAAGTTAGTTAGGTTAAGGTTGGGCATGTAGTTGGGATGGTTAAACTTAAGGTGAGAAACTTGGCAATAACTTGGTGTCAATGACATCTTCACAAAGACAAACATCATGTCATAGTCAAAGTCAAACATGGATGTATGAAAACTCCTACATACCAAGCGCAGCTGTGCAGGTAATAAAGACGATGTTTTCCAACCTTTCCTCGATGAATGAGTTCACGGTCGATCGTATTACTGTTTTCTCCTGCCTATCTTATATTTCTATTTCATTTTTTTAAAAATTATTTGTTTTTGACAAGAACATCTTTTAAAATGCACTCACACAAAACACACATCTGACAAGGAGCTTAATTTTCACTATAGTTTTAATTTACAAACTTCAAAGCTATAAGTTTGGGGCCACACCATTTAACCTCTGCTTTATCTGATTGCAGCTCTAAAGTAGGAAATGCTGTTTAACTCTGCTCTCTGTTGTGATATTCAAATTAAGATTGGTCCAGATGCTGATGAATTCCAATTTTCGAAACTAAGCACGGATCTGTGGTCTTAATGTAGCTGAAATCAAGTCACAGACCTCAAAACGTCCTGCTGTTCATCAAAGGTGGCTACATGATTGATTAATTTTGTCTGTTTTGCTCGTTAGCAGCATTACTCAAAGTTATGGATGAACTTGAATGAAAATTTTCCCGCAGCTGGGGCTCGACAGATTTTGGGGCACCCTCACCTTTCTGCAACAGAAATGGAAACTCATAATCAGCATCATCTGCAGGTTCTGTCAGCTGGATATACAGATGCTTAAACTTAAACTCATTTTAAATAAAAATATTGGCTCATTTTGCATCTGATGGCAACAACAGGCCTTAAAAAGTTGGGACGGGGATGTGATTCCCACCATGTAGCATCCGCTGTTCTTTTAACAGCTGTCTGTAAACATCTGGGAACTGAGGAGAGCTAAATGCTCCCTGAAAGTCCTCACACAATAAATTAAGCAGCCACAACAAAATTAATAGGCACAGCATTACATATAAGTATCTACATAAACTCTGAACAATTATAAGCCATATAACAATCCACGAATCCTCATAAAATCTAACCTGGAAACCTAAAATTTTCTACTTTTCAATAGTGCCAAAACTCACTGAAATTAGTTTTGAAAAATTACACCGAAAATAATTTATAAAAGTAAAGTCGAGCTTTAAAGAGTCCCCAGTGCTCAACAATGATGCATTTTAGTCATGAGTGACACTTTCAGGTTTGTGACATTTTTACATTATAAATAGATTCATTTTATTTTCTGTTTACACTACAACACAATCCATGATGGAAAATGTTGCATTAAATACATAAAAAAACAAGGGTCAGTTGAAGCATTTACCTTGGTGCAGACCTGCACACGCATCCTTAGCTTCTGCAAAATGTGTAATATTCCAAGGTAACCAGGAAAAGCTTTGAATTCAGTGAGACTGCAGCGACTGACCACAGGCTCAAACAGTTCATTTGTGTGTCAGAGTTCACAAAGATAAGATGCACCCCAGGAATTTGGAGTTCACCGTCTCAAAGGCTCATTTACTACAGCTTTTCCTCTTTATTTATTAATTTCAAAATTGATGGTATCCAATGTTTTTATAGGTCCCAAGTAAGTAAAGAGAGGTGGGGGTGAAGAGTGACAGAGAGGCATTCAAAAGCCAGAAAGCATTTAATGTGTTAAAGCATTCAGACTCCAGTAACACCCAGTCTCAAAGCTTTTCTCATCATTGGACCATCAGCAGCTAAATGGGCTTAATGGCCACAACAGGACAATTTGAATTAATATCCAATCAGCAGCAAACGTAGCAGCAGTAAAACTGCATACTGGAAATTATCTTTTATAAGGAAAACAGTCCTTCCCAAACAAAATCTTAAGTACAGAAGAAAAAGATAGAAACTTATTGCTTCATCCATGTTTGACTAAATTCTTTTTCTTTGCAGTTCAAACTCATAAGATTTTCTGCTGACTGATGAGATCAGCCAAAACATAAAAATGAAATGAAGTACTGTCAGTGCTCCTCCTCAGCCTCCATGCAGTAGAATCTTTAGGTGGCACAATGAGCCTGAGTGATTTACAAACAGCTCAGTGAGAACAGGAAGAAGAAATGTTAAATGGGTGACAACAGTTCCCCCTCAGCCTCTTTAGGCTGAGGAGTCTTAAGTCTAAGGCCTGTTTTCTTTGGCACAGAAAACTGTACGCCTGCTTTTTACATCACTTTGCAGCTCAGTGTGTTTTATTCTCTGTTGTGACGCTCACAGATGATCAAGACTCTTTGCTGCTTTTTTTCATCTTGATGAATTTTATTCATATAGCGCCAAATTGCAGCAACAGTCCCTCGGGGTGACATTGAACAAAACTTGTTCAGTCCAACAACTGGAGCTCCTGTAACATGTAACACCCCCCCATACCCCCCAAATTTGGCAGAGGTTTACTTTCCCATAACTCTCTCTCTCTGAGGGTTTGTTTACTCATTTTCACATTCATATTTGTACTGTAGGGAGTGATTATCTCACTGCATTCTGCTGCTGTAGTAAAAATTTGAAACGTGACTCATCTACTTTTGAATGAATTAGTAATTACATATATTCTTAACAGATATTTCTACTGATACTGTTACAGAAAGATCTTAATGTGAGACAGCAGCTTAAGACAAACATCCAAAGAATGGAATCACGGCTTTGACCTCATAAAGCTTGAAAGCCTCTAAATACGAGGAAACAGAGAGCACTCAGCTGAGAGATTAAAGGCACCATCTTACTGCCATAAATATATGGCAGTGAAGCAGTCACTTTTGAGGGAAAGTTTTACCTTGAACAAACTCACAGGCTTTCCACTGGCTACATTTCACTTGTGACAGTAGGAAAAAAAAATATAAGGTGTAAACAACAAGAGGAATGACAGCCTTCCATTTAGCTGGTTCACTTTCAGGGCCGCCGTGGTGTTCATTCCCGCTCACTGTCGCTGCTTATGCAGGAAACTTGAATAATAGGGAACCGCTACTGCCAGAAAGACCTGTGTTTCATCAAAGGGTGCAGGGAAAAACCACAAGTGTAATTATCCCCGCAACTCACCTTCTGCAACTGAGCCAAAGAAATGATTCATGCTAATGGATCCACATATGCTTCAAGCCAAAATGACTGACTGATACCATAAAGGTATTTCAACAATTTCAGCCAAGTACATAAAGAGCATTCAGTCAGCTTATTTGAGCTACAAAATGGATGATTAATGTCTTCATTTTCCTGATATTAGGGCAGTAACTTGTATTTTTTGTACTTTTTGAGCATCACTGTCTTCATTTTTTTTCTTTTCTTTTTAAAAATTATATCATGGTCCTGAGCTGGTGGCCCCCTGTTTTGAGTTCTGTTTGTGAAGTTCTGCTTTGTTGTAGTTCTGTATGCCAGCTTTGAGTTTTGTTATTGCTTTTCCTTCTGTTTTCCTTGGTCCTTGTCCTCCGGTGTCTCTGTGTTCCTGTGTTTGTTTCCCCTGTGATTTTTGTCTTCCCTTTGTCCTGACCCCTTTCTGTGTTTAGTCTCCCTCCGGGTGGTTCCTTTGTGTTTGGTTTTTAGGTTCCCTCTGTGTATCCTAGACCTCGTATTCTGTTTGGTCTGCGCGTGCATCGTGTTCAGTCACTTCCTGTTTTATTTTGACAGTCTCGTGTTCCCTGTGCTTTGTGTTTAGTTTTGCTTCCCCTGTGTTATTAGTTTCATTTGGTTCACCTGTTGTTTTCACTCTCCCTGATTTCCTTGAGTGTATTTAAGCCCTCAGGTTTTCTCTCAGGTGTCATCAGTGTTACCCTCTCTAGCTGTGTGGTCTCAGTGTAGTGTTTTATTTCCCCCCCCTTCTCCCAGCCTTGGTGTTTTTGCCTTTTGTTTTAGCCTTGGTTGAGCTTCTGTTTTTTTTGTATTATTTGACCCTTCAGCAAATAAATGCTGTTTTGAGTTTAGTTTGTCTCACGTCCTGCATTCGGGTCCGTCCCTCCTTGCCACACACACATGACAAATGAGATGTTAAAAGTGAGATTTGGCTGTCATGAGGTAGAGGACCCGCGCACTGACACGTGGAGGCAGGCAGATTAAACTGAAAATGAACCTTTTTTATTAGGTGGGAGTGAAATCAAATGAAGTCCATGAACAATGTAACAAAATCCAGAAGTAGCAGGAGCAGCGCAGGGAAACACAACAAGAGAGCAAACAGGCTAAAACACAGTGTGACTCAACACACTGAGGCTGTGAATGTGAGAGGAAACAAGTGGAAGCAGGAGAGAAACTAAACACAATCAAAGAAAATGACCCAGCTGAGTTTGATTATAACTTCCTTACATCATTTCTTATTTTCTTTTAGTCATTATTCAGTTTTCCAAAACATAAGACAATAAACTGCTCAGAATTACATCAGAGGTGGCAAAAGTACTGACATTCTGTACTTAAGTAGAAGTACAAGTACTTGTGTTAAAAAATACTTTGGTAAAAGTCGAAGTACTGGTTCAACTTCTTTACTTAAGTAAAAGTAAAAAAGTACAGGCTCTGAAATTTACTCAAAGTAAGAAAGTAAAAGTAGCTCTTTGGAGGACGTTTCTACCTGCTATTTTGTGTAAAGCTAACTGAACCTTATTATATATTATTGTAATAATATAAAATAATACATGAGAACACAAACGTTATTCCAATCTAAATTTGAATTCTAATGAATGGACTCAGGTTGAATCACAAACTGTGAAAGGGAATTTAAGCACAGCTTTATTCTCTGTGTCCTCCATAGTAGAGGGTGACTGTGCCTCCACCTAAACACCAACATGAGGATACTCAGGGGTTACAGTGGGATTCAGAAGGTGGAGGAATCCTAAGATCAGCTGTAGTGGCTCTGCATGGGGAGAAGAATCACAGCTTTCTATTGTGAGCTGCAGTAAATGATGTTGGTGTGCAGGCTGTGATCAGCTGACCTGCTGCTGCTGCTGCTCTGAGGTTTACTGCTCTGTGTGGATGAACTGAACTCACAAAGATGTAAGCCAGTATTTCACAGCTCTCTGAGCTGATCTCCATCCCCTACACTGACAGCATACAGGCTGTAGAAATGTTGGATTCAGTGAATGAATCTCAGCATCAGCAGCTTTGATTCAAACTCATCTCTGCTGCACTGATGTAACCTGTAACTCTGACCATGAACACAAACACTGTGCTCCAGTCCAACACAGAGCTTTACTGTAAATACAGTACAACAAGATAACCTGTTTATTACGTACTAAACTGCAGTATTTTCATACAATCTTTGAATACCACAAAGTCAGCATACTTCAGTTTATTTTCCAGTCCTTACCTTTAATTCTAACCTCTCTTCTTCCTCTCCTTCCTCTTTCTCCATCTCTGAGTGAACTTCTCTCTCTTTGCTCTCCCTGAAATACAGCAGCTCTTCTTTTAGCTAGCAGACACACTGTGTGACAAACTGCACACACTTTGTGTGTTTGCTGATATTTGTTGAGCATTTAGAAACGTTGCATTTACCTGCCACACGTTACTCCCTTCATGCTCGCTCCTCTTCAGTACCGCTAGCTAAGCTGTTTATGTCCCGCGAGCATAACTTACGGATTCGGTCCGGCCCGCTGTGACCCCTGATTATAGCGCTATAAATGAGACATTAATTATATGGGTTTGTGTATTTAATCCCTTTGTACCCGATAAGCCCCGGTGATGGAGGATACGCCAGTACGATTGTCTCTTATATGTTAATATTCCGCCGTTTAGGCTCAGATCGCTTGATGACTGACGGCGCACTGACCGGAAACGCAAACTTCTCCCTGACGTGTTAAAAAGTAACGAGTCTGTTTTGAAAATGTAAGAAGTAGAAAGTACCGATACTTGTGTAAAAATGTAGGGAGTAAAAGTAAAAAGTACTCAGAAAAATAAATACTCAAGTAAAGTACAGATACCTAAAAATCTACTTAAGTACAGTAACGAAGTATTAGTACTTCGTTACTTCCCACCTCTGAATTACATTAAATAAAAAAAATAATTGTGAAGAAAACAAATTACTGAATGAAAAGGCGTAGACTTTAAACTTTTAATTTAAATATTTTCCAATATTCCCGATCTTATCCCAGCTTACTTTAGCTTTAAAAATGATTTCCATCCTAATCTAATTTCTTGGCACAGATTCTAGAGTCTATATCTTGAGCTGACAGATCTGCTGCTTCGTGACCTCCATTTAAGAAGGTCATGACATAGGATTTGACATTGCTCTGAATTCATAGAGATGTAGAGAGGAGCCAACAAAGGTGACACACTCATCTGTTTTTCTTTGACTCTTTGGCCACCCCCTAGTTTTTCCTTTAACTTAAACCTCAAAGTAAGATTTTCCATAAGAGGAACATTTCTTTCCCAAGATCCAACAGCTAGGATTAAATCTTTCAGCACTCTCTGTAAGCTGCTTCTTCCTCACACCATGGTGTACCTCTTTGCCATCATCAGACAGGATGAGAGGAGCATGTGCTGTATCAGGGTTCAAAGTCATATCCACTGCAAACAGCCTGATCTTGTTTATCTTGACCTTGCAGAGCAGCTTGGAAAGTGTCTCTTCCAGCTGACCCTCAGCTGACCTCACGATCCCCTCCTATAGTTTCAGATCAATGGATATAACTTGTTACCCGGTTCTCTTCAATAATCCCGATGAATGAGAGTGGTAAAGAGCTGAACGCTGTCTGCCATCTCTCTGCAGCTTCCTTGCAGAGTGTTTGAGCTCCTGAATCTTCAGTCATCTCTCCTGTATCATCATCTTGCGCGACTTGTGGTCTAACACTGGGCACAGTATACACCCGCATACCTGGTCTGTTCTGCAAAAGAGTCCTGGAGGTTTGTAATGTATTGTCCACATCCTGCCCTCTGGGTTTTCCACAGGATCAGTTTGCTGGTGTTTTTATAGGAGTGATGCTATCAGATGAAGCTTCAGGTGTGTCTCACAGTAGGAGACACACGAAGCATGACTTTCATTTTATTTTCAGTGCAGACGTCACATGGAACTTTTTCATCAGAGCTGCTTTTTCTAGCTGACTTTTTAAACTGAGCAGCCATCTCAGAAATAAAAGTACTGACTTGCAGATGAAGCTTTCTATAAAAAGGTTCCTTGATGGACACTCGCAGTCCCACTGCAGCTGTGTCTGCACGGTTTTGACAGTCTAAAACAAAGATTAAAGCTTGATATTACAAATGTTTTAGATACCCAGTGATACATTTCAGCATCCACAAGTCCCTCACAGCCCATCTCAGGTTAGGCTTGGGCTTTGTTTTAGCCACATGTTAAATATTACAGATTACAGTATAGTGTAAAATGTTTTCCACTTTAATATCCAAACAAGTTAATTTTTTTGAAAAAAATCGTAGATATCTACCAAACTGTACACAACTACCCCAACCCTGGATGGCAGCCAATGACCTGGTGGTTTAGGAACGTTTTCCGATCGTATTACTTCATCAGCATGTTCACACTTGCAAATCTCTGCATGCTGACTCTTGGTCCAAAACCATTGGGATCATATTGCATCAAATCTATTTATACTGTATGGGAAGACCCTATAATATTCTGGGAGAAAACTCCAACAATCAGAGAATCCTCTATGAGCAACAGTGGGAAAGAGAAACTCACTCATCAGCTCAGGGAGGGGCAGCCATCTGCCATGATTGGTTGGGGGTGAGAGGAGAGAGAGGAGAGCAGAGGACAACAGGCACACTATGGAGAGAATGCCAGAGTTTAATATCTACTAATGATTAAATACAGTAGTGGTGTATAAATACACAGAAAGGGAGGTGAGTGAAGAAGAAATGCTCAGTGTTTCATGGGACCCCCCCCCCCCCCCCCCCCCAGCAAACTAAACCTGCTGCAGCATAACTATGGGATAGTGCCTAACCCTAACTATAAGCTTTATTAAAGTAGAAAGAGTTTCTGAGTTCTTTAAGATATCACAAGACCTAATTTATTCAATTTATTGTAGGTGAGGTGAAGAATTTTAAATTCTATTCTGGATTTAACAGGGAGCCAATGAAGAGAAGCCAATATGGGAGAAATATGCTCTCTCTTTCTAGTCCCTGTCGCTCGCTGCAGCATTCTGTATCAGAATTATTGCAGACTATTTTAATCATGAATTACAGTAGTCCAGCCTAGAAGTAATAAATGCATGAACTAGATTTTCAGCATCACTCAGCACACTGTTTCTAATTTTAGCACGTACACTGAAAGACACCATGATTTAAAAAAGACTCCCAGGTTTCTAACAGTGCTGCTGGAGGCCAAGGTGTGTACCTGGTTAGACACCATGTTTCTAAGGTTTTTAGGACCGAGTACAGTAACCTTGGTTTTATCTAACAGGAAATTGGAAGTCATGTAGGACTTTGTGTCCTCAAGGCATGCCGGTAGTTCAACTAATCGATTTGTCATCTGGCTTCATAAATAAATATGGCTGGGTATCATCTGCATAGCAATAAACAAGTACTTAGTATTTTCTAATCATATTACATAAGGGATGCATGTATAATGTAGATGGCATTGGTCTGAGCACAGAACCCTGTGGAACACCATGGCTAACTGCAGTTTGTTGTCCTGTACTTGTACTAAGCAATTACAATAAAGTTAAATCTATCTATCCATCTATCTAACTGTGGTTAAATGCACAAATTGCAATCTATCAGACAGATATGATTCAAATCATTCCTTTACCAATGGTATTTAATTCAGTTCAATTTTAGTCATTTCAGTCATCTGCCCTGACCAGTTGGGGCTGAGGGGAGAGAGACAGACAAAAGACATGCTGTGGAAGAGAGCCAGAGATTAATAACAACTAATGATTAAATTCAGAGTGTGGCATAAACTGAGTGAAATGAGGTGAATGAAGAAGTCTAATCTCCATAGTAAAGTACTGTGCTCAGTATTAAATGCTTCACTAGCAGGAGAAGCACAGAGATGAGTCCACCGTCAGAGGCTATACATAGATCAATCGTAACATTCACTAATGCTGTTTCAGTGCTGAGTGATGCACTAAATTCTACAAATAAACCACTCCTGGCCACATCATTGAACAGCTGTTTCACAACCAGCCTTTCAACAATTTTTTTTTAGTTTTTCATTTTTTAAATAAAAAGGTTTGAAATCAGCCTCTACTTAACAAAGACAGCCGGATTAAGTGATGGCTTTTTAAGAAATAGTTTAATTACTGCCATCTTAAGTTATGTGCCACAGGCTTTTATTAATAAAGATAAATTGGTCATATTTAAAATTGAAGCATTAGGTAATGGAAAGACCTCTTTGAGCACTCTTGTAAAACAAATTGTGTCTAAAAGACACACTTATGGTTCAGAGGAAAAAATTATTGAAGTCAAAGATTGAAGATTGAAGAAACAATCTAAGTAAATATCAGCAGTTAATAAATTTGTTATGCGAAATGATACATCTGAAGGACTGCTGTGAATGTTTTATTCTCAAATATTTGTGAAGAAATTCATGAAGTCGTTACTAGTTAAAGCTAAAGGAATACATGGCTCAGCAGAGGTCTGACTCCTGGTCAGCCTGGCTGCAGTGCTGCCTCAGGTTGCTCATGTTGTCCTTGATCAGTGATGAATAGAGATGTCCTTCTTGCTTTTTTTTGTTTTTTTTGAGCAACAAACTATTTTCCCATTTTAAACGAAGGTCTAAAAGGCCTAAAATTTCAGTATTTCTTAAATTGGTGAAATGCCATTTCCTCTCCTCTCCTTTATCTGCTTCAATGTGTGCGTTTGTGTGAGTTTTACCAGGATTCCAGCCTTCTCTGATTTTTGCCTTCTTTTTCAGAGGAACCACAGTATCCAGGTCATATGCAGTGAGGGTGTAGCACTATTAACGAGATAATAGACCTCATACAGCATACAGCACCTCGTTTTCCCAGATGGTCTGCCATCCGAGTGCTAACCAGGCCCATCCCTGCTGAGTTTCTATGATCAGATGAGAGCGGGCATGGTCAGGGTGGTACAGCCAATACCAGTGCCTGAAATGCACAATATTGGGACTTCAAGAAGAACTAAGGCTGTACTATAATCCCAACCATTAACCTAACCTAAGTAGTTTTTGGGCCTCAACTAAATAAAAGGCTAGGAAGACATTTGATTGAAAAGGTTAATAATAATAATTTCTAGTTTCTAAAATTTTACTATTTTTAGCATGTGGATAAAATGCATCCTGATCCTAAGTGCCAGACAGTTGATTCAGTTCATGCAGACGCAACACTGACGGAAAATCACCTGGATGAGTGATGGAACGTTTCTCCCAGTGAGAACGCTGCATCCAGGTGAACTTAACAGGATTTCCTTACCTGGGTTATTGAACATGCATCAATCCTGAGTGGACCACTGCGGACCTTATTGTTGCTGGTTAGAAGCTAAATCTTTATTTTGTTCCTGAATGCACCTTTGTTAATGGTGTTAGTGACACTTGTCTTTACCTTGTTATTCATCTCAAAATAATGTGAAATGGAATAATCACTTATTCAGTGTGCACCCAAACAAAGACACCCTTTGTGTCCTGACTACAGCCTCTGTGTTACTCATAGATGTAACCAAAGTAACACCGCAGCAGTTCTCATGATGTCAGGTGTACAGTACAGTCCTTCAGCGACCAGTATTTTCTGGGTCGAGTCATCCTCAGATGTTTAATTTTATTTTATTTGCTGCCCCAGAATCCACATGACAACCTAGAGAGGTCTATTGATCTGCTGAGAGTGATAACCTGTGTAAATACAAATCAATAGTTACAGTGCAATTAAATGAAAATGTAAATGCACATCACTGTCAGGAGCACGGTAACATGCTAATGTTAGTGTTTAGTGTACTGTGTTGCAGACCGGGAAAGGTGCAGGCTGTTAATCTTATATTCTAAGACTCAGATTTTTGTTGTTTATATACCGTAAAACACTTTAATGTATGTGCAAAGTTTAGATATTTAAAACACTTTGCTAGGAGTCGGTGTGTATGTGACGATGATAGAAGAGTTTTAAGTGTGCAGACAGAAACAGTGAAAAACTAAACTGATTATTTTATTAAAAAAAAAAAAGTCAGACTAGCACAGATCTAATGGGCGGGGCTTCACACACCTCGGTCCATTCGTCACACCCACAGAGCCGGCTTTGGTGATCCCAGATTGTCGTTCTCATTCATGAATTATATTAATAATTGTGTGTGTGTGTGTGTGCGCTGACCCAGATTTCTAATGACTTCTCTAATATGTTGTGAATTTATAATGACATCGACACCCCTAATATATACTTAATGACCTTTGTAATGTATTTTGTGTGTGAGGGCTCTGTGTGTGTGTGTGTGTGTGTGTGTGTGTGTGTGTAATAGGTTTTAAATGGATGAGCTTTCTTCAGATTGCACTTGTACTAAAGTCTAGTGGCTATCGAACCGCTACGCTGGCAGACACACATCAGTGATAATGACAGGAGGGGAAGGAGGAAATCACTATTTATTTGTTGTGACTTTTTGGGCTTGTTTGTCTTATTTATAGTTTGTCATTACTGTTTTTTTTTTGTTTTTTTTTACTATTGCTGCCGAAGTAGGTTAAAGCACAGATGTAATATTCTTGTTTGTGTAGCCTTAGTTAATGCACTTATCTTTGGTCTCATTTCATTTATGTAATTTTATTGATTTATATTGCTTATTAAACCAGCAATATTATTTTATGGCACTGCAGAATTGAATTTGATATAATTAATTTTAACATTAGCTATAGTGCTTTAGTATTTGTGATATAATTATACATGTAGATAATTATATGTGACTCTTATTTACAGTCTGCCTGTGTAGATGGCAGCAGGCTTTTAATCTTATTAATTCTGGTTGCCCGTAGGAACCAGGAGGAAGAGTGGGTTATTTACTAATTGGAAGGTTGGTGGTTTGATCCCCAACTCCTCGAGTCTGCATGTTGAAGTGTCCTTAGGCAAGATACTAAAACCCTGAGGTGCCCCCGATGCATCCGTCAGAGTGTGAACATTAGAATAAAAGCACTCAGGCACAGGAAAACATGCTTGTATGAATGTAAGTGGGAATGGGGGGATGAGGCTTGTAGTTAGAAAACATTTTGAGTGCTTAAAAGCATCACAGGCCATTACTGTTTCCTTGCAGTTGTTTATGGTGGGTCAGAACGTGTGTCTGACAGAAGAACAGTCGGGCTGTCCTGGGGTGTTGGTCGTGGAAGACATCTTCATGAGAAACTATTGACCACCATTAATTTACAGCCCAGAGAGTCTGGAGGATGCTACCAGACATTTGTTACATTAATACCACTGTCATCTCTCAATGTTAGACATTACCCAATAAACAGCAACTGGTTAGCAAAGATAAGCAGACTGGAAGGGTTTAAAGCATTGAAAGGACGAGTTCCTACTTCCACTACATCCACTTCAGGTGGAAGTAGTAGCTCGCCTGTTTCCATGCATTTTCAAATGAAACAATTAGCAATGTCACTAATTAATGTAGTTTGATTCAGTACAAAAACCAGTGTTAAATCAGGGCAAAAATCTCTCCACTTCTTCTCTCGTGTTGGATATCAGAAGTAGACTGTGCATGGTTGTGGGTTTTTGAACCCTGAGTGATGTGGTTTTGGACTCTGAATTTTTGCTTAGTATGAAATATTCTCTGTTTTGGTTGCAAGTCTGTGTCATGGTCCTGGGCCTTTTGCCCAGTGTTTTATGTTTTTGTAGATGCAGTCTGTTGTTTAATTTCTCTAGTTTTGTTTCTTCATTTGCTTATGGTTTAGGTTCTTAGTTAATTATAGTTTTCTGTTTTATAGTTATTTAGTTCCTGATTCCCTTGTTCTTGTCTTTCCTGTGTTCTTGTGTTGTAGTGTTTGTGTTATCCCTCCTGTGTCAAGTCTTGGGTGTTTGTGTTTTCTGGTGTCTGTGTCTTCCCATTTAGTCATGTTTAGATTCCCTCTGTGTGCCGGCCTCCCATATGTCAAAGATGTGTTGCATCATGTTCGGTCACTTCCTGTTTTATTTTGACACTCCCTTGTCTTGTGTGCTTTGTGTTTAGTTTTGCTTCCTGTGTCTCATTAGTGTCTTCTGTTCACCTGTGCTCCCCACCTGTTGCCTATTCACCTATCATTCTTCTGTGTATTTACTGTCTCAGTCTTCCCCTTGTCTCTTGTTAGATCCTTGCTGTCTTTGTTTCTGTATTGGTTTCTCTGTTCTTAAGGTCTCCGGCGCTCCATAGTTTTCCTTCCTCAGTGTAGGTTTCCTCTGGTTTCATTTTGTGCCTTGGTTTATTTTTGCCAGCTGTGTTCACTTCCCCTGATTACCTCATGTGTTATTACAGTCCTGCGCTTCCATAGTCCATTTTTTTTTCTTCAGATCACCTGTGTATGCTTCCTTTTGTGTTCCCAGTCTAGATTCAGCTTGTGGTCGCATGTTTGGATCTTGAGTGGACTTGTTTTTTGGTTTGGACTGTCCACTTACTGAATTAAAGGTGCACTTTCAATGTAGTCAGTTTGTCTTAAGACTCTGCATCTGGGTCCTCATCCTGCATATATCATGACAGTATCAGCAGATCTTACCTGATACTTTATCTGAAAAGAGGAAACAACTATACCAATGAGAAGAACACTAAACCTCTTTGATTTAGTGATGAATGAATACTATACAAGATTCTCAGGTAGATTTCATATTGCATCACACTGTGCTCTCATCTACAGACATCTATTAGTAAAATATGGGATCCTTAATATACTAATAACTAAAATGAGTTTCCTTTACAAATTATTTGGAGAAAATGGAACTAAAATGGCCAAAGTTTAGGCAGTGGAGTCATTCTATTAGAATACCCCCTCAGATTCCTCCCTGTGGAGGCATTTAAAGCATGACCGACTGGAAGGATTACACTTCCCAAGTGGCCTGGAAACACTACAAAATCCCCCAGAGGGGGACCCCAGGGAAGGTGGTAAGAGAGAATGGGAAGTGTTGTACTTAACCTGCTTCCACCACAGCTCTGACCTAGAAGAATCACAGAACGGTTGCTTTGATAGAGGCCTTTAGCTCGTCTGTATTTTTAAGGGGGGGTGTGTCTCTATGGTGTTTAGAGGTCTGGTCAGTCAAGCACAGTCATAACCTTATTAATTGTTAGTTTTGCTGCTGTGAATCCTAACATGCTAAGTCCTGAAGGAAAAGGAAATCTCCATACAGCTTGTCAACAGATGGAAGCACAAAGTGCTCCAAAATCTCCTGGTAGGTGCTTGGACATGGTGTAACTACCACCACCAAGACCATCGGATGAATGACGTGGCACCTTAAATCATCACAAACTGCAGAAACTTTGCACTGGATTTCAAATATCTTGGATTCTATGTGTCTTCACTCTCCCTCCAGACTCTAGGACCTTGATGTCCAATGAAATATTTAATTTCATCTAAACAGAGGACTTTGGACCACTGCGCAACAGGTCCTGTTCATTTTCTCCTTAGCCCAGGTGAGACAAGATTATGTCTCTGGTTCAGGAGTGCTTTGAAAATAGTTGTAGCTCCTACGTGAAGATGTGTGTATTGGCTCTTGATGCAATCCCAGCATTGGTCCATTCCCTCTGAAACTCTCCCAAGTTGTTGAATCAGTGTTTCTGGATCCTCCTCAAGGCTGTGGTCATCCCTGTTGCTTGTGCACTTTCTCCTATCACAGGGATTCTCAAATCTAGGCCTCGAGGTCTGGTGTCCTGCAGGTATTAGATGTGTCCCTGATCCAACATACCTGATTCAGATGGCTGAATTACCTCCTCAATATGCAGTCAAGTTCTCCAGAGTCCTGCTAATGACTTCTATATTTGACTCAGGTGTGTCGAAGCAGAGACACATCTAAAACCTGCAGGACACCGGGCCTCGAGGCCTGGATTTGAGGATCCCTGTCCCATCATGCTTTTCCCTTCTTGTCAACTTTCCATTAATATGCCTCAATACAGCACTCTGCCAACCTTTTCCACCGTATAGCTTACAGTTCTTGAAAATCCTATTAGAATATTTCACTTTCAGTTTAAGTAAAGAGTATAAATACTGTGTGTCTCAGTCTAGCTCAGTACACACAACTGGAAGACTCATCCAAAGGGAAACAGAACATGAAATATAATAGAATACATGAAAATGTACCAGAAGAGTTGAAGCTGTTATACCTGCAAAGGGTGGGTCAACGTCATATTAAACCCTGTGGATTAAGAATGGGATGCCACTCAGGCATGTGAAGGCACATGAGCGAATACTTTTGGCAATATAGTGTCTGCAGCTGCTTGGGAACATACTTGGCCCTTGAAAACAAAGGTGCACACATTTACCTTGAGAGCCAAAATTTAATTACATATGTTTACATTGTTATTGTATGATTGTAAGATTTCTTTTTTCAAAAATGAGAACTAATGAAACCAAGTTCGGTTATTTTCAGTCATCCATCCAACTAGGTTTCTAATTTTGGGTGCAGCATCACCAACTTCCCTGTGTGCTCCTACACAGTTGCTGCTACTAAAGGACTGTGTCTCTAAATGCTGGTTTGAGACATTTGGGATGTTTTCTTGGTCTCTGCAATAAAGTTAAAACCTGCTGAGGATGACAGAACAGTCTTCCTCCGTGCATGCTGAAACATGACAGGGCTTCTCCCTTTTGTGCTGAAAGCAGGATTACTGCGCTTTACTTTTCAACATTGTTTTGCAGTTTTTGATTTTTCTATGTGGAATAAATCTTTCATTGTTAAACCGAGGCCACTGTTTTTTGACATGCACTGTGGGCTATGCTGAGTGGGCGATGCTGTTGTGTTTGTTTGTCCTCAGTCAGTTATCTGAAGTCTCACGGTTGTTCCCAGTGGATCCCATTGTTTGTTTTTTGCATTTACATATAATATGTAAACCACTTTAGTGAAAATAATAAGTCTTTAAAACTGGTTTCCATATGAATAAACTGCCGTCTCAAGGGGTGTGTTCACTCTCACTGTACACACTGAAAATCAAAGACTGAACAGATTTCATGGTTGAGAGAAAGACGGAATGAAAAATGGAATCAGAGGTGAAAGGAAGGAGAGGGGTGTGTGTGTGTGTGTGTGTGTGTGTGTGTGTGTGTGTGTGTGTTTGTGTGTGTGTGTAATGAGGCCTGACTTGGTTAATACCTTAAGGCGAGCTCTGCTTTCGGAAGCCACAACACACACGCAAAGGCAAGGTAATTTTTTTAAATGGCAGTGGCGAAATACAATTTCAGAGATGAATGAGGACTGTCAATCAACCAATCACGGCCTTCATTTACAGTGTGGAGTGAGTTTAACAACTAAGAACTTTTTTTTTTTTTTTTTTTTTCTTGGAAGGGCACATGAAAAAGAACAAACTGACAAGTTTTGACCAGCATTTGTTTTTCTTGGCTTCATGGAGGGAAAAGGTAATAATCTGTGTCTGGACTTTTTTTTTTTCTGTCCATGTGGCAATAGAGGTGATGGATATCAGAGCTTACAGGCAGACGGTGAGATGCAGGAGCAGGTGGATCTACAGTGTAATATCACTGAATTTCACTATCTGGTAAAGCAAAATGTGGAGACCCCCAAGAGGGGTCTGGTCAGGAGTTCAACTACGCTTCTAAATCAGCACTAAGCGTTTATTATACTGCAGGAAGCCATAGCAACACTATGGATGCACCATATTAGGTTATCAGTTCAGGTTCCAGTGGTATCTACAGATCCTCCAGTTTGACTCTAGCTATAGAATTGTTGCTGCATATGGGTTACAATTCAGTCAAGACATAACTGTTTTGAATCATCCATAATAGGAAAAGGAAGTTGTGGTCAAAAGTTTAGGTACACTCATCTTCTTCACCCCGCTCTATCAAGTGACCTATTAAGGTCACCTGAAGAAAGGTGTGAGTGGGGGCTGAGGTGCATGGGAAAGGAGCTCAGGATCCACCACTACGGTACATCCAATACCTCTGTGCGCCGAATGGATAAAGGACACTCTTTTTGGATCGGGAAGACAGATAGTTGGAAAGAGGCGTAAAAGAAGCCATCTATGCCCGCTGTGAATGACCATCAGAGGAGGTGGATTAGACACCAGCTGTCCCATATCTACAATGCAGTCTTGAGCTCCCTTCACAGGCGCCTCAACCCACACTCCTCTCTGTTCTGGCTGCAGGCTGCATCAAAAGCTATTTACATAAAAACTTGCAATATTCACAACCATTGCTCCTCTGATTCCAGATCAGAATACTAACTAATGAATAATGCAAATTTCCTTATGTTGCAACTTTGCCACTGGAGACGTCAGAGTGCGCGGCAGTCTATGAATCGCAGTCTGCTCCTGAATGAAGGGAAGCACCTGCTGCTGGTCAGGTTGAGGCATTAAAACAATATTTAGTCCATGAAACTGTGAGTTTAAGCTTAAGGGAAAAATCCTTGTTTGAATTCAAATATAACCTTTCACCTGGTTAAAACGTTTCCAGCTGCGTGTAGTTCTGAGATGCCACAGGTAAAGTATCCTGTGACAGCGATGGCACCAGCCCTTTTTCAGACATTGAACCTGCATGTTGAAAAGTGATGCTGAAGCGTGATGCCTCTCCAAGCAGAGAACACACTGGCACAGTTAAAAACTATTGGCTGCTCCCTGTGTGTGAATTTCATGAATTCAAATAACTTCGTAAGGCCGAGTTGATAGATTGCAGTCGTTTTCTAGCACAGGAGCGACAGACTCTCATTGTAATCCATGCAGAAAATGAGCCCTAAAAAAAAAAACCCAAAAAAAGAAAAAAAAAGTGAGAAATGGCCAAAGTGTCGTCACACTCAGGGTCCACAGCTCCACCTGGTCCTCACAAAGATGGTTACAGAAGAGTGCAATCACACTCCATTCACTGGAGGGGTGTTTCAGCCTTCAGCCTTAATACTCAACTAATAAAAACCCACAGGACCTGTTCTGTGTGGGCTTCAATGAGCGTGTTTATGTCCGTGTGTGTTTATGTTATAGCTCTGTGTGTGTCTCTGTATGTGTGTGTGTGTGTGTGTGTGTGTGTGTGTGTGTATGTGTGTGTGTGTGTGTGTGTGTGTGTGTGGGAGGGGGGGGGTGGATATCACTCCCAAAAAAGACTACAATTTACAACCCCCCACCCCCCAGGAATCATGAAAGCTTCATCTCAGCTGCTTCCCTCTGAGCGTTTGTTCTCAGGAGCCTGAGTGGGAGTGTGTGTGTGTGTGTGTGTGTGTGTGTGTCCATGTTTAGCCTGCAATTTTCATGACCAGGTGGCTTTGTTAGCGTGACAACCCTCAGAGACAGGAGGTTAGGTCTAATTGAATCAGTCTCTCGGTTTCATGCTGCTGATCTTTTTATATATTTTTTTATTTCTGTCCTTTTTTGGGAGCTTTCACATTAAGCATCTGCAGGCTGTTAGACTATTTAAAAGAACATGCTGTGTTTGGCTAAGGATTCTTTTTTTTTTTTTTAGAGAAATGCTAAAACATGAAATATTAACAAAAAAAACCCCACATCGAATGAAGAGCTGAAGGTTGATTACTGAACCTTCCGCCTTTAAAGATTTCTCACTTCAACACTCATTTCTCTAAACTGACATCCAGCAGGAGACGGAGCAGCAGGTGTGAAACAAACTGCTGCAGGTGGGCGTGAGTGGAGCCACCATCTTGCTGTTTGGAGCTTTATCTTGAGAGACATTTTTAAAGCATATGTGTGACTCTGCCAGCTGTGCTGCTCATGCTCATCTATCCATGTATTTTTTGCAGGTCACAGTAGCAGGGAGTGAAGTACCTCCCCACTCAAATCTATTTTTTCAATTGCTGTCTCACTGAGCAGACTTATGGTAGACTTACCAAACTTAATCATCTACTTTCTTCTGCGTGGTTTACAAAATTAAGATCATGTTGTAGTAAATAAGACTTCAAACCACAGATACTGCATACAAGGTGGATGCAGCCACGGTGATGTCATCCTGTGTCTCATGGACATTTTGAAAACTCCACTTTAGCTTTACAGATGTTTCCATCTTGACCTGCTGGACACCATATTTGTGGGGGGGCTGTGTTATTGGCTATTCAGCTTGGCCAGCATCCACGGACAATATCTGTGCATTTATCATAAACTGATACCTGGTAATCAGTGCTAAGTAACAGATTTATAAAATGCCAGAATTTCAGTCACCAAAAATTGAAAAACGTTTTTTTTTTGTGATATCCTGTCAGCAGAAGACAGGGTTTGGCTGCAGGTAAAAGTAGTCATCTGAAATAGGAGCTATTGCAGAGGTGAAAAAGAAGTGGTTTGACTTCTGATGAATAGTTCAGAAAAAAAAAATTGAGCCTCTCTAAAACTGTGCTGAGTTCCTGGCACACTTGAAATAATATTCACTCATTGCTCTCAGCAAGAAGGAAGTCCCTGCAGTTCCTGAAAATGAGCTCTCGGTGCAGTGCTGCATTTACTAAATCCTCCAGTAAGCCAGCGTTCATACTCAAATCAAGTCAGCATTAAAATAATGCTGCGTTGGTGGAGCTGCTGTGCTTTTGGTACCAATGAGACATAAAACACAATCCAGGAAGTCCAGGCTGAGTAAACAGATCAGTGAATCTGAACACTTTCCGACTCCAAAACACTAACCAGAGGTTTATGTTTTATCCTCAGGAATTCATAATTTTGGAAAGTTTTTATTGAGGTAAATATTTTCTGTTACATTCTAAAGATTGCAAGAAAAAAAATGCAGGAGTATTGCTGATACTGCAAAGTTATGTGATTAGATACCACAAATGTACAATATGTGATTAGCCAGCAAAGTGGCTCATTAGCCTGCATTGGTGCCCCAACTGCATGAGTGGGACTGGCTTCATTCAAATGGATAAGAGCTCCGCAAGCTCACAGGTGTGCTGTGTGTTTCTGTACATGTAATTGTGCATATACTGTACATGCACAGGGAAGCTTCTAAAAGCCCTTAAATTATGTGCATTAATGTAGTTTTTTTTTTTTTAGGTTTCCAACAGTCTGTCATAAATATGCAGTCAGTGATGTTATGTTATAGAAAAGGCACAGCTTTAATTGGATCATAACCAACAACAATGAGACCACATATTTCCCATCTCCAGAATTTAGCTTTGAAAGTGAAAAGACAGCAGCCGATTCAAAGACGGAAGAAAAGAAAATGATTTTTGTTATATAGTTATAACAAGCTGCTTTATATTGCAAAGACTAGAAGTATTAATATTAGATTTAAAATGCAATAAATACACAGTAACTGCAAACATGAGTTCTCTCACTTAACTGATTATTGCATAAATTTATGGTACTGACCTTAGAAATGTGCATCACCTTTTCTGTTTTCCATCCATCCATCCTCTCTCTGTCATGTATATTTATATAGCAGCTGGACAGTGGCAACACTATCGTATGTGGAACATTAGGTCAGGGGTTCGAATCCCAGTCAGGGTATGCATCCAGTAAGGGCCCACATGCTACCCAAATCTATGAGCGAGAGATATGATTGAAGCCATATTGGCTCGGATGCTGCCTGGAATAACAAGGTCTGCGTCAGGTGTTGAGGAACCACAACATGATCTCCAGGGGGGAGGATCCCATCCCATCCCATCCAACTACCGGCTCATAACCTGCCTCAGTACAACATGGAAACTCCTGTCAGGGATCATAGCAGCTAAGATGAGCAGGCACATGGCTCAATACATGAGTGAGGCCCAGAGAGGAATTGGCAGATTTATCAGGGGTGCAAAACACCAGCTACTGATCGAGCAGTCACTCAAAACTGCAAGACCAGGCTGACCAACCTGAGCAACATGTGGACTGACTACAAGAAAGACTATGACTCAGTGCCACACACATGGATCCTGGAATGCCTAGAACTATATAAGATCAACAGGACTCTAAGAGCCTTCATCAGGAACTTAGTCGGCATGTGGAGAACAACACTAGAGGCCAACCAAATGCACAACTCACCATCAAGTGCAGGATCTACCAAGGAGATGCTCTGTCCCCACTGCTGTTCTGTATAGGCCTGAACCCCCTCAGCCAGATCATTAGCAAGACTGGCAAGGACAGCAACTACGGAACAGAGCAGCCATCAACCACCTCCTGAACATCAGCCTGACATCAGGCTGTGTGTGAGGAGTGAACAAGATTCACTGATCCACACCACGTGGATCTACAGCAATGACATTGGAATGTCATTCAGACGGGAGAAGTGTTGTTGGATGTAACAAACAGAGTGAAGGTAGTCAGAACTGAGGGGACTGCACTACAGAAGGCAGCTCTGTGTGTGTGTGTGTGTGTGTGTGTGTGTGCTGTTTAAGATTAGTGTTTCAGGGCCTGAAAAAGTTGTAAATATTAATAATAATGTATCTATAGGCAGATCAATGATTTTCTGTCACTGTGCAGAAATGTCTTTCATAAAAATATTATCTCTCAATCAACAACAGAAACCTGCTGCTTGCAGAGTGGTTGCTATGAATTTGAAAGGGTAAGCACTGTGTGTGTTTATGGCATTATTAATGACCCCGTAGGTGAAAGAAGAGCAACTTTGTCAAAGTCTCCTTAAACAAAACTCTGATTAATGCTGGTGACACTGAGAGCGAGCCGAACTAAACCTCTCATTGATCCCTGCGGATAAAATTCATCCAATCAGGAATTCATCCGATCTTATCGATACTGATTCATTAACTGTGTCTTCCTAACAAAACCTTCATGGGTTTATTTAAAGCTTCCATCCATTTTCTAGCTGTTTATTCAGGCTTGTGTTTAAAAGGGAAGAAAAAAAAACCTGCAGTAGTTAGAGATTTTTTTTTTTTGTAGGATTTTGAATTTTATTAAGTTTGAATCCTCAGAAGATTCAGACTTTTTATTGCTCTTCACTGTAAGAAAAACAAAACAAAAACATAACATACTGCTGATTTATTCTCAGAGCTAATTTGTTTGCACTTTTTATTCACACAGTTTTTAATGTGTTTCATTTCTTACTCCTCCTTAAATGTTCTTTGTTCCTGGCACGAGTTAACACGAGCATTAAGTGGCTGGTTTTTCTTCTTTTCTCTTTGGACCTGGAAGGCAGGTTGATGAGAACTTATCCATCACTCTGTCCCCTCAGCTCACTCTGGATCCAGAGATCATTTTTTCATCAAATATCACCACAAGTGGGGGTCCGGTGGCTTAATGGTTAAGACACATATGTAACTACAATGTCTGAACCTTTATTGCATTTCTTACCCATTTTTTTTTCTCCCTGCTTGTTTTCCCTGTCTGTATGCACCGGTGTTAAAGTTAAAGTAAGTTTACAGTAGATGGTGCTACAAAATAACTGCCCAAATAACTGGAGGTTTTATATGATGACTGCACTGTGGCAAGACTTGCTTTTAGAAGGAACTTTAGTCACTTTTCCACTTTTTCCAAAGCAATATAAAAGTCCAGTCTCCAGATTCATCAGTGAGTGCCTAATGGCTTTGCTTCTGAGGATAACAGCTAACAGCTTTCAGCGTAGCCGGCAGAAACCCTGTTATTGTGTGTTGAAGCTAATAAAAAGTTAAATTGTAGTCGAACAATAGCTGATGGTTACAACACTCTATTTTGGCAAAGCGTTCCCTCTTTTGCTCTCCACATGGACGGCTTATCTGCATGCAGCCAAAGCGTGTTCAAACAAGATCAGCCAATCGAACCTGGACTATAAGGTGACTACGACAGAATAGAAAGAAAGCTTTCAGGGCCAGAAATCGTGTTCCTCACGATCTGTGGGCATTTTTTAAAATGATGATGTCTTCTCTGCATTTATCCAGCTTTGGCCACCTTGGCGTTTGAGAAGAGCAAGATATGGTTCTGACTGGTCTCTGCATCAGAGGATCAAATAATACAAAGTTTTCAGTTACAAGACAGGTATCATTTGCATACCTTTAAGACAGGTAAACCATAGCCCTTAAGGTTCTTGTCTTTTTTTTTAACTTAAATCAGAACATAATCAAAAAAATTAACATCATGGTGTGTTAAAGAAGACTTGAAACTAGCGAGTCATCTGGAACATGTTTACTGAAGTTGTAAACCCAGTAAGCTGTGGTCATTTTCCATTAGATTGTATGGACTGATTGGAGAATGAGCTGTCCCCTGCTGGCTGTTGGAAAGAATGCAAGTTTAAGGCATTTCTGCTTTAGCTTCACTTTCCCCATCTGGAAGCCTCCTCTGTCACATACATGCTGGCTGTCATTAAAACAAATACTCAAACGTGAATACTATAAAAATATGATTCAATGAATGGAGCAGACCTCTAAAGAACAAGAGCTACAACCATGTTTTTGCAGCTGCTGCGGCCTTTGTGATGGATGTGGAGGAGCAGCAGTTTTTACCAGTGTAATTTCACATGCTGACAGTAGTATAGTAGAATTAGTGCTGTTCACTGTTTCAGCCCCACATTTACAGCCATACACAAACAGACAGATGACAGCAGATGAAAATGTTTTAATGTGTTGTTCTTCTTAACGTTTAATTCCACCGCTGTATTAAATGTAATTCCCCTGAAATATGAAACTTCTTGCTCATCGCTCTCTTTACTTGCTCTCCAGGCTGCTTCCTCCATCACTTCCACTCATGACCATTCTCCCTCCCTCTGTCCACTCTCCCTCCCTCCATCTGTGTGTCTCCAGCTAAATGCCAGCCGAAATGAATATGTTAATTCGGTGGGCTGCTGGCTCGTAGCTCCGTGATCAATGAGGCTCCTTGCTGTTGGTTCAGTTTCAGTACAGGATCTATAGGGAGGCAGATCATTAAAACACCGGGGGAACCGGGCCGTGAGCTGTTTCTTGAAAAATTATATGAGTCATTATGTCTCAAAAAGGTAATACTATGTTATTTATCTTGTGTTAAATAACTTTTCCATCGGTCTTCTGTTGAGCCATCTAAAATCTCCATCAGTCTTCTTCCCATCGGCGTCGACGTGATGAAACGGCCAAAGAAAGAAAGATGGAGACATGGGGGAAGAGAAGAGGTGATCGATATCGGAGGATATTGTTGCAATTTTAACTGTACAAAAGTCAAAAGGAAAGAGAAAATGCTTCCAACAAACAGCCCCTGCTCCCTTCATTTCTCATTTTTCAAGCCAGAATGAAAACATCTTTCCAAGAGGAAGAAGTAAAGTTGAGGCTGCTTTTATTTTCGAGACTTTTGCAGCTTTCTGTTACAGCTGTTTGTGAGCTTTGGTACTAATTTATTCATGCTCCAACAACAAGATGTATGTGATAACATTATTTACATTTAGCCTGAAATATTTCCTTATTAAAGGCACAGGAAGTGGTAGTTCACAGAAAGTGCCTTTAATAATGGTTTTTTAATGTCTTCATTATGTATTACTGATGCTATTTAGAAAATACACGAATGAACAAGGAAGATATTTCAGTCATGTCAGGGAAAACAAGCAGACATCCCACAGCTGAGGCTCATGTTGGTGCTGATATGTGTTTGAGTTTTGGCCTCAGACCTTCCTGTAGTCAGTTTATGATTTCTTAAAAAGAGGCAGTAGGCAATTATAAATAAATTATAAACTAAAAAAATCTTGTCATGTTTGTCATCTAACACCAGACTACCTACCCGACCAGCATGGGGACATAACAGGAGATTTAATGGGGATACTGAGTTAGTCTACTTGAAATCTTTGCATGCAAACAGGCCTTTCTCAAGGATCTTAAGCAGTGTTCGAGCTCAGAGTTTGCAGATCTCAGATGTAAACAGAAGCCAGCACATTCAAGGCTGGAAATAAAATCTTAAAATCAATGCAGAGACTCACAGGTATCCACTGAAGGCCTGCGAGGATTGGAACAGCGTGGTTGCTTAAAGCCTGGAAGCAGCGTTTTGAATCATGCACAATCTTTGTGTGCTTTGCTTGCATTGTTAATAGTTCGGCCTGGAGAAGATAAAAGCATGACCTTCTCTAACTCTGAAGAGGAAAAGAATGACCTGATGTCTCAGACAGGCAACGCGAGACTGCAGCACTTCAGTCACCTGAACATCAGTGAACAAAATAACAGCAAGGCTGAGGCTATCAGAGGCATTCGGACTAAAAGCCCCCCTGCCAAAACTCCAGCCCCATCCATACAGACTGTGCCTGTAAAAAAATAAAAACAAAACACAAGCAAAATATTAAGCATAAAAACTCACAAAGAAATAATAATATAACATCCCTAACTGCACCAAAGAGTAAATTAATTCAATGTGGACTATTAAACATTGGGGCTCCCTCTTCCAAGTCCCTGATAGTAAATGATTTAATAATTTATCAACATATTGATTTATTCTGCCTTACAGAAACCTGGTAACAGCAGGAGGAAGTTCAGTTAAGATTAAATGAATCGACAGCGCAGAGTCTGAAGCCTCGAAGCACAACTGCAGATATTTACTTTTCTCTCCGATTGATCTTTACTAGGTCTATAGTTACTTCCTCCAAACCAACAAGTCTATTAGGCCCCATTCCTATAAGACTGCTCAAAGAAGTCCTAATGTTTATTAATGCTTTCCTTTTAACAATGATCAGTTTACCTTTATTAATGGGCTATGTACCACAGTAATGAAGCCATTACTTTGAAAGCTTTTACTTGACTCAGCTCTCTTACTGTAACTGATTACAGCTGTCCTCTTATTTTAAAAATTAGTGAAAGAGTAGTTGTCAAATAGGGTGCTATAGAAGAGGTGAATCAAAATCAAAATTTTTGAGTTGCGTATTTCCAAATGCCGACTCACTGTCTCAAAATTTCAACTTATTTCTGAGTAACTTCGAATTTAGAGATTAGTTACTAGAAATGATGGATTATTAAGTAGAAATTTCTGAGTTACTGATGGCAAAACATAATAAATAATTAAATAATTAACGGTGGAAACGAGTTTCCAGGGCTGACTGATCATCTGCAGCAGCATTTCCAGAAGTTTCAGTCAGAATTTAGAGTTCACCAAAGCACAGAAACTGAACCCCTGAAGGTTACCAGTGACCTTTTTATGGCCTCTGACTGTGGACGCATTTCTATGCCTGTCTTCTTTGACCTCAGTGGAGCATTTCATACTGTTGATATGTTCATAATTAACACAGAGATTAGAAGACACCACGGTATTAAAGGAAATACGCTGCAATGATTTGAACTGTATCTATCTGATAGACTTCAGTTTGTACATGTGCATCGTCACTCTTATTCACACATCAAAAATAGTCATTGGAGTTCCACAGGGTTCTGTGACAAAACCAACATTTTTTAAATACATGCTTCTTTTAGGCAATATTACTAGAAGACACAGCATATATTTTCTTTCCTATAATGATGATACCCAGCTTTATCTGTCCATGACACACCAATTAGTTAAACTGCAGGAATGTCTCAAAGACCTAAAGGCCTGGATGACCTCTAATTTCCTGCTTCCAAATTCAGATAAAACTGAAGTTTTTGTACTCGGCCCTAAAAATCTTCTGTCTAACCAGATACTTTCTCTGGATGGCATTAATTTGGCTTCCGGTAACACTGTGAGGAATCTTGGAGACATTTTTGACCAGGATATGTCCTTCATTCATTTGCACAATATATGGGAAACTGGAAACAGTGTGCTGAGTGATCTGGAAAACCTAGTTCACGTATTTATTACTTCTAGCTGGATTATTGTTATTCATTTAAGGGTCGTTCTAAAAGCTTTCTGAAAAGCCTCCAGTTGATCCAAGAGAAAGCATATTTCTCCCATATTAACGTCTCTCCCTGTTATCATATCTTTTCACTGCCCATGTGTTTCTACACCACTATTGCATTTAATGGTTTAAACCAGCTTTAGTTATTAATCTCTGGCTCTCTTCCACAGCGTGTCTTTTGTCCTGTTTCCTTCATGAGGGATTTTTTTCCATCTCACTTTCTCCAAGTGCGTGCTCACAGGGGTTCGTCTGAGTGCTGGGTTTTCTCTGTATCATTGTAGGGTCTTTACCGTACAGTATAAAGCACCTTGAGATGGCTGTTGTTGGAAATTTGCACTCTATAAATAAAAGTGAATTGAATTAATAATGACACCTGTGCTGGGGCTGCTGGGCAGTTTCAGTGACCTCTGATTTCATTCAGTTCCAGGTCATTTTTGAATATCCAGTTTTTCATGTCAGTGAAGCAGGAAACTTTGGTGGCACGTTGCTTTATGGGGAACTGTAACTGTAGAGGTAGCAATGGATCCAAGGTGAACCCCAAAGAAAGACACATCCCCGAGTATCACAGCAAAGGATGAGAAATAACCATTTGATCTGTGTCAGTACTCAGACTTAACAATGCGATTTCTCCCTTTTCTGGCTCCTTTTCACAGGTTATAATGGTGCAAACATTCATTTTTATGATGCTTCCTAACATATCAAAGCAAAGGCCCCTTCTCACTGGGCTTGCAGGGACTCTGACACTCCTAAACTGTTCACACTGAACACATCCTGTGAAAGTGTAATATGATGGCGTGATTTTTGCAGTGGGGAAAAAAAAGCTGCAGTGTATGCAGTATGTATGTGCATGTACTGGTAGCTTCATTGTTACTGTTGCAAGCAGGCTGGCACTTTGTTTGTTCTAACACAGATGACAGTTGTTCATCCATCTGTTCTATCCAGTCTGAGCTGAAACATAAATTATCTCCATATATTTTCATTGTCCTCTTTTTAATATTGGGCTTATCAAACTTCTCTGATTGCTGGCCTGGGAGATGAAATACCCTTCTGTGCATTTGGATTCAATGCAGAGTCACTGACATCACACCTCATGTGAGTAAAGGTACCAATTTCGACTGTGTTAGGCCTCTCTGCAGCCCCTTACTCCCCTGGCAGTGGCAGGAATGAAGCATTTAGTGGAAATATGCCTGTGATAACAGCACCAGAAACAAGCTACACGACTCTTTGAAACAGGTGCATTGAGCCTGTTAGCAACCAGGTTCCTGTTAGCGCACCCTGCATTTACAGAGGAACATTATCATTCATTTGCAGTTACATAGGTCCATCAAACAAAAAAAAAAAAAGAAAGTCAGATGTTTTTTAATGCCACTGTGTTCAGCAGTGAGTCTGACTGTGTCTGAGTGCAGGTTTCTGCTGAGCTGGTAAAGTAGAGTAGCTTTTTAGAGCTTTTCCCTCTGTAAACAGCTGCCTGTTGCGACTGGAAATGACACTTTGAGAGTGCTGAGAGTGAACCAGAATGGAAAAGTTGTAGTCAGAAAGCTGAACAATGAGCTGCTATAAATCTCTGAAAGAGCAGGAAAGTTTCAGGATCAACTGCTACCTCTCTACAGGTCCATCGCCTCCTTTTCAGAAATCCTGAAAAGTGTACTACATCATCATAATGGATCACTGCTGTTTTTAATGTGAGCTCATTCAGATGGTTCTATTTCTGCTGAGGTGGGATTTCACCAGCCGCTCGTGTTTTAACTCATTTTGATCAATATGTCACTAATAAACTTGGTACTATGAGTATACTTGTGCCCACCTTTTACCAAAGCATGTACACAGATCTTTTAGGGACAAAGTGTTGCAGCTGAATGAATTTTTCCCCCAATGATGCACTGACCTCCTGCTCCCTCTCCCTCCGCTGCCTCAAGCTCTTCCAGTGGGATACTGAGATGTTCCCAAGCAAGCCAAGGAACACAATCTCTCCAGGTGTCTCTCCTTGATGTCTTGGATCTACCACAGGGTCTCCTCCCAGTTGGGCATGTCCAAAGGAACCTCACCTACAGTAGGAGGTGCCTAGGAGGCATTCTAGCTAGATTGCTGAAGCATCTTAAATGGCTCCTTTTAATGCAGAGGAGTGAGCCTCACCCTCACTCTAAGGGTGAGCCAGGACACACTTCATAGGATGCTTGTATCTGTGATCTTTTTCTTCCAGTTTCACTGCCCACACAACAGTCTGCTACTTTGAACTTAAACACATCAAAGCTTGTAGTTTGTTTGTGGGCCATTTTGAACAGGAACTTCAAATGAAAAGAGGAAGCTAGAAGAGGACAGGAGAGGCAGGAAGGAAAAGGAATATTAACAAAGAAGATAAAGAAAAGCAAGCGGGACCTCAGGAACACACGTCTAGAAGGGAGAAAGGAGAATGAAAGAGACAGGAAGGCAGTAAGTAAAGAGGTAAAAAGGGTTATGGGTAGAAGGAAAGGACAAGTCATAGAAAAGTTTGAATTAAACAAGAAGGTAGCAAAAAAGGGCGAGGCAGACAATAAAGGAGGAAGCATTTTAATGGAAATGGTGCAAAGCCGAGGAAAACGAAAAGATAGTTGGAAAAAGTTCAACAGCATCATTATCACAACTCAGCAAAGTGTTTTCCTCAGGAGAGACAAAGTTGGTGTGTGTTTGTGTGTGTGTGTGTGTGTGTGTGTGTGTGTGTGTGTGTGTGTGTGTGTGTGTATGTGTGTGAGAGAGAGAAACTCAACAAGAGTAAGATGGGTTTTTCTTGTTGCCAAAGGTCGCCGGATCAACAGCTCGTCTGCTGCTCTGATAACACTCTCTAAATTAGACTGCAGTGTGCATTTGTGATTGGAGGACAGTGATTTATGGAGGCGAAGTCTTTCGTCATTACACTGAAGGATAAATATTCACAGAACTCCCTCTCCCCTTCCTACCTTTCCTTCCCCTTGCTGCAGTTTCCGATCTCGCCCTCTCCATCGTTGCTCTCCATCCCTCCATCATACAGGTCAGGAGCTGTTTAACAGCAGCTGAAGGATTGAACCTCCTCTCTGCTGGAATAAACTAAAACCAGTCAATAGGGCGTTAATGGAAACACAATTTATGACTTTAATTTGACCAAACAGGGTCAAGCTCAAACGCTGTGTGTGTGTGTGTGTGTGTGTGTGTGTGTGTGTGTGTGTGTGTGTGTGTGTGTGTGTGTGTGTGTTCACAGGTTGCTGAGGTCAGTTAAAAACCATAAATTTACAGCCACACAGACTTCAAACAGCAGTAGATATGAACCATAGTTCTGCAGTTGGAGAACTGATTTTTTTTTCCTTCCCTTTGTCACCAAGTGCTTCCTCATAGGGGGACGTTTTGACTGTTGGGTCTTCTCTGTAATTATTGTAGGGTTTTTACCTTACAATATAAAGCACCTTGAGGCCACTGTTTGTTGTAATTTGGCGCTATATAAATAAAATCGATCAAAAAAATATGAGGTATTTTGAGCATGCTCAGCAGGGAGGAAACCCGGGGACACACCCAGGATAAGGTGGAGATATTACATCCCTCAGATGGCTGAGGGCACACCTCGATGTCCCATCCAGAAAAATTGAAGTCCAGACCCCGTTACTCTGTTACTCAGCAATGACATGAGGTTTATATATTTGTGTGATGCACCTGTGGAGTTTATGATCACATGAGGCACCAAACAGCTACCTAGCTAGCTATGAATCCAAAAAGGAATGTGATATGAGTCACATGCATGTCACAGCTACAACATCCTGCATTTATATACAGTTTTTCATTAGACTGGATGGCAAACCTGTGAGCACATGTCAGCATTAATCTCTGTAGACATCACTGAGCTGCTGGCTGGGACGTTTCCTGATCCCATTCCGTATCAGAAACCCTATGACCTTTTCTTAGGCATCCAGTTTCATTAAACACTTTATTACTGTGGGATGCAATGATGATTGCAGACTGCAAAGGGTACTAACATTAGCATAGCGAGGACATTAGTATGTTAGTTCCGTTTTTCTTTGACCCTGTGTCGAGGAGGCTGCTGTCAGATCTGCTGAAACCGGGAAAATCTGAAATGCAAACTCAACACGTTTTTGTGTGTAACTCCCCCACAGGATCTGCTGCTTTGTTTATTAATGCTTTGTTTTGTCTCTTTTCTTGTGTGCATGCATTCTTTCTCAGCTCCACACAAGCTTCTATTTTTTTGTATATTGCTTCTGTTATGTTTTGTTGTGTCATTTTTATCTTTTCTATTCAATACGTTTAGTTGTGGGTTTTTTGCATTTGTTAAGTGCTCGCTTTTGACAAAAGCAGCTGAATGAACATCACAAAGATTTTTCTGCCTTCTCTGTTTTTTTTTTTATTCTTTTCTTTTCTTCTCATTAATGTGTTTTTTGTTTCTTTCTACGAAGTGCTCACAGACACGAGAGAGAAAAGAGATAACTCTGTTATTGCAGCTCTAAGTCTCTCTGACTCTAAATCTCTTTTAAGAGGAGGTATAAAACTACCTGACTGCATCTCTTATTAGCATTGTGCTGTGTGTGTGTGTGTGTGTGTGTGTGTGTGTGTGTGTGTGTGTGTGTGTGTGTGTGTGTGTGTGTGTGTGTGTGTGTGTGTGTGTGCGCGTGTGTGTGTGTGTGTGTGTGTGTGTTTTTCCCTGTACTTCTGTCTTTGTGAGAACCAGTCTTAGGACTCCATCATCTTTCCAAGGACATCAAATACTGTCATTTTGCAAAGAGATGCGCATTAGTCGCCTTTGTTGTTGGTGCTCTGACACACCAGTAACTGCAGTAAAAAGACATAAAAACCACATTTACAAAATCACAAAGCCTGATTTATAAAAAAAAAAAAAAAAATGCTAACATGTTTCCAGCTCTTCCTACCAGAGCACTCCGCCCAACACACACTGCGCCCGACCCCACCAGCCACCAGACCCTCTCCCTCGAGCTCCCTCCCCAGGTCTGGCTCCACAGTGGGGCCCCAGTAACCCTATCCTGGGCAGGGTAAACAGTTTCCTTGTTGACATTTCCATAAGGGTCTTCTGAATCGCTCTTTGTCTGGCTCCTCAACCAGGACCAATTTGCCATGGGAGACCCTATCAGAGGGACCAGCCCCCGGACAACATAGCTCCTGGAATCACTGGGACACAGAAACCCCTCCACCACAATAAGGTGGCGATTCATGGTGGAGGCAGTTGAGGTGGCTCGGGCATCTGACTATGATGCCTCCTGGATGCCTCTTGGGTGAGGGAGCAAGGAGGAGGCCCTGATGGTGACCCAGGACACGCTGGAGAGATTATATCTCTCAGCTGGCCTGGGAACACCTTGGGGTCCCTTCGGATGAGCTGTTGGAGGTGGCTGGTGAGAGGGAAGTCTGGGCTTCTCTGCTTAGGCTGCTGCTCCTGTGAGCTGGCCCCGGATAAGTGGAAGAAAATGGATGGATGGATGGATGGATGGATGGATGGATGGATGGATGGATGGAACTACCTTCAGGTTTTAGAGAGAATGGCCTGAAAAAGAGACAAAATGCCTTGTTGATGACAGGTCTGACTGCTTTGAGCTGATAGGAAGTCAACAATAACTCAAAAAGCCACTTGTGACGGCCAAGATATGCAGAACAGCATCTCTGAATCCACATCTCTGGGCCCCTCAGGTCCAGCTGAGCATCAGTGAAACACCACGGCTACCTGAGCATTTGTTCTAATCCTGCTCACGTCCAGCAAAAACCTGAGCATCTTTAGCTCCGCTGCCTCCGACTCCACCCCCCCGGCTTTTTGTTAGTGTTCCTTTTCTGCTGCATCTAAAATCTTCATTGTTGACAGGAAGGACATTTACTAAAATATTTAATATTGTAGAATAAAACACAAAAACATCTAAGACTCCTGCTAAGACAGACCTAATTTCATGCATGCAAACAAAAACCCATTTAAAGAAAACCTCAAGGATTTTGAGACGATGAAACCTGGAGTGGAAAATCTGAACTCATTTCCAAGGTTTAGCACGCATTCCTGCAGCATTATAAAAGAAAATTCTCCCACTGATTTCTCCTCAGCATTCTTTGAGTACCACGTCTTTTCCCTCTCGACGTGTGGGTATATACTTACCTAGTCTCTTTGTGTTACTTTGATGGATTTGAAATTCTGCTCAGGTGTCCTTGGGTCAGGTAGGGTCTTGTTTAACAGCTTTTGGTCTTCTGTTTCAATATGTCCAATACCTGAGCGGATAAAATGGATGTGAATGCGTATCTGACAAGATTATAAGATGTAAGACCTGAATCTTAGTCATATTATTCTGTCTTGTATGGATCCTGTTATTATATTTCTGCTTCTCCTGCTGTAGATGCTTTACTGTCAGTATAATGAACTGATGCTGCGTCCAGTGTTCTCACTTTCAGTTTGACCACATGTTGATTCGGTCTGTTTAGCTTCGGTCTCTTTTTGCTGTGTCAGGTTCTGATTGGGCTTCTTGGTTTTGGTTACCATCCTCTGCTACTAAGAAAAGTTATAATAGTTAGGCACCTTCAATATTTGATTATGGTTAAAGACTTTTTGGTTAAAGAGTTTAACATAGTGTTTTAAACAATGGTGGACTGTGCAAAAATAATGATTCTTGCTGTCTTACTGCCAGTTTTTATACAGATCAGTCACATATTCTGTCCTGGGGCTCTTCCTGTTTTTCTCAGACTCAAGTACACTCTGTCGGCTGCACTACTGCAGCCTGAGATTCATTAGAGGATGTTATTTGTTCAGCGGAAAAAAAAAAAAACATCTAAAAAAATGTATTGCTTCTATAAAACACATTCTTCCAAGGCTAGAAGAATCAGAGGCAGGTAGCTGTAGAGGGCCTGCAAGTTCACACTAACATAGGTTATCCACTGACCGCAATGACCAGTTTGCTTAAGTTGGACTACGGCGTGGTGCACAGCTAATTTGGTTGCAGGGAGGGGAGACAATTGTATTTGACTGTGATTCAAAGCAACTGACCAAGTACAGGTCACTGATGACTCATGTAGGTTTAATGGTAGGTCTGGTTAATGTACTCCCCGTTTTATGAAAGCTTTGCCTGTTCGGACGCTGAGAGACTTCATTTGACATCCTAGTTTCTCCAAATTTCCCTCTTTATTGAAGGCAACAATGGGACGAGAAAATGCTTACGTAAACGTGGCTCATAAACAGTTAAACCTAGCAGGTTTCTATATGTCACACCATAAATGTGCATCATTTCAGCTTTTGTCTCATGATAAAAATGCATAGCAATTCAAAAACACCAAATTTAAACATACAAGTGCATGTCGCTTATTTATACATATCAAGAAACATAATAACCACTGGGCCTGTTTTAAACTTCAGCTGGAGCCACTTGCAGTTAAGCTTTGTGCTGCTAGAGGGCGCTGTGTGGTGTTCGAACAGTCAGGGTGCTGCAGGTTGTTCTGCTGTCAGGTGTTTTATAACAGTCCAGTCGTACACATTAAACATCATTAGATCACTGAAACACACCAGACACACACACACACACACACACACACACACACACACACACACACACACACACACACACACACACACAGACTTAGAAAACATGAATAAAACATGAGCTGAACACTATGTCCAGTTTGGACTGAGGACAAACAGAGGCCACTGGGAGCTTTAGTATAACACACACACACCAGCCAAGCAGTAGTGTGTCTATCTGCTGTGCACTTGTTTTTGTTTGTATTGCATGTTGTAATATTGTAATCACCGTGTGTGTGTTTGTGTGCCCCTTGGGGCTTGTTGCCATGGGGACAGTGATAAGGGTTCTAAATGGAACTCAATAATTCATGAGCTCTTGATAAGACACACAACACCGCGTATACATAGTGTATACACACACACACACACACACACACACACACACACACACACACACACACACACACACTAAGCATTCAGATACAATACAATACAATTACAGGAAAACAAGACTGACATCCCTCTGCAGACAAACACAAGAAGACAGCGTGCACTGCAAACAAATACGAACACACTCAGACGGGCCTAATAGCAGATTTTGAAGCTGCGCTGTCCAGCATTTATTTTCAACACATAAACAGCTCTTATTCAAATCTGATACTTGGGCGTGATAAAACTGTGACTCATTTGAATCACTTCCAGCATAGGAGATTAGATTGGATAAAGGCCCATCCATCTATCTATTCATCCGTTCAACCATCCATCTTCTCATTGTGTGAAGTCAGGTCGCGGTGGCAGCAGGCAGACTATTCCAGACGTCCTTTTCCCAGGAGTGTTGCCCAGTTCCTCCGGTGGTATTCTGATGCACTCCGAGGGCACCACAGGGTCCCCTTCCAGTTGGGTGTGCCTGGAAGCCGCTTGTATCTGTGATCTCATTCTTTCTGTCACTACCCTGAGCTCATTACAGTAGCTGAGTGTGAGAACAAAGACTGACTGAGTTTGAGTAAAAAACTATTTGGTGATTAGACTCTGATAAAGCTACATAGCAGAGTGGAGTCCAGTGATGGTAGGAAGTAGGACAGGATTGGTGGCAGACATGAAGCAGGTGGAGACGACTGTCTCTATCTGGCCATGATGAGGTGGCGATGGGGAGGAGGCAGGTCACGCAAATGAGTCTGAAAGGCAGAATGAGAGGAGAGCAGTGAATACATAACAGAGGCTGAATGACTCAGAGAGGGAGGGCAAGAAGCTGATTGGGCCGCAGTGATGATGACAGAATCATATTGACAGTGTGGGAAATAAATAAAGTAAAATGCACATCAACTAGATTAACTTGGATAGCAACAATGTCCACACTGTGTGCACCTGATGTTGAATAAGCACATAGTGATCTAACAGTTGATGGATTTTATTGTATTTTTTTGGATGAATTCACAGCCCATGAATATTTGTCCCTTAGCAGCCAATGAGAGAACTACTTTCTTCAACATACTGTATAATCAGTAGATGGAGAAAAGTTACAGAAACTTGAACCCTCACCATTTCACCCACTTTTCTCTTTTTGTCGTTCTGTCTCGATATAAAAGTAAGTTATAGCTGCCAACGTACTGCAACAATACGCTTTTCTTCTGTTTCAGGTTCTCGTTGGCGTCAGGAGAATTCAGTCTGTGGAAGAATAACTGCTGACAGGTTTGAGACTATTTTACTGAAGTTTGACTCATGTGGTCACGTGTTTCCATTCCACGGCAACAATTTGCATCAACTTGAATCTTTGCATAGAACTTGTGTGCAACTGCACCGCTTCATATTTGTTCTGAACACACTATAACATTTAGATCAGTGCTTAAATTAACTGTGAGTATTGTGATGTTACATAGCATAAAATGAAAGCACTCCCAAAGCAGGAACTTTCTTATGGACTAGGAATCTTTGGAAGGACTCTGTGCTGTTTGACCAGAGGAACCAGAGGAACCAGAGGAACCAGGGTCTCACCCAGTCTGGGGCTAAGGGTTGGTTAAAAAGCACTTCTTTGTACACTATCAATAATGCCTTTTCTGTGGCAGGGGCTAAGCTAAGAGACCAACAACAACACAAACTTGAATAGGAGCGTCCCACACTGTTCCACATCTTGTTGACCTGTTTCCTGTGTGTGTAACCTGCAGTGACAGGAGACAGCATTTTGGTTGGTTTGTCAGCATGGTGCCAAATGTACAATGTGGGCTTACCTTTAGTGGAAGTTTCTAATGTTTGCAGGCAGCACACTCTCTGAAGGAATCTTTTTAGTTCTTTGAGTATCTGCTCTGGAGGTTCGGAGGTCTGTGAGGTGACTTTTCTTTAGAATACATGTTTTTTTCAGTTAACCCAAAGTCAAGCTGCTTTTAAGAGCAACCAGTGCCTGTACTAAAGAAAACTGGACTGAAAATGATGTCCAGTTGTAAATGAGACACAAAAAAACTGTTTTGAGCTCATTGGTTTTCTCTGAGGTGTGAAGCCCATTGCACATGCTCAGTGATGTTTCCCTTACAGAGTGCATCCTCAGGTTCTTGGAGACTTTACATTTTGATGATATCCCAAAGATAAACCTAATTTTGCTAATAGCTGGGGAGGCTTTAAAGATATGAACCCTCCATGGATCTGAGGGGAAAACGTCTTTATGAATTAAAGAAAGTATTTTTGCTCTTTTGGGCAGATCTCCATTTGGTAAGGCTTGAAAAGTCATAATGACCCAGTGGCCCGAAGCCTCTGAGACGAGTCTCTCGTAATCTGTGGCTGAAAGTGGTCTCTTTAATTCAGTGTTAAGATTATACACGGGACCATTGCTTAATTGCCTATTCGTACTCCTTCAATTAGACTAAAGATGAAAGAGCCATGTTAGCCTCATCCAGATGAATGAAAAGACAAATTTTAGAGGTGCAGAATGAGTATAAGATGTCCTGCTAGGAATAGGTTTCAGAGCAGGTGGCGGCACATCTCCTTAATAAGTATAGTCATCTTTATTCAGCCACTTGCTGAGTTTGCTGCAATAAATGTGACATCCAAGTCTTCCAGATGTCTTTCTGCATGAGTAAAACTGGAGTTCGACAACAGGCTGCAGAGGATTTTTTTCCTGTGTGTCCAATAGCATGAGTAACCACAGGAACAATGCTAACTGGTAGCACCCCTTTCATCTGTCTCAGCGCATCCCGGGTATAAAACCAACAAAGTGAGCAAAGCATTGTTGTTTCTTTTTTTAGATGTAGTTAAAAAATTAAGTGGACTACTTCCACCCACTGTTTTGTCAGCAAAGTGGCATGTTTCCTCCAAAGCTTGGTGACCTGTTTTATTTAAGATGGAGGGTTGAAATAGAGATACTGTATCTGGTTGGTAACATGACATTTGTTGCATTAAAATCTGTGTCAGTCTCTCTGCTCTTTGGCTCAGAGTCGTATCGACTGATTTTCAGCACAGTGATGGAATAGACCGAGAGATCAGACCATCAGCTGACCAACAGACAGGCCCCAACAGAACCAATCAATTGGTTAGCCAATGAGGTCAGCAGGCCTGGAATGGATGACAGCTAGCCAATTAGCAGGCTCTGTGCTGTCCACAGCCCCAATCAGAATCATAGATGAGCTGACTGATCATTTGCTAGGAGGGAAAAACTTTCCTCCTCTAACACTTTATCCTTCTTTTATACCCCCCCCCCATTTGTTTTCCTCTTTCATTTTTTTCATCACCTCTTCCACTGTCCTGTTCTTTTTATTTGCTCCTTCTTCCTCTGAATAATACCTTTTATATTTCCTCCTTTTCCACTCTTGCACATTGTCTTTATCTCCTTCTCGGTGCTCTTGCTCGTTCTGTGTTATTTTCTTTTCTTCATTTTTCAGTCCACAGTCTTGTCTTTTCTTTCTTTTGCCACTTCTTCAACTGCTTCTCTTCCTTTCTTTCATTTTCTTTCCTCTAACCTCTCCTCAGTGTGATAAAAACCTGTTATTCTCCATCACCTCCATCTCCTCCTCGCCTCCTAATCCTCCCTCAGCAGTAATAAAACTTGTCCATCTCCTCTACTTTACGCACTAATAAAACCTCCCCTCTTTAATCCCTTCTCCTCAATTTCTGCTTCACTTTCTTTTGAAAACAAACTTTTCTGTCTCACTTCCTGAACCTTTTTCTTCTTCTCCTCTCCGAGCAGCGATAAAGCTAATATTACTCCTCTGTCTCCTCCTCCTGCTCTCCTGACAGTGATGAAGAGTGTTTTTCTTCCTCGGACAGGCATTTATCTCAGACAGTCAGCTCCTTTTAATTACTTTTTCACTGCTTTTTGTCGTTTATATCGGGGGGGAAAGCACATGCAGCATTATTATAGACACACAGAGAGATAGGACCCAAATTTATTCACAGGTGGTCCATCAACTGAGGAAACTGAAGCCATCTGTGCTCAAGGCTTATCAATAACCATTATTTATTGTGACCATTTTAATAGCATCCTGATGTAGTAGTGCACTTTTTCAACAGTGGCTGCTCCTAGGGTGGTAATATCAGCTGAGACACATGCAGAAGTCTCACCTTTGAGTATTTTTTGGAGGGCGAGGTGTGACTGTTGCAGCTATTAGCGAAACCACACTAGCTATGGGTTTTATCCACAGGCTGTGTGACATGTAATCAGACCTCATTAGGCTTGACCAGTAAAATGCAAAGACTACCTCTCCCCTTCAAGGTAGTCTCCTTGTGCACCCCTGCACTTTTCCCAGAGTCCCTGCTGCGCTCCCATTCGGACCACTTGCATGGGTGCTATGGTGTCACCATGGAGCTCAAACGTGAAGTTAAGTTATTGTACTTATGAAATCCAGCAAGTAGAAGAAGGTTGTGGGTCTGAGTGAAGTTTGGTTCATTCTTCTTGAGGCAAGCAGGAAGGCAGACAAGAAATTCTAAGAGTAATTTTTAGAAATGCAGCAGTCACTGGTTTCCATTCTCTGAAGGCACGTGATGGCAGGATGAACCATATACCATGGTCCAGGTAACTGACTCTGTAGCATTTTCTTTGAATTTATTTCCTTAATCCAGTTGATTCTACAGCCACACGATGGAGCCTGAGCTGAGATCAGAATAAGGGGGAAAAAATATTTGAAACTGGACAGAAACACAAGGTTGTCCTGAGAAAACAGGACATCTGGTTTCCATTTGTCTGAGGTCAAACTGAGCCTCCAGGAAATAAATGGATGTCAGTGCACTGTCCTCACAAGCATGATGAACTGACTTGTGTGTGTGTGTCTGTGAGTGTGTGTGTCTGTGTGTTTGCTGCAGGGTGCTGTGCCGAATTAAATGGGGAGGCTCTGTAGCGTAAATGAAGCGGCCCCCGGCTGCTCCGGGCTCAGATGGTGTGTTGGGTTTGTCCTTCTGCTGCCGCCTTCAGGGCACCTGGAGCCGGGTGGAGCTTTGCAGAGAGGAGGAAGAGGGAACATTCAGCATCTGGGGCTCTATTTTGCGCTTTCTTCTTCCAATTTGTCTTAGTTGCCAGTCTTTTTGTTATTTAATTGCTTCTCTTCACAGTCAGTTCTCTTTCCATTTGTTTTAAATTCAAATGCAAACTTTAAAAAAATCAGCTTCAACTATAACTGTGCAGAATGTCTTAAGCACACAGACAAAATGTCTCCAAACTGCAAACCAGATCTTCCCATTCTGTGACTGTAGTCAGTAAACACTTCAGAGCTTTGCAGCTGGAGAAAGGAAGTCTTGACTGAGTTCGAGGGGACGTTCGATGAACGTGTTCTCACAGATTCTGCAAACTGGTGGAATCGCTGGGACTGTTTTTATAGTCCCAGTGATTTGACACCCCCCCCCCCCCGTGTGAACACACATGCGTCACAGAACACATGGTGGATTTGTTGAGGACTGCTTCCCTCTGTGTGTGGATGTGGTGAGTGTTTAGGACAGCAGCATAATGTGGGACTGAGTCATAACGAACTAATGAAGGAACACAGTGAAACAGAGCAGGTCATTGTTGTGTTTTTAGACAATAGAGCTCTGTGGAGTATTTCACAATAAAAACACAAAGACAGACAATTAACACAGTTTCCTGTGTCACTTAATGTCTGACTTTGTCTCTTTCTGCCTCTCCTGATGACAAGCTGAGGTTACAGTTTGCAGCTTTGTGTGGAAATGAGAATTCATCCTGTTAATGTGACACATTTAAACATACCTCTGACAGACCTCTGTGAATTAAGAGCAAATGTAAAGCAACAGCTGCGATGAATGTTTCATCGATGACGGTGACAGATTAATCACCGGCAGACGATAAAGCGTGTGAATCACTGCAGGATCACTTTAATTAGGCTGCGTAGTGTGTGTGTGTGTGTGTGTGTCTATTTATCAGAAACCAGTGAGTGTGTGCCAGGGGGGGTGAAAGGCTGGCTGACCTTTATGCTGTCCTTAACACTTAGTTACATATGAATAGATCGCAGAGCTTTCCCAGTTTGAGTGGAACTGGTTCCGGTGCAGCGGGACTCATTCCTGCTGTGAATCACAGTGAAGACTTTATCTTTTTATGATCCCATAAATGAATCCTGTTGAGATGCAGAAAGTTAAATCCTGTTAGCCACTGCGAAGACTATTTGCCATAAACTACCATTAAGATTTTATAATTTTAGCACTTTAAGACAATTAACCTTCATCAATTACTAAGCCTTGAAGTCCATTGCACCTAGGAGGAAGATTTAAAATCCTCACCACATTGCTTCAGTAACTCAAACAAAACATTAGATCACCAACAACGCCTCGTTCCAGTCATTATCTTCCAAAGTCAGGCCACGGTGGCAGCTGTCATTGAGGGGTATTCCAATGTCCTTCTTCTCTAGCATCATTTCCCAGTTCCTCTTGGGGGATTCTGAGGCATTTCCAGGCCAGATGAGATACATACTCACAGTGTACCAGTACCAGATTGGAGCCCCTTTTGCCTTCAGACCTGCCTTAATTCTTCGTGGTATAGATTTAATAAGGTGCTGGAAACATTCCTCAGAGATTTTTGTCCATATTAACATGATAGATCACACAGATATTGAAGATTTATCAGCTGCAGATCCATGATGCAAATCTTCTGTTCCACCACATCCCAAAGGCAATTTATTGAAAATCCCAGCAGATCAGCAGTTTCTGAAATATTAGACCAGCCCAAAAATCATGCTACATAAAAGTTGCTTAAATCATCTTTCTTCCCTGTTCTGATGCTCAGTTTGAACCCTTAAGCCTGTCTATATGCCTAAATGCATTGAGTTGATGCCACATGCTTGGCTGATTAGATATTTGAACAGGTGTACCTAATAAAGTGGCTTGTGAGCATATCTTCTGGGTCTACAATGGGGGTTTCCTCCAGTTGTGTGCCTGGAAATCTATAAAGAAAGATTCCCGAGAGGCGTTCAGCTCAGATGCCTGAACCATCTCAGCCTTTCAGCCGGCACGCCGGCGAGATTCCAAGGCAGGGACATTGTGATGGTAAATGGAGCTTATACAGCACTTTTCTACTCTGAGCACTCTACTCTAAGCCACATTCAGAGTGCTTTATTTGATGCATTTCCCTAACTATTATGCATACACACACACGTGCATACACACACACTCCAGTGGTCCAAGGATGCTTTGACAGGGGAGCAGGGGATTGGTAGATGACCCACTCTGCCTCCTGAGCCAGTGTTGCTCGTTGGTTTTGATGAAGCAAACTGAATGATGTCATCCTAAAAAGCAGGGATGCAATTGATACCCTCCTCACCCCAGCTACGCCCTGAGATCACGTCCATGAAAATCACAAACAGGATCAGGGACGAGGGGCCGGCCTGGCAGAAACCAGTTGGAGATGTACAGACGAATATGTGAGTGTCTGGCTTTCTTTAGTTATCTTTGGGATGTCTGTGTGGATGACAGACATTTAAAGGAAGCTGAGATTTGATGTTCAATTCAAAGGACATCAATGTCAAGCGTGGTGCTTGGTCGCCTTGAAGGCACTTGAGGTACGGCTGCAAGGCGCCATAAGTAGAAGAAGTGAGGCTACAGCAATAAAACATTAATTCTCTACACTGAACAATATTGTCTTTTATTACCTATGAATTCAGATTTTCAACTGCCAAAGGAAGAACATGATCCTTGAGAGTTTAGTCAGGAATTATAGCTGTTACTGCAGATATTTTAGAAATCCAGCCTTTTTACAAGGTTGGTTCTGGAGAATTTATTTCCCTGCTGAGACTCTAAACATGTAACTCATGAAAACGGGAGCGAAAGCATGTTAGCAGTCATGTCACTTTTTTATGTAAACCTGCTGCAAAAAGAATGCCAAGTGCAAAATTTCAAGAAGCAGCAAAAGAACAGAGTCAGGAGGAATTTAGCTCCCTGCAGATGTTCCTGTGCGTTCACTGAGACACAGCAGAGCGGAAAACTACAGCGGCACAGTTGCCCGGTCGCAGCTGAATATGTAAATTCCCAAAAGGTTTCAGACGACGTGACTGAAGAGAAGCAGCCACCTCCGTCTCAGTGTATGCCGAAGGAGTTCCTTTGACTGTGAAGCTTCAGACACTTAAATCCTGACAACACATGGATGGTGTTCATCATGCCGTTCTTGCTCAGCCTACACCCACTTCAAAGGCAGCCGTCACTTACAAAAGCTGAGCTATAATTCACCTTTAAATTGTGGTATGTTTCAGGCTTTCACAGAGAAATTCTTCTTGGAGAATATAAAGAAACTAGACACTGTTACGTCTTTGGTGTAGGAGCTAAAAAAAAAGCATGTTTGAATACCTGCCAGGCAGCTTTTTTTTTTTTTTTTCTTTCTTTTAATGCCTGTCTTGTCTGGCAGCTTTTGCAATCAGAATTATGATCTGAATGTTGTGCCAAACACATTTGCTCTTCCAAGATAAGCTCTATAGATTCTCCACAGGCTCCTCTTGTTAGCGTTTTTCCTTTTATTTTATTTATTTATTTGTTATTTTTCACATGAATCTGTATGTATTGTAGCGATGCCAGAGTTGACAGGCGGGGGGGAAAAATAAAAGAAAAAGAGCACAAGTAGAAAACCACAACAGTTCACCAACTGCTGCACCTGTAAAAAAAGAAGAAACAAACAGAGCCTGGAAAAAAATATACTTGAAAAAACACGACTGCACAAACCAACAATATCGTTGTGTTGTGTGTTTGTTTGAGTTTGTCTGTATGTGCCACAAAATGTTCATAATAATGAGGGGGGAAAGTCACAGAAACGCCCCTCAGAGGCCAGACGCAGATAGCGAAAGACCCAGAAGACCCGGGCCACCCCCCAAGAGCAGTGAAGACCCACAGCCCATATGTTCCAATGACAACCGCATGCCCACCCCAGCAGAAAAGAAGAGGGAGGCCCCAGGCACCCCCACCCCCAAGAACCCCAGAGAACCAGAAGCAACAGGGAGCCGGCCGCCCCCAGGGCAGCTTTTTAAAACACTACCACCATGTTTAGGCTTCAGATTCAGGCTTTGTAGGGTTTATGTGGAGCTCTAGAACAAAACCAGAATGTTTGTCGGGAAAATTTACAATTCATGTCGCAAAAATTTACATGACAGAACGATCAGGGCTGAGTTTAGAACGGAGCGAAGGCGCCCGTGTCTCAACAGAGCAAAACTGACACCAATCTGTCAGACATCCCACACGCGCACACACAAGCAAACGCACACAACATAATGAAGATGAAATGAAGACCAGGAGGAGGTGGAGAAGCAGAGGAAGAAGAGAACAGAGAGGGAAGACGAGACAAATGGAGACAGTCTGTCATTCACATCACAAATTATGTGTTTTCAGCCTGTGATTCCACCGCAGTGCCGTCTCCCTGTTAGTCTCTCCCTCTCTCTCTCCCCTTCAGGCTATTCAGTCTCCAGGTTTTCAATCTGTCTTGTTTATCTCATTGTTAACGGTGACAGCCCTCCACCCTATCTGCATTCACATTTAAACTCATTCTGTATGTCTGTGAGTGGAGAGGTGTAGGTAAGCCTCGGTGACACCTCTCAAATCTAATGAAGTGTCTCACTGCAGATATAAATACTGCTTCAATTTATTAAGAAATGGTGTGTGTGTGTGTGTGTGTGTATGTAAGACAGTGGGGGGAAAAACAAAAAACTGTGGTAGTTTGTTCAGAAAATTTGGATTACAGATGAACACCAGGGGTGTCGTCATGTGTTTAAAAGCAGTCGTGCCAAATTTAGATGCAAATCCAACAAAATATGCACATAAATCGGAACGTGTGCACCGTGACATGAAAGGTAGCGATGGAAATTCTCAATATAACACTGCAATAAATAAATAATAAAAGTAGGCAGGCACACGGAGAGTGCCTCCTCTGCCAAGGCCCATTCACGGTCTTATTCTTGTGAAAATGTGGTTGAGACATGTTTTAAATTTTTCATGTTTCTTTCTTTGCGAATGCTCCACCCATCCAGCAACTTTCAGGAAGCTACCTCATCAGCATAGACTGTTCCTCGGTTTCTCAGATTCTTCTCTTACTCATCACATCTGTGGCTGAAATGCTTCACTGTGAGACTTCACAAACCGATTGGGCATCTTTAATATATGCCGCATGGTCTGGACCAACCATGACCTACTGTAGACATTATTATATACGTCTATAGCTAACATCCATTTTCTTCTGCTTATCCGGGGCTGGGTCATGGAGCAACAGCCTAAGCACAGAAGCCCAGACCTCCCTTGCCCTCAGCCACCTCCTCCAGCTCATCTGGGGAGACCCCAAAGCATTCTCAGGCCAGCTGAGAGATATAATTTCTCCAGCGTGTCCTGGGTCTTCCCCAGGGCCTCCTCCTGGTAGGACATGCCCGGAACACCTCACCCAAGGGGCACCCAGGGGGCATCCTAGTCAGATGCCCGAGCCACCTCAACTGGTTCTTTTTGACTTGGAGGAGCAGCGGCTGTACTCTGAGCCCCTCGCCAATGGCTGCGCTCCTCACCCTATCTCTAAGGGAGAGGCCAGGCACCCTTTGGAGGAAGCTCATTTCTGCCGTTTGTATCCGTGATCTCATTCTTTTCGTCACTACCCAAAGCTCGTGACCATCGGTGAGGGTAGGGACGTAGATTGGCCAGTAAATCAGCAGGGGGGAGGGGTGCTGGGTGGTGGCCAAAGATGGAGAAAAATTGCTTATACTATTAATAATCATGGATTTATTTTTGAATAAGATTTTCCAAGAGTTCTTGATGTATCGAGAGTGAAATTTAGGAAAGTAATGAAAGAGACAATGATCCTGTGGCTGAGGTGCAATATGTCAGCAATGCACCTGAAATGAATCGAGTATTTCTAAAGCACAAATTTCGCGATGAAGGGATCTCATCGCACTTGAAACATGCTGTAATCACATGTAACGTTGATGAACAAGACAAGAAACACAGAGAATCAGGGAAGTGAAAAGCCTTGATATGGAGACTCCCTGCTGATCTACAGCGGCGCCACTCCAGCAGGAGGTGAGACACATTTACTCTCATTCTTTATCTCACACCAAAAACACAGTTAAAAAAAAACCCCAGCTCAAAATAAATAAGACAGAGCAGCGCTGCAACGGAACCCCAGCAGACACGCCTGCAACAACAGCAACGACATGTCAGAGATAAGACCCTACAAGAGCTCATGCTATTAAAAACAAACCCTGCACTTTTCTTTAAATGTCATCTTATTTTTCTTACAAAGCTTTTTTTTTTTTTTATGACTCATTCACATTGAAGCAGGCCTCTGCAGCTCTGCAGTTGGAGGTTCTTTATGTGTCCTGTCTTAAATATTCTCAGCAATGACTGAAACATTCCTTTGAACTCGCAGAGCGCACGTCTCTGTAACTGCAAAGACTCTTAGAGCAGGGTTTGAAGCTCGCACAGGCTGGGACGTTTGAGCTACAGCATGTTGGGGATATTTGTGTTTTACAATGGGCTCAACATGGACTTCAAATGCATTTCTAAATTAGAGCAAAGAATAAATTAGATTGCAGTGATGGAATGTGTCACCTTGTTGAAGAGGCAGGCTCTTTCATGTGTTTTACACTTTTGCTTTTGACTAGTCAGTACTGGAAATAATGAAGCCTGACAGACAATGCTCGGGGACAAGAAAACATTGGGGTTGGTGTTATTCGGATATAAAAACCTTGAGCCGTCATATGCAAAGCTGACTGACAGACAGACGTGCGGATTCTGACAGACGGATCCTTTCATGGATTCAAAGTGTCCATCAGACCGTCTTGTGGCAGAGGGGTGATGCAACAAGCAGAAATACCATCAAGCACACACTGAAACACACATTTTCATATGTGTATGAATACAATAAGAGGAGAAAGAGATTTGAAAACCCACAGAAAAGCATAGAATTACATAAACACAAGAAGTCATCGAAAAACAGTCTCAGCTGTGTGTTTTAGATGTGAAAAGGAGGAAAAGCGAGGGGTAGTTGAGGAAACAGATGAGTTTTCTTTGCTCTTTCTGCACCAGTTTTTCTCTCGGTCTATTCATCTCAGTCTGTTACAGTTTCTGTTGGATGCGCTGAAGACTGTCATCTATACAAACACAAAGATATGAGATTGATTCCCTTGTCTCGTTAGCTGGATTCAGTTCACCTGTTCTCCCCAGGTGTGTCCTCTTTCCCTAATCACCCTGTGTGTATTCAAGCCCTCAGTTTTTCCTCAGTTTATTGTTGCCTTGTTCCTCACAGTAGTGAGTTTCCCCGCTCTATTCCGGTTTGTCCACTGTGTGTTCAGTGTGTTTGTTGATTTCCTGCCTCTTGTCAGCAATAAACTTTTTGTTTCGAGTCCACGTCCAACGCTGAGTTCTGCATTTTTGGGTCCACATCCTGCCTGCCTCACTAATGGCTCATGACATTATTTGCATTCAGCTCTGTGACCTCGCTGCTCTTCTGCATGCATATATGCTTGCAGATGTCCAGCAACTCCAGGCGGGCTAAAGTAACTCAAATAGCACATGTTAATAGCACACTCACTGGGCACTTTATTTCTTACATCTTGCTTGTACTGGGATGGCTCTCCCTTTTGCCTTCAGAACTGCCTTAATTTTCATAGTATAGGTTCAGCAAGATGCTGGAAACATTCCTCAGAGATTTTGGTCCAGTGGTTCCATAAGAAAAACAAAAGGCTGGAAAAGAAAGTGTTACTAAAAAGAAATAGCTGGAGGAACATTTTGCATCTAATTATGTTCACTGGCAACAGGTCAGTAACACGACTGAGGATAAAAAAGATTTTCTCAGAGGTAAAGATGGGCAGAGGTCACCAATCTGCAAAGAACTGTCTACAAATTTGAAAGATAAAATTGTGAAGACTTTGAAAATTGTTTCACCTGCATCATATCAAATCATATCAAAAGATTCAGAGAATTTGGAGAAATCTGTGCACAAAGGACAAAGCTGAAAATCAGTATTGGACGCCCGTGATCTTCAGGACCTTGAGCGGCACTGCATTAAAAACAGGCATTATTCTGTCATAGATATCCCTGAACAGGATAAGCAAAAGAGAACGGACGGACAGCCGGACGGATGAATGGAGATCACTGCATGGGCTCAGGAACACTTCCAGAAACCACTGCCTGTCCATGCCATCCACAAATGCAGGTTTTAGCACTATCATGCAGAGAAGAAGCCATATGTGAACATGATCCAAAAATGCCACGATCTTCTCAGGACCAAAGCTCATTAAAAATGGACTGAGACAAAGTGGAAAACTATTCTGTGGTCAGATGAAGCCAAATTTGAAATTGTTTGTGGAAAACACGGACTTTGTGTCCTCTGGATTAAAGAAGAAAGGAACCATTTGGCTTGTTTTCAGCACTCAGTTCAAAAGCCTACATTTCCGATGGTATGGGGGTGTTTCAGTGTCTATGGAATTGGCAGCTTGTGCTTCTGGAAAGGCACCGTTAATGCTGAAAAGTATATACAGGCTTTAGAGTAACATACTATATGTTCTCATCCAGATTACTTCTTTGTCAGGGAATGCCTTGTATATTTCAGCACTCCAATGCTAAACTGCACACTGCATCTATTACAACAGGTTTGGGCTCCATAGTAGAAGAGTCCATTTGCTGAACTGGCGTGCTTCCAGTCCAGACCTTTCACCAGCGGAAAACTTTTAGACCATCATGAAATGAAAAACATGACAAAGTAGACCCAGGACTGCTGCGCAGTTAGAATCCTCTATCAGACAAGAATGGGACAAAAAAATCCCAAAAGTCCAGCAGCTGCTCTCCTCAATTCCCAGATGTTTATGGACTGCTGGTAAGAGAGGAGGAGATTGCACACAGTAGGAAACATGGCCCTCTGCCAACTGTTTTGAGATGTGTTGCTGTCATTAAATTCAAAATGAGCTAATATTTTTCTTAAAAGGATACACTTAACACTTGTGGTCACTGCCCACAGCTCATGGCCAGCTTTTTCTTTACCACAATACACAAGTAGAGTTTCCATATTAAAGCAGGCACTGCACCAATCTGTCACTCTCTCACACTTTCCCCTGAGATTCTCCTCCACTTGGAGCAGCGACTCATTCTCAATCTGGAATGGTCATTTCAGCCTTTTCAGACTGAGAACCGTGCCCTCAGACTTAGAGGTGCTCATTATCATCCCAGCCGCTCCACATTCAGCTGCCCAAATACAAGCTGGAGGTCATGGCTTAATGAAGCCAACAGAATCACATCATCTGCATAAAGCAGAGACAAGATCATGAAACCACAAAAGCTTCCAGCCTTCGCCCGTTGGCTGTGCCTAGAAATTCTGTCCATAAATATCATGAACAGAATCAGTAACAAAGAGCAGTGCTGTCAGAGACTGACGCCCACCGCGGACCACCGGGACTGACTTTTTGCTGCCAGTGTAAACCAAGCTTTCACTACAGTTGTACAGGAAATAACTAAAAACAGTTAAAGCTAAACACAGACTACAGGGAGTTATAAAACATGGATTCCTCATGATTCGCTGAGGGCATGCAGGGGTGTGATGGGAGGAACAAACAGTTACTACTTTTCTGTCTAAGTTTCAGGAGAACCTTTTTCTCATAGATTTTCTAGCCGAGTGCCCGGACCAGGGCATCTATCTGTCTCAGCCAGAGCCACAGAAATCTGATGTGTTAGTCTGATAACTTCTAGTCTGGGAAGTTCCTGCTTCCAAATGATGAAGGGAACAATGGCATCTGAGTCTTTCTCCTTTAAAATGACTAAAATGACACATGGTGACCCCCCCCCCCCCCCAAACAAAAAAAAAAAACACCGTGTGATACTTTAATTTAGGACCCATGGCAAACATTTACTGAATAAGTGCCCCCCTCAATCCGGTATCATTAGTGTATTAAAAAAAGTGCATCTTAGAGAAGTAAAGCTGGGTAGAGGTTCACCGACCTGCAAAAAGCTGCATGCACAAATTAGGGAACGAATAATGATCCTCAACGTAAAACTGCAAAGACTTTGAATTTCTCATCATCATCAGAAGATAACAAATCAGATTCTGTTCCTTCTTTTCATCCATGCCACTTTCAACAGGAGTGTGTGAAGTCAGGTGGGGCCTCCTTGGGGAGGTCAGGTCTCTCTTTTTAATTAGCACACATTAAGAAATGAAACTGTCTTTTCCCAGCAAGGGGGATTCAAACCCTTTGTCCCCTTGATCCCCCCGCCTACCTGTGTTCAACATGGGTGGGGTAGGGGGGTACTCATATTAACAACAGCCAGCCTCACATTATTAAACAGTCTAGTGCAGTCTTATGTCCTTGTGAATTCAACATCACGACATGAGCACCTTTCCTTATCCTCACGATGCTCTCCATCAAGGTCAAGGAAACTGGGAAAACACACAGGAGGCATTTTTTTTTGCAATTCAACCACAACCCATGAAAACCTGACAGCCATTTTACATCCTGCATCGCCAGGTTAAACATAATGAGACTGAGCATCATTACTGTGATTAATTTCACCTTTGGTTTTCTTGCTGTGATAACTCAGAATAACTGCTGTGAGAAGGTCAGCGAGAGAGGGCGTACAGTACAACAGCCCGAGAGGAAGAAGGGTTTCTCTTTTCTTTTGCTGCTTTTACTGCTAACTGGATACACAATAATAACCGAAGGCCACTTAAATCCGAGTATTCACATTTTTATCTGCTCAGTCCTTCACTCCAACTTAAGCAACATTTACAACATAAAAGTGAGGCGGGACGAAAATAGACTTTTGAAAAGTGAGTCTCCCCTGCTCCCTGTGGAAATGATGTCCTTGGTATTCTTATTTTTTAATTTTTATTAAACAATCAAATGCCTGATATTTGTTTCAGGAAAAAAATAGCCTACAGTTTGTTTCAATGTCACCAAAAGTCTTGGATGCTTCAAGATGTCTGTTATGCTGATGGGGACGGATTCCTCAGTAACTACTGGACCCCGTGTGGTGTCCGCTGTAATATATGCGGATTTTATATTGCCTTTTCTCCAGATGCCAGGAAGAGAGCCCTCTCTTAGCAGCATATTGAACAGAATGTTGACCCTCTCAGCGTGCAGCTGCTGTTTTTCAGTATCTATCCTGCTAATAATCTCCAGTCCACAGCCGCCTTTGTCCTCATCTCAGCTTTAATAGAGCTTTCATTTGGGATTGAGAGAATGATTAGACTGTCGGTTTGGTAATTTCCTTTGTTGTGTTCATTTGAATTTTGTTTAATTTCCTTAAGTAGCTCATTGAAGAAAGCTTTGTCCAATTCTCTTGCTATGGGTAAAGATCCTTAGCTCCCAAAACTATGATTCTAGGTTTAAATTTTCATGGTTTACGCAAAAAGACCCAATGGGAGGAAGTGGAAGAAGTTCACTGATTTTAATGAATACTCAGATTTACAATGAGCAAGTATTTGCAGTTATTCAGAGAAATACTGAAACAGGTACACCAATCAAGGATGTGATTATGATCTGTGACAGGTGACGTGAATAACACTGATTATCTCGTCATCATGGTGCCTGTTGGGGGGTGAGATATACAGTATCTGGGAACAAGTGAACATTTTGTCCTCAAAGTTGATGTGTTAGAAGCAGGAAACATGGACAGCATAATGATGTGAGCAACAAGGGCCAATCTGTGATGGTTAGATGACTGATTCAGAGCATCTTCAATGCTGCAGCTCTTGTGGGGTGTCTTCAGTGGTCGGTATCTATCAAAAGTGGTCCAGGGAAGGAACAATGGTGAAGCAGCTGCAGGGTCACAGGCCCTGTCGCATGCATCCTGCCACAAATCCAAAATGTTGATTTGGCCTCCAAATTCCACAGATCTCAATCCCATCAAGCATCTGTGGGATGTGCTGGACAAACAAGTCCAATCTCACAGCTTACAGGACATAAAGGACCTGTCGCTAACATCTTAGTGCAGATACCACAGCACACTTTCAGGGGTCTAGTGGACTCCATGCCTCAAAGAGTCAGGGCTGATTTGGCACCAGTTGGGGCACCAACATAATAATAAGCAGGTGGTCATAATGGTATGTTTGATTGGTGCATTCAAGCAGTGGGTTTCAAGTCTCTGTTTCTTTGCAGGGTTAAGGGTTAAGTCCAGTTAGTATCAGGTAATTTGGCAGGTTAGTGTGCTCTGTTCTCATAGTTTGCTGGTTCAGGTAAGTAGTTCCTTTTTACAGGGCAGGTTAGTCTTCTTTGGTTTTCACAGGCAGGTAAGAATACCATTTCTCCACTGTCTTGACTGCAGTGACGTGTTCTCAAAGTTTGAGGGTGTGAGCTCAGGTAAGTATTTCTCTGTGGGTGAGAAACAGAGAGAAGGTGGATCAGCACCTGAGAGGATGGGGTGGGGGGTAACAGACTTACTTTTCTTGGGTTTTTGCAGTTCTTTGATCGTGACACTGTTTTCATGTCCTAGATTTTTGTTTTTGTTGCTGTTGTCATTGAACCTCCTGGAATTTCTGTGTGTGTGTGTGTGTGTGTGTGTGTGTGTGTTTCCCCCTTTTTAATATGATAGCTTTGTTGGCTTTTGTGTCTATTTAAATAATTTTTTCTTTTTTTAATTTCCTGTGAATGAGAAGGGTATCTCAATCTAGCGAGAGAGTTTCTCTCTGTGTCTTTGAGCTTTGTACGAAACTGCAGCTCATGTTTCAATTTTGGTGGCATTTCAAGCTGATCATATGTGTTGAGCTTGTTACGATCCCCTTTATTAAAGTTTGAAGGAAATTTAATGGTGTATAGCATACTGCTCGTGCCTTTCAGAGTGCATTTCAAAGACAAACTTTCCCAGGTGTTCTTCCAGGTGTTGGAGAGTAATGAGTGCTGCATACGTGAAATAATTGGCATGAAGAATTTGTTTCTCCAGAGAGAGCTGCATGAAGTCTAATAAAAGCCATCAATTTCTTCAAGTCAGCAAGGCTCAAAACTGAAGTAACCTAATGGCAAAATTATCTGTGGCCAGAAGTTTTACCTGCCACTAGAGGGCAGAGTGTCCAGCTAATGCAAGCAAGCCTGGTTAGGCCTCAGTGACACAGGCTTGGAGATCAGTTGATGACCCCCGGCTACCTACAGTAAAAACACGTATTCTCTGACCGATTGATGGGTGGTTATGAAAGGTTCATTGCTGTTGCCAGGTATCATTGGTCACAAAGAGGTATAGAGTGCTGAAACCTCTCTGCAGCACTAGCAAATTGCAGTAGTTGCATGTGTTTCCATCAGTAGTTTCCAGGGGGGTCACTGACTGGTCTGTGTGACTGGGCCATTAGCAAACTGTATCCACAAACTGTATGTGTGCAACACACACACAACACACACCTGCTAATTGGTGCTAAGTCCCAGACTAGAATTTCCTTCACCGAAACTATCCATATTTAGTTTTTTTGTAGCAATCTGCAAATGTGTTTATTTCTGTTGTAAAGTTGGACATTTTAACATGGGAGCCTCAAGTGGACATTAGAGGAACTGCAGGTTTTGGGCTCGTTTCAAAGTCCCAGAGGACAAGAGCACTGTATGCAACACAAGTCACAATAAAAGGAAAACAACATAGTCCTTAGTGTTCTGTTACTATACATACTGAAAGAACAATAGCCATTTCTTACATTAGTCATTCTCCAGCTTGCAGGGAACGCTGTGTGGATGTTCTATCTATTCTGGCACTGGGGTGACTTGTGAAATCTGTGCCTTTGATAAATGCGCTAAAATCTTTGGGGAGGTGCATGAAAAGGATGCCCTCTGAGTCCCATCTGATTCATCATTTATAAAGCTCAACGAGTTAGCGACAACTCTGCAGTCATCTGCATCCCTTCAGTTCACTGCAGGGGACAGAGAAATAAAACGTCTGTTATACGCAGACGACCTTGCACGAGCACTGCGGCAGAAATCTGTCCTTTCAGGAGTATCACTGTTCATCAGTAAATACAGACTACAGACAAGTCAGAGTGATCCACAACAGACTCAAGCTGAAGGCAACATATAACAGCTACAACAGTATGCCTATCTAGGGGCTTTCAAAAGGAGCATAAAGCTTTGATACCACAAGAAATAAAGCTACAGACAAGTGACAAAGTTTGACAAAACAGATGAGTGATGAATAAAGGAAAAAACAACATAAACTGACTCAGTAAGGTGTTTGGCCGCCATGCCTCCCCAGAGCAGCTTCAGTACTCCTTGGCATTGATTTTCTATGGAACTCTTGTAGAGTTGCAGCTACTACTAACCCTCCTTACAAAAAACATTCTCTCATTTGTTGTTTTTAATGATGGTGGTAGAAAGCGCTGTCTGACACGCCAGTCCAAAATCTCCCACAGGGGTTCAGTCAGATTGAGATCTGGTGACTGTGAAGGCCTCGGTATATGCTAATTAGTGCTAATAAAATAATAGAATTTCACTCATTAAAACTGAAGTGTGCACACTGTGACGGGCTTTCACGCACACCAAGCTATTGTATTTGTAAGATAATTGCTTTAAATGCTCCAAAAGACACCAACACCACAAGAAACTGTTGAGAGGTCCAGCTGAGGGAATTACAGTGACTTTAAGCTTCGACAGTATCCAAATGGATTTAGAAGTAGAATTGTAGAGTTGTTATGAAGGGAAAAACTCTCCATAGAGACCTCTACTATTTTTTGGAGCAGGCTGTAAATATGGGGCTCCGTGGGGGTTGACTCACTTTTGGAGCCAGCCTCAAGTGGCCTTTAGAGGAACTGCAGTTCTTGGCATTTTTGCCCCAGAGGTTCCCATTTGGTGAAAGGCTTGTGGCACTTTAAACCACTCACTGCTTGTGTGTCAGAGGCACTCCTGGCTCAGCATTACAAACACACCAACATGCAACATATCCACAAGGATGGAATGAATAGTTTGTGTGAGGAACATTTAAAGATTTGTGAATATCACCCCAGAGGGAGATGATTCTCTAAAGCCTATCGAGGTGAGCTTACCTCAGTATGACAGTTGTCACCTGGACAGAGTTATTAGTGGTACGGAGGCGGAACGTGTGTAGGATCATACATATGGGCCTAAACATTTCTGTGTGTATTTATAAAAGATATGTATAATATTTGTGTTTATTTGGTGCAGCAATGTTTGTGCTGAAGTTTTTCCTGCCCCCCTTGTGGTTTTTGTGTTGTGTTGATGATACTCAGCCGTGCAAATAAAGTGTGTTTGAATTTGAATCGGAGAGTGTGACAGACAGACAGGAAACGTTTCACTGTGTTTTCCCTGCAGGCTGTTCTTACATTTAATTATGTTCAACCCACAACGTTCATATAACATAAATTATTCATTCCATCCAATGCATGTGAGTGTGTGGGTGACTGTGTGTGTAAGTGTGTGTAAGTGTGTGTGTGTGTGTGTGTGTGTGTGTGTGCTCATGCCTTTCCTTTTGTGTCTGTATGTGTGTGGATTTGTTTTGAGCGTGTTCAGAGTGTTAGCACAGCGTTCAGTTCTGTTCAGCCCATTTTTCTTAATACTCTGATTTAAAAACAGCAGTAAATTCAGAGTGTTTTAAACTGCAGTGAATAAACTATCAGGTAAAAGTGTGAGGCTTGTGTGCGTGTGTGTGTGTGTGTGTTTGTGTTAGAATCAGTATTTAGCTACGACTTTATTCAACTGCAAGAACTGTACTGAGGTGGACGTGTGCTGCAGCCCACCTTATCTTGAAGCACTGAGTGTACCTGTCTGTGCAGCTAACTGTAATATAAATACAGTTTCTGATAATGAAGACTGGGTGTACTGGCAAAGTTGTGATTAGAATTTGAAATCCAGATTATCTGCAGCATGTCAGTAAATGTAATAAAACAAGACAGAAAAAAACAATCTATTTTTTAAATGGTGTGAAACTACAAAATCAAGGCAGAAACTATAAAATCACAATACGTTATAAAGAAGTATTTGGCTTTTCTACTCTACCTGAGCACTCAAAGTGCTTTCTTACTACAAGACTCATTCCCCAGTTGCACACACATTCATACAAGTGCTTTTTTTAATGCCTGAGCACTTTTAACCTAAGATTCAGAAAAAGCTGACTGGACTAAGTTTTACTTTTCAGTCTTCTTTCTTTCTTCTTAGGTGCACAGAGGACTGGTACTTGTTGTTGCACATCAGCATGTCAGTTTGAAGTGTTACCCCGCTGGGACACACACCTTCATTAGTGTTGGCTTATTCGTCTTTATCAATGGGACTAAACACGAATACTCGCCAGTTTAGCAGTCACACAGTGTTTACTCCCTCTCATCTACATCATTGTTTCATCTAGTCTTCACAGCGATTGTTAAACTTTTGGGATTTGTGCTGTTCTGGTTTACCAGAAACCACCCAAGCCAGATTGAAACCAAAATCTCATTAGGGAAGTGTATACAGAGGGCATAGGTGAGACAAGCCTTTTACAACCAACTTTTTACAACCAAAGTTGGCGGACCCTGCTGGACATTAGAAGGAATGCATTTTTAGTCACTTCCTCACTTTTATATACAGTCTATGTGTGAAACCTGAAGCTATTATCATTAGTCTGGAGTTCTGCTGATGCCTCCTACGTGCTGCATTGGTAAAATGTCTGAGGGTTTGGACATAATGAAATGCTTACCCCACAAACTCATCTAAAAATCAGGTCATAATGTCAGTTACGTAAACCATTAATTCAACATTAATAATTAGAGTCAGACTGTGGAGGCAGTCAGGGTTAGTGAAGAGGATTGATTGCACGGCAGCTACATAATTCTATGTAATTTCCAGCAGTGGAGCTACAATAAATTCTATGAGTGCTGTAGTGGTGCAAACATGGATGGATTACTGAATAGGCTCACTGGGCAAAAGTCTGCATGCTCAAGGGGTCAGAGGGCTCTTCGCTGACTGGAACACAAAGCAACCACAAAATGATGCTGAATGAACACAAAGAGGCGACGCTAATAATGCAAGTGCAACATGCAGCAACCCTAAATTAACCAAAAGACAAACAGAATGACTAAAATACACCCAGAATAAACTGGGGGCTCCTTTTAAAAAGCTTTCACATGCCAGTGTTTCATAATCCATCCTTGACATCTGGTACACGTAAGTAAGCCTTGCTAGGTTATTCCACATGGTCTGAGCCTGGAGCCACTCTCAGCACTACTGCACACCATCTGAGTCTCCCCAAGTATGCAAATATGCATTAAACAAACTGAGTGGGCCCTGTTTTCTTACAGCTTTAGGTTCTGAGTTGAGTTGGATGCCAGCGCACTCGCTTGCAGGTGTAGTTTGTTTTTGTGCAGATGGGACAGTCAGGAGTGTGTAAAGTCTCCCGTCCTCTTTACTAAGCACTACACCTTTAGGTGCTTTGCTTGCAAGAAAATGTAGATTGTCTCTTGTTAAAGCACCTGAAACATCACTTGAGTTTCCATTTACATTAGAGAGCAACTTGCCTCAGAAATGATTCAGAGCAGTCAGTTAATGATGAACTGGATTATAGATTCCTTCGGAACATCACATATTGTAGTGAATAATTAAGCAGATTAACGATCCTGGACCAAATAAAAAAGAAAACTTTTGATTTGCTCTTGTTGATTGTTGTGAAACAACAGACTGGCTCTTTGATGAGGACGTTCCAGCAGAAAGCACAGTGACAGCACAGATTTATTTGGACAAACTCTGAGAAGATACACCCCAGTGAGTGCTGACAGGGAGGCTCTGCTCAGATGAAAACACCCCTCCTGTTGCAGACTGACAACAAGCATGTTTTACAGATAGCGGCTATATTTATCTCCATCACTGTCTGTTTCTCTGCTTTGTCTCCAGTTAGCACGCACTTACGTGGACATAGATCGTGTTCGGCATTAAAAGATTAAAAGCTGACGATTTGTTTGTTTTGGCAAAGCAGAGTTTGTTTCCCGGCTGTCTCAGCCATCATGCTTTCCACTCCAAAAATAAATAAATAAATTATGGGAAAGTTGACGCCTACACCAAACAATCCAACTAAATGATCAGTCATCACATTAATTCAGCCAGCGGCACATAACAATATTTCAGCTCCAGCCTGTGTGGGAGCTATCTGGTGTAACAAGAACGACTTCTTTAGGCATCCTCATTAAAACTTTACAGAGAAGAGGACTGTGGAGGATCCAAAACTGAAAACTTTTTAAAATTTTTCTGAGGATTCTTATGACCGATTATTAATTGATACTTTTTTAAGCTGACAAAATACTCATTTTAAGCTGCTCTGGTACATGCACGGCCATTTCTGCCCACTTGGTGGTGGAAGAGTCTCATGGCAAACATACATTCGTGCACCTATAAAGAATAAATATATGCTAACTTGTTAGCCTCAGCAGCAAAGATGCTAAAAGGCTCAGTAAAGCCCTCTTTGACGAAAACTCAAAAGCTTCGCAATTAAACATCACCTTCTTCTTTAGCTAGAATAAAGTTGGTAAATTTTCACCAGACTCGACAGGTGTGCAACATTTCACGAGTTTTTGAGCATGTTTAGATGCTCAAAAAGGAAATTAGTTTACCAAAATAATAAAAGATGGAGCGGATACAATAGAGCTGCAGCACTGTTAGTGTTCAGGCTCTAACTAAGAATAAAACTAAAGCATAATGCAAAAAAACACAAATGATAATAAAACACACAGAACCGGAAAAAGTAACTGAACCTAACTGGATACAAAAGTAACAGGAACAGAACAGGAACATGGCAACAACTCCAAACCCTGAATCCAAAAATCTCAACCATGGTGCTCATTCACCTGAATGCAAACTGCCTGCCTGGTATTTGTGCTTTCTGGATTCACATTTGGCTTCTGTGTTGTGAGTCCCTTTGCACACAGGCAGCAGAGTTTCACCTGCAGGCTCCAGCCCTCATGCTCAAATATTCATATATTACAAAGAGTAAAGTGACCTTGTTTGCATTTCTGTAATGGTGGTCTATCACGTGATAAGTGTAAGTTGACACTCAGGACTAGGCGGAGCGGCAGCGTTGCTTCCAGCTCTGGTAAAACATCCCAGAGTAACTGCACAGGACGGGGACATTGCTGATATATGAGATATATGAGTTTCTACAGGAAGATATTTACAGCACTGCACATGATTGCTCACATGAGAAAGTGCAGAAACAATCACTGAGTAAAGCAGGCGTGAAGTGACAAACTGTTCAATCTAAAAGGTGTTTCAGCAGCTGTTTAATGTGTACACTGGGCTCTTCATTCTACTTAATATGTTTTAAATTGCTTAGTTTAAATTGCACATGCAATTACTAAGTTAAGTGTTTGTTTTTTTTTATTGTGTAATTTAAGGAACTCTAATTAACAGCTGAAACTTTGTAATATTACAGTCTAATAGCTCACCTGGACCTCTCTCTAGGCTCCTCGGATTTTAGGAGGTCTTTGAAGGAGAGCGCAGTTTGTTTGGCAGCCGTCCGGCTGTGATGTCAGCTGCTCCATTTCCTGTCACCGTTCTGGGTTTCTGCTTCAAATGTTGGTGATTTCAGGATCTGAAGCCTCTCTGAGGCTCGGGGAAGACAAACGTCCGATAAAAAAAAAAACAAAGTCAGAGTTTTTGTTTTGCTGCAGTTGTCACATTTTCCTGGTTTCCAAGGAAACTGAATTATTTTCCCTCAGATGTATCCTTATGCTGTTTTCATTCTCTGACAGATTCGTGCTTCATGGAAGAGGATTAAAGGATTTTACACGTATGTCAAACATGTGCTGCTGTTTTACATGTTTGTCTTGCCTGTTAAAGAGATGCTGAAATAAAATGTAAATGTAAAATTAGTTACCAAAACAATAATGTTTTTGAAGCTTTTTAGTTTAAAAATCTCTGGCTGCATTGATGGCGTGCAGCAATACAGGTTTTATCCCAGATAGCAGACACATTTGAGCCTAATTTGGGCCACCTCTGGCATGTATGGCTCAGTTATGGCACTGGCAGATGCTCTGTAGGACAGATTTGGCCTAAATGTCATGATGCACCTGCCATCTGGTCCATTTAAGATGGGCCTGTGGATGAGATGCAGCATTTAGCAGAGGTGGGCAGGCTTGCAGCATTGCATTTCTACAGTGTTGAATTTCACAAAGTTAAATAGTAGACACTGTTGCAGATGTAAGGTTTAATGTTATGTTGTTAACTGACAGCTACTTGCAGTGTTATTATTGACTGATGCAAAAGGATCTTAAAGGGTATTTTCATTATCTCTTCCAAGTGTATAAGGACTGAACGTGGTGACACAGTTACCTGAATGGATCCTGCTAACAGGTGTTGTCTGTGTAGATTAACCTGCCAAAGCTCCAGTGTTGAGTCAGGAATATGTGTCTGGTGCACAAAGAGAAGCTGTTCGATTTATTGAAGCAGCATTCAGGAAGAGAAATACAACAGAGACGTGCTGAGGGGGAAAGACTGCAGGCGGGAGCAGACAGTCAAGTTTCCAAATCAACTGACGGTGCGGCTACGAGCACCCCAAACAGAGCTACAGGAGGCTGGTGGTGCAATCAGTACTCCATACATGCTGATGTGACTGCAGGCTCTTAGATGTCATGTGTTAAACTGACTTCACAGTTCACCTGAGATCTGAGTGTCCTCAGGCTGGACAGAAAGCACAACACAGGATCCAGAGGGAAAACTCTGATATTTGTCTGCTAGGGTTAATCATCAGGTCAGGTGTCGGCAAAAAACCCAGAAATGAAGATACGATTAACTGCAACAAAAGTACTGTTTAAAATTAATGTATTTTCATTCATTTATAAGATATTGTTTTTGCAACGATTTACTTTTTAACCAATCAGCCTTTTTATTACTAAGCAAACTATTAAAGAAATTAAGGAAATACAAAAATTAATACTTTTGAGATACATTAATCAATCACTTACTTTAAAAAAACATTTAATAATATTTTAATGAACAAATATACAAATTAAAATCAAATAAACATATAAATAAGTAAATTTATAAATAAATAAATTCAAATATAGAAAGAAAATGGGAATTCATAGTTCGTATACTTTTGTGTATACCTATTATTTTTTTTATTAATCTTATTAAATTTCAGTTTACAGTAGTTGCTGTCAGCTTCCACTTGGAGTTTTACAGACTGGCTCTTTGATGAGGACGTTCCAGCAGAAAGCACAGTGACAGCACAGATTTATTTAGTTCTTAATTTAAAAAAAAAATCCTCAGTCCATCCATCCATTTTCTTCCACTTATTTGGGGGTAGCAGCCTCAGCAGAGAAAACCAGACCTCCCTCTTCCTAGTCACCTCCTCCAGCTCATCCAGGGGAGCACCAAGGCGTTCCCAGGCCAGCCGAGAGATATAATCTCACCAGCGTGTCCTGAGTCTGTCCCGGAGCCTCCTCCTGGTAGGACATGCCAGGACCACCTCACCAAAGAGGCACCCAGGAGGCATCCCAGTCAGATGCCCGAACCACCTCAACTGGCTCCTTTAAATGTGGAGGAGCAGTGGCTCTACTCTGAGCCCCTCCCGAATGGCTGCGCTCCTCACCCTCTAAGGGAAAGGCCAACCACCCTTCGGAGGAAGCTCATTTTCACCGCTTGTGTCTGCAATTTCATTCTTTCGATCACAACCCAAAGCTTGTGACCATCAGTGAGGGCAGGTACGTAGATCAGCGTTAAAGCGGCAACTTCATTTTTACACTCAGCTCTGTTTATCACAATGGACCGGTCCAGCTACTGCATCAGTGCAGCCATGACCCCAATCCATTTGTCAGTCTCCCATTCCACTCCGCTCTCTCCTTATTTGTGAACAAGACCCCAAGATACGGAAACTCTACTTGGAACAGCAACTCGTCCCTGGCTCAGTGTGGGCATTCCACTTTTTTCCAGCTAAAAACCATGGCCTCAGACTTAGAGGTGCTAATTCTCATACCTGCTGCCGTCACACTCAGCTGTGGACCGCTCCAGTGTGAGCTGGAGGCCACCACCTGATGAAGCCAACAGGAGAGTATCATTTTCTGCTTAGCATCAGTGGTCATAAAGGGATGGACATGGTCACAACAGTACTCGAGTAGGCTGTGGAGTTTAAACGATGCTCAGCACGAACTTCAACATGCTGTCTTGACCATGTCTACATGACTTGTATTGAGTTGCATGAACAAGCAGTTGAAAAGTGCACCCTATAAAGTGACTGGTGTTAGTATTGTTTAATGCATGCAGTCAGTCATCAAGGTGCTCATCGGTACACTCTAACTCATTGAATTAAGGGCAGAAGTGACTGAAAATAGAAATTTAACAAACTGAGATGTTAGATCTCAGGTCTAGATAGGCTCTCTATTTAATGGGTCTGAGTCCCTAATTACCCTAATAGCAATCACCAGAAACTAGTTTAACACAGTGCTGGGGAGATGAACCTGGCTCTAACTGCCTACTTTTCATCGCCTACCCTGCTTCCTCTAGTACTACATTTAATTAGGCAGCCAACTAGTCAAGTACAGTTACCAGCCACTCCTGTTAACACCAGTCCTGTCCTTAATGATCTGCGCACTCTGTGAATTGCTAGATTTTACCTTAATGACCAGGAAAACATGCTCCAAGGATCTGTTACTTTCATGGGCAAGAACAACCTGTTAAACACTTTAAAAAGGTTTCCTGGACAAAAGATTTCATTTTTATGTAAATGAAGAATCCAAAAATATTCAGTATCCAAGATTTATTCTGTGTCTGCAAGTTGAATATTTATTTAAACATTTAGGGAGGGACACACTGTAGCATGCAGCTCAATCAGATTATAGAAACAAGGAAAAATGGTTGCATTGCCAGAACAAACAACCTTTCCCAAACCACCTGGGAGGAAAGAGGAAGTGGAAACTCCACACAAAGTCACAAAATTCCCAGAATTCCACAATCCAGCAGTGTTTAATGAGCAGAGAAGAAAAGTCTTACACCACCAATTTCCAGATGACAGCTGTTTGGTGATGGATTAATCCTCTAGTACTTCCTCTTGTATAATCCAAACATATGATTGTGACACTTTTTTGACTTTCATATTGTGAAGTTGACTCTGAAGGACTCGCAGCACTTTGGCTCACTGAGGTGTTTTGAGTCAAAGACTTCCACTGCTGTCAAAAAATCATCCGATCCCGGTGACTCTGAGAAGTGTTACTCACACTGAATATTAGCAGTTTATGTTTTTAATGTAGATTCAGATTTGATTCATGTTAATCTGTCTAAATGGGACCTTAATGTTCAGTTAGCTGTATCTGACCTGAGAATCAGCAGCTTCATGCTTCACCAGCTCTGAAAGTACATCTCTAACTGTAAAATCCACCCAAATCCAGACAATCCCCGTTCTCCACAAACGCTCCTCCTGATGGCTCACAGCACACGAGTACTTCTGGTACTTCTTTGAGGCAGAAAGGAGCAATTTTTATGCCAGAGCTGCAGTTTTTTTTTTTTTTTTGTTTTCATGCAGCAGCTCAGAGAGTTGACCACGGCTGTCACACTGCTGAGACTGTAATCCTTTGTGTGTGTGTGTGTGTGTGTGTGTGTGTGTGTGTGTGTGTGTGTGTGTGTGTGTGTGTGTGTGTGTGTGTGTGTGTGTGTGTGTGTGTGTGCATACGCGCCAGTGGATTTCTGAAGGTGTAACTTAGTCGTGCATTGCTGCAGACACTGAAACCTTTTTAAGCTGTCAGCTCCAACATCTGGTCTTTACAGCAGCAGTTAAAAGGTGTGTGCAGATGCTTGTGTGTGTGTGTGTTAGCCACCATACTGTCTGTGACAGTGCAACAGCAGTGTAAATGCAGTTTAAATTTTAGATGACCTTCATGCCCTTAAACTCACATTTGTTTTCATGTGGTGTACACACACACGTGCGCGCGCACACAGTGCATCACTGAGCAGTGTGACAGCTGTGGTCATGACCTCAGATCCAAAGAGCTGTTTCCTCAAAAACAAATAAAAAAAAAAAATGCTGCAGTGACGTAAAAAAAAGAAAAGAAACAGAAAATACTCGAATGTCCCAGCTCGGCATGATTGGAAGAACCTATTCCCAAATTTATTAAAACAACAAAACTATAACTTACAGACTTATAAAACATTTCTTTGTTATTATTGCATTGTAAATGTTCTATAATCATTTTGATATTGTATGACCTTTATTAAAAAACAAGGCCCCTTTTCTCCAAGTTAAAGAGAACAGGGATCAGTCATCTTGTTATCAGTAGGGTTTAATATTTTTCCCGAAAATGACATGAATCAAATCCCGGGAAATGACGAGCCATTTCCCGGGAATCCCGGGAAAAAGTTTATTTATTTTTTTATTTTAATTAGGCCTTCTGTAGCCTGTGTCGGCCTTAACCTATTCTGATATTGTAGAGGTAGCTTTCCAGCTATGTCCTGTTATGCCCAGTAGGGGGTAACGTCGGCTTGATTAACGCAATAAAACCTACATCTGGACATTCGAGTGCTCGAGCTATGCGGTGTTGTATCGTTCCTCAACACTCCCCTAACAAATATAATTCGAATATTCCTCCATTGTACATGGAATTATACCAAGATATTTTACAACTGCTGGTACAAAACAATACGGTTCATCTCCACAGCATTGATAATGGCTCAGCCACGCTGTCGTGGCGACATCTGTTACACTGTATCTCCACCAGTGGAACGCTGTAATAGTCATTGAAAAGTTAACTACCGTACTACACTATAATATGGCATAACACAGGGCCTTGAGTAATGCACCACGACTTGGTCATTGCCATTCTGGCAACAGCAAATTTATAACACCGTGTCTGAGGGTTAAAGTAGGTTCGCTGTGAATCGTCTATTGAAAAACTGGCCAATCCTTATAGCCTAAAAAATATACATTTTACTCAACTCCATTTTAAAAGCGAAATATGTTAAAGCAATCTATTTCATGATCATTTCTTCACCCATTAGGCCCGTATCCTAATTCATGATTGTTAGTAAGCGGCTGCAAACGAGGAAAAGAAACACTCGAAGTTAAACAGATATTTCTTTATTGTTCAGGGCAGGCATATTTTATAGGCTATATAATGCAATATAACAATATATAATAATATGAAATTATATAATACAAAATACCTTAGGGTAAACACATTGCCTACGATTTCAACAAATTAAAGAGGAAAAAAGTACAACTGTGTAATACCTCTATTAAAACGCTTGAGATGAAGGCTGAAGCCTTAAACGGAGGCTGAACGTGCCTGAAATGAAGAGTAATGCTTTTCGCATTAAACGAACCCTTCTCTCAATATTTCCTTTAAATTTAACATTCTGAAGCTTTCTTTTCTTTCTGAAAGTCAAATCGACGCGCGCGACTTTTTTCCCGGTTTCCCGTCTAACGTTTCCCGGGAAACGGGAAATTGTTCTGATCGCATTTCCCGGGAATCCCGGATCCCGGGATTAAACCCTAGTTATCAGTGCACAGTTCAGTGGCAGCATGCATTAGTGCACACGGCAGGGGGAATGTCCACATCTGTAAAGGCCCCATTAATGCTGAACCACAACATGTGCTGCCATCACACAGGGCAGGAGTTATCAACTACATTTGTCTAAGGGGCAGAATTTTTCTCAGGGTAAAATAGAATTAAATTAATATTGTATCCTAAGTGATATATTATTTTTTGAAATATTAACACAAAGCATACAAGCTTCAAGGAGCCATACCCTGAACATTCAGAGGCCTGTCAGAGAAAGCTTGCTGCTTTGAAATCTCAGTACTCCCATGCCTTATTGACCTAATGAACAAGAGAGGGCAACAAGGGCATCTCTGCAGAAACACAACGAGCCATTTACTGATGCTAAGGTTTTTAAGCATGGTGGCTGTTCTGGAGGAACTTGTCACTGACAAATCTATGGACAGGATAACTGCATCTATTAAACAGATATCTCTGTTTGCTGAAACCGTTGATCGCCTTGTTCATGTTTTGGCAGAGGATGTCCTGCAAAATCAAAGAAGGCCGACAGCCATTGCTGGCTATTGATGAGTGCACCGACAACACTGACGTTTCTCAGATGTTTGTTTTCGTCAGATATTTAATGGCAAAGTTTTCAAAGAGGAGCTGCTGGCCTTGATTCCAATGGAGGGCGTTTCCAGTGGTGCTAATATCTTTGGTAAGCTGGAGGAGCAATTTCAAAAGCATGGACTGTCATTTGAAAAAGTCAACCTGGTTGTCACAGATGGCGCTCCTGCCATGATTGGCAGAAACAGGGGACTAGAGAGCACACCAAAGTGTGCTGTGTGCAAAATTAAGTGGCGATCTTAAAAAGGTTAAGGACAAAACAATGAAAATAATTAACTCCATCAGAACAAATTCAAGAACACAGTTCTGAAGCCTCTCATGATGATCTCTGATGACACAACAACGTGCGCTGGCTCACTAAAAGCAAAGCACTGGAGCGTTTCTTTGAACTCAGTTAATCAAAAGCAGCAGCTGACCATCAGACAGAGAATGCATGTGCTACATTGTATTTTCAACAGCTATAGTTTCCTATTTCCTAGCACTAAATCTACAACTGCAGCGGGAAGAAAAAAACTACAGTGATATGGTGGAAAAATGATGCCTTGGAAATAAGCTTGTTGTCAGGGAGGCTGGTACACATTAGCACACAGCTGAGGGAAAATTTCTCTTCCAGATTTTGTGACTTTGACATTTACACTGGATTTGTGTGTGGCCCATTCACTGACAGCCCAAGTGGAGAATTCTCCATTAATGTAAGGAGGGTGATGCTGCGGGATGAGGTGCCTATTCAAGGGGAACTGACTTTCCGGCCACTGGTGCCATGAAGGCTGCTGTCCATGGTGCTGAAAGTTTGAGTGCTGAAAGTTTGAGTGCCTTTTGCGTGGCTTGTCCCTTAGAGTATGACACACTGAACACACTGATCATGTATGTTCCCACCATGTTTGGATCAACATACACCTGTGAAGCTGTGTCCTCAAAAATGAACTCCATAAAAACCCATGAGATGAACTGACTGCCAAACCAGTCTTTGGAAGACTGTTTGCACTTTTGTTGTGGGGTTTGTTTATGTTTGATTTTCTAGTTCCTTGTGTTTCCCAGCGTTCAGTGTCAGGTCTGCGTCTCTGTTCCTTTGAGTCACTTCCTGTTTTATTTTGACAGTCTCGTGTTCCCTGTGCTTTGTGTTTAGCTTTGCTTCCCCTTTGTCATTAGGTTCATTTGTTTCACCTGTTGTTTCCACTCTCCCTGATTTCCTTGTGTGTATTTAAGCCCTTAGTTTTTCTCTGTTCTTTGTTGCACTGTTGTCATTGTTTCCCCTCTTTGCTGTGTTTTTCTAGTTTAGCGGTTTGTTTTTCTCTTTTCTCGCAGGCTTCCACTTTGTTTTGCCTAGGTTGAGATTTCGAGTTTTTTGTGTTATTGTATTTTTCAAGTACCTGAAAATAAAGCAGTTTTAGTTTAAGTCCGTGTTGCGTCCTGCATTTCAGTCCTTTCCCTCTCCACCCAGCCCCCACCGTGACACATTCACTTTCCTATTGCTGGAAAAATGCACCACATGGTCCAATCAAAAAAATTATATGGCAACATCTTGCTGTTGGAGTGACAGCAGTAAAATAGACACAGCAATATTGATAGTGAGTTTTGAAATTTGAGAGATTTGAGTTTTTTTAGCTTGTTTGGAGTGTAGTTAGTGTGTAGTGTAGTGTGTTTGTGTAGTCATGGACAGGCAGATGCTGCCAAAAAGCCACTGAAGGAAGACTCTGATGTGAACGCTCTCCCCAGGTGTACAACAGGAGAAGTGACACACCTGGAAGGGAGGCCTGTGAGGGCGCCCTCTGTCTGTGGTGGGCAGGAACTATTTTTTGGAGCAGCACAAATTATTTGTGTTGCATCTTATTGAGACACCTGACTGAGTTATTGTCTGCATTTTTATGTAAATAGTTGTATATAACTTTGTCGTTTGATAAATTTCTGCATAACATTTTGAAAATTACAACTTATATTTTAAGTTATGAAGACTGTTTCTTAAACTTGTGGTTTTGACATCTTCCATCTTTCTCCATCTCATTCTCATTCTCTCTCATTCTGGGAAACAGCAGCTGGACCTTTAGCAAGCAGACACACTGTGTGACAAACTGCACACACTTTGTGTGTTTGCTGATATTTGTTGAGCTGATAGAAATGTTGCATTTAAAATTACCTGCCACAAATCTTCTCTCCATAAATTCTCGCTCCTCTTCTGTCACCCTAGCTAGATGCTGAAGTACCACAACTTACGGACATCTGCACTTGGTCCGGCTCCCTGTAACCCCTGAGTACAGAGGCTATAAATTATATGGTTTTACCTCTTTCATCATTTCGTGTATGTGCTAAGCCCCAGTGATGGAGGATACTCCAGTATGATTGTCTGTGTTATTGTTCCTTCATTTTTAGGCTCAGATCAGTTTGATGTTTGAAGGCGCAGTGACCGGAAATAAAAACTTCACTCACACATTAAACCTAAAGTAAAGAGCCTGTTTTGAAAATTTAAGGAGTAGAAAGTACAAATATTTGTGTGAAACTGTAAGGAGAAAAAGTAAAAAGTTCTCAGAAAAATAAATACTCAAGTAGATTTTTCAGGTATCTGTACTTAAGTACAGTATTAAGTACAGTACTTAACAAAGTATTTGTACTTTGTTACTTCCCACCTCTGTCTGTGGGCAATTTAGAATCACCAGTAAACCTAACCCCACTAATTGTATGTCTTTGGACTGTGGGAGGAAACCGGAGTACCCGGAGAAAACCCACGCACACACGAGGAGAACATGGAAACAGATTTTGGATTGGAACCCAGGACTTTCTTGCTGTGAGGCAATAATGCTAACCATGATGCCACCATGCTGCCCAATTTTGATTTATTTCATATTATTTGATTTAAAAGGTGGATTTTGTAATTTTTTATGACCTTTAGTTTAGTGGATGTTCTGTTTTTTCTGTTAAACAGTTTATTGGATCAGTTATTTAAAACAAAGTGTGTGATTTCAGCTAGAACAATGTGCTTAATGTTCGAGTTGTGATCACCCCGCCTAGTTTAGATACAGAACAGTGAGGTGCCACATATACAAATGGAATGATAACAGTGAGTGTCTGGGGCATGCAGTCCTGCATCGGAATCACCACAGCAATGACAGACAGCACCATCCATGATGCTGCCAATAACAATACTCAGTAATAATAATAATAATAATAAGCTGTACTCTTCTGCTAATGGGTATACCTTTTATTCCCCTGGATACCTCCCAAATAAGAAAGTTAGTGTACAATGAATCAGATTGCAGTGATAAAAAGCAAGTTTATCAGTGGCCTAAGAGTTCCTATCAGTGGGCATCCCAACCCTTGCTGATGAGACCAGCTGCAGCTGGAAAGAAGCCGTTCTTGCTGGAGGGGAGTAGTTCAAAATTTTTTGTCTGGGGTGGAATGATTGGCCATAATCTTTCCTGCTCACCTTAGGATCCTGGAGGGATGGAAGATTGAAACCAATCACCTTCTCGGTGGAAGACTTTTCCTTTTATCCTTTTCTTTTTTGGAGGAGATGCATGTCCACTTACAGCAGGACGAGAAGGAGCCTAAAGGGGATAGAACATGAAATACTTTTGTATTTTTTCTGCAGTGTTATGTCAGCAGATTTATTTTACATGGTCAAATTTTCAGAATAGGAGGTGATTATGTGTAAAATGCTCCTTGCAAGTCAAAAATCCAGCTGTTGTTCCAGTTCTGTGTGATGTGTTTGTGCATGACTATAGTGGGAACAATCTGCACCCATTTAATAGTTTATAATAGTTTTATAAACATTCGCACAAAGGCACCACTCAAACAATGCATCTTAGAAACTTCCATGTGTTTTTACCATACTGGCTTATCAACCTGGTCTCATGGACGATTATAATATAGTCACAACCTGCTGTTTCATAATATTAAACATGAATTTTCAAATATTTTTGATTTTTATTTTGGATGTGTTCTTCAACACGGATTTCCCAACTTTATTTTGTGTCCATGAACGTGACGTTTTATCCCATACCATCTTGGAAAGGTGCAGGATGAGTCATGTTGAGATTCAAAGCAGAGCCAAGTCTGAGTCATACATGTCACATCATTTATATAATTTTGAATGCATCATGAAAAATCTTGTTTGGTATTAAATATGTTGCTTTGTTAGGTTTATGCATTAAAAACTGCTGTGTTGGGTTTAAATACAACAGTTGCCACTTTGTTTAAAATTTTTTCTTTGGTTTCCATCGTTACTTTCTTCTGACACCAAAAACAATTCCTCCTGAAAAGCATTACTTAGAATTTTGCTCGCTGACAATTTGTGTCCAGAAAAAAACAGATTCAGTTTTTGGGCCTATTTCACAAACTGCTGTGACCGGACTGGTTTTATGTGTGTCACAACCTGGTGAAAAATATCACTTAATTACCCCAGTAATTAGAAAGAGAATAAGACTTAGCAGTCATAGCAGTGAAATGAATATTTTTTTCCTCTTCCTGTTGAAGAGATGATCCCCTCTTAATCTTTGTTTATTAAGGAAGAGGGCATCCTTAAAGGGACACGAAGCTGATCTGGCTGCATTATGCAAATCCTGCTCGTCAAACCCCAGATAAAAAAGACAAAACTAAACAGACACACAATATGTCCACTTAAATCCCCATTTAGTAAGATAGGGCAAATGCACCTCTTGTGTAGGTGACACCTTCCCAGGCCAGATCCCTGTAGCAAGTTCTTCATCTCCTTTAGTGTCTCCTTTGAGCTTGTTGTGGGAAATTGCAAAGTCTTCCTCAGCTGACTAAGAGCAGTGCGAGGAAACGTGTGCTGTCCCAGCAGGTCAAAGACGAGCTCAAACAAGGCAAACCAGCTACACATGAAATAAAAAGAAAATAAAAAGTAAGCTGTAGTTACTGAAGGTGCTCTTTGGAGATAATGGACTCAGGCCAGAAAAAACCCTCAGTCTTGAGTGCTTTATCCCGACACTAGATGGAACGCGAAGGCGCTGTCCGTGAAATATTTATAGTCATGTTATCGGGGACAAAGACCTTCATATAAATAAGGCTGCAGGTTACTGATGAGCAGAGAAACAATTGATTGCACTTTTCCCATTTAAATTCAGTCAATAATCCGATGCATGTTTCCCTCCCTGCATTTCCTCATTTATTTCATTAACTCCTGCTGCTGTAACTCTCACTGTACATCTCTCACAGCATTTCCTTCCTCTCTCCCTCTGAAGTTCATGTAGAGATAAACTTGTGACAGCAGAAGGCAGTCGGATGTGTCAGCGTTCTGTTTCTGTGTGTGTGTGTGTGTGTGTGTGTGTGTGTGTGTGTGTGTGTGTGTGTGTGTGTGTGTGTGTGTGTGTGTGTGTGCGTGTGTGTGCGTGTGTGTGCGTGTATGCAGACAGCATGGTTCTGCTTCAAAGCCCATTTTGAGTCAATGGGTGTGTCATGATGGATTTTTGTCAGCCTCCTATGGTGATCCGAGACTTTCTCAGTGTGTGTGTCAGTCGGAGAGTTTTCTGTGTGTGTTTGTGTGTGTGTCTGTGTGTGTGTGTGGTGGCTGACTCAGTACTTCAGGGTCGATCCCTGAAGCTCAACTGTCAAACTTGATATTTCTTCTTTGTTTCGTTCCCTCTCTGTTACTGTATATCACTTCCTTCCTTGTCCCGCTTTCATCTTCTTGTCTTTCTTTATCTCTACCACTATCTTTCCTATAGTTGGACAAATGAGGTCAAAAAACTTTCACATGTTCAACCTGTATTGGTCCTAATATACTGCAATATATTTAAATCTAAAATTAGGTTGAAAAGCTTTGGCTTCTTATATTTGAGGAGTAGAATAAAAAGGAAAGATTAAAGCTGTGTTCAAACCACATTTTCACTGTTATATTAGTTGATTCTAAAGACCTACCATTAATTGATGGTTCAATGTTAAATATAATCTATTTTATTAATTAGCTACTTACCACAAGACTTTAAGGTGGCAGTAATTAAACCATTACTTAAAAAGCCATCACTGACCCAGCTGTCTTAGCTAATTATAGGCCAATCTCCAACCTTCCTTTTCTCTCAAAGATTCTTGAAAGAGTAGTTGTAAAACAGCTAACTGATCATCTGCAGAGGAACAGTTTATTTGAAGAGTTCCAGTCAGGTTTCAGAATTCATCACAGTACAGAAACAGCATTAGTGAAGGTTACAAATGATCTTAGAGCCTCTGACAGTGGACTCATCTCTGTTCTTGTCCTGTTGGACCTCAGTGCAGCTTTGATACTGTAACATTTTATTACAGAGATCAGAGCATACTATAGGTATTAAAGGTACTGCACTGCAGTGGTTTGAATCATATTTATCTCATAGACTCCAATTTGTTCATGTAAATGGGGAGTCTTCTTCACACACTAAGGTCAGTTATGGAGTTCCACAGGGTTCTGTGCTAGGACCAATTCTATTTACATTATACATGCTTCCCTTAGGCAGTATTATTAGAAAGCATTGCTTCAGTTTTAATTGTTATGCAGATGATACTCAGCTTTACCTATCAATGAAGCCAGACGACACACATCAATTAGTTAAACTGCAGGAATGTCTTAAAGACATTAAGGCCTGGATGACCTCTAACTTCCTGCTTCTAAATTCAGATAAAACTGTAGTTCTTGTACTCGGCCCCACAAATCTTAGAAACATGGTGTCTAACCAGATACTTACTCTGGATGGCATTACTTTGGCCTCCAGTAACACTGTGAGAAATCTTGGAGTCATTTTTGACCAGGATATGTCCTTCAATCCACATATTAAACAAATATGCAGGACCGCTTTTTTGCATTTGCGCAATATTTCTAAAATTAGAAACATCCTTTCTCAGAGTGATGCTGAAAAGCTCATTCATGCATTTATTACTTCTAGGCTGGACTATTCTAATTCATTATTATCAGGCTGTCCTAAAAGCTCCCTGAAAAGCCTTCAGCTGATCCAAAATGCTGCAGCTAGAGTACTGACAGGGACTAGAAAGAGAGAGCAGATTTCTCCCATATTGGCTTCTCTTCATTGGCTCCCTGTTAAATCTAGAATAGAATTTAAAATCCTTCTCCTCACCTACAAGGTCTTGAATAATCAGGCCCCTCTTCTGTGGAACCAGCTCCCAGTTTGGATTCAGGAGACAGACATCCTCTCTATTTTTGAGATTAGGCTTAAAGCTTTCCTTTTTGATAAAGCTTGTAGTTAGGCCTGGATCAGGTGACCCTGAAAGATCCCTTAGTTAATTTGGAGGTTTTTCAGCCTAATTTGAAGCTCTTGTTCTAGACAGGATGAACACACTATCATTCTTAGTCAGATGTCCTTGTAAATATAGTTAATGCAGTTTAATCAGCATTTCCATTCACTACCAGTGTGCTAATATAAGCAGCTGAGAGTACTGACAGAAACATCAAGTGGCATTAACTCCCTAGTTCAGGGGTATTCAACTCCAGGCCTCGAGGGCCGGTGTCCTGCAACTTTTAGATGTTTCTCTGCTTCAACACACTTGAGTCAAATATAGAAGTCATTAGCAGGACTCTGGAGAACTTGACTGTATACCGAGGAGGTAATTCAGCCATTTGATTCCGGTGTGTTGGATCAGGAACACATCTAAAACCTGCAGGACACTGGACCTCGAGACCTGGAGTTGAATACCCCTGCCCTAATTGATGGATAATACTATAGTTAAACAAGCTCAAAAGGTTAAACAGTGAAAAACCATATTAAAAAGCATTGTGTACACCCCCCCTCATGCTGCTCTTACCCAGTCTGGTGCAGACACTGTAACTCTGTTGGTCTTCTGGGTAGTGGGGTGAGAGCCCGGTGGGTTGGACTTGTTCCTGTACATCCCACCGATGCTCAAATAGACTGGGATCCGGGGAGTTTGGGAACTCAACAGTTGAGCTTAGACTTCCTGTTACAGGTGGTGTTTTAATGCACAAGGTGTGTTTCATCTAAACAATGTTTGTCTAGATGGTTAGTACCAAAGTCCCACTGGTGGAAGGGAAAGACCCATGACTTTAATTTCAGTGATCCTCAGTAAAATGTGTCAACAATTACATTTATCTCTGTTTGAGGTAAGAGTATGAAGCAACTGCTAATAGGAGTGACACTCACTGACAGACATATTTAACTGGAGTCTGGAGTGTCTGCTTGAAACCATCCATCAGCTACGAAGCAATACACAACAAGCAAATCTGACCAATGTAAGTTTCTTTGATAGTTTTAAATCAGTCTGCTATGTTCACCATCTTTGGCAGCTGAAACCAAAAACAAGTGTGGCTGACAGGGAAGTTATCAGTGCTGCAGGCATTTGGCCATACAGCAAAAGAAATTAAAAAATTCTGACCTGATGCTGGTGCCAGATAAACAAGTCATGGATTAAATACATCATCCCCAGGGGTGCATGTCTGTTCAAGATTTAATGACCCAGCTGACATCCCAGAGCCGACCCACCAGCTGATAAAAGTGGTTTAGCGCCTCCTTCAGGTCAGCCTGTGTTATTTTAAAATTACTGAATAATTTCATCACTTGCTGCAGTGAGTGTCAAATAGGCAAAGTGCAACTGGGATAAAGGCAAGTTATTATTAAAATTGTGCTGGATGAACTGTGTGCTTCTCTCTCTCTCTGTATGTGTGTGTGCGCGCGCATTTGTGTGTGTGTGTGTGTGCGCGCGCGTGTGTGTGTGTGTGTGTGTGTGTCTCCTTGGGCAGTCAACCAGCCCTCTCATCCTCACTTCCTAATGAGATTTAATGCTGAGTTGTCCAGCTAACACACACACACACACACACACACACACACACACACACACACACACACACACACACACACACACACACACACACACACACACACACACAGAACCTGGCATTCAGATGCTGCTGGGTCCATTTAAAGTGGAACATCCCATAATGATGGTGTGTCCGTTTCCATGGCATTCAGTAGTATGAGGCTTTTGGACACAAATCAGTTCAAATTTATTGCTGAATGTCATCATCAGAAGGAACAGGAGGGAACTTTCAAAGTTTTCTGTTTCTCCCCACAGCTCCTCGTTTTCTTTCCATTTTATTTTGAAAACAATTAGCAAGTAATTATACACGTGTCTGTTGCACAAAAATTAGCAGTTAATTTACAAACTCAATGAATTAAAAAAAAAAAGGCTGACAATAAATTTACCCAGCAGCTGAGTGTGGATCATAAATACTTTCTTTAATTTGTAAATTTGGTGTATTGCCAGGATCCTACATGCTGTCTGTGTGTGTGATAATTAAAGCTGTTTTCTGCCAAGAGTAAGTAGTTATTTCTGGTATGACTCCAGTAAAAACAATGCCAAAAAAAACCAAAACACGAAGGCTCCAAGAAGACATTTACTTTAGTGGTGAAACCTTCTTCAGCTCCTCAGCCATGAGTTGGGTGTGACAGTTTAACTAATTCAGACTGTGCTGTGACTCAAATGATGTACGTCTGCGCTTTAAACTGCTGTTTTCAGTGCCTCAATGCATTGTGGTCACAATCTTGTTTATGTAGCAAACCACCATATCTGGTGGCCTTTTGCAGGTAGGAGGAGTTTATGTCCTCAACACCAATGCCAGCAAGCAAAGGGGGAAGATTTTTATCAGGCACTGATGTTATACAGCACGTCTGGTGTTAGAAGAATTATTATGTTCTGCTTTGGGGTCTCCTTTCTGCAGGACATGCCCCAAACACCTCACCTAGGAGGCCCCTCAGCTGGCTTCTTTGGATGTGGAGGAGTAGTACCTCTGCTCTGAGCCCCTCCAGAATGACCAAGCTCATCAGCATATCTCTAAAAAAGGAAACTCATGTCCACCACTTGTATCCATGATCTCAATATTTCATTCACCACCCCGCAGATTGTGGCCATAGGTGGGAGTAGGATTGTAGACCCGCCAGTAAATCAGCAGCTTCACTTTCACACTTTGCTCTCTCTTTGCAACATAGCTCGGTACATCATCTGTGCTGCTGCTGATGCTGCACCAATCCATCCATCAATCTCCTGCTCCACTCTGTCCCCACTTGTGAACAAGACCCCAAGATATCTGAACTCCACTGTTTAGGGCAGCAGCTCATCCGTGACCTGGAGTGGGCACTCCAAACTTTTCCAGCTAAAAACCATGGTGTCAGAGGTGGAGGCGCTAATTCTCATCACCACCTCTTTACTCAGCTGCAAACCACCCCCAGCGTAAGTCACCATCTGATGAGTGTGATAATTACTGTCATATTTTCATTTCTGGGATGTGCACAACTTGCCTCGTTCACACACTTAGCAAGTATGCACACAGTACTGGACGTGTGGTAACAAAAGTACCCACGATGAGACACTGTGTTGGTGAAAGATCGAGAAAGCTGTCACCATGGATCCAGCTTTACATAAACACCAGAAGGAGAATATTTTCACTCGCATGGAACAAGAAGGAAGCTCATGTCAGTACGGGATGGTTCCTTAGCATCTGTCTTTGTGTCTCAGTGAGTTGAGCTGAGATAAGGCTTGAAATTGTCTTTCATAAATTAAATGTACTTCTGAGATTGGAAATTCTGATCACCAAACCTGAGCCGGCTCTGTTCTGAGGCAGCCAGTGAAACTTCTACCAGTCAGTCTTTCTGACTGCTTGTTATGAACGAACAGCGTTATTGGAACCATTTTTACTGAGATACTGGTACAAGGTAACACACATAATGTAGTTTTAATGTGTTCTGCATGGCTGAATAGCTTTAATAATGTTTTTATTCTTCATATCTTAGACAGAGACTTTTATATTGTTGGTTTATGAGTGCTCATCTTCCTCTCTCTGTCCTTATGAATTATAAAGTCCCACATACAGTTTTAATGTAGCGGCATCAATCAGTATTTTATATGCCATAAACCTGAAGTACAACTTATGTTTCTGTCCTCCTGCACAATAAACTGCAAGAAAGCAGGAAAAATAAAATGGTGTATATGATATATTTGCTTTGGCTGCTACTGATCATTTCCAAAAATAAACTTTACTCATTTAAGAAGAATTATTTTAAAATGGTTACAACAAACTCTACGGTCACCACCGAATGAGATAAATCCCTAAAGTGTAGTCAGGGTGTCGTTGGCGTAGCCACCTTTAACAACAGTCAGATCCAATCATGAAACATCCAAAATACTCAGAGCCAAAGCTAAGACAGTAAATACCCACACAGTGCAATAAACCCAATACAACACCAAACACTTCCAGTCATGCCTGCATGGTTACCATGTGACAGCTACATAAACAGCTTCATTTTAATGAGAGCAGCTGTGGTCAGAAACCTGCTGCAGCCAAGGTGGCAGGACAGGAAACGTTTTTCAGCTTCTTTATGTTTCCTTTGGGAAACACTATGAAACCTTTATTTCCTTTTTGGGGGCATGTTTTTTTTTTTTTTGGCATGCTAAGAGAAAAAGTTATCCAACCCGAACTAATTGCTGCCCTTCTTTCGAGGTTCTTTTCATTAGCCACACCCAGGCTGAATTCCTGCCAAATTAACAAATCACTGAAGGAGAGCCTGTCTGACAAAGTGAGGCAGGCTGAAAGATCTCAAAAAGCAGCACCAAGTTTGTGACGTCTATCAGTCTGGAAAAGGTTACAAAACCAGTTCTCTGATTTGATACATGCAACAATATGCAAAAAAAAAAAGAAAAAAATCAGGAAGGGGGGAAATCCTTTTAAAATCACTGCACATCTAAACATGTGATCTCAGTGTGGATGCTGCTTTTTTTCTTTGTGGCTGTCAGAGGTTTTTCACACCAGTAAAAATGATCATTATTCTACCTCCTGACCGACTGTCTCCAATGATGCTGATAATTACAATTATCACACATTTCATGCTTGCGTTGCTTAAAGCGATCTTCCATGTAGCTTTATTTGTTTTATTAAATATTAGCGTGATGCTCATTCACGTCTATTAGCTCGCGGTATCTGACTCCTCCTGAAGCTCTGAATCTCGTCCTGGGCCATGTAGCCAGTGTTTTGCGTTTTTTCTGTTTCCTGTTGTATTTCTGCTGTATTTGCTTACAGTTTAGATTCCTGTTTGTTGTGGTTTTCTGAATCCTGTCATGAGTTATAGTTATGGTGCTTTTCATTTGCTCTTCTTGTCTTTGTGTTCCAGAGTCTGTTTGGTCCCTCTGGTTCTTCGTCCTTTGTCTTGTGTCTGCTGTATTTAGTTGTGTCCCCCGTGTTGTGCCAAGCCTCCGTTTGAATCATGTTTGGTCTTTTCCTCTTTTATTTTGAAAGTCTCCATTTCCATGTGCGTTGTGTTCAGTTTGCTTCCCCTGCCTCGTTAGGGTCACTCAGTGCACCTGTCCTTCCCAGCTGTTTCCTCTTGTCTCGTTACCTCATGTGTGATATTGTCTGCGTTTTCCCCTTTCTTTGTCATGTTGTTAGTGTTCCTGCAGGCTGTGCGCTCTTTCCTGTGTGTTGCCTTTTGTTTATTGCCACACGTCCTGCATTTGGGTCTAACCCTGAAACCACACAGCCTAACTGTGACACAAACAGGCGCATCAGGCTGCACAAAATGAGCTGATTTGATTTGTTTGGAGGATGTCTGCTCGTACGGCTTTGCTGGATTCCAGCAGAGATGCTGAAGGGATTCGAAGGACTTTTAGAGTTTCAGTTGGTATATCAGAACCCCGGCAGCCAACCAGGCTTAAAATGACCTCTCACTTGGCCTTGGAAACATAATTCTACTTTACTTATGTTTGCATTACTGGTTTCTTGAACATAGCAATCAGTTATGTGTTTATCTTCCCACCCCCAACCCAGGATATTTGTTTGCAGGAAGCATCCTGGTTACTTTAATAATCTGGGGGCCTCTGCAGCCTCAGCACCACAGCAGCAAACTAAACTAAACTCCGTAGGATTGAGTGTGAGATTGGTCGGGATTCTTCACTCAGCCATGCATTATTAAACTTTCCTTGACTTTATCAAGGCTTTAGCTAATATGAATTCATTAAATTTCATTCACTCCACTGGCATGTCTTGAAGGTTGGATGATTTTTGATTGTAACTGTACAAATAAAGCCCCAAATTCCTATTAACATACAGATTGAATAAATAAAAGTATATAACCTTGACTGAACTTTATTTCACTAATAAAGCAGCATTACGGGTCCTGCCGCTCAGCAGTAAAACACTGAGAACACACTCACACAGGCAGACACACAGATGTGCTCTCAGTCCCGGTGGTTTGATATCGATCGACGCGCTGCGACGTGTTTGATGAAGGATTTATTGCAGAGTGGAGCAGACAGGCTGGATGGAGCTATTTTAGATGAAGCTTTATTTAACAAGGTAAGTCCCACAGGGGTGGAAGTCACAGAGAGAGAAAGAGAGTAGGAGACAGAGAGAGGTCAGCTATCCAAAGGTCAGAGGTCGTCACGCAGCGCTGAACGTTTTGACTTGAAAGCAGCCGAACAGACAGAGCGAGGCTGCAGAGGATGTTCGACTTTGTTCAGCTCAGATGAGTTCAATTTATTTACCTTCGACTGCAGTTTGTCTTTATGCCGGCGCGTCTGCTTTGATCCACATCCACAAACATATTTTTACATTTCTCTCCTAATTGTGGACCTAACTTTCCTTCTCCATATGGTCAGCTGACAGATGAAATCATTTCCATTTCTGCTTTCTGTTTACTTCCTTTCTTATCTGCTGTAAAGAAATCAGTTTGAAATACATGTGCTTGAGAATTTGTGTTTTATGCTGATTTATGCTGAGACTTTGCAGAATTTCAGGGTCAAATTAATTCACGTGTTGTTTCTGCATCATACAAATAACAACTTATTACGTTTTATGTAAAAATGCTGTAAAAATATGATTTAATCTAAATATAAATCTAATTTTCCAGACTTTCATTGACTGAATTTGCCAGGATCTCTGTAAACACTCATTTCCAGTCATAAAACATGAAGTCTGTTCTGTAAATTTTGGTTATTCTACTTGTCAGGACGATCTTTCAGGATAAGCTCCTTGGCCAATGAGCATGCAGCTCCACAGTCAGACACATTTTTACAGTTTGAAAAATGCTCATGTTGGTGCATCAAACCACAGATCTCCCACTGTACAGCAGAAAGAAACATGCTGAGCACGGTATGAAAACTTCTTCAGGTCTCTGTTGATAGTTTCTCTCCTTCATAACAACTTTGTGGTGTTTTTCATAACTCATCCTGGAGTTATACTGGTGGGGCTTAGAGTTCGGGATGTCACTAACAAGTGTGCAGGCACAGGCAGCTGCAGCTGATACCTGCTTTCCCGAAGCTAATTCATCACTGAGCTGGACCACTCAACTGTGTTTGTGCTGTTGGGGCCTTTTAGAATAATATATTTTGCTGTGTGCATATGCATGCATGCATGTGTGCTTTCCTTTGAGTGCTTTTGGAAATGGCATTGCAGCTGCAGGTGTCTAATTCCTTGATTTAATTCTTGCAGCTGCAGCAGCGGTTGATATTTGTGTTTGCGAGGAACGATGCCCGAATAAAAACTCTGTGTGTGTGTGTGTGTGTGTGTGTGTGTGTGTGTGTGTGTGTGTGTGTGTGTGTGTGTGTGTGTCTGTTGTGTGTGTGTGTGTGTGTGTGTGTGTGTGTGGGTGTCTCTGGGGAGGAAGCGTCACCTTTAGCTCTTGTGGTGGAAGCTGACAGGTCATTAGCAGGACAAACACTCACCCACATATAAATACACACAAACACACTGCACACTTAAACACAATTTAACCGCCAGCAGGGTCAAAAGGGGTCACACAAAGTGACACCATAATAAGTCTCTGTCAGTCTGATCAATGACTACACCCACACACACAGTGAAAACAAATACATACACACACACACACACACATAGAGAATACCAACAAATGGACACATACAGTGAATTTTAATTAGCCAGTGGACTAAACGAGGCAGTGATCCCATTTACTGCTCACAATACAAAGAGTTTCACTTTCTCCCTCGCTCTCCTCCTCCTCTCTCTCTCTCTTCTCATGTTAACAAGTTTGTTTTTTTTCATGCGCCAAGTCATTTATCAGAGCGAGAGTGAGCGTAAACATGAATTAATCAAGTTCTGTTTGTTTCAGCACAATTAGTGATTGAATCAATTCTGCCTCTAAAGGATGCAGCGAGGGAAGGAAGAGGAGTACAGTGCCTAAAAGGGGGAGGTGATTGAAGGAGGAGAAATATGAAGGACAAAGAAAAGAGGGGAAAAAAGAAAGGAGGATGAGGACAGCGTGAGATGATGTAAGAGGAGACAGAAGAAAGAAGTGAGGGAAGCGGGAGAAGGAGGCGGAAAGTGTGGGAAATAGGATCGAGCATTTCCAGGGACGTGATAAACAAAAAACAAATGAGGAAGAGGAGGAAAAGAGGTCAGGATGGAGTTACAGGAGGGATACTTGTGGAAAGAACGAGAACATCAGGAATAGAAGTTAACAAAGAAAGGATCAAATTAAAGGAAAGGAAATGGAGCAATAAAAGAAAAATGAGTGATCAAGAGGAAATAAAATGAATAATAAAATGAATAAAATGGCAAAGAATGAAGAGAAGGGCATGAGAACAGTCTAGGAAAAGGGGAAAAAAGAAGGAAATGTAACCAAGAAAAGAAATAAAAATAATGTGTACGAAAGATGTGACAAAGGAAAGTCAAGGAATAAAGAACTGAAAAAAGGAAAGGAAACAAGGAAATTAAAGGAAGTGGTCAAAAAAAGAAAAATGAGACAGGAAATGAAAACAAAGAAAGGGGCAAAGTACAGTGAAAAAAACTGGAAAATGAAAGAACAAAATGAAGTTTAATCAAAGAAAAACAAAAGAAATTAAAGAAAAGGAACCAAATAAAAAATAAAATTCATATAAGTTTAACCAAAGAAATAATCACAAAAAGGAAGGAAATGAAAGAACTGGGACAAAAAAGCCAAGAACACAAAAGCTGTGAAATGATTCAAAGAACAAGAAAAGTAAATGAAAATGAAAATAAAAGGAAATAATCAAATGAAACCAAATGAGGAAATAAAAAGAAACAAAAATAAAATAAAAAAAACAAAGAGAAAAAAAAAAAAAAAAGGTTAACAAATTCATCAAGGGAAGAAAAAAGAAAGGAAATGTAAGAAAGTAGAATTGGGTTAAAAAAAGAGGAAAGAAAAGAAAGCAAAACAGAAGGTAAATGAAACAAAACTGTTATAGGAAAGAAAAGAGCAGGAAAAATAATGAGAAAACAGCCAAAGAATGAAAGGGTGAAAGGAAAGGACACAAGGAAATAATAAATATCTGAGAAAGGAAAATAAAATTTAATGAACGAAACAGCATCAAAGAAATTATTAGGAAAAGAAATGAACTAAGAAACTAAAGCAGGTAAAGGAAATGTAAGGAAGGAGGCTAAATGGTAACAAGGTAGCAGAAGGAAGCTAAAAAACAATATTAAAAAAAATGAAGTGAAGCAACAGGAAAGGGGGAAATGAAAGAAAAAGAAAGTAAGAAAGACAAAGAATGGGAAAAATAACTCATGATTGGTCAGTAAGAGTGAGTGAACGAGTGAAGGAAGCAGAGGAAGAGGAAGTCAAACATCAAAACAGACAAACTAGAACAACAGAACAAATGAAGAAAGAGAAAAGATGAGTGATCCGAGAAAAAGACAACAAGAAGCACGAGAAACGACAGAGACGAAGGAGCTGAGGAAGGACAGATAAAGAGGAGACACTCAGAGAGACGAGGAATGATGGAGGGAAGTGAAGGGATGAAGGGAGGATTGATGAGTGCAGTTTGGGTTTAGATGTGTGATTAGCATTTAGCTGACTGAGGTGAACTCTGGGGTTTCATCACTGTGTACTGCTGACACACACACACACACACACACACACACACACACACACACACACACACACACACACACACACACACACACACACACACACACACACACACACACACTTCACTCTTTATGAAACTATAAAGGAAGTCAAAAGTGGCTCAGTGCAAATTAGAAATACAAAAGAAAAAAGTTGTCAGAAAAGGATAAAAAATGTTTCCTCAGTAAAGACTTTTTGTTTTCCCGACACTCTTTCAGCTTTTCTTAATCCCTTTCTTCCCGACATTACCTGTATGAATGTGAATGAAGGCGAGAGAAACTGGAGTGAAGGAGTGAGATAAAGCAGGAGAAGACAGAAGGAAGTGAGAGGAGGGAAGGTGAAAGGAGGAGGAAGAGGAGGAGGAGGCAACTCAGAAAAAGATGGAGATAAAAAAAAGTGAAGGCAGGTGAGAAAATGTAGGGAATAAAGCTGATCAAGGTAAAGGAAAATGGGAAGAACAGAAAAGGATGCAATTTCATTTAAGGAAAAACAGAAACAAAAGGTGCAGAAGGAATTCAGAAAAGGAGGGAAGAGAAAGGAAAGTGAAGCAAAAGATGTAAATGAAATGAAAGGAAAAAGGAAATAAAATTACAGCAAAAAGGGAAAATTAATGCAGGAAAAGTTCGTGAAAATAAAGGAAATGCAATAAAATAAAGAAATGAAAAAAAAGGAAATAAGATACAGTAAAATAAAGGGGAATGAAAGAATGAAGAAAACAAATAATGCAACACAAGGAAATAAGGAAGAGAAAGCAATTGAGTAGAAACACAATGAAAAGTAAAAGGTGACGACAGTCTAATGACAAAGCTAACGATGAACGGCCAGCACGTCACTTCAGTGAAAAACAGTTTCTAATAAACAGTCTGGAAGTCAGAGCCTCTGAGGGTACCGTCTCAGGGATGAACCATTTTAAACCTAAAGGTACTTTAAGGGGCGGCACTGCAGAGAAAGAGTTAGCATTGTCACCACACGGCAAGAAAATATATTAAATTATTTTCTGAGTGTTTTTCAGGAGATTTTTAAGATTTTGGATTTTGTCCTGTTGTGATTCATTTCATTCCATCAGCTTCCACACGTGCTGCTTTCTCTCTTCCTGAATATGTAACTCTCCTAATGATGCTGGCTGTGCAGAAACTCCTGGTGCTGATCTCCTTCCATGTTCTTGAGTGTAATGACCTCAGAGATTCCAGCAGGGCTTCAGACTCTGTAACTGTGTTACCCCAAAGCCATGCCTCTGGCCCTGTGCAGCCGGGGCCCATATTACACTCCATCTGATTCACTTATTTCATTCAATTAGGTGCACAATTCCCTGGTATTCCTCAAGCTATTTCTCTTTAACATTGTTCTGCTGTCAAAATGTCAAACGTGATAAAAAGCATCGTTTTTCTCTGAAGCATGTACAGCAATGCACAGCGCCTCAGAGTCTTTCTTTTCACAGTGGATAGAAATGATAACCCGGAGCCCTGTTCTTGACCTCACGATGCTGCTCTTGGCCCACTGCTAATAGGAATAAACAGACACGGTGATGATCAATCTTTTAATAGTCCCTTATTGTCACAGTTTCACGTTGATTTTTCTTTTTTGATGAAAACAGCTTTGCAAATTAAAACTGTTCACCCCTCACTTCCTGTTTGTATGGTGACTGTTTTAGCGAGCAGCTCAGTGTTGCGGCGGTCCTCGATATCAGCTGAATCTCCAGAGCGTCCATCATCCTGCAGATCTGACAGACTCCAGCTGTGCTGCCTTTTACTGCAGATGAAGCTTCAGCAGGTGGTTCAGGTTCTTTCTGTCAACCTCACCAAGTCTGCATCCTGAGTGGAGGGAAGTGGAGTGCATCTGTGGGATGAAAGACTCACTGGAGAAGCAGCTAATTATATTGCTTTGTTATTTATTTGTTAAAGAGCACTGGCAATAAATTAAGGTTTTTAATGTGTGTTTAACTTAATAAAAGGGTATTTTATTGCACGTCCCATTGCACTCACTTCACTTGTAATGAAGTGCTTTGAGAGGATGGTCATGTCCCATATTAAAGGATCTATTCCGGACACAATAGATCCCCTGCAATTTGCATCCCGTCAGAACCGTTCAACTGATGATGCTGTTAATGCAGCCATCCATACAGCCCTCCCACACCTTGAAAATAAGGACACTTATGTTCGAATGCTGTTTATAGACTACAGTTGAGCTTTCAACACTGTCATCCCAAGCAGGCTGGTTGAAAAGCTGTTCACCCTCGGAATATCACCCTCCCTCTGCTGCTGGGTCTTGAACTTCCTTACAGACAGACCTCAGGCAGTCAGAGTTAGTACCAGGACATCAGAAACAAAGACAGTGAGCACTGGGACCCCACAAGGCTGTGTGCTCAGTCCTCTCCTGTACACCCTCTTCACCTACGACTGCATCCCCTCCCAAAGCAACACCTCCATCGTCAAGTTTGCTGACGACACCACCATCATTGGGCTGATTACTGGGGGAGAGGAAGAGGCTTACAGGGAAGAGGTGGCCCAGCTGGTGTCCTGGTGCCAGGAAAATAATCTCTCCTTAAATACACAGAAGACTAAGGAGATGATTATTGACCCAAGGAAGAGAAGAGACCAGCATGCTCCATTATTCATCAACGGGACTCAGGTGGAGAGAGTGAAGACCTTCAAATTCCTTGGCACCCACATCAGTGAAGACCTAACTTGGACCTACAACACAGCACAGACTGTCAAGAAAGCTCAACAGAGACTCTTCTTCTTAAGGAAACTGAGGAAATTCGAATTATCCCCCAAGCTCCTCAGCAACTTTTACAGATGCACTGTGGAGAGCATCCTGACAAACTCCATCATGGTGTGGTGTGGAAACTGCACCACTCAGGACAGGAAGGCTCTCCAGCGTGTCATCAAAACAGCACAATTCATCTGTGGCGCTGCCTTCCCATCACTACAGGACAGTTATAATACCCGGGTAATAAAGAGGGCACACAACATCATCAAGGACCGTACCCACCCACAGCACACACTGTTCACACTCCTGCCGTCTGGCAGACGTTACAGGAGTGTAAAAGCAAGAACAACCAGACCAAAAAACAGTTTCTATCCACAGGCCATCAGGCTACTGAACCACTGACTGATTATCAAACTGTGATTACCTGCCTTTCTTTTCATCTGTATATATAATATATATCTGTATATATTGCACTTGCTTTATTATTTATTTATTTTTATTTTCTACGTTTACTTTCCAAATATACTAGTTCTTAAATTTTATTTTAACTTAGTTGCTTATTTCAATTGTTTGTAAAGCAGTCGCAAGTAAGAATTTCATTGCTCAGCATAACCACAGTGTTTTGCGGTGTACATGACAATAAACGTCTTGAATCTTGAATCTTGAATCAAAACTGAAAAATAACTTGAGCCTAAGTGGTTTTGAAAACCTGCCCTCCTTGAAAAAAGCATAGATATTGGTCGTTTCTGCAGCCATGTTTTACGACCAATATCTACATTTTAGAATGAAATAAACTTCTGGTTGTCGTAGACAAAAGTGTGTTTCATTAACGTGTTCGGTTTTCTCTGGCAAATTCTGAAAAACAAATATGTAAATATGGGTTTCCTCAGATTTCAGAAACGTCTACGCAGACTAAATGGCATCAGATGCAAGCAGAAAAGTTAAAACAATAAATAAATTGACTATTCTTTTATATATATATATATATATATATATATATATATATATAAAATGCTTTACTTGAATACTTGGCCACTCAAAGCATTTTATGCAACATTCCTTATTCAGCCAAACACTTCAGTATTTTGCCCGCGGATACTTTTGCATGCCGACTGGAATAGCCTGGGATTGAACCGTCATCTGTCAGATTAATCGATTACTGTTTTACCTCCTGATCTATGGCAACATTACCCACGGACGTGACCACATGATACGCGGAGCCACGGGTAGGAATGCTCATTTTGGAAACGTTCATATTTCAGGGCCTGCAGAAACGATGGATACTTGGGTTTGGATTAGAGCACATATTGAGTTTTGATGCCTAAACGTAACCAAAGAGTTCAGCTAAAAACAGAGTTAGTGACTTTCCTGGTGGAAGGTTTTGTACATCTGTACAAGCACCAACCAGCCAGCGTCCTGATTTCAGTTTCTCCATGATTGTGGTGTGGATCATTTTAGGAACAAACTACCATGAGCGTCGTGCTCAAGGGCACTTTTGATCTTGCACACTTTTGCTGCACTGTCGCCAAACGCTTACTCTTAGCGAGCTGTTGAGTTTGTCTCACTAATATAGCAGTCTTTAAATTATAAAGTGCCAAGAGGTAGCTGTTGTCAGCTGGTGTCATATAAATAAAATTGAATTAAATTCACCAAATTTAATTAACAGAACTGAAAAATAAAATTGAATTAGAAAGAAAATCGTCTAACACTATTTCTCCTGAAAATATTACAAGTAATATTTCCATATATTGCTTCATCTGCTTTGTGTGACTGTTAATGCCAGATAAATAATGACCACAGGTCTGCAGGAGTATTTGTAAGTGGTTTCTAGAGTTTCACTGATCTTTCAGCAGTTTTGTCCTCGTAACTGTATTAAACCTGATTTTCACTCTGCAGCTTCAGTTTTCCACCACTCTGATCATATCACTGTTGCTCTGCATCTGCTGCCATTCCTTTTATGTGTTTTTATTGTTTTCTCATCTTAAACTGTGTCTGTAAACCAAATCGTCCTCCTAGGACGATAAAGTTCTGAATTGAATCAGAGGTTTTTATTCAGCAAAAGCTGCCACAGAAATGCGCCAACGAACAATAACTTCTAATGGATTTATACAGAGCCGGGCAGGCTATGTGTGTGTGTGTGTGTGTGTGTGTGTGTGTGTGTGTGTGTGTGTGTGTGTGTGTGTGCTGTACTGTAGCAGTGAGTATCTGCGAACCCCTGCTGAATATAAATGACTCAAAATCCAATACTGATCTGTCTCTTTCTCTGTAACACACACACACACACACACACACTGCAGTAGTGACCAGTCCTTCAGTAAAGCTGTTCATTTGCTGCATTAACTGTTGGCTCCTTCTCAGACTGCTGGAACATTTCAGTTTTAAAGCTGCTCTCCTCATACACGCTGATGTCTCCTTCCACATGAATAGGCAGGAATGTACTGTGTGCTGACCACAAACCTGAACTGCCAAACATAATCCATGATAACTTCTTAATTTAATTAATGAATAACTTAATTTCTGCAATATAGATTGTGGTGAGGAGTGCAGTCATTCAGCAGGGGCTCAAAGTAGAGCTGCTGCTCCTCCACATCGAAAGGAGCCAGTTGAGGTGGTTTGAGCATCTGACTAGGATGCCTCCTGGACTTTCAGCTCTCTTTAATTTTTCCTGCTTTATTCTGAAAGTTATTTCCTCATTTTGTGCTTCTCTTCCTCTCCCCATTTCTGTCTGTATTAGTTCACCTACACTTCTTTCCTTGGTGTGTGGCCTGTTTACTCTGTGCTCTCAGTCTTTGTCAGATATTCAAGTCTTCTGCTTTCTGTTTCATGTTCTTCTTTGCTGGATTTCTGCTGGACGCCCGTTGGACATTTCGTTTACATTCTTTGGATCTTCCTCCTACCAGCACCTGAGCACCTAAGTATTCATTAAAATTGCTTTTATTTTACCACCTGCTGCTCAGTTTTTTCCAATTTTTTTGTGTCAGCAATTTGACACACTTGAGAAGCTTTGCATTAGGAAGAAAGCTGTCTTAAAGACAGGGAGGGCAGCCTTAAAGGAACAGAAGCTAAACGGGCGTTTTCCAGACTGATGTCAAATGAGGGGCTGCACTAGCACCTGCTATAAGATAAATAAAGAATATTGTAAACTGTGAATCATGCAGATCTACTCTAGTAGAGTCCAAGACTAAAAATATGGCGCTGGAGAGGAGAACAATAGGTCCACTTTAAATGTGACATTTTTTCATTACAAGTGATAATATCAGCTTAACAATGCCTCTTGTGTTGAGTGCCGGGACTGTGTGAGAGGTGTATACTCCATTTTTCATTTAAAGTTGATTTTCAAAGCTGAATAAGTACCTGCATTTGTATTATCTGTTTCAGAGAGAAAAGACAGAGAGCAGAAAGAAATGTTTCCTGATGTACTTTTTCAGTATTTTATCCGGGTTCCTGAAATGGAAACCATATTTAGAATAAAAGTCCACTTTGTTGTAGGTCATGGAGGCCTGTGTCATGCTGGCAGGAAGACTTAATTCAATATACAATATGTCCATGATAAATATGAATTGCATAATATTTGTAACTTGCTGCAGTCAGTCTGTGTGCAAGAAATAACTTTGCTATCTTGTGCATGTCCCACAACCTAGAACACATCACTTTGCTACATTAAACACCTGCAGGCAAGTTTAGGTTAAGGCTGCGTTTATGTTCTCCCGTAAAAGGAATGCTGTCCGTGGTACCAGCGCGGTTCTGTGGGCTGAGCATTTGGTGCTCTCCGTGGTACCAGCGCGGTTCTGTGGTACCAGCGCGGTTCTGTTGGCTGGTACCACGGAGAGCGCCAATTGCGCTGTCCTTGGTACCAGCTCGTCTCTCTGGGCTGAACATTTGGCACTGTCCGTGGTACCAGCGCGATTCTGTGGGCTGAGCATTTGGCGCTCTCCGTGGTACCAGCGAGGCTCTGTGGGCTGAGCATTTGGCGCTCTCCGTGGTACCAGCGCGGTTCTGTTGGCTGGTTCCCCGGAGAGCGCCAATCGCGCTGTCCGTGGTACCAGCGCGGCTTTGTGGTATGGTACCACGGAGAGCGCCAATTGCGCTGTACGTGGTACCAGCGCGGTTCTAATTTTGGACTGTATGGAACAATTTCTTTTACTGACTTACTCAAAGACAGGTCTAAAAGCTCAGCATCATAAAACAGTGAGATGCAATAATCAAGGTTGTAGCAGAGAAAACACTGAAGTGAAATGTTGCTGAGGCTCCAGTTGATCTCAGTGGGGCATAACCTCCAGTTTCTTCTTCCAAAACTGCATGCATGCAGTACCAGTTGCTACAAGTATGTATGTAATTTGCTAAATTGTGTTTTTAAGATTGTTCCTAAGTATAATTCATTAGGTTCTGCATTAGTGCATGTAGTGACAGGTGACTGAAGACTCCTCAAATGACAAAACAACAAGAAAGAGAAAATATCATTGAAACCGTGTCCACAGAAGACAGACTCCCTCCCAGAGGGTGTAGGGGCAGCCCATTGTGAGAGGCAGGGGGTGATCTGCAATGGTCCAGCCCCCTCCAGAAAGGTCTGGGGTGGCTCGAGGCAATGATGCGAGAAATGGAAAACAAAACTCAAAGAAAAAAGAGAAAAGAACAAAGAAGCCCTCCGTGTCTCCTTCCTGCTGGGCTCTGCTGTGGTAATTCTGGTACTGCCAGATTTCCTGTATTTTTATGTAAGCTGTTTGTCATGTTTCATGATTCATTTCATTACCTGCACACATGCACTTTTATGCATGTGCAAAAGTATTAAATGTACAGTAAATACAGAACTTCCCGCTGTTCCAGGTCTCTATTAGATTTGGTTTGTTTTTTTGTTTTGTCTCACTGCTGTTCTGACTGTATGTATAAATCTGATTAACCAGCCAAAAACACCATCACTGTGCAGAGTAAAGTAGCTGTACGTATATAGAATTACATATTTAGAATTTCTTTTCCAAAAATGACCCATAATCTCCTTGAAATGGTTTGTTCCACATCTTTGCGCATTTAGTTTGTGCAGATCTGTGAAATAAACAAATAAACACCTGCAGGGAAACCCGGCCCCACTCACTCACCAGTTCTCCTGCTTCATGGAGGGTGACATGGTGCTAGCTCACTTCAGATGTTCGTGTATCGTTATGCATGAGTCTTTAATTTCTAAATGCATCAAAAATGGAGCCTGGAGCACACTGGACAACAGCCAGGTGCTATTTGTTAAAGCTAAACAAGGCTGTCATCACAAACAAAGCTTCTAGATGGATCTGCAGTTTTTATTATGCTTACAAAAATCTAATCACAGTGTTGAGGTCAACACCAGTAGCTTTAGCTTCATGTGTGTCTCTCTCTGCTCTGTGTGCGCCTGTGTCAGATTCTAAGAAAACAGAGAGCAGAGGAGAGAAGAGAAAATAGCAGCACCTTAAATGAGAACACATTTGACACACTGAGCTGAACAAAGATCACATACAACACAGTTTCTGCTTGACTATGTTTCATAAAGCGAATATGTTGCTAATGATGGATGATGATGGTGATAATGGTAATGATGGATCATGTTCCCAACTGATAGCGCTGATGCTTTTTGTTCCACGGGAAAAATGATTTATTACGGCATTAATAGCTTGTATCATGCATATGTTGTGTAGCATTAGAGAAGCAATAAAAGTGTATATCTCTCCCAGATCTTATGCTTTGTTTGGATGATTCCCCAGAAGTCCATCTACTTGTAAGTGCACATTAGCAGCTTCACTATTGATTTAAAGTTTGTCTCTAGCTACATTCTTCAGCAGAAGAGGATCCAGTCTCTTTGGTGAAGGTGCGTCACCTGCAGTGAAGAGCACGACTGGTACATGTTCATTTTTTTTTTCCATTAGTCGCGGGGTTGTAGAGCGTGGATTTACCCCTCAGGGTCAGACTGTTTGAAGAAGAACATTCTGAGCAAATGATTTGAAATGTAGCGCATGCCATCGTGCTAATGTGCCCAAACTCACAGTTCATTCAAATAACACACTTTTTAAGGCTGCATCAACACAATCTTCATTGAAAATCAAAGCTGAAGTGTCAGCGTGTTTCACACAAGGTAAGAGCTTTCGGGGGGGGGGGGGGGGGGGGGGGGGGGTAGTATGAGTATCTAGGAGAGGTCCAGCACTGCCCCTGAAGATGACCTCAGAGGGGTCAAGAACCACGTTTAAACCAGGAATGATTTTTTTGTCTTTTAGATGCAGTCACTAAACTTTTTGATCACACCTCATTAAAAAAAAAGAAAATCCTAACAAGGTTAAAAGCTTGATTTTCATTGGAGGGGGGGTTTAAAAGTAACACTACAAAGCTGTTCTTTGGGTGATGTCACATAAAAGCTCATTGAAGGTATTAGCAAGTCTCCATGCTCGCTATCAAAGATGAACATCATACAGTATCATGTGACAGACTCAGCCGCATGCTGACACCATTAATATTTATGAAATATTGTCATCAGCTGACTCCCTGCTGCTTGATGCCTTTGACAGGCTGTGACAGTGATGAAAACACAGCAGCAGCAGAGCTCAAGTGTTTGTTTCTCAAATGATTCTTAAAGTGATAATGCTCCTCTCATATTTAGCAACTGAAGTGACAAGTGTAGCTGCTTTTCATATTTAATTTTGATATTCAGCAGTTTATATTTTGTGTTTGGAACCGTGTGCTTTTAGTTTGTTCCCATAAGGCATCTTTCTTCTGCATTTGTCTCATTTATTGTCTTACTTTATCAAACATCTCTGAGCTGTCATTCCAAGCAGGATTTCAAAGACTGATTTACATCTCAGGAGAGCATTCTGCTTCGACAAAGGTCAGGACACAACACATCTTATGAAAATATCTATCTATCTATCTATCTATCTATCTATCTATCTATCTATCTATCTATCTATCTATCTATCTATCTATCTATCTATCTATCTATCTATCTATCTATCTATCTATCTATCTATCTATCTATCTATCTATCTATCTATCTATCTATCTATCTATCTATCTATCTATCTATCTAGTCTGTTCATTTTGTTTCTAAATGGCCTGCAGAGATGGATTTTATATCCTCCATCCATCATCTTTGCAGAAAGATGTAACCTGAAGAAACAGCCCACGCCTTCAACACTGCACTCAGAGTGAGGGAGTGTGCACGTCTCTGACTGTGTTTCTGTGTGTGCAAGTGCACGCACAGGGATATAATAGAGGTTAAGCAAAAAAGCAACGTGACTTCGGCTGCCTGAAGGAAAGCGAGAAGAAGAAGAAGAAGAAGAAGAAGAAGTGTGTGTGTGTGTGTGTGCGTGTGTGTGTGTGTGTGTGAGGGCTTTAGCTGAATAACTACATTCTCACCTCTGTGTTAAAAATGGCCCTGAACATTAATGTATTCCTTTCTACTTTGCTCTTCATATAGCCGAGTTTCCTCAGCTGTCTCTGTGTGATGACCTTTGCGCGTGCACACACACACACGCACGCACGCACGCACGCACGCACGCACGCACACAAACACAGTGAGCTGTTCTCTTGCAGTATTGCTGTCTTTCAGAAAGGACGAGCGAGCAGCGTGGCTGATCTTGAGTTCCTGCAGTAACAGTAAGAAGTGTTGTTGTGGTTGTGTTTGACTGACAGAGTAGAACAAACTGACCTTACCTGAGCTAATTTCACATTCACAAATAAAGGAAAACTGGTGTATACAGTGCAGACCGTGAGTATCCGGACATCTGCAGTGTAAAGTCTCAGATTGAACTTGACGTTTACATCAATGTAGAAAGAACTATAAAGGAGAAATGGCTTTTTTAAAAACACACATAGTGCCAGAAGTTTAGGGGTTCAAAAGTTACTGGATCTTCTGAACCTTTGTTAAATCATTGAATGGTGTCAGATGATTTCTTGCACAGCTGAGCTGTCATTTAAAGATGAACTCACAGAGAGTTAAGGCAAACGTATTCTGCTTGTTTCCATCTCCATATTTTCATTTTTGGATGACTACAGTGGCTTAGCAATGTATCACAGATCTTTATTATTCCATATTTATATTATACTCACTGGGGATCTTGGTGAAGCCAATCAGGTCATCACTGCTGTACATATGATTATCTACCATTGTAACTATATGACAGAAAACAAGGAAATGTATAACAGGTTCCCTTTAAGGCAAAGTTCTTAAAGTGGCCACAAGCTGCTGACACTAAAAAGGGAAGAACAGAGCAGCAGGTGGTAAAATCAAATCAACTTTAATGAATACTTACAGACGATAAACAAGGTGCTGTTAGAAAATCAACCCATCCACACATCCATCTCCTCAGCAGCTCATCCAACTCAGGGTTGGGTGGAGAGGGTTGAGCCTAACCCTGCTGTCATTGGGTGAGAGGTGGGGGTCCACCCTGGACAAGTGAGTGGACCAGGCACAGCAACAATTAATTCAATTCAATTTTTCAGTTCAATTGTATTTATATAGCGCCAAATCACAACAAACTGTCGCCTCAAGGCGCTTTGTATTGTGGGTAAAGACCCTACAATAATACAGAGAAAACCCAACAGTCAAAACGACCCCCCTATGAGCAGCACTTGGCGACAGTGGAAAGGAAAAACTCCCTTTTAACAGGAAGAAACCTCCAGCAGAACCAGGCTCAGGGAGGGGCAGTCATCTGCCGCGACCGGTTGGGTTGAGGGGAGAGAAAGACATGCTGTGGAAGAGAGCCAGAGATTAATATCAATTAATGATTAAATGCAGAGTGGAGTATAAACAAAGTAAATAAGGTGAATGAGAAACAGTGCATTATGTGAACCCCCCAGCAGACTAGGCCTATAGCAGCATAACTAAGGGATGGTTCAGGGTCACCTGATCCAGCCCTAACTATAAGCTTTATCATAAAGGAAAGTTTTAAGCCTAATCTTAAAAATAGAGAGGGTGTCTGTCTCCCGAATCCAAGCTGGAAGCTGGTTCCACAGAAGAGGCGCCTGAAAGCTGAAGGCTCTGCCTCCCATTCTACTCTTACAGTAAGTATCCGAGGAACCACAAGTAAGCCAGCAGTCTGAGAGCGAAGTGCTCTGTTGGGGTGATATGGTACTATGAGGTCTCTGAGATAAGATGGTGCCTGATTATTCAGGACCTTGTATGTGAGGAGAAGAATTTTAAATTCTATTCTAGATTTAACAGGGAGCCAATGAAGAGAAGCCAATATGGGAGAAATCTGCTCTCTCTTTCTAGTCCCTGTCAGTACTCTAGCTGCAGCATTTTGGATCAGCTGAAGGCTTTTCAGGGAGCTTTTAGGACAGCCTGATAATAATGAATTACAATAGTCCACCCCAGAAGTAATAAATGCATGAATGAGCTTTTCAGCATCACTCTGAGAAAGGATGTTTCTAATTTTAGAAATATTGCGCAAATTCAAAAAAGCGGTCCTACATATTTGTTTAATATGTGCATTGAAGGACATATCCTGGTCAAAAATGACTCCAAGATTTCTCACAGTGTTACTGGAGGCCAAAGTAATGCCATCCAGAGTAAGTATCTGGTTTGACACCATGTTTCTAAGATTTGTGGGGCCGAGTACAAGAACTACAGTTTTATCTGAATTTAGAAGCAGGAAATTAGAGGTCATCCAGGCCTTAATGTCTTTAAGACATTCCTGCAGTTTAACTAATTGATGTGTAGGTAAAGCTGAGTATCATCTGCATAACAATGAAAATTGATGCAGTGCTTTCTAATAATACTGCCTAAGGGAAGCATGTATAATGTAAATAGAATTGGTCCTAGCACAGAACCCTGTGGAACTCCATAATTAACCTTAGAGTGTGAAGAAGACTCCCCATTTACATGAACAAATTGGAGTCTATGAGATAAATATGATTCAAACCACTGCAGTGCAGTACCTTTAATACCTATAGCAAGCTCTAATCTCTGTAATAAAATGTTATGGTCAACAGTATCAAAAGCTGCACTGAGGTCCAACAGGACAAGAACAGAGATGAGTCCACTGTCAGAGGCTCTAAGAAGATCATTTGTAACCTTCACTAATGCTGTTTCTGTACTGTGATGAATTCTGAAACCTGACTGAAACTCTTCAAATAAACCGTTCCTCTGCAGATGATCAGTTAGCTGTTTTACAACTACTCTTTCAAGAATCTTTGAGAGAAAAGGAAAGTTGGAAATTGGCCTATAATTAGCTAAGACAGCTGGGTCAAGTGATGGCTTTTTAAGTAGAGGTTTAATTACAGCCACCTTGAAGGTCTGTGGTACATAGCCAACTAATAAAGACTGATTGATCATTTTTAAGATTGAAGCATCAATAATTGGAAAGACTTCTTTGAACAGTCTAGTAGGAATGGGATCTAACAAACATGTTGCTGGTTTGGAGGAAGTAACTATTGAAGTTAACTCTGAAAGATCAACTGGAGCAAAAGAGTCTAAACAAATACCAGCAGTGCTGAAAGCAGCCGAACATGAAGAATAATCTTTGAGATGGTTATGAATAATTTTTTCTCTAATGTCTAAAATTTTATTTGTAAAGAAATCCATGAAGTCACTACTAGTTAAAGTGAAAGGAATACTCGGCTCTACAGAGCTCTGACTCTTTGTCAGCCTGGCTACAGTGCTGAAAAGAAACCTGGGGTTGTTCTTATTTTCTTCAATTAATGATGAATAGTAAGATGTCCTAGCTTTACGGAGGGCTTTTTTATAGAGCAACAAACTCTTTTTCCAGGCTAAATGAGCATCTTCTAATTTAGTGAGACGCCATTCCCTCTCCAGCTTTCGGGTTATCTGCTTTAAGCTGTGCATTTGTGAATTATACCACGGAGTCAGGCACTTCTGATTTGAAGCTTTCCTTTTCAGAGGAGCCACAGTATCCAAAGTTATACGCAGTGAGGATGTAAAACTATTGATGAGATAATCGACCTCACTGGGAGCAGAGTTTAGGTAGCTGCTCTGCACTGTGTTGGCACTGAAGAGCATAACAATGAAGGAATTAGATCCTTAAACTTAGTTACAGCACTTTCAGAAAGACTTCTACTGTAATAAAACTTATTCCCCACTGCTGTGTAATCCATTAAAGTAAATGTAAATGTTACTAAGAAATGATCAGACAGGAGGGGGCTTTCAGGGAATACTTTAAGTCTTCAGTTTCTATGCCATATGTTAGGACAAGATCCAAAGTGTATTGTTTGTAATGTGGGTGGAAGCCAGAATAGTTGGGGAGATTAGAACCATCGCAGACACAGGGAGAACATGCAAGCATCAAACTTTATTTCACTCTCGGGAAAAACCAGCGTGCCGCATCCATCCACTGCATTTCCTCTGGATCTTCCTTTATTCTGTTAACCTTCCCTTGCCACACATCCACATTCCTCTTCCTCCTTCATGGGCAGGCTTTTGTCCCCATCTCTGAGCCCCGGACTCTGTTCAAGGACTCTACAAATATGCATTCAAATACTCGTGACTTACACCTGTGGCCTTGGTACATTTTGACACTTCTTTTGATAATTCTGCATGTGATTACACTCATGATGAAATAATGCTAGTTTATGTACAATAGCAAGTTGGTTGCCTGAATATAATAAAACATTTGCAAATGCTAACGAATAATGAGAAACACTCTTTCTGTTCTGCACAAGTAAACATTTTCTAAGGATTTCACATATTGTTTTGATGACTTGAACCTTCATTTAACAGTATTTTCTGAGAATTACTGACTACTGTTGAGGATAAAAGTGAAATTTCTCAGATGTTGATTTGAAGAAAACAGGAGTTTCCGTTCTACACACAGAACAAAAACACATTTCATGGGGATGCTGCTGTTCCTGTGAAATGTTTTTATCTGCAGACGCCTCCATTTTCAGAAATTGCTGGCACTCTATTACTCTTAACCTTAAAAATAGGCTTTACAATACTTATACTTGTGACTTAGACCTGTAAGTTAACTGAGCACAATTTGTCATTGGCTGGTGTGAGATGTGGGAAAGCAGAGGTGATGTAAAGTGAGAGACAAAAACCCTCCAGAATAGAAATGTATGTAAAGATTCAGTAGCAGGAACTCCTCCTACCAAACAGCCAAACCCAGAAACATCCAGGCCAACTGTGTTTTTCCAATGAGGCATGCACACAGCTGAAGTTGACAACAGTTTCTAGTGTAAGGTGGCAGGTTTATCTACTTATTTTCATTTTTAAAAATGTAGGTAATGAAGCTGAACCAGCTGAACCAGCTTGTATGGTGTAGTGGGGAGTGGGTGGAAAAGCTGGTTCTATATATTGCATGTGAGTGACTGGAGGTGTGTCAGCCAAAAGATCCAGAGAGAAGTACAGTAGGGGTGTGCGATACAGTCTCAAAATTATATCACACTATTTCAGGAAAATTTGTATTATTTGTAGTATTTTTGATGTTACTGAATGAAAAATTCTTGTAGATAGAAGCATTTATAAGTAACTGAAGGGCATTTTCCATCCTTCTTTTCTGGTGAGCTGCTGTCATTGATGACATACTACCTAATTCAAAGTGTGCATCTATTAAAACATGGTGCCAGCAGAAGCAGCAGTAACATTACAGCACAACACCAGTGACACAGCAAGTCAAATGTAATCACACAAGTAGCTTAGGTAGTGTTTCCTTGGAAATTTAAGCAAAACTATAACATGATTCCTGAACACGTGAGTTTAACGGAAGTAGCTGTAAAACAGCTAACTGATCATCTGCAGAGGAACGGTTTATTTGAAGAGTTTCAGTCAGGTTCCAGAATTCATCACAGTACAGAAACAGCATTAGTGAAGGTTACCAATAATCTTCTTAGAGCCTCTGACAGTGGACTCATCTCTGTTCTTGTCCTGCTGGACCTCAGTGCAGCTTTTGATACTGTTGAGCATAACATTTTATTACAGAGATTAGAGCATAGGTATTAAAGTACTGCACTGCAGTGGTTTGAATCATATTTATCTAATAGACTCCAATTTGTTCATGTAAATGGGGAGTCTTCTTCACACAATAAGGTTAATTATGGAGTTCCACAGGGTTCTGTGCTAGGACCCATTTTATTTATCGTATACATGCTTCCCTTAGGATTAGAAAGCATTGCATATATTTTTATTGTTATGCAGATGATACCCAGCTTTATCTATCCATGAAGCCAGATGATGCACATCAATTAGTTAAACTGCAGGAATGTCTTAAAGACATTAAGGCCTGGATGACCTCTAATTTCCTGCTTCTAAATTCAGATAAAACTGTAGTTCTTGTACTCGGCCCCACAAATCTTAGAAACATGGTGTCAAACCAGATACTTACTCTGGATGGCATTACTTTGGCCTCCAGTAACACTGTGAGAAATCTTGGAATCATTTTTGACCAGGATATGTCCTTCAATGCACATATTAAACAAATATGTAGGACCGCTTTTTGGCATTTGTGCAATATTTCTAAAATTAGAAACATCCTTTCTCAGAGTGATGCTGAAAAGCTAATGTCAGGATGTGGTGGTGTTGTTGCTATGGTGCTCTTTTTCTTTTCCTTTTCCTCCAGGAGGCAGACAGCATGGAGCCCCTCGAGGGTGGGACTGGTGGTCAGGGCAGTCACACCTGTTTCTCGTTTGGTGGCCATCTATGCTGTACTTAAGGCTCTGCCTGATGCCCCCCTCTTTGCCAGAGTGTCTGCTATTGTGTGGTAGGAAATCCAGGCCTTTTGGATTTTGTGCTTTCGCTCATGCCTCTGTGTTTGTCTGGCACCTATATTGCTTGGTTCAACTCTGTTTCCATTTGCCAGTACTTTAGATATTCCCACCTGCCTTACCTGCCTTTTGCCTGCCTGCCCTCCTGGACAACCTCAAGGCCTTCACAGCAACTACATTTCCACTTCCTCGGATTTCACAAGACCGGCGCACAAGTAAGACCCTCTGCATCTACTTGGAATTATCTGTATAACACTACTTCTCGCTGCCAAACATTTACTTCTCCTTCTCTCGATCCAGAGAGGCGCCCTCTCTCCACCGGTGTGCTCCCTCCACGCTTGGTCCCTACGAATGTACGCCCTATCTGGACCTTCCCTGGGATTTTCCCCACCTAACATTTTGACTTGGTGTTGCTTCATTGTAAATAAACTTTGTGCTGTTACGTTCAGCTGTCTTGTCCTGGTATGCATTTGGGTCCTCCTTTTGCCTGCGGCTGTTAGCCGTGACAATGCATGCATTTATTACTTCTAGGGTGGACCATTGTAATTCATTATTATCAGGCTGTCCTAAAAGCTCCCTGAAAAGCCTTCAGCTGATCTGAAATGCTGCAGCTAGAGTACTGACAGGGACTAGAAAGAGAGAGCAGATTTCTCCAACATTAGCTTCTCTTCAGGTGACCCTGAATCCTCCCTTAGTTATACTGCTATAGGCCTAGACTGCTGGGGGGGTTCCCATAATGCACTGAGTGTTTCTTTTCATTCATCTTTCACTCTTTTTTTATACCCCACTCTGTATTTAATCATGAGTCATTATTAATCTGTCTCTCTTCCACAGCATGTCTTTTGTACTGTCTCTCTCCCGTCAGCCCCCCCTCAGCAGATGACCCCCCCCCCCCTCCCTGAGTCTGGTTCTGCTGGAGGTTTCTTTCTGTTAAAAGGGAGTTTTTCCTTCCCACTGTCACCAAGTGCTGCTCATAGGGGGTCATTTTACTGTTGGTTTTTCTCTGTAATTATTGTAGGGTCTTTACCTACAATATAAAGCACATTGAGGCGACTGTTATAATTTGGCACTATATAAATAAAATTGAATTGAACTGAATCAAACCCTACGGATTAAGAATGCAATGTCACTTAAGTTCATATGTGTGTGTGAAGGCAGACAAGTGAAAACCTTTGGCGATATAATGTATTTTAGCCCATAAATTTTTACTATACTGTTTCATGCAGCTCATATAAACAAGAACAGGCAATGAAAAATATCACTTCATCACCAAGATTGGAATTTTAAAGCAAAGAAATAAACAGGCAGTAAAGTGAAATGAAATGCCTGTTACATTAAGAATAGTCGATCCTCCTGTCAACTCATATTTCTCTTTCATTTGGAGAAATGAACCAGTGTAACTCCCCTGGCAATACAGCCAAACTGAATAACAATAAACTACACTCTCATTTGGATCATTTTAATAAAGCTAATTATCTTTATTTATAGAGCACTTTTCTAAACTAATATTACAGACTGATTTATGGGAGAAAACACCTTTGTTTAAACAAGTGGCAAGTCTGCGGCTTTGAATCATGGTAGGGCACCAAACCCTTATGAGAACCGCTCAGATACTTCCAGGCCGCTTTAACAACCTGTCAAAGCCAAACTTAATATTTACTAAAAGTGAAGCCAGTGTAGAAGTGACTAATCCTACATTCTTGCTGGGTTTGTTAGAGGTTGTTTGGAAGTCCATCGCTGCTTGGCTCAATGATCTTTGGAAAAACTTTCTCGATGAGTTTATCAGCAAATGCAGCACGATGTTCACTAATGGCTTTTTTATTTATATAGCACCAAATCACACCAGTCGCCTGAAGGTGCTTGAAAAAAGCTAAGTGGGCAGACCTACCCATTCACACATATACACAAACACACAACAGGTAGGGGGAGTGGAGAAAAGGAGGAGACCGGGACAGCGCTGGGAGGAATGAAAAAGCCTCTTTCTGAGCATCGGGAAAGATTTCACATTGTTCTGATGACTTCATTCAAGAAATGAAGGAAAGCTGTTCTGTTTATGAGAAAATGGAAAACAGTTTGAAACAGAGTTAATTTGGTAACTTGACTTCAATCCTGGCTAAACAGATCCTGGCATCGCAGGATAATGAAGTTCGGATGATGGAAAAGCTTTTAGAAGTTCCCTGCTGGTTACCAGGGAAACAGTTTTAGGGGGGCACAAAGCAGCATCTGTGTGTTACACTGAGGCATCGTGATGTTTAAAACACACACATACACACACACCCACTCCTGCCAGATGCATTGTGGGTATCAGGGGGGCAATTTAGTTCAAGTGCCTCTGTCTGAACGTGACACACACACACACGCTCACAGATACACTCGCACGCACTTGACATGATTCACCGTGCTGAGTTACAACCCAATTTGCAGGGGGAGAGTTTCACTGATGACCTGGCAACCCAGCAGGTTCTTTATTTACTATCTGGCAACCCGACATTACATTTTTTTCCAGCTGAGTCGAAGAGACGCTGGACCGTTTGTTTCAAAGCATCCATCCTTTGAAGCATGTTGGGACAAACACTTGAGTCGTTTCCACAGCGACAAGAAGCTAATTATGACCAACAAGCCAGATTACCCATCATGCTTTGCTTCAGATGTGTATGAAACAAACTGGAGTCTCATTACAACAAGCGGTGTGTTGTCATTAGATTCAATGGGTGCATTATCACAGCGGTGTGTGCGGGCGTGCCAGATGGTGACGCATCAACCATGCAGTCATTATGAGGATATGAGAATAATGAACAAACTGTCTCCTTTAGTTTCCTCCAACACCATAAATACTGCAACATAAACAGCATACATGTGATATTACAAGGTGGCGCCTGTGAGAGTTTCTAATCCTGCCTTTCTCGCAGTTTTGGAACATGTTCAGTGAGTAATTAGTCATTATTTAAGGTAAATTTGTTTGTGCGACTCTGCAGTCGCATGAAAAGACTCCTGAAGAGAATGCTGTAGAAAGACAGGACACCATGTGTTTAGCTAACGATGAGTTTCCATCAGAGAAATCAAGTTCCAGGAGAATTTGAAGGGTTCACATCAAACTTTTGTCAGGACTACCTGGAGGTAAGTACTCCCTGGAACTACAAACCTTCCAATCCCGTTTACATTTACACTGGTTGTAGAGACACTTAAGTACTGGAACATCTCCTTCTTTGCAGTTTATGTTTTCTAATCCAGACTCCTCATTTCCTCTCTACACTGCTGGAGGTAAGGTGCCTGGTAGCTAAATCAAAATTGTATTTCCTCTTCCACATATCAGCTCAATAAAGCGTTGACTTTACTGCCATTTCATTTTTAACAGCGGTTTCCAGGGCTGCATTAACGAGTTCAATCAATCAAGGTACGCCTGCATCGGTCAGATTTCCAAAGCCTTCTGCTCCACTGTAGAAGCTAAAATAAAACCTCAGAAACTGACTTCTAGGAACTCTAATGGTCCATTTCTGTGCAGACACCAGAAAAAAGGAGGTAGTACCTTCTATGTGGGCGGCATGCTGTCAGCACCGTCACCTCAGGTTCTGGGTTTGTTTCTGCTGAAATGCCTAAACGACTGTGTGTGTGTGTGTGTGTGTGTGTGTGTGTGTGTGTGTGTGTGTGTGTGTGTGTGTACTCAGCTCAAAGACATGTTTGATTAATTGGTGTCTCTAAATTGGCTGTACGTGTGAATGCGAGGTAGAGAAAGCCCTTGAGTGCATTTAATATGGTTCTGTATGCATGAAAATGGTGAATGTGTCTTGTGGTGTGAAGTGATCAGTAAAACTAGAAAACTGCAGAGAGAATCCACTCCATCCCAACCATTCCCAGAACTATGAAAAGGCCCCGGAGACAAATGTTGGACTCCTAACAGTCACTGCTGGGGTGTTTCCAATAATCACTTTCAGCAAAGAACTTTGGGTGACTTGATTGACACTTTTAATATTTCATAAATGAAATTAAAAAATAAGTTTATTGAGGTTTTGTAGCTGCATAAAGAAATCCTGGTAGACGAATCAACCACAAACTCCATGTTCAGTGATAAGAGTAAAACTATTAACTTTAACCTACCTGCTAGCTCAAAGTGTTAGTGATGAGTACTGAGTCATCCTGCTGGTAACCTGTTGTTGTGGGTTACCTTTGAATTTAAACATATTTGAGGAACATTTGTAGCTTATCTTAAATTAAAAATGACATCATTTAAACTCTAATTTCTTTCTCATTTGTCTTTTTTTGTCTTTGCCTGAGCCACAGTGAGCATCTCGGGGGAACAATACTCAGAATCTCCAGTATTTCAGTCGGATCCTCACTTTTTTTTTCCCTTTTTTTTAAAACCTTCGTCACTTAGTTGTAAACACGTTGGAAAGCGATGCCTTGTCTGGCTTTTTCTTTCTATACAATTGTTTCTGTTTCTTCAGTCAGACCTGCATTCTTGCCTGAGGTGTACAGGATCCTCTTTCTCTCCTGGAGGTAAACATGCATCCTTATATAGAGAAATGTGGCAGTGTGCACACAGTGTACCGATTGGTTCAGAACAATTCTGATTTACTAACATACGTGCAGTGGTAAGAACAGCATAGACAGATGGACATGTTTCATAAATCCCACTGTAATTTAGTTGTTTGCATAGTGTGAGAATGAATCCACACACATAGTAATTATTACAGTAGAAGTCTTTCTGAAAGTGCTGTAACTAAGTTTAAGGATCTAATTCCTTCATTGTTATGCTCTTCAGTGCCATGTGCCAACACAGTGCAGAGCAGCTACCTAAACTCTGCTCCCAGTGAGGTCGATTATCTCGTCAATAGTTTTACATCCTCACTGCGTATAACTTTGGATACTGTGGCTCCTGTGAAAAGGAAAGCTTCAAATCAGAAGTGCCTGACTCCGTGGTATAATTCACAAACACACAGCTTAAAGCAGATAACCCAAAAGCTGGAGAGGGAATGGCGTCTCACTAAATTAGAAGATGCTCATTTAGCCTGGAAAAAGAGTTTGTTGCTCTATAAAAAAGCCCTCCGTAAAGCTAGGACATCTTACTATTCATCATTAATTGAAGAAAATAAGAACAACCCCAGGTTTGTTTTCAGCACTGTAGCCAGGCTGACAAAGAGTCAGAGCTCTGTAGAGCCGAGTATTCCTTTCACTTTAACTAGTAGTGACTTCATGGATTTCTTTACAAATAAAATTTTAGACATTAGAGAAAAAATTATTCATAACCATCTCAAAGATTATTCTTCATGTTCGGCTGCTTTCAGCACTGCTGGTATTTGTTTAGACTCTTTTGCTCCAGTTGATCTTTCAGAGCTAACTTCAATAGTTTCTTCCTCCAAACCAGCAACATGTTTGTTAGATCCCATTCCTACTAGACTGTTCAAAGAAGTCTTTCCAATTATTGATGCTTCAATCTTAAAAATGATCAATCAGTCTTTATTAGTTGGCTATGTACCACAGACCTTCAAGGTGGCTGTAATTAAACCTCTGCTTAAAAAGCCATCACTGACCCAGCTGTCTTAGCTAATTATAGGCCAATCTCCAACCTTCCTTTTCTCTCAAAGATCCTTGAAAGAGTAGTTGTAAAACAGCTAACTGATCATCTGCAGAGGAACGGTTTATTTGAAGAGTTTCAGTCAGTTTTCAGAATTCATCACAGTACAGAAACAGCATTAGTGAAGATTACCAATGATCTTCTTAGAGCCTCTGACAGTGGACTCATCTCTGTTCTTGTCCTGTTGGACCTCAGTGCAGCTTTGATACTGTTGACCATAACATTTTATTACAGAGATTAGAGCATACTATAGGTATTAAAGGTACTGCACTGCAGTGGTTTGAATCATATTTATCTCATAGACTCCAATTTGTTCATGTTAATGGGGAGTCTTCTTCACACACTAAGGTTAATTATGGAGTTCCACAGGGTTCTGTGCTAGGACCAATTTTATTTACATTATACATGCTTCCCTTAGGCAGTATTATTAGAAAGCACTGCATCAATTTTCATTGTTATGCAGATGATACTCAGCTTTACCTATCAATGAAGCCAGATGACACACATCAATTAATTAAACTGCAGGAATGTCTTAAAGACATTAAGGCCTGGATGACCTCTAATTTCCTGCTTCTAAATTCAGATAAAACTGAAATTCTTGTTCTCGGCCCCACAAATCTTAGAAACATGGTGTCTAACCAGATACTTACTCTGGATGGCATTACTTTGGCCTCCAGTAACACTGTGAGAAATCTTGGAGTCATTTTTGACCAGGATATGTCCTTCAATGCACATATTAAACAAATATGCAGGACCGCTTTTTTGCATTTGCGCAATATTTCTAAAATTAGAAACATCCTTTCTCAGAGTGATGCTGAAAAGCTCATTCATGCATTTATTACTTCTAGGCTGGATTATTGTAATTCATTATTATCAGGCTGTCCTAAAAGCTCCCTGAAAAGCCTTCAGCTGATCCAAAATGCTGCAGCTAGAGTACTGACAGGGACTAGAAAGAGAGAGCATATTTCTCCCATATTGGCTTCTCTTCATTGGCTCCCTGTTAAATCTAGAATAGAATTTAAAATTCTTCTCCTCACATACAAGGTCTTGAATAATCAGGCACCATCTTATCTCAAAGACCTCATAGTACCATATCACCCCAATAGAGCACTTCTCTCTCAGACTGCTGGCTTACTTGTGGTTCCTCGGATACTTAAGAGTAGAATGGGAGGCAGAGCCTTCAGCTTTCAGGCGCCTCTTCTGTGGAACCAGCTCCCAGCTTGGACTCAGGAGACAGACACCCTCTCTATTTTCAAGATTAGGCTTAAAACTTTCCTTTATGATAAAGCTTATAGTTAGGGCTGGATCAGGTGACCCTGAACCATCCCTTAGTTATGCTGCTATAGGCCTAGTCTGCTGGGGGGTTCACATAATGCACTGTTTCTCATTCACCTTATTTACTTTGTTTATACTCCACTCTGCATTTAATCATTAATTGTTATTAATCTCTGGCTCTCTTCCACAGCATGTCTTTCTCTCCCCTCAGCCCAACCGGTCACGGCAGATGACTGCCCCTCCCTGAGCCTGGTTCTATGGAGGTTTCTTCCTGTTAAAAGGGAGTTTTTCCTTCCCACTGTCGCCAAGTGCTTGCTCATAGGGGGTCGTTTTGACTGTTGGGTTTTCTCTGTATTATTGTAGGGTCTTTACCCACAATACAAAGTGCCTTGAGGCGACAGTTTGTTGTGATTTGGCGCTATATAAATAAAATTGAATTGAATTGAATTGAAGTAATGTAAATAGTAGCAAATAAGGGCCTTTGGGTTTGTATATTATGTGCTAAACCTCTCTGCGGACCTGTATGCAATACACTTCAGGTGAGCCTCTCTGACAGGTTGCCTGAGTGACTGTGTTAATGAGTGTGCAGGTGATTCCAAGAAGCTGATTGGTGCCAGTCTGTAGGTTTAAAATTTCTGTCCAGACAAACCCTGTAAAACTCAGAAAGGTTACATATGTCATTCAGTTCTGCCAAAATGCTGCTCGATAACTTTTTGTGTCAGTGTACAAATGTTTTACCATCAGATCCCAGCGCTGCTCCAACCAACAGCCGACAGGTGCATGCTCAGGGAGCGTGAATCAGCCAATCGCTGCGTTTCATGCGTTCTGTGATTAACTGGAAGGCAAAATCTGATCTGACTTTGCTTGTTTTTGAAGCCTTTCTGTAAATCTTATGAGGCGTGAGCCGGGCACCCTCCAGAGTCCCAGTCTGAAACAGGTCTTAACTGGGAGATGACAGAGAGCGAGACTCCGGCCTTCAAGCACAAATAAGCTCATTCATCTTTTGCCTCCCCTCATCTGCATAAATTTAAATATGGAGAGTAAACAGCAAAGTGTTAGTCTGTTAGCTCACTATTGAGCTCCTGGACCAGATCCTGTTACATGTAATGTTGAAGAGAAATGCTCAATTACTCGTGTGTGTGTGTGCGTGCGTGCATGCATGCTATGCTAATAATTCCATGGAGGGTCAAGGCAATCAGAAACCTCTCACTTTTAATCAGCATCACACAGAGCTCACACTCACACACCAGCACTGCTTGTTGTAAACCAGTTTGACAACTCCAGTATGGTGAGACACGCACAGGCTCACACCTGACAGATTGAACAAATAAATGGCTGTCAGAGGCCGCATGTGAACGAGAAACAGAGTGTGACAAATACACACATGCACATTTACTGTAAGCTTAGTACACTTTCACGCTCGTGCGCACACACGCACATACGCACACACCGCTGTGCAGATAAATGAGAAGGTAAACGGTGGGATAGACGGATGCACCTATCAAAGAGACGAGAGAAGCAATCTGTTCTACATTTGTACAGTGAGCTGTCAAACATACATATTGTGCAAATACACACTTTGCAGCGCTCACTCTTCTTTGGTCTCCGAAGCAATCTGGGACTGCAGAGGCAGAGAAAGAACGAGGCAAAAAAATAAAAAAATAAACAGAACAAAAGATAAAATAAAAGTGAGTCCCAAAATAAGTCCTTGACTCCAAGCTGCTGTTTGTTTTCTCAGAATCAATACCTGCCATTCACCCAGTGAGCACAGAAACCAGAATCCATCTGCTTAAGTCTGATGGTATTAACCATCTGCAAATGTGCACATGCTCTTTCAGTTTCACTGAGCACCTGCACCTACAGATACACATGAAATAAATGACCACTCTGTCTTATCCTGGCTGTTTCAACAAAAGCTAACATCCAGGTATCCATGAAAAGAGGATGTTGTAGTTAGCAGGAATTTGGCTACCTCATCGGCATATATATATATATATATATGATACCTAAGGATCCACGTGTTTAGGTTTAGAAAAATATGACAGTTTGGGTTAAAATACAATGTTGCCATATTTTTTAATACTTTGTTTTCCTGGTTGCTACGGTGACACCTTGCTGCTACAAAAAATATTTTTTCCTGACATGAAATATGTTTCCTATTCAAACGCATCTCTTAAAATTTTGAGCTCACTGACATGAAAAAATATCCATGAACACAGAAAAAATGAATTCATTTTTCACGACTGTTTCACAAACTGCTGCGACACACGGCTGATTCACAGCCAGAGGTTAGTCATCGACATGTCGCTGCGTGGTTTCGATTGCTTCCCATGATAAAGTCCTGATCCGGAGCTTCGTGTCCGCACTGAGTCTTCAGATATTAAAGGTGTAAACTCCAGCTCTGCCCATGGTTAACACTGCATGGTGCACATACTGTGGGTTTTTAAAAACTTATCTTAAAGGTGTGTTACTCATAAATGGTGCTAATGTGGAGACACAGAATATGAATTAAATTGTTGTTGAAGGATTGCATCTATTCAGAAAACTGGGGACAAAGCACGGCAGCGTGTCACAAAGCCGAGAGCCACACCCACCCTGGTATGCTTTGACCTGCTTGAGTGGTTTGAGGGTGACCTCTTAGATGTGGCAGATTGTCCCATCAAATTACTAAGTGACATCAAGCACAAGACATTGATCCAAGTCTGATATTCAGTTGTCTGTTTATCACAAAGCTGTGGGGGAGCAGGTGGGTTGTTGGCTATGGTAGTGACAAACTGAGGCCTTCTTCCAAAGTGCAAGCTGTACCACAGAACCTGTCAGACAGACCTCACACTCTGGTAAGCAAGCAGACGTTGTAAAAGCACATGTATCACCCGCAACGGCTCCTGCAGCAACCATTCGGAAACGGGATGGCATAACAAACCTTTGTTTTTGTGAGGCTATTGGCCTGTAAACACTCAGAGAGCTGAGGTCAGGCATGGGTGACGAGCTGTGCGGCAGCACTGGGAGGAAAATGATGTAATACCAAACATTAATGGTTTCCAATGGCAGAGTGATGGAGGAGTGAGGGAGTTTGTCTGTGTCATCTGTGAGGTGGAGCTGGAGATGTTCACGCCACACTGTTCATGGATCATTAGTTTTTGTGTCATTTCCTCTATTAATTTCGACACTAGTCAAAACAAATGGCTTTCCTCCCATGTTTAAGCCTATGGGAGCCCCGTAGGACTCGCAAATTCATCTGCGAGTGCTAATCGTTTGTAAAGCCTGAACGTTGCCACCATTTACAATCTGCAAGTAAACGTCCAACACCATTTGTTGGGCCTCAAGGTTATGAACTGCATTTTAGATGGAATCTGACTTGATTCTCACCTCCCTGAAGGCTTGATCTGAGATTGATGAAAGGATGGATGCAGCTTACAGATCTGAAGAATGCAGCCAAGTGCTTTGAACCTGCATTCTTTTCAGTGGCCAGCAGGGGACAATGTCTCTGGTTGTTAAAAGGTCAGATTGTATGGAAGTCTATGAGAAAATGACCTGACTGTTCCCTATATTTCATCTCACAAGTAAGTTTCCAGATGAGTTTATTGTTACTAATTTTAAGTGTTACTGAAAAAACTTTATTTATAAATGATGGTCCCCATTAAAGTCAAACAGCCTCCTCTTTAGCAGGTAAAATGCTCTATAGGGTCTAAGTCTGGAGGTTGATGAGGCCAGTCTAAGACCTTCTACTTCCTGCCCCTGATGAACTCCTTTGTAGTGTTGGTTCAAGGTTACTTTATTGTCATATATATGTAAACATGTAATGAAAACATATAATGAAATTTTGCGTTCCAGAACACCCATCCAAGAAATACAAAAACAGAAGCAAACAGGGGGGGCAGGTGTCCTGAGGTCATGCAGCTGACTCGCAGCGCTACCTTTAGCAGAAGAACAGAAAGAGATACACTGGGATAGGGAGGTTAAAAAAAAAACATCTCGTACTGTATTCATTATAAACACCGTACGAGGTTCCAAAAAAACACCTCAGCAGAAGCATATTTGCACATGTAAAGCCAGGATAGCAATATGGTGGGTAAGGTCAGGTCAGGAGGGGATGCAGACAGAGACGAGAGGGTGGGGGCATTGTGGAGCCCAGATGCCAGCTCCTAGCCAAAACAGTTCGCTGATAGTGATGGAAATTCATCAGCGGCCGTGGTACACCAGATCCAGCTTCACAAATCACAGAGAGGGCTGAGGGGGGAGAGCGACCGTCACACATAGCCCTGGAGAGATATGATTGCCAGCCCAGGGCCGGCTAGGGAACTCACTGGGGAACCCATTCAGTAATCCAATATTCCAAATTCATTAGTTACTGTCCTCACCGTGCAGAACTGAACCTTATCTCCAGGTCAAACCCCTCTTGCCTGCAAGCACGTTCTCAGCTGGACTACCCGTCCGCTTTACGGCTCAGGTCCACCAGGCTTTGAGTCTGAGTTTGTACAGCCCTGCACCGCCCATCCACCTGGGTCGGCAGCCTCTGCAGATGTTGAACTGCTGCCCAGATTTTCTTAATTTCCCGGTAAATCAGGTATCCTCCGAGCCCAAACAGAAAAGATACCGCTACCAAATAGCCGAATATGTACAGTAGACGTCTTCCACGTCTTCGGCCTCGAGGGATGAGAAGCACACAGGTCTCCACAAGCTCCAAGAATCGATGATGTATCCAACCGGGTCTGTTCCACTCGGACACGCAGGCTCCCCTTTCCCCGATCTCATAGTGGAAAAAATTCGAAAAAATTCGATCAATGGTGTTTAGGGTCCAGCTGTTGGTTATTATCTTGCCACATGATGAAGGGTCTCCCAATCAGTTTGGTTGCATCTTTCTTTAAATTGACAGACAAAATGTTTCTGTAGACTTCTGAGTTCATTGTACTGCTGCCATAATGTGTGACATCATCAGTGAGGATTAATGAGCCAGAAGAAGCCGTGTAAGCCCAAGTCATGACATCACCTCCACTGTATTTCAGAGATGAGCTTGTATGTTTGGGATCATGAGCAGATTCTTTCTTTCTCCAAACTTTAGCCTCTCCATCACCATCTTTGTCTGATCAGTCCATAAAACTCTGTCCCAGAGTTTCTGAGCCTTGTCTCTGAACTTCTCGACAAATTCCTACCTGTCCTTCCTGTTCTTCTTGCTAAGTATTGGTTTGCATCTTCTGGTGAAGCCTCTGTACTTTAGATTGTGATACCTGGCTTCAGACTAAAGGTGCTATCTTCTGAACTTGTCTCATATGAATCTATTTTATTGTCAAACCCAAATGTTTTCAGCGTACAGCAAAAATAAAGGGCCTGGCCTCTCTGTTCCAATATGTTTAGAGGGGAGCGCACAAATGGATTTGAGATGTTACTCTTTTCAATCAAGTAGAAATTCAGACTCTGCAACAGCTTATTTCAGACAGCAGGTGAACTGAAAGGCTGTATTAGAGTCAGATACATTTTATTATAATGTAAATCATGCAAAAATACTAAAACTATTTAAACATGGCAATTGTTCCATAAATCCAGCTATTATGGCTTTAGATTATGACTTCTGATATGAAGATGATTTTCAATTGGAGCTAATTATTCAAAGAATTTTCCTCAGTTACCATGGTTATTTGGGATTGGTGGATCCATATGCATCCATATTTGAGTGTCTGTTGCTGGTGGAACACATGCATTAAAGTCCCCTTTTTTTTTATATCAGCCTCATTCTGTTCTTCTGTTGATTTAGTGAAATAAAAACCTGCTGGATGTTGATGCTTAGCACTGAAAATGTATTCACTGTAATTACACCACTGCAGTGACAGACTCAACAGGTCCCATGCTTTGCAGACAAGAAAATATGGTCAACCATCAAAGCAGCTTATTAAGTTTTCATTTGAACTGTAATTAATCCGCAGTCTCTATCAGGATATGTTATCCAGACAGGGGAAACGTGTGAATGCACTTCATTGTAAAAATCATCTAAGCAGTTGAAAGGTCAGACAGCTCATCTCTTCCTGCTATCAGACACAAGCCTGACAAAAGGAATACACAGTGGGCTTGGTGTGGAAAAAAATATAAGTGCTTACAGCTGCAATCACAACTCACATTTTTAATATCAGCTGTAGATGGAAATAGACAATTGTATCCAGATACAGATTTAATATCAGGTAAAGATGAGATGGGGCAAGTGAAGGTCAGCCTCTCACTCGTAACACTAGCAGGTGTGGATGAATCTGCAGGGTGTTTGGGTCACCTGGCAGGCTGAAACATGAAGACACCTAATAATAGTCATCAAGACCTCAAAATGAGTCCATTCTGGGCAAGACGTCCTTTCACTGAATCACCTGAAAAAAGGTGTCAAATAACAAGCTAGCACGACCTGCTGGGGACAGGCACCAACTCGAATTGAACTGGGAGGTTTTAGGACGATTTGAACTAACCCAGAATGGTTCTGTCCTGAGGCCCCACGCCCTTCAACCCTTCTGTTGGGTTTAAATGCTTCTAGCAGTAAAGGATTTGCTGCTGGCTGGGTCAGTGACCTATCAGGAGCCAGATCAGTCAGTTGCTGACCACAGCTGATCATCTTGAGTATTGTTGTTCTCTTTCAGCCACTAAAGCCAACAACGACTGATCAAAGGAGCGGTGTAATCCAGATGTTGGGAGTAAAAATCCCATTCTACAAAACCCCCACACTGCAGAGCTACACTCGGGCTTCCCATGGCACAGCATTCACCAGACACACATCACACACCTTCAGTGACTCAGTGCACTGCTGACCACAGGATGCGCTGTCGGTCTGTATCTGCATCGCTATCTCTTTCATGTTGTGTGACTATGAATCATGGATGGATTTGTGCTTTCAAGGAATTTTGAAATATTGATGTTTGGATCTGTGTGCATTCAGCAGTCTGTTCTCCCTCTGACATGCTCACTTCTCTTTTTATTTCTCTGCTGCTGCTGCTGCTGCTGCTGCTGCTGCTAGATTGGTGTCAAGTGCAGAGACCACACACACACACACACACACACACACACACACACACACACACACACACACACACACACACACACACACACACACACACACACAGAGCCGTGCATGCACACAGGCATATATTCAGACCCCCCTTTCTTCCTAACAAGTGATACACATTCATTACATTTTCTGCCCACTGTGTGTGTTCTCTGCACTTGACACCAATCTTCCCCGAGGCAGAAGAGTGTGCCGCCCACTTAGAGCTCTCTCTCTCTCTCTCTCTCTTGCTCACTCTTTCTTTTCCCTGCTGTCTTCCACCTTGATCTAGTTGGCTGAAATAGGACTCTAATTGGCCGTGAAATGCCAGAGCGACTGTGTGCTCGACAGGGTGTGTTCACTGACCATTACAATACAGACTACTATAGTAAATTTGTTAAACCTACACAGGTAAAAAATGCTGAGCATCCTGATTGTAACAATATGTGAAGGGTCACAGAAACAAAAAGGTTTATCCACTTGGAAAGAGTAATATGCAAGATCAACTATTTGGAGGCATTTTTTTAGCAGATCCTGTAGTTTTAAATTCTGATTAGTTGTGCTGCAAAAGGAATTTATGCATCACTAAATTAAGACATTTTACTCTGTGTAAACTACAGCTCATTCAGGACCAATAAAAAAGAAAAACATTATTATTTCAATTTCCAGAAATCTCACTTTAGTGATATAACTAGGTGCACATGTAAAAAGCTGAAGGCAGGAAAAAAAACAGCACACAACAGCACATTGACATTGATTAAATCAGGCACTGTGTGAAAAGGAGGAGTTACTGTGGAGGTGAGTTGCAAAGTGGCTTGCAGATACACAGCAACTGTAGAAAGGCTAAAGCGACTTAAATAGTAACAAACTGATGCCATTTGGCAAAAGCAACAATTGCCGTGTTTGGAACACAGAAATGGAAACTTGTAACAGAATAACTGTGATGCTAAAATGCATGAGATTTAATGTGAAATGTAACAGCTTGTATTTTTTGCCTATTTAGCATGTGACTAAAGTGAAACCCAATCTTTACCCTACAGGGGTCACCAGTGACCTGGTGGATATTAAAAGCTTAATGGTGCGGCTTTATGAGAATATTTAAGCTAGTTTGTAGGTAGAACTTTGGAAGAACTTTAGTTGTAAAGTTAGTGATACGTTAAAGAATCGCTGCTATAACCCATAATGAATAAACTGCAGAGTGTCAGTGAAGTATTTAAATACTACAGTGCACAATAATAGCTTTGATGCTGTCAGTGTGCCACCCATGCGTCACCTTTGGGGTGAACTGCAGCTCAGACTGCATCAGCCAGCATCAGCAGCTGCCCTCAGTGCTGGTGAGGATCCAGCAGGGGCGAGCAATTTTATTCCTATCAGATGTCAGTGCTACTGAGCGAGTAACTTGCCGGCCAGAAAATATTGTGTAAATAAGCAACTCGATTCTCTTTCCAACAATGTACGAGAATGTGCCAAGTAGCAATTGATTTCTGTTTGTACCTGTAATCTTGGAGGCAAGGGGCGTACAATAGAAACTACAATATCATTTCCGCTGCACATTTATCGTCACCTGCTGCAGTATAAACACTACTTTCCTGCTGCTTTATGTTTCCAAAGCAGAGGCAAAAACTGCACCACTCACTGCAGCACACATATATTTACTGAGCTTTGTGGATTAAGATTCTTAACAGAGAATATGTTTGATGATTAAATTTTGATGGATTACAATAAACTTTTAACACTGTTAAAATAAGCACCGCCTTTAGAAAAATGCAGTCTGAGATTATATACCTCCACTGACGCAGAGAACCTCCCTCCCTGGACCTTTTTTATTTTATTTATTTATTTTTTGGCAATACCTCTCAGGTTTTCTTTATGTGAATTTTTTATATGTATTTGTGAAACTTAGCTGCAGGAATCCTTTCAGTAAGGAGCATCCTCATTGGATTCCTCCATCAGCCCCCCTCTGTGTCATGATCCTGGGTCCGTTCTCCCAGCATTTTTTTTTTTTTTTTTCTTAGTTTTTGAATTGTGTTTACCTTTTCTGTGCTTCTTTTGTTGTGTTGTTGGTTATGTTTTGATCTCTGCTTTCCCAGTGTTTCCCGGTGTGTAGTGTCTAGTCCGTGTCTTTGTTTCTCTGTCTTCCTTCCTGTTTTATTTTGGCGGTCTTCTGTTCCCCGTGTGTTGTGTTCTATGTTACTTCCTTTTTGTAATTAGTATTATTGTGTTCACTTGTGTTCCCAGCTGTGTCTACTCCCCTCATCAGCCCCCTTGTATTTAAGCCCTGAGTGTTCTCTGCTTGTTGTTGCATCCTTGTTTGTGTACTCTGTCTGCTGTGTGTGCTTTCCCTGTTTAGTTCCCAAGTGGATCTCATTTTTGGATTTATGCAGACCTTGGGTTTGGGATTCTTTGTATTGTTATTTGTATTTTTGGATATCATAAAGAGTTTCACCATTAAAGCTGCTTAATTTCAGTTCTGTCTCACGTGTCTTGCATTTGGGTCCACCCCTGACAGCCACACAGCCTAACCATGACATGCTGCTACAGTTCTTATCCAACTTTTTGAGCAAAGCTGTTGACAAACAAATGAAGGCGTCGCTGCCGTGGCCTTTGTACATTTTTGTGCTCCTTTGTGTTTCTCTTCTCTTCTGTGTTCTCCTGTTTTATGTTTTTCAGTGTTATTTGTCTTTTTCTTCACTGCCTGCTTTACTTTTCTGTTGTCCTGCTGTTCCTGCCTCAGATCATTTTCCCTCCTTTCCTCATCATTGTCCCTGCTTTGTTCCCACCTGTGTCTCTTTTCCTGATCAACCCACTTTGTCACATGGTCTCCTTGTGTCATGGTTGCATTAAGAGGACACGGCTGAGAACTCACAGGATTTATCAAACAAATTTAACAATAATTTACAACAGTGAAGTTTTACCAGGTATTTTTTCCATCAAGCAGAACGTTCAGCTTAGGTAAGTTTTACTAACACTCAATCCATAAGTCTCCTCCTCTGCTTTTCGTTCTTTCCACAGTGTCCACAGCAGGTATGTTTCAGTGGGTCAGGCAGGTTCACAGGTGAGCGCTTCAGCAGGAACACCGATGGGATTGTCTACAGAGGAAGAGGAGATGACGAGCAGGTAAGCACAGGTAACAGGACTGCAGCACAAGCAAGTAAGCAGGTAATTAATCAAAGACGCAAAGCAGCCTGCGCCACACCACCATGCTGAGTAAGATAATCTGGCAACGTGGAAATGAGAGCCAGGTTCAAGTGCTGCCAGTGATAGAAAACAGGCATAGCTGCTTGAGTCCTCCCCGGATCACGCCCACTCCTGAAAGAGCGTCGTTAAATCCACCCAAAAACACATTTGCATGGACAGAAGAGGGAAAGGGAGCACCTGGAGAACAGGAGGACCATGACATTGCTGTCCTTTTTTTTAAAGTAGAATGAGCACCTTTGGTAGCTTGCGTACTCTTACTTAAATACAGATGTGTACTTCTTCCATTGCTGCCCACCAGTGTGTCACTGTGGAGCTTTCAGGCTGAAATTTTCAACTTTTTGACACTGGCTAACAATCCCCACACTGCATTTATCTCATTCATCCTCATTATAGCTGGGTTTCATTGGGTGGTTTTTGGAGCAGAAGTGTTGGACAGACGATGGGCAGTGGCCTTCTCTCCTGTCCTTTAACTTCCAGCTGAGTAAAAGCATTGACCACCGAAGCATCTGAGAGGCCGTTAGTGTCATCGCTGAACGTGATGTGAACCCGACAGAAGTCGCACACACGTGTTCCTTTACCACATGTGTCATAGTTTAAAATGGAGGCAGCTAAAGTTGAAAGCTCCCACTCGGACACGTGTAGTTGAACACACGCGAGTCCAGAGGCAGATGGGTGGGGACGCCCCAATCGCTGTAAAATTAATGGCTCATCTGATAGCCAATCAAATGCTCGGCAGCCTGTGTCAATAGCCAATCAAACAGCTGGCGGTGTGAATGTTGATGAGCTGGACTCTGTCAGTGTCACCTTGGTAACAGCAGGAGAACACCTGACCTTCAACGCTCCACCAGGCGGGAAGGTTTACCAGCCAGCTTTAATTGGCTGGTTACCAAAGGGCCCTGAACTGGAAGATGATGTGAAAATAACATGACAGCTGATATCAGCACAGGTTAGAATCAGAGTTACCTGTCAGTTATTTTCATGTAAAACATAAAGGTGCTGTCAGTGTATTTCCTAAATGTTTAAAACACCTTGTTTATTTTGTGAGAAAATGAATATACACTTTTATTTGAAACTGAGTTATGAGGCTATTTCTTTTAGAGAATAAACTAAACTTTAATTGAAACCTGTTGAATTTTACATATCTTTATTCCCATACTTCTTGTCCACAAGTGAACGTAACTGTTCAAACCTACAGGGACTCATATGATTGGTCCCAAGTTCATTGTGACAGTGAGCTCATCTTCAGCCATGGGGGGCTTTGACAGATGGTGTGCCTCCAACAGGGTCCAGATCTCAACAATGTGGAGCCGGCGTGAGGAGATGAAGATACTGAGTCTGACTAAATCCCCAGAAGAACTGTGGGAATTTCTCCAAGGTGCTCGGTACAACTTACCTTAAAGTACCTTGAAAAACTGTAAGTGTACTCCAAACGCAAAGAGTGCTCATGCACTCATTTAATTGTTGTTTTAGATGTCAACTTACAAACTAGTGATTGCAAAATTTCTAAAAGCATCCTCACTTTACATCCTGCAGCTAAAACCTGTAAGGAGAGATCATTTGAAAGAAGTACAGAGATTGAGGAATCAGGTATGTGGCAATCAGACTCAAAGCTAGCAGAGCAGATTCCAGGCAACTTCACTGTAAATGTGTTGGAAATGATGTTCAGGAGAGACGTGAGTCTGTGTCCCTGAAAGATGTCGGCTCACATTTAAAAAAAAAAAAAGATCGATGCAGTTTTTAAGAGGACGTCTGAAGATTTATTTACTGAAGTCAGAGGTAAAGCCGTGTGCTCGGTTTGTGGAGAGCAGATTGCCGTGTTGAAGGATTACAGTTTGAAGCTCGCTGAATGAAAGGCAGCGATTTGTTTATGGAGTAACTGTATGCCTGGATGGGCTGGAGCTGAAATGGGACAAAATGGGAATGTTGAAGAAACAGTGATAAAATGTTAGTGTTGCATGAATGAGAGTTTAAAAGGCTGTGATACTGTAATGGGTGGACACAATAATTCACTGTAAATAGCAAAGGAAAATACTGGCTCACTACTGTAATTCCATTTAATCCTGTCTGGGAAAAACTGACCAATGGCAGAGGAGATCTTTTAAAATGATTGTTTAATCCTCCAGTTTCAGAGAAAAAAATGACACTTTAAAGGTTAGTAAAAGTTTGTAAATCACTATTATTATTATTATTATTATTATTATTATTATTATTATTATTATTAACTTAAGCTTGTGTGGGACATAGGTTTAAGCTATTTTGACTCTTTTTTTTTAACACCGCCTTACAGTTTTTAGCATTATTACTAAATTATTCTTTATTATAAACTAAAAGGCTGAGAAAGAACCTTAAAGTTAACCTGTGTTCACTGAGATGACTTACATAATGAATATTAGCTACGTCTTTAATGTCGGTGACTCACAAATATCAATATTAGATGTTTTCATTCTCTTGCTACAATGTTTTATGCCTACTTTTTAATTTCTTTACACTGTTATTTAAACTAGCACATATTACACAGAGAGACGCACTGCATCGCACACGTGGAGAAATTATGTCAAACGTGCGTTGTCTGACTGAAATTAGGTGGTGGGATTTGATGCAGCATGAATTTATTAATATCAGATCAGTCAGATCAGACTCCAGCAATAGTGAGAACTCGCTACATTGTACTTTAATAAGGAAATTTGTTAAGCTGTGTTCAAACCATGTTACTGATGAATGAAGCTTCAACTGTCTAAGGAAAAATATGATGTGCTTATACTTCTATTAGGGGAAATTGTCCTTTTTGTGTCTCTGAATAATTTCTTTGTTTAAAGAAATCGTTTGCCGTGCTCTCTCGTGATGGCCTCATAGGATCATGCTGGATTGAGCTGTTGACACAATCATGTTGGTGAATAACATCCACAGATCACCTCATACAGCATTACATGCTGTAATCTGTGGATGTCATTCACTAACATGGGTGCAGCTGTGTGAGTGCGTCTGGATGCTGAAATCAGTCGATATTCTTCTTCCGCAGTGCTCAGTCTGTCTGTCACTTGTCAATTTCTGTCCCTCTCTCATTGGATACCAAGTAGAAACATATTTCCTCATCACCAAAGCTTCTGTCAGTGCTTGGGTTGAACCCAGGACAGTGAGCTGTAGTGTCAACCTCCAATGAGACTGAATTTTAGGAAGATCAGTTGAAAGGGTCGGTACACTGATGATGCACATTATTTTCACATGTTTTTGTCCTTTATTGGACAAAGGAGATGCTTTTTGCATCAACCAGTAAATGGTCAAAACTGAGTAACCTCATGCAGCTCTGTTTATCACATGCAGAAAATATCACAACCGGAGGTCAACCAGCTGAAAAGTGTTTCATTTAAAAGCCTTTTTTCTCAGCGAGTCTGAACCTCTAATTGTTCTGGTGTTATTTATTTTTAATTATTGCTCTGTTGTCTTTGCATACGACTACTGAGCTCAGTGTCTCTAACTTTTGAAAATTAAAATTAAACAGAAGCTCCAGTTCTGCTTTGTTGGTGATTACAAAGTAACCAGTTTTTTTTTTTTTTTCCTGCATAGATGCTTCACATCTTAGCAAATGCCTAAGCTCATTTACTGAAGCAGATTACACAGTTTTTATTCTTCACATCTGTACGTGCACAGCCATGAGTGTCGGGGTCATTGCTCAAAAAAAAAAGTCACGTATAACACATTATTCATTATTATTATTATTTTTTTAAAGTAATGCATTATGTTACTTAAATATTCCCTACAGAAAGTCATTTGTCACTACTAGTTACATTATGTTTGCATTTCTGACTCTCAGTTTGTATTTTTTGAAGTTTTGAGTTTTGTACCTTTTTACAGTTGTTCCTGGTTGGTTACTTTATAGCTACGTACTCTCATACTCATACGCCTTTTTAGTTGGAGTTATCTGGGTTCTGTTCGTGGTTGTTTGTGTTCTGTTCCTTGTTACAGTTTATTTTTATTTTCCCCATTTTTTGTTTGTTTGTTGTTTTTCCTGTATCTTAAGTCTCAGTGTTTAGATGTTCCTTTTCTTTAGTTACTTCCTGTTTTCTTTTGTTCATCTCTCGTCTCGTGTGCATTGTTTAGTTTTGCTTCCCTGACTCTTTAGTTTGAGGATGTTCACCTGTGACTTGTTTTCTCCAGCTGTGTTTTCTCTCCCTAATTACCTCATGTGTGTATTTAAGCCCTCAGTTTTCTTTACGTCTTTGTTGTGTCATACTGTAGTTTCCCATCTGTCTCCTGCATGATGCCTGTATGTGCCCCAGTTGGATTTAAGCCCTTTTTTTTTTCACCTACTGCCTGGGTTCTGCTTCCTCAAATAAAAGTCAGTCTTTGTTTTTGCAATTCTGTTTTTGAGTGTACATTTCAGTCCACATCCTGTACTCCACAGCACAGGACAAAATCGCTATCCTAACGAGGACCCACACAATCTTTCTTTTGGTGTCTGAACACAAAACCACCACCACAAAGCAAAGTTCAAAAGCAGCCCAAAGAGGCTTCAGAGCGAGCACCACGCTGATTCTACTAGAGAAACATGTACAGGTAGAAATGGAGGCTGCACAGCAACAGTTCTGACTGCTCATCACTGCTACCTGATGATCAGGCTCTGGCTGCTGGGCTGGACTCAGCATGCATTCAGCTTTAACATTGCTCTGGGTTCTTTGCTAGCTTTGTGCTAGCATGCTGTCCAGAAGTTTCCTCCTCCCTGCACATGAACTTAAATCAGCTGACTGTCGGAGGAAGAAAAAGGCAGTTTTGATGTTTTTTCTTCTTCTTCTTTCTATCAACCCATTATCCAGGTAACTTAAGCAAGAGGATAATTGTTACTGTAGTGGGATTACTGGATTTAGTGCATTAATGCATTATCATAAAATGTAATGATGCTGTTAGATTATTGTCCTGTTACTACAGTTTAGCTAAATTACCTTTGCACACAGGTAATGAGCCAGAAATGTATCTGGATGTTCCTGGGACCATCTGTAAAAGATGCAACTGACAACAGGCTCCTTCTTCCTGATGTTACTATCACTCAGCATTGCTACATCTATCACAGCATCCTACCTCTGCTTGTCGGGAGACAGACACCCTCTCTATTTTTAAGATTAGGCTTAAAACTTTCCTTTATGATAAAGCTTATAGTTAGGGCTGGATCAGGTGACCCTGAACCATCCCTTAGTTATGCTGCTATAGGCCTAGTCTGCTGGGGGGTTCACATAATGCACTGTTTCTCATTCACCTTATTTACTTTGTTTATACTCCACTCTGCATTTAATCATTAATTGATATTAATCTCTGGCTCTCTTCCACAGCATGTCTTTCTCTCCCCTCAGCCCAACCGGTCGCGGCAGATGACTGCCCCTCCCTGAGCCTGGTTCTGCGGGAGGTTTCTTCCTGTTAAAAGGGAGTTTTTCCTTTCCACTGTCGCCAAGTGCTGCTCATAGGGGGTCGTTTTGACTGTTGGGTTTTCTCTGTATTATTGTAGGGTCTTTACCCACAATACAAAGCGCCTTGAGGCGACAGTTTGTTGTGATTTGGCGCTATATAAATAAAATTGAATTGAATTGAATTGTCCACCACTGCTATGTCTGGTTGTTAGCATCACCAGTTTGTCCATCTGTATCTGGAAGTACCACAGGACCTTAACTCGGTCATACTCAAACACCAAGTCCACCAGTGTCCTTGATTGCCTCGGGGGCATCTCTGCACAGCCTCCACCTGGGGTCTTGCCTTGTGTGGTAGACCCCAGCCTCTATTGATCTTGTGCTTAGAGCTTGTTCCTGTGCTGCCATGATTAGTGCCTCTGTGCTGTCTCTCAGCCCAGCTTGGTCCAACCATTGGTAGGATTTTTTTTTATATCAGTAGGTGTGAAGCATGTCAGGGCCTGGTGCCACTAGCCAGTGAGCATTGCTGTTGTGTGTTGTACCCTTCTCCCATTTGCTCTTCCAGTATGGCTCCATCTCCAGCTTTGTTGTAGATGGAGCCATATTGTTCTCGTGCCACTGGGAGTACACTTTCGATGGTTCAGTGGAGAAATTCTGAGTTATTTTCCTGGCTTTTAGCCCAATAGCCAGTCTTGATAGCCGGGGATTGGTCCGCCAGGGCCTCCGCCCTCGGCCACCGCCCGACACACACTGCACCCGACCCCTACGACACCTCCTGCGGGTGGTGGGCCTACAGGAGGGCTGGCCCATGTAACCTCTTCGGGCTGTGCCCGGCCGAGCACCACGGGCTAATGCCCGGCCACCAGACGCTCTCCCTCGAGCTCCCTCCCCAGGCCTGGCTCCAGGGTGGGGCCCCGGTAACCCTATCCCGGGCAGGGTAAACTGTTCCCTTGCTTTTATAGACATAGGGGTCTTCTGAACCGCTCTTTGTCTGGACCCTCACCCAGGACCAATTTGCCATGGGAGACCCTACCAGGGGGACAAGCCCCCGGGCAACATAGCTCCTGGGATCACTGGGACACACAAACCCCTCCACCACGATAAGGTGGCGATTCACGGAGGAGGCTTTTATATCTCTGGTATACCTCTTCAAGTGGCTAGCCAAGGCTCAGTCTCTGCTTGGCAGTTGCTAAGACTTCAGGCATGGACAGCATGTTGCAGCTCTGACAGCCAGCTAACTTCCCTCTGTGCTACCATGATCTTGGCCTCTAATCATCTTTAGCATGGAGCGTGCTGCTACTTGTGATTGTTCATCTTATAGTCAAGCATCTCAAGGATCACTGTTGCCGTGGTACAGGCCACCTGGTCACTTCATGCCCCATAACAACACGCTGGCAGTCAACATGATAACTGAGACTTTAAACCGCACACTCCAGAAACCAGTGGCTCTCGTCACTGAGGCTACACCTACTCATCCTTACCTGCCCTGGAGGAACTCCTACAGTTCTCGCTGTCGGACCAAAATATCAAACATCCTGAAGGACCCCGCCCACCCCCTGTTTCAGCTCCTCCCCTCAGGCAAGCGATACGGAGCTGTTAAAACACACAATACAAGACTGTTAAACAGTTTATTTCCCAGAGCCATCACTGAACTGAACTCATTCCTCAACGACAACCATGTGCAATAATCTGTCTCATGAAATAAGCTTATCTATCACATGTCCAATACAGTTTATTTTTGTACTTTTTCCCTTGTATTATATATCATCTTTTATATTAAAGGTGTATTTATTTCTATATAGGATACTTTTACAGTCTCTGTACTGCTCTATCCCAGAGTGCACCAACATTTTGTTATATATGCAATGACAAAGAAACCTTGAACCTTTCTTTTACATGCAGTCTGTGTTATAGAGCCAACACTTTGACAGCAATAAGCACTGAGTCACCTGCAGATCCTGTGAGACAATGTGAGATATTTGGAAACTTCCTTTTGCACTAAGCAGTCTGCTTTAGGTACGAATTGGCTGGAAAAGTACAAGCACAAATTGGCTGTCATTTGAATTCCTAAAGTGTAATGCTTCATTTCAAAAGGGATATTTTTAAATATTGTTGCCAGACTCATAGGCATCCACAGCCTTGTTTCCCCCCCCTGAAGGCCTTGGAGAGCTCTTTAGATCTTGGCATAATGATACCTCACACTTCAGTAGTAAAGAGAACAGCTGAGCCTCAATGTCAGAGATTTAAATAAGATGACTTCTGTCACTCTCCAAGGAGGCTCTAATCAATCAAACCTAATCTGAGCTTGTGATTCTAATTTTATGGATTTGAAGGTGTGATCAGTGCAATGGAAAACAGTGTTCTTAAACTCAAATAGTGCTATAACTTCATTTTAAGGATAAGCATTTCTTGCTCTTGTGGTAAAAGAGGCTGACTTTTCTGCTTTCTAGTAATATGGCACGTTAAGCCCACAGAAAAAGCTTCTGTTAATAGCAGGGAGGTATATTCTTCTGGGTTTTTTTTAAGTGTAAATGCTATAGGGTATACACACCACAGCTGTACAATTATGTCCATATAGATCTGGACAAGTAAACACCTTTTTTGTACAGGTGGTGTACCTCTGTACACCACCTTTACTGCAGCTACTGCTTGTTTTTTGGGGGGTATTCTGCAGTCAGTTTTGTATTAATAACTCAAAATCAGCTCTGTGAGGTTGAGATCAGGTCACTGACTCAGCCATTTTTTGAGAAGCTCTTGGGTTGCTTTGGGTCGTCATTTGTTTACCATGTGAAGCTCCATCCGATCAGTTTTGCAGCATTTGGCTGAATCTGAGCAGAGTACAGCCCTGCTCATCAGTAAACACCAGTGACCTGGTGCCACAGCAGCCATACAGGCCCCTTCCATATTGTGGTTTCTCTCGTTATCCATTCTTTCTTCTTTACCTTCATTCTGGTTCAAATTCATCTTTTTTTTTTTTCCTTTCAGAGCTGTGCAGGTGTTTCATCTAATCTGTCCTTGGTCTTGTGTGTAACCAGTGGTTTGCACCTTGTTGTAAACCCTCTGTATTTCTATTCATGAAGCTATATTATTGTAGATTCTTGAAGGCCTCTCTTAAGCAAGGAAATAATTCTTCAGTCATTCACTTGAGTTGTCATCTGTGGTATTTACAGCATTTTGGTTTTGCTGAACTTGCCAAATTGTTGATTTGGACACTCCCAGCGTTTTTGCTCCCTCTCTCTCTCTGATAGGTGTCTGTTTTGTTTCCAAAAGGCAGATGTGCTGCAAAATGTTAACAGATTTAAAGAATAATGTTGCAAGGGCAGCAGGTGAGAGCGTTGCTTTGGTTAATAACTCAAACTTGTGTTTTCTCAAGGCCAGACTTTTGGAAATAGCCTCAGGTTGGTTCTGCAAAGTCCCACAGGCATGATACACTTTCACAAGTCCTCTCACAGGGTCAGTTCTCAGGTGAGTTTCTTTGAAGGCCCTGAAGTCCAATTCTTTGATTAGCTCAACTCTCAAGTAAGTTTCCAGAATTCTCCACAGGTTCAGCTCACAGGTGCGTTAGCTCTGCTTTCAGGTAAAATGCTCCAGGCAGGTTTCCAGAAGTGATAGAGCAGGAAGAAATCTGTAGGACAGGCAGGGTAAGTAAACGGGTTAGTTTTGCAGAAAAATAAGGTTGCCTGACTGATATTACCAAGTGAGTAGTTCAGCAGTCTGAGAATGAGTGCAGAGGAGAACTGGGGTTAAATACAACAGGTAAGTGTCATGAGGAACAGGTGCACCAAACAGCCACGCCTACTTCTGAGAGGTCAGCAGTTATTCATCACATGCACACTCACACAGGATAGGAGAGACAGAGCAGCAGAGGAGAGACAGAATGAAGGCAGGTCCACAGGAGGGACCTTGACTTTGACATCTCGTGGACCTCATATTGAGAGTTTAAAAGCTGCCAAATACAAGTTCAGTTTGAAGGTCATATGTCCAACATTGGCACAATGAGTTTTCAGCCAAGATTAGATGTTGGGAAAAGACAGTCGATGGTCGTGGACTGCAAAGTGTTTGCTGGGATGCTGAAGGAGGATGATATCCAGTAAACATTTTGACTGTGAATAACCAATGACTGATGTCACTGCCATTGGAGAAAAATTGGTCCAAAAATTAAAATTGTGCTGACTTTGAAGACGTGATGTTGCCATCTGCCATCCTTTTTGAGCGTCGCCTACCTCGTCATCCCGACGTCTTGAATAATCCTTGACCTCCACTCACTAGTTAGGTTTAAGTTACGTACACACTAAAAGTGATTTCACAGTGATGTGGCGACTACAGACCAGAGAATGATGATGATTGGTGGATACAGGCGACATAACCACTGGCGATGTGAAGTGGACGGGACCTGAGAAACTTTTCTAAACTTCCAGGCAAGTGAGTGGAGTGATGACCTATCAGATGACCTATCAGTAAATATATTAGAGGGTTGCCTAGGCAACCAGAATCTAAACTGGCATACAAGGAGCGAATCGCTTCCAGTGTGGATGCAGCTTTTAGCACGAACAACAACCTGGATTGGAAAGATTGTAGTTTGGTGTCTCACTCTGCACTGCTGACCTCTAACTCTGAAGTCTAACAGTGAGCAGAGAGACAGTGGGACAGTTCAGATAAATACAATGCTCAAAACAATCTAGGAATATGTTTTAACTTTTTTAATCAGTGTAGCATTAAATCAATTAAACTTCTGGGATATTGACCTGGTCACTTAAGTAGCAGAGGGGGGTTGTTAATCAGTTTCAGTGAGGCATATCCATGGAGGGACGCACAGACCTCTGCACTCTGACTGATTTTAGGCACCAGGGTAAAATCTTTGGACCCGCTGTCAGACCCTATGCTGGTGCAGTTGGTCCTGGGTTTCTCCTGGTGCATGATAATGCCCAGCCTCAAGTGGCAAGAGTATGCAAGCAGGTCGTGGAGGATGAAGGAACTGATACACTGACTGGGCCCCACGCTCACCTGACCTAAATCCGGTAGAACGTCTCTGGGACATTATGTTTCTGTCCTTCCAATGCTGCCAGGTTGCACCTCAGACTGCAGGAGCTCAGTGATGTCCAGATCTGAGAGGACACCACCCTCCTCCCCTCCCAGGACATCAGCCATCATCTCAGGAGTATGCATGCCCTGACATTCAGCTCTGATATCTTCAGTGTTCCTTTATATATATTTTTTGAGTGGTGTACATTGGCTATAGATCGCATAAATGTGTCTAGATTTTAAGGCCATCTGGTAATAGTTTAAATGGATGTTGTGGAGCTGTGTGTTCACCATTTTATCATCAAAATTGTTGGCGATCAATTGTTGCAATAAAAAAAAAAAAGATGTTTGTTTTTATTCTTTATTGCAATAATGTGATCAATGTTTTTTTGCATTGTGAGGGACAGTCTGCCTTGTACATGACCACAACATCAACATGACTGTCTGTGGTGCAGCTTTATTGGAGGGTTAACGTTACTCCTTCAGCCCTGTTTGTTGGGATTCTTCAGCACCACATCTGGTCCAGCTGCAGAGAAGAGTCTGCAGTTCCACACTGAAGCCCTCAGATGGAAAACGTTTTTTTCTTCTTCTTTTCATGCATTGTCTCCTCTGAAGACTCAGTCCTGGGAATAAAAAAACATTCCCACAGTGTTATAAAGAGCTTATGTAGTTTCAGGCATTTAAACTGTAATAACTGAAATGCAGAAGCGCAGATAGAGGCCAGAGGAAGTAAAGAGACTGTAATGAAATACTAATCTCAGCAGACACATTAATTTAAGGAGAAAGCTACAAAGGAAAGGCACCAGTGAGTCCTGGTGCCCACAACTCAGTTACTTTACAGCCAGATAAATCTGCATGAGTACACACACACACACACACACACACACACACACACACACACACACACACACACACACACACACACACACACACACACTGGGTTTTACTCTTCTTTCATCGTTCATTTTCTTTTGTCTGGTTTGCGATACATCCAGAGAGAACAGACGAGAATAGAGCAGAATAGATTTGAATAGAGCTGGGTAGATGTAGCTTTCACATTCAGACCCCCACCCGCCCACCTCCCTCCCTCCATCGCTGCCTCTCTCTCCCTCTCCTTCGGTCAGCGCGTGCCTCTCGGTTGGAGCAGCAGCTCGTGCTCAAGTAGAAACGCACACCGCGAGCGCACTCAGTGCTGAACGGGCGACACGAGACTCTTCCTCACCTCCATCACCGCACGTCACTTTCCTCAGTGCACGGAGGGATGCTAAGCAGGAAGGCTTCATCACCGTCATCATCATCATCATCGTCACCGGGAGAGGAGGGAGCGAGGAGCAGCGGCTCTCCGTGGGCTAAAAAAGTTGAGGAGGATCCGGTTTATTAAAGGAGCGCCGGAGGGGCTCGTGCCCAGTGTTTACGCGGGATAATCCTCCCGGCACGGTCCGTTTCTACTTTGGACTCTGCAGGAACGGATGCGGTGCCTTGTGGGATTTGTTAACGGCGCTTTCCAGGATCGTTTTCGAAACGGTCCCCGGTGCTGAAACTGATCTCCGGCGCGTTTGTTTTTGAGCCACAGTTTTTTTCTTCTTCTTCTTTAATGATTGCCCCGTTATTATTAACGGATTCCGGTGTATAAGTCCTTCAGTGTGCGCTGGAACTGGTCTCTGGCGGTTTGAAGGGATCCCCACGTGTGCCAGCGGATCAATAACGGATTCCTGACATATATCTGTAAACTCCCGTGATGTCCGCGATGGATTTCTCCTACATCACACGCACTTAATGGATTTCTAAAGGCAGAGTAACGAATCCCGGGACAGTCCCGGGTGGACTTGAGGGTTAGTTTATTGACTGACGGTAACCTCAGCCCCCTCCCCGGGGACTAGAACAAGCCGCAGGTATACAGCAGGTGCTCACATATGAATGACCGAGGAAAACGACGCGTTTAACGAGAAAGCGCGAATCATCGGCGCTGAAGTGAGTCCTCCTAATAAGGGATCACCTCCGGAGAGGTTCCCCACCACCCCAGGGACCGACTGCCGTTTGAAACGGACACGGAGATCATCGCTTCCTAACGGGGGCGAGAGAAGTTACCGGAGAACCAGAGGAGTTTTTTTATTTTTTTAATTAATTAATATTTACCGGTGGACTCCATCAATATCAGAGTGATCTTATTAAAGGAATGGATTGATGGATGGATTTTTTTTTAAGGGGGGAATTTTCACCTCTTCCTTCGGATTTCTGCCCCCCCCTCCCCCCCCCGAGTGGCATCCATTTAATCACCGCATTCCTGGGTTATCAATCAGTTTTAATCCAGGTTCCATCCATCAAGCTCATAAGCTGCCCAAAGCAGGGATCGTTTAGACCTCGTGGAGTGGCCGAGTGAATTATCTCCTCCACGGTGAAATAAACCCACATGCTGGCCGTAAATTATCCACTTAACCCCCCTCAAGAGAGAAAAGAGAGAGAGCCATAGAGAGAGACCGCAGCGAGGGTGTTATTACCCTTATTAAACAGCACCTTTATCAGCAGCAAAGCAAATTTTAATTTGAAATCCATCAGAGAAAGGGGTCAAACTGAGGCGCTTCCTCCATTTTTAACAGCGAATTTAAGTTCATTTGACATGGAGGCAAAAAAAATAATGTAACCACAACGCTGGAATTTAAAGACAACCCCATCATTACAGCAGTATTCCATTTTTGGATATAGCTTTACAAAACGAGTTTTTATGAATTGACCCAAAACTTTTAAGGAAAAAGAAATAGTCTTTCTTGACAAAGATACAATTCTGAGCCTTTATTCAAAAAAAGATCTGATACTGCGTCAGTGTGACTTTGATTTGATTAAATCTTCGTGTGAATCCAAACCTGAAATGTAATCATAATAATCTCCAGGAGACTTGTAGCTCATCTTAATGTCCTGTAAGGTGTTCTAATCTTCCGCTGTAACATAATGAAAATCCCGTAATGGTCTCAAAGGGCTTTATTTATGCTTTATTGCAGATGTGAAGGAGCTTTAACTCAGAGCAAATTAACTTTACAGGTACCTTGGGAAAACAACCTGCTGCTTTAACTCTCTTTTGTTAGTTCAGACTTTAGTTTAGGACCTTTGTCTTGATAAAGTGACCATTTCAAATATTCAAACTGAGAATTTCCATCAACCAAAAGTGACTTTAACTCATAATCTGTGAGGAAATCTCCTCACTCTGCTAAGTTGTACTTGTATTTTGAGCATAAGACGTTATGCCTCACGGTGGTTAAGTGTTTAGCTTACCCAGCTGATTTCCAGTCTATGGATGGTACACTCACTGCATAGCCACATCCTCAACGGCATACCTCCTCCTCTTCACCCCCCTCCTCCCTCTCCTTCTCAGTCTTTGCTGCTCTTGAAATCGAGTCATGCAGCATTGATTTTTTTTTTGTTTCTGTTCACCGCAAAACCAAAACTCACATGATCATCTCATTTTTTCCCCCCGGTTTGTCAGTTTGGTTGACTGAAATGTAAGACATGCCGCAGTGTTGATTTTTCATGTGTAGGCACAGCTCAAGGATGTTGGTAACAGCCCATCAGCAGTAAGGTCAGAGTTCAGTGTTTCTGATGTATAACCGCTGGAGTTTCATCGGCACAGACTGAAAGGCTGACAGGCTGAGGACTGGAATCTTTGGGACGATCAAAAAACACTGTAAACACCACTGTAAACAACCTGGAATCTGGCCTGTGCATAAATGAATAATTTTCTGAATCAGATTCTGTTTCTGACTCTAAACTCTGAGATTATTTCTTTGCTTTTTTAGTGAAATTTGAAGCTAAATGGGACTAAACGACAGCAGCCCGGGAGCCATGCGGAACGGCCGTGGCCTCTCAGATCAGTGGGCTGAATCAGTGGTGGTCCGGCCTCGAACCACTGAGCGCCACATAACGGTGCACAAGCGCCTGGTGCTGGGCTTTGCCCTCTCCATACTTACCCTCATTATCGTAACAGCAGTGGCAGTGGTGCTCAGTGTCCGATTTGAGGACTGTGGTGGACGAGACCGCGATGGAACGACTGGGGAGTCGAGTTCCCGAGGCCCCGGAGGGTCTGCAAAGCTAAATGGGAGCAGAGGGGAAAGGACGGGGGAGAGAGGGGACGATGAGGTGGTCCAGCCATGGAGAAACTCGCGACTACCGGGCTCGGTGAGGCCTCGGCACTACGACCTGCGGCTGGCCGTCTACATGGACAACTTCACCTTCTCCGGAGAAGTCAGCATTGAGCTGGAGTGCATCAATGCCACCCGCTTCATTGTGCTGCATGCTGATCGCTTAGAGGTATGTTGGTGCTCTGTGACAAATCTGTGACAGGATTCCTATTTTTGCTCATAGGGAGACACACCGAGATAATTTCAGTTCAAAGATGTAGCCTTTTAGAGCCCCAGGAAGCACAAACTGAATGATCGCCATGCTAGAAGTTGTCTGAAACTTTGGACCTGGTCCAAAATCAACCTAGGCACAGACGCTGCTCAAATAGACCCAAAGATACTCAACCTGTTCCAAAATATGATCAACCCGCATGAACCCTATCAGAGAAAGAACCCAAACACCAAACATGAGCTGTTTTTACGGCCCTGACAGAACGCAAAAGTCCAAAGTCAGATTTTTAACCTGTCAGATGCCAAACACCAGGTTAAGCAGAGCCTGTGTTAGAACAGCAGAGGTAATAGTCTGCTGAATTTACAGAGAAGGGAGAGTGTTTACCTGCATGCCCTACCCCAGCAGCACCCTCGCCTTAGCTGGCCTGAGTATTTCCAGTGAAAAAGAGCAACTTTGGATAAAGTACCAACAATCATATTTGCTGCTGTTTGCATGAATCTAGACTTTCTGTCCTCTGAAAGACCACTGAGGAACTTACATGCCAGGAGATTTTTTTTTCCCTTCAATCTTTTCATGCCATTAAGAAATAATGTGATGAACAATTTTTTTCCCCTGTTCTCCTTCTTGCACAGATCCACCTAAACATAAATGAGACCCATAGCAGTAACAATAAGACCCTGACTGATCTGATTAAACTTTGGTACTGGATCAGGTCTTTGCTACTTCGTCCAGATTCAAGAATTCTTGGACTTTGGAATCACCAGAAGTAGTGTAGTTAAATAAAGTCAACTTTATGAAACGGACAGTGCTGGAAGCTCAGTTATCAGCCATGCATTGGTTGCTGTTGGTTATGGCTGTTTTTGTCAGCGCAAATTCAGTAAGCTATGAAAAATGGAAATCTTTACTGGTATTGCATCTCACTACAGCATCTGAAGTGCCCAGTTCCTGGAAATGTCAGCAGCGTTATTCCCGGCCAGTCTTAAATCGGGTACTTTTTTCCTTCGGGCGTGATTAAACCGTCAGAGCGTTTGTGGTCTCAGGCTCAAACGTTACCATTTTCTTGAGAGGATAGTGAAGAAAAAGCATTTTGAGCTTTTACAATGGCAACAGTTACTCCTGTTAGAAGTGTGAATGCAACAATCAAATTTAATGATATCTCCGCATTTCTAGTTGCTGTTCTTATGTGAAATTTCTGCTTCAAGGCATGAGTACGTAGTTTGGCAGGGATCACTAATATGATCAGAAAACGTGGTCTGGATTTCACTAAAATCTACAATAAATTTAACTTAGCATCCACCAGATTAGGTGGATGTTAAGAACTTTTATTATTGAAGACCTGTGAAGCCAAAATGCATCATAGCCTGTTGATGTAAACATTTTGATCCTTTTGATAACTTTCCAAACAAACCTCATTGTTTGCATCCAGTGGTCTGCTCTGTGCTGAAAACACCCCGGCGCTCTCTAACAAAGAATGTTTATTTCCAGATTTGGCCTCGGAGGTTTCTTTAACGAGGCTAATTAACCGTCAAAGTTGCTGTTTCAGCCCAATTTCTGAGACAAGTGCGTGGTGGGAGAAAGCCTCAGAGAAACGCCTGAGCAACGTGATTTTTTCAGGCCGGTCATCTCTGCTAATGTGAGAGAGGGATAAATCTGCCTAATTTGGGCAGAGGCCAATTAAAAACCCTGCAGCCCCTTTTGTGTTTGTGTCAGAGCACACTGTGAATTAAGAGGTGCTGTCGGGTGCCAGGCAGGTCTCCTAAGGTATCCTCAGAGTTAATGCATTATGAAAAGAAAAATTGTCAAGATGTGGAAAGGCCAAAAAACAAAAATGTGAATAAAAATAGAAGCAGCTGGTTGCAGGAGGAGGGGAAACACTCCTGAAAAGACAGCTTAATTCACAGGCTCAGAAAAAAGCACAAAAGGCACTCAGCATTTAGCAAAGTAGAAAACGCGGTGGAGGTTTTCAGTCTACGTGTTTCACTTGAGATTTCGGCTGACCGTTTTCCCGAGCTTGACAAACACTGTCAGTTCTCATCCAGGTTTCAGTCCTTCCAGACAGTCAATGGTTTAACTTCATGTCAAGTAAAATTAACATGCAGGGGCGCCTTCCATTTGGCTAATTTATGCCTCCTCCAGTCCTCCTTCCTACATCCTCGGATTGTGACCTGGAAATCGTTAGATGTTCCAGTCTTTCAAATGCACCACAGAGGAGATGAAGCGATGAGGAGCTCTGAGCGCAGAAACACAAACGTATCCCACGTCGAAGTTTTATGCAGCCTTTGAATCACAGTGTCTGTACAGTAAGCAGTAAAAGTCAGACATGTCATGCCCATTCAAGCTGGGAGGCATGTGCTATCTGGATTTATATATATTTGATTTTATTATTTATTTTATTCAATTTTGTCTTAGATCATAACAACAAAACCCACACAACCCCTTTACCCTTGGTGCGGACTCACAACAGGTGCTCGCATACGCATGAAGGTTACAGCTTTACGGTGTGTCGCTGAAGTGGTTATAATACAGCCACTTCAACACATGGCAGTTGCTTCTCTTTTGAAGGGTGTGGGGAAAAATGCAATAATTTATACACAATTATATTGTTAATTGCAAGCATAGATTGTGTTGCCTTTTTCAATCTGGTGTTTCAGCTATGCTGTGACTGATGGTCGCGCAGCATCTTATATACAGTTGGTAAAGGGGAGCTGCGTGAATCTTATAGCAATGAGCTCAGTTTTTACACAACTGTGAGAGGTGGTAGTTGAATCCACTTTTACATGTCGAGGTGAATATGCTGCAGAGGTTGTCAGTATATTATCTGCACATGCACAGGGGTGTTCAGGGGTAGGGTGCACATCAGCCTCTTTGTAGCCATAGACACAGGCAAATGGAAATGTTGTTACAGAACTGTAAGGCTTTGATTTGAAACTGTGCTTGTTTAGCATATGTCTAAAATGCAGCCCTAATCCCATGCCTAAGTGGTTCACTGGCAGAGCCCAAGGCACAGGCGACATGTGCGGCTGCATAGGGCCCCCTGACCACCAGGGGGCCCCCAAGCTCACCTAAAAATGTTCATGAAACTTTTTTTTTTTTATTTTACATGCCAGTGTCGTTAAAGAAAGAAGAAACTATCAAAACACCCCAGAATTGCACAACCGTAACAGTAATAATTTAATAAGTAGACTACTCGCTGACCGACTTCGTGTGTCAGCGTGCATTTGGTAGATTGGGGCAGGCACGCGCATCAGCAGTGATCCAGGTGACCTAATGCTGCAGCGGTTATGCCATTTCTGGCTCACAGGCTTTCCCTGTCTTCCTGTCCCGTCAAGGCTCCCTCTTTTTCTTGTTTATTGTCCTGTTAAATAGATTTAGTCCTGGTCTCTGTTCCTTGTGTTGTAGTTTGAGTCCTCCGTTGGTGTTCCTTACTCTTGTGTCTAGTTGTCTATGTTGTGTCCTTGTTCCCTTACAAGGTTCTTTGGTTCTTTGGATGGGACTTTATTCATGCATGCATGTTCAGACATAACTGTGCATCTGTGAGCTGTGGTGGTTCAATCCGACTGGTTTACTCACTGTTTCTGTGGTGACAGCGTTTTGTTGTTTTCACACTGTGGTCAGGTTGCATGGATAGACGAGTAAACCTCGCTTTTATGCCTCATTTGTGGGTGCCACCACGTCATTTTGTGGTATAACGGAGTAATAACATGTTTACAGCACTTATTGTAACACTGGGCCCAACTGCTGGCCACTTGTATTTGATATTATTCTATTGTTCAGCAATTCTGTATACGGCATAATTAGTATTCATATACAGTACCAGTCAATAATTTGGAGTGGTACTGTATTACAAGTGGCATCCACACCACTGCACCATTGCATGGTCTGCAGTGATATTTCCTCCGGTCTGGCAGATCAGTTCAAAGGCCTCATTGAATTCTCTAAAACAGTCCATCATAGATTCACAAAATGACTCTACTGACGATATTAGACAGGAACAAGCTGTGCAGCAGGTGTGGAAAGCAGCCGAAGCCGCCGGAGATAAATTCAAAAAGAAGTGGAAGCATTGTTCCAAAAATAGAAACCGTACGCAGTAAACCGCAGAAAACAATGATGGATTTTATTCTACATGTTCCTGGCCTATTTTCATCTATGCTGCCCCGGATATTTGTGCGTAATCCAGCGATCAGCGGCCGGCGCTGTTGCCAACTTTTGTGCAAGAAAACTCGCTGTTGGCTGTCTCAAAAGTTGCCCTTTTATTAACAATTAAATGGTTGCTGTTTGCCGCAACCAAAACAAAACAGTAACAACAACGAGACTGACTCGGATAATGACGAGAGGGAATCCGGCATGCTTGATGCCGAAATCGCCCAACTGTTCAACTCAGACACTGAAGATGAGGAATTTAAAATGTGAGGGTATTTTTCTGTATTTGTTACAACTGAACAATATTCTGAGTTATTGTGAATGAGTTGAATAAAGTTCGACTTACCTGACGCTTTTGCTTCGCTCTACATATGTTTTTATCATGCGCCTTATAACCCGGTGCGCCTTATGAGTGAAAATAGACCCGTTCATTGATAGTGCGCCTTATAATGCGGTGCGCCTTATGGTCCAAAAAATATGGTACTAGTCTGTAATTAGGTGCATTTGCACAGTTATGCAAATATATACATCTTTTGGATGAAAACACATCCATTATGTCCAAAAGCAGGTCAAAACCCCTAATCACACATTTCCTAAAAAGCCTATGCCCTCTAGATTGAATATGGCATCCACTGACACTTGTCCCATCCTCCACAATGTCATGGCCATGACATAGTTTTACAATGTGTATCTTACTGAAATACAGCGGTTTTCAATGGGCTTGTGTGCATGGGGCTGAAACAGCAATACATCCCAAAAATATTTATATTCAACTTCAACGCTCCAGCATTAATAACGGTTAAGCTCAAAATCAAATTTTGCTTAGGCCCCCTTCAAGGCTTTGGCAGGCTCTGTTCACTGGTGACCTGCTGCTGGTTAACAGGTTAAAAACGGCACTTTTGCCTCTCAGACACAGCATGCTCTTTCTGCACTGCCTGCTTAAGTTTTGGAAAATATCTGGTTTGGATATCTGTGTTCACAATGTTAATCGAGCACATTGAAAATTTATGTTAGAGAGTAACTCATGCTTTGAAATGCCTAGGGGCCCTGGCCAAGTATCCACACCGGACTAGTTTAGAGTGAGACTGGGTTCTTTATGCTTATATGATAAATTTTTAATGAAGACTAAACACTGCTCCCTGTGCATTGTATTTCAAGAGCTTTTACAATGTTTACGAGTTTTGCAGCTTTACCCCTGTTCTGTATAGATGGGGTCTTTCTATATGACTCACTCCACCTGAAAGTTATTGGAGGATTAAAATGTTCAAATCTAACCCAAAGTCAAACATACAGCTGTCCAGGATTTTGACTTGCATGATGCTGCTGGTAAAAGGAGTGACTGGACTGTTGGAGAACACCTTTACTTTTTAGCCTTGCAAAATTTTAATAAAGTGTTAATATTGCATTACAATTTTGTTGTGGCTTTTTGAGAAAATATATATACCGTTGCAGTACAATGCAGCCACAGAGCAACAGTTATTATTATTCTTTTACAACATTTTTAGAGTACATATTGATATTTTCATTGGTTCATGGTTTCAGTAATTAAGGGTTAGAGTTAAGGCCAAACATGGCTGGAACACTTCTACCAGAGGTCCAATAGTGTGAAGCAGGAAGCCCTCTGTAATAAGACTGCGAGCTTTCTCCTCTTCCTTGTGGTCCAATCTCGGGTATTCCGAGTGTCAAAGGGTTCATTAACACCAGGAGAGTTTTCAAACCCCACTGGCTTCTCCAGTCATGCGTGGATCACAGAACAGTAATGAAATCTGTTTTAAAGCCATCCTCACCGGCTTCACTCTACTCCACATTGGACAGATTCTGCACATTGACCAATTTTTACAAAACACTTGACAGTTTGCTACAGATTTGTCGATGACTCGTTGCCGTCTCTTCAAAATGACTTTGCAGGGAGGGGGGAATGTCACATATGTTAAAGAGTTCCTCCCCTTGTGTCTCTCTGTCACAGTAAACACTGAGTGAAACTGAGCTGCAAAGATGCAGACGTGATGAAAGCAAGCAGCCAAATTAGCTAAATAAAATGCACCCCAAAGCCCTGCGTTGCTCTCTTTTTAGCTGAGAAATCAAACCCGCCACCAACAAACAAACAATTAAAGAGCGTTTGTTTGAGCAGAACATTTGAAGGCATCTCAGAGCGCGCCGCTGCGTCAGCTGACTCATCAAAAAAGCCTGAAAAACATCCTTTTAATCTCCAATGTTTCCTCTCTGTGTCAGCAGGCTCTGTTTGTATTGATCAGTTCTTTTATCAAAGGACACACACACACACACACACACACGGTGTTTGATTGGCTGAGGATTACTGATGTGTGACAGTGGTGAGACCTAAAGGTTCCAAACTGTTCCCGTTGCTCCGGGCGTGTTCCCATCATGCACTGTTACTCATCCATTTTTGTAATAATGACTAATTTGATTCATTTTAATTAATTATTTGATACACAAGAGAATTGTGGTACAACTTTAGGGTAAAGAACATGAGAGAAGAACATGAACATGTACAAAAAGAGTAAAGTTAAATTTACTGACATGTTGGAGGTGCCAGAAATAGAAGCTGTTTGTCTTCTGCTTGTTCTTTGACCTGTGTAAACCCAAAATGTACTGAAGCTGCAAAACTACTTTTACCCTCAGGAAACAGAATGCCCTCTAAAATCCAACATGACACATGCTTTTACAAAGTATATTACCAAATTAAAAATGGATGTATTACAACATTTATTTGTACCCCAGTTCTGAATTTTTATGAGACAGTTATCCCTAGTAGGTTCTAGGTCTGTGTTTTCCAGTTTGACCTGCTGTTTGCACCTGCTTTTATATGCTGTTTGGTTAGGCACCAAATATGATGGATGATGTTACCCCTTATGGACCTTTGTTGATTAGGTCAGGTGGCAAGTATTCCCAGAGGGAGACTCCTAATACAGTTAGAAAAAAGGCCGTTCCATTTGGATAATTTCTGTTCTTAAATTCATTCAGCCTGAAAACAAACATTTAAAAACAAATTCTTAGGCAAGAAGGCAGGTAGGTGAGGTAAGAATGTGTTTTTGGGAAATTGCCACGTTAGTTAGTTAAAACCACATTAATGGAAGCTGACTGCAAACATGCCAGATGTTCTTGGTGAAGCAGTTTATACTGCAGAGCCTTGTGAAATTCAGTGTTTGACGAGTGGATTTTGGTTAGATTTGGCTGTTGTGAGCGAAGGTGGGACTGAGAGTAGCAGTACACTGATCAAGACTCTTTTTCCCCAAATACTCCTGTTTTTCCAGGAGGTGTGTGTAATACTGGCTTACTTTGCATTTCCTTGACATTCAGAATTGCCTTTTTTTGGGGGGGGGGGGCATCGCTTCGTACAAAAAACTGATTAAGATCAGCAGCTGATCTGCAGACCTTTTAATATTATTTGTAAGTATGCTCTCACGGTACACCCACAGAAGTGTTTGCACTTATTGTGGCTGATTAGCCCTCTTCACAGGACTGTGTGGGTGTGTACAGAGAGTTCTTGGCTAACACATCCCTGTAAGTTATATGTTTGGATGGATGATTATCGTTAGTGCATCGAGTTTAGTGACATTTCACTTAATTACCAGTAAATCCCCACTCAGCGTCAACCTGAGCTCAGGTCTAATCAGCCAGAAGTCAGAACACCTGTGAGGCTTTGCGAGGCCTTTAATGAGACAGGTGCTGTCCTCTTCCTTCAGTATTAATTCTCCTCAGCTATCGACTGCCTCTTTCTTCATCATCTGGTCAGTTTGACTCCAGAGCATCACAATGAAATATGGATGAATGCGGCTAAGCTGGCAGGCGAACAAACACTGAGATCTGCTGAGCTTTCTTTCTTTTGACACTCCTTCCTCTCTACTTTGGTGAAAACACTCAGATGCTGATACTTTTTTTTTTTTCCCAAGCTACTCTGATACACCCTTTGTTGTACATGTGGTGCCTGCCACATCACCATAGCGACAGCTCTAGCATTCAGAGCAACAGCTGGCAGGGAACCGGGGGCTGCTGATGGCGTCCATCCGAAAAACTGTAAATGCCTGAAACTGATGCAAATGTGCAGATGTTGAAAACAGTGCGTCACTGTGTTGGGTTTGCTGCGTAAATGCGCTGATTTTCCTGAACTGCAGAGGGCGCATCTTCATGGTAGAGCTGAGTGTGAACACCTGTTTTGACACTTACAGTATGCATGCAGTGTTTGATCGTCGCCCAACACCTAATTACTCTAATGGGGATAAATTAAGTGGAATAATTCAGTCAGCTATTTATTTTAAGGAACTGCAGAATATGCACCAAGTGGATATTTGGCTTTTGTTCTGTGACTTGTCATTAAAGTCAGCAAAGTGGAGAATGGAGAATAAAATTCGACTGTACTTAAAAGATGGACAAAGCCACTATGAAATTATTTGTTGGTTTTGAAGCTTTGAGTTTGGCTGTCAGCATCTCTGTTTATGAGCGAGGAGGTGGATCTGACTGAGAAACTGATGGGTACTGTGTTATGAGCTCAACTAAGACGTAGGGGCATTCAGGGGCAAAGCAGAGGAGTCACCCCCTGCTGCCCATTGAAGGAATTCAGTTTTAAATGACTTTTTTTTAAACCCAGAGGCTACATTTGTCTTTTATAAACAGTCTATGGGAGTAGCAGTTATCAGTATACCCTCAAGAAGCCCACAGACTCAAAGTCTACAGGTGGATGCTTGGGTGGAGGTTCCTGAAGTGTCCTCAGGCCGTGTATAAAAGATGGACATGACCATCATTATGTCGCTCACTGGTTTCTGGACTGCACCTGGTGATTCACCTGGTGATCCAAGTTTGTCTTGGTTTTAAAGTCACCCCCTTTTGGAAGACTTCTCACTTTCTCTCTGAAAGGTTCAGACATTTTACATGCACTTCTCTGCAGGGTCACAAGAAGTCAGCAGTCACTTCAACCCACTTCAGAAATCAACCACAACTATCACGTTTCAGGCTGGAAGTGACATTAACATGAGCAGCAACAGGTAGTCAGGAGCTTGAAAGGTGTTTTGGATGTGACTGAGTGCAGAGAGTATCTGAGGATGCAGGAGTACAGTCTGCATGTACTAATGCATCCTATTAAACGTCCCTGCAGGCTTTCTGTGCCAAGTTGCTGTTAACATTAGGTGTCACTCATCAAAATGAATTTTGAATATCCTGAAGGTTTTTTTCATTTTTAAATCCTGTGCTGTTCACATTCATGTTTTCTGGCTTGAAGTCTCTCAACTGAATTTGTTGATGTGTTTTTGTGCATTTTGCCTTTATCTCACCAAGTCAAAACAGATTTTATTTATTTAATGATATAAAACCAAAAATCTGATTATGATCTCCATTTACAGATAAGTCATGGTTCTAAACAGTCTTATTGTGGAGGAACAGTTGGTACGTACGTGGGTGTCTTCATTCCTCTACCTTTCTTTCAGGTGGAGCGGGTGACAGTTACCGCTGAGGGCGGTGCTGGAGGTCGACCTTCTAACAGGCCTGGGGGTGGAGTCATGCGCATCCACCGGCATTTCCCCTTCCCAGCCAATCAGATGTATGTCGTGGCACTGCACCGTGAGATGAAGCCGATGAGGGTTTACCGGTTGAACGTGAGCTTTGATGCTGCCATCGAGGATGAGCTGCTGGGGTTCTTCAGGAGCTCGTACACCATGCAGAGAGAGAGACGGTACACACACACACACACACACACTTTTCTTATAGCAGCAGGTGGTTCAGCTCGAAAAGGTCAGAGCTTCGCATTCACGACATTGATTAACTCACACACACCACATGCCGTACGCCTGTGTGTACGTGTCTTTGTGTGTGTTCCACTTATCACACACACACACACACTCACTCTCTCACACACACACACACACACACACACACACACACACACACGTGCATGAAATAATAAATGTATCAGAACACAGTCTGTTTCCCACCGGCACCATGGGGAAGAAATCTGATGTGGAAACAGCTCTGCAGCAGAGGCTTATGGGAGATTCATAAGGAGTTCTGTGTGTGTGTGTGTGTGTGTGTGTGTGTGTGTGTGTGTGTGTGTGTGTGTGTGTGTGTGTGTGTGTGTGTTTGTGTGTGTGTGTGTGTGTGCGCCGTCTCACAGCATTTTATCACTGTCTGTTATTGTGAAAAACACAGTCGCAGTTAATTGATGGAAAAAAGTCGAGCTCAGCTGTGATTGGATAGAGTAAAAGCATTACCATATAAGGACTGTGCCTTAAGGCAGTGATGAGACAGTATAAAAGTAATTACTCACTTTTAACCTTTGTATTTGGGTATTTAGTTGATTGTGATTGGCTCCATGAGCATAGATATTGCCATATAGACAAATGCTGCCTGAATATGATAAAACTGCATCATAACAAGACTCATTAAGGGAAAGGATGAATGCCAGGAAATTTTTTTTACTGGACACACTGACTGCAGAGTGATTACCATTATTTTATGGAGAGGACATAAAGCAAATGCAGAATGATTGCCTTATTCGAGAAAGAATATCTGACAAAAAAGCTAACTGAGGAATTTGGGGAACTCTGACCTGATCCTAAAGAGCTGTATTAGACATGTGGGTGTATTTTAATGAATTGCATTGGCTAAAATTAAGCTGCTTAGAGTGTTTGAATGACTCAGAGTTCAGTGCAGGGATCTGAATTAGTGTAACAAGCATTTAGGCAGCAATGGCCAGTGGAAATGACGAACATACCAGCAGCAGGTCAGATCAGCCTATTAATGTTAACTTTGATAACACAACAGTATTAAAGTTGTGTGTCTCTGTTAAAGTTCTCTCTTCGTCCAGGGTCTGAACTCAAAAATAGAAGGAAGAACCTCAGCTCTGCTATACTATCCAACCACAAGTGGACAGAGGTGCAGGGGTCTGTAGGTCAGGGGTCTCCAACCTGTGACTCTTTACCCATCTCAGTGGCTCCCTGTGGTTTTGACAGAAAACTAGATGAATATGGAAATAATCAATGGTTCTTTTATCATTATTGTAAGTGATTATTTACATTCTCCAATTGTAATATTTTTTACAGTGAGCTAAAAATGATTGAATATTTTCTCAGCTTTATTGTGGATCATACATCTGTCAGCTGGGACCTTCTTGTTCTTTTGGCTGCTCCCTTCAGGGGTCACCACAGTGGATCATCTGCCTCCATCTCACCCTGTCCCTCTCATCCTCCACTGGCACACGATATCCTGCTTCACTACATCCATGAATCTTCTCTGAGGTCTTCCTCTTTTCCTCCTTCTTGGCAGTTCCATATTCAGCACCCTTTGTCAGTAGATCCACTATCCCTCCTCTGCACGTCTGAACCATCTCAGCCTTGCCTGCCTCTCTGCCTCTGATATACTCATTTCCAATCCTGTCCACCCTGGTTCTCAAAGAAATTTTACTCATCAGCTGGTGCCTTATTCTATTAATCTTGCTGAAGCAGTAGCAGGGGTTAGCATGGATGTATTAACATAAATAATACGCCATGATTCCCAGTTAGCAGTGCTGCTTTCATTGCCAGCACTGCTAATTTACCACTATGTGTTATCTACACCTGGATTTTCAGTCAGAGTTAAACTGAAACCAGTATTTTACTTTCACTCTTTTTAAAGCTTTTATTAGACTGCTTACTTATGATTAAATCAGGCTTCTTTTAGTATTTGCAAATGCTGGTAGGACACAGCATTTGGCAGCACGGTGGTGTGGCGGTTAGCACTGATGCCTCACAGCTAGAAGGACATCTAGAAGGTCTGGGTTTGATTCCACCTTGGTCCAGGCCTCTTGCTGTGTGGACTTTGCATGTTCTCCTCGTGTCTGCGTGGGTTTCCATGTCTGGGTACTTCGGTTTCCTCCCACAGTCCAAAGACATGCACTTACTGGGGTTAGGTTAATTGGAAACTCTAAATTGCCCATAGGTGTGAATGAGAGTGTGGATGGTTGTCTGTCTTTCTGCATTAGCCCCGCGACATACTGGTGACCTGTACACGGTGTACCCTGCCCCTCACCCTTTGGCAGCTGGGATGGGCTCCAGCCCCCCCGCGACTTTGAACAGGATAAGTGGAAGAGAGTGGATGGATGGTAGGACACAGGTGGAGTGCATCACTTTAAAGCTATGGTTTCAAATCTGAATGTATTGAGATATGTTTTTACTCCACAGTTTTCTGTATTGTTGGTAATGAAAATAAAAAATCATTATTTATTTCTTTAATTATGAATACAACAAAAACATGGCATTATTGCTAATAATGATAAATGACCTGCTGCAGAGTAGTTACATGTCACAAAAGATTTTAAATATTTACATGTGTTAGTAATTTTGATATACTAATCAATACTTAACAGGCCATCATTATGAGGCTCAACTATGTGTTGCGGCATAATACTGATTTTTTTTTTTGGTCAAATATTGCTCAATTACAGCTCTTTTCTCGACCTTTGCTATAATCATGTCAGTTTCAGGACTTGTGTTCTCAGGAGGTAGACCAGGTCATCTACTAACTGGAAGGTTGGTGGTTCGATCCCTGGCTGCTTTGGTGCTTTATATTGGTGGTGTTAAACAAATCAAATATCCATGCTCGGTCAGTTTCCGACTTGTCACCGCTGTAATTTCCTTTTGGGTGAAAGCCTGTCCACTAATGAGCCAAATGCTGTTTAGCGTCATAATTGAAACAGACATGAGTGTCATCAGTAAAGATGGTGATTTTAACTATTTTGACTGTTTAGAACATAAAAATTAGTAATGCAGCAAATCTAATAATAGAGTAATACAACCTTGTGCAATATTTAGAGAACTGGATTGATCATCAGAGATATGAAGGATGAGAGGAGTGACTTGGTAGATATGATAGATAAACATAATAAAGAGAGTATTGAAAACGTAGTATCTAAATAAAAGATAAAATGTCTGTGTTTAGTTTGCTGAGACTAAACTTATGTCTCCAAATAGTCAACACAACTTTGGACATTACCTTGAACAAAGCAATATCTCAATTATCAGTGAAATAAAATGAATGTAAATGAGTTCTGAGCATAAAGACCACCAAACTCAGAGGTGGAGGGTGTGATGGTGGCCTAAATAAAGCAAACCCCACATATGGATTTGTATCCAATCTGGAGACGTGCTACATGTATTATTTATTTGATTAAATTGTTGTTTGGTGAGTTTTGATAAAAAACAGCAGGTTAAAATGTGAGCAGATGATTGCATGTCTGAAGGTGTTTGTCGTTTTACATGGACTTACTCACCACACTGTGAATACTGCCGATGTAAGCAGGGTGCATTAAACCAGAGTATGTTCACAAATGAGAAGCTAGAGTCAAAAACCTTTTACAAGACAACTGATTGCTTATTGAAATCCAGGCCAAATTTGTGAAATGGGTTCTAATTACATGCATTACTGCGCCTATTGAGGTGCTGTTATTTGATCCATCCAGGCAGCTGTGAACGGGTGTCTGTTCTGCAGAGTAAACTATCCCCTAATGTGGCTCAACATGAGCAGAGTCTAAGAGTAATGGGTCTAATGGGCCGATGAGCAAACCAGGACAGTTGCTGCAGTTTGTTCAGAATGTGATCAAATAAACAATAAGGCTTTTTAAATCCATCCCTGTGACATGGAGTTCAGATTTTCATGTTATGTATTCATGGATTTGTGGCTTAGGTGGTGGAGCAGGTTTCTGCTGTTCACTGGCAGCTTGATCTCCAACCCTTTGTGTCCTCGGTCAAGGTGCTGACCAAGAAGGCGGGCAAGCCTGCGCTGCAGCTCTGCCAGCAGCGCTGTGTGTGAACGAACAAATGAGGAACACTCTAAAGTGCTTTGAGCACCACTGAGGTTAGATAAGTGCTGTAGACCATTTACCACCTGGACATTTATTGTAACATTAAAAAGTAAAAGCTGGGTAATTTCACCTCGGGTGGTGGCTATATACATGATACAAATCCAAAATCTAACACACAAAAAGAATTTATTGTTTTAATACAAAAGAAAAAAATGGCCACATTTCTGATTGATCTGCATTAACATTCACACTGAGTCCTCATTTAAGAGCTGCAGAATAACAAAATATCTCAAAAAAAAAAAAAACTCTTTATGGACCATCAGTCTTCATTCACTTCCTCTGCTGTGTTCATGTATAGCGATGGTATAAAACTGCAGGTTTAATTGGTTTTGATCAAATTCAGAATGAACTGATTAATACTTCAACACTTAGAAATCTGAAGTGAGAAGAAGAGTAGAAAAATGCTTATTTTACTCTCTATCAGCTCAAAATTATGATGGAACTCTTTGGTGGTGGTGCTATAAATACCAATCAGACTCGGCCTCTCAATGTTTGCACCACCCATGGTCCAGTATTCACTAGCAGCTGCTGTTTGGATCAATCCTGGATCGATACGGCAGCTGCCGGACCAGCAGAGCTCGATCACGACACAGCAACCTGTTAGTTAAACCTTAATGCTCCAGCTGCCAGAAACCCGGTTACAGTCGACTTTGTGCACTAACCTGATTTCTTAAACATCACACAAAAGAGAAACTCAGTTTGCAGGGTGATGGAAAGGTATTAGAAAAATCTGGATGCACTTAGTGTTTGTGTCCAGGAGAGAGAATTAGATGCATTAAATATAATGCAATAAATATAAAGCCAGTAATGGATGATTTATGGGATTCGCCAGTCTGCGTTCATTAAATATGTTAATCTGATGACTAAGAGCAAAGCAGTAAGACACATGGTTAAAAACCACAGCTGATTATCTTTAAAAAACAATCATTTTATTCAGGAAAAAAGCTTCAGAATATCAAATAAACACAAAGCTGGTGTTCAGGGACCGTCCAACTGATACTCCGCTCAAAAGTGTGTGTGTGTGTGTGGGTGTGTGTGTGTTAGCATTAGCTGCACCGCTGCATCAAGCTAATCCTTAAGCTAACAGTGAGCTTTGTATACACACACACACACACACACACACACACACACACACACACACACACACACACAGAAGCTCCAATATGAGATCTGCTTTATATCCAGAGTTACTATAAACCCCAGGCTGGACTTAAATGCTTAAAATGCTGGGAGGGGGAGAATTAATTAGCCTACACACACACACACACACACACACACACACACACACACACACACACACACACACACACACACACACACACACACACACACACAGTATTGCTGTTCAAGCTCAGTATTGATCTTTATGCAAATGACGTAAAGATGAGTTTTGATGCTGCAGTCGCTGTCATCTGCCAGTGAAGCCATTTTTAATTCTGGCTGATTCCGCTCGTCTGTAGAGACGACCGGCTGTCCGCTGCTCACATGACGTCACATCAGGACAAAAGCAGATATGTTAGTACTCAGCTAATGTATAGGAAACTGGGCCAGAGCAGTGCCACATTCACTGCACTGTTTTCCTCTCAGATATCCATAATGTTTAAAGCCCGTGCACTCATCGTGGTTCCCAGGGGACGTTTCATAGTTGTTCTGATGTAATTCATTCTTTAAAATCAACTTTAAAGACGTTGCAAGAATTTTTTGTCAGCTTCACTTTATGCAAGCTACTAAACTGAATTTAACATTTTGTGCCGTTTCAGTGCTCTGTAGCTTTTCATGTTTTCAAGCGGTTGCATCACCATTCTCATAATAGTGTTATTATAGTGTTAAAGGGTTCCCACAGCAATATGCGTTTCCTTATTTTATCATACGCTGAGTTTTAGAGTTGAATGTTCTTATTAAATGCGGTTAAACTTTCAAACAATGAGCTCAACATGTAAAAGTAAGCCTTTGTGGCTCAGCCTTCAGACTACTCTGAATACTTGAGTTTATTATATGGATTACTTCATAAGTTCATCTGCTACAGAAGGCTCTCAGAGTACAGTCCCTTCTTATTCTGTGGGGTTTAGTAATGCTGTTTTGCTAGATGCTACCTGTGTCTCCCCTGTAGGCGTGCGGTGTCCTTTGGCAGTAGTCCCGCAGTTGGCGTTGCAAGTCAAAAGACATTGTAGAACCTTCAGCACCACTGAGTCTTTGTGTATATTTAAGCTTGTATGTGTCCTTTTGACCCTGTGTGGATTAAAGAAAATCCTAATTCAAACTTGTGCTCCTAAATCTTGTTTTTAAAGGCATTAAATATGCATGCTGTACAATCATTCCAGGACATTCATGCCCATGATGAGTGCGCTGCGGATGCACCGGATGCAGGAAAATTGTGTGCTGAGAGATAATGGTCCTGTTTGAAAGTCCACATTAGAGAGTTAGAAGGATGCTGGTGGCTTAAGTTGCACTTATAATAGCTAGGAGACTGTGGTTTTCATCCCATTTTGAAACTTTGTGTTTGACACTTTGATTATTAAATGTGCTTCAACTTGCCGGTTAGGTTTAGGCACGGAAAGGGAACCCTTAGCTTAAATTATGCAACCTCAAAATGCATTAAAAAAATGAGAGACTGGGGGTGACAGACCTGTCCCATTAATGCCATAATGTGTAAAAGTGACACTCTACCCACAATCACTGGACACTATGGGGCAAAGTGGTTTGTTTCAGATGGAGGATAAACTCAGGGCAGGTATTAGAGATTTTTCTTTTTTGTTGTTACACAAAGCTGCTTCTGGGGAATCCAGAATAAAAATATAAAGCTGGAAATGATCTGAATCGTTCCCCTTTAAAGAGGAGGCAGTTTTGTCTGTTTGCAGTTCTGTCATGGGCTACAGTTATGTTTAACCTGCAGTTTGGTTCACGTGATTCAGATTGTTTTAGCTCAGGTCCAGTTTGTCTTCACAAGTGTTTGAAAATGTGTTGTTTGGTTCATTTTTTTCTGTGTCATGTGTTCACTCACTGCTCCATACAGTACATTGTGGACACTCGGATGCTACTTTTTTGTTTTGCATGTGTAGTTCTACACACAGTGGATACATGGAGACCCTCTGGACTCAGCAATCACCTTCACTATAATGAATGGGACGTGATTTCAGGCCCAGCTGCTGCACTTTAGCTTTGGTCTAGGTTGTGCTCATGCTGACATTTCACAGGTAAACGCATAACAAAGACTGACATGTTTGAAGCTAACTAATGCTGCTTTATGAGCGAGCACCATCCAGCATGTGTGATGAAATGATGGTACATTATTTCTATATAAAGCACACTACATCAAGAGGATCATTTTCCTGAACAGGGTCCCCACTGGACTGAAAGTGTGCCAGATCCCTGCCTCCTTCCTGAAACTCAGACTTCTAAAGGAAACCCAAAACCCCAGAGCAGAGCTTTTTTTTGTTGTTTTTTCTTCTCAGATCCTGTGAGGAACATTTTCATTAGAGTGAAGCTGTTTTTGCAGAGCTGCCTTTCTTTAACGAGGAGAGGAATTACAGTTGACGAGGAGTGGTGAGGCTGCTAACGAGGCAGGGTTGGATGAGAAACAGAGACGTTGGAGCATTAACAAAAGAGACAAATGGTTAACGAAGGTTAGGTGTGGGGCTACATTTTAATAAAGGTTTGAAAGAGGTCCATTGGTTTAACACGTCTACCTCATCTCATATCTCTTCTTCATCAGCAGCTTCTCTCTGGCTTTGCTGTCTGATCTCTCCCTCCTTCATTCTGATAGAGTAATCCGGTGTTGAGATGAGATGTTTCAGATCAATACTGTGCTCACCCACTCTGCAGTGTGCGTGTGTCAGAGGGTAACCTATCTAACATGGCACTCAGCTGAAGAAACTTAATAAATTCATTCGCTCTCTGAGCCTTTACACACATACAAAAAAACACAGAAAGGAGGAGGCGGAGGAGAAGCTGCTGTGGAATAGAGGTCTTCACAGATACACAGTATTGATTTTGACCTGAGAGACCTTTGACTCTCTTGACCTGTTAATTTTTAGCTACACTAACATCGTGGTCTTACTGATTTTCTGTCCACTTTAGTTCAGAGGGAAATATCTCAACAACAATTATAATAAGTGCAGTAAAGTTAGATGAAAATATTTCTGCTTTGTGGAGGATGTTGAGGTCACACTGACGGGTAAACCTGATGTCTCACAGAGGAGCCTGCAGAGGTCAAATTCTAAATTCAGTCACTGATTGTATTCATCAAAAATAAACTCAGAGTTGCTCTAACTTGCCAAAGCAGATTATCCAGCAATCTTGTGTGCAGAGTTGTGAAGGCTTCTGTCAGATTGTGTGCAGTACTATTAATGCTATTGTGCAGACAGTGCATGAATAGGAGAGCAGTGTGAGGCGTAAAAGTAGGTGTATTCCAACCACACAATGCTGTCTCTTTGTCTGTGATTGAGTGATCTAAATCAGAGGTCCCCAACCCCCGGGCCGTGGACCGGTACCGGGCCGTGGGACATTTGGTACCGGGCCGCACATAAAGAATAAATAACTTAAATTATTTCCGTTTTACATTATCTGCGCCTAAACTATATTTTATTTTGAAAAATGCGCGGATTCGCTCCGTTACTTCCCTCCATGACTTCCTCTTGACGTGTCAAGACGTTTCTGCTCACATGATACGTCACCGCTAAAATTAAACCCAGAAGCTTCAGGCCTGTCTAACGAAATCGGTTGGTTGACCTACATAACGCTTCTTTAAATTTTTGAGTGCTCAACAAGAGTAGAAAAGCGCTATGTAAGAACTAGTCCATTTACCATTTTTATTTATCAACACCGGGGATAGCAGTGAGGTAGACCCAGCCATCAAACTGACTCTCCAGCGCTTGACACCGCGGCTCTGCAGCCACGCTCCATGTGAAATCGGCCGAACCCAGTCAAACCAGAAGCCAGCAAAAATGAGTATCAGAGAAACAAGCTCAGGGGGCTTACACTGATTCAGTGTTATGGTGAGTTGTATTTTTCATGCGCTTTATACAGTAAAAATCACCTAAGTCGAAGTCGCATAAATCGGGTTTTCGCTCTAGTTGGATGGCATCTGCAGGTCCTGATTTTTCCTAACATTAATTCCAATAAAATCATCACATAAATCCGTCGGATATTCACCTACCTCGGATGAAAAATCTGGTCCCATTGTAATAAATTTCCAGTTAAATGTGATCGCATAAACTGGATGAGTTTAGCGCTAAAACCCTCCTCAGCTCCTGTCCGCCCACTTCCATGCATCGGCTCGTTCGTGCACAACTACACACACACTAACAACGCCTGGAAATTGTTTTAGTGTTTATATCAGTTCATTTCACCGGGGACAATCGTGGCAAGTGTAAGCTACAAACTTGCACTTACGAGTAAAATTTCAGATTATAAAATTTGCAGAAGCAAATTCATAGATGAAGCAGAAGCCATTGCAGCGAAATTCGATAATAGACCCCAAACTGGGCCATTTGAATCCGACTGAGGTGATTTCTACTGTATTTGTTTTTGCGGTGTATCTTATTTTGAAGGCATGTTTTACCATGGCTCTAACAGCTGACCAGGGAGCGCTGTGGGCAGAGAGCCTGTTATTCATGTTGAGGCGGGATGTTACGAGAACGCTGCTGATAGAGTTGCATACGAATACAAAGTGGATTCCCGTTTTTTATTATTATACGTAGAAAATATCACACTTGGTTATGGTCGTATCATTTATTTTGACGTATTTATTCGCCACACCTTAAAAGCCGGTCCGTGGAAATATTTTCTAACACTAAACCGGTCCGCGGCTCAAAAAAGGTTGGGGACCACTGATCTAAATAGTTTAAGGTTACTTAGACCTGAACATGATTAAATGCACACCTAGATCATCTTTACTTCAAGACAATCAAAGTGATATAGTGGGATTGTGTGTATAAAGCATGCTACCTCAGGCTAATGTGAAGACACTTTAAGATGCTTTTCACATGTTTTAAAGGCATGAAAAGCGTTAGGACGCTGTCTTAATGACACCTCTCTTTTCAGTCTAACAGTTTAGTGTAGAGTCAAAGAGTCTGGATGTATCTGGATGTTCCAGGTGAGGAGAAAAAATGACTTATTACCTTCTGGTGGAAGGTCAAGATGAGTGCATTAACCTCTCAACATCCCCCAACTGGCAACACATCTATGGTTTAAGGGTAGGGACCGGTAACTGGAGCACCCAAATTCAAACTGTGTGGAGTTTGTGCCTGTTTGTGTGTGAGTTTCTGGGACTGCCTCCCGCAGGCATGAATATAAGGTTATCTGTCTTTGTGTTAGTCCTCTGATTGACTCGTGACCTGTCCAGGATATATCCTACATCTTACCCAATGACAGCTCCAGGGATAGATACCTAACTTTAGGGTTAGGATAAGCTTTTAGGTTGCATTTAAGACATCTCAGCAGTGTAATATGGACATACAATAAGGATATTTGGGCTTAGGCACCATTCGTGACATAAAATAAAGTGAAAAAAATATGTTTTTATTAGACAACTTGTTATTCATATGTCATTTTATGTTACTAAGCTTTTTTCCTTTAGTAATCCATGTCCTAGTAACTACTGTTGTTTCTGTTTGCAACACCTCAAAATAGCAGCTGCATAAAAGCAGCAAATCAATGTATGCAGATAACTTAGTGCAGTCTTAATGTTACCTTATTTAGAACTCAGAGCTTTACAAGAAAGTGGCACATGTGACAGAGTGGCTTGAAAAACCTTACAATGGCAGACACTGAATCAGATTTGTGTTACAATGAGCACTGAACCTGTGGTGCATTTAAGTCCTGTGCAAGTCCTACACAAGTCAGCAGGCTGTTTATTCATAAATGCTCTAATTATAACTTGAGCAAAATTGCAATTGAAAAAGATTGTTTTCTAACCGCTGTATGCCAGTTAGGTGTGCAACCCGCCAGCTGCTCTGGTGAACATATTTAACATTGGCAACCAATATGAAACCTATGAGATGCTTAAAAATTCCTGTCTGAAGTTTACAAAAATATCAAAATGGGTAGAAGTGAGCAAAAATTAAATGGGACCATCTTTCTCTCGTTGTCTTGTGTAAAACTCCATCTGCATTCACGTACTTGCTTGAAGCATAATCTGGACATAAGGTCAAGGTCACCACACATTCATCTCATTCTTATATGAAAGCAATACACGAGGAATGCTTTGAGTCATATTTATTAATATATAATTTGGCACAAACATTCACAATGAACTGATTAGCATTTGGTAGTAAAAGGTCAAGGTCCCTGTGAGCTTGCAAAAGATGTTTTTGGACAGAACTCAAGAATTCATATTCACATTGTGGTGAAGTTTTACTGAAATGCCTAATAGGATAAAATGAGGAAGTGATGGCATTTATATGTCAGAAAGGTCAAATCTGCTTAGACACCCAAATAATTTGCAGCCTGACTCGCTGGCAGGGGCACCTGTCATGGGTCCAGGGTTTGTGTTATGTAGTTTTGGGTTCCTGCTTTGATTATATTATTCTAAGAATACTGGTTTATTGGTTATTCCATATTCCTACACTGACCTACAGCCATAAACTGTTGACACAAATGGCAGAAATTGGTTCAGAAGAGTTTCTAAGTTTAACCTTAGAGACATCAGCTCAGTCATTCAGGAGAGGCTGAGAGCAGAGCTGCTGCTCCGCCACATCACAGGAGTGAATTTGGACATCTGATTAGGAGGTTTCTTGGACACCCGTGTGCATGGTTTTTTCAGGCTTGTCCAAATATGAGCTCTCTGTGGAGACCCAGAATTCACCGAAAATTAATCTTCTTGCAGTTCCTCGAGAACACCTCAGCGTTCCCTCGGACAGCCCAGTCTCATAGCAAAATGCTAAATATTCAGGACAGAGGAAGCTGTTTGCTCACGTACAAGCACAAACAAACAGAATTTAAAAAATAAAAATGATTCAATTTCGCATCGGAAATTGAACTGTGGTCTCTGGTGTGAGTGGTGAAATGATTGATGATGCCACCAGCACCACTGCTTCCAAATGCAGACTTCTTCTAAAAGTGGAAAACCTTTACTTTGTGTAGACATGGGAATGGCCTGATAGAAAAATTGTGTTCATGCAAATGGGGGAAATTCCAGGAACACATTTAATAAATTAAAAATCCTCACTATTTCATGAACTGCCATAAGACTGTGTTGCCCTGGAAAGGGAGGTGGTGGCTGGGGAGAAGGAGGTCTGAGGATCTTTTCTAAAGCCTCGTCCACGTCCCTTCATCATGCATCAGTTTGTAGCTAATGGTTGGTTGCTATAGGACGTTCCAGGCTCCAGTTGCCCAGGTAATCATGTAATGCATTTACCACCACATCATATGTAAATTACGGTGTCCTTTGCTCTCACTGGTAGTCATTACAATCAGTCACATCAAAGTTGAGAAGACTTTAACTCAGGGTCAGCTCATTTCACACTGACCTTTTTTGACCTCGTGTAGATGGACAGATGTTGATGAAAATTTGTACTTCTGATAAGTAACAGGTTCTTCACCATTTAATATACCAAGACTGCTTGTACAAGTCATACTGAATCCATTCATATAAAGCTGTTTAATCAACCAAAGTGGAAAGACAGTATATAAGGCAAAAACAGGGCTTGTACAATTCTAATAAGCTTGAAAGTCAATATTTGGTATGACCAGTTTTATTCTTCAGCACAGCCTGAACTCTGAGGCAATGTTCTGTGATTTCTTTAAGTGGTCTTCAGGAACAGTTCTCTGGGCTTCTTGGAGGACATTCAAAGCTCTTCTTCAGATGTTTCTGCCTTTTGTTCAATTCTCTGTCAAGAAGATCCCGCGGTGCTTCAATAATGTTGAGTTCCAGGCTCTTGGGACACCAGTCCCTGACTGCTGGTGTTCCATGGTGTTTTTTCTATGCCAGTATCCTTTTACTGCATTGATAGTATGTTTGGGATCATTGCTATGCTGAGAAATGAAGCCATTGTCAATCTGAAGTTTTCCAGGTGGTATTGCATGGTGGATCAAACTCTGACGGTACTTTTCTGTGTTTATAATTCCATCAATTTTACAAGATCTTCAACACCACTGGCTGAAACGCAACCTGAATCCATGACAGAGCCTCCACAGTTTTAGAGGTGGCTGTAGACACTGTTGGACCTCTCGCCTGACCTCCTCTATCATATTGACAAAAAAATTGACCAATAAATTTGAATTCTAATTTGAACTCACCACTCCATCAGTACTAGATGGATCAGCTGACAGGTCATATGTGTCTTTCGAGTCCTGTGCCAAGTTTTTACTGGATTTTTTTTCCCTATTTCTTAAAGACTTTCAGATACTGTTTATGTGCTGTAGATTTTTTTAAGGCCTGCCACTTCTTCTTTTGTCCTCCACTTATCCAGTTTCCTCAATTTTTTTTGAGGACACACTGCACACCCTTCTCAGATATGAGATAGTTTTTAACTAATAGCTCTTTGGGAATTACCTTGTTGGTGCAAAAATACTAAGTTTTTCCTTTCAGGCTGTATCTTTGGCATTTTTCATAGTTTCAACTAAAGAAATGGGAATAAATGAGTTTTTGTGACAGGATGTTGGTAACAAAGTGTCTAAAGATACAATTTAAATTTGTTTCTTTGATATTTTGTCTGTTATGTGCAGACACAACACTGCTTCATCCCTGGAGTTAGGTGCCTTTTTCATCCTCGAATGATTCATAGGTCAGTGTTAAGTGCCTTAACAAACAAACAAAAATAAATTCCTTCGAAAAAGGTCAGGACTGGACTGAAAATGAGCGAAGAAGCAGCAAAAAACTTTGAAAGACCTTTAGAAGGCTGTTGCTCAAGACTTTTGCACAGTACTGTACATGCAAACCATTTTGCAACCCACCTTCATCCCAGCTCCTCCTTTTGTGCCTGACAGTCAGTTTTCATTTTTGGCACTGATGGCTGCTCTGTTCTGTTCTGGAGCTTACTGTTGCTCTCCCCACCTCCAGCTTAGTGTAAGGTCGCGGGAGCTCCCACAACAGATCCATACCTCCAGATATATTAGTACATATGGAAATAACCTTCCTTTTACTATTGAAATGGAATTTCTGTTCTTTAGGTGACCACCCTATGAAACAGCTTCAGTCAAGATATGATCAGTAGTAACTGTACAGCTGCATGCCTCTTAACACAACCAATCAGATTCCTGTATGGGAGAACTCACTGAGAACTCAGTTATGAAAGAAACCAGCATTGGCTGAGAGAGGGTTCTACTTTGGTTTTATACTAACGCTGAATTTCTCACAGCTTCATAAACTGCTTTCATTTACCTCCAGTGTCCGGCAACCGGAGAACCACAGAGAGGAGCAGGAAGCCAAACAATGATGCCCTTATCCTCCGTCTTACTTTTTATTATGATTTTTTTAATCTCTTCTTGATCTCCTACGTCTGTGCCACCTCCTTTGCTCCCTAAATAAACTAGAAAAGCTGAAATCTGACAAAGTCCCATCCCCCCACCCCCTCCACCCAGCCTCACCGTCTCATCCATCAGTCGCATATTTTACACCGAAGATGATGAATCAGCCTCTTCGGCGACTTCCTGTGTAAAAGTATAGCAGTAACAACACACACAGACGGACACACACACATTGCAGTCCTTTCAATGTGAAGGCGGGGAATTGCAATTTGAGACATTGCTTAAACAGATCAGTGTGTCCAGTTTATAGTGTGTGTGTGTGTGTGTGTGTGTGTGATGACGAGTGTGAGAGATGGATATAGAAATGAAACACACTCGCAGTGAAAAGCACCTTACTCAACAGTTTCCCCTTCACTCACATCTCTGAATCTAAATGAGGATTTCTTTTCCAGTCTCCCCTCTGTATGTGTGTGTGTGTGTGTGTGTGTGTGTGTGTTGGATGTGTCATTCACACACCTGCTCTCTTCTTCGGTGGTGTCTCCAGACAATATAATGGCTAACATTACGGTAGGAAATGATGTCATTTCCATTTCTCCTCTGCGTTTCTGGAGGCGAAGCAGTGCCGCATGAATTCATGCATGATTGTGCGTGTGTGTGTGTGTGTATGTGTGTTTATGTGTTGTTGTTGTCCAGGGCAACCATATAGGCCTGCTTGTCAATCAGGATTACTGTTACAACAAGCGTTACCTTGGCAGCAGTGACTTTTGGCAACCCGCAGGGTGTCACGTTAGCTGTGTGTGTGTGTGTGTGTGTGTGTGTGTGTGTGTGTGTGTGTGTGTGTGTGTGTGTGTGTGTGTGTGTGCGTGCATTACAGACTCATCCTCCTCTCTAATAGATACTCTCTTTATCTCGTCCCTCTCAGGCTTTCTCCATTATTCTCTCTCTCTCTCTCTTCCAGTCAGCCTCGCTCAGCCTGTTTATTATTCCCAGTTTCTCTCTCTCTGTCTCCCTTTCTTCACCTCCTCCCTCCCCTCATCTATTCTTCCTCTCTCCTTGCTCCCTCTATCATCATCTCTCCATAGCTTGTGTCACGTTCATTTCTTCAGTCTCTCTCCTTCCTTTCTCCTCACCTCCCAATTCTACCTTTCGCTTCCACTTCTTCTGCTTTCTATAAATCTTTTTCTCCTCCTTTCCTCTCCCAGCCCTCCTACTTCAAGTGTCTCCTTCTCATCTTCTCCCCTCTCTTTTTTCTGTCTGTCCATTTTTCTTATTGCCATTAAACCCCCGTTATTACAGCTGTTTCTCATTTTGGTCCCGTCTCTCCGTTTTTGCATTTTCCTCTCCTTATTTTCTTCCTTCCTTTCCTGCAGTCTCTTCTCACCCTCATCTTCGTCCTCTTTACTCCTCCCATCCCTTCCGCTGTCACATTTCCCTTTTATCATCCTCCTTTTGGATTTTTTTGCGTCCCCTTTCTTCCTATTACTCCACCTGTATTGCACAGACACCCCATCCTCCTGTTTCTTTCCTTTCATCTCTCCTTCCACAAACTCTGGGAGCAAAATGCAGCAGTGTGATAACAAAGATTTCATAGGGATTATTTCCTCAGGTTTTAACTTCTTCCTGTGTCTGTCAGGTGACTGACAGATGAACGTAACAGCGCTCCGATGTGGAAACATTCAGCCTGGCTTAAAGAAATCAGGAGGAAACAGAAAGTTTGCCCGTGTTTATTGTGGATTATCTCACCGCGGATGCCGTTTCTGAGACGAAAAAAAGTTGAAGTAAAAATGGCTCCATGTGAAAACTTCTGCCTACAGGCGGCCAACCTGTCGGCTCCGACTTCAGAGGATTATCCTTTAACCCCCTGAACTCTGATTCCACCTTAAATTTCTCCTTTGATAGGTTTGAAAGGTTCAAAGACTAAAACACTAAAACAAAATACAGCTTCACATGACACCATCACATATTCTGTATGGATTTATTCCAAGGCTTGAGTTCGGTGTGTTGAAGCTTTGAAATCAGAGCCAGAGAGCAGATAAGTTCAGGGCAAATATGAATGTGATGAATTAAATTAAGGGTCTCTTCATGGGTAATTTAAAGCCACTGCAATTCTGCTTAACCAACCACGCTTAATGACATCATTTTATTTTCGGAGGCAAATGCAGCAAATTGGGGTTAAAAGGGAGAGCTGTGATTTGTATCTTTAAACCATAAAGATTTGGCAGCTGGTAGAATTTATTTTGTGTTTTTGTGTTTAGGCAGTTTTATTTATCTTTGAAAGATTATTTCTATTTGCAGTAATTTATTTTTGGTGGCTTGGCGACCAAGTGCGTACAGGAACTCTGGAGGAAGGGAGAGCAGCAAGAGGAGGCATCAGTGACCACAGATAGGACAATCAGATGCAGCATGAAAGGTGGAGCTGGGGTTGAGGTGGGTTTCAAAGCAGCTTGTATGGGAGCTGTGCAGCATCTGTGGACAGACGAAGGCAGCTTAAACTGAATGCCTCATTATGAAAAAGTACCAGCTGAGCCAACAGCTGCTGGAACTGCCATCAGCTGATTGGCTGTGATTGCTTCTAAGCTTGACTTTGTGGCCCTCCTGAACCAACGCTATGATCAATTTATGCCTTAACTGTTGTCATCATATTAGCTACACGCTGTGCAGTTTTGACCGCTGCAGAAAAAAGATGGCCAGTGCAAAATAATCATTATCTTTGACTGAGAGCCTCCTCATCATCCTGGCATCATACTACATCTGTATTTGTGCATGTATGAATATTTGCATAGGCTTTCTTCTTTCCAGTATTTTATCCAGCTTGTAATTTGTTACAACTAAAAAAACAAGGCACTAAAATCAGCTCTCTCTCCAGTGAGCCAGTGCCACTGTCTTGGACTGCAGCTGGTGGTGATTGTCTTTGTTCCTGCTCTGCAGCCTCAGTTAGCACCTCCTCAGCTGCAGTTCCAATCGATAGTGCTGTAGCTCATCTGACCAAAAGGCGAGATCCTTTCTAAAGAAGCAGCTGAATGTTACTGACAGCTGCTGCAGTCACAACCTGGTTGTGAGTGAGCCGGTAGAGATGCAGGTCATCTGCCAATCGAAAGGTCAGTGCTCCTCCAGTTCATGTGTGGAGATGTCCTTGGGCAACATCCTGCCCCCAATGCACCCATCGACATGTGCATGTGTGCATGATAGATTAAAGTGCATGGACTGAAAGCACTCTGATTGAGAATTGAGCTTTTAGTAAAAAATTTTTTTAGTGTTAAGTAAGAAAAAAAAAAAAGCTACATAAATGTCAGTCCATTCAGGGAAAATGTGAGTTTGTTTTACCAAAACAGTTGGTAAAACTGTCTGAAGAAACACTATTGTTATAAGAACAGTAAAGAAAGATGGAAAATGAAGAAATTAAGCGGTGGATACCAGACCAAAAGAACTAAGAGGAGGGACATTTTTTGGCTGTTAAAAATGAGACGTCCTGTCTTCACTCTGTCACACAGTCGGGGCTCAGGCAGCTCATTTACACAGAGTTAAGCAGGTGAAGTGACGATAACTTGTTACTGGGGGCTAATTGGTGTTTCTCTCCAGTCCTGCATAATTCTAGCTGCAAAGTTTGGAAGAATAAGTTTCACTTCGCAGCTCTGCAGTGGGAATAGTAACACGAATGAACTGGCAGCAGAAAGTGGTAAGAAAACTCAGCTAAAAGCAAAATCTGAACCTAAAATGAATTATCTGCATATCCCTTTAAGCAATGACGTGAAGGCCCGTCAATAAAACTGCTTCCAGGTTCAAGCCTCTGCTGCACTGGCTGAACCTCATGGCTGCAGTGCTGTGTGCCTTGTTTCTTGATAGACATGCATCCTTAAAAAGCTATTCAGTTGTCATCCAACCTCTTTATGGCTTATTCTTTTCTTTTTTTTTTTGATCAGAACAATTCATGCATATCACACCTTTAGGCGAGTTTTTAAAAACCCGATGAAGCCAGCAACGATGGCCTGTTGACCGTCTTTGTTGTGTCGCTGCCTTTTTTGATCCTCTTCATGTGACAGTATGGTTTGCTGTGTAGTCCGGCCCATCTGAGAGGGGTTTTCTTCAGTGTTAGTGTGTAATAAATTGTATTTTATTAGATTGATGCTTCTTAAGCTCAGTTTGTCTGCAAACTCGACAGTTTGAGTGCAGCTTACTAAAAAACCAGCATGGCTTCCAGCCTCGAGGCTTCCCAATGCTAATGACTGACACGGTGGCCATGTCAATTATTTACAGATAATCTATGTCCTCAGAGTGTAGTTGGTTTTTAACAAAAGACTGCCTGTGCTATGACCTTTAAATTAACGTAGCCATCCTCAGGAGGAGGCAAATCAATAAATATTTAAATTTTGCTAACACTCCAAAAAATTGCTGCTTAGTTTAGTTTTCCATCTTGTGTTTCAGCAAAAGCTAAAGTAGTGCTCAACACTCTTTGTTTTTCAGCCAGAACATGTAGATATCAACTAACTCTTGTAACATTGAATATCCTCGTTTTCATTGCTGCCTGGCTGCTACACTTGGTTGTTTCAATCCAACTGATACACTGACTGGAGAGAGAGACTGAGGAATGCTGCTTTTTGGGGGCAAAGGGACATTTTGGACCAATGGCATCGGACTTGACAAGCAGCTAGGCCTGGTGTCAGTTCTTGTAAATGTCAGTAAGTCTTTATTTGACAATTTGACAAGGAAAGAAGTTACTGTTTATTGTATTTGATCAAACAAGTTGCGAGTTACACCATCATCTGTACCTCAAGTACCACAGAAAAACATGCAGTGATACGTTGCAGAATCTCAGCATTGACTCGGTCCCATAGTATCTGTTCTCATGTTATTCCCAATGAAGAGTAGTCGTTGCAAAGGATGAAAAAGGGGGAGCTGAGAGACAAACTCAAAGCCATAGGATTTTGACCCTAAGGTTGTTGAAACTTCCAACAGCAGCTGTGAAGCATTTCGAGGTCCCAGTATTTTCAATCTTGTTCCCAGTGAAGAGAAATTGGTTTCTGTTGGGTTTTACAAGAAGTTTGACTGGGTTACATGTAGAGAGACACAGCAGGTTGGCTTCATGCTTTTGCCCTGAGGCAAAATAAGTAGGAAAAGCAGCTGCATGAGGTTTCATCAGACTATGGTGCAGCAGTCATTTTTTTTTTTTGGGTGTAAAATGTATTTATACTCATCTCTGAGTCACTCTCATTGAGGCTTGACCTCTGACAAGATGACTCTTCATGTTGTACAAGATGTCCAGAGAGAATATTACAGTGAGTTGCAGATGCAGATAGTGGATGATGTAGAAAACAATATCTGGTTTGTTGTGTTCATCTCAGTTATTTGACAGCGTGAGTGAGTCATCTTCAAGTCTTTGAAAAGTGTTTTGAGACAGTTATGGAGGACTGAAGCAGCCAAAAAGAGAGAAATATATAAAAATCATTAAATCAACAAACATAAAATTATATCCTGATTTACTTGAGGCATGCATTCATCAATATTCATTTTATTTACATATTTTTTCCATTCATTTCATCAAATCTCAATTTAATTTAGTCAGTGCTAAATTAATTTTATTTGTTCCTGTAATTCTTTTACAGTTTGTCACATTGTTAACATTTTAATTAGCTGATATCTAAACACATTTTTACTATTATTAGTAGTACTTTAAATGGTATATTGGCAGTTTTGGTCGTTCATAGAATTGTTCACATTGCACATGGAAATTCAGTTTTGTCTTTGTTATGAAAACTGTGCCATTATTTCAAATAAAGCATCAAAATTACAGGGAAAAACTGTCATAAAGAAAAGTGATCTGAACAGCGGCTGAGCAGGTAGCTTTTGTGGGAAATGGAACTGGGTAATTAGAGGCAATGTAAATTATAGTTGACCTGAACACAAAGAGAAGTCGAACCCTGGCAGCAGCATTGTGTTGAGCCAAATTACAAGCAGGTGTGGTGGAAAAACGAGCAGCAAGGGATGTCATGTTTCCACTGCTTGCTTTAAAAATCACATTTTCTCCTGCGATGATGACGGCAGTATGCTTTGATTCACTCAGGCATCACATATATCAACACACGGACCTGCGGTGTGGAACGAGGCTGAGGTCAAAGGAAGAGTTAAAAACAAAAATTGATGGAAGTGTAAGACTGAATGGAAGGAAAGGTTCAAACATGATGAAGAGAGAGAAACGGGAGCATGAGGAAGATGAGGAGGATGAGGGCTTTCAGAAAAGGAGAAGAATGAAATAAAAGTAAAGACCCATGGCAACATAAAGGGACCGTGCTTCAAACTAATTAGACTGAAAATTTTCTGGACCGAGTCGTTGTGAATGCCCCCATGAGGTCCTCTAAAGGAATAACAGCGTGTTACTTTAAGATGAAGAGTTGAATTCATAAGCACACTGAAGCTGCAGGACTTTGGTTCAGTTAAGTATACTCAGGAGCTTTGCTGCTTGGTGTGGCCAGTAGCTACATGTAGTCCCACCCACACCAGAGGGAGGGGAATTATTAATGACTCCATTTAACTTTGTATTATGTTTTAAGCTCATCGGGCCGAAAGGTAAATGTTTGACTGCTAATTCATATTCATACTATACAAACTGGGTTTGTAAGTCTGATCTCTGCCATGGTCCTGGGCTTTTATATCTCCTTTGTTTTCCCCATCTTTATGTTTCAGTTAGTGTTAGTCATTCATGTTTTATTTCCTCTGTTAGTTTTATCTTGTGTTGGTTGTACTTCCAGTTCTTTTCCCTCATTCATGGTCGTCTGCCCCACTCTCATTCTTTCACCTGTGTCTGGCTGCTCCCACCTGTGTCTTGTTGTTCAGTCAGTTCTCTGTGCAGACCACATATTGTCTTCTCTCCCGTTTCTCTGTTTGCACTCTCATGTTATTTTCTTGTTACTTCTGTTCATTTTAGACTCAGGCATCTTTTTTGACTTCATCTGGGTCTTTTGTTATCAGCCTAATAAAGGACTCACTTTTTGTTGTTTCATTGACCTCAGTGTCCTGCATGTGGGTCCTCCCAACACCAAAAAATTGTGATGCCTGCTTTTAGCTTGTGGCCTTTATCAGGACCATGAAAGATGTATATGATTGGCCTTGAGCCACATGACCACATGCCCAATAGCAGGTTCCCCATTCACTGATATGTGGATGTATATGTGTTTTGAAACCTTCTTCATATCTATCTTTCCTATTTTATGATGACCTTGATGAAGGCCACAACTTGAAATGCATTCGTCCTTTTTCTCTTCACTCTGAAAGAAGGTGAAGGCACAGCAGCAGCAACCTCTACTCTGCTTCTAAATATTATAGGAAAAAAGACACAAAGTCTGTTTTACACAGTTTGTGGTGTGAGTTGGTGTCCATCCCTTGGCTGTGCAGAGAGGCTCTGGGGGGAATCCAATGCAGAGGCTACAAAGATGCACTTGAGTGCAGTCCTCCAGAATGCCAACAGTGCACAAGCCAGTGGCAAAGACATGATACACAAACTGAATGGTGATTGGTTGAAACACTCGGTGTTACTTCATTACAGAGAAGTTCTCTGTATCTTGTGGCATCTGTCTTTTCTGTGGCAGGGCTGAAGCTACAGCCACAAATACACATAAGAGGAGTACCAGCAGTGACATTACAGCTGCAACAAGTAGACTCGGGTCTGCAAATTTCTGTGTAGCACCTCTGGAGTATGATGCCTGGACCTTCTAGAAGGTCATATTGGCCAAATACAGGACTTTCACAGAGGAGGCTGTGGTTTGTCTCCTGTGTGGTACAGACAAATTTTCCTGTTATTTTGGTCACATCATACTCTAATTTGAAGGTTGGTGGGTCAAGCTACTGCTCCTCTTATCTCTCCTACTCTAGTCTGTCTGCAAGCCGGGGGGTTATTGACCCCCAGCACTGAAAAAGACACATGCCTCAATCATCAGTGTCTGTTAGAGCAGAGGTCCCCAACCCCCGGGCCGTGGACCGGTACCGGGCCGTGGGACATTTGGTACCGGGCCGCACATAAAGAATAAATAACTTAAATTATTTCCGTTTTACATTATCTGCGCCTAAACTATATTTTATTTTGAAAAATGGGCGGATTCGCTCCGTTACTTCCCTCCATGACTTCCTCTTGACGTGTCAAGACGTTTCTGCTCACATGATACGTCACCGCTAAAATTAAACCCAGAAGCTTCAGGCCTGTCTAACGAAATCGGTTGGTTGACCTACATAACGCTTCTTTAAATTTTTGAGTGCTCAACAAGAGTAGAAAAGCGCTATGTAAGAACTAGTCCATTTACCATTTTTATTTATCAACACCGGGGATAGCAGTGAGGTAGACCCAGCCATCAAACTGACTCTCCAGCGCTTGACACCGCGGCTCTGCAGCCACGCTCCATGTGAAATCGGCCGAACCCAGTCAAACCAGAAGCCAGCAAAAATGAGTATCAGAGAAACAAGCTCAGGGGGCTTACACTGATTCAGTGTTATGGTGAGTTGTATTTTTCATGCGCTTTATACAGTAAAAATCACCTAAGTCGAAGTCGCACAAATCGGGTTTTCGCTCTAGTTGGATGGCATCTGCAGGTCCTGATTTTTCCTAACATTAATTCCAATAAAATCATCACATAAATCCGTCGGATATTCACCTACCTCGGATGAAAAATCTGGTCCCATTGTAATAAATTTCCAGTTAAATGTGATCGCATAAACTGGATGAGTTTAGCGCTAAAACCCTCCTCAGCTCCTGTCCGCCCACTTCCATGCATCGGCTCGTTCGTGCACAACTACACACACACTAACAACGCCTGGAAATTGTTTTAGTGTTTATATCAGTTCATTTCACCGGGGACAATCGTGGCAAGTGTAAGCTACAAACTTGCACTTACGAGTAAAATTTCAGATTATAAAATTTGCAGAAGCAAATTCATAGATGAAGCAGAAGCCATTGCAGCGAAATTCGATAATAGACCCCAAACTGGGCCATTTGAATCCGACTGAGGTGATTTCTACTGTATTTGTTTTTGCGGTGTATCTTATTTTGAAGGCATGTTTTACCATGGCTCTAACAGCTGACCAGGGAGCGCTGTGGGCAGAGAGCCTGTTATTCATGTTGAGGCGGGATGTTACGAGAACGCTGCTGATAGAGTTGCATACGAATACAAAGTGGATTCCCGTTTTTTATTATTATACGTAGAAAATATCACACTTGGTTATGGTCGTATCATTTATTTTGACGTATTTATTCGCCACACCTTAAAAGCCGGTCCGTGGAAATATTTTCTAACACTAAACCGGTCCGCGGCTCAAAAAAGGTTGGGGACCACTGTGTTAGAGTGCTGCATGTGCAGAGGAAACGAGCTGTATGAATGTGTGAGGTTTATAAAGTGCTTTGCAGTGCTGTATAAATGCAGTCCATTTACTTGTCGATAAAGAGGAGCTTTGTTTCATTTTTACTGGCATTCATAACTGCTGACCTCTCCTTCTTTGTATTTATTAACCCCTTAACATCTGCCATGCTGCCAGCGATCTGTTTGGGGTTAATGGGAGGGTTACGTTCACATCTACCTCTTTATATGAAGTGTTTACCTTTTTGACATTCCCAGAAGGAAATCTTAGAGGAGAAGAAGTGTGAGGCCAAAAAAGCACGTCGTTTCTGAAATTGTTTGTTTAGCATGTGGCTAAAATGTACCCCAAAGTGGTTTGTTGGTGACCTGATGTCAGGAAATCTTTATATAATGTTTATAATTGTTTATAATTGATATCTTTTTCTCCTTTTCCTCTCCTAGCTACCTGGCAGTGACTCAGTTCAGTCCGATCCATGCCCGGAAGGCCTTCCCCTGCTTCGACGAGCCTGTCTACAAGGCCACGTTCTCCCTCACCCTCCGCCACGACCCCCAGTACACCTCGCTGTCCAACATGCCGGTGGAGAGCAGCTCGCTGTCGGACGAGGATGGCTGGGTGACCAATCACTTCGCCCGGACTCCCCGCATGTCTACGTACTACTTGGCCTGGGCTGTTTGCAACTTCACCTACAGAGAGACGCAGACGGACAGCGGTGTAACGGTCAGTCCTGACACGCACAATAAACACCAGTCACTGCTGCTGTTGATGCAGTGTTAGCCTGCTGAGAACGAAATCTCTCTTCTAGTGATGGCTTATTTCCAAAAAGTAGGTTTGTAACACAACTCACAGATTCACAGATTCACAGCTGCAAGCGTAAAAAATTGAAGGAAGCAGAAGCAAAAATGAGTGATTCTAAAGGTAAACACATCTAATAAACACAATAAATAGACACAAGACAAAATTCATGGAGGTAAAATAACAATCTAATGATCCAAATTTAATTATCTTCTCTCACAGAGCACGGAAATTAAGCTTTTGTGGAGCTCTAATTCATTTTAAAAACATTTCTGCTGTGATCTTGACTTAATGGTCTCATTATGTAGCAAATACCAAATGTTGTTGATTCTATGGCAGCCTTTTTCTTCTTCTCTCCTGTCATTGCGGCTGTGTTTTCTTTGGGGACTTGTGTTTATCGCGGGGCTGAGAGAAAAATGCTTGCGTGATGAAACCTGTGTGTATAAAAGATAAAATGCAGCCGCCTGTTCCCTCAAAATAATGTCACATTTTAGCCCCCTGTTCATCTCTACACCGAGTTTCATGTCATTTAATTATAATCCGTGGGGTTAAAACACTAAATATGAGCACCAACTGTTATCTTGCGACAGTAATTGACATAATGAAGTTCTAATTTGTGAGTAAGAGTTTTATATCTCACAGAGAAAAGGAGGAGAATAGAGTCTCACTTTTAATTTAACATGATTAAGGCAGTTTACCAGTAATGTTAATGCAATATGTATCGTAATCATGTGCATGCATTCAAATAAACTGGTATGACTTTGAATATGAAGATATCTGTAAAAGTTTTAGGAGCTTTTTGCTTCCCTGCAATCTGAGTAGCTGTGACCATCTTAGGCGGTAACCCTGATCTTCCCTGAGCCTTATGTTGGAGAACAGCAGAGTAAAACCAAAAAGAGAAATTTGCAATATGTGCACAAGAATTCTTATGAATACAGTAAAGGCAGTGTCTGCAATAATAAATATAAATCTGGAATATACTGTATAAGCAGTTCAAATTATTGCATCTCTGAGTTATTGCGCACATAATAAATTACAGTGATGAACCATAGTGTCACCCATTAAGGGAGGAGTTATAGAGTTTGATGGCCACAGGTTGGAATGACCTCCTGTGGCGCACTGTGGTGCATTTTGGTGGGATGAGTCCTGCACTGAATGTGCTTCTGTGTCATAGAGTGGGTGGGAGCCATTGTCCATAATGGCCTGCAGCTTAGACAGCATCCTCCTCTCCGATGCTGCCATCAGTGAGTCCAACTCCTCTCCTACAACATCACTGGTCTTGTGGATCAATTTGTTGAGTCTGTTGGCGTCTGTGGCCCTCAACCTGCTGCCCCAGCCTGCAGCAGCATAGAGGATAGCACTCACCACATAGAAGATCCTGAGCATATTTGGGCAGATGCTGAAGGACCTCAGGCGTCTCAAAATATAGAGATGACTTTGACCCTTCCTGTATAGGGCATCAGTGTTCTTAGCCCAGTCCAGTTTATTGTCAATATGCACCTCCAGATATTTGGATTTGCCTTTATACGCACTGACCAGCGTGAACTTGCGTCACTCCACCTCATTGTATAGACTTTGTATGTTTGTGTTGTAGTCTGGGTGCTTTTGGGGTTTATCAGGGTTAAAGCTTCCACCCTGATTTTATTAATGTATTATTTTTTTTAGAACAAGTAAATTTTCTCCAAAAAAATTAATCAAATTTGTAATGAACTCTGTGAAACAGGACAAAATATTATCATAAAAGGACTGTTCGTAGTCCAGTTTCTGCCTTTTATTCAAGCCAAAAGTATCTAGGATGTGAACAAACGTTATTGTTTCAGGTATATTTGTTTTAGCTTAAGTTGAATATCTTAAAGGTGCCATAAAGCTGCCCTCTGTGGTCTGCTATATCAGGTGGTGTAGCTGGCAGTGACGTTTCATCCTCAACAATCCCAGGACCTGATGTGTTGTTGTCTCCTTTCCCTAATTTGTTATTCCAGGTTCAAGTCTGCTAAGAGATTAAGGCTCAAACTCTAAATCCACGCCTTTGGCTCCAGCTTTGGTTAATGAGCTACAAATGTGTAACCAGAGTAACACCATGCAAACAAACAGCTGTGTAGTTATCAGTATCCATTCAGTCAAAGGATTGGACAACCCCACTCAGTCAAGAGTTTTTTTTTATTGTTTTTATAATGTTTTAGAACTAGTCTGAAGACACTGAAACTATCAACAAACATATGTAATTATGTAGGAAGCAAAAAGTGTAATCAAACCAGACAACAGCAGCCAGCGTTTGCCCTCTTGGTATATTTTAACCAGCATTATGAGGTCCTCACATATAGTGGATTTTAGTTAGTACCTGATCCTTTGTGAAAGTTGGTGGAATTTAGGATTAAGGAATTGCTATATAATAGCAATATCATTTTAGTTTATTTAAAAACAGTCCATCAGTCACTCATGATGGTCAGATAATGTAGTCAAGAACTTTTCAAATGTACGTGCCAAAAAAACTGCAGTGTGTTGGAGTACTGCTGCAGCAGCTCTGGCCTCCACAGTCACTCAGTCTTAATCCAAATGTCATGGTTTGGGACGAGTTGGATGGTAAAGTGAAGGAAAAGCAGCCAGGAAGCAGGGGCGATTCCAGTTTTGTTTGCTTTTTAAACGGTGGCTTACAGGGGATCAAGAAGCAGTCACGGATGGCCCGTGGGAAATCAGAAAAATTCAATCAGAAATAAAGACAGCATTGAAAATTGGCTTAAGGAACACTGGGCTCTCCTGTGCCCTACTACAGGTAATATGGCTACACAACAGAACAGTGAAAGAAGTATTCAGATCCTTTACTGAGGTAAAAGTAGCTACACTTCATCATACGATTACATCACAGTTGTTTATTCATTAATGAATGGCCACTTTTATATTAAAGTTGGAGCTAGTTTTAATTACTTTGTGTACTACTCCTGGGTGTCTCATTATATATTATATCACAAACTGTTAGATTTGTATCTAATATTATTAGTAGAAATCTGCAAAATAATTTGTAACTAAGTCAAGAACAATATTTGCATCCAGTATATGGGGACTTAATAAATTAATAATGCTTTTCATTTATATTACCATTTATTTGTCATACAAAGATAACCTGTTTAACTGAAGGTAGTAGTAGTAATATTTTTTTAAATGATTAATGCTCATATTAAACATGGCTAGAGTTTGAAATAAGTTTCACACAGTTTTTTTTTTTTTTTTTTTTTTTTTACTGTTAGTTCTTTGTGATATCATATAGAGAATAATCCTTACATGGTCATCTCAGGTGTGCCCCACTGACCTACTGTTCAAACCTTCAGTTTACAGAGGGCCAGGAAATCAGGAGAAATTTGTAGTGGAGTATTTTGAAATGTGGCTCATGCCAGTCTGATTTCATGGTGATCAGATGCCTCTTAAGTAAAGCTCAAGTTTAAATGTAACTGTACTGCAGTGCAGCAGTTGAGTAAGTGCAGTAGTTTCTTTCAAGCGTTTGTGCTTTCCATGCTCTCATCCAGTAGCACTGGGCATTGTGAGGCTGACCTTGGGGGGCAATTATACTTCAAGAGGGGGGCGGTTCCACTCCTTTAGACATCCTTCTGCCAAGTGCTCAGTATGTGTTGGAACGTCTTCAGGACTGCTGGAGAGACTCCAGGAGACGACCTCTTTAAGCTGGTTGAATGAAGAAAGTTTTGTGCAGAGGTTTTAAACCAAAGATGGCTGTTCTGAAGAAAAAACAAGTTTGATTTGTTAACACTTTTGTCTCTGTGTGTTATTTTATCCACTTCATTGTTGATCCACAGTGCAGAAAATGGTCAGAAATCAGGAAAACTTTTGAATAAGTAAGTCTGTCCAGACATTTGATTGGTACTTATTGACTTATCGACTAATTGGGAAAAATAAAATTAAGCACCAGTAAGAAAAAGACCCAGTTTAGTTGCTGGGTCTTGCTCTGCTGAGCTCACTGTCACGTGTTTCCATCTTTAGAGTCATAGTACCAAATCACTAGAGTACTTCTTTCAGCAACAAATCACACAAGCTCCTTCTTACCTTGAGATATGAGGCAATAATGTCATGATTGACATGCACACAGTTTGTCATGTTGATAAAATGACACAAACATGCCACCGCAAGACAGCAGTGCTTCAAGCTAATGCCGTGGTTAAATTGCTGCATCAGGACTACTGAGTTAAAATGATTTAGTCTAAATATAGAGATTACAGTTTAATATACGAAGATGATGTAATTAAGTGAGATTGAAAAGTTTATCTGGGGATGACATGGATATTAAGATGTGAACTTAAGATAACATTTTGGTGTCTTGAGATAAGAGGTAATTAGCTTGCTTCCTTACAGGTCGACACGGTTTTATTACATTCTTATTCCTCACTGGAGTTGTGTCAATATAACTGGGTGTGTTGGGAGGCCAAACGACCAAATCTGAGAGACCCGTCTGTGGCTGCCAAATTTGCATGGTGGTGGTTTGGATTAAGGTGTTGGTTTTAAATGAAGTGAAAATGAAGCCACTGCCAACCACATGCTTTTCAGATGGTCTTGAATGGTGGATCAAAATCTGACTGTACAATTCTTCATTCATAATTCCATCCACATCCAAGAGGGCCAAACACCTTCCAAGGTGTGCCTTTTGAAAAAGTTTTTAAGAATCATCCCACATTATAAGCACTTGAACCAGATTCGGGCCGATGTCGGCTCCCAGAACAAGAGCAATGAACTGGAGCCAAATGTTGTGGTTGAGAAAGTCCACCCACAGGCCTGTTGTTCCACCTCCTTTTATAGTTTCTGGGTTTTAGTGTTTATCTATCATGTCCATTGTTTCCGATTTGAAAGTCAAATCTGCATTTTCCTGTTATCCCATCATCCTTTAATAGCCGTAACATTTAAAACAGAAATATGCACACATCCGTGTTCTTACACAAGGACAAATACATGCACGACCTTGTTTCGCCTACTCCTTCTTCTTTTTCTTCCTCTCCTCTGATCATCACTCTATCAGTGTAATTACAGCTCATCCATCTCGTCTGCCAGAACCTCAAGGACAGCACTCCAACTCACACACACACACACACACACACACACACACACACTCCGCCTGTGTCTTGTCTTCTTGTTACCGCAAGATAATTTTGGTGAAATGCTGTTTTAATGACAAATCCTATCTGGGTCATTTATAACCATCACCAGCCTCCAACACTATGTGTGTGTGTGTGTGTGTGTATAAGAGTGTTTTGTGTGTAGAGTGATGTTAGGGAGGAATCAGTCAGGCTTGCCTTGGTCTTTGTAATGAATAAATTAATCTTTATTTTTGTCCTTTCCTTTTTTGTTCACCAAAAATACAAAATAAAGCTGCCATTATTTCATATTCATCACAAGCAGATAAAGGAAAACAAAGGCACGTATATGTATCCCATGGACTTGTTGGAGGTACCTTCAGGAGTTCTTTATTGTAGGAAATGCATATGCTGGTGATGTGGCCCTGCTGGCTAAGCTTCTGGGGTTGGTGCAATCAATACTAGATATGATAAATGAGGAGAATCAGTCTGCAGGCACCTCAGTCACCAACTCACCAACAATCACACTAATTGTTCACAAGTAGAGCCTATGGCAAAGGTGTAGCAAACCAACTCCACCCAACTACCAACCCCTGAAATTTTTTAGGAGGCCAAACAGTTCAAAAGCTTGACCTAAACACCACTCATCCAGCTGGAATTAAGACACGATCCACTGGGCATGCTGTGGTATCCAGTTGGTGGTATGCAGTCCAAATCAGCAGCGCACAGCTATCCAGACCAGAAGTAACTGGGCTTTAACTTTTGAAGGATTTAGCATAACAAAAGTCCCCCAAGACATCTGTCATATGCTCCAGGAAACTGTTGAAGCGTGTGGGAGAGAGCAGACAGCCTCGCCTTATGCCGACAGGTTCTTTTGGAGCCTGCCCCCCAAATTTTGTTCTTCTATCCACCATGACTGGAGGTTATGCAGAAGATGAGAAGGTCTGAATCCACTTAGTTTTTTTCCTGGGAAAAAATATTGTTTTGCTCCAATAATTAGCATAAAATCTAAAATGTTATATCCCAATTCCCCCACCCTTTATCCCATTTAAAAAAAAAAAAAAAAAAGTCCACTGAAACAATGGTGTATTTGAACGATCAGCATAGAGTGGATGTCTCTCAGGTGAACTTAAAGGTGGAGGTTATTTAGTTCCTTTCAACAATGTAACCAGGTTTACTCCATCTGAGGAACCTGGTTACATTAGCCAGCATTTGAGAGCTTGAACTTTTGAAGTTCACCGGCGGGCCTGTGGTAAATAAAGGGTTAAGGTCTGCAGACTGTATGCATGCAAGGACAAAATAAATAATTTGCACTCTGACCCGGTTCAGATAATTTTACATAAAACAACTCACAGATGATTGAGTAGCTATGTTAAAGGATCAGAATGCTTTTACTTGCTTAAGGCTTAAATCAAATCAGGTTCAGGTAATTGTTGTTGGGAAACACTGCCAACAGAATATTATTTACTCTGACCGTCAATCGCATTCATCCATTTCATTTTCAACAACCGTTTATTAGTACGTCTTTCTGATGTATTTTTATTAAATTCCTCTACCATATTTTTTTTCTTTTGCAAACATCGGCCTGACTTTAAAATAGGTGGACTAGGTTTTTAGAATAGTTTTTTCCCTGGTGTCTCTTGGCTATACATGGAAAGTCTGTTCGTTTTGACATTAGTTGTGGAGCTGTTACTACCTGAAATTGGGGATGCTTAACAGGTGGAAATTTAAAACATAGCCTCAAGCTTCAGTGGTTAAAGCACAAAAGGCGAGGGAGAGGAACAAACCAACACTCTGTGCTGCTGCTAAAAACAGAGTGTGAGGCAGAGCTGTGCTCCATCCCAGTGGACATTACAGTGTTGTTGGTGATCCTGTGACTCAAATAGGGAGGACATGTGGGGTTAAACAATACAACAAAATACAATACATTCAACTTCATTAATGTCACTAGGGTCTTTTGTTTGGAGCAGCTGGTTGTTGCACAAAGCACAGTAACACAAAGTAACACTAGAGACAGAGGGAATTGTTTCGGGAGAAGCATTTTGGCTTCAGCGAAATGCCAAATTTCAGGCAGGCTTGGCGTGGATGTGTAGTTGTGTGTCTACATACTCATACCTCTGACTCTTGGGTTGATTCCCCAGTATATACTGGTCAGCTTTTACATGTGTAGAATGTGTGGATGCTCAATTATAGCAAACAAATGATCATAAATGAATTATATTGAACTCAACTGATCAGTAACTCATTATATCCTTAATGGGAGTCTAAAATTCTAAAAAATAGTTTAACTTCCCTTGTCTTGTTATCCCACATAGACAAATCTCTTACTTTGAAATGACATCTGCAGCTCAATGAGAATCAAATTGCAATTAGACCGAACAAAAAAATTAAATTATACAGTAAGAGTCAGTGAAAACCTGTTGTACATCAGTGGCAAAGAAGGAACAATTAGGGAGTTAATTATGATACAGTGATTAGAATAATGGCACTCACGCTCTGGTCAGGAAACTGTGAAGATGAAAATGGGCCCAGCAGTGGTGCTGATGAAATACCTCCATTTTCCCATCGTTAAATGTTGAATGAATGGGTTTTCTTTCCTTTAACGTATGCGTGCTGTTGAACCAAGATAATTCATGTAGACTGCATCACATCAGCTGCCAGAATCATCCTGAACACTGTGAAAGGACAGATTTCAGATTAAGAGTGAGATTGTCTTGGTTGAATGATGTGTTTTTTAAAAAAACAGGTTATGGTTCTATTTACAGACAATAAGTGTGCTGGGCATGAAATACATCCAGGAAGCAGCACATGCATATTTTTATATTTACAAACAGTTGCTGGCTACGCTCTCTGTGTCTCTGTTACAGCATCACACTCATATTAAAATCCTTGTTTCAGCCTGAAGGCAGTGGAGAGGCTGCTGTCTGTTTGCAGAGCAGCTTCCTCTGACAGAAACATTAATCCTCGGATCCCTCCATCCTCCTCCTCCAAAACCTCCAAAAGGAACAGCTTTATATGACAAAAACATCCCTCTGTCCCCTTCATAAGTGATAAAACAGCTTCATCTGACAGAAACATTCATTCTTCCTTCCTCCTCAAAACTGCAGAAGGAAAAGGAAAGCGTCTGTAGGAATGCTGGACTGAGAGCAAGATGTTTTATTCTGTGTATAAATGCTGTAGAACAGAACGGGAATCTTCAAGTTAAACCGTTCTTCTGTTTAAGCTGCCCCAGGGAAAGATAACCTGTTAATGACAGTTAATTGATCGACAAGGTTAAAGCCAGTGTTTCCTCAGGGAGTGTTTACTATAAGAAGAAGCTCCAAGATGATTTTTCCACTTTGTACTGAAGATTTTTAACAAAACTGTACCAAAATGCAAAAACATTTACTTTCAGTAGTTTCATTTTTATTTAATGTACTGTCATAACGCTGATTGGTGCTTTGGAAACAAATAATAAACAGTCTAATAATAGATACATCAAAAGTACACTTACTTGTACCACTCACTTGTACTAAATAACTACATATCATCTTTTTGTCAGTTCTGTGTCCCAGCTTTGCTGCAGCAACGGTTCCATTAAACACAGAATATATTCTTAAATCTTATTTATTGCTGTCCATGGATGGAGTTGGTTATCTGGTATCAACAACACCCCATGTACTTGAGTATATCTGTAGCTAGAGTTCAGAAACCCGGACTTACTGGATAACTACCTTCATGGGATTGCTTGGTGTGATTGCACTGTAGCAGCTCAGTGAAGGTAGATAATAAAAAGTCATCCTGGGTATGTTGAACTCTGTGGTCCAGCCCCCAGCAGTCGGACTAAAAACCGGGTCGTCACTTTCATCCCCTGACATGACTAAAGATGAAGCTAATTAAGGTAGTACACACAGAACTGCAATTTTATCCAGTAACTTCTGTTTTATGAGTCTTATGAACTTTATCAAAAATGTAACAAGAATTACTTAAGCAAGTATTCCAGATTTCAGTTATTACTGTGCACCTCTGACCAAACCATTTAGTCTCCAGTGATTTGTCCTAAAAAAAAAAAAAATATATATATATATATACAGTATATATATATATATATATATATATATATATATATATATATATATATATATATATATATATATATATATATATATAAAATCAGTTTTTGTGCCATCAAATATAAATGCTGAGCTCATCCTGGCCAGCCTACTAAATATTGGCTCCGCCGCTGGTCAATTAGTAATCGAACTTTGGCAAAGTGTTCCCCTGTGGCTGTCCAGCTTCTAATCTATTACTAAGCAATTGTTCATTATAGAGGAACTGCACAATAACATTTCTTTTTAGCCTCTAATCACATTATTGTTTGGCAATAGGAGGTCTTATTTCATAGACCAACTGTGGTAGCAGCTGCTGTGCCAAGTACAAAGCGGTACTGCCTTACCATAGCCTCATTTTGTTTTTCTCATACATAGCTGCTGGTAGCATTAGCAAGCCTGATTAGCAGTGGCATAAAATGCATTAACAAGATTTATACTGCAGTGGCAGTAAAAATAATGATGCTATATTCAAAACTTAAACCAGATTTTTAGAGCTGACAAACAGAACCATAAACAGCGGCAAGCAGCAGGGCTGTGGCTATTTACTGACGCTCCTTCATAGGCTCGCATACCAAGTAATGGGTCAGAATATTATAAAGCTCAGCTTAGCACACAGTGGATGCTTAAAAACTAATGTTGGTAGGAAACACTTGAAGGAGCTGTTATGGTCATAAAAAAATCAGTATGGAACAAACACTCTCGGTGAGCTCTTAGTCTTTCAGACCATCTGAGCAGCACAAACACATCCGTCAGGCTGGGCCACTTCCAGGCATCTTTGTCACACACAAAATTCTTCTTCTTTCTTCACCTACTTCAAAAACAGCTGTTTGTCTTTTGTGCCTCATTGTAGTATAGCATAATGTGCCTCTGTGAGAATCTGTTCCTGTAATGAGACGCTTTCCCTTCAGGGAGGATTAAAGCCTGACAGAAAACAAACAAACAAACAAAACAGTGTGTGATGACCCACTGCGCACAGACCCCGGTTCAATAAAACCTCCATCTTTCAGCCATTTAGCTCGTTATTCCTCCATTTTCTGTCATTTCACCCACTGGCAGTGCCATAAAGCAAAGCCTGTTGGTGTTTATCTACCAGCTAATCACTGCTGGAATCTGAATGGGAGCCGGTTTTTGTCTGCAGCGCATCTGCCTTCAGCAAGACGCAAACAGAAAAGCTCGACAGTGAAGGTCTGTCACACCGAGATTACAAAAGGCAGTTTCAGTATTATGGATGACAGAATTACACAAAAATAACTAAAAATATATATTTAAAAAAAAGTGTTTTACTGACATAATAAAGGTCATCAATTTTGCATGAGCATAGCTGATATTATAATTAAAGTTTATGTAAATTTTCCATATTGATGCCATTACATTAATGTTATAAATAATACATGACGACAATAATGGTCTCTGCAAATACTCTGTAATGCTAATCTACTAATTCTGTATCATATTACACTGATGACTATAATCATAATGAAGACATTGTTAGCATGCTCTAATATTATAACAGAGACATTATAAGAGAGAGGCATGGAAATCTAAACAGAAATCAATGGGAGAATTCCTTAATGGAAACGCTGGCAGTTGTCCTGCCCATTCCAAACCAGAAAACTAATCCATCTCACTCCCGTCAAATCACACAGCGCTTGGTCAGAACCTGCCAGCTTCTCTTTGTGATACACTGGGTACCACTCTGACTTCATTTTTTTTATTGTGCAGAGCATCTCTGTAGGAGTTCGGTAGGTTTAGAAATAGACGTGATGGACCAAATGATCTCCTGGTTTCGTCACAGTCGTGGGACACTTAACTAAATGTTGGAGAAGATTCTTGGAGATGGAAAAAGTTTGTATTTTGTTGCATATTTTATGCTGTGAAAGTCTGTGTTTTAACCCAAACCAGTTACAGCCCCTGAAGATAATATTAGTTCCTACAGTAAACCTTGATGGGACTTGAACTCCTGACTTTAGGTTGAAAGTCTTTTGGATTGTTATGAAGATTTTTGACCCACAATCTGTGACGAGCTGGGAGTGACAGTGTGATGGGGAAACACACGAGCCAGTCTTATTGACACGGTCAATGTTTTCATGAGAGTTTGAACCGTGTGGTTATCACTGTGAAGATGTGGGTAAGTGTACTTAGTATTTTTCTTGGATAATCGCATCAATAACACAAATAAGCAGTTGTGGTGTTTGTTCAGCAATCGTGGGATAAACAGAGATTTTGATCGTGTCGCACTCTGGGTTAAGGCATTAATGGAGCTGTAATGATGTGTAACTTTTGTATATGAGTAGTCAAATGTGATTGATTGGGGGAAAAAAATATTTTACACAATATTTTGGTGTAAAGTTACCAAACTTTTGAAGTGGTTTCTGTCAGATTTGGCTGCGTTTCTATACATGCAGTGTTGAAGCTCTCTTGTTGGGGTTTTCTCTGTATTCTTGTAGGGCCTTAAAATATAAAGGGCACTAAGGCAGCTGTTGTGGTTTTGCACTATATCAATAAAAATGAATTGAATTGAACTGTGATTACTGCAACTGGTCATAATGTTCTCCCACTTTATTTAACTGGGAGTTTCAAATGAATACCCAGAGGTGTGGCCAACATGGATGCTGGGTGGTAACATTTGCTTCTAGAAGAAGAAACATGCAGTTTTGTCCAAGTGCACAAAGTATCAGTCAGTGGCAGGTTATGGCAGGAAGGGTCTGTCTCTAACAAGCCATGTTTCATCGTTCAGGGTTAATGTTTTATTTGGACTGTACCAAGAATGCATTTATTTTCCCCTGAGTCATACAAACCTTCCTTGATTAAACTGGACCGCCTCTAAACATGTCAGCTGGCATAAATCGGTGTTAAAAAGCTCATGTTAAGGGTGAGCTATACCAATCAAAAGACCTTTGACCGGTACTGTATCAGAGATCCTGTATATCCTCTCAGTATGAGTTTGCACTCAAAGCCATGCAGCATGTTCCTCTGTGCTACAGAGCTCCACTGTTGTCCAAAAGGTATTAAAAACACATCTGTGAGTGACATTTTTGCTGTGGGTGATATGTGAACATACAGCCTGTGGTCTGTATGATTGTGGTAAGGAATTTTTAATAAGACTGCATATTCCTCATGCAGAAATAATCTCCCAGCATGTGCAGATGTAAAGTACAAACTATGGAAACACATTATATGGAAAATAAGGAGCACCTGTGCATTTGCTACTTTTCTTAGCAGCATTAGCATCCAATTGTTGTTGGAAAATACAGTAATGTCTGTTTATTGGCCACAGTCTGATAGATAAATGTCACATTAACATGTTATAATAAAGCAATTTTGCATGAATTCTAATTATGTTTAAAGCTCTGCAATATTAAGACTATAAAATTAGAATCAGTTTTTTTAAAGAAAAATAAATATTACACTGTTGTTATAAAACAGTAATGAAGCTACTTTATTAGTACACCGGCAGGCATTTTTCCGCTCTATGATTAAGGAAGCTGGAAGGAGGAAAAAAAAGAAAATCTGGGGTATCTGTCTACCATTAACTTCTTTAATAATATTAAATGTCACATTTACATTCCATAGTAATAATAAAGGTCATGTTAATGTCCAGCAGTGACAATTAACTGCAGGTCAGATTCATTTTTAAAACGATAAAAGGTCTCTTTTAAATTTGTTATTTGTGTGACATCGATTACTTTAAAGTTTAACAACATGGATTTAAATGCATGCAGCGCCATCAGTTTGTGTGTGTGTGTGTGTGTGTGTGTGTGTGTGTGTGTGTGTGTGTGTGTGTGTGTGTGTGTGTGTGTGTGTGTGTGTTTGTGTGTGTGTGGGGGGGTGCATTTAAGTTATGGAGCTGCTGAGGCCTAAAATGAAGGGCATGGCTGCTTTGACAATATGCCTACAGAGGCAGTGATAGCTTGTGGTAGCAGTAGTAGTAATATTATACAAACAAAGCACAGTATATATGCATCCATCCATCCATTCTCCTCCGCTTATCCTGTTCAGGGTCGCGGGGGGGGGGCCTATCCCAGCTGTCAGAGGGCGAGAGGCGGGGGTACACAGGTCATCAGCCTGTTGCAGGCTAACACAGAGACAGAGCACACAGAGCACAATAAGTAAACTGAATAACAGTTTTCAGTGGTTTAAATATGAAGAACTTCTGTACCGTTCATTGCTGCTTTTTTCTTTGATCTTAGAGGCTGTAGATGCAGCTCTCCCAGCTAATGTTGCTCTTGGGAAACAATTTAAGTATCTTTCAACAGTCTGTCAGGACAAAAGCGTTCTGCTGGGAAAATTGCTTGGGAATTTAGAGCTGTCCTGATTTAATGGGGGTGCCTATTAGTTGACAGGCCAGTGCTTCTAAAAAAATGCATACATGCAAAAAAAAAAAAAAAGATAAAAGTGACTGTAAGGCTTAATGCTTGAACTGGTTACCCTCTCTTAACTTGGAAATCAGAACTTCCTTGAGATCCTTGTTGAAAAGTCTGAGGAATAAGCTCACCGACAGGAAAGAAGAGAAGAGAAACCACCAAATTGATTTTTTTTTTCCCCCTTTCACTTCTTGCTTCTCAGCTCAGTGGATAGTTTTACCTCCACAGGCCACCAAATATTATTGGCATTCTCAAAATGAGTGAAGAAACTTATAACTGTAGTTTCAGCACAGTCCTGCAGGCTCACACAATTTAATCTGGTCAGTTTTGTTCATGGACACAAAAAAAATGCCTACAACACATTTTGACAGCAGTTTATGAATTCATCACACAATCGTTTGACAAAGGGGCAGAATCAGCCGTGGCGCTGGGGGCACTGGTGGTGCTTTCAAGAATCCACAGTTTAAACCCCAGACTGGACCAATATATGTACATATGAATGACAGTTAATTGAATGAGTGAATCATGCAAAGGTGGAAATGATACTCACACTGAGCAACAGGAGGAATACATCCAGCAGCTCTGTGAGTCGGTGCTTTCGCTAAATCTCTGGACAAATGTTTGAGTTCAGTTGTGTCCTGACTCTTTATTCTGAGAAGGGATTGCTGCATGTATCAAACTTCATATAATAAATTTGGTGACCTTACAAGAAAATATTTGTTTGCTGTACATAAATCCACCAAAAGACATCTTTTGTAGTTTTGGTAACAATTTAGTAACTCTGCATTGTCCTAACTTTGAGCAGGATTTCCACCAGAAATACTGTCAAACCTGATGTGCGAGGTATTAGCATAGCATAATTAGCATAATTTAATGTTGCATTTGATTCATGTAGCACTCACTGCTCAATATAGACCAAAAAGCTAACTGTACGTGATGGGAACCCGATGCTGTGATCTCAGTCAGCAGCTGCGCAGCGTGCAGTGATGTTCACACATGCAGGTTAAAATATAAAGTCTGATATCTGGATTTTTTTTTTTTTCCTGTGAAAGTAAAGCAAGCAGATGTTAGCGGTTGTAGGTAAGGATTGTTTGTCTCTCTAACTAAAGTCAAAAACTTCCTGTCATTCACATCTTTGCCTGCTTGTACTCACACTCCTTGAATTGTGTTGTAGGTGGCCAAGTTGTGGTGATAGATGGGTTCAAATTAAGTTCAGATTGCTTGCAGTGTGTGTAAACTACAGTTCACCGACGATCTTGGGAACTTATTTATAAACTACGAGGGTCACTAAAATTGTGGGGGTTTTATGAAATGGAGTGCAAAACTGGAAGGGTGACAGTAAGGCCTGGTAAGCACGGGAGTTTGGCAGGTATACAGTACCAAACTACAGGGGTGTTGCACACACCTGCCAGGCCTGAGTTACTCAGATGTCAGAGTCCAGGTAAACCTGCACAGCTGCAGGCTGATCCTAGGAGGTGTGCGCAAAGGTGAAGGTTCCAGTTAATCAAGACTTGAAACAGGATATGTGGGACACATAAATGATGCACATAGAAGAGGAGGTGTGAAGCAGGGCAGAATGGGAGGTGTTTTCATTCATCATGCGCTGCTTATCCCTTGTCTAGCTTTCCCTTCTTTTTCTAGTCCTTCTAAAGTCAAACCTCCTCCTTTTGCGTTTTATTTTGTTGGCAGTGAGAGAGTCTGTTGTCCTTGTTCTGCATCACTTCATCAAAGCGGTGTCATCAGCAAAAGCGATGGCATGATTGGACAGATGTGTGGTGCCTGACTCACAGGTCAGCAGTGTTTGTTACAGAGAGAGCAGTGACTGTCTGAGGCCTGTTGAGTTCAATGTCAAGGACCCACAGATGCTGGAAGGAGAGTGCCTTAGTATACGCTGGTGCACCCTCTCGGTGCTCGTATCAGTTGCTAAACCATCCATCAAATTACCGTGGCAACTGAGCGTCCATCACCCCATCCATCATCCAAGGGCGACAGACGGAGCATCAGAAAGCAGCGAGAGATGTCACGGACGAGTGAAGAGATAACAAGGGGAGAGGGGAGGAGGGAAAGAAGAGAGAAGAAAGAGGAGGAAAACGAGGGAAAAGCACTGAAGGGACTTGTGGGGGAAAAAAGGCGGAGGAAACAGTAAAAAGGTGCATTTATGTGCCTGTTCTGTGCTTGTACTCTGATTCCCCAAAGTTTGAATAATATTCAGCTTTGAGCAGAAAGGAAAATGTCACAGGGGCTTCTTCTCCTCACTTTTCTCAGGTTGATTGACTGGTTGACTGACTGGCTAATGTTGTGGTTTCCTGCTGAGAATAAAATGATGTTTCAGAGTTGTTTCCCTGTCTGCCTGACCAGACTTTTTAAAACCATTCAGGTATCCAGAGAGGGATCTTATCCCCACTGCTGCAGACCGAGTCTGCCGTTCATGTGATGTGATGCTGTTACATTAACTTATCTTATGTAGAGCTAGCAGAAACGTATTTTAATGGGTAGCTGTTAAAACTTCCCGTTTCATAAATTTTAATGCAGAAATCGGACTCCTTTCATTAAAAATGCACAAACAGTCCACCTGCTTTCATCTGTAACATCCACCATCAGCACCTTGAAGCTTCTCTGTTTAAGGCTTCATATCATGTGGACAGTAAGCTGTGGTTTATGGGGAATGGGGCAGATTGTTGGCTCTGACCAGTGACTCCCTGGTGTTTCCACTGCTTGACTGGGCACTTGTCTTGGGAGCAACATAGTCTAGAGCATGACTGTTCTTCAAAAAGACAGTATGTTCTCATCCCATGGTGTCAAATTTGTCAGAAGACGCTGGTGTTTAGGACCAGCAGCTGCAATATTAGAGGTTCATGGTTCATAGTCCCATTTAAAAGAGCACCAAAGTCTGCATTAAGAGGCAGATGTAAGAGTGATGGTACAAAACCTTTAAATTTGTAGTTCAAGTCCTGTTTAAGAGCTTTTTGTTTCTGCCTTTCTTTTGCTTTTTCGCCCTGCTGGTTACATTTAGGAAAAACTGGTTTGGGTTCAAATGTCCACAACGACAGTACCCACAGTGTGCATAAATTAAGAAAACAATATACTGTGTATTCAATAGAAAATGCATTTGCCACATTAAGTGACACATTTATTACAGGTGACCTATTTGGTAACAATTCTCGTGACAAATGAGTGTTTTACATTCAGACTTCATGTGTAAATATGAACAGAAGAAAGACGAGCAGGTTCAGTGGAACCAAAACTCCAGACTTTAACTGAGCGTCACACAATATGGCATCCACAGTATTATACATTATCCAAAAAAAGTTTATTTGCTGAGCAAACCTGAACCTGACATGCTGGTCAGATTGAACAGGCACTGGTCAGTGTGAAATGGGCTGCTGTGATTGGTCAGAATTCTATGATAACTTAATGAATGTTGTCTTTGTATGTTTTTGTAGAGAACAGATTTGGTCTTTTGTTGAAATAGTTATTTTGATACCTGAAAATCAAACCTAACTTCTCAGGGCAGTCATGATGGACCGTTTGTTGAAGTGCCCGTTCAGCCACATCATGTGCGTGTCTTAGTTTGGAGGGTTTTTTTTTTTGTCACTTTCTTTCTCTTTTCTTGCATTCCAGTTAGTTTTTCTTCTTGTCTTCATTTTGGCTCCCTCCTCAGTTTTCTGACCTTTCAGCATTTGCATGGTTTCCTGGACTTTAGATAGTTTGCCTTTCTCTTTCCTCTGTTTGCCAAAACCAGCCAACCTCTTGTGTATGACCACCGCCTGGAGTTTAATTTTGAAGATATTGACTTTGAACTTTGACATTGCCCTCTTTGTCTGGCTCCTCTTTCACGTGACACCATTACAGTGGGTATCTCTGTGGTGCCAGCTGCCTATAACAAAAGACAATATTTGACACCCTGTGAGTGAGACAAGGCTGTAATGTCACATTCATGACATCTAATATCTCCTGCAACCTTTGATTCCTGCTCGGGTGGAAGTACTTTCTAGAGATGAGAAGAGGAGTTCTCTTTAAATCTTTAGGAACGTGTCACTGATTTGTAAAAGTTTTTTTTAGAACAATCTGTTTTATTCTGTTCCGTCTAGTTTGTCATTTGTATTCATTGTTCTCCAGCACATTGAACTACAGGTGAAATCCTGTGACCGATTACAAATTTCAGGCCAGGTTGATTTATGTAGAGGAAGACATCCAGCATAAAGTGGAGAGAAGCATCTGTTTTTGCATTTTCAAAGGCACACGATGGAGAAAAACCTCCATTACTCTTTGAAACATGACGGCGATAAAGGAAGGACTGAAGGGACCTTTTAGTTGCTTGGAGGTTCCCAGACAAACAGTCCTGGATCAGGCTCGGCTCACTTGCTGATGGCTTATGTTTAAAGGACATAGGAGAGAGGCCTTGGCTTTGTATGAAATAAAATAATCTGTTCATTATAATGAATGTTTAATGAGGCACAGTGCAGGGTTGGGGCATTAAGTGACTCTGGGAATTTCAGTACTCTTTCATTATATCCGAGACCCTGTGAGTGGTTTGTTAACAGTTGCAGGGACGTTGTTGTTATGGCGGTCTGTAAATTTCTAAAGGACAAGGGTGAGAACGTGACACAACAAAACAGCATCAGACCCGCTGACTGTCAGTGGCTCAGATCTTTATTTCCATTGAATGCAAAGAAGCAGGGCTAAATTTAGCGAGCTATTATTAGATTCAGAGCTTTGAGAACTTCTCTGTGTTTCATCGTATTTAAATAAGAAGCCTCTGTGTTTTTGATCTGCTCCAGTTTGCTGTGATAATTTGCCGCTGCCGTGCTTTGCTGTTAATCGGTTTTACATTAAAAGCTTCCCACCAGTTCAGGAGGAATAATCCTTTCACCTCCTCAATAGGATTTTACTGTGGAATATTTGCAGAAAGTGTTGTTTTCACTGACAGCAGTTTAATTCAAACTGCAAAGTAGATTCCACCGGACTTAAATGATGAATGGAAATGGCATCGCAATGAAAAAGAGAGGCTCGGAGCAGCAGAGAGGGGAGTACTGCAAGACTCTGTTATTGCACTGATGGGAAATAAGATATATACCTTATGCTGAACTGAATGCGAATTTAACATGCCTAATGTTAAATTCATAAGAGATGCTAATGTAAATCAGTTGTTCAGCCAGCTTTGGTCCAGAATAAAGTATCTTAGAAACTAAGACTCAAACGCAGTAAAAAGCGCTGAAGTTAAGAGCTCCTAATGAGGCACAAGTGTGGCTTCACAGTTGTGTACAGAGTGGCCAAGTAGTGTTTCTGCAACAAATAACATGTAGGTTGAACAGAAGGTGCTGGAAGTCACACCAGTGAAATGTGGAGCACAAATGGCGAGGAAGGTGAGATCAGTGAGATGAGTCTGAACATTTCTAGCCCAGCTGGGGAGATGATGTGGTGGAGATTGGTTGGTAAAGCCGGTGTAGATGTTCTGAAGTGGTTAATTAGTTGATGGCCATGAGGTGAGGCCAGCCAGAATCTAGCAGGAACTGGAGCTAAGTCACTCGTCAAAACCCACACACACACACACAGAGAGGCCTGAGTCCAGCCTGGCCCCTACACCCTCCCAACTCTGTGATGTGTGAATTTGTATGAAGTCAAGCTTGTGGCTGCTGAAGTTCTCCTAATTGTAAATTGGAAGAAATTCAGCAGCAAGCTTTGGGATGCTTTCACCTTCCTCCAGAGGAAGCAGAAACTGCCACTCAGCCTGCGCTGCAATATTTAACTAAATCACATCGATACACTTGAATCATATCATCACAAACACTGATGTACGGAAAATATTTCCTGTTTGCTAATGGAAACCTCAGACCAGCTCTATAGTTTCTTTACACTGATCTGAGATATGAACTCTGATTTGAGCTTCCACATTAGGTTTTTAAGATGCACATCATTGATGTTTTGATGCTTTTAATAATACATCAACACAATGTCTGGAGTTTTAACTATATCCCACCAAATGGTTTTAATGTGATTATTTTGAAAACAAAGCAGAAGGCCACACCGAGAACACCTTAAAGCATATTTCTGTCCATTTAGCTCAAAAGAAAATGAGGTCTGTGTGTTCAGATATGTCTGAGGCACTTTCCTGTTTTTACTGCACATCTGTCTGTCTTTCCAAGAACATCCATCATGCTTGGATTTAATTTTCCCTGATATCGGTTTTCCATCTCTTTTATATCTTGATGAAATCTTTCTCCATGCTCTTTGCTGACATCACCCAGACTTGGTGGATAAAAAGATGAGAATGTAAGAAGTGCATCTTCAGTGACATTCTGGCACTCATTAGTTGATATGCTTTCAGCATGTGATCCACAAACTCAGGATAATTGCTTTGTGCCTGCCAAGTAAATTCTGGACAACCTGCATGAATGCTTCCTATGCCGCTGCTTCAGCTGGGTTCAGTTTCCTTTTGAACTCGTTATCAAGCATCAGCTCACGGATTTCAGGACCAACAAAAACACCTTCCATGATTTTGGCTGAAAATGCTGAAGCGCATCACCGTATCCGTCAGTAATCCTCGCTGTCCAACACTTGGAACATCATAACTGAAAAACGGGGCATGCTAGATGAAAACAGTTTTCAGATTTGGAGCCAACAAGTGAAATTTGTTAAAAAGCAGGTGAAAAAAAGCCCAGGAGCAAAACGCTTGTTCACCAATGTTATAGGAAAATGCTCCAATTCTGACCCAACATCACGGCAGCAACATTTATGAAATCCTTTGCTATCCTTGAGTGACTTTAACAGCATTAATAAACTACAACAGGAAAAAAAAATCTTTAATACATCATTAGTCTCGTTTAATTTGCTTCCTACAGAAATCTGAAATACATCTATCTGCACAAACAGGTTGTCTTTTGTGAGGTTTTAATTTGCCTTTGCAAAGAGGTCAAACTGCAATAAGAGCACAGCAGGAGTGTGTATGGTGCTCGACAACGAATACCAAGCACAGAATCATTTATAGGAAGAACCCGCCGTGGTCACAGAATACAATCAGAACCTTCTGTGTGAAGGAGAGCTTGTACAGACGAGTGTATCCTGTAACAGGATTATACAAAGACAATAACATGATACTATGGAGCCGTCTGTCTACCCATAAGAACACAATTACAAAATACAGAGGAGGGAAAAATCTTAAAAATTTCCATCACAAAACAAATTAATTATGATCCACTTTCTTTTCATAATTTTCATAGTCAGGATATAAAATTTCCACCAAAGCCATTTTATTTCATTTTTTCCTGACAGTCACACTGACCTCAGATTAGTATGGTGTAACATGGTCCAGAGGCCCATCAGTGTTTAATTAGGACGGGTGAAATGGAGTGAAAGCATGAAGGGAGAGGTTGTAGGGGGGGTGGAGTAAAAATGGGACCAAGGGAGAGGAAGAGGAGGAAAGGAGCAGGGGAAGAAACATATGGACAAAAAGGACAATCAACAGTGGAGGCATGGGGACCGTGACACCTACTGAGCTCTGCTGGCTCTGTGAGAGACACAGTATTGAGATATCTTTATGTGACGCGTAGCCGTGGATTTAGGTACAGCTATTCGTGCTTCATTCAGGATAACCTGTGATAACATTGTTGATCACTGAAGGTTTGTCAGCTTTATTTATGACTGCATAAACCACAAAATAGCCCACAAAGCTCCAGTACAGTCTCAATGCAGGTTATGAAAGGGTCGAAATCGAAATCTCTGTCAGTGTTCGTGGTTCTGCCAGTTTTCAAATTAGGAGGTGGGAGGCAGTGGAAGAGTTTACTCTTTCTTGGCATAGGATATACTTTGAGCTGAAATACATTAGTCATGCTGTCTGGCAATTAAAGTTACATTGCTCCTAATTCACCATTTACCATGAGACTGGAATGAAAGTTAGTGATGGCCCCATCATCATTACTTTAGGGTTTGTATTAATTTTGCCCATATTTGAAAGCCAAATCTTGAATTAAGATAGTGAACAACATAAATGGGAAGCTGAAAAATCTCTGTGCCTTTTGGGGGCATTTTTTATGCAGTTATCTAAAAATAACATGAATTCATACTTGGTTAATTGCACTGACTGTTAAAGCAGTCCGTGCTCCAGTTTTAGTGGGTGAAACTCTATAACTTATCAGTAAGGAGCAGGTATCTGTGTCTGTATGATGCACCAATGCAGTTTGTGAATGCAGCTTGTTAACAAAGCTTGCTTAGTGGTGGGTGACAACGATGGTCACTTCTGGCTCCAAAGAAAATCACCAAAAATGAAACCCAAGCAAAGATGGTGGCATCGATGAAGCTAAAGCTGAGGCTTCAAAGCTGCAACATCAGGACGTTTCAAACCATCCTTGCCTGAGGCCTGCCTCCCCGAGCACCGAGTATTGCTGCAGTCTCTTGTTTCTTTTTTTTTTTTTTTTGCACCCAGCTTGTATCTCTGTATGTTACATCACAGTTCCCAAATACACGGTCCATTTCCCCTGAAGTTGTTGACTTCTGAGAAAGTAAAACCCCTCGCACCTTCACGTATTTATGGGCCCTCTGCTTTGCTGATGTAGGTTTGATTTTTATCGGGGCTGAGCTCCAGCTGTGGCTCTCACAAAAATCACAGAGATGGGATAAAAAGGATGCTGCAGCAGCCGCCAAAGAGAGTGTTAGAAATTGTTTTGTTTTGATTGAAGATGCTTTCCTGAAGGCAGCGTGTTTTGGGGCTGAACATGAAATATTCTTTACGTTTATATTTTATCATCTCATTATTCAGGCTTAGAAAATGGCAGTTTATGCATCCTTTCATGCATTTTCTAGACTGTTCAGTGGGGGCATTAAGAGCTGCAACAGGTCCCAGGATGCTCTCACACCTAGAGGCAATTTAAATTTCTGCTTGAGCTCACCTGCATGTTTTCAGAGCATGTGAGGCTGACACGGCGAGAACATGCAAACTCGGCAGGTCGCGTTTAAATCGAGGACTTCCTTCCTGTGAGGCAGCAGGGCTAACCATTTAGCCAATGTGTGACGATTTTAGTTCAGGTGAAGCAGCACATTTCGGTCCTGGGGGACATGGCGAATGCATGCGTATGATGCTTTGAAGTCACACGTCACACCTCGAACCCCTCCGCCGCCTCCCCATTGGAGAAAATGCAACACGTCCGGGTTTCTCCTCAGCTGTGAGAACATGACCAGAGGCACTTTAGGAATCCTCAGGAGATGATATTCAATTCAGGAGCTTGCTGTCAGTCTGCCGAAAGAAGCTACGATTTCAATAAAGCCTCCACTTTCTGAGCTGATATTCACTCTGCTGGCTGCCGCGCTCTGAGATGAGTTCTGGTGGAGGGAGGAGAATGGGGGGGTATAAGAGGAGAGGAGCTTTAAAAAGTTTGAATTTTTATTGGAAAAAAAATCAGTCCTGCTGAGGAAACTGGAGAGGAGTACAGTGACGGGGCTGGATTGTGATTAGGGAAGTTTTAGTATTTGGGATTTTGTTAATAACCTACAGTATTTATTAATGTAGGTGTTGGTATTTATTGTGTCAGTTAATAGTATTATGGGATTGGGAATCTGGTAGTATTTTACTGAATCTCCATATCAAATCTGTTATGTAATCTGTTACAGTTAGATTTCTGATCTTTAATCAGCCTTACCCAGTAAGATAGCTAAGACACAAACCCCTTTTTTTTCTTCACAAGCTACTGTATATCCTCCATGTACTGCATCTCAAAAATATATTAAAAATTCATGTTAATTTCATGAAAGTTTAACTCTGAGAATCTCTTAAAATAGATGTGCAACAAGAAATAAGCCTCTCTCACAAATAGTGCAGGCACAATTTTCTGCTGAAGTTTTCTACTTGAATTGTGTGAATACTTACATTTCTACACAAATCTGGGATTCATACCCCTACTCTTTGTACTCTGCAGATAGATTCAAAACTACCAAGCACACATTTTTATACCTAAATCTAATTATAGTAATTTTATTCACCAATATTTAGTTTTCCAGAGCAAAATCAATCAAAATCATGCTTACAGAAGACACGCTCCGGACATTTTTTCAGAGATACACTTCAGTTCAATTTAAGCCAATTTTATTTATAAAGCACTTTAAAAACAGCAAGCACAATTTAATTCAAATCAACTTTATTTATATAGCACCAAATCCCAACAGTCAGTCGCCTCAAGGTGCTTTATAATGTAAGGCAAAGACCCTACAATAATAACAGAGAAAACCCAACAGTCAAAACAACCCCCTATGAGCAGCACTTGGTGACAGTGGGAAGGAAAAACTCCCTTTAACAGGAAGAAACCTCCAGCAGAACCAGGCTCAGGGAGGGGGGGTCATCTGCTGTGACCAGCTGGGGGTGAGGAGAGAGAGACATGCTGTGGAAGAGAGCCAGAGATTATTAATAACTGATGATTAAATGGAGAGTGGGGTATAAACAGGGAGTGAAACAAGGTGAGTGACGATGATGTCAGCAGCCTAGGGCTATTGCAGTTTAAATAAGGGAGGGTTCAGGGTCAGCTGATTCAGGCCTTACTTAAAGCTTTATTTTAAAGGAAGGTTTTAAACCTAATCTTAAAAGTAAAAGAGGGTTTCTGTCTCCCAAATTGGGTTTCTTGCTAGTACCGCGTTGAACTACTTTTTGTTTGTTTGCCTTCAGAGCTGTTTTAGTTCTTCATGGCAGATTCATCAAGGTGCTGAAAACATTCCTCAGAGATTTTGGTCCATGTTGACATGAAGCATCACACAGCTGCTGCAGATTATGTGCAGATTTGTCGGCTGCACATCCATAATGTGACTGTTCAGTTCCACCACATCCCAGGGGCCAAATCAGGCTCTTTGCAAATTGAAACCTGGTCCATGTCACTTTAGGCTCTTCATAAATTTTGGCCCAGTTCTATTAGTTCTCCACACAGTAAGATGCCTTGCATGCACACGCTAAACGGGACAGAGTAGCCTCAGCCTTACAAGTTGCTAACATAAGGATAACACTCGGCAACAAAAAAGGGTTTGATACAGAAGGTAGAACATTTCAAATGAGGTTGCTGATAGAAAACTGTCGTCTTTTTGATGTTTGAATCCATGTGCTAGCAGAGATATGGAGTCATATACAAGGAACAGTGGCTTCAGAAAGTCACTGAACCAGAAAGAGGCAGGCAACCACAGCACAAGCCAAATCTCAAAGTGATGGAGCTGTAAAGGGAGGTTTCCTTTTTGTGTGCAACCAGTCTCATGGCAGAAAGCTAATCTGTCTGGTACAAGTCAACTACATAATCAAAGAGCTTTTACTTTTCTGTTTAATGAAACTTCTTACACAGCTATTAAGCTGCCATGTTCAGGTCTGTGAAACAGGTCCAGTAAAACTTATTGACATGCACATTAAAGATTAATTGCTTTGCTTTAACATCAGGATCCATTTGGCTTTGTTGGATGTCCCATTCTAACAGTACGGCTGCAGTAAATTCAGATCAAATCAGAATACATGATTCTGTTTGACTAAATGTTATAAAGCTCGTGCACTGGATGAGGGCTCTATATGGACAAAATCATATGGAAAACGGCATTTTTAATTAAAATAAATAAATAAACTACATATATCTAGCAGGTGATGTGAATTTTTCCCAGCTGAATTTAGAAGCCCAGTTTTAAAATAATACCAAACAGAAAACAGCGTTTTTCAGCAATTTCTCACTTATGGTCATTTGTCCAATAACTGCACTGATGTTCTCATCTCAGGCTAAGAAGTGAGCTGGTCCATGTCCTCCAGACCTTTTTGATTTTGTTTTTTCAACTAAGCCACAGTCCGAGTCTCATGGGAGACGCGGTTTATCACCTCGTTTATAGCGGCCCATGCTTCCCCGAGGAAACACCCGGTATGCCTCCTCTCAGGCTTCCTCCTTAAATGCTTTTGTTTCCAGTTTTTTGAGTTGTAAAATTCTCCTGCTACTTTTTCTTTAGCTGTGCAGGCTCTTCTCTCACTACATTTCTCCATGATCCACTGCAAGCTAATTTCCTTTTGTAGACAAATGCGGGCGTCTCAGTGTGCACATAGCAAACACACACCTATTGAATTACTCTAATTCATTAACATGTTTACTGTGGTAAGAATAAATTGGCTCGTGCATACTTCATGAATAATTTTGCAGTTGCATTTCTCAGGTGTGCAAGTTAAGACCAGTTTTTCACCCCCTGAGGTGCAGTGTCCATGTGCAGTCTTACACTGGTGTTACAGATGCTTGTCTAAGGCCATTTTCTGCCGCTCGTCTGGGCCCAGGTCACAGGGGCAGCAGTCTAAGCAGAGATGCACAGACATCTCTCTTCACTGGCCTCCACCTCCAGCTCTTCTGGGGGAACACCAAGGCATTCCCAAACCAGCTAGGTGCCATTCCAGGTCGATGACTTTGAGTTTGTAATCAGTTGTATGTCTCAGGCATATGAATAGATCACAACCTGGTAGTGAGTTGGATCAGGTAGTGGTGGGCGTGTGTTGCAGAGGCCTCGGTTTCTGTTTAAGGATAGATGTCTATTTCATGTGATCCCTTTACAACTGTTGAAAATTGAATTTCTTCTTTAGAAAATTCTCATTAATCACCTCCTGCTGATGCTGCTGGTGATGTTTTGACAATTTTTCCACCAAAAGAATCCATCAGTATCAGCTTAGATTTAAAGTCTGCTTCCTGACTGAGCCACAAAACACTGTCTGCTAGCAAACTAAAGAAGCTCTGCATCAACCAGCTGATTATTACCATCCCAAAGAGCCATGTTGCTAGTGTGGCCAAAGAGATTATAGAGGAATAAAAGGCTTGATATGAGATTCGTTAGCTACAAAGCTTAGAAAAGTTAACATGACAGTTTCTGTTGATTTTCATGTCTTTCACCTGTAAAATTCACGTCTATACTTTGAGTTCGGACTAGTTTATTTTGGCGTAATGAGCAATCAGACTGAGCTGGAGCAGGACTGTTCCTGTTCCGGGTCAGATGGTGCTGAAAATCTATAAAGATTATGGTCAATAAATCTGAAGTCTTCCAGCTGCTTTCAGTTGGTGAAAATCTTTTAGAAACATGTTTATTTGGGCAGCCGACACTGACTGAAGATGTTAGTTGACTGGAGTAAATACCTGAAGCTGGCCTCAAATTCCCTCCACAGGCTTTACAGTCCAACAGGCCTCTTTGAGTAGGATCTCAACCAAACTCTGAGCCTCTTTCATTCATTTTTTTTCACTCTGCAAATAAACAGTACAGGCTGTTAATGTTTGTTTTGGTGCAGGAACACACGGAATGAATCTTACAGGACTCGCAGGATCTTCTCCTGCCAGGATTTCTGCTCTTTCTTGCCCGGTTGTTCAGTCTGTTCCTGTGTTTACCCACTTGTGCAATTTCAGCTCCTCCTTGACTCTCAAAGACTAAAATGTGTGCAGTTTGGTGGAAATATTGTATTTACTTTGTCCAGTCTTCAGCTGGACTTCAGGCATGTTCCGAGCTTACGGGGCCTTTCAAGCAGGCTCCCTCCATTGTTTTCACTGCAGACTGGACAGCTGCTGAGATTGGTAGCAGCAGCAAGAGAGGAAGAGTGATGAATGACACCCCTTTCCCAGAAAAGAACAGACAGATCAATACAGAGAAACGGTATTGGCACAAAACCTGCCTCAAAGTCAGATTAGCCTGAGTGGAACAACTGTGATACAACAGCAGCATGGCTTTCACCTCCCAACCCTCTGAGGTCAAAGTCATCATAGGTGATAACCTTACCTAACCCTGTTTGGGAGAAAGGCAGCATGGGCTTTTTGGAGAAATGTGAATTGTTTTTGAGTCAGATGATTGTTTTATTTGTTCATTGCTTGAGACGAATTGAATGAAAACAATATTTACATATCGTGACTGGGGTTAGGATTGGGGTTGGGGTCATCACAGGGTTAAGTTTGATGGTGGTGCAGGATTAAACATGAAGGATCAACACTGTGATTAGTCTTCCAGGACCAACTGCATAAATGAATGCATTTTCATGGGAGATAATTTGTCCAAAATTAATGTTCACAATGTGGCCCATCCAACCATTGAGTTCAATTCAATTTTATTAAATTGTGCCAAATCAAAACAGGCACCTGACTTTATATTGTAAGGTAAAGACCACCCAATAATTACAGAGAAAAAATTAAACTGAAGAAGGACAAGAAACAGCCTTTATTGTCCCACAGAGGGGAAATTTGGGACAGAGGGGAAACAATGTTGCAATCTGAGCTCAAAAAAGACAGATGTGGTCACTGCGATGTTGCCCACTGCTTTCTGGACTCTGGACTTTGAAGCCTTTTTGAAGCATTAGCATTGGAGCCAGAAGTGCCCATTTTCGGATGAGAGGGTAGCGTGCTTAGTTAACACTTGTTTATCCAGCTCACATAAATTCTGAGTAGATTGCACAGATGCACATATCCACTAATTGGTGCTAAATAACATGCAAATTAAATACTCTGTGCTCACTCAGCACAACTGGAGCACAGACTTCTTAGAAAGTCTGCTAATACTTAACTGATTAATGTCATTAAAAATGTTCCAAAAGGCACCGACACCATAAACATGGTCAAAAGTTCAAATCCAGTTAGCAGAAGTGAGACGAACCTGTTGGGACCAAGGATGGTCTTCTTTCAGCATTTACAGCTCAGAGTATTTATGCTAGGATGTTTACATGTTGACACAAATTAATCTTATTTGTTTACTGCAAGTACTAAACTTTTTAACCTGTTCAACTAAATCACAGAAATTATTAACTGATGTCAAAACAGGGAGTCCCACTATTTATAACCTGCCCCATTACTGGGGTAAGTTGTAACAATAAGTGAATTAAAGAATTAAAAAATGAGACTGCATCACAAAAACTGCATTTTGATCATGTTACTGTACACTCACCAATACTTCAATGCTTCTTCTAAGTCTCTAAAATCCCCTCGGCTGTTTGAACATGTCCACTAGGTTAATAGTGCAGTTTTGTTTATTTCTCCCTCATAGTGGTAATGCTTTTCTCACCCACTGTCTCACCATGCTGGAAAGAAGGGAGCAGGATAGTGAAAATGTGTTCAGTTGTCATCTTGGTTATAGTTTTACAAGGTGTTACGACCATCTCCACCCCTGTCAGCCATTATTTAGATGCCTGCTGCACAATGGTAGTTGGAAATCAGTGCAGATGGAGTGCTTTAGATTTCACCTATAGCACTACTAATTTTAGCAGCATCACTACTGATCAGAATATACAGCCGATCAAATTGGAAATCAGTGATTTTGCTGAAACATCACACAGCTTTGCAGTTTCACATGCAAGGTCACAGAGGAAGTTGTCTGACATGAACCTGATGACATGATTCTTAGTGAAGTGATGCTGTTAACATCCACCCATTGCTGCACCCATTCTTCCCTAAATCTACAGAAGCCACTTGACTGAGATGGTCGAGTAGATTGTGATATTTCATTTTAGATCAAAGCGGCGGACCGAATAACTTAAAAATAAAAAGTTTGATGAGACGTCTGTTTGAATTACAGCTCAGAGCACACTGCAGAGTGGCAGCCGTGTAAACGCTTTGCATGCTTCACCTGGAAAACTTGCTTATGGTTTCGCTAGAAGGTGGCTTAACACTACAAACATTCATTTTTAACCTGCTTTTATTGGTGTTTGTGCAGGTTTACAGGAGTTTTTATACGTCACAAACACAGTGACACCATGTAGCCGCAGATTCGCAGCGTTTTGACTGAACAGGATTCAACATGTTTTTACAGCTTTGTGAAAACAGAATTTATTAGAGTGGAAGTGAAGCTCAGAGAGGGAGCAGAGTGGCATTACTGGGACAGTAATGTTTGCCTCTGTGTGTGTGTGTGTGTGTGTGCATGTGTGTGTAGTAGGACAGCAGTGATACAGCAGTATTACATCATGTTTGTGTGTATGTGTCTTCATGGGGAAAATAACACGTGTATTTTATCTTTGTGTGTGTGTGTGTTTACCTGCTGCTGTGCATGTGTGTGTCTGTGTTTGTGTGTGTGTGAGTTGTGTTTGATAGCCAGTCTCTACTGTCCTTCAGCTGACAGTGAGCTGGTTTCTCCCTCTGACAGTGAAACCATTCACTGCACGCACACACACACACACACTCACTTTGTCCTTTTTTTTTTCCCATTCACACATGCTGATTCGTGCGCATTGATCAGTGATATCACTGCCGCCTGTCGCCATGGTAACCCCTGTCTGTCAGCTGACATTGTTTGTGTATAATTAGTCTGGAGGATCAGTCTGATTAACTGCTCCATCCATCACCCAAACAAAGCGAGGAGAGCTGGCAGCTTGTTTTTAGGGGACATTTCATTCATTTTGTGGCTTTCTGATGGTTTTCTGTAGCGTTTCAGTGTGTTTCTCAAAGCTGGTCAAAGTAAGGAAACTTGTTTGGAACTTATTTTAAAAAAATGTCCTTGTAAATCAAAAGATCACAGTGAGTTAATGCAGCTTTTGGGCCTAGTATGCATCACGTAATGAGTGCTGGTTTCCCACACAGTACATTATCACAGGAAAAAGTAGATACAAAATTAATTTTTAATTGTCGTTATGCAATTAATGCATAATGAAAGAAAGAGGCATGAATGCAGGTATTGTGCGATGAAGTGGCAAAGATTTTGTGGCAGCGGAGCTGAAACAGATGTTAGAGAAAGTGTTGAGCTGCGTGTCCAGAATGTGGTGTAGAGGGTATTAACCATCCACAGCCATTCACCACAGCCACAGTCATTTGGATGAGGTCTGCGTCAGCTGATGGAGGAATCCAAACTGTTAATTCAAACTAATAGCAATGATAAATTACCTCTGCAAGTAAAATGGACGCATCGTAACATTTCAGTATTCAGGTCACAGAAATGTTACTTCTCAAGAACATTTTATATACTTGAACAGAGCAGTTTGAGGTCAGAGCACCTCCCATCAGCTTCAAGGCATTATTTAACAGTTTGATTCCAAGCTTTCTTCTCTGTGCTTTACAAGCTGGAGATTTATAGCGCGCTCCTGAAGGCATCATCACAATCTCATTATGGAGCACATGTGAGGATTATCTGTGATGACATATTATTTTTTGAGTGCTGTTTTGTTGCAGAACTGTGCATCTGTTTATCTTTTTTTTTTCCACTGAAATTTTAATTTGATAACACTTTGAAGACTTTTCTTATCTTTTGATATGAGGATGAAAATCAACAAAATTCAGATTATCTTACCACTATCCTACATTGTAATTTCATACCGTAAGAGAGGAGTCTGTGTAAGCTGTCGATGTCCCATTTCAACGTTACAGTTTCTCGTTGAACTAAGTTAGTTATTGTCATGGAAAGCTGTGTGGCAGGCAGGAAAAGACCCCAATGCAGGACTCAGGAAACAGGACAGAACTTAAATGCAGCTTTATTGCTGGTTAGCACAAATATGCTAAACATATACTGGGCTGAACAGGAGCCAGGAATACTAGGGGGAAACTAGGAAACAACATGTAAAAACACTGAGAAGGACACAACGAGGAAAAAAGGAAGACTACGACTATATATACACGTGGAGGTAATCAGGGGGATAAGACACAGCAGAGAGCACAGCTGAAACTGGACACTGAAAACGAGACAAGGGAAGTAAAACTAAATACAAAACATAGGAGACAAGAGATTACAGGGACACACCAGGACTCAGGAAATATAATATAAACATTACCCATGAACTAAAAAAGAACTAAAAACCTTGGAATATAAATGTAAAGAAACAAACCAGGAACAAAAATAATAAGACACATCACAAACTCTGGGTCCTAAACCCAGAGACCATATAATTGTCTCTCTGGGAAAAGGATTTAAGGAAATTTGTCTTTTGCTTTTCCTGCAATGAATTTACGAAAGAAGGTATTGCATCCATCAACAAATTCATCAAAGACCATGTGACTGAGGTAGCTATTCAAGACATCATCAGCAAAACTTACAAAATAATCTCACAGCGTGAGCAAAGAAACTGATCTGAAGTCTGCTGGTACTGCAGTGATATTTCTCTGCAGCTTGATAGCAGCAATAAGGTGACTGGCTTTGTCCTCTGTCTTTCATAACCACTGCAATTTAAGATTGCATTTATTGTACAAAAAATGCACAAGAAGCAGAACTAAAAGGAATTTTGTGCAGTGGAAAGCTCAGAGCTTACACAAAGGTGTGGGCAGTGTGTAGCTTGGTAGGCAGGCTGTAGTCTGCCAATCAGAATCCACGGCTATTTTTTTTTTCAAATGTTGGATTAACTTTTGATTGGGTTAGCAGTGTGCATATTTGCTCTAGGCTACCATTGGTCAGGGTGTATGATCAAAACAACAGCCTGTTTTTTTTTGCGTCGATGTAGGCGAGCCATTGCAGTTCCTAAAAATTATGTTATACAGAATGTGGCTGCAGAAACTCTGCAATAAATAAGAGTGAATTTATTGTAGTCTTTGCAAAGCTGAAAGCCAATAAAACCCAGGCATTCTGCTAGTGCATGCCGGATGGTCTGTTTAAAGATTGATTGCCTTTCTGGATCATGTTCACATATGGTTTCTTCTTTGCATGACAGAGCTTTAACCGGTATTTGCGGAGGGCACAGTGAGCTGTGTTCACAAATGGGGATTTCTGGAGGTGTTCCTGAGCCCACGCAGTGATTTACAGAAACACACCTGTTTTTTATGCAGTGCCATCTGAAGGCCCAAAGATCACAGGCATCCAATATTGATTTTTAGCTTTGTCCCTTACGCACAGAGATTTCTCCAGATTTTCTGAATATCATTGACACTACATAAAATCATCATAAGAAATCTTCACAGTTTTACACTGAAGAACATTATTCTTAAATCGTTCTACAGTTTGTAGATGCAGTTTTTTTGCAGGTTGGTGAACATTTTTCCATCTTTATTTCTTAATTTTTTTAAGCTCTTCTTCTCTAAGATGCTCTTTTTTGTATCCAGTCATGTTACTGACCTGTGGCCAGTTAACCTCATTAGTTGAAAAATGTTCCTCCAGCTTTTTTGTTTTCAGTCCAGCCTTTTGTTGCCTCCAGCCCAACTTTCTCAAGATGTGTTGAGCTAATATTTTCTAAGAAATAGTTTAGAAATATGTTTTCTATGTTTGATTGTGAATAAAATATGGGATTATGACATTTGCAAATCATTGCATTTTGTTTTTGTTTGTATTTTACACCATGTCCCAATGATTTTTGGAATCAGGGTTGTATAATTTTTTTGCTGTTTACCTTTTTAGACATGATGACTATTCTTTGTTACGGTTCCATTAGCACCTCCCACAGAGTCATAATTTTGATATTGAGTGTTTTGTATCATTAAGTGATGGTAGCTGCTGCTGATGAGGCGTATGAACTGTAGGAGTATGCTGCACAGTGAGATTAGACCAGCTGACCTCAATCACTGGATGTCTACTGAATAAAGCAGCATCAGAAGCTAATTTTCTCTTGCAAACCTGACACATGCTTTTTTTCTTTTTTTTTTTTTTAATGAAAATTGACTCAGATGGAGCAGATGTCTGTCTGTCTGTGAGGTTGAAAGACTCACTTCAGTTTAAAGAGTCAGAATCACAAGAGGGCAGATTGATACCACACCAACAAATACTAAGTTAGCATCAAAGATTAGAAAATAGAAATTTCTGTTTTCAGTTTTCCTTCACAGTCAGAGAAAAACTCCTCGTGTGTGTTTAAACAACCTCAATGAACTTCTGCACTGCAGCTGAACTTTTGTTTACTGGTGGCTGGAATATTAAAATCATAATAGGTCTTTATTTTAAAATCTTTATCCTTTTTTGGTTGGCTTCACAGAAGCTGGCGGCCTGTGGGCTGGTCGTTCAGGTGGTGCTATAACAATGAAAATCTTGCTGGGATCATTTTCTGTTTTCTCTGGTGCTACCAGCAGGTCAGAAACTTTCACTCGCTGAGTCCAACGACCACCAGATTATTTTACATAAAATATTAACCTGCACACATTCACGGTCCTCATGGGTGCATGATCTTAGAATTTCCAGTGGCAGAACCCCGAGGTTCACGTTTGTTGTTTGGATGTTTCAATTAAATTTGGTTTTAAATGCTCATTCTTCTCAGGATAAAGTCTAAATTTGTGTCTATTGTCAATGTCAACATCAACATTTGTGGTCATGTCAAACTGCTGACATTGAAGGAACAGTCAGTTGTTTTTTACATCTCACCTCCACCTTCTTGGACAGAAGTGAGCTTCACTTCATCGACTTGTAGAGGAATCCTTTTACAGCCTCTAGAGTAAATAGATATGGACAGCCTACACTCACTACGGATGAAGGGCTGCCAGAATGGTTTGTCCTACAGCGGCCACCGTAGCTAGGACTATGCACCTGAATTAGAAAGGGTAAGAGAACAGAATTCAGTTGACTGCAATTTCAATCTACTGACATCCAGCAGCTTAAGTAGATTTTTCAGGTATCTGTACTTTACTTAAGTATTTATTTTTCTGACTACTTTTTACTTTTACTCCCTACATTTTTACACAAGTATCTGTACTTTCTACTTCTTACATTTTCAAACAGACTCGTTACTTTTTAACACGTCAGAGAGAAGTTTTTATTTCCGGTCAGTGCGCCGTCAAACATCAAACGATCTGACCCTAAACGGAGGAATAATAACACATAAGAGACAATCGTACTGGCGTATCCTCCATCATCGGGGCTTATCTCGTACAAAGGGATTAAATACGCAAACCCATACAATTAATGTATCATTTATAGCGCTATAATCAGGGGTCACAGCGGGCCGGACCGAGTCCGTAAGTTGGGCTGCGGCACATAAACAGCTTAGCTAGCGCTACTGAAGAGGAGCGAGCACGAAGGGAGTAACGTGTGGCAGGTAAATGCAACGTTTCTAAATGCTCAACAAATATCAGCAAACACACAAAGTGTGTGCAGTTTGTTACACAGCTAGCTAAAAGAAGAGCTGCTGTATTTCAGGGACAGCAAAGAGAGAGAAGTTCACTCAGAGATGGAGAAAGAGGACAGGAGAGGAAGAAGAGAGGTTAGAATTAAAGGTAAGGACTGGAAAATAAACTGAAGTATGCTGACGTTGTGTAATTCAAAGATTCTATGAAAATGCTGCAGTTTAGGTTAGCTTGTTGTACTGTATTTACAGTACAGCTCTGTGTTGGACTGGAGCACAGTGTTTGTGTTCATGGTCAGAGTTACAGGTTACATCAGTGCAGCAGAGATGAGTTTGAATCAAAGCTGCTGATGCTGAGATTCATTCACTGAATCCAACATTTCTACAGCCTGTATGCTGTCAGTGTAGGGGATGGAGATCAGCTCAGAGAGCTGTGAAATACTGGGTTACATCTTTGTGAGTTCACTTCATCCACACAGAGCAGTAAACCTCAGAGCAGCAGCAGCAGGTCAGCTGATCACAGCCTGCACACCAACATCATTTACTGCAGCTACAATAGAAAGCTGTGATTCTTCTCCCCATGCAGAGCCACTACAGCTGATCTTAGGGTTCCTCCACCTTCTGAATCCCACTGTAACCCCTGAGTATCCTCATGTTGGTGTTTAGGTGGAGGCACAGTCACCCTCTACTATGGAGGACACAGAGAATAGAGCTGTGTTTAAATTCCCTTTAACAGTTTGTGTCCTACATAACAGATTCAAGCTGAGTGCATTCATTAGGATTAAAATTTAGATTGGAATAACATTTGTATTCTCATGTAATATTATTTTATATTATTACAATAATATATAATGAGGTTCGGTTAGTTTTACACAAAAATAGCAGGTAGAAACATCCTCCAAAGAACTACTTTTACTTTCCTACTTTGAGTACATTTCAGAGCCTGTACTTTTTTACTTTTACTTAAGTAGAGAAGTTGAACCAGTACTTCGACTTTTACTAAAGTATTTTTTAACATAAGTACTTGTACTTCTACTTAAGTACAGAATGTCAGTACTTTTGCCACCTCTGAAGGTAAATGATGTCTGTAAATGAGTGAAGTCAAAACATTGTGAAACTGGGCAAATCCATCTGACCGTGATGATGCCCCATGGCCTGCTTTAATGGTGCTCTGACTCATATCCAGATGAACGTGTTGGAGACATACAGAATGAATTCAAATGTCTTTGTATTTCAATAGAAGCCGTGCAAAATTTAGCATTGTGTTTTTTAATTGTGTCTTGGTGAAGCTGTGCACTGTTAAATGGGGTTAAAAAAAAGGGGGTGAGGTGAAGCTGCTGTCACAGCTCTGCAGTGAGAAAGCTGTGATTTTGCTTTCACCCACAGCTTGTCAGTAACTGTGAGGCACAAAAAAAGAACCTCTTCTCAAGTACAAACTGCCATCTGCACCAAATAATAGAATCACTTTTGAAACAGCAGATGATCATTTCAATCCCAGCAACAGTGATGAGTTTGAGCGTCTCACACATGCGCTGTCAGCATGTGCTCCTGCAGCTCTTTCAGTGAGGTCACCAGCCCGACCGCTGAACCACCAGAGCGTGCTGATAGGCGCAGAACCATCGTGTGACCCGGTACTATTGATTATTGATTGGAGCATGTGGCAGAAAAGCTTTTTGTGGTGGTATTGGTAATTGTAGTGGTTGATGTACTAAATATACTATAATGCATGTAAGATGAATTCTTCTTTCCATCCCATTTTCTTCCACTTTTCCAAGTCAGGGTCTGGGGGGACAGTTCAGGAACAGTTCTCCATCCTTCTTGAAGGACATTCAAAGCTCTCCTTTGGATGTCTCTGCCTTTTGTTCTGTTCTCTCTCAAGATGATGCCACACTGCTTCAGTAATGCTGAGGTCCAGACTTTGGGGAGGCCAATCAATGACTGATGGTGTTATTGTGTTTTTTTTTCTATCCAGGTATGCTTTTGCTTCCTTAAGCTCCTTCACAGCTGCCCCATTTCTGATGATGCTTCAGTTAACAGTAGATGGATCAGCTGAAGGTCCAGATGCATGTCTGTGTTTCAGGTCTTTGCTGGATTTTTTCCTATTTTTAGGACTTTCAGATCCTGCTTCTTCTTTTGTCCTCTACTTGTCCAGTTTTCCCCACTTTGCACACCAAGCCAAGATATGCCAGGTTTTTGGCTAGTACTGTAGCTCTTTGGGAATCACCTTGTTGGTGCAAAAACACAATTTTATGCCTGCCAAACTGTGTTATCTTTGGCATTTTTGTTGTTGTTGTTGATTCAATTAAAGAAATGGGAAAAAAATGTGTTTTACAACAGGCAAAATAAAGACAAAGTGTCTAAAAATACAATTTAAACTTGTTTTTTTGCTAAGTTGTCTGTTATGTGTACTGACAACACTGGTTCATTTCTTTAGTTATATGCTTTTTTCATACTTGAATGATTTAAACGCATTCCTCTGAAAATGGTCGGGTACAAGGACTGGGCTGAGAATGAGTGAAAAAGCAGCCAAAGACCTTCAGATAGCCTGGACAACTATTACTCAAGAGCACTTTAATAAAAGAGTGTCTGGCTCCTTGGAAGCAAAAAATAAAGAAAGTGTGGGGTGATTTGAGACTCTTGCACAGTAACATATATTAAAATAAACACAAAAAGGTTTATGGATTTTTGGTGCTTTGAGGTGAGAGCCCTTCAGTTACATTACATTCAAAAGAGACAACTCCACAACTAGATATCTCCAGAACTAGGCAACTCATAGCAAAGCAGTCTGTGTGGCCAAACAGCACTACATGTCAACAGAAAATAAATATGTAAACTTGATTTGGGGTGAACAGTCCTTTTAAATAAATGATGCTGCAGCTTCAACTCCTGTCCGATAGCGAGCCCACGCAGCATTAGACTGTGAGAAATATTAAAATCCACCTGAAGCAGAGCTTTTAACTTCAGTTTTTTTTCTTTTTTCTCCATCTACTGTCAATATTCTTGCTCACAGTTGTAAATCAATTTTTTTCTTGTATATTTGAACCACAGTCAACTCGACCCCGTTACTCTGTCAGGAGGGGAGAACATGAAGTCGACCTCGATCAGTGATTCTCTCTGTAGATGTGACCCACCGAACGCAGACCTGATTCCATTTGTTTCTCTGCAGATTTTGATAAAAACGTCCCTCAAATATAATTTTTTTTCTCTCTGCAGATTTGAATTTAAACCACCCCTGATTGTATTATTTCCCCTGACGAGTTTAATATACATGCAGCCTTCTCCTGTTTGTATCTGCCAAATTTAATTTCCCTTTCTGTATAGATTTGAAAAAAAAAAAAAAAACGTGGTTTAATTCCATTTTATTCTCTGTAGAGCTGAACATATGCTAATTCCAATTTCCTTTCTCTGTATCTGTTTTTAGATCCATCTCTATTAACATCAGCCTAATTCCATTTCTTCTTCTTCTTCTTCTTCTCTGCATCTTTGTCTTCAGATCCGTCTCTATGCCCGGCCAGATGCCATTTTGAGCGGAGCAGGGGACTACGCCCTCCACATCACCAAGAGGCTCCTCGGATTTTATCAGGACTACTTCAAAGTCCAGTACTCTCTGCCCAAACTAGGTAAGGCTGCTGACGTCCTCTGCTTCCTCTGACGTTGCGCGGGCTCGTCTCCTTCGTTGTCTTGCCAGGATCTGCTCAGTGTGCGCCACAGCTCACAGACTGCGTGGAGCCGAAGTAAAGGCAGAAAGAAACACTTTGTTCCCCTGAAGTCTGATTTCCTGTCAGCATTCATTAAATAAAAACCACACTGTTTACTTCCCATCCCCCTGCTGATCCAAATTAGGAAAGCGAAAACAGCTTCCACTTCCTGGGTGGCTCATTTTAGGGAAGTCAGCCAACTCTTTGTCCTTTGTACAATTACCGTTAGGCTCATCAATTTTCACTCATATGAGGCAAAGAAAACACACTGTCCTCCTTTTCCTTCTGTGTGTCAGGGGGCTACAGCACGATTACATCTGGGAATTGAATCTCAGCTGGTCCGTGTCAGCCCTACATATTAAACACTGACCGTCAGAGTGTATTTTTATTAAAGGAGAAAAGGGTTTGTCTTTATCCTCATCAGAGCAAGGTTTCAAAGTATTGAAGTTCAGTGCCAACTTTGTCCCTTCATCCTTTATATTTTTAGACTCTTGTTATATAACTGCTTGAATTAAACTAAAGGAAATGTGTGATTGCCTCATTGCAGAAATAAACTAGTTTAAATGCCTTACAGTTAGTTCTTTGAAGCTTCTGAATGGATTTGTATGGTAGTGACAGCTGACACTGGACCACTGCAGCTCAGACTTAACTACTGCATTTAAAGTGTAAGCTGTAAGTAGCTATGAAAGCACTTCTATCAGCCTGCGTGATTGTTTTTTTTGTGTTTCTTATATAGATGAAATAGTTAAATGTGTGGGTCTTAATGGAACTGAAGCTGAACCTGAATTTCAACTAAGTTTGAAATAAGTTTAGATTAGAGCGGTGAAAGGACTTTTATCAGCCCGTTTTTCTACTTTTCTTACATTAAACTCTGTTTTGTAGTTGTGAAATGAGCACGTAATTGAAGATGAAGCTAAAGTTGAAAGAAGTTAAAGCAGCAGTTTGTTGAGTCACTCAAAAGTCAGTGCTTTGTAGATCTTGTGTGTGTGTGTGTTGTCTAGGGGTTGAATTAGCACCCTAAGATGGAGTGTAGCTGAGATTAGCTGACCTGCACTGCTGCTGAGTCTCTTTGTGGGTTTGACAGGACATAAGCAGATGTTTCACGATCTATCATGATTTTCAACACTAGACGGCATAAAGTTTGTATAAAAGCTAGAATTTGGCTTGTGAATATGATCACATCATCAGCTTAAATTTAAACTGGCATCTGCTACCCCTGCTATAACTTTTTTTTTACCCCTGCTATAACTTAACACTGACCATGAACAGCTCAGCCTGCTCAGCAGCAGCCCAGCACCGTGCATTACTGCAAACTGACCAGTTTAGCCTGCACTGAAAGGTACTAAACCGGCCTGTTCATCAAACTTTGAATCACACAAAATTAGTATACTTCAGTTTGTTTTTCAGGAGGCTTCCCAAACATAATTCCAGCAACGCATCATATTTAGATTCAATATCCTATTAAAAAAAAACTCTAAAATGAATCAGCAAGTAAGCTTCAAGTTTATGAAATCAGACTTGCTGGGCAGTCTTTGAAAATAACCTCATGCTCCTGTTCTGTCCTCTAATCTTCCCTCTTTCTCCATCTCTGAGAGTGAATGTGTCACTCACTGTTGTCTTTTCTCTCCCCGGCTGTATGGCATTTCTTCCTTATTACTGAGCAAGCAAAATTAACTTGCTTGACAGTATTATGCATTAATCTGCCCATCAGATTTAATCGCTCATTAACTGAAGTGCCTGCTTTAACCCCTCGTGTGGCCATAATTGCTATATATGAGGAACTTAATGGAATTCGACCTGAACCTGCAGTTGAAGAACTGTAAAAGTTGAAGTGGCAGCAAAAGATGAAGACATGTGTGACAGCTCATGCTATAACCCTTTAAGAGGTGAAAATAAGTATTGAAAGGAGATGAAGTGTCAGCTCAGTTGGGCAACAAATCAATATGTTTGAATTTTAGATTGCTCACCATCTCTTTGTCTATTTTGGAGTTTTTGGAGTTGTGGGCTAGTAAAATGAAATGAAATGGAAAAAAAAGAAATATTAACTAGAAATGTCAAAAAAATCTCAATTTGCTGTGGCATGCATATTTGTTTTGTTGCCCCAGAGATCGTCCTCGTTCATAGTCACCCGTGGGTTGCAACAGTGTCGCATCTCAAGTGCAGACTGAATAACCATAAGTTTGTTCCAGATGCAGATAGTGGAAGATTGAAGCAGAGACACTGAAATTGAGATAAACAGAGTGGGATGACAGCCAAATATGTGACCACAGATTTCCAGTCCTGTGTATTTTGCTTGAAAGAACTCTTGTGTATCCAGCCCAGCATTCAGAAACGGTCTGGACTCTTTCCAGTGATGTATAAGATCTTATCTGTGGGCGCAGCAGAATGCTGCAATTTGCATTCAGAAGGAAATTGGTCTAAATCTGATTTGAATTTAACTCAGACGTTATGGATTAAGTGAAGCCAGTTCAAAATGAATCAGTCAATACATGGATATTTTTCATGCCAAAAATATGTAAGGTCTAAAGTTTACATTTTTTTTGTGTCAATAAGGGTGACAGAGACCATATTGTATTAATCACTGCCAGTAAACACCGTGGTATTCATGAATGTCCCGGCATTGATCTGTAGCCTTGGTGAAAACAGTAAATACTAACACAGTACTTTGATTATAAAGACTTGGACAGAAATGTATGCATGCTCCTTACAATTAACTATAAATTCCTTTAATACGCAGTACAGTCGCCTGGCTATGAAACTGACTGCTTTCTCTCGAGATCCCTTCAGGAACAGAGTTTTACACCCAAGTATGCAGGCTGCCTGGACTTAAAATTAAATAAAAATAATTGATTCTCATCTTCCAGGAACCATTTGAATTTCCTGTGTAGCCCTAAATGGTTGAGGAGTTACAGTAATGTGAAGGGCACGTGGTGAAATCTGCTGATTTTTCCGTGTGTTATTAGACAGCAGTACCTTCTGAATGCTTTGTGCTACCACGATGTGCCAAATATCTCCATAAAGCTCGTCTTCTCTTCTTTCCGACAACATTTTTCTCTTTAGCAAAAACGGTAACCGAGTTACGTTCATTTAAAAAGTGTGTGTCAAATGTGCAGGCTCATAGTAAATAAAGGGTTAAGCGTAAAGACCTGGAGAGATACGTGTCCGCCATCATGAGTCTGTAGTGGTGTTATGTGTAAAACTCTTTCCTCAGGGCTTTTACTTTAAGATGGATAGATGTTTCGAGGCTTTTGATAAATAAATTGTCCCATTAAAGGTATTGTGCAGTTTGTTTGTTTTTTTTAATCAATTTTTGGACATTTAAATGGTTTTATAGTGGTTTCTGTTGTATTTGTTAGATTTTATTTGCTGTTATGTTCCTGATTGATACTCTTTTCCATTTATTCTGTGTTTACCCTGTCTGCCCTTTTATTCTGTAAGTTTTTGTGCTGTTATTTTGAAAGTTGGTTCTTTCTGGATTTTTTCTTCCCTCTTGTTCTTTCTCCAGCCCTCGCTGTCTTGATTGAGTTCACCTGTGCCTTATTATCTGTGCCTCCTGGTGTGTCTGTAGTCTGTTTTCAGTCAGTCTTTGTTTCATTGTCTCTTCTCCTACATTTGGCTTGTTCTTTGTTCTTTTTTTCAGTATAATTAACTGTTGGATTTTTGTTGTTGTTGTTTTTCACCCACCATCACCATGCATGGCATTCTGTTACTTTCAGGTAGCTATTAAAGTACCTGATGTTCAATTCAGTTTCGCCAAATCACAATCAACAGTTACCTTAAGGTGCTTTATGTCGTAAGGTAAACACAATGCAAAGAAATCTGAACTTCTGAATTGAGAACTTTCATTAATTCAGCATATTTTGGAATTATGATGCAACGGAGATGTTGTTGCATAAAATTTGTGCAGCACTTAAATACTATATTAGCACACATTCCCATAAACTCGTACAGAACCTAACAGCAAATACACGAGTCTCATATTTGGATCTATCAATCATCCACCCATCTGTTTCTTAAAAGCATATCCAGTTGGTGCTGTGTTGCAGCTGGAGTTTGTCCCAGGATTCATATCCACCGTGATATCAGAGCAGGTTCAAACTCAGAACCTTCTTGCTGTGATGCAAACATGTTACCACTGTACTGCCCTTCCACTCACCAGTCATTTCAAAAACCTGTCCAAAATATAACACCTAAAGTTAAACTCAAACAAAGCTGAAGTAATTCTAACCTTATACCAAAACAAAGTTAACTTCTTTAGAGCGAGGGCAGCTGTCAGGCTTTGCATAATTAAAGCATGCCACTTTTTAGTGTTTCAAGTGTCATTTTAACACAGCTTCCTTAGTGATTCACACTCACTTGGTGTTGGCTTTCAAGATCCCTGAAAAGCCTTCAGCTGATCCAAAATGCTGCAGCTAGAGTACTGACAGGGACTAGAAAGAGAGAGCAGATTTCTCCCATATTGGCTTCTCTTCATTGGCTCCCTGTTAAATCTAGAATAGAATTTAAAATCCTTCTCCTCACCTACAAGGTCTTGAATAATCAGACCCCATCTTATCTTAAAGACCTCATAGTACTGTATCACCCCAACAGAGCACTTCACTCTCAGACTGCTGGCTTACTTGTGGTTCCTCGGATACTTAAGAGTAGAATGGGAGGCAGAGCCTTCAGCTTTCAGGACCCTCTTCTGTGGAACCAGCTCCCAGCTTGGATTCAGGAGACAGACACCCTCTCTATTTTTAAGATTAGGCTTAAAACTTTCCTTTATGATCAAGCTTAGTTAGGGCTGGATCAGGTGACCCTGAACCCTCCCTTAGTTATGCTGCTATAGGCCTAGGCTGCTGGGGGGTTCCCATGATGCACTGAGTGTTTCTTGTCATTTTCTGTGATTATACCCCACTCTGCATTTAATCATTAATTATTATTAATCTCTGGCTCTCTTCCACAGCATGTCTTTTGTCCTGTCTCTCTCCCCCCTCAGCAGATGACCCCCCCTCCCTGAGCCTGGTTCTGCTGGAGGTTTCTTCCTGTTAAAAGGGAGTTTTTCCTTCCCACTGTCACCAAGTGCTGCTCATAGGGGGTCGTTTTGATTGTTGGGTTTTCAGTATAAAGCGACTTGATGCGACTGTTTGTTGTGAATTCTGATAAATAAAATTGAATTGAATTTGAATATTTTTGGGAGGCATTTAATGCTAGTTAGTATTTCTTCCTCTACTGTACCAGAAAACTGAACTAAGTCAGTTAGTTGAGGGTATATAACAAAACTTTATATTTATAGAAATATGATCCTTTTTTTTTTAATCTGTGCTTTCTCAGTTTTCCTCCTGTAGCACCTTCATCCTTTCTGCAGCAGTGTGCATCCACTTTGCGCAGCCATATTTGCTGTTTACCCTCCTTCCTGTCCAGATTAATGAATCCTCTCAAAACAGTCAAATTTCATCTCATCCTCTTTCTTTTGTTCTTGTGTCTTTGTAATTATTTGTGTTTTATTCTTCTGACCTGCCAGAATCAATTAGCTCTGTTAGAGCGCTACATTTCTTTTTGCCTCTCATCACCCAAACAAGCTAATGTGATCACTGTGGCCCCATATTGTATATGTCAGACACTTTCTTGCTGTCCACATTCATCCATCACATTAGAAATTCACTTTCAGTCAAAGCTTCCTGTTTGTTTTTATCGGCTCAGATTAGGCTTGACATTTAATTCCACCCTCCCTGACCTTTACAGTGATATTAGCAGCATTAACAAGCTGCCCCGTGCTGAGTTAAAGGTGACGTTGCGTCCTGTCGTCCAGACCCGGTCGCACAAAAGTTTCAGGTTAAAACCCTGAATCTCTAAGATGTCAGCTTGTGAGGAATGGGTTTTATTGGCCTGTCAAATCGGTCTTATCTTTTATATACTGTGACAGTGTGAAAAATCTCTGAGAGTGGAAATGAGAGATTCTGATACAGCAGCTATGGCGTAATGAAAGTAAATGTAAAAGATACTTAGCATTAACTGTAGTGTTTAAAACATGTCCGGAAGAAGCCCTGCCTCATGTGTGTTGTAATGTACATATTACAAATGAATTACAGATACTGCAGTCCGCCTGGAGGCAGCTGCATGTGTTGATGTGTTCTGGAGGCATATGGTTTTCACAGGGAATCAATAACACACTGAGGACATGTAATGAAGGGAAAGATATTTGGAGTGACGTGCAACAAAGGTTCCCCTGTCAGATCCAAACTGAGGAAGATGCAATTCATGGCGCATGAAACCTCCAGGCCAGGAGGGACTGCAGCACGATGTCAGTAAAAGATGCACTAGAGATCTTGTAAGAGAATTTTTAATTTAACTTGGAAAATGAAGTAATTATCTGGTGGAATACCATGTACAGAAGTGTTTATCTTGTGGGCATAAAGTCAGTATGTCTTAATTTGGGTACTTCTATTACAGATTCTATTGTGTATGATATGTACTATACTACACCAGTCAAGCATAACATTATGACCACCTGCTTAATATTGTGTTGGTCCCCCTTTTGCTGCCAAAACAGCTCTGACCCCTTGAGGCGTGGACTCCACTAGAGCCCTGAAGTTGTGCTGTGATATGTGGTACCAAGATGTTAGCAACAGAGCCTTTAAGTCCTGTAAGTTATGAGGTCGGCCTCCATTGATCTGACTTGTCCAGCAGATCCCACAGATGCTTGATTGGATTGAGATCTGGGGAATTTTGAAGCCAACACCTCAAAGTCATTGTTGTGCTCCTCATACGTGTCAAAGTAACATCCAGATGAATGGCAGGACCCGAGGCTTCCCAGCAGAACATTGCCCAGAGTAACACACTGCCTTCACTGACTGGTCTGCAGCTATGCAGCCCCAAACACAACAAACTGTGATGCCCTGTGTATTCTGACACCTTTCTATCAGAACCAGCATTAACTTTTCAGTAATCTGAGCTACAGTAGCTCGTTTGTTGGATCGGACCACACGGGCCAGCCTTCACTCCCCACATACATCAATGAGCCTTGGCCTCCCATGACCCTGTTGCTGGTTCCTTCCTTGGACCACTTTTGATAGATACTGACCACTGCAGACCGGGAACACCCCCACAATTTGGCCCTCGTCAAACTCACTCAAATCCTTACACTTGCCCATTTTTCCTGTTTCTAACACATCAACTTTAAGGACAAAATGTTCACTTGCTTCCTAACATATCCTACCCATCAACAGGTGCTACGATGTAGAGAAATCAGTGTTATTCACATCACCTGTCAGTGGTCATAATGTTATTCTTGATTGGTATATGTTCTTAGTTGTCTAGTTAGTGAATTTCAATAAATGCTGGTAATTTCTAACAGTGAGTTGTGCACTTACAAAAAAAAAAAAATTACATTTGTGATGCTTCACTTTTTTTTTTTTTTCAAACCAATTGATGGTAACATCAAAAACTTCATCCAAGACAATGTCTGAGGTGATCCATTAGTCAAAATGTTGCTGTGTGGTTTGGATTACTCACTTCATGTGTAATCCAAAGGCTTCATATCCTCACTGAAACCGCAGCTGGCTTGAGAGAGATCATTTTGTTTTCTCACAATCTGGTGTTCAGGACACTGTGAGGGCTGAATGTTTTTTTGAGTGGAAGAGCAGGGTGTGATGATACCAGGATAAACCCACATTTCCCATCATGCTTAGTTGTGCTGGGGTAGAAGATGTAGTGTAAAGGATGTTTCAGTTAGCGTGCTGCCACTGTGATCCTGAGCAAGAGTCAGACTCTCATATAGATGGAGAGTCACCCGAGGGCTGTTGAGTTATTGTGCCAAACAGTAGTCCAATAATCCCCAGATGTCCTCTCAGTTCAGCGTTTTGAAATTTTGAAACTCAAATTAGATCCAAACTCGAGTGTCGACTGTGGTAAATACACGAGTGCAAAGAGAGCGAAGTCTCTGTGTGAATTCCTCTTTGATTTGTCTTTCTGTTTTAAGTTGAGTCAGATATTTCCTGTATGTGGATGAAAGAGTGTGTGTGTGTGTGTGTGTGTGTGTGTGTGTGTGTGTGTGTGTGTGTGTGTGTGAGCTCTGACTGAATGCAGTCTTCCATTATAAATTAGCTTTGTGTGTGTGCCCCCCTTCATCTGCATATATGCACATAACCATGGATTGTGTGCATTCATACTGATGTTGACATCAGTTTTTACCACAGCTTGCCTCTAACCCCACCCTACTGTTGCCAGCTTTCTCACTCTGTGTGTGTGTGTGTGTGTGTGTGTGTGTGTGTGTGTGTGTGTGTGTGTGTGTGTGTGTGTGTGTGCGGTCCCAAAGCCTCAGGGCTCCATCTGTTGTCATGCAGGGCATCAAGCTCCCCTGAGAGAGCGAGAGAGAAATGATGAGCTGCGATACAAATTTAAAGGGACAGAGGGAAAACGGCTCTGCACAGACAGATGACGGGCCATAAAAACAGAGTAATAGCAGGAATAATTTTAGCTTTTTTCCCTGTTCGAGATGAGCATTAAGGTGTCAGTCCGTCTGTCCAGCTCTTCTTCCGCTTCACATATCCCGACATCTACTTCTTAAAAAAGTGCTGAATGTATCAGGTGGATGGTAATTAAACCAAACGGTGTCATTACTGTCTGGATATATTCATGATAAAATATATATGGATACCTTGCAGAACTCAGAGCAGCTGAATCATCCTTGTATTTCCTGGAAGTTTCCACAAAAATCGGTGACATCACCTTAATACAGCCTACTGTTGATAGCATAGCTTTATTCACAAATCAGATACCATTAAAATGCTTGCTTATACTTTAAAGTAGGTGTAGAAGAAGAAAACATGATCAATGGAGAAACAGCTGGATGTTTAAAGTAAGAAGTGGTACTCATATATATTATATTAATATTGGTCAGCTACATGACTGCATCCCTTACTTAACTAAACCCACCAATTTAATCCAACTATCTAAAACCAGGACATATCAAGCATAATTAGTTCAGGCAGGCCACAGAAGTGAAGACCCATAGAGCTCAAGGTCAGGTCAGTCCATCTGAGGGCTCAGCTGACACCCCTCTGCACATCCAGCTGCCAAATCTTACGCAAGACGCTTTAGTCGGCCCACAGTTGGATTCTGCAAGCCACTTTGAAACCTTCTGACACCCCAGCTCCTGTTTTCATGTTACATCTGTTGCCATACATGCTCTGCTGCAGCCTTACTGCTGCTCTCATATAAGAGGAGGGAGGTCACAGAGCAGAACCAAATCTCAGTTATTCCAAATAGAAGTAACAATCGGCTTTTTGCTGTAGTGGTCATGATTGAAGCAACAAAATTCAAAATCCTGCTTAAATAAATGTCCATAAGTACTGGCAACAAAATGAGCTTAAAGTATCAATAATAGAAGTAATTTTTTGCAGTAGCGTGTCCATGGTTATTGATGTGAGTGAGCAGCATTTGTTCCTTGGAGCTACATTACAGGATAAATCTGAATCTTTCCGCTTGTATAAAACACTCTTTGGATTTTAATGCATTTACTTGCACAGTTCATCTATTTTACTTGCATAGGGTATTGTCTCATATCAGAATACTCAAGTCATGCATTTACTGGTAATAACAGCTGCAGCATTACCCCAGCTGCCAAGAGGCAGGGTACACCCTGGACAGGTCACCAGCCTGCTGCAGGGCTAACACAAAGAGAGAGACAACCATTCACACCTATGGGATATTTAGAATCACCAGTTAGACACGGAGAGAACATGCAAACTCGTCACAGAAAGGCCCCGGCAAGATGGTGGCTTTGAACCAACACCACACCACCATGCTGCCCTGACCAAATATGATACCCAAAATATGGACTCCATTTTAGGCCATTAGCTGCTGCATTTCACAAATATTTACGCCTTCTCGAGCCTCCGAGTGTGAAAGTAGTTTTTTACCCTCATGAATACACCATCTGAGTACTTCAAGTGCACTTTGTGGAGCTTTACTTGACAGTGCGATTTATGCAGAATAGCAGCAAATGTAAATACGTAAAAGTTCACATACAAAAGAACCTTTATTCATTTTTAATAGTTTGTATTTTCTTTTATAAAAGTTTTTCATTTATTAGGAAAACTTTACTTTGTTTGGCAAACTGCTTCTAACTGTCAAACATGACAAGTGACAACAATGCACAATTAATACTACTTTCTATTTCAGTGCTTGTAAGTTATTTCTTTAAAGTTATCATCTGTACAGGGACTAGAAATAAATAGACTTTGAGTGCAATGGTTTTACTAAAACAACAATGAAAATAAACAGGCTGCCTCAAATTTGGACTTCAACACATGCACCTGAATGTGGTTCCTTTGCATTTTTTGGTGCATTAAAGCATAATTTTAAATATGCTGAGAAATCCCAAATTTCCTTTGGAATGTGATGTAGTTCAGGGAGAGATTCCTGAGCTCATTTCAAATGTTTCCTCCAGTTCTTAGTAAGGACTACGATACACCTGCTCAAGGAAAAGTGTTGACAGGATAACGTCTGAACTTTAAGTTACCACACTGTCTTCAAGCAGAGCTTCAGCTGAAGTCCTTCACAGATGCAGCAACAGCTGCAAACTTCAAGTTTTAGGAAGGTAAGCCAATCAGATGATGTCGCCGGTGACAAGAGCAGATGGGTTTTTGCTGCAGACAATGAGTGGATTCAGCCAGTGTCTAGTTAGTTAACAGGTGTGTTAGCCATGTGCAAAAGTTTTCAATAATGCTGAGGAAGTTAATTTGTGACTATCTGAACTGATGTTAAAAAATGTGACCGTCGCTTAAGATGCAAGTAAAGGATAGAATCTAAAAAGTCCAAATCAAGCGTTTCAGTAAACATCGGAAGCAGGACCGAAAAGCCACAAGCCTGTGCTCCATGAAATCTCTTCATCCATCTGTTTTCTTCTGCTTACCAAGTTCAGGGTGGAGGTGAAGCTGAAGCCTGTCCCAGCTGTCACAGGGTGAGAGGATCGATATACCCTACATGGGTTACCAATCTGTTGCAGGGCTAATGCAGAGGGACAGATGCTGACATTCACAGCTGTATGGCCAGTGTAGAAACACCAATTAACCTACTGTGCACGTCTGTGCAGGCATGTCTGTGGGCAGCACAGTGGCGGATAACACCATCGCTTTGTAGCAAGAAGGTCCTGCATTTGAGACCACCGGCCTGCTGGGGTCTGTGTGGGTGGATATGCCCAGCTTCCTCCCTCAGTCCAAAGATGTAAATCTGCAGTCTTGAAGACAAATATGCTGATTACAATGCAAACAGTCTTTGAGTTTTAGTATTTAAATTTAACAGAAAAGTAATGCTAGCAGTTTCAAATGATTTAAGATTAACTATGAAATCCACTGTGACTGAATTCCAGTCCACAGCATCTTTCATTATATCATGGCTGCACTGACGGAGAGACCCTCAGGCAGACTCGGACTTGCAAAACAGTTCAGAGGTTTTATTTATAAGCTCAGGGTTAAATAGCAAAGTGAATTTAACTGCTAATGTGGACTCGGAGGGGAAAGCAACTTAAAGTTGAAGCTGGAATGCTGAATTACAGAGTTCACAGTCAAAACTGAAGTTAATCCATGAGACAGGTTCCAGTAAGGCAACAAACTGAGGAGCAGCACACTGAGAGCTTCCTGGGAGAGGAGACGGGAATGTGAGTCACACACAACAATCTGGAAATGAGTGGAAGGAAAGCCGGCCCTTAAGTATCGTGGTTGATGATGTGACAACCCAGCAGCCACTGACCACACCTGCCAGAAACCCAGTCACCTGAACACCTGAGAGCGAGAGGGAGAGCGAGCAAAAAGGAGAGTGGAGGGGTAAAGGCTCCGGGGAACCACGACTCGTTAACGTAATTAACCTGAATCTTTTCCCCCTTGTAGCTCAGATTGTTGACTTAGATAGATGCTCAAGAACAGGAAATGAAAGTGAAACATCTGCAGCAGGGACAGCAGTTGGGTTTTCTCCCAGAATATCTGATGTAGGGTAAGCATTTAAACGCCGCCCATGAGACCATGAAACATTCTTTCCCATGAAGTGTTTTGGAGGGAAACTCCCAGCCGGTCACTGAGCCTGTTTCTATTGTAGATCTCTTCTTGTTTAAAGGGAGTTCGTCCTCCCCACTGTCTCCAAGTGCTGCTCGCAGGGGATCGTGTGAATGAAGGCCTTGAGACAACTGTTGTAAACTGGTAAATATAAAATGATACCTCTGGAGTAAAGTTGAAATTCCGACTCCTGTCCTTGTAGTTTTCACTGACATTCAGGATGCCAGGTAGTGATGCAGTCCATCACTCCGCCCACAAAAAGGTGAAGAAACAGAAATTTGAGTGGATTTAATTTGCTAAGTAATGCACTTTGAGGGAGGGGGAGAGGGGATTTACCTGGTACATTTTAATATTAAGTGAAGTTTCAGGATCCAACTTAGACCAAGGTGGAAATTTTCCACACCCAAACCTGTCTTTCTTGTTCCCTCCTCTATTTCTTTGCTTCCTCCACTTCACTTTCTTGTTGCTTGCAAATGAAACCCAGAGATACTCGAGCTCTTTCACTTTCAGCCCAAACTCGGTCCCAGCCTGGGAGTTAGTTTTTCCTCCCGTTCTTTTCAATTGCGAAGTCAAGATAACTAAAGAAGCGATAAGGGGCCTCTCCAGGCTTCCGTAGAAATGTATTTGACTGTTCCAGCGGAGCAGAAATCTTGCTGCAGCAGAGCGAGCGGAGGCTCAGGTGATCCGACTGTCAGGAGAATTACACTGAATATCTGAGTGTGTCTGAACGTGTGTGTGAACACGCCAAGTGGACTAATGTGCTCTGTTGAGTTCTGGCTCCATCTGGGATCCACAGAGAGACAGCACCGCCTGAGGTCCAGCACACACGCCGACACACACCTACATTCCTCTACTTGTGTATCTTTTCATCTTTTCTTTCGGTCTTTCTTTTTTCCCGCTTTGTCCCCGGCTCTTTCTCTCATGCCTTCGCCTCGGGGTGACACACAACAGCAGATGGACTAGACTGAAATGCACACATGCTCGCGAGCGCACGTATTAAAACACACACACATGTGCGTGCAGAGCTGCAGGCCAGTCAGCTGTCTGCCTGCTGCTGCCTCAGTGAAGATGAGAGCTGGAGTCTCTTCCAGTCGTCCGAGCCATTCAGAGCTGTTTGAAGGAATTTAGCATTAATATTCAATAAAGTGGAGAAGACATTCTTTTCCAGACCGCAGACTTTACAAAGTTTCCTCACAGAACAAAAAGAAATGAAATCTATTTTACCCTGCAGAACATCTTCTACCACCAAAAAAAAAAACAAAAAAAAACTCATGTTTGAAGCTTGTGATGAAATCCCAAAGTGTCCAAAGTTGTTGAATTTATTGGGCTCAATGCTGGAGAAATGTATGCAGAATGATTCCCGGTCCGGACATCTGACGTATTTCTATTTGATGAATGGTGCAATCATAAACGCATAGTATTATTGGATGGAATATTTCAGTGTTGAAATCAAATAAAGAGGATAAGCTGGGGAAATAACAGCACCAGCACAAAAAAAAAACAAAAAAACATTTGCATCACTAAAGTTGTCTGAGACTCAAAACGGCCCTTTTGGCAAATATTAAACTCAAAGTTTATTTCTTATGCATGAATTATGCTTCTGTGGTGAAGCCTATGCATGTGGCCACCAACATTTGGGAGTCTGCAGGGAGGCAGACGTCAGGTTAGGTGTAGGTTTCAGAAAGGTTTGCATTATGAGGTTGTAGGTTTAGTACTAATCCTCTGTATTACTGTTTGCCTGTGAGTTCAGCATTGAAATGAAATGACTGTTCCACTTTTCAAATATTTGTTTCGCTCAGTCTGGGGCTGCACCAATCCCATGGTCCTAAAAATAAGTTCCAGGGGAAAAAAAACTCCAGAAAAAATGATTTGCTATGATTATTGCCCAAAGTACACACATGTAGGTGGGGACTTTTTATGCCAATATACTGTAGCAAGCATGTTGTGTCCTTGACACTCCTGCACATCTGGGCCAATACAAACTGCTGTGGTTGTGACACAGCTTTCACAAACTGCTCATTTTACTGCACAAGTCGACTTTTTCCCCAACTGACTGATGAATATGGTAAAAATATTTAAGTAAATTCAAGCATGTTGAGTCCAAACCAGCTAAATCGGCGTCGTTATCAAGAGCAGGGCCTTGAAAAATGTTTAGTTTGAGCAATTAGTTATTTTTAGTTAACCTCTTAACATCTAGCAGGTTGTCAGTGACCTCTGTACACTGAAGTTTCACCTGTTTGGGATACCCTAAAGAATATCTCATAACAGAATAAATATAAAGACTAAATGCATGTAAGGGACTTCATTAATAATGCAATCTTCTAGTTTCCTTAACTGCTTCATTAGCATGTGGCTAAAATGCATCCATCCCATAACCCTACCTGACTACTGTGGCCTACTACAGACCTGCTAAATATTAAGTGGTTAAAAACATTGATTTATCACTAAACACAAGTGAAATGTTCAAGAGGTTAGTTGTTTGATCTTAATTATAAAAATTAAGGGCATTTTCTGGAGTTTGCACACTAAATGAAACCTTTCTTCTACACTTATCAGATCCTCTTAGTGCCTTTCTGTCCTTTAAAGATGCTCAGAATACATTCTCTCTGTTAACTTTGTACTGCAGGCACACAAAAAAGATGGAAAATGAATGAAGATGTTATCACTGTTATCCTCCTCCAAAGTCTTTTAGCTACAATTTCTTTCCATGACCTCACCGCTGAAAGGTAATTTGGAGCCCAGTCTGTGGTTCAAAGGACAGGATGGATGAGCGCTGGGTCTCTTTAGGACACTGTCTCTGTTTCAAAGCAGTTTGGGAAACAGCCAGAGGTGAGGAATTTATTTCCAGCAGTGAGCAAAGCAGAGCCCAAGCATCCAGAACCTCTAAGCAAGAGTTTAAAGGGATTATTTCCAAACAGCTAGAGGATGACAGTCACAGATGAGACTCGATGTCTCAGATCCTGAGGAGATACTGAGGAGAGCAGTGGTCTGTGGCCTTCACCTGCTAAACCATCCCCACTTTGGAGGTTGCGTTGTTGTCGCCTCTTCTGTTGTCACTGTCCTAACTGGACAGATTGATGTCACTTAAGTTTCACTGACTTTGTCTACTTCTGCGGTGATCAAGTCTTCCCTTAATTTTTTTTTTTTTGAGCTGAGTTGCTTTGCTGGTAGAACAATGCCTGCAAGGTGATACTGGGGAGCTATTGTGCTCTTTAGTTCACATATATAACATATTTACTCTTACAATTTTGGATGCTCATATTAAGCATGCCAAAAGATAACCTCAGCATATGTTTGAGCAGCCTGTGAGCCAGAAGCTCAGGCATCAGCCTGCTCTAAATACTCACCCTTTTCTGCTCTTTTATTTTACTGTTGCTAATATGCTCATCTCAAGTACACAGGTCTTCTGACGCCCCATCCCCCCCGTTTTTCCAAAACTGCAGCCTGCAAGGAGGGTCCATCAGATGGAAGTGTGCCCAAAGTGGGAGGAGCTAAAATGGCTAATTTCAGAGAGTGGATCAAGTGCACCGAAGGTCCTATCAGATAAAATTAGATTATTTTTGTGAGTCTGTGACTCGTGCAACAATACCCTACCAGAGTCCAAGCATAAAAATATAGATTGATAGTGAACTTTTCCTGGCATGCCTCATTTCTGAAGCTGAATATGGTTCAGGCCTAACAAACATCAGTCATGAGCAATAAAAAGGATCCAAGTTGAATTTCCATGTAATAAGGCTCAGCATCGGCAAACTTTCATTATTTTCCTGCATAAATAATTTTCCTTTAATTTCCTCCCATATTTTCCCTGGTTTTCTACATTGAAGATGTCGTGGCTTTATGCCCGAGTTTGGGGATCAGTGATATGTGGGCTATTGTCCAACCTGTCACCACAGCACAGTGAAATTTGCTAACTGATACTAAAGTGCATCATCAACTTAACTTCAGAATAATGACTTTCTACTTTGGACCCAGTCTAATAAGAAAAGTGTGTCTCATGACCGTGGGATCCAGAGCCAGCCTTAGTGATTTACAGTGACGTGCTGAGGCAGAGACCACAGAAAGTGAATTACATTCCACGTCTTCAAGCGACTATGGATGAAATAACCGCTGACAGGAAGTGGGTGGGACCCAAGATAAAATTTTCTCAACTTGCTGGTGAGCAACTGAAGTGACTACCAATGAGAGTGAAGCGTGCCGTCGATTGACGGCAAACTGCTGCTGTCATGCCAAGGTGAGACAAAACATGACACTAAAATGGAGCTGTGTGGTGAGCTGGAGAGTCTGTTTATGCTTTGGTGTGTTTTACAGTTAGCTGTAAAATTTCAGAATAAGAGATAAAGGTGATGGTGAATGATGTGGAGGCCTGCGGCCCTCGTGGAAGGCCAGGTTGGGGTTGTTGGATGAACTTCCTTGAAAAAATCGAGTTAAACATTCAGCGCCACAGTTGAGCAGCTTGCTTCAGATTGAACCTCTTCTCTCTCTGGTATGCAGTCAATACTCCAGCTTGATTAATGTATTTAAAAGCACTGTAATTGATTTCTATTTTTTTTCCTGTCATTTTCTCTCAGAAAACTCAGAAAACCTCAGACCTCAAGACGTGCATGATCTCCATCTATTGTGCGAGTGCATAGCTATTAGTGTCACTTCAACATGAGGACAGAGCTCATTATCCAACACACACTCACTCACCGTGTCTTTAAAAGCACCAATTAGAGACATTTAATCACTGTACTGTCTGGGCGAGTTACACTGATATAGGCAGACAGGACGAAAGAGAGAGAATCAGATTTAATGTGACTCAGCTCAGGCTTGTTAACCAACCGCTGAGACCTGCAGCCTCAGCAGTGGCAGCAGTAGGTGTGTTCTTAAGGACCGAAAAACTGTAATGTTTGAAAATCAGGCTCCATTTATTTGAACAAGCACAGTTAATATTCAGTAATGTGGAAATAACTCTGATGACATCTGACTGGGTGAAGTTTTAGACTCTTTCAATGTTTAAAGTCCTATTAATCACCCAGTACCATCAGAAGGAGATCCGATCAGCCCCAAACATTCAGCCAGAGTCACAAACTGCCTTCTGTGAACCACGAGAAGAAGAAGGAGACCTGCCACAGTCTCCACGGAGCCCTGATGTCTAAATCATAGAGGCAATCTGGCATTGCATGAACAGAAAAAAAAAAACACTGAGGCAGACGAAATCCACACAAGAACTGTGGAAAGTTTCCCGAGCTGCTTGGAGCAATTTACCTGCTGAGTACGTTGAAAAGCAGCTCTTCTAGGCAACGGTGCTTTAAAGACATTAGCGCCTAAAGCCTTTGCACAGCAGTGTTTTCTTTTTTTTTAAGATGAATTGAATTGGGCTGTCAGTCTTCAAGCTAAGCTAAAATTTGTGCATCCAGTATGCAGAGAAAAACGATCTCATCTGACACTTTGTAGGGACTTACAAAAATATCAGACTGCTCCTACACTTTTATTCCTTTTTTTAAGGTGCCTCAAAAATGTGAATCTTGGAGATTGAATCTTTGTATTTACTCAGGTTACATGTTGTTGGGCTTAAAAAAAGACCTGACCTGATTAGGATGCTGGCAGTTAGGAATAAGACTCACTGCTGCATCTATAGCATGTCTTCTAATTGATTAATTATTGCTAATTTACTGATTAAAAAATGTTTTTTCTAGCTCCATCACCAGGTGGATTTGTTTAGTATTTTGCTTTATGGCTAAATACATATAAAACTGATATCATCAGTGTCTGCTGCATGTGGTTTTTATAACTAATTAGAGAAGGAGAGCAGCAAGAGTGAAAGGGAAGGTTAAAAGATGGTAGTGAGACCTGCTATGATGGATGGTTTGGAGACAGGAGGCCGAGCTGGAGGTGGCACAGCTGAAGATGCTCAGAGTTTTATTGGGAATGACAACTACGAGATTGTCAAAAATCAGGACAGTTCAGGTTGAGCATTTTGGGAACAAAGTTAGAGAAGATATGTTGGAAGATGAAGTTGGAGCTACCAGGCAGGCGGGAAAAGAGGAAGACCTCAGAGGAGGATGCTGGGATAGGGTGAGATGGAGGTAGATGATCCACTGCGGCGTCACATAAAGGGAGCAGCTGAATGAAGAAGCAGCAAATGTTAGCACAGTAGCAGCCAAGACAAAGAGTGTGTGATTGATAAACACACAAGCTTAATACTTCTCCTGGATTACATGTTTATGCCTGAGTAAACCACAAGAGAGCGTTAATTGAGATACTCCATCCACAGAGTTCATGTGAGAGGCCATGCACTCCTTTAATGCACACTTTAAGCTTTATTGCAGTCTAAACAAATGAATTATAAAGCTACGTATAGAATTTACACCCCGAGGAGCTGCCACGATGGCATAAAACTCTTAATGCTGTTTAGCTGAGCATTTTAGCACAGTAGTCTGTGGGGACTGACTCCCTTTTAAAGGCAGCCTCAAGTGGTCATTTGAGGAAATGCAGTTAAAAAGCTTAAATCTCTTAAAGAAATTAAATGTCGCTGAACCCTAATGTCAAATTTAAATCTGCACATCAAGAAAATTTGTGATTTGATGATGAACAGGAGGGAGGTGAACTATGAGAGTTTGATCTGCGTGATCAAACTCCCTGAGCCTGGTTCTGCTGGAGGTTTCTTCCTGTTAAAAGGGAGTTTTTCCTTCCCACTGTCACCAAGTGCTGCTCATAGGGGGTCGTCTGTCTGTTGGGTTTTCTCTGTAATTATTGTAGGGTCTTTAAAGCACCTTGAGGTGACTGTTGTGATCTGGCACTATATAAATAAAATTTAATTGAATTGAATTGAATTGATGGGCTGACACAACTCCAAACCTCTAACATAGCATCTCTGTTTGTTAACACAACACTGACTCTAAAAATGACCACAGTGAAATTACTTTTTGACAGCTTATTTTGCAGATAAAAAATATTTGAAATGTTTCTAAAGAGAAACTTTTTTTCCCCATTTCCCTCTCACAGGCTGGCTTTTTCCTGGAGACCGCAGAGGACAAATGAAATCACGCTCTCTCTCTCTCTCTCTCTCTCTCTCTGTGTAACTGAGTGTGACTCGTCCGGACAGCCAGTGCAGTGATTAAATGTCTCTAATTGGTGCTTTTAAAGACACAGAAGACAGAGCGTGAAGCTGAAGCAGCTATTTTAGTGTCACTTCAAGATGAGGGCTCATTATGTAACATGCACATACACACACAGAGCGCACAGCTCTTTAGTGTATATGTGAACACTACTCTGTGTGTGTGTGTGTGTGTGTATGCGCGTGCGTGCACACGCTCCTACTCTGCTGTCATAATCAAAGACAAGCGGCTGAACAAATCATGGAAAATAGATTTTAAAGAAACACGGCAAAGAAAGGAGCCCAAACCAATTCAGGGGAGACAGAGATGGAAAAAGATCAACATTTTCCCAAAGATGTGCTGTAAGTAACACAGACACTGGTTCACCTGAGAAAACGCCGATCGATTTGAGTATTGATCGGTGGTCTGAGTGGATCCCTCTGTCTCGGCAGTAATGAGGCTTCATGGGATTTAAAACTAAACTTTTAAAACACTTTAGTTGACGTCTGCTCGGCAGAGAGGTGTGTCGAGTTTCAAATCCTCAGCAAGCACCAACGAGCGGGGAGGAAGCGTGCCGGTGTAACAAAGTCAGGATGCACATCGTTTCACATTTAAACTGAATCTAACAGGCACGCTGGCAGGATGGTTTCTTTAAAGTTGTTATAGTGCAGCTGGTATGACTTTAAAGCAGCCACACAACTGAAATGCTTTAGAGTTCGATGTAAATGTTGATCTAAGAAGTGTTCGTGTTGTTCATTCATTTTCACAAAGGATAGGAATCTTGTGGTGCCCTGGTTAGCTCTGTTACCTCACAGCAAGAAGGGCCACCACCTTTCTGTGTGGAGATCACATGTTCTTCCCATGCTTGTGTGGGTTCTCTCCAGGTGCTCTAGGCTCCTCCCAAAGTCCAAATCATGCTAGGTTCCGTTAACAGGTGTGAATGTGTTGTCTGTCTCTTTGTGTTTGCCCTGCGATAGACTGGTGACTGTCCAGGGTGTACCCTGCCTCACAGAATATATTCTGTGCCCTGACTCTCGCCCTGTGACAGCTGGGATAGACTCCAGCACCCTCACAACCCTCAGTTAGATAAGCTGAAGATGGATGGATGGATGGATGGATGGATGGATGGATGGATGGATGGATGGATGGATGGATGGATGGATGGATGGATGGATGGATGGATGATGTAAAGTAGCTGCTAAAAACACCTGAAACTTCTTCCACTGATTATTGCTTGAGGACCTGGTGACTCGTGTTGCTGCAGTGCTGCTGGAGCTGTGTTGATCATGATGGAGGACTGGCAGTCTAAAGGGTTACCCTCCTTAGTCCCAACTTTTCCTCATAGAGACTTTTTAATGTTGGCTGGCTCACTTTCATCAATGGGATTAAACCCAAAATACTCCTTATTGACTTGTTAGTACCTGTAGTCACCACGTTTCACTGCTCACTGACTTCAGTTGACTGTTGGGCCTGTAGATCCTGTGCTCTGGTGCCATTTATGCAATTCCACATCAATTTAGAATTTAGAAATGAGCAGTTCTGCCTTTGTGCTTATTTAGTAATACTCCAATGTTAATATTTACCATACTGCAGCAATATTGTCTTCCTTATTTTAGACTTAATATGAAACTGAAAATGTTTTTCTTTTTTATTATGAGATAAGAAACAGTAAACATGGAACCCCAAGGTACCAAAGTCTGTGGAAATAGTTCCTGTTTTTCCAAATTCTGTTCACTTTTATTTATATAGCGACAGGAAATCACAACAAACAGGCGCCTCAAGGCGCTTTATATTGTAAAGTAATAAACAATAATACTTTAATATAAATACCTGATTTTATACAATGAAAATGTGTAAATGAAAACTTTTCTCTGTCTATTGTTTGAAGAGTCAAGATTTACAAGGCTAAAAAATATTCACTGGACACTTTAATAGGTACACCTTGCCAGTAATAGCTTCAGAGCTGCTTTAATTCTTCATGGCACAGATTCAATGAGGTGCTGTAAATGTTCCTCAGAGATTCTGGTCCATGTTGACATGACAACATCACACAGTTGCTGCAGATTTGTCAGTCGCTCCCATGATGTGAATCCTTGTTCCACCACATCCCAAAGGTGCTCTGTTAGATTGAGATCTGGTGACTGTGTTTCAGTACAGTGAACTCACAAGGTTGAGATGATCTGAGCTTTGTGACATGATGCATTATCCTGCTGGAAGCAGCCGTCAGAAGATGGCTACACTGTGGTCATAAAGGGCTGGATTGGTCAACAGCTATACTCAGTTAAGCTGTGATGATTAAACAATGCTCAGCTGGTTTTAAGGGGCCCAAAGTGTGCAGAGACAATATCCTCCACAGCATTACACCACCAGCAGCCGGAGCTGTTGATACGAGGCGGGATGGATCTGTGCTCTCATGTTGTTTGCACCAAATATTCTGGCCCTACTATCTGAATGCAGCAGAAATTGAGTCTCATCAGAGCAGGCAGCCTTTTCCAATCTTCAGCCTGTGTGAGCTATAGGCGCTCAGTGTAGTCTTCTGCTACTGTACTCCATCTGCCTCAAGGTTGGACGTACTGTGGCTTCAGAGATGCTCTTCTGCAAACCTTGGTTGCACCAAGTGGTGATTTGAGTTACTGTTGCTGACCCCTGGTATCAACAGGGTATTTTGAGAGCTGCTACTAACTGGATGTTTTATCTTTTTCAGACTGTTCTCTGGAAACCCTACAGATGGCTGTGTGGGAAAATCCCTGTAGGTCCCAGTAGGCTCCTTTTTTAGTGGTGGATTGAGCTGCATCTGTTACTTAATGATGTGTGGAGTGTTTGTTCCCACCTGAAGCAGGTTATGATGGCCATCTAAGCCTGACTGTGTGATCTCAGGTTTGGGTCTGTGACACTCCTGACTTTATATAGAGTTTAAGTGGGCGGGGTTTGTACCCTGTTGAGTTTGTTTGTGAAGCTGAATCACAGCTCTGTGGGTCCACAGATCAGTTACCATGACGACCAAAGTCATACCTGTAGGCAGGGGTGTGTGTGTGTGTGTGTGTGTGTGTGTGTGTGTGTGTGTGTGTGTGTGTGTGTGTGTGTGTTGGGAGAATTCAGGTGTGAGTGTTTTTGTGTGCATAATGCGCTGGCTGGTTGGGGTTGGCTGGTCGGCTGGCTGCCAGTTTGACTCAAACTTTCCCTGGCATCACTGCCAAGGTCACACACACGCACACACACACACACACACACACACACACACACACGCGCGCACGCGCACACACACACATGCACAAAGTGTTTTCCGTTTCACCTCTGTTATTTTCTGGAACAACTTCCCCTCACTGTCCGTACAGAGATATAGTTCCCTGCATGCATGTGCGCGCACCCCCCCCCCCCCCCCCCCCCCCACACACACACACACACACACACACACACACAATCCAGAGTGGAGTTCGTCGGCCTCTCACTGACTAAGTGACCCAACATCTGTTGCCATGGTTACATCTTTCCCACTCTGTGCATCTCAGCATCCATCTGCTCTGCTCTTTGTGAATTTCAAATTGTCTTTATTTGGGGGGAAACTTACAGTGTGTTTCCACAGCAGCACAGTTACAGTACAAGAGAATCCTGCCCCTCCTCTACTGGCTCTGTGACTTAAACTGGGTTAAAATGTTAGTAACAACATTACATTCTTCTGGCAGAGGCTTTGATGCTTTTATCACTCTCAGCTTACAGTGAGAGTGCTAAAACTTGACAGGAACAAGATGCTGAGCGCGCTGTGGAATACGTGCTCAGTTATTCCAAAGACATCACACAGAAGGAGAGAGACAGCATCAGATGTTTTTAGCAAATCCTGAAAAATAAAATATGAATGGCAAATTAGAGGACACCCCCCATCATACTTTCATCCTGGGCCGACTTAGTTTTTGATGAATATTCCCATTAAACAGTTCTGTTTTGTTTATTTATTTGTTTGTTTTTTGCTCATTGGTTTTGCTTCCACTTGCTTTTTGCTTTTTGGTTTCTGCGTTCACTCACTGGTTAGGTTTCAGAAAACAGTAAAATAGCCCCATCACAACAATAACCCTGCAGATTTGGCTCACTGATGGCATAACCTCATAAAACCCATCCATTTTCTGGATTGGTTCTGCAGCAGGCTGAAGAGACTGAAGAGGCATTCCAGACATCCCCGCCAACTTTTTCCAGTTACTCCTGGTAAATCCCAAGGTGCTCTCAATGCAAATGCCATGTAAAATCTGTCCAGGGAGTTCTGAGTTTACCCTGGTTTCTTTTCCAGGTGAGCATGCTCAGAAAACCTAAAAGGGGATTCACCTGATTCCGGGAGCATCTTGGCTGGCTCCACAAAGGAACATTGGCTGTAGTATGACCTTCCCGTTGATGTCTGAGCTCATAAACCTATTTCTGAAGCTGAGCTCAGCCACCCTACAGAAGAAATTAATGTTAGCCATTTTTAGGCACATCTTTATTTTAGTCTTTTTATGGCTCATGACTATAGATAAGTGTTGGATCCACTGGTAAATCAAAAGCTTCTGGCTCAGTTCACCAGTCTAATAAAACACCTACTTAACTGCGGATACTGCAACAATCTGCCAGTCCCTCTCACGATCACAATCCTGACTCTCAAGAATGCAACAATGCAGAGGCATCAATCCACCATTTTCTGACACAGAACCATGGCCTCAGTCTCAGAGGTGCTGACTCCTGGCTGCTTCCATCCACCCAGTGCTTGCTGAAGGTGTGATGAAGCCAAATTAATGACCTGATCTGCAAAAAGCAGCGACGCAATTCTAAAATCCCCTTTATACACGTCTCGTGTATAAATGGGCTGCACCAGTAGCTTTGACAAATTTGCATTATTTGCATTATTTTCTATCCCAGGAATGAGAATGTACTGATGTTGGGCCACCACGTGCTGTCAGATTGCTTTGATTCTCCAAGTCTCTGGACCTCAATTGGAGGGATGGACACGATTCTTCCAAAACTCATTCCTTCATTTGGCGTTGTGATGGTGCATATTGTGAGAGCTCACAATGGGTTGAGTTCTGGAGGGTGCGAAGGGTGCGAAGGGTGCAGCGTATGATTCACATCAGTTTCATCCATCCCCTCGTCATCCTGGAAGAGAACACTCCCATCGGGATAGGAATGTTTCAGAACAGGATGAAGGTGATCATTTGGACCAACTTTGTATTTATTTACATCCAGGCTTCCATCTAAGTAGATAAGTGGACCCAAAGCATGCCAGCAAAATGCCTCCTACAGCATAAAGGATTTATTTCTTATTTATATGTAGAAGAGAATCAAAAAGCAATTACAGACAACGTGTCGATCATTTTCCTGCTTATGCAAAGTTACTATATTTGGTTCTTTTCTTTACAAATTTGTATATGAAGTTTCTCTTCTGTAGGCTGAGAAAATCCCTTGAACTTTGTGTTAAAGTCCTGTAGATTAAGCGTAAATGCACCGTCATCAAGCTTGAGGTGCTTGTTTTTCTCCTCAGCTGTTATTCCAGCAGCGATTGAAAGGCTCAGACTTTCATTAAACACGTCAGCATCTGCATTTTCAGCCAAACTCCTTTCCTCTGTGCAGCACTTTACAGCAAAGTTTGATCTTATCTATTTTTTATGTTGTTTATAGTTATAAACTCTCAACGGTACATGGAAATATTCTGTCATTTGATTTAACACAAATAAAAATACAATATGACTGTCATTAGCTTATTATAAACTACTCATTGCTACACCTCCACACCCAACCATCTGAACACCATAAAGGTGGTTCAAATGAAAAGTGGGGTGGAGGGTGGGGAGGCATTTAAATGTCTTCAGATAGCTCCCTAAATTTTGCTAAAAATTAAAAAATGGCGTTTTATCTCTCGAAGACCCGATTATCTTACAATCCGAGAGTGATAGCAGTCTTTGATTAAACAGTTTTAATATTAATGGTGTGACAGCCGTAAATCTTAATGATATCTCAAAGCCTCTCAGTTTGCAGATAAAACCTTTTAATTCGAAACTCGTTATTTTAGCACGACAGCTTAATGAGCACTATTCACTCTGGAGATTATAAGGTTCATCTATCTAACCCTGTAGCTGAAACTCTGACTGTGTGCTGGCAGCTGACGTATCTGTGCATGTCCCCACAAGCCAGCATAAACCAACCAGACTCTCCTGGCTGCTTATGTGTCGGTGTGTGGTTGTTTCATTAAGGGCCTCCAACCATGGCCAAGCAGACAAATTAGGACACGTGTCAATGACCAAATTAGGACTTGTCAGGACTGTGACGATACCGTGGCCTTAGCGTGTCCCGGAAACGGGAGCAGCGTGAGCGCGTGACAATTTAATCAGTTTGATCAAAACTTAATGGCATCAAGAGGACGACAGAGAGGAAGACGGGGCTGTAATTTCCAGGTTGGAGGTTTTTGATCAGAAACTCGTCGGTTCATATTCACATCAATAACCGATCTTTTACCTTCTGACAAAAAGGGTTTTACTGGTTGGCTCAGTATTTTATCAGGATCTCTGCAGACTCTCCCTCATGGGCCTAAAATATTGTTCTCTGTCTATGGGAACTGACACAGCTGATCGTGTGCATGCAAAGTCTGTGTTTTTAATCAAAAGGGAATCATGTTGGGGGAGGAAATACATACCTAATTAAGAATGAATATATATACATTTAATTTGCTCATGGCAGTCCCTGCATGCATAGCCTACATGCAGAAAGTAAGAAGTGTGCTCTCAGTCTGAATATATGAATATGGAAATTTTGTGCTTAAAAAACCTTCCAGCTACCAACATGCCAAATAACAGGTCAGATTATAGCCAGAGTCAGAAAATCTGCACCGATTGGCCACAACATTAAAACCACTGCCTGGCAAAATAAATCATATCAGTTATCTCATCATGGAAACCTTTGGTCATGATCTCATGAATATGGATACTGGCATATACCAGCCACCTAAACAATAATGCAGTATCATTCCTAGATTTTTACATACATATCCATGCAGTTCACAGACTGAGCTACGCCAACTGCAGGGAAGTATCCTGACCATGTGAAACAGTGATGCAGCAAAGAGCACTGTCCAGTAAAGCAGCCGTTTGGTATGTCCTTGCACTTACCTCAGTCCATCAGGCACAGTGGCAGGGTGTGATCTCCTAATTGCACTCATGATTATCATAGCACCCCCTTATGATTGACATGTTGGTTTTAGGAAACAAGTTTCCAGCCCTCCTCTCATCCAATAAAATGTTTCCTCTGCAGCACCTACCATTTGGACACGCTATGTTCAGGCCACCTGCACTCTGACAGATTGACTCTTTACACGAGCAGTTTTAAAGTGTAACCAGAAACAATGGTCATAATTTCAAACCTATATTTTCTGCTGAGGCCCGTATTAGTGTTTATTTTATTAGTAACATAAATTTATACTGCTTCCATTTTATAATTCCCCATGTTTTATGTTACCATCTACTTTTATGGAACCACAATAAATGACACAACATTTGTTTTTAACTACCGTAAACACCACTTACTATATATAAACTAGGGTTTAATATTTTTCCCGAAAATGACATGAATTAAATCCCGGGAAATGACGAGCCATTTCCCGGGAATCCCGGGAAAAAGTTTATTTATTTTTTTATTTTAATTAGGCCTTCTGTAGCCTGTGTCGGCCTTAACCTATTGTGATATTGTAGAGGTAGCTTTCCAGCTATGTCCTGTTATGCCCAGTAGGGGGCAACGTCGTCTTGATTAATGCAATAAAACCTACATCTCGACATTGGAGTGCTCGAGCTATGCGGTGTTGTATCGTTCCTCAACACACCCTTAACAAATATAATTCGAATATTCCTCCATTGTACATGGAATTATACCAAGATATTTTACAACTGCTGGTGCAAAACAATACGGTTCATCTCCACACAGCATTGATAAAGGCTCAGCCATGCTGTCGTGGCGACATCTGTTGCGCTATATCTCCACCAGTGGAACGCTGTAATAGTCATTGAAAAGTTAACTACCGTACTACACTATAATATGGCATAACACAGGGCCTTGAGTAATGCACTACGACTTGGTCATTGCCATTCTGGCAACAGCAAATTTATAACACCGTGTCTGAGGGTTAAAGTAGGTTCGCTGTGAATCGTCTTTTGAAAAACTGGCCAATCCTTATAGCCTAAAAAATATACATTTTACTCAACTCCATTTTAAAAGCGAAATATGTTAAAGCAATCTATTTCATGATAATTTCTTCACACATTAGGCCCGCATCCTAATTCATGATTGTTAGTAAGCAGCTGCAAACGAGGAAAAGAAACACTCGATTGCCTACGATTTCAACAAATTAAAGAGGAAAAAAGTACAACTGTGTAATACCTCTATTAAAACGCTTGAGATGAAGGCTGAAGCCTTAAACGGAGGCTGAACGTGCCTGAAATGAAGAGTAATGCTTTTCGCATTAAACGAACCCTTCTCTCAATATTTCCTTAAATTTAACATTCTGAAGCTTTCTTTTCTTTCTGAAAGTCAAATCGACGCGCGCGACTTTTTTCCCGGTTTCCCGTCTAACGTTTCCCGGGAAACGGGAAATGGTTCTGATCGCATTTCCCGGGAATCCCGGATCCCGGAATTAAACCCTAATATAAACTCTATCAGTTTTATAGTTCCCTTCAGGGAGCACACAGGGGAGCTGTCCAGTGCTGAATCTCTTGGCAAATAAACCAATTAGTCCTGATTTAGAGTAAACAAATCACATTTCTCAGACAAATAATGATGACAAACATTGTTCGGTGGGTCCTTTGTCTCGAGGCTGGTTAACCTCAGTTAACATGTTGAGATGTATGAGATGAAAGACAGAACTGGCTCAGCCCAAAGCAACAAACACACCTCTTGGACAGCACTTCAGCTGAATACTGACATCCTCATAATGAGCCCGATCATTTGCCTGGAGGCTGCTTGGACAAAGGAGGATTAACTGTACATAAGTGGATTAAATCAGAGTTGTTCTTTTAATTTTACAGCAGTGACGACATCTTTGTGTTCTGTAGTCTGGATTTAGGTCAGAGTACAAGTTCAAATAACAGATTTCTAATGGGACTGATAACTGGAGAGTCGTGCTTTAGGTGCTTCATCAGATGTTCTGCTTATTTTATGTGTATTAAAGCATTCATGTAAAAGATTTTATTCTTTTCCGTTCACTGTGGGTTTTCCATTGACTTTTTTGTGGGAGTTACACGCCTGTCTGGGATTATAGGCGTATAAATGGAGTTTCCACCCTGGACCACAAGTCAGAATCAATACACTGATTCAGCAAAAAAAAAATTGGAATATTTATTTATCCACATAGGTGTAAGCAGTTTTGCTCTAAAATGAACCTAGGCCAAAATAATAAGTGAAACCCATTTATCTTCCCAAAACAAGCAGCGACTAACCAAAAGAAGAGACATAAGCAAAACTTCCTTTGAACACAAAAAATACAGGAAAACGGTGAAAGGCAAAACAGTGATGCCCTATTTTTGCATTGGTGCTATAAGCAGTAAAAGTGAATTATAAAAAAGAAAATGCAGCAGACCTTCTTAATGTGCATGCTGATGACTTGTTTTAGTCACAGTTTGTGGCAGAAAATGATAGTTGTCATTGTTGTTGTGTACCTTGTGGAAAAAACCTACATCTGTACATAAATCTCTAACTCACAGACATGCCTCAAGCTAATATTTGTTGATTATATTTTGTGTAACAAATTAATGTATATGCTTGTTTAGTGTGACTCCATTAGCCATTTTAGGGGTCCAGACACTTCTTCTGTTTCCTAAAGCAAAGAAGCGCTGAGGCACCATCCAGATCAGTGTGGCTGTTCCAAAAGGTGTTCAAATAACAGGTAACATCCAGAAAAAGCTACTGTAGGAGTCAGTGGGAAGTTATGTTACAGTCACAATAGGCAAAATGGTAATTGGAGACCATCGCATGAACAAAATTACTGCAACTGTCTGCAAAAATTTGCAATCTTGTTGCCTTGAAATAGTTGCTTTCAAGACGGGGATCAGGTCTGCGACCGCTCTTCAAACTGACTGTGGTGATAAGGTGGAGTCAGCCTGCTATCAGTTAATGATTGAATGGGGTCACGTTGGCAATTACATGCAATCTGTTCGTGATAACACAGCAGTTAAAGGTGATAAATCAACAAAAATTACAAATATGTTGCCATCTGAGTCCACAGGCGGTGATGCAGGATGGCGATTTAACTGCAGAAAGACAAAGGGAGTCAGCAACCTTGCTTTATGGGAATATAGGCAAGATGCAACCAGGTGGCAACTAGCTGAGTTGGATCCCCTGTTGCAAAGATTATAAAGTAGATGGCTATTATTTGTAAACATTCACAAATCTGTCTCAGTGTAACTGCAGTTGGTTTGAATCAGATGGTGATTGTTTGCCATCTTCTATGTATTAATGAAAACATTAATACACAGAAGACATAGGATGAGAGTTAAAGTTCTCAGATGTGTAGAGACACTGAATGCTTGCATAAGGGCTAAACAATGTTATAAACACAACTGTAATGAGAGTCTAGATGTGGCTGATGGCCAGTCAGTTATTTTATCCACTATCCAACACGTAAATCCCAAGATTGTCTTTCAGGTCTTAGTCACACCATCTTTACTCAGCGCAGCATCACAGAGACACAACAGAAAGACCTCACCCAGCAGCACCTGTGAATGTCATCTTATTTTCCAGTAGGCTGTAATCTGAGTAATGCACTGAAAGAGCAACACTAACGTGTTGGGTTGAGAAAATCATTTGTGCCTCAATGGAAGCATTAGCTGTAGTTTGCTTTCATTTCTGTTTCTTATACGAACCTTTGCAGAAGGAAATATTGATGAAAAATAATGGGTAGTCCCCCAGTGATTTTCACGACCCTTCTGAAGCCTGCATTGATGTTGCTTTCAGGTCTCTGTGTGGGGAGACCTTGAATCTTCACCACACATGATGAAGGCGTCGCAATGATCTTCTTCCTTTTCTGCTCTCTGTCATTTTTCCCCACAAAGTTCAGTAAAAATCACAAAAAAAAAGTTTAATTATGAGATTAACTTTTCTGCTCTTTGTGTGTGTGTGTGTGTGTGTGTGTGTGTGTGTGTGTGTGTGTGTGTGTGTGTGTGTGTGTGTGTGTGTGTGTGTGTGTGTGTGTGTGTGTAATCCTATGAATCGGACTAATTAATCTTCTCCATTAGCTCTGTCTCTGTCTCTGCAATGTTTTTGTTTGAAGTGGATAATTTATTACTACAGAGGCTGTTTGCATAGAATTTATTAGAATATAAAGATCCATAAATCATTTTAATATTCTGTCTACCTGCAGCTGTCTGTCTGCCTGTTTGTCTTAATTCAGCCATCGCTGTGCTCAAAATGTTTTTCACTCCAGTTCTAACAAAAGCCTTTTTTCCCTGATATCACACTCCAAACTGAGCATCCTTATACTCGTATCCATAGCAACCTGCAGCTGGCAACAGCTGGCTGCTCTCACTGACCAGCATCATTATTTCCATTCAATGCTGAAATAAATCACATCTCCTCAACCCACATAATAAGAAAATCATTATTACTCATAATGGTTCTGTCCAAAATTAGTCACTTCTCCTACTCCAGGTTTATATATATATATAAAATATAAACCTTGTTTTCTTTGCTAAATCTGGTTGGCCAGTGATGGGTTTTAAAGCAACACCCTTTCAGGCTTTTGTAAAGACTTGAATTCAGTCTGAGTTCACCTTTGAATTGCAGGTCCAAGCGATATCTGAATGGCTCATAACTGTCGAAGCTAAAATCAAGTTAAATTTGGTCCAGAATAAAGCTCAATAGATGTGTGGATCACACCTGGCTGTTCCTTCAGATGCAAACTCGTCTTTTCAGGGTGCGATGGTTAGCAAAGCGCCTCAGAGCAAAAAGCTTTGGTGAGAATTTGCTGGCAGTGTGATGAGTTTAAAGAGACATTGAGGAAATTGTCTTTTAACTTTTCAACCAAATTTAGACATACTGTAAACGTCTTTTACTAGATTTTTTTTCCCAGTAACTCAAGAAGACAAGATTTCACCTTTCACTTTTTAACCAGATCTCAACATTTAGCAAAGTTTTGTTGTCTTTTCATGAGCTTTTGTTGGGTGGGAAGTCGTTTATGTTGTGATTATTTCTCTTGGTCATCTGCTGTTTTACTGTGCAGTACGTGATGGTAAAATGTGCCCATGTAGTGTCTAGATGTAGCAAGGGATTTCAAGATACTCCTATCTCGGGATTTGCAGTTTTAGTGCGGGATCTCACAGGATAGTGCAGAATGGATGTGGCTTTATGGAGCTGTTATCCAAAGACGTGATCTACGCAGGGTGAGCATTTCTCCTTTTCATGAGGTTTGTAATAGAAAGGGTCAAAGCAGTTTGACTTTAGACTTTTTTTTTTTTTTTAAAGAGGGTTTTCATTATAAGACTATAACTTCCTGTAAGTAGCAGGAAGTTATAAATAAACCAGATGCTCTAAATGTTTAACTTCAGTGGCAGGAAGGTCTCTGCTTGACAGAAACGGTGATTCCATTAGCAAATTGAGGGGCTGCTGTTTTCATATGTGACTTGGTGCATAATAGCAGCAGCACAGAGAGGTCTGCAGATCCAAACTTCTTGGAACAGCATGGTTTCAAAGCTTCTTAGAGCCTGTTAAAAGGGAAACATTCAGTATAAGTTATACATCATTAGCCACACTGTCAGAACTCTGCAGATATCTAATCAGTACCCTGTAGGAGCCTCAAAAACTCTGTAACAAATCCACAAAATCTGCTGTGATGTCAGGGTGGCAAACACTGAAGATCTGCAGCGCACTCAGTCCACCACAATGCAGGGTCAACACGTCGCTGAAACACAGCAGAACTGATGCCGGGTCGACCGAGCGTGATGAGCGCGTGATGCAGGAAACAGATGGCAGGCTGAAAGAATGATCAGTGTGACAAAATGTAAAGAGAAATGAGCAGACGGAGAGCGCGAGAGAAGAGAAGGGAAGGAGTCGGCAGGGAGAGTGAAGAAAATGAGTAGATACACAAAACAGATGGAGAAATAAGAGTGAAAAGAGAAAGAAAGGCGGAATAAAGACATTATATGAACACCCCATCTGCTGGCTAATGAGATTCACTCTGCTGAGAGAGACGGAGATCTTATCATCCGTCTCTAACATCCTCATTGTCAGGTAAAGATGTGATGTGACTGAGGAGTAGCGTTCAACCGTCTCGACCGTCTCTAATGTAAACATCGCCGCGGCTGCTGCTGCTGCTGAAAGCGAGCCGGCGCCGTTTGAGTTCAACAGTTTCACAACTCTGTGCTCAGTGTGGCCATGCCAGCCACGCCAGGGGAAAATAATGGAGTAGTTAATTTCCTTGGTACGTGACGGCAGGAAATTGTATGACAGCTGTCCACCGGCGATAATGGGTGTCAGGCAGCATCAGCGTCGCAGCTGAATCATCTACTCTGGGCCCACAGGCAGGATTTAAGATAATAGTTGGCTCAAATTGTTGCCTTGGGTGTCCCAACTTCACTGTCTGTCTCACAATATCAGTAAATTATTTAACTACCATTTAAAAACTGAAAGGCCATTAAAGATGATAGATTGTTTAATCAGTTCAAACATTTGTGGACGCCTGGATTTCTGTATGAATAAAATCACCTTGAGTGAGGATGCCTCATCACTGCTGATTTTAGATTGTTTTTTCTGTTTTGTAGGCATTGTGGGTAAGAGCATGCATATTCAGTGTGTTCTAATAAGTTATAAATGTTCAGAAAAGAGGACTACATGAAACAAACTATCCAAACTGAGACCGTGTGTGAAGCTCCCATCTGCAGTGACTTTGACTGTTGGTTAGTCTAATTAAACACGTGTGCATTCATGGAAAGCTCAGCAACCCTTCACATGGTGTGGCACTCAGGTACAAATGTATATTAATAAAAAACAGATGCTTTGAAATCCTGAGAAAGGGCACTTCAGCCAGGGAGGAGGGGACTGTGCTGTCAGTCACTGCTGTCAATCAAAGTCCACACAGCAGACATCAAAGCCTCCTATAAGCCCTCAAATCTTATTAAGGGAACATTAATTTCCATAATCACCACCAGCACACATAGTAGAGCATCCAGATTTAGCAATAGAGGTCTGAATAACTGACATATTAAGAGCTTGGAATTTAATGTAGCCAACATCTCCGTGGTTGCCATCCATTCCACCTTAAAGCTCTTTCACATTGGCTTCAGCTTCGAACGCTGGTCGCTGCCTCCTGCCTTTTCCACACAGTTGTTCTCTGACGAGCACCTATTCAGCTGAGTGTATCCGCAGAGTCCTGCAGGGCCGTGCAGCTAAAGCATTTTCACCACCAATCTGTTAAAATCTGTATAATCAGCAGAGGTGGCAAAAGTACAGACATTTTTTACTTAAGCAGAAGTACAGATACTTGTGTTAAATACACTCTTGAAGTACTGATTCAACTTCTTTACTCAAGTAAAAGTGAAAAAGTACAGACTCCAAAATGCACTCCAATAAAGAAGTAAAAACTACCTCTTTGAAGGTCATTTATACCTTTGTGCTATATTAACATAATAACATAATAATAAACATGCTCTTTTTGGATATACACAGCTGAATTCAACAAGATACATGCAAATGTTTCACGTGCTATCTTCACTGATTTCCACCCCTACACTGACAGCATGCAGTTGGTATGAAGGTGGAATTCAGTGAATGACTCTCAGCATCATCAGCATAAATTCAAACTCTGCTGCTCTGATGGAACCTGTAACTCTGACCATGAACGCCACAGCCGCTGTGCACCAGCCCATCACAGAGCTTCACTGTGAATTCACCACAGTGCTGCAGACTAACCTGTTTATCCTGCACTAAACTGCAGTATTTGAGTAACACAAAGTTTAGTGTACACACAGTATGAAAAAACATAGCTTCACATCATATACAGATCCAATATCTGATGAGGACATTACATGTGAGCTTTAAAACTCCAGTTTATCAGACGTCACTGAGCAGTCCTTCCCTTTAAAATCCAACCTCTCCTCTCCTCTCCTCTCCTCTCCTCTCCTCTCCTCTCCTCTCCTCTCCTCTCCTCTCCTCTCCTCTCCTCTCCTCTCCTCTCCTCTCCTCTCCTCTCCTCTCCTCTTTCTTACATCTTTCACCATCTCTGAGTGGATTTTTCTCATTCTTTTTTCTCCCTGGAAATACAGCAGCTGGACCTTTAGCTCACAGTCACACTGTGTGACAAACTGCACACAAACAGTTTGTGTTTGCTGATATTTGTTGAGCTGCTGGAAAAGTTGTGTTTGAAATGACTTGCCACTTGAAAAACTTTACTGCATTTATGTTCGTTCCTCTTCTGGAGCGAAGTGCTACCGTGATGCTGAAATACCGCGACCACAACTTATGAACATCTGCACTTTTTCTAGCCCACTGTAACCCCTGAGTATAGTGCTATATGCATAGATTTGCCTTTTGCATTTCTTTGTATGGAATATGTATGGAATATAATACATAAAACTCCAATAAGGCTCCAATTGCTGTGATGCTTTAAGAGGTGCAGTGACAGGAAATAAGAATGTGCTGCCTGTTCTGAAGTGTAATAATGTAGCGAGTAAAACTAAAAGGTTTTCAGAAAAATAAATACTCAAGTACAGATACCTAAAAATTCTACTTAAGTAGAAGTATTTGTATTTCATTACTTCCTGCCTCTGATAATCAGTGACCAGGATGTACAGGAATATAAATGAGTCAGTGGGGACAGCTCACACTGAGCAATCTGGAGACAAAGTTAGAGAAACAAAACTAAGATGGTCTGGACATGTGCAGAGGAGGGAGAGTGGATGATGAAGATGGAGCTGCAAGGCAGGAGGAAAAGAGGAAGACCTCAGAGAAGATTCATGGATGCAGTGAAGGAGGACATGCAGAGGGTTGGTGTGACAGAAGAGGATGCTGAGATAGGGTGAGACGGAGGCAGATGATCCGCTGTGGCTGGCAACCCCTAAAGGGAGCAGCACGAGAAGAAGAGGAGCACCAATTACATTTTATTTATTTATTTTTTATTTATTAAGTGCAGCACGGTGGCGTGGCGGTTAGCACTACTGCCTCACAGCTAGAAGGACATCTAGAAGGTCTGGGTTCGATTCCACCGGGCCTGTCGGCGTGGGATTGCTCCCACAGTCCAAAGACATGCACTTACTGGGTCTAGGTTAATTGGTCACTCTAAATTGCCCATAGGGGTGAATGTGAGTGTGGATGGTTGTCTGTCTCTCTGTGTTGGCCCTGTGACACCCTGGCGACCTGTACAGGTGTACCCTGCCTCTTGCCCTGTTTAAGCTGGGATAGGCTCCAGCCCCCCCTGCGACCCTGAACAGGATAAGCGGAAGAGAATTAATGGATGGATGAAGACTGACATTTAGTGCATTGACGTTCAGTGCCTTGTGAGCGGCCGGAGCGCCGGCACTCCCAATTGCAAAATTGTGAATTGCAATCACATAAGATAGAGCAATAATTCCTTTTTACATATAAAACCAGAAGATTTACACTTACATATCATGCATTCAGCATGTCCTAGAGCGCTGTATCCTTCCTCTAACGGGTTTGCAAAAATTACGTAGAAAGGGCTAACAACAAAAACGCACTCTGTGTGCTTTATCATGTGCATTAGCATGTACAGCTATGGCATTTCTGTATCTAGCATAATATATAGATACAGAAACGGTTTTCAATTTCTTTGTGGGTTAGTGCACTTTTTAGCTACCTTAGGTAGTTACTCTGGATTTCATTGATACATATTATAATTCGGGTTCTGAAGCTTCTAATGATGTATAGTGAGTTGAAATATTCCACAAGATGGTACTACAGCATGTACAACTGTAAAGATATGGTCTGGTGGACTTGTTCTATTATAGGTCTTAAAGGGCTACAACACTTCATCCTGTGCTTTATCCTGTACAGATGAAGTTATTTGCTAATTTTGTCACAGCTAATTTACAATCAACATTCAACCTAACGTGCATGTCTTTGGACCCCGGGAATAAGCCGGAGTATCGGGAAGAAACTCACGCAGAGAGCAAACAAACACTGAATGATCCCAACCGACCAGGAGCCTTCATCATTTTGATTATCTGACAACTAAGGTGGGTTTTTAATTGTAATAATGTTACATATTTTGGCTGCTGTTGACTTAACTTAATATTTCCTGATATTTCAAATCTCAAACCGATGTCAGCGTTCTCAGATGCCCTGAGGTTTAGTTGAAGTGCTGATATCCCCACTCATAATTTCAATATGATTCCTCTTTTTTGTCATCTTCCACCATCTCTCACTGATTCTAGAGGTTTGTGTTGTTGTTGTCACAGATCTATAAAAATATATAGATGCAGTAATCCTCCATTATTATCTTTTTAAGAGGAAGGACGGTTACAAAGATGGAAATCTGAGGGGATAAAATCCTTTTTATCCATCTGATTTCTCTGTGGGGCCAGAAGGTGATATTTTTAACACTGAAGGAGGATTATACAACAATGATGCCATTCAGGTGACTTTGACAACATGACTGACAGGAACCAAGAGAGACTAAACAACAAAAAGCAATTAATAAATGTAATTACTGTACATCTATCATCAGCACCCAATCTACAGTGTAAACAGAGAGTCTCTGCAGCATCACAATCTGCATTAATTATACTTCATAATTATACTTTTCCAGGTGTGTTGTGACGCTTTAAAGGTCGACTCTGCTCAAATATAAAATGTTTTATCGCTGCAGGGAAATGAAGTCCACTGATTGGCCGGACTGGCAGAAAGCCAAGCCAATCACCTTCCCCCCAGCGATCTGACAGCCACTGTCCTCTGAGTCTCCTCTACATACACACAAACACACATAGATTTTCCACTCGTGGAGAGCAGCAAAGAGAGATTCAGAGTCTGTGTCAGGACAGGAAGCTCAACATCTTCACAGTGACCTCAGTTTGCGTCCCTCTGTGTGAGTCTGTCACACTGGAAAGTCTCCGGTTGTTGCTTTAGGCTAATGAACACTTCACTGAGCCAAGACCTAATCAGAGAATTTCTACATTATCTTCATTTTCGAGTTCAGGTGTGCTGACAGGTGTAGAAACAGTCAAATTGAGCGATCAGTTAGAGCCTTAAACACGAGGATGAGTATGCTGTGAAAATCAGGCAGCCTTTGTGTGCATTTAACAACTCACTTTTTCTGTATGTTCATTTTTCTTTCACTTAAATGTAGAATATACATAAGCAGCATAATAATCCATGTATTCATTCCGACGTACTCGCTGTGATCCAAAGAGAAGTGGCATGCTGACAGGCTTAGCCTTTAAAGCTGGCAGGTGCCTTGCAGGTTTTATTTTATTAATGTGTTAACTCACACTGCATGGCTTAATTAGGCTTCATGCGCAGCCAGTGCAGACAACTTCTCTGCTCAAATCTCAAGAGCTCCAGCTCCACGTGAGTTTTGCTCAAGCAAGTTGGCTTTTTAACAGCCAGCAGAGGGCAACACCAGCAGTTCTCATACAGTAGGAAGTCAGAAAACATTGTTCTTCCAAATTTATGATCTCTCTGCTTTTAAATCCTATTCTGTTCCAGGGTGATGTTTTTGTAAATTATGGTCCAGCTTAGAGTAAAATAAATGTTAAGGGATTGATTAGAAAATCTCCTGGGTTAAAACTGCCTGAATCTGCTCTGAACGTGTAGCTCTGTGCTCCTCACAGTTCATCTAGCTGTCACATCATCCGTGAGCACAAGGGGCTGCCTGCCTTTGTAAGCCATGCATGCCCTCAGTTCATGTTACTTCCGCTGCTTTACTGTTTACTGGTTGTGTTGTGTTTGACTCATGAGCCATTTCAAGCCTTCTGCCTACTTCTGTCTTCTTATTGTTCAGTTACAGGTAGATCAGTTTCATCCTTTCAAAGAATGCTGTCAAAGAGCTGCTCGTACTTTCTTTTGTTTAGATGTTTTAGTGTAATCTGGCTCTCTTCTTGAGTCTTATACATAGTTTGGACCTTTTTGTGAATCCCCTATACTCTTCTCTTTATGATAGATGTGGATAGCGGTACGTCTGCCTCTCGAGAACACTTAGCTGGATGCTGTGAAGGGTTAATTTCTTTACCATGGAAAGAATCCTGCGATCATCCCTCATGTCATGTTATGTCATTGATGTCAACCTCTTCTTCTTTTTTCCAAAATGGACAGTTGATTTGGTCATGCCCAGTGTTCTCTGGATGGCATGTTTCACTGTATTTGGGAGCTTATTTGATTACATGTTGTCAAATCACAGGCCACAGCGTCCCAATGCAAATACTACTCTTGGAATCAACTTGAAAAAATAGTGAAGTAACAACCCACATCTGTCTATGCAACTGTCACATTATCTTAAAGTTCTGTAAATCCTCATATGACTTGAATTTAGTCTGTCCTCTCCTTAAGACGAGCCATTTATTTGAATGATCGCATGATTCTCCCTTTAGCTGCAGGACAGCCTTTCAGCTTGCCTACTAAGAACAGCAACACCATCAGCGTGATATTTATTCTGTACAGGAGTTTCATATTATGGGGTGTAATGAACATTTCAGCCTCCAGCAACACTTGCTGTGGTTGTTTATTTGTGTGCAGTAGAGTTGTGTCTCGCTCTGTGGCTGCAGGTTGTCTGGTGGCTGTGAAGGCGTTTAACATTCAGAGTCTCTCCTCTGGTTCCCTCCTCTCGTGTCTGTTGAATATGGAGCAGCTCTTATCTGAACGAGCTAAAGATAATTGGTGGACAAGTGGAGCTCGACTACAGAGAGGAAGAGAGGGAGGCAGAGTGAGAGGAAGTAAGGAAACACAGAGACAAAATAAGAGCTGTGTAGCTTTTATCTGTGATGTCTGTGTGTGGTGGAGGCAGGGGACGACACAAAGACCAGGATCATGCCTGAAAGTGTGTAACCCTGAGCGAAGGGAGACGGTGACATTTTAGCTGAAGCAGAGAAATATTCAGACTCACAAATCAAGTAAAAGTAGCAGGAAAAGAAATGCTTCAAAAATAAATTCCATAAGAGCCCTTCATTAAAATTTTACAGGGGCATTCCCTCCGCAGTGAGGAAGCACCGGACCATTTCAGCAGTTCTCTCCTGAAATCTAAAAACTCTTCCTTGTTAACAACATCAGGAATCAAACATTTATATCAAAAGTGTTTGCAATTTTAATTTGACATCTTTCTTTTTTACCCCTCATTTCTTTTTCTTGCTCACAAATATGCATCACGCCCTCAGGTCACTTTTGGTTGACACTGTGTGCTGGAAACAGCACTGCTCTTTTTTCCAGCATCTTTGGCATTTTTTTTTTTTGGCACTTGTTGTTTCTGTGAAAGGCTGAAGTGTCTTTATTAATTAATGATTTGTTATTAAACATAGTGGTGTAGTATTTTTTACAGCAAAAAGTTTCTGGGGTAATCCTGCTGGTTGTCTGGGGGCTGTCTGTGTGAAGTTGGCATGTTTTCCCTGTGATTCCCTTAGATTGATTTTTCACTGCATGCCTCAGGTTACTCACACAGTTCAAAGATAAGGATTGAAAGGATTTATCAGTCTTTGAAGTTAGGAAGGAATGAATAAACATATAAGGCAACATGCTGAAGTATTACTCAGTAATCAAAGGTGTTGTGGCTGAAGATGACCCTGATTCTTCAAGAACTGTAACTGGTTTTTGTATTGGAACAAGTAGCCACCCTCCTGTGGACACAGCAGGGTGCATGGGAGGGCCCTTAAGGGGCCAGTGCGATGTGGATCAGGTGGCAGTCAACGGTGGAGGTGGACGGACGGAGTCCAACAAAAATATAAAAAGTAAGAGGTGCAATCATGAAGTCCAAAGACTTCATCCATAAAATAAAGAAACTAAATAAAGTTTTATTATTGAATGTCCTTCAGTGCACCTAAACAGCACACCTTCAGCTTGAATGTCATTTTAGGAAAGAGGACGAAGACACAGGTTGTTACAGTAGAACTCTACATTGGTAATAAATCATTTTCAAATAAATTTATTTGACTTTATATCCCCAAAAAGTCAAATAAAATGATGAGGTTTGAGGTTTATGTTGAAGTTACATTAGCACCTGCAGTTAGACAATGGTACTTCCAGGGAGAGACTCTCAGGCTGCAGCTGCACTGGAAGCAGTCCAGTGGTGCACGAGGAGACGACCTTGAAGAGGAGGACAGCCAATTAAAATCAGGGATTGTTTTTTTATTTTTGAGTGTGCTTGTGAAACATTTTAAATGCACCTTTTACTGTCGGAGTGTTGCTTTCTTTGCCCAGTTCACTCTCACCACACGTATTTAACAATATTTTTTCTTAAGCTATTGGAGTGAAGGTGGCTGGATTATTGATTGATTGACTGATTGATTGTGAAGATGATGTTTCACCTCTCATCCAAGAGGCTTCTGTTCTAACACCTGATAGAGTCTCAGGTATTTAACCCCTAGTAGGGCTGTCCCCTTGAAGGTGGTCCAGAGAATCACCTCTAAGGGGAGGCATCAGACCATGGAGGTGGTCAGACTCTTTGGGTGGCAATAAGTGTCATTGGTTTTCAGGGTTGGTCAATAAATACCAAAAATGGAGGTAAATCAGACGTATCAGCAGCTGATTATAAAGACCGATAAGAGTAGAGCCACGCCACGATCAGATCCAGACGTTTTACTTTTAGGGAACTCTCTAGACATCTCAAACAGAACCTTGATGTTAAAGAGTGGCTTCGGTTAAATATTTAAAAATCCTCTCTGGCTTCAAGCAATACATTTTATACTATCTGACTGCCATTATTCACTAAATGTTTTAGTACCCTAAGGCTAACATCATCCCCCAGGATCACATGTCACTTCCTGGACTGCCAGGGAATGTAATCCTGGCACCAATTTATTTTTAGTAGTTTTTAGAAAGCAGTGTTGTTTCAGCCTCCGCTCTGTCAATTATTTTCTTATATAAGGACACCTCCTTATTTGCTGTTTTCAACACATGTTGTGGAAGAACAATTTAGGCAAGAAAATATCATTTTAGACACTCTGCTTATATCGGATGACAGGCCTAAGAGAAAATCAGCCACACTCACATCATTCACAAAAGCCTCCACTGCACCCTGAACATGGATAGCATTTGGGTACTATGTTGACTAATGCAGCCAATTAGAGCCAAATTGCCTCAGACTACAGGAAAGTGCTGCTTGGAATCATAAGAATTCATTGCTAACCCTCCTGAGGTACCCAGGCAGTTTGGAAGAGAATGAAAAAATGGTGGGTTATTGTTGCAAAATAGCATTTGCATCCATCATAACAGGAATACCCTTCATCACTAATTTGATGCCCTGGAAAGCCCACAGAATGCCTCACATGAGAATGCAGCTCGTGCCTTTAAGACTTTACACCTGAAGTGTGCTTGTTGAGGTGCTGACATGAAATTCAGTCCACAATAAGACAGCAGGTGTGCGCTTCAGTTGAGCACATGACCTCAGAAATCCATGAAAGCTGGAAAGTATAAAAAAGGCAATCAATGCTTGTAGAGGTTCACATTTTATTAAAATGTCACCGCTGGTGCCTGTGGCCTATAGGTCTTCATCAGTGTTAACAGTAAGTCATTAATGTACTGGTGAGATAATGACTTCTTTTTGTACAGCAGACCTCACCCCAACAGGCTGAAAAGTCTGAAATTTGCATTTGCCTGCAGAGAGGGCTCTTCTGTTTCTAATGTTTAGTTCAATCAGTTCTTTTTTTTATTGTTGATCATTGCTTTTTGCTTATTAAATAAATTCTTTTCTGCTGTAAACTGATTCTAAGGACAGTTATGCTTGTGTTTGGCTGCAAATGGTTCTCAGCTAATGCTAATGAATTTAATTAGTGGTGTAATCTCATATGAACACAAAAAAATCTGCCTGAGTTTGGACAGTTTTGCCTATTTTCAATTTAGTATTTTCTCTATGGCCCTTTCACTGGTTTGAGGTGGGAGGGGCTCGAGTGCACGAGGTGATTTCAGAGAGCTCAGAGCAGCGACCAGGATTCAGCTGCTAAATTGGAAAATTGCAATTACAAGATAACCAAAATTAAAATATATTAAATGTAGAACAGCCAAATAGAAACAAAGAATGCCAAATGTGCAAAAAAGTATAAGTTCAATATAAAAGAATAAAATACAGAGATATACATGGCAAAAAAAAAAGGGTAAATGTGCAGATGACAATAGCATGTGCACAAATTCAGCCACATAAGGATCACCAATATATTTAAGTACTTATTTATTAGAATATTTAACTTATTATTTTCATATTATAAGTCATCCATGTCTTTGTGGAGCTGCTTTGTTCACTGGTGTGCAGTCATGTTGGAACAGGAAGGGGCCATCCCCAAACTGTTCCCACAGAGCTGGGAGCATCAAACTGTCCCAAATGTTTGGTATGCTGAAGCATTCAGAGTTCCTTTCACTGGAACTAAGGGGCCGAGCCCAACTCCTGAAAAACACCCCCACACCATAACCCCCCCTCCACCAAACTTTACACTTGGAACCACCAAACCCAGACTCCTCCCTCAGATTGGCAGATGGAGAAGTGTGATTCATCCCTCCAGAGAACACGTCTCCACTGCTCTAGAGTCCAGTGGCGGCGTGCTTTACACCACTGCATCAACGCTTTGCATTGAGCTTGGTGATGTAAGGCTTGGATGCAGCTGCCATGGAAACCCATTCCATGAAGCTCTCACTGTTCTTGAGCTGATCTGAAGGTCACATGAAGGTTGGAGGTCTGTAGTGACTGACTCTGCAGAAAGTTGGTGACCTCTGTGCGCTATGACCCTCAGCATCCACTGACCCCACTCTGTGATTTTACGTGGCCTACCACTTCATGGCTGAGTTGCTGTCGTTCCCAATCACTTCCACTTTGTTATAATCCCACTAACAGCTGACTGTGGAATATTTAGGAGAGAGGAAATTTCAGGACTGCACTTGTTGCACAGGTATCATCCTATCACGGTACCACGCTGGAGTTCACTGAGCTCCTGAGAGCGACCCATTCTTTCACTGATGTTTGTAGAAGCAGTCTGCATGCCGAGGTGCTTGGTTTATACACCTGTGGACATGGAAGTGACCGAATACCTGAACTCAGTGATTTGGATGGGTGAGTGAATACTTTGGCAATACAGTGTATATCCAGGCTTATCATATTTTCCAGTCTTTGGGTGATATGTATTGCAGCATTTGGGGTGGAGGTATGCACTCTGAGTGCCCTTCCAGTTAAATTGTGCAAATTAAACGTTTAAAATTCCTGAATAGCAGCCCGAAGGTGGAGCCTCTTTGGTTTTTGCTGTGTTCAGGTAGAGTTGAGAGTTGGACACACCTGTCCAGGGTGTACACCCCTCGTGCCCTTTGCACCAGCTGGTGAATATAATGCTGTTCAGACCAGGAATTGTATATTTATAGATGTAAGTATTGTAGAACAAAGCATCAGTGTGAAAATCTCACACATTGGTGCTACTCTGATACCTCAGTAATAGTGGCTGACTGGAAACATTTTAACATATTTTAATGAAGTAAATTTATCTTGTTTTATTTTGGGGTTTTTTTAACACAAATTTGCATTACTTTCAGTTTTTACTAAAAATTTCTTAGAAACGGATGCAAAAAGTCTTTGTTTATTACATAAATCTCTTATTACTTTTATATAAATGCATTTTTTAGACAGTGCCTGTCTGGTAGATACTCACATCTTTAGAATACCTAACATTTATTTTTGCCTCAATTTACAGTTAATGTCCAAACCAAGAGAACCCTAATGACATCGTTACAGCATCGTGATGGTTTATTCCCAGACTTGACGAACCTCCTACAGAGACCCCAAAATTTACTGTAAAGTTGGTGTTGAAATTTTCTTTTATGCTTAAAAAAATACATAATTACAAAAGCCAGTGTGTGGTGTTATTTGCCTGCATTTCTGACAAAAAAGTAATAAAAGTGAAGCTGCAGGCAGAAAACAGGTGAAACACCAGGGTAACCAGTGCATGGAGAGTGACACAGGGTATGAGCTGAATGTAATTTAGGTTATAGATAACGTGTGTGTGTGTGTGTGTGTGTGTGTGTGTGTGTGTGTGTGTGTGTGTGTGTGTGTGTGTGTGTGTGTGTGTGTGTGTGTGTGTGTGTTTTGAGATCCAGGAACCTCCTGAAGGTTCATTCTGTGGTAAAATGAACTGATTCATTTTATTTTAATTTAAATGTCTATTGAGTATCATGCCTCATTTGCATATTATACTTTAAATGTGAAAACCTCATTTGCATTTCCCCCCTTTAGTAAAACCAATCACATTTCCATTTCTCCTCCACCAGCCAATCAGTTCTGCTGTCTGAGCCTCAGTCATGTGGATAATGAGGTGTCAGCCAATCACAATCAGCCTCGGAGAAGAGGCTCGAGCACTGGGATTGGGTGCTCGCTGTGGAAATGTTGTTTCCATGGTAACATGTGTATTTCATAGTCCATTACTTGAGCCGCCAGTTGTACCCCACCCGTCATGCTCCACCTCCTCCTGGTTGTTATTAGCTGACCAGAGCATATGTACTTTTTAGGACTGGTTTTAACCAGAGAGAGGAGAGTCCGTGTAAACATGCTCAGGGATCTGTGATGGTAAATGGTAAATGGACTAGCTCTTATATAGCGCTTTTCTACTCAGTATGAGCACTCAAAGCGCTATTACAACATGTTTACATTCACCCATGCACTCCCATTCATACAAGCACTTCCATATGTACTAAGCTAAGTGCTTTTTAATTAACTATCATTCACACACATTCATACTCCGACGGGACGGTCGGAGAGCAACTTGGGGTTAAGTATCTTGCCCAAGGATACATTGGCATGTAGCCTGGAGTAGCCAGGAATCGAACCGCTGACCTTCTGATCAGTAGGTGACCTGCTCTACCTACTGATGCATTTAATGTTCAGCAGTATGTCAGTAATTTTTCTCCAGGAGAAATTAAACCTAAGTTTTGGGGCATCTGAATCATATGCACTCAGCAGAAAAATCATTAGTTGCACCATCTTAGTACCATGTTGGACCCCTGTTGCCTTCAGAGCTGCATTAATTCTTCATGGCACAGATTCAACAAGGTGCTGGAAACGTTCCTTTGAGGTTTTGGTCCACATTGATATGATTGCATCACACAGGTGCTGCAGATCTGTGCACATCTCCACATCCCAAAGGTCCTTCATTAGACTGAGATCTGGTGACTGTGGAGGCCATCTGAGTGCAGTGAACTCACTGTCATGTTCAAGAAAGCAGTTTGAGATGATCTGAGCTTTGTGACATGGAGCATTATCCTGCTGGAAGCAGCCATCAGAAGATGGGCATAAAGGGACGGACATAGTCAGCGGCAGTACTCGGGTAAGCTGTGGGGATTAAATGATGCTCAGTTGATACTGAGGGGTCCAAAGTGTGCTGTGAAAATATTCCCCACACCAGCAGCAGCCTGAGTTGTGGATACACGGCAGGATGGAGCCATGTTTTCATGTTGTTTATGCCCAGTTGTGACCCCGCCATCCGAATGTTTCAGCAGAAATCGAGACTCATCAGACCAGGCGATGTTTTTCCATGTTGTCCAGTTTTGATGAGCCAGTGTGAATCATAGCCTCAGTTTTCTGTTCTTATCTGACAGGAGAGGCACCTGGTGTGGTCTTCAAGGTTCAACACTTTGTGTTCAGAGATGCTCTTCTGCATACCTTGGTTGGAACGAGTGGTTATTTGATTTACAGTTGCCTTCCTGTCAGCTTGAAGCAGTCTGGCTGTTCTCTGACATCAATGAGGCATTTTCTAACACTGGATATTTTCTCTTTTTCAGACCATTCTCTCTAAACCCCAGAGATGCTCGTGTGGGAAAATCTAAGTAGATTACATAGTGGAGATCACTTTCTCTGTTATGTAATTAACTTGCTCCCATCCCAGAGACTAGAAGAGCCTGATAGAAACAGATAAACTTTCATATTGAGTTATTATCCACTCTTAATACATTTTTCATGTTGTTCTCTTTGAAAGACTCTTTGAAAAAGAGTGTTTGGGTAAACAAGTCATGCTGCTGTGCTGATCAATGTGTGTTGAGGCTGTTAAGTTACTTGTACTGGAGGACACTGTCTCTGACCTACAAACTGTTTCTATAAACTGCTACACGAGCGGATCACTCAGACATTGACCGAGACAGTCTTTGCTGTCACTCTGACAGCTGCTGGCTGGATGATGTATCAGGTGTGAGCAGCATGAGCAGCCTGACACTGAAAATATAATGTGATGTATTATATCTGGACAAGGCTGCTGAGGCCTTTCACACCAAACCTTTTTCACTTTTTCTGCAAGAACTTCATCCAGAACGTTTGGCATGCCGAGTCCAGGAGAAGTCTGTTATTATCTGTTCAGATCTGTCGTGCTCCTGGCCCGGTGTTGTGTGTTTTTTCTGCTTGTGTTCCTGCAGTGTTCCTAAGTTTGTTTACAGTTTAGATTCCTGAATCCTGTTATTATAGTTTCTGTATTTCATTCTGCTGTCCCTTTGTTCTGGTCTTCCCCGCATCTCTGTGTTCCTTTGTCTCGTGTTTTGTGTTCAGTTTCCCTTCCAGTTGTTTCCCTGTGTGTTGTGTTTAGTTGTCTGGTTAATCATGTATCCTTAAGTTCCCAGTATCTTTAGAGTTTAGTTCTCCCTGTGTTTTCCCTCAGTGTTCCTTTGTGTAGAGTGTCTTGTGTCTGCCTCCCTATATGATGTGAAGTTTGTGTTTGTTTTCCTCTCTTTTTTTGTCGGTCTTCTGTGGTGTGTGTGTCTTGTGTCCTGCTTTGCTTCCTCTTGTCTGTGTTTGTGTATTTCTGTCCACCTGTGTCTCGTCCTCCCCAGCTGTCTCTCTCTCTCTCTCCCTGATTACCTGGTGTGTGTGTGTGTGTGTGTGTGTGTGTGTGTGTGTGTGTGTGTGTGTGTGTGTGTGTGTGTGTGTGTGTGTGTGTGTGTGTGTGTGTGTGTGTGTCTTTAAGGTCTCAGTGTTCCTTAGTTCATTGTTGCGTTGTCGTCTCTGTTGCTAGTAAGCTGTGTGTACTTTTGTGTGTAGTTTTCCGTCTGTCCAGCATCAAAGCTGTTTGAGTTCAGCTCAGTTTTCACACGTCCTGCATTTGAGGCCAACCCTGCCTGCCACACAGTGACACATAACAAGACCTTGATAAACTATCCATCTGCAGCAAAAGTTTATATTCACTGGCATCACACAATGTCATGCTTAGATTTCTCATTTCTTTCCTTGATGATGAAAATAGATTTTCTCTTTGATAGAGTTAAGTATGTAAACTTCGTGTCATCTTTTAATATGCTGGTGTGTGAGAAACACACGATCACTGTAAAATGCACACCTCTAACTTTAAACCTAAGCAGGTGGGGTTTGATGCATGCAAGTGAACAACAATACGGATGTTTAAAGCTTTCAAGTCATTTATATATATATAGCATGGGAGAGCAAGCTCCAGCAGCAATTCTCTCTCACTCTCGCTATTTCATTAAAGAGTGAAGAAGCGATAATTAAAACAGATGATGAGGAACATCTGCATGAAAACATGCTCACTGTCCTCGCCAGCCATTAGCGTGAGGAAATAGGAGAGATCTATCATATGTTTGTTCTTCATCACCACTGGAAAACTGAGATAAAACCACAAAGCGTAATATGTGAGTGTATTTTCCATGTGCACCAGCTGATTTGAAGCCTTCAGGCAAAATCTAGTTGTGATTATTCTCATTTGAAGTTAGAGCAATTGGCACATCCAGCTAAATGGCAGCCTTCGGGTCTGAAAAATAAAGCTGTCGCTGAAGTGCTAAAAACTGCAGTTCCTTCAATGGCCACTTGAGGCTGGTTCTAAAGATGAGTCAGACTCCCATGTTAAAATGTACAACAGAAATAAACATGTTTACAGCCTGTTAGCTCTCAATAGCCAATTTCCCCTTCAATTTAAATTGTATTAAGGCTTGATTGACAAGTGGGTGCTGACTTGGCTGCTTGCTGTTTGTTCAGATTAATTTAGATACTCCTGTTAGCACACTGTCACATAATATGCTGTGCACACTTTGTGTCTACTTGTACGTTATGTAAATTCAGCAGTTTCTCAAAGCAAACATGGGTTTGTGCTCTTACAGGAAAAAATAAGTGCGAGGTTTGACAGTTATTGTCGTGCTAGCTGCCACGCCATGACCACTCCTAATGATGATGACAGTTCAACCTGCATAAACGCTGCACAACACCACAAGTAGTGTGAATGCATGCAAGTGGTTAGCTAGCTGAGCTCTATCAAGATACTTTCACCTGCTCCCTGATTTCCAAAGGGGCACCGGGGTTTGATCTGGCACAGATGCAACTCTCCCATTTATCTGGGTGCAGGGACCAGATAAAAACTACATTTTTCAACATGCAATGTAGAACAATAGGCTTCAATATGCGTTATGTGAGATCTTTGCCAAATATGCTCTGCTGTTCTTGTCATTATTGTAGAACTCACATTGTATCTCCTCATTTTTCATGAAACGCACCCACAGTTGTTTGGAACAGACCCTTCCAACCCTCAGGCTCCACAGACTTTTGGATACCTCAAAACAGTTAACACAGTGGGCCATCATAACAGCCTTCAATCCGCCAGAAGATGCATGCTGGGTTAAAGAGGCAACCAGGCAGTGCGAGAAGTCGCATCATAACATGTGTTCATACCTGATTAACTGCCAGGCTGAGCTGATTGACAACTGCTGCAGAGTTGTGCTTTCAAACTCAAATATGAAACAGACTGAGCTCAGCTCGCTGCTGTGATGCTGTTTGCACAAGTTAAAAATAAGACAGCTGGGTGATTTCATCACTTGAAGGTTCATCTTGACTCGTATAAAAAAACACTGAATGCAAGCAGTTAATGTGAATTTCTGTATTTAGATTTGCCAGCAGGTTTGCAATGTTCCTCACTTCATGCAAACACAAACTGATAGCAGACCGATTCGGTCTCATTGCAGTTTTATCACCGATACATAATTGTCACTTTGAAGGTGACGGGTGGTCACAGGCCTGGTCCCTGTCTTCAGAACAACCATGTTAAAGGTGGTGAGATTGCAGACTCGCTGCACACGGTCGGAATAGTTTTGATGGTGCAACGGTCTCCAACCGCTGCTTTCTGACATGTGACTGTGATACACTGAAAGTATCCTGATATTAGCATTTATTTCAGAGGAAAAATGTACCTCAGACCAGTGGCTAAAAGGATTAATCATAATTGAAAGACAAATTTTTACCACATAAATCTGTCCATCAAAGAGGAAGCAGCAGTTTTGATTCTGTCAAAGAGCCTCACGTTAAATCCTCTTTATTTCCCTTTTTAACTTCTGTTTTGCACGTGTTTCCTCAAATATCTCTTAACTTTACACCCCAGGCTCATACAGAGCACTATCTACAGAGAGCTTAGGTATTTTTTAACACCCACGAACCATTAGTAACCCACTAAGAGTTGGTTTGTGAATGTGCCCAAGGCTATCCAAATATCAGCATCACTAATCTGTATTCATACCTCAGCTCTCTGACATTTATCACCAGGTGCTTGTACTTGATTAGAAACATCTTCATCCATGTAAAGGTTGAAAACACTTCGGCTATCTTTAGAATGAGGACTTCAAAACAACATCAGAGTGTTGGAGATTATACAGAAGAGGTCGTAGGAGACACTAAAGCATCCTCGGGAATGTTTGCACATGCCTTGGTAACACCTCCCTGACAGCAGCAGCGATTAACTCAGCAGTGCAGTTGGGCCACTCGGTAAAAAGCCCTTTATAAAATAATCCTTTAAGCTGTTTGCAGTATGTGCAGCTGATTCTAGAGTTTATCGAGTATCACAAACTCACTGCAGGTACCTTAATGTAAGATTACACTTAAACATCTGTAATTTGGCTTCACTTAAAGCAGCCCACTGTAGTTACATTTCTTGTCCTTTGGTCTGTGATTACGGAGGAAGGCGCTCAGACAGTCCGCAGCAAACCCAGCCGATAGATATCAGTGTGTGTGTGTGTGTGTGTGTGTCAGAGAGAGAGCTCCCAGCAGGAGTGTTTCCGGCTCTAAAACTGCTCCACCAACAGGTTTCACAGAAGTGTGTGTGTGTGTGTCTGTGCATGTGTTGTTTCTCAGTGCTGCTACCTCCCAGTTCAGCAGCAGCGATAACGCTCAGATCATGTGATGAGTGACAGCTGCTGAACTGCACTGATGTCCTGTTTCGCTCAGGTGATTGACAGTTTCGGCAGGAGATCAGACCGACTTTTGTGCGCGTGATGGAACTACAACAAAATGTACAAACTGAAGCGTGAGGTGCTGCCTGAAGCTTTTAGCACAGAAAAAAAACAGGATTTTGCATTTTATTTCATTAAAAATATTTTTATTGTATTAATTAATTAACTTGCATAATCTCCTCTGTCCTCCACCCTCCTAGGAATTAATCTTGGTGCACCATCTTTAAGAGTGTCGCAATTCCATATACTGTATATAAAAGATGGATGTAGCTGCTGTGACATCACTCATTGAATTCTGTATTCCACATTTTGTATTTGTAGCTTCAGAATTTGTCTTTTAGCTGTCGCCATGCTGGGTTTTTTTTGTTTATAAGACAGAAGTGACTATATTTGTTGAGTGGGAGGAGTCTCGAGAAATGAGCTAATGCTAGCAAGCTTGGTTAACTGTGAGGTCCAAAGCAAAGTCGTCCTAGAAGCAAGTCTCACCACTTGGAAAGCATCTTGAACTCCATGTTTCAAAGACAAGCAAATTGTACTTTTTGGGGAAAAAATTGTAAATCGGTTAGAATGCTTATTTTCTTTCCTCCTGATTGTGAAGACCAGAGATTTTTATATTTTTTAAACAACAAAAGTGACATATTCTGATAGCACAGAGACAGACACCTACTAAGTAGTACAAAAAGTACAAAAATGCAATCCAATACCCAGAAATTCCATAATAAAAGATCCAGTTCAGTCACAGCTGGGGGTCTTCCTGCAACAGCATGAGTGAGATGACCAGAATAAAAACACATTGGCTGTGAAGTGTAATTTCTCACCTGTCAGAAATCACTTTTCAGATTTTTCTGAGGACAAACCATTGTGTGATTACAATAATGCAAAGGGTGCTTGTGCTGTCTGCGATGAAACTTGATGATGTGCTCTGTGTTAAAGGGTTAATAAAAGCAGCTGTGCTCATAATTTTAAGCCTCAATATTCAAATGGTTGAGTTAGGTGCGTAAGTGTATCCAACAAGAAAGTTTTTAGTATAAAGGAACTGTGGTGAGCTGGTAGAGATGATGTGTATTCATAAGCTGTGTTAGATGACTATTCAAACTATCTACTCATCATCATTTGCTGGCGTGATAAATCTGAGGTTTAATATTCATCATCTTCACATTCTTCTCATAACTTCAATTAAAAGTAAATGTGTAACTTGTCATGAACACTTGTGCCTGTTTGACAGAGAAAATAAAGTGGAGCAAAAGTCTGAAACAAAGAGCAGACGGATGATGCGTCTGTGTCATATGTCATGTTTAATCGATATCACTGTCACAGCTCTGAAGCGTGAATGTCTCATTTTGTCAGATGTTTGTTGACTCCATTCTTCTCTCTTCATGTCGCTGCCTTGTCTTCTCCACAGAGTAGATGAGGAGAGGAAGGAGGGATTTGCCTGCTTGTACATTTGTGTGCTTCTTGTGTTTGTTTTTGGCACTTGTTTGTTTCCTTGTGCATTTCATGGTTTTTTTACTTCCTTCCTTTCGTCTTTTTCCCACCGTTATGATTGTGCTTGTCACTCTCATTAGCTTCACTTGTGTTCACTTAACTTGTTCTGTGTGTTTACAGTCCTGTTTCTGTGTTTTGTCAGGCTGTTTTTTTGTTTGTTTGTTTTTGTTCTTTTCTGATTGACTTTTGTTTGGGCTGCTTTGGATTTTTATGATGCCAATTCTCAGTAATGCTCTTTGTTTAACCGTAAGTGCCATTAAAGTGGCTCTATTATGTTTTGGGGTGTTTTGCGCTAAAAAATAAGGAAACACTTCAAACACTCACCAACTATTAACTAATCGGTATTGAAACTATGAAAACATGAACGTTCTCCATTTCCAGTTTGTGGTTCCAGTGGTTACTGATTGTTTGCAGACAAGCTGGCTTCTTCCTTCTTAGCCTTGAGGCGACTGTTCATTGTCATTTGGCGCTATATAAATAAAATTGAATTGAATTGAAAATTCCAATCTGCTATCTGCTAATGGCTCAAACAACAACAAGGTGGTTTTTGGTGCAGAACTATCTTTGTGACCAGATTCAGCCAGCAACCATTCACCAACCAACAGGGGATAACCCTAACCCTAACCGAGTCTTTAGGCCTAACATGTGAGAAGGTCAACTTTTGTGCTGTGACATTAAAGGTACAAAATTGTCACCAAAGGTTTGAGACTGGTCTGGTTAAATGGTTAAGATGGTTAAATGATTAAAATGAGTACCCACTGCAGTAATGACATTGTTACTTTACTGGGTTATATGTGGCAAAGAGTTGGATATGAATTGGTTTGGAGAGGGTTCGAAATGGAAGCACTCAACTGTTGGTCACAGCAGTGCAAACTTCATGTAGCCCTTTGTTAATTTCCTGCCCTCTTTATGCTTGATGTATTATTTTGTTTCTAGCCTTTCATTCTTTCTTTCTTTCTTTCTTTCTTTCTTTCTTTCTTTGAGAAAATAATCTCTCCCTGGTTTTTCTGGTTGTCCTCAAGGGATCCTCTGATGAAGGTTGCTGCAGCTGAAATGCCAAAAGTTTGTGATTTTAAATTTAAGACCTGAACTCTTCACTCATTCGCTGCAGAGGAATGCCTCATTCTGAAAAAAAAACCCCAGTTTCTTCACCCAAAGGAACTTTTCCATCTTTCTCTACATCTTCTCTGTGCTTTTCATTTTCTTCACCTTCTTCCCTGATCTCTCTCTCTTGGACTGCATGTCTCTCTCTCTCTCTCTCTCTCTCTCTCTCTCTCTCTCTCTCTCTCTCTCTCTCTCTCACACAGATATATGTGGAGTTATATCTGGAAAACTCCATATATCCATGTTTTGTTGATAAAAGCCTCCTTTGGCACATAGTTAAATTGACTCATGAGTTTAATTTTAACCTGAAATGGGATCCGTGCTGATGCCAGCAGTCATTCTGTCACAGCGATCGCCTCCTTTTATTTAAGTGGTGGAATCTCGCTGAGAGTTTATTAATGGAGGAAAACATTCAGCATATGTTGAAAAGCCCTAATGTGGTGTTGTTGTTGTCACGATTGGTTTACAGACTTGTTGGCCGTGCCCAAACACCCCTATGCCGCCATGGAGAACTGGGGGCTGAGCGTCTTCGTGGAGCAGAAGATCCTGTTGGACGCAGAGGTGTCGTCATCATCCTATCAGATGGAACTCACCATGGTGGTTGTCCACGAGATCTGTCACCAGGTAGGCGACATGCCTGATGGCTCGGACCTCATACTACCTTCTATCAGAGATTGCAAATACACTGTAGTAATAATGTCGTCTAAGAAATGTATTATTCAAACCTTCAGATGTCATAGGGCTGGATGTAACTGATTTCTTGGTTCACGAATACTTGCTGACTATGCTGATCAGTATTGCTTACATGGATGAAATGATCATTTTAGATACTTTAAGTCTGTCTAGATAACTTTTTGTACAAATGGTGCAGAAACAATACATCTGTGAACCACATAAATCACATTTTCCTACTCTGTAGACTACATAATCCATCATAACTATGGTAATTTCAATGTAGCATTACCTGCTCATCCTCCTAAAGATGTATCCTAACAATGTTTGATGTCCCCACCATCTGTTCCACATCTTCTCCTTAAAAAAAAACTCAGCTCCAAAGCCTCAGCTACACTCATTATCTTCACGGCTTAAAAAACTTTCAATCTTTTTACGTCACTGAAACAAACTAAGATCAACTAGAGACAATGGATGAGAAGAGATCATTTGCATACAGTGTAAGTAATGTGCACATTCAAGGGAGAGATTATACAAATCTCATCCAAAATTTATAATATTTCAGCTGACAGGAGGAACTTTTTCTCTAATTTAACAGTAATAAACAGAAAGAACATGATATTTGGGATCACGCAATTCTGGTTTCAGAAAGTTCAGGGGATCCTGACTGTATGAGTCATCAAACTTTTCTGAACGGGGAATAAATACAACGGACAGCCTCTGTATAAATTCAATAGAAACATGGATAGATTCACTCTGGCTGACAGAGCGGAGTTTGAAGACATGCCCACTCAAATTAACCATGTCTCACACTGAATATGTGGGCTGCACACTTTTTCTTGAAGCTGTAATTAATGCAACCTCATGTGAAAATGGAGCACAAGTACATGAAGTGTACTTGTGCTTATGAAGAAATCTCCATCAGCTGATAAAACATGAACAGCAGGTGGTGACCATTCTGAGACAAACTGAGTTCATTCGTTCCTTTAAATGTTGGCAGACACTGAACAGAATTTTCTTTCATTTGTATTCGTCACATATCTGTTCGTTAGTCTCTGATTCTGCTATAATGTGGTATTTTGTTTACTTGTCACATAAGCCATAGATTCATGTTGACAGAAGCGGCCTGTGCTGGATCGCTTGCCTCAGTGAAATAAAACGGAACCACCAGGCTCAAACTGGTGCCTTGTGAGTCAGGTTAACCTGTTAGCACACATTTATAATAATCTGATCTGCAAAAGACAGCCACAGCTGCTGGAAGTAATAACGTGTGCAGACTGGTCAGTAATTGGTAGCTCACATCTGGAAAAACAACATCAAATGTCACAACACCTGGGGAGGGCCCAGTGTGTCTCATATGCAAACAGGGACACTTCTAACACTGAAATACTAATAAAGCAAATGAACTCAGTTGATCACAGAATGGTCACCACCTGCTGTTCATTTATTATGATAAGAATGTATTGTAATAATAATTCCTAGAACTTCCCATTCTTCATTAGATTCAGTTTGTCTTTTTTTGTTGTTGGTTATGAGGATTGCAAGAATTTCTACCCACCATGAATCTCCTTTCAGTCCACACTACTATAAGAAAAATATTTATTTTTCCCGTTTTTTTGACCTTCTCATCCTTCTGTGTGCATAGATAGAAAGCCTGTGGCAGCATCTATGACAACCGATAAGAGATTAAGTCAGACATGGTCTGAAATGAAGAGCTGAGGTAGAGGTGGGTTGCAAAGTGGCTTGTTCCTCAGTGGGTGTGTCACCGAGTGGAAAAAACAATTAGAGACCTGAACTGGTAGGTGGTGTACCAGGGGGGCTTCTGCTTAGGACTGCACTTCCTCCTCACAGTCACTCAGCAAGCCTGATTTCCCGGCTGCTCGGGATCTGCTGGGGAAGAGCTAACGGTGGCTATGCTACAGGGGTCTGGCTAGCAATAGGCCGGGTCCAGAAACATGCAGTTAATGGGGTTAGGTTAATTGGTGATTCTAAATTGCCCATAAGTGTGAATAGTTGGCTGTCTCTCTGTGTTAGCCTTGAGGCAGGCTGGAAACCTGTCCTGTACCCTGCCTCTTGCACTGTGGCAGATGGGATAGGCTCCACCCCAACCCCCACCTCGGCGACCCTGAAAAGGATAAGCAGAAGAGGATGAATGGATGGATGGATGGATATTAAAATCGGTTTCAACAGAGCAACTACAAACAAATTAAAGTGAATTTAAAAAGAACAAATAGGTTCTGGTCGTGGAACGCAGGACCAGCTCTTCATCCTCTCAAGGATATTCGTGTGTGCATGGGAGTTTGCCCATCCAGTCTACATGTGCTTTGTGGGCTTGGAGAAGGCATTCGACCGTGTCCCTCGGGGTATCCTGTGGGAGGTCCTGTGACAATATGGGGTGTCTGGCCCATTGCTGTGGGCCATTCAGTCCCTGTACAACCACAGCGAGTGTTTGGTCCATATTGCCAGCCATAAGTTAAACTCGTTTCCTGTGGGTGTTGGACTTCGCCAGGGCTGCCCTTTGTCACTGATTCTGTTCATAATTTTTATGGACAGAATTTCTAGGCATACCAATGTGGTGGAATCTCATCTCTGCTCTGTGTGGATGATGCGGTCCTGTTGGCGTCATCAGGGGGTGGCCTCCAGCTCGCAGTGGAACGGTTCGCAGCTGAGTGTGAAGCATCTGGCATGAGAATCAGCACCTTTAAGTCTGAGGCCATGGTCCTCAACCAGAAAAGGATGGAGTGCCCTCTCCAGCTCAGGGACGAGTTCCTGCCCCAGGTGGAGGAGTTTAAATATCTCAGGGTCTTGTTCACGAGTGATGGGAGAAGGGAATGGGAGATCGACAGATGGAATGGGACTGCGTCTGCAGTGATGCGGACGCTGCACTGGTCTGTCGTGGTAAAGAGGCAGCTGAGCGTAAAAGTGAAGCTCTTGATTTACCAGTCGATCTACGTCCCTACCCTCACCTATGGTCACGAGCTTTGGGTAGTGACCGAAAGAATAAGCTTGTGAATACAAGCGGCAGAAATGAGCTTCCTCCGAAGGGTGGCTGGCCTTTCCCTATAGAGATAGGGTGAGGAGTGCGGCCATCCGGGAGGGGCTCAGAGTAGAGTTGCTGCTCCTCCACATCGAGAGGAGCCAGTTGAGGTGGCTCAGGCATCTGACTAGGATGCCTCCTGGGTGCCTCTTGGGTGAGATGTTCCAGGTATGTCCTACCGGGAGAACGCCCCGGGGTAGAGCCAGGACACACTGGAGAGATTATATCTCTCGATTGGCCTTGGGGTCCCTTCGGATCAGCTGGTGGAGGTGGCTGGGGAGAGGGAGGTCTGGGCTTCTCTGCTTAGGCTGCTGCCCCCGCGACCCGGCCCCGGATAAGCGGAAGAAAATGGATGGATGGATGCAAATTAAACAAAGTGAAAATCTACAAGGACTATTCCTGTAAAATTAAATACTGTCCAAAGCTGCCTTGTTGGAGTTTTGTGCTTTTCGAGTGTTTCTTGTTTAAATATATAAAGAGATTTTTACTGAAATGAAGATGGTAAACCTGCAGAGCGACAATAACTGCTTTAGCAAAGAATTTTTAATATTTCCTTTCCTTTCTTATGACTTCACGGATATCCAGATGCACATTAAAAACTTCTTATAACTTTTAAAATTTGCAGAGGAAAACAGGTTGTTTGTGTGTATGAGACTTCTTATAGTTTATGTATCTGTGTTTTTCTGAAAGCAGCTCAGGGTTGAGCTTGGAGGTCTTGGACGTTTCTCACTGCACTCATATAGGCATGTCGGCACACCAGCGTGAGGCTTTAAATAATATTCATGAGATGAAAATGTTCCTTCAGAGAAAGTGACCCACCTACAGAGGCTAAATTTGTTGATATGATATCTTGCTGAGACTAGAACACACCCCTGTGGCTCAGCCTGAACCTGTGAGCTGCTCTGATGTGACTGGTGGCCTTTTATACTCAATTGCATTATTTTGATGTGAAAAAGGAAAAAAAAAAAAAAGAATAGTAAACGTTGACATGAAACCAGGGTAAAATTAATACATTTTCCTCTAACAGATGCAAATTATCTGGTTATGAACACACTGAATGTGACAGAAGTCAAAACGGCTTCAACTGCAACACCACTGAGCTCTGTGTTTGTGTGTTTGTGTGTCTGTTACAAATTTCCTCAGGCAACAACAAAAGCAGAGAGGATGATCTTGTTTTTACAGTATGACATCAAATACGTGACGAGCAGACAAACACGATGAAGCAGAAGGAAATTTAAAGGTTTTAGTCAGAAGAGAGAAAGCGGGCGGGAGTGTGACCAGGCGAGCAAGCTTAAACAGCAAAGACAGACATAGTATGAGAAGTAGAGAGAGAAGAAAGTAGAGCGTAGGAGACGGAGAAACAAAGAGGCAAAGAAACAAAGTGATGGAGGGAGAGAATGGAAACGACATCCGTTAAGGAAGAATAAAGGATATGAAAAGATGAACAAAGACAGAAAGAGAGCAGAGCTCTGTAAAAAATACCCCAAACATTCCCCCTTATTCACATTTACCAGTGAGCTTTGCAAACATGCAACATTTGCTGTTTATACACTCAGCATCCAGGATCTGTTCTCATCAAAATAACTAAGGATATATACATCATTGAATAATGATCAATAATTAGTCATTTACACTAATCCTGGGAACCATTTAAACTTAAAGAATTAACTGATGAGATTCCACCTTTGTAACAGTCCATCCATCCATCCATCCATCCATCCATCTTCTTCCACTTATCTGGGGCTGGGTCGTGGGGGCAGCAGCCTAAGCAGAGAAGTCCAGACTTCCCTCTTCATAGTCACCTCCTCCAGCTCATCCGGGGACATTGAGGTGATCCCAGGCCAGCTGAGAGATAAAATCTCTCCATCCAGCAGGACGTGCCCGCAACACCTCACTCAAAATGTTCCATCCATCCATTTTCCTCTGTTTGTCTGACTCAGGGTGGCAGGGTGGGAGCTGTCATAGGGGGAAAGGTGGAGTACGCCCTGGACATGTCATCAGCCTATTGCAGGGCCAACATGGAGAGACACACAACCACTCATGCTCACTTTCACACCTTTGGCCAGTTTAGAATAGCATATCTTTGGACTGTGGGAGGAAGCCGGAGTACTCCTACCAGAGTTCAAACCCAGGACCTTCTTCCTGTGAGACAACAGCGCTAACCTCTACACCACTGTTCCAGTTATGTTCCAATTAGTTCATTTATATGGTGCCAATTCACAGCAGTAGTCATCCCAAAGCTGTTTTGTATTGTCACTGACTTTGTTAGTCATTATCAACTCTAAAGACTGATTTATTAACTTACCACCGCTGGCCTGTCACTAACTCAGTGGCTGGCTTTGACAGGTATACACACACTCCATCTTTATTGTTGCAGGCTCTTCACCTGTCTTGGCTGGAACCTCCTGGACTGTTAAACCCTCAGAGGTCTAAGTCATCATAGATGATAACCCCAACCGTATGTTTCAGGAAAAGGAAAAACACAGCTTTATTTTCTTTGTTGCCTGATGGCGAGAACTTGAGAGAGCAATTTAATGAGGCTTAGGCTCAGACTGCTGGGAGGGGCTTCTCTGATGCACTGAGCAAACACGATGAAGCAGACTATAAGAACAAGTCCATTTAGCATTTCTTCTTCACTCATCTCTTTGTGTTTATACACCACTACTGTATTTAATTATTAGTAATTATTAAACTCTGGCTCTCTTCCACAGCATGTCTCTCTCCCCTCACCCCCAGCTGGTCGGGGCAGATGACTGCCCCTCCCTGAGCCTGGATCTGCTGGAGGTTTCTTCCTGTTAAAAGGGAGTTTTTCATAGGAGTTTATCTCTAATATTGGAGGGTCTTACAATATAAAGCACTTTGAGGCAACTCCTGTTGTGAATTGGTGCTATATAAATAAAATTGTATTAAATTGGGGAAAAACAGCTAGAGTTAGAGTTGGGGCTGTCTTTACTGTTGATGCAGATCTTAGGATGCCTAGTTGATAGCTTTGCTGTCTGTTTTTACGTACAGTATGAGCACACAACAGGAACATTTGCTTCTGATGTCTTCCAGTTTCTGAAAATATACCATTTGGTTTATTTGAGGGTGCTGCCTGAGTGTGCAAGCGGCAGGAAAAAGGGCACCCAGCCGTAAATACACCAGATTACCTGTGCTACTACCTGGCGTACACGGGTACAAATCGGCACAGATTGGTCCAACTGGCCATCACACGGGCTTTGTGCTGAGAGCTGCCACGTTAAAAATGTCTGATCTTGCTGCACTGGAAATTTGCATTATTCCAGGCACCCCCTCCAGGTTATGCACACAAAACAGAGAGTAAAATCTGATGAGTTGGGGATGACTCGCTGCCACTCAAAAATAAGTAAATGAACTTAATATGGTATATGCAGTAAAGGAGCTCTACTTTATGTTAAGCTAATGCACTTTCAACAAGCTTAGTTTAGAGAACTGAAATTATAAACATATTAAAACTTCGCTGTGAACAGCCAGAACTTAACACAAAACTCTTAACACAAGCTGTTACTGTAACACCGGTGCTACCTGTGAGTTCACCTCACGCATATACAATCAGGGCCAGGCTCGGCAGCAGGACACGCACGTTTAAACAACACAAAAGCGTGTGCTTCACTGAGGTTTGCTCCGAGCGCACTCACCTTAAACAGTAACTTGGGTTTTCTGTGTGCAGCAGCAGCAGCTGTGGGACTCCCGTGTGCGTGTCCTCCGTGGTCCCAGCACACTGCAGAATAAGAGAAGTTCATCAGTAAATGCACAGCTGGTGTGCCAATCACTTCACCTGGCACTGCTTAAAGTAAAAAATATATGTATATTAAGAGTCTCATGAGTCAATGTGCTTGTAATTTCAGACGTGTTCCTTCGTACAAATGATGAATTTAAACAAGTATGCACAGATTTAGTCCTGAGCATGCAGGCGAAATGTGCAGATAACTCAATATAAGCAAACTCAAACAGTTTAATGCATTTAAATGAAGTTGCTGTATTTACAGCGCAAGGCTGTGCATGGGTTGTTATCTGTTCCAACATTCACACTAAAGGGCACAGATTTAAAATGTGGTGACTACTGCTGCGCTTCATACATTTAGGATAGCTACACTGTGGTTAGTGCGCTGCTCTCTGAAGCATTATTATATGCTGTAGCATTAAAATGTAATATAAAGCATGCATTTATTTATTTTTGTGAATATGACCTTAAGTAATCCATAAATCCACCTCTAGGCCCAGTACATTGGAGATAAATAGTATTTCATGGATAATTAAATGCCTCAAACTTGCCTTCTCTTTATTGGAGTGGCAGCAGAAATATTTGAAAATCTCAAAACCGAATAGTTAAAATATGTTTTGATTTTGATGATGAAAACAAAAGGCTCCACTATAAATATTGCGGTGCCTCTGCCTGATGGGGGAATGGTCTGTTTCCATTTAATTTCCTTCAGGATGTGGCCTCATACCAGCATTTCTCTGTGCTGAGTCTTGATGAACGCTGCCTTCAGGCTACTCCTGGTGTGGAGCACAGAAACAGCCTGAATAACAATGTTAAGCAGTAATGTGTGGTGTTGTACAGTATACTAAGTCGTAAATATTATTGGACATGTCATCAAAAATGTAGTAATGGTGTTTTTGTTTGGTTTTGGCTCTTTTTCATTTTTGTTTTTGTCTCTTTTGTCTGGTTTGTTAGTTTAAAGCAGCGAGTGTGAAGAAAGGAAAATGATAAAGTAATGTTTTGTCTGCAGCTTTGCACTCTGTTTCATCCTGGAGCCATTTATCTCTCTCAAACACATGCAAATACACGGAGAGACTCACAAAAGGAGAGAGAAAGTTGTCTGAAGCTTTCAATAATCAGCTGGTTCAGGTGGAAAGAGTTTAACTGGGAAACAGAAACAGACTTTTAGTGGAAATCCTGTTCAGAGAAGGTTTAGCTGTGATGACTGTGCGTGTACTCACTGCGTGCAGAGAATAAATGTCTTATTTCAATCACGGTTAATTATTTGCTCTTTTTTAAAGAAAATAATTATCTTTCAGGGCTGTACCTGAGGATGAGCTGATAAATTATAAAGTATAAAACACTAAATTCCAGCTGCAGACTTGTTACAGTGCCATTGAACTTTTTGGCATCCTTTTTGTCTTCTGTCCCAAAATCCGCATCGAAATTGTTCCTCATCTAAAACTCATAAAAGGTCACCGTGTAATGAACACTGAAGCTTTAGCCTGTTAGCATTCACACAAATGAATCTATAATACATCAAATCTCAGTTTGTCTGTGAACTCCTCCTACACAATCAGCAACTGACCAACCCAGCTTGGCACAGAGGAACATCTTAGGCCCTGCTTCTATCACTTCATCATGTTGCCCAGCAGTCACCTGCCAACAGGCTGAAACGAGCTTGTGCACTTACGTCGTATAAAATCAGTTCCTAACATCTCATTTAAACCCACAGAAGTTTTTAAAGCTTTATTTCTGATGCTAAACTGCAAAGAGAAATTATGACAGGAATAAATGGGGGGGGGGGGGGGGGGGGGGGGGGGGTCACAGGATGTGCTGCGTGTGTGTCCAATTCTATTAATTCCCAGCTTGATAGAAAATAATAAATTCAAATGAACAACAATATTAGAAACATTAGAAAATTATATTATCATTATCATCATCATCATCATCTTCTTTATTATCATCTATGGATATTTATACAGAGGGTCATACATTTATAAATGAGGTTATATAAAGTATATGATTTATATCCACATCATTGAATCAGCAGAAAAATTCAATTAAGCATGATATAACATCATGTCATGATGTTGCCTAGCAACCACCTAATAATGGAGTACAATCACATTTATATAGTACAGCAGGGAGCGGTGATTCTGTTGGGGTGAAAATCCACAGGTGGGGCCCTCCAACCAGCATTTATCCCCACATGTTATAAATAATGTGACGACCACAGTCTATAAAACAACACTTACTATTATTGTGACTGTAGAAATGGCAGAGAGTTCACTTTGGTAACGATGCCCGAGACCGAGCTGGCTGCTTCTGAAGTGTTAATACTGCAGCTTCCAGCTTCACCTTCCTTCAGCCTGCGAGCTGCATTAACGAGTCGACTGCTGGTGTCCACATTTGTTCCTCCAATCAGATCTTGGGGACAGATTGTTTACACTCTTACTTACAGGTGATCGACACAGGTTGCCACAAGATCCTTAAAATGATCATCACTGCCTGCAGAAACGCGTCCCCGTGAAGTGCCAGCACACAGTATGCTGTGCCACATGTCCACTGACTGCTGTCTGCTCTCCCACACGCTGTTCAGGCAGCAGCAGCAAAGATTCAGCTTCCATCACTCTGGGTTTGATGTTTCATGTGTTTGTGTTGTGAGTGAAGCAAAAGACCGATTGGAATCACCTTTCACACCTCTTCTAAATATAGTTTGCATCTAATTAAAAAATATATATATAAATCTGTTTTTCTAACAACACAAGAGGAAAAAAGAGTGTAAGTTTCCAGTCTGAACAAAGCCTAAGTCTTTGCCCTCACATGCAGAGAAATAAAAGTTTGTGTGTCTGTGGGTGTGTGTGTTTGAGGATGTATTGTAGCCATCTGTCAGATTAGCCTCCTCTGCTGTCATGTTTTTATGTCCCCCTTTATCAGCCACAATGGAAGTATTTGAGGACTTAAAGACTAAAATGTAATAAAATATGCATCTTATTTTGTATTCTAATCAAAATCTGATGAATGTGTTTAATTTTTTAAAATCTACACTCCACTGAGTTTCTTGCCAAACTGCTCTGTGCACCCACAGTGGCGTGCAGCGTGGTCTCTCTGCAGATCTCTGTTAACTTTAACATGGAGCAGATGATAAAAATTGTGTTGTGGTGTTGACGTCTTGTTAGATATGTGCTGCTGACAGGTTCAGAGTGCATGTGCTGTATGCTGCTGCTGTTCTTAGGTGAACAGATGGACCACATGTGGTTGTGTTCCTCTTTCAGCTGACGGGAATACAGATGGAATCAGACAGAGAATTACACTGATATGCATACAACTCATGTTTAACAATACCTTCAGTGGTATTACCATAATTGGCCAGTAGATGCTGGCTCTAATTTATTTATTTTTTTTGTCTGCACTTCTTTTTGTTTCTCCATCCATCCATTTTTCTACATCTACATATAGAACTGCACCATAATACGTCAAGAAAGTTCTGTTAGCGTAATAATCATTGAAGGATGTTACAACAGGTCTATAAGGATGTGCGTAGCTTCTTAACCGGGTTCTTAACACGCTGGATGTCGTCTGTGGTGGCTGTTGTCACACGTGGCCATCCTTTAGTTTATCCTTTAAGCTAAAGTAGTAGGTTTGGTGCCTGAATTTACCCAAACCTTAGTGATTATGGTGCAACCCACCCCATAAAAAACTCTGGAGCAACAGTGACATAGCAACACATTTAAAGCTGTCCTCCCCCAGAAAATTACCAATTACCAAGTTTTTAAAGTAAACCAAACTCTGGTAGATATTACTAAGACGTGCATGTGTTCAGGTGGTGCAAGTGGAAACTAATTTTAACAGAATGATATCTGATATATATATATATATAACACCTGCATACATGTTAAGCGGTTAACTCAAAACAGCATATTTCCCTAAACCATCAAGTAAAAAGAAACTGATGACATGTTCTCAATGGGCTCCTCATCTTCTTCTCTTCTCATCAAACATTTAATCACTCGCCAGGATTTGGCTTTCAGATTTGGCGCAGGCGCTATCGAGAGCCAGGAGACGTTATTCAGACAGATGGATCAGTATTTGGGGTACACAAAAAGAGCAGTTCATGTTGAAATGATCAGTAATGAATGAGTGATTACAATGTTTGGATCAGAATTAAACAGTAATGAGTCATGAAGAAAGCGGGGAGTGATTAATGGATATTATGAATCAATCATTAACTCATGGTTCACCAGTATACTGCCTCTAAGTTGGTTCCCTTAAGTTACAATATAGTCTGTATTAAGAGTTATTAGGGATGTCCTCATGAATGATGCATCAACTTTATTGTGTGTTAGAGTGTAATTTGCAGGTGTGTATGCAGTAAAACACAGACTAGACTGTAACCACCAAATGGTTAAAGTGATTCTCTCATGCACGCAAACATATGCACACGCAGGGCTGTGTTTGCCAGGAGATGCTCTCAGTTTATTCCTATCAGCTGTCTGTTAATTAAAACAGACAAAGAAAAACACTGGGATGAGATTCAGGAAAACAGATTTACTGTCTCACTCACTCACTGCCGCCCTCCCTCACTTAATTCAACCATATGCAGGAGGAAATAACGCAGTGTGTATTCTGGCGAGCTGACAGCAGAGTCAGTGTTGCATAGCGCGCGATAACTGTACGTGTTAACCTCTTAAAATCCACCAATTCATTGGAAACCCATCCAGGACTAGGATTGCAGGTAGGGATTGGTTCCCTTTTACTGCGTTTGTCTGTTTGAAACAGAAAAGCTGTTAAAACCAAATCACACTTCATTTCAAATGTAACATTGTGTAGTTTCTAAAATGTGCATATTTGGCATAAATCCAGCCCTAACCCTGTTGCCGGTTATCTAATGGCACTGAATTCACTTTACGTATGTCTTAGCTTTAACCACATTTCCATCACACGACGCGATGACTTGACAGCCCAGCTCGAGGTCTCTTCTCCACTCAGGTGCAGGAGGCGCTCGTGCTGATGTCTAAGAGAAGGACAGGACCATCAATCATCTTCTTTACAGCCTACAGGAAACAATTTATGTCTTAAACTTTCAATGTCAACCTTTTTCTTCCCAGCTGTCATGTCATTAATCCTCATAACTGCTACAGGCTACAGCTCCTTCTGCTGGCTGGAGCAGTAAAGTAAGATTCACTGTGAGGTTCATGTGTAAAGAGTAAAGTGACCCAGAATATGAGGAAATGAACAGTCCTGCTCTAATCCACTGGATAGTTTAATGTATGTAATGTACTCAACCCCATTTTCAGGCAATTCTTTGAGGAAAAAGGATCATTGGGATCATTTTGACACTTTATGATTGAGACATCAGTTCATTTTTGTGCTGAGAGACTTCATGTCATCTGTACTGGTTTACTTACACTGGTTTCCAGAATTGATTTTAAGGTTTTTTTTGTTGGTTTTGAAGTTGTTGAATTGGTTGGCGCCTCATTACCTGAGGTGACTGAGGGCTGTTGAGCAGATGCTCTTTGCTGTCCTGCAGTCCAGATTAAAACACTGAGGAAATCGGGACCTTTAACATCTCTGACAACTTTCTTAAAACCTGTTTGAAAACCCATTTTTACTCTTTGGCAGTTTAAAGTAGACCGAGTTCTGATTAACTTTCGCTCATACTGTCTTTTTTTTTTTTTTTTCATTTTCTGTTTTTTAGTGTATTTTATTATTATTTATTATTTATGTAATTGTATCCTTTTAGCTGTAATGCACTTCGGTCGTTAGCTGTCATTTTTAAATGTGCTTAAAAGTAAATGTGATTGGATTTGGCTTGACTTTACTCCCAACAGTAGAGTCCACTTTTGGCACCAAAAGTAAAGTTAATGCCTTTTCTATCTTAATTCTTCCTCTGTGTCTTCTGATTTATGTCATTTCTGACTGTTTCCATGAGGTCTGTCTCTTGGTTTGCACTTTGGACACATTTCAGAGGTTCAGCCTGGTTTCACACATGGTTCTGTGCTGGTTTCAGATGGTTTCAGTTATTTTTGACTTCTTTTTACTGATTTTTAGATTAGTCAGACTGGGTTCTGAACTGAGATCTGAATGGTTTTAAACATGACTGTAGACTTGATTTCAAACTGTTTTCAGGCTTGGTTTTGTACTAATTTGAGACTTTATTTTGGGGGGGTTCACTGTTCTCCTGTGGATTTATTCTGCGGATGCTTCTTCAACTACCGGATGTTGAGATAAGGAATCTTTCGAGTGGGATGGTGAGCTTCAGGAATACTTGTTCTACTTGTGGCTGAAGATAATTCTTGACCCTGGCTGAACGTTCAGCTCATTGAGAAGATCAGGCACCTTCCTGAGTGGGTATTGGATAAAAAGGTCATCGTACTGTAATGGTGGCTGATAAGATCACTTTTGGACCAATCAATGGCTGGAGATTTAATACCATAAACAAACAGTCCACAGTACACATTATGGGAAGTCTAGTGGCAGAGTTTAATTCCACATAAATTAACCACACTAGAAAAAATTGTTTTCTTTAAACAGAAGAATCAGGCTATAGGTGTGAGAGTCCCCTTTTATTTAAAATATAGACAATAGAACAATAATTCTGACACATTACTAAATATAAATCTCAATGACTTTGAGAAGGCCTTCGACAGCTTTAGTAGGAACACCGTCTGTGGTCCTGTAAAACGTTATGGCCTCTGTGGGAAGTTCACGCGCTTCATAAAGAACTCTTATAACAAGATTACTGCATGTTTCTGCTTATCAGGAAGCCTCAGAGTCCAAACTGGGCCAAACGAGGCTTTTGGTTCAGACCGTTTACTGAATTCATTACAAAAGAAATAGTAAGGAGGTGCTGTGTGGACCTGCTGGCTGCAGCTACAGATGATTTTGACTTTGCCGATGACCTTTCACTTCACTCACGCGTTTTGAACAATTAGAACAACTAACAGGAACTACCAGAAACATCTACAGTAAGTGTAATTGTGAGACAGTCTGCATTGACAATAGTTCCACTGGATGTTGGATGGCATTCAAGAAGAGTCAGTCCACCTCTGTGGGTCCAAGACATGGAGAATAACCAAGAGGACAGATTATGATGATAAAGAATGAGGCAATGCTGGAACAGACTGATTAAAAAACTTGAGAAGCAGATATTAAAGAAGAAAAAACTGCAAACATCATCATTAAACAGGCACTGAAATGGATCCCCCTCCCCCAAAGAAAATGAAGGAACAGTAGACCACCGAGCACCTGCTTCAGCCCTACAGGACCCTCGAAACAATGCAGAGGACAGCAGCAGGGCAGGAGTGAAGTAATGGATGACCTATCCTCCTCTTAGGTCCAAAAGCCATGTCAAGTTACTGTGCAATGTTTTCCACAGCCTCCTTTCTCACACAGGTCTCTGGACTCGAGGTGGTTCTCCTGCACAATTATGAAGTCTGATTATTAACATTAAACAACATAAAAAGGCAACAAAATAACAAAAAGTTAAAAACATCCCTGCTCGATTTTACTCTGTGATCAACTGTGTGTGTGTGTGTGTGTGTGTGTGTGTGTGTGTGTGTGTGTGTGTGTGTGTGTGTGTGTGTGTGTGTGTGTGTGTGTGTGTGTGTGTGTGTTTAAGGTGTCGGGCTGTATATTTTTCTCCACAGCGTTTGGGTTCAAAGTGGATAATTTATTACTGCAGTGTTTGCATACAGTTCATTACAATACAAGGAGCCATAAATCATCTCATTGTTTGCTCTCGCTTTACCCGTCTCACTCTTTCTGTTTCCTTTATTCTTTATTCTTACTGCTCCCCTTCCTTCCTTCCTTCCTTCCTTCCTCTGTCTGCGATTTTAAATTTATATTTTTCTCACACTGACACTCGGTTTTCCTTGTCCATCATTTCAGTCTGGAGTCACAGAACTATTTCTTTCATCTACAGTTGTTTTCAGTCTGCTTTGACCTTTAACCCCTGACCTCCTGACCATCAGTTGTAATGCTGCTGATGTGGGAAGTTTGTGAAAGTTTTTAAGCCTAAAAAAATCGAGTGTTCTTGACAAGTCATCTCAGCCCCAGTCGCTGCAGCTGATACACCAGCTGTTTGCTCAGCTCACACCCTTATTTGCTTCCAGTTGGCATGCCTCTTATAGGGTGTGATGCTCAAATTGCTTTAGCCTCCCTAGGGTGGTGACTGCAGGAAAAAAAAAAGGTTGCATCACCAAAAAGAATTAATAGGTGCTTTCTTAGCTAGATATAACCCACAGTTACATTTTAATGTTACGAGACCTCTGTGCCAAAAACTGCTGCTCACTCGATGGACTCTTTGGACTGGATCCAGAAGTAGTCAGTAAACAGACTCCATGCTAAAAAAAAAATTTGCATGTAAATAACACAAAAATGGTTCTGGTCTTTCTAACTTATTGGACTGGGGTGCATGATTGAGTCACTGAGATCCCAAAGGAAATGTAGACATCCGTTAGCTTGCAAAACACAAAACATCAAACCCAGCATATCCACAGATACAGCTGTAAGTCTGCACAAAAGCATGGTGCTGTACTGGAATCTGTGCATAGTGTGCTATGTGGGCTACAATACAGACAGGAGTCTCAGTGCTGGCTTTCAGAAAGCAATGCCAACAAATTTGAAGAGCTGAATGAAGCTAAAGCTGAAAGCTGCCTGCACAGCACCCAATTAGCCCTCCCATCCACACTTGCAGAATAATGATGCGGCTCGCTGTGCGATTAATTGTATTAACAGACCATCCAAGAAGTCTGTGCTCCAGTTCTAATGAGTGAAATACTCATATTTGATTGGTCTGTTACTTGGTGCTAATTAGCAGGTGTCTGTGCTGCACTCATAGAGTTTGCTAACCAAACATGCACGAGCTGATATCTCCACCCTACAAATATGGTCCGAAAACCCGGCAGCCAGAATGCGAATGCTGACTCTTCAAAATCAGGCTTCATTCCTTCATCAGGTCACGTGAAAAGAAAAAATTCCACACTCAATCCTAAAAAAGTGTGAACCTGTGACACAGTCAGTGTCTGAAAAAGTTTGGAGGGGGAATCACCAAAGTCTGAATAGTTTTTGATGTGGTGTCAGAACTTTCTTCAAAAAAAGCTTTGTTGTGGTACAAATTTCTTTCTTTTTTTTTTTTTTTGCACAGCATATCAGCTTCTTCCAGGATATTTATTAAAACATAATTAACGACACATTCGTGAAATGTTTTTTTTTTTTTTTGTGAAATCTGAACCAAACTAGTGAGGAAAATATTTTCTTCAGATGCTTTGTTAATCTGTCTGCCCACAGCCTCCTGTGCTGTTCCACTACCGAAGGACAGGAGGGTTTAATCAATAATCATGTGTGAGAGGAATGCAGCTAAATTTGGCTGTGTTTGTGTGCGTGTGTGTGCGTGTGTGCGCGTGTGTGTGGGTGTGCGCTGCCTCCTCCTCATGTCCGAGGCTAATTAACAGACCATAAACAAACATCTAACGCCCTGCGTGTGTGTGTTTCCTTTTGTGTGTTCACGCTTGTGTCTGTGTGAGGCTTATTAGGAAGGCTGAACACACTCCTGCACTCACTACACAGTGGGTGATCACACACACATGCGCTGCATACACACATTTAAAAGCCCCTTATTAAATAGCTATAATGAACCTCAAACACAGTGGTGTGCGTATAAGTGATGAATATGAAACCAAAAGCCAACAAAAAACTTTTCATATATATGTGAAAAATGTTTTTATTCTCAGCTTGATTCTTACATCAGGTAAGCTGAAGTCACCTGATGTAAGGTGGTAAAGGCCTTTCACATACTGTATTCTATTTGAATGAAGTTTGGGGGTAAAAAGACAGAGCACAGCTGTTTGAGGGAAATTGCTGAGCCTGTAAACCAAATTAATAATTTCAAATGCACTGTTTCTAAAAGTGTCCTAGAGCTGTGAATGCTAACTGGAGCACCAAATGCTCGTATGAAAAGATCTCCTATTTGATTCATATTTAGCTGAAATTGTGCCCAGCTGCTTTTAATAAATGACTGGACCTTTATTTATGTTTATGTCAACTCTCTGATATAAAGATGTCTGCTCAGCCAGAACCATTAGTTTTAAGGCTGAAATGTGAATTTTTCATAATGGGCTCATAAAGAGTAGTTTTTGTGTATTCGCAGTTGGTGTTGTGGTTAATTAGAAGTCATATGCAGTAGAACTTTGCTTTAATTGGTATTGACAGAACACGTCAAAAACACACTTTTGCGATGAGTTCAATGTGCAGTTTTTCTGTAGTAAATTAAAAGTTCTGACAGTTTGTTTTTTTGCATCAGTTTGAACGCTGCACATTTGTAGATTGAATAATGGGAGTGTGGAGGGACTGTCAGGGAAACAATGGGAATTACAGAGCTGTTCACATGCTTTGTCTGACAAACTGTCATCTCTCTTTGCTGACTGTCACACAACCATCATCAATAAATTACTGTATGCTTAAGTTAACAACAGCAGCTCTGACTGTCAGATGGCAGAGCATGAAGAGGAGACTTTTAGTACTTTGCACTCAGCTGTGTTATTTGATACTTTTCAGATTTAGGGCCAATTTTGACTCAGCATTATTTTTGGAATAAAAACAAGAAGAAAAATCAGCAGCACTTCAGTGTAAAACCCTCAGGAGTCGGTTATCCATCCTGCCTCATGCCGGCTGTTCTGGGTTTAGAAATCTGCGGTTAAACTTTTGGCCCAAACAGCTGGTCCACGTGCTTTGAGGGTTCAGTGCTTCAGAACTTGGTATGACACCGTTTAGTGTGGCTCAGCAGCACACAGTGTCCTTCAGTGTCAATCACAGATTGGTTTGTTTTGCTTACACACACACACACACACACACACACACACACACTGGCTCGATGGAGGTACAAAAACACTACTTGTTCAGGTTTAGGGAAAGCTTGTGGTTTGGGTTCACATTTTTAAAAGATGAACCCTGAAAATTTTGCATGTTCTCTCTTCTCTGCATGGGTTTTCTCCGGATACTGCGGTTTCCTCCCACAGTCTAAAAACATGCAGTTAATGGGGTTAGGTTAATTGGTGATTCTAAATTGCCCACAAGTGTGAATGGTTGTCTGTCTCTCTGTGTTAGCCCTGCAACAGGATGTAGCTTGCCTCTAGCCCTATGACAGCTAACCCCACGACCCTGAATTTGATCAGTATAAGACAATGGCAGTATGTAGGGCCCTGGGAACAACAGACTGGTTCAGCTGCTCTGGAGCTCTGCAGGCACCCTTCAGAACTGGTCTACAAACACTGAGGGTTGTGTTAAAACGATTCAGAACTTTTTTGGTTACACAAGTGAACCAGTCTGCTTGATTCCTATTAGACCAAATCCACCTAATCCAAAGTCTCTCCAACAAGCTTTTTAGCTGATATCCAAGTGGTTGAAATAAAGTGAGGTTCTTTAACAATGTCCAAAAATTCTCAGAACTGGTCAGGCTGCTAGTGGAGGTGTTTGCTCCAGATTCAACTGCGCAGGAAGTCTGCAGGGATGCTGTTAGTCGTGTACCAACTGGTGCAGAAGAGCTCATCTGTTTGGCCAAGTTGGTCCATATACAGGAAGTTTCTTATTCCTGCTCCAACTGGCAGGAGTGGTTACAGCAAAGTCCAGTTGGTCCAAAACTCTATAAGGCAGCTCCAACCAACGCAGAACTCAACAAAGCTGTGCAGTTTTATGTAAGCCTTCATTCGTATGTGCTCCATGTTTCAGGTTAAAATGGTTTTGCAAGAAGGCTCTAAGGCTGTGGTCCAACTGGCTCACACCGCTCCTGGCAGCTTCTTACAGCATGTGCTATGCTCCACATGCAGACAGATGCAACTCATCCAGATGTGTCTGAGATCTTTTTTTCATCGCTTGTTGGTGTGTAGCATAGGCTATTATCCAAAATCAAGTTTCAAAACTTACCATCATTTGGCCTGTGGCCACTGTTAAATCCCCACACAAACAGCAGTCGCACAAAGATTAATTAAGCAGGCAGTTTGAGAGTTTGTTGTGACTGTTGTTGACAGCGCTAATTTCAAATTCAGCCAGTCAGGGCATGAGACCCTGTGAAATTCTCACTAGCTTCACAGATGTGGAGATGTAAACAATATCTGTGCCAAATGACAACCAAGAGTCATTTGGTGTTGGCTGTCGTAGAGCCGTGAGGAGCTCCATCCAAACAGAAAGTTAAAATCAGATTCAGTCCCTCTTCTCAAGTGAGGGATGAATATTTATCAGCGAGGGTCAGGCGGGGGGAGGAGAGGAAGAAGACGATGATCAAAGGCGCAGATCTGCTTTGTTCTGAAGGAGGGGGAGAGAAGGAAAGAGAGAGAAAGGAAAACAAAGATGAAGAAAGGAAAGAATGAATGTCTTTAAATACAGTAGTTTTTGTACTCTCTGTTTTCATCATTGCATAATTACTTAGAATTTTTATATTTGCTGCATGTAAGATTGTTAAAAGTGTGGCAGCAACTGTAATTTAATTTCTAAAAATAAGTTAGTACGTTATACTGCTACAGTAACAACCCCCCCCCCCACCCCCGACACAAGCAGTACAAAAGTACAGCATTCAACAAAATGCCAAATTACCTTCATTAAGAGTTATTTAGCTGCTGGGAATTCCTGTGTATACACTGGGAGCCAGCTTTCCAAACGTGTGCAAGGTTAGAGGAATAATGCAATCTCCTGTGTATGCTGACTGGCGAAAATAGCCTTCACTTAACAAATAACCTACATGTAGATGTTTCCACTTAATATTACACGTGGAAGAGTTTAAGTATCTCGGGGTCTTGCTCATGAGTGAAGGGAGTGTTGAAGGAGACTGAGAGATGGATTGGTGTGACCTCACCTGTAAAGCTCGTGACCAAAGGCATGAAATCAAGGATACAAGGAGCAAAAAGGAGTTTCCTCCTGCAGGTGGGATAGGATAGGATGAGGAGCTCAGTTGTTTAAGAAGGACTCGGAGCAAAGTCATTACAATTCAACAACAAAAGGAACCAGCTGAGGTGGTTCTTGGATGCCTGCTGCGTGAGGTGTTTTGGGAGCAGAAACTCAGGAGAGATTACATCTCCCGGCTGGGTTGGGAATGTGTTGGTATTCCCCTAGAAGAGCTGGAGAGAGGTCAGAGACTGCTGCCCCTGTGACCTGGACCTGGATAAGCAGCAGAAGATGGTTGGATGGACAGATATGCAGCAGAAAAAGCCCCCTTTGGGTCTGGCAGATGATGATGAAAACTACCCAGATCTTCTTGAGTAAACCAGCTAGTTGCTCACTTTGTAGTGAGAGCATCAGCATCTTTCTGCTATGACAAATGAGATACACAGGATTTATCATTTCCTGTGGTTTGATGTTACTTAACCAAAAGGCTTTTAGGTGAGAGCAAAGTCCATGCAGAAGTGTCTCAGACCTGCGTTCTTTCAAATGGCCAGCAGGGGGCGACTCCTCTGATTGTAAACAGAAGTCTAATTGTGTAGAAGTCAGTGAAGAATAATCCTGTCTCTCAAATGAACAGTGACTTCAGTAAACCGTTTCCAGGTGAGTTGATGCAACCTCTTTGTTTTTATGTAAGTCTGTATGTTGCTCCCAGTCTTGGCCGTGACGCCCTTGTAAAAGAGATTCAATCTCAACAGGATTTTCCTGGTAAAATAAAGGTTAGATTAAAAAAAAATATATGGGCTCAGAAGCCAGTTTTAAGTCCTATTTAATACAAGTTGTCCATTGTGCAAATTCTAGCATAAAAAGACAATAAAGCAGGGTATGATTTAAGGTATGGTACCCTACAATTGACAAGTCACTAAAGTATGAGTGTGTCATGCATTTTTTTATTGCTGTGTTTAAAAACACCAAGATGTGAACTTCACAGCCACTGGGTGACCCCAGGGCGCCTTTCGTCTTTTATTTATGTGTGAAAACAAAACTGTAATAAGTATTCTGAAAAGCTCTGTAAAGAGAAATGACTTGGTCTCAGGTTGCAGGTGCAAGTACAGATGCACATAGGCCATCCTACCCTGATGGCATGCAGCACCTGCAGATGCAGCCTCAGATTGATCGATCTCCATATTTGTGGCATTATGTGCTGTTTGTGCTTGGCTCTCTGGTTTGAATTTATATCATCTGCCAGTCAAATCAATGGGACTCACTCTAAGTAATAAAGCTCATCTACTAGCAGGGCGACAAGCTCATAGCCCAGATGTTACAGGATAACTGGTCTGCTGTAATCTGTCATATTTCAAAAGTAAACCATCCAACATGGCCCATCACTACTGTAGAAAGAAGGTACCCCAGAAAGAACAGATGATCTGATTAGATTGTGGAGCACCTGTCTGCATAAATTTGCATATTAATGAGAGAATAATGATTACCCAGAAATTGATGTAACTCTTTTATACTTTAACAAGTTCAAATTGATACCAGATGTGTAGCATTGCCTATGAGCTAATTAGCTTAATTAGTAGGAAACAGATAACTGAAGAACAATATGTACCAGAGCAGATGATGGGATTGCATTTTGTTTGGCCTTGCTGCATGGATTTGCATATTAATGAGGTAAAACCTTAAATCTCAGCGTTGCTGATGACAAATTGCTTTTTTTTGTGACCATGCTCTTCTCTCACGGTGGGCCATAAGGAGATCCGAGCACTGCTTGTTGTACTTTATAAGCGATATCTGCGGCAAACATAAAGGTGGTGTTGATGCTGATCCTGTTTTATTGACGTTGTTTAATAATTTTCTGAAACTTGGAGGGAAATAAAAAAAACATTCACTGTAGTTTTCACACTTTATTCTCCTCGTTGGCCAAAAGTCAAACTTACTGCTGGGCCGGCTCACCACTCCGGGGCAATCCTGAAACATTAATTTTTGTTTCTCTGCTTTTTTCTCTGTCACGTTGTCCTCTTTTACTAAATCAGAGACTTTGCCTCATCTGTCTGTGCTGCTCTTTTCTGACTCATCATCTCTGCTCCTGATGTCGGACTTTTCTTTCCTGCATCCTGAGCCTCAGCAGCCTGTCACTTCAGCTTTCAATCTTTTCTTTTTTTTTGGCTTTCCTTGATGCAGTTTATGGACCACTCTACCTACCCACAATGCACGTGTTTAACTGTGGAAACAGCAAAACCATAGCAACCCGAGTCAACTACCCCCCCACAACCCCCCCATGGCAGACCGGACCCACATGAGACGGTTTTGTTTTAATGAGGCTGAAGCGCCGTGAGAGACGACAGAAAAACTAATGGAGACAAGTGTGCTAAAAAAAACCTACAGAAGTTGTCATTTTTAATTAGCAGAGAAGTCGTAACAAGTATAGAGGATTAGTTCTTGTCATTGGGTCTGTCACCATGAAAGGAAAATCTCTGCAGTGTAAAAATTAATTATATTTTCTATTTGTCAGGAAGCTTGAACAAACTACACCAACATGAATCAGCACGATCTCATGGAAACGGAAAATTTACTGACCCACTTCCACCGTTATCAACTGGCTGGATAAAAAGTGAAATCCTTTCAAAGCAGGAGAACAGAGAATCAAATGTAAACTGTCATGTTTAATGGAAGAGCAGCTCAGCAGCAGTTTGTCTGATAGAGCAACAATCAAAGTGATTTTACTGCACAGTGGAGCCGCGTTCTTTGATCAGAATCTTTATTATTTCAGCAGAAATGTACACTAACTACTTTAATTCTGTTGAGCCACAAAACCACAAATCTGTTTGTTTTTATTTATCGTTTCACAGCAGAGATTTTCACTAGATGCAGAGAACTATCAGCCATCACGTGCAGCTGTTTCGTAAAATTGAATTGTAAACATGTTTGAGGCTGAGGATAGCTGGTTTTGGCAGCCCGGGATTGGAATGCTGGGCCCTCCACTCCTGACCGCAGCCCAATCCACAAGACACTTCGGATGCCTCCTCCTGGGTGTGTTCGTGAGATGTTTCCAGCATGTTCTACTGTGTGAGGAGGCCCCAGGGCATACCCAGGACATGCTGGAGAGATTATATCTCGTGGCTGGCTTGTGAAAGCCTCGGTGGCCAGAGCTGGAGGAAATACCTGGGGAGGGGGATTTCTGGGTGTCTTCTTAAACTGCTGCCCCTGATGGATAAGCATGGATGGACAGTCACATTCAGCCACTTCACAGGGATTAATTCAGGGATACCACTGATCTCATCGTTTGAAACTTTGGCCATATTTGGAATAAAGGCATCCACTATTGTACATATAAGAAAAGCACAATAGGTCCCCTTTAAACACCCCATTTCCATGTGATTTGAGAAAATGGGCCTTCATTTCTGATTAAGTCTTCAGTAAGTCGTCATCAGCTAACGATCTAAATCCACAGTCTAAGAATAGTCTGATGCAAATCTGAGGCTAATGCATTATTTATGATTTTTGGGCTGTATAAATAAAATTCATTTGGCTTGCATCAAGTTCTTTACTCCCAAACATCTAGCTAAACAGCAGGGAGTGGTGGAAGTGGAAGTAATGATAATGGGATAATAGCACTGCATAAATTTACATGTAGAATTTCTACCACACAATTATCCTTATTGTATTAAATAACAATGACAAAGGAGGACTCAATGATGAGAAATCACTGTTTATAAATGTCAATACAGCGTTTGGCGCACAGCCTTAATCCCTGTCACAACCATTCAGTACTGCTGCCTCACAAACCAGCAAACACACAAGTGATCCGCTTCAAGATAGTAACTACTGAACCCGAGAAATGAATCAGAAAATAAAAAGTCATTCTATTCATTCACTTCCTCCAGTGACAAATCAGACTTGACTTGGTCCCTCTCCATGGAAAAAAACAACGTGAACAGCAATGAGTGACAGTAAGAAAGGGGGAATAAATTTAACTTACTCCCTTTAATGGAACCTCTAATGGAATTTGGCATGGTGAAAGGTTTGGACATAAAGATTTCAAAAACCACCGCATACAAGTCGAAATGGATTCCTGGTGGCCGCTCAGTAATGACTCAGTATTTCTTGTACCGAAAACCTTGGAAAAGTGGTATCATACAAGGTTCTGCCAGTAACAAAAGCTGACACGTGCTGTTTGCGTTCCATGGTGGCCATATTGGATTTTTTGCATTCTGGCCACCAGGTGGTGTGTCACACTATGCCTAACCCCCCTCCATTTGCTCCCTCCACCAGTGGTATGACTGGATTTGAATTCTTCGCTCCCCACACTAAGCCCAAACCAAACAGCAGAGAGTTTGTGTGTGTGTGTGTCGGGGGTGGGGGCATAATTCAACTGACTCAGCAAAGAAATGGAAAGCTAAACTGCAGTGAGTGACAGCAATGTTGGGGCTACAATGGGGCTACAGACAGTAGGTTAAACTGATACGACGGGATTCAAGTCCTTCACTCCCTACAACAAACAGCACACAGGTACATCTTACCTGTATTACCCCGTCATGGCCTGTGGGTTTGGTTAGGTTATTTTGAGTTGGGACTCTAATTCTGTAATGTAGTGAGGATTTTCTGCTTAGTGTGTCTGTTTAATCTGTTGGCTCTTTGTTTTAGTTCTTGTTACTTTTGTAATCTAGTTTTATTTAGAATATTAAATATTTAATCCCTTGTATTTTACTTGATGCTGGTCTCCTTGGAGTGTTCTTGCATCTTGTTAGTTGAAACAGTTGTGACCTGTTTTATTTCATTAGGCCTCGGTCTCTTGTGCTTTGCTGTTAATTTTACTTCCTTTGTTGTAAACTTAATTAGAGTTAGCTGTGTCTTGTTACCCTGGTGTTTCCCATCTCCCTGATTACCTCATGTGTCTATTTAACGTCTCTGTTTGCGTGCACTTGTCTTCATTCTTCAGTCAACCTGTGTTTCTGTTTCCCCTTCCTCTGTGTGCTCTGTGGATTTCCTTGCCTGGAGTTTATTATATTAGTTGCTACCTTTTGGATTACTTGCTTTTCCTCAAAGGTAATTTTTTGTTTGTTTAAGGAGTCTGTTTATGATGCAATTGGGTTCACAATCTGCATATTTTGATATTACATAAGCATGGCACAAAAACAACAGTACCAACAGTTGGAACAGTCTCACTGTCAGCGCCCACCAACCCCTTGGTGTCACGTTTGAGCACACTGCGTACCTCAAGGGTTATTTTTCAATGTGTAGGGTTAAACTTCTGGACATGACCTTTTTCTAAATCTAGTTTAGGTCTCCATCACACTGATGTAAATGCTGGTTGGCAACCACTGGTCACTAGGGGAAAATGAGCTCTCCCTGACCAGTTGCAGCTGGTTGCTGTGAAAGTGACTGCTAAGCTCCAGTCATGCAGGTCGAGACACTGGTCAGTGACCCTATGATAGTCACCAGTTGCTGGTGGAAAAATGGTTGGCGAGTGGTTGCAGGTAGCTGCTTGCTGTTGCTAGGTGAAATTGGTCATGAGATACAGCGTGACACTGAAAACCACCCTGTGATTGTTTTAATCTCTAGCATGTTGCCACGGTTGCCCATAATTCCAACTTGTCTGCAAACAACTACTCACCAAGCTATTGTGAAATTATGAAGAGTGAGATGCAAACTGGAGTTGGACATTGGTAAAGCACAGCTTTGAACTTTGAACTTTTTCAAGTTTACTACTGCTCTGTGCAGATAAGTCCGTGTCTTCCATTCAAACAATGATTGGCAGTCAAATCAAAGCCATCGCAACGAGGGTTTTGATGCAGCACCTTCTTTGCAACTGATTTCACCTGGCAACAGCCAAAGATGACACATCTGTCCCTACGTTTACCAGAGGTTCCCAGGGACTCACTGACGGCTCTCTGGGCTTGTGTGACAGAGGCTATAATAAATAAACATACCCAAACTATGATATGGACCTAATTAGACAGTTATTCCTTATATCCAAAATATATTTAAAAATAGTTACTACATTTAAAGGTTCGCAGACTAACAGCCTGGTATCAAATCACACCTGTGTGAGTATTGAGAGGAAGCAGCGACCTCACATGAAGTCGCTGCTTCCTTGTGAGAGTACAACTTCATCTGGCGCTGATACGCATTCTATAAACTGCAGCAGTTCCCGCTGTGACTGTAGCTCCGCCTCAGGAAGTTGAACTTGTCTGTTGAGCCAGGCATCGGCAGCAGCCAGCTGAACAGCCTGCCAGCTCCCCACAGGGTGGTCGGTTTGAGTCCCTGCCCAGACACAGACACAACCTGCCAGAAAGCGAGAAAGGAGTTAGCATGCACGTCTGGACACATTCTTTAGCTTCACCACATCTACAGGATTTATGAACTGCGGACTGCGTGTGTCCATGCAGCTCAAGTGCTGAATTTTGCCCAAACTGTGCAGGTTTTCAGTACTGTGAAGGAGTTAATAGCACGGAAGTATGCTTCGAAAATAATGCTGCAAAGAATTTGTTTTTTTTCTTCAAACAAAATCCAGTAAAAAGGGGGGGGGGGGGGGATTAGTCAAATCAATATTTGGTATGACCACCCTCCTCCTTTAATGGCAGCAGTGCTTCTAAGGGCGCTTGCACATGTTTTTTTAAGGCTCTAGGGAGTCGGGCATGTATGGATTACTGAACAGGACTACTACACAAAGGCCCACAGACCCAAAGAGTCAGTTTATCTGAAGAAGTATCTCAGAAAGATACACAAAACAACTAGAATGAGAAGGAGTTCCAATTACCCTTACAAAGCATCTTCATGCAATGCACCAGCAACTCATTTAGATGTGAGACATGTACAATATATTTGGAGGTATGATGCAGAAAATAAATGCATACATGACAAGGGCAGAATGGTGGTGCAGTGGTTAGCACTGTTCCTTCATAGCTATAAGGTCTGAGTTTGAATCCACCTTGGCCCGGGCCTCTCTGTGTGGAGTTTGCATGTTCTCCCCTGTGTCTGACTTAATGTCACACCTGTTGTCACTGGTGTTTGTTCTGTTTGGTTCTGGGTTCTTGCATTCCCCGCCTCCAGGTTTCTGCATATGCACAAGGAAGAATCCGAATCAGAAATACTTTATTGATCCCAGAGGGAAATTTCAGAAGGTTCCAGAAAATAGACATGCTGCTAAATACAAAATGCTACAGATGAAAATAAAAAATTTTCAAATCAATTTTATATTTTAGTGGTAACCAGTTCAAGAAAGTCAGGAGAAGTGATGTATTTTTTTTCCCAGTCAACGTAAGCTGCATTTTGAGCGTGGGTGGGACACACAGGGAGGTTAAAAAAACAAAAGCATGGGCAGCTGTTTCTAGGTCCCTATAAGGGGCGGCACAGTGATGCTGTGGTTTGCACTATTACAGGAAAGTTCCTGGTTGTCTGGAACTTTATTTGTGGAGTTTGCATGTTCTCCCTGTCCCTGCGTGGGTTTACTGCAGGTGTTCTAGTTATCTCGCCCAGCAAGACATCCTTGTTAGGCTAACTGGTTCAGTTAATTCACCCTTTCTCGGGTCTACTCTGCTGCTCGCCCTGTGACAGCTGGAAAAAACTCAAGGATTTGGGGGCAGGTTGGGCTATGTTACACCCACATTCTGAAGAAGCGCATTTCAATATCAACTAGAACAACTTTTCAAATTAAGTCTCTCAGATGGATTTTGGTCTTGCAGTTCTTCTTTCACAAGCTTTTCAGTTTGGGAATGCCAAATAGACAAATATTCCAGAAAGGATGCTAATCAAACCTGACCCATCACCACTAACCAGGTTGTTAGTAACAGGTCAAGAGGTTAAACTGCAGTAATTCATGTTTTTTCAGTACAGTTTGAAACTTGAGTCCATAATTCGACGAGTAAACTATTTACCGAAGTCAGTTTGTCCATGCAGCCAGAAGAGACGCCCTCTGCAGGCCGTGAGAAAGAATGCGGGTTTAAGCCACTGGTGTAGCAGCTTCACTTCTCAGACCCAGAAGCTGCTTCTACTCTTTAGTTAGAATCTATGGGAAGAATCCATAAAACATTTTGAACTGTTCTGTGAACAAGTAGATGACAAAATAACAACACAAAGATGTAAATCATCTAGAAATGACAGCAAAGCAGCCAGGGAGAGACACAAAACGACTCACACAGATGTTGCTGTTTTTCAGCCCCAATGATTATCTTGGTCATTAGATTTAACCATTTCTGCTTTGACAATTTTACAAGTTGTCTTCTAAAAGAGCTGCAGCGTCTTCACCACCTGCTAGTGTTTGACTATCTGCCTCATATGCCGTATGCACTCGACTGAAGTGGGCTTCCATGCCCCCGCTGCTACATAAACAGGGGCAGCCTCTGTTTTTTTTGGTGAAGGTGGATGCTCAGTGTTCCTCCTTCACTTCTAAAAGAAGTAAAAACCCCAGTCATTAATTTCTGATGCACTGAGGTATGGCTCTGTGACAGCATCTGCTGAAAGCTCCAGAAACTAATTGTAGTAAAGCCAGTGGTGTTGTTGGTTCATGGGTTAACTGTTTTATAAGGAAAGACTACAGAATGACATTAGACTGCAAAATTAAAGTCAACACACACACATATACTGTTCTACTTTACTGCAGAAACTTTGATCAGTTGAAGGACAATTTAATATAGACATGCTGCCAAATGTACAGTCACAGACACACACACACACACTGTGCTGAGGTATGAAAAGTGCAGCGTGGGCCGTTTCTGCAGATGGAGACTTTAATCAGGGTTTAAAGTGAATTTCGAGGTAAACATTTTTTTTCGTGCATGCGTCTGAAGGTTTAAAGGGAACGCTCAGACTCAGAAACAAAGCTGGTAGGGACTCTCATTTGTTCCCCACTGTTTTCATTCAGACCGCATTGCCAGGAAACAGCTTGGATCCAATAAATTACTCCTGTGGCTGTGCGTTTCGCTATCAGCAAAGTTCACTCCATTTTCTTACGTGCTCTGCCTTTATTAGACGTCACTGCTGGTTTGCTCTGATGAGGCTCCGAGGCAGCTCGAGAAAAGGCTCACGGTCCAATCAGGTGGTGCCGTGCCAGATAAATGAGAGCCAAAGCCTCCACTTCCTTTGTCACACTTTAGAGCAACATTGTTGGTTGCCCTATAGTGTTGTTGATGAGCAAACCTGCTTCATCACATCAGCTCAGGGCAGGCAAGGAGGCCAAGTGAGTCCTTCAGGAGGAGCAGCACTTGGAAGGCCCTGCTGTCCCTACTCAAAGTTTGTCTGGATTTAATTAGATTTTCTGTTTTGGGGTTTTTTCTTTTGCACAACAAGAGTTGTTTTGCAAGTGCTTCAGATGGCATATGAAATTTTAACTATGCTGCAGGAGTGGTTGTAGAAATTGTAATGGACAAAATTTTGAATAGATTGCAATTAAATGAACACTTCTTTGGCTTTTCTGTTCTCTGTGCCCTCAGCGCTAGCTTTGTGATTTTAACAAATATTTTAATGCTGGACATATTTTGGGGACACACATTGAAGATTAATTTCCTGAATGTATGCGTCTGTTCAGCGCCCACGGTGTGACTGTGTGACTAAGAGTGGAAATTTTCATGTGTACAACTGAATGTGAAACAATCTGTTTTTGGATAATTTCAGGAAGTTTGAATTTCACTCACAGCCGGAGCTTCAAGAGATGAAATGATGGACAATAGTAATAAATTGCTACATACTGCATAAGCAGCAATTTCATGCATACATGACTGGACTGAAGTATGTTTTTTATCAAACTGCAGCCTCTGCAGCCCCAAAATGAAACACATGCATCAAGTGCCAAATATTGCAATTCAAGTGGCCACTTGAGGCCAGCTCTGACAAAAGATAGCATTGGTCTATATAGTTAATTTATCCATCCATAACTGTACGGGGGGATTTTTAACTCACCCATTTAAATGTTTTTAAGGCTTACATATAATTTATAATCAAAGACACGGCCACATTAACCATCATTTAGGTGCTGGCACCATATACTAGCTTTCCCTGAACTTCTTTACTATCTTTAATGCATAATCTGACAAATAAAATATAATCTGGTGCATAAGCATTTGGACAAGAGCACTTTTTTTTTTTTATTTATCCTCAGTACTCAGTTACAGTAGATTAAAAAACAAACTTTCACCTTTAATTTAAGGGGTTTGACAAAAGTGTTGCATTAACTTTATGATTTACAGCCATGTTTAATGCACGGCTCTCCATTGTCAGAGCCTCAAAAGTAATTGGACGGATGATTTAAATAATTTTTATTGCCTGTTCCCTCGTTATTCCACAACAAACTGTAATAAATGGACTAGTTCTTATATAGCACTTTTCTACTCAGTCTGAGCACTCAAAGCGCTTATACAACATGTTTACATTTACCCATGCACACCCATTCATACAAGCACTTCTGTGCTTTAATTATCTAACATTCACACTCCAACAGTGGCGTCGGAGAGCAACTTGGGGTTAAGTATCTTGCCCAAGAATACATTGGCATGCAGGCTGGAGTAGCCAGGAATCAAACCGCTGACCTTCCGATCAGTAGGTGACCTGCTCTACCTCCTGAGCTACAGCCACCCCACTAGCAGATAAAAGATCCGGTTCTGTTTCCAACTTGCATTTGGTATAATAAACATTCACTGGAACAGTCAATATGAGGCCCAAAGAGATGTCAGTGCAAGTAAGGGAGGCCATGAGCAGGCTGAAAAGCTACAATAAATCCATGAGAGAGAACAGAAACTTTAAGAGCAGCCAGATCAACAACCGTTCTTTCAAAGCTCCATCAACCGAGAAGGTAACTTAAGGTAACAGTACTATGAGAATGCTTGGCTTACTGTGGAGTTTGCCCTTCATGAAAGCACAGATTTTCTGTAGGAGTTCATAAAACATTTTCATAAGTAATAAATCTGAAAGATTTATCAGCTCCTCCTCTGTTTGTCTTTCAGTGGTTTGGCGATCTGGTGACTCCGGTCTGGTGGGAGGATGTTTGGTTAAAAGAAGGTTTTGCTCACTTCTTCGAGTACGTCGGCACCGACTTTCTCTTCCCAAAGTGGAACATGGTGAGTATGAAGCTGACCTTTGCTTCATTTAAGTATTCAAATGCCTGTCACACTCATTAATGCAGCTTCGTTAGAACGTTACAAACAGCAAACATTTGCATTTTTCACGAACAGCTGACCTGCCTCGATTGTTTCTGTAGATTTGAACTGGCTTTGCAGTTTCTGACTCGTGTTAAACTTTGGGAACGGCATATGAATCATAATAATATACACTCAACATTTCTTAAGAGCTTAACCACCAGGTGCATCTTCAGAAAATGTCACTGCGGAGTGAAATAACCGAGAACTTGGTGGTCGCAGAGTTTCACTGACTTTTTTGAGAAACAGGAAATGCAGCTCTCTGCTGAGCGTGTAGAAGTGCTTTCAGGTATTCCGAAGCTCTGTCTGCTCACTCATGAAATTTAATTTTTCTCCCTCCTTGTGGTTTTATGAGTCAGGATTTCAGCTGAAGGCCTCAGCCAGTCAGATATGAATTCGATTTTTTTTCCAGAGTAAAATACAAAAAAAAAATCCCCAGACACCAACTACAACACGGGTCGAAGGCAGAAAATTTGATCTAAAAACAGAAAAAAAAACCCATTTCTGAGGGCGGCAAACAAATAATGAATATGAAATCAAACTTCAAACCTGGTTTATTTTTCTGTTCAGAGGTTGAGCAGCCAGTGGATTCATTTTTACTGGTTTGGCAGAAAATAATTCTCAATGGAAAGTGTTGACAGAGAGATCCGAGGATTATCCGGAGTAACTGGGACAGTTTTTGTGGATGCTTTTAGCACCCCAAACAAAATCCTGATCTCCTCCATTGTACTGTAGCAGTGACAGAATAACAGTCAAACTGGGTTAGATAATGGGAAGGTCTCTGTAGTGATGTGGTTTAACTTACCCTTTCTGAAACTTACCATAAAATAAGCTGGCATAACTACTGAAATAAAGTAGAAGATATTTCAGGTTATGGTCGCTGGCTTTCTAAACAAAGTTCAGTGCAGCACATTAAGGATTAAATGTAACGCAGCATCCCAGTGGGATCATCAATGGAAAAGATGGAAGACAACAATGAGCCTGTAAACCAAAAACTTAACTGGGTCAGTTAGTGCAAGGTGCAGTTCCTCAAAAGGCCAAAATGAGCGAGTCCCCATAGACTCCAATTTTAAAGTACTTTCATTTGCTGCAGAGATAAACAGCCTGGTACAAAAGCATGCTTTGGGCTCTGTGGATTGGATTTTACAATCTGCAAAAGAAAAAGTAACTAAAGCTTTAAAATAAACAGCAAGCTGAAAAACTAACTTGGTTTAGTTCAAACTTAAAGCAGTCTGATAAAGGTGAGTTACAGGTTAGAGGAGTTGCTGTCGTGCAACCTTACAGATGGTGCAATTGCATCAAAGTCACTTTTTTAAAAGTCATGAAATACATTACAATGCATCGTCACATAATTACCAGGTAACAGTATAAACCTGAGGTCCCACATGCAGACATAAATCCCTGTCCTAATAAGGACAAACATATAATCTTTTTCCGCTGTAGAAACACGAGCAGATAGAAACGAGGGGCACGATGCTACAGGCCTGACTGCTCGTCACCGCTTCTGTTACCTGTTGAATTTCAGGCTCAGGCCGGGCTCAGGGGTGTTCGCACGCTGTCTGAGCAGATGCTTGCAAACAGCCAAAGGTCTGTTGTTTCTGTCCTGGACACAGTTTTCACTTTTCCATCGTGCACAATAAAAATCTATGAATGTCCATATTTCCACTCCTCAAAACTTGTAGACTACTCCACCATTTTCCTCCTCCCTGCACACAGAACTAAAATCAGCTGATTGTAGCACAAAGGCACAGGAAGAAAAATACATACAGTAATGCATTATGTTACTGTGTTACTGAAAAATGTCATGTGATTACAGCAACGTGTTGCTTGCGCTTTGGTTTGCTTTGGCCACATAATGTTTGAAAATCATGGTACTCAGTTATGTCATTGGTCTTGCTCATGCTCTCATCCAGGGGTGCTGGCCAAATTTAAGTCTCTATCAAAGTTACCAGGACACACTGCTCATTACTTTATCCTCTAACCTGTTCTCATTTCCTGTCTATGCACCATTGGAAACCACATATCAAAGAGAGACCTGTGGTTTGATGGTAACAAACAGCCATCAGTGCTTCTCACCGCACTCTTGTGAGAACCATTGAAGCAGATAATTGTACGAGCAGATCAGCCTGTTGTTCTATTTTTAACAGCCTACCTTGTTTCTCTTTTCTCTGTAAAATCTTTACATAACTTCTAATGCATTTGGATATAAGAACAGAGTTAAAAGCGGCTGTTGAGGAGGAGGAAGTCCTGACTGCGAGGTCTCCTCCTGAACTCTTCCACCTTCCTTCACTCACATGAATCGATATCTGCTTCCTCCTTTGTCTAAAACTGTTTCCCTGAAGTTCAGCAGAAATTCAGCCGTGAATCTCCTCAGCAGGTAAAATCCTGCTTTCTTTTATTCTGCTCAGGTTTGCAAACAAATTGACTCAGAGGATGATTCAACTCAAAACAATATAAAATTAGAAATGAAACCTTCCTCAAATTTGCTCAAAGCCTCCCGGGCTACCCCCCCACCCCACCCCACCCCCCTCTCTAAAGGACAAACTCAGAGAAGTTCTCAGAAAACGGTGAACGCTGCAGAACTTTAAATTACTGCACATGCACACTTCCTGCTTTGTTTCTGCCCAAGAATGTTGTGATTTTCTTCCAATAGAGAATGTAGTACACTGAAACACCTTATCTTCTGCACACACACACAGTCTGCTTCTGAGCGACATGGCATTTTTAAATCCCTGTTACTGCCGTTCTGCACGGCTGGACGCTTTAATAGAAACAAAGTGTTTCTCCAATAACAAGCACAACAATGATAAAGCGAAACTGGTGCTGATAAAATAATTTATTTCTAATGCAGGTTTTTATTTAAAAAAAGGCCATTTCCATCAGCAGTGAGTCACAGCGCTGCAGGGCCAGGAGCAAAACACAGGAGAAGGGAAACAAATATAAATATGATGAGGACAGGAATAGATTGTTTCTGTGTTAGTCAATCAATCACATATCCAATCAGCTGCTACTATAACCTCTCCAGAATATGCTGGAGAGGTTATATATATTCACTCCGGGGTTTCATCAGGACGATGAGGATCTGGATATGTGGGCAGGAATGAAGACTCCGGGGCTTTGCTGCTTATGCTTCCAGGGACACTTCCAGGGAAAACTGCAGTTCCTCCAATGACCACTTGAGTCATTCTCCATAGATCTTAGCTGTTGGGGATTTAGGGTTTATTCATGGGAATAGGTGGTAGGTAGATGCTGATGGCTGTCTGTTTGAGTCACTGAACTGAACATCTTGGCCATGTCTAGACTTTTGGTGCTTTTTCATGCTTAAATTATCTGGCAAATAATGGAGCTCTTTAGTTTCATTGCACTGGGAGATCATCCAAAAAGTCTGAGCTCCAGTTTGGTGAGTGATTTCATTAGTTCTTTTGCTTAGCATTGTTTAATATCTATGTATGTGTGTTGCACTCACTCAGTTTATAGATGAAGCTTGCTAGTTTCTTCCCTAAACTAATAAAAGCAAAACTGAAAACAGGACTGCTGGTACCTCCCAACCCAACTCATAATTAATAAACGTTATTCCTCTGTAGCTTTTGCAACAGAGGAATAACCCCAGTGCTGATGGATGTGTGAGAGAGGCTGAGACAACTCATGTTCTGCCATCTCTGGCATTATATGAGTGCAGGTGAGCCTTCTGCAGCCAATCAGCACAGGAATAAATCAAATCAGGTTTAATAAGGTGGATGGAATAATAGCAGGATGTCAGATGTGCAAGCACACCTAACAATACCCGTCAAATATATGGATGAACTTTGTTAAAGCTTGTGAGGGTTAGCTGCAGAGTCGATCAGTGGGTGGGCGTTTTCAATGGTAATTCATGTGAAAATAAAAAAAACAAAAGCGCTTCACTTTCTCCACAAAACCTATAAAAAGTTAAAACTTCAAACTGTGGATTCACAGATGCTGGGAGGGACCTCAGAGCAGAACTGTGGAAGCCACAGTTATCCCGACTGGCCTGGAAACGCCCCTGAGGAGCTGGCTCAGTGGCCTGGGATTGGGACATAAAGTATGGGGAAAGAATTTTTGACAAAAAGTGTCATAAATGAAGCTGAGAGGAAGCTTTGGCAGAGCATTGTGAGTCGGCTTGTAATCTTGTTGTGTTTGATTTTGGTCCAGCGTGATCAAAGCCCTTCTCCTAATCACAAGTGCTTAAAAGTTAATGTATCCTCCCCAGAGATGTGCCGACTAATTATTTTTTAAAGCAGAATTAAACTTGGTTTATACAAGTGTAATGACGGCCCGCTTCTCTGAGACTTTAATGAAAAGCCAAATGATCAAAATCATACATTTTGCAGACACAGTGTGTTGATCTTGGATCGACACAGCGGTAACGGGGACACAGCAGGGAAACTAATCACAACTTTATCCCAACACAAACCGGAATCGTACTTAGCTGAAAAATTTAACTGTAGTTTCTAAATATTTTACTTGTTCCACATTTTTAATCCCAATTTGCTGATAATCGTAACACATTGTGACCTCCTCAAAGTCAAGACACTCGAGAGTACTCAGTTTTATATAATTTAACAAATTAATAAATAAAATATGTTTAAAGCATCAACCTTTTTTTCCCTCCTTTTTTAAAACTGTCTCATATTTGTGTAACAGGCACGCATATGAAACGTCTTTAAGACTTAGTGGTGTGTTATTTGCTTCCAATATATGTGCAATCAATTACTATGGAGATTTTCTTTTCTCTGTAATGTGGGTGCAGAGATTTTCATCATCTTCTCCCATGTGGCAACCTGCAGTTCCTCAAATGGCCACATGAGAGAGGTTCCAAAAATGAGACAATCACCATTTTGTTACAGTTATGCATTATTAGATGCATGGCATGCGTAGCCAATGTCTTTCTGCTCAGCCTCCACTAACTGGTGTCACTGAACTGAATTTCTTCTCCGTGCTTGAGGTTTGGGCGCCTTTTGTAACATTTTTAATGAGATTTAATCTGACAAATCCTGCTGTGTGGTGCAGACCACAAAGAAGTCTGCTTCAGTTTTGTTGAGTTAAATTCAAGCGTTTTGAGTCTGTTCCTTTGCACTAATTAGCAGGTCTGTGCAGCTTGCTAACGAGGATTGTTTAGGTCAGTGGTTCTCTAACGTTCTCCATCGTGTGACGATGGAGAGTTTCGCTAGTCGCTGTGCTAACGTACCTGCTAACGTTTCCTTGTTCCACCGTGAGAATTAATCCAATGTTCAACATTTCTTCCGCATGACTTTTCTCCCAGGTCGTTCACGCCCCCCACCTGTCACGACCCTGGGGGCGCGCCCCACAGTTTGAGAAACACTGGATTAGATGATAACTTCAGCAAGTCAGCATCTCATCTAAATTATATCACTTCTGCCTCCAACAATCCAAGACTGCAATAATCACAATGCTCAAGTCAGGGTTTCACAAATGGGCCACATCCATCTATTTATGCATGTACTGAGGCTGTAATTCAGGCAGGTATGTGTGTCTGTGCCTGCTGCACATACATGAGATGGGTTACCAGTGACTTGGGGGATGATGAGAGGTTAAGTAGTGAAAATGATCTCGGTGCGTGTGAGCAGCCATTCTGCATAATTTTATGAAGTAAACAAATGTTTGTTTTGTTTTTTTAACGCTGACAGCAGCACATTTGTTTATCTGTTCTGTGTGCAGGAAGCAGGTCAGAGGTGAGTGTTGACTGACTGGAACAAATAGACTTCCTATGGAAAAAATAAAATATTCATGTTGAAGAGGAGAGAGGACGATCGATATTCAACCTCTTCTCTCATCTTTGAAGTGAACGTTTCAAGGATGACAAAAGACTGTTTGTATTCAGTTTAATAGCACACGCTGGCTTACAGCACTGAGCCTGCTGGGAAATCAAAGTATTTAATGGAAATATTTGGGGAGCATTATCTTTCCTGTATTATTGTCAGTACGTATTTTATAATTCTGCAGTCTTGCAGCTCTTCCATATCTTCTCATCACCGCTGTAAGCAAAGCTGCAGCACTGTGACGGTGGCAGACAGATGAGTGTTTGAGATGAATCGGTCCTGACTCTGGACTGAAGACTTTTAAAGTCATGCTTCTCAAAGTTTTGATGACTGAGTGCAGGCTTAAGGTGCTGACATATTAAAAAACGCACATCACATTTGATCTCTGACCTCACATAATACAAAATCCCTCTGCAGTGAAGACAGTTAACACAACACCAAAATACACATACAGTGTGTAGTTTTACCTGCAGTATTTGGAAAAAAGGTACTGGTGCTGATGACAAATCCTCCTGCTGGCTGAAAAGCGTTTGTTGGTCCCAGCTTTTTGCACTCTGTCTACACTGATGACTAGAGGTGTACAAGGTCTCCACACTCGACGTTTTTATGGTGGGAGGGATACCATCCAATACTTTATGCTGTGAACATATTTGTGCACTCAAAGTAGAAAGTGTAAGTGTAAAAGAATGCCATTTGAAACAGTATTCGACCCTGTGAAAAGTAAAACTTCAAAATGAATAACTGTTTATTTAAATTCCATCTTCAGCCTGTAAAGTCACCAGAAGAAAAAGCCTCTCAACCCTAGCATCTTTAAAAATCAATGTTTCTGGGGCGCATAATATGCAGAGGTCACCAACTTTCTGCAGAGTCAATCACTGCAGACCTCCAACCTTCATGTGGCCTTCAGATCAGCTCAAGAACAGAGAGCTTCATGGAATGGGTTTCAATGGCAGCTGCATCCAAGCCTTACATCACCAAGCTCAATGCAAAGCGTTGATGCAGTGGTGTAAAGCACACCGCCACTGGACCCTAGAGCAGTGGAGACGTGTTCTCTGGAGGGATGGATCACACTTCTCCATCTGCCAATCTGAGGGAGGAGTCTGGGTTTGGTGGTTGCCAGGGGAACGGTACCTGTCTGACTGCATTGTGTAAAGTTTGATGGAGGGGGGGGGGGTTATGGTGTGGGGGTGTTTTCACGAGTTGGGCTCGGCCCCTTAGTTCCAGTGAAAGGAACACTTAATGCTTCAGCATACCAAGACATTTGGGACAATTTGATGCTCCCAACTCTGTGGGAACAGTTTGGGGATGGCCCCTTCCTGTTCCAACATGACTGCACACCAGTGAACAAAGCAGCTCCATAAAGACATGGATGAACCAGTTTGGTGTGGAAGAACTTGACTGGCCTACACAGAGTCCTGACCTCAGCCTGATAGAACACCTTTAGGATGAATTAGAGCAGAGACTGTGAGCCAGTGTCAACATCAGTGTCTGACCTCACAAATGTGCTTCTGGAAGACTGGTCAAAAATTCCCATTAACACTCCTAAACCTGTGGAAAGCCTTCCCAGAACAGTTGAAGCTGTTATAGCTGCAAAGGGTAGGCCCACATCTTATTAAACCCTCTGGATTAAGAATAAGATGTTACTCAAATTTATATTTGTCTCTGAAGGCAGATGAGTGAATACTTTTGGCAACATAATGTATTTTCTTGCTGCTTGTTTATGTCCTATGGCCATAATTACATTGAATGTGACATGCATGGATATTTCCTCTAGGCTATTTTACAAAACATGAAAAAAACAATTAATATTCTTAACAACCCCTGACATGTCTCCTGTGAAATGATATGCTCAGATGAGGTAAATTATTGTTTTGAATGTTATCAAGCAAGGTTTGAGTTCATGACTTCTATATGATGTGCACATTAATTATCCATTAAGCGCTGGAGGCTCTCAGTGATGGGTCTTCCGTAGCCTCACTCCTCTAATGATCTTTCCTCTGTGCCTGTTATTTGATGTCAGTGTCTGATTGAGAAAGCCTGGTTGCAGATGGTGTAATTGTAAATATTCTCCATCATGCAAGTCACTAGTAATCGGTTCTCATTCTCTTCTTTTTGCTGCCAGATGAAGGTTTGTCAGTTTCAGATTATTGAACGTTGCACCATCGTCACAGTTCCTGCAGCTTTATTCATTGGTTACCACATTAAGCAGGTGTTCCAAGTTCAGTTGGAACGAGCTGACAGAAGCAGGCTTGGTCAGGTAGAAAAGTGCTAAATGGAAGCCTGAGCCTGGAATTTCTTGGCATTGTTGAACTTCAAAGCTTGATTTCTAGAATCAGTTTTGTCATGGTGTTGTAGACATTTTGGTTCATATTATTACTCAGTTTCTCTTGTTTCTTACTGGGAGATTTTCATTCTTCTGTGTCATTGTTTCCTCATTAATTTCTTGCAATTTTGCTTCCCGTCTTTATCTGTTATCATCCAGTATCTTTTTAGTTCTTATTTATAGTGCTCTGATCCACAGTCTCTGTCTCATTTGTTCCCATGTTGAGCTCCTAATCTGTGGTCAGCATCATGCTCCTCATGTCTGTGTTCCCATTGGTTCCTTCTAGCACCTTTGTGTTTTTGGATTTCTGGCACCATTGTTGTAGTTTTTGTGCATCGTACTTCCACCAGCCTGTTCTTAAGCTTAAGCTTACTTTCCATTTTCCTTACATGGTCGTAATTAGTTTATGGTCTTGAATGCTAGTTTCAGGTCTTATTTTAATACTGTGTGATGCTCATTTTGTAAATTAATGTCTCCATTAGAGTAAAAAAGGATGACAAAGCAGGATATGCTTTAGTGTTGTGTATGTGCGATGCATCCCTGGGTCCCTCGATCAGATTCGCTCTTTCCTCATCATGAGTAAAAAACTTATTTGAACAAACATCACAGTCAATCAAAAACATGATTTTTTTTTTTTGTGGCCTTGCAATGACGAGTTCATCATGAAAGTGTCACACAGAGTGCTGTCTGTTACTCAAACGTGCCAAGTTTAAATGACCCCAAAATGAAGAGGAGGATGGAACGAGGAGGGAGGAGGAAGAACAGGCGGTGAGGAGGAGTGACAGGCTGGAAGTGAAGGAAGACGGAGCGATGAGACGAGCAGACGTTTTAAAAGTTCAGCAGCTGCTCCTGAACACCGTCCTATCCCTCCATCTGTGTGTGCGTGTTTGTGTTTACCCTGACTGTTGGCCTATTAGCCATCCCTCCACATGTGGGTCCATCTGGTTCATAATGAACATATGGACCAGATGGACCCCCCGTTTCTCTCTCTCCAGGTGATTTAAAGTGTCTCTTAATTAGAGCTGATGTCTCATTTAGACCAATTTTTTTTTCTCGTAGACGCATTTAGCTTCATCCAAATGTGCCATTTAACTAATTGACTAATTGTGTAATTCATGGTGGAGTCCCTGAACTGTGTGTTTACCTCTATGTGTGCCTTTCTGTTGACTCTGAGATGAAAGCAATAGTCTGTCTTTTAGCAGGATTTAGCCAAATCCTCTGAGGAGGGATCCTGTTTAAAACAAAAATGGGGGGGGCAACTCTTCTGGCAGCCCTGTAACAATTATTTTTATTTAAAAAAAACTGTTTGTCTGAAGTAAAACTGAGTTATTCATACCCACTGAGATTCAAACTGCCATCACTTCCTCTTGCCAGATATTAGACAGTTCATTACTGCAGATAAGAAACTAACTTATAAAAAGAATCTGGAACCAAAAATGAGACTCCCCTGACTCTGCAGTTTCAGAATGTTCAAACTTAAAACTGCTTAACAAGATGAAAATGTGACAAATGTAAATCAGCAGTCATCTACCAAGGAGTAGTCTGATCCCAGCAGATGCTATAAAATCTTTGTTGTTTCTTTTGTTCATTAGAAACTTTTGTTTAGCAAGATGCTGGATCATTAAAACTACATCTACTTAGTGCACACTACTTTAATCCAGGAATTACACCCAAACACGTTGGACCAAGAATTAGCCAGATCCCCACAGATAACTGTTAATTTACAAAAAAAAAAAAAAAAAGTTACTATTCATTCTATTCATTAACATCTGAAACTTAATAAGCCAACAATTCCATTGCTTAACAAGAAGGAGGTTCATTAAAACTAAATCTCCATAGTAAACACTATAATCCATGAATTAGACAGAGCCACACTTCTCTGGATTTAGCCAGATCCCAGGGGTAATTTAGACAGAGCTCATTAAATCTCCACATGCTTGCAGATGTATATTAAAACCTCGAAACCAGAAAAGCAGATGAGGAGAGGAAACAAGAAGAGGAGTAATGGGAGGGAATGAAGACCGCAAAGAAGATGAGACACGGGATTGAGGAGAGATCAAAAGAGAGAACAGACAACACGGAAAGATACACAGTGGACGCAATTAGAAAATAACCACGAGGACGAAGGAAGAGAAGGTGAGAGAGAAACTGCAGAAGTTGGATAAGGTGAAAGTCCTGAACAACGAGGTCCCAAAAAGCAGCGATGAGCCACAGCTGAACATTTACTTACTGAACTTGCTGAGTGTGTTTTCTACATATAACTGTTTAATCTGCAACAAGCTGAGCTGGAACAAAACCATCAAAGTCCAAAAAAAAAGTCTAGTAAAAGGAGAAACATCCAGTTTTTCCTACTAGGAAAACATGGTTTCCTGAGATTCACTGGATTGTTGGATTATTCTAGGCACGTTTTTCTTGTCTCTGACCTTTTGCATGAATTTTTATCTATGACCAATAATGTTGGTTGGTGAGGACTGGAATATGGTCTCTCAGGAAAAGGATGAAATCTTTAAAAACAGGGTTAACTGGATCAACAATTAAGGTCTGCTGTAAGGCACAGCCCATGATTGGATTTGTACTTTTGTTAAATGTCAGACTGCTGGTTAATATATTTGCTTTCTGTCACTCTTCTGTCAGTTGTATGTTTTGTGTGTGTGTGTGTGTGGGGGGCTTATTGACCATATCTGAAACAAAATCAACTGTCTGTGTCTTCAGGAGAAGCAGCGTTTCTTGACTGACGTCCTTCATGAGGTGATGCTATTGGATGGCTTGAGTTCCTCCCATCCCATCTCTCAGGAAGTGGAACAGGCGACGGACATTGACCGAGTCTTTGACTGGATTGCCTACAAAAAAGTAAGAAGCCAACTGCAAGAGAAATTCAGTTGTTTTGAATTTATTAGTGATACTAAGACACATGGACTACTTGAGGACTAAGTGGGAAGCTTCTATATTTCCAGCCAGTGTATACCAATGAGCCAAAACCATAATGTAAATAATGTTGATTATCCATATATGGTGTATCTCTAAAGAGTCGAGGTTTGTGGGGGTGCTCCTGGTTGGCGATGGTGGGAACCGGCCCACAGTACTGAAACAGTAATGGGCTGTGAAGACATGTATGATCTGTGGTCGCTCCCAAGTCATAATTTCAAGGATGTGCTGCAGATGTTCTGGTGACAGACACGCAGATGTGGAAAGTTCATGTGACAGAGGACTGGAGCTTGGCTTATTGATTATAAATTGAGATCTTGTGCCTTTCTTGTGGCACTACCATTGATTAAAACTGGTTTGAGTTTGTTCCAGCTCTCTGAAAGGGAACTTTTAACAAACCACTTTAAATGTAGCTGCCTGGTCATGTTGAACTGGCTCCAGTCACACAATAGATGTAGTTGTACCATCAACTTCTGTCTTGTAATTGCCTACATACTTTGACAAATTGAGGTTATAGACTTTAAAGCAGAACACAGGAGAGAAGCATCGTTCCACTTCTTTTAGTTTGATGATCAGCAGTCTGGGCAGTTTAAAATGTGGATCTAAGTCAGTGTCTAATTTCAAAGTTCACCAAAGTTGACTTTCATCTACTTTTCCTCCACTGATCACAGCAACTCCAGGGAGGATGGTGGTGGTGTTAACCTTGTTTGAAAGTGTGTTTCTCTTTGCTCTCCATAGGGGGCGGCACTGATCCGGATGCTGGCTAACGTGATGGGGCAGCCGCTGTTCCAGAAAGGACTCAATGTAAGTTCCTGCCTCTCTGCGGGTCCAGCTGTGCATACAGAGGTTTTTAAATCAAAGGGAACAGCTGGGTCTTTGGGCTTTAAAGTGATTTATCACCAACACAACATGGAAGGATTCAGACAGAAACACTGTGGGTGTGTGTTCAGCCATATTTTAGCTAAACCCTGACTCCTGACTGTTTGGAACACACTGTGAATACAGATGAGGAGCGAATAAGGAGATTTGGCTGGAGGGACACTCTGAGAGGAAGTTTGCAACTTTTTCCTGTCGATATTTTTGATCAATTTTAAGTGACCTGAACTTAAGCTGGACACAGCCAGAGCAACAAAATGCAAAAGTTAAATACATTCCTAGAGGTTAAATTTAGAATACTGAAAGGACAGATTTTCTGAGGGTACGGGACAGGAGACAGGACTTTAGAAATGCTTATTTTGCATTCCTACTTTCATATCATGGTGTACAGTGAACAGGTCACCAGTCTATCCCGGGGCTGCCATCAGAATTTTTAGAGTGTTCTAAAAAAAAAGTCATCCATGTGTTTTTTTTTTTTAGGACATAGTTTCCTTAAAATTACCCAGAGACGTGTGTGTAGAAGGCAGATTCAGCCGTCGCAAAGACAGCTACTGATTTGTGAACTTGGTTTTAGCCACCGAGGGGAGCTTCATATGGTAGGGCAGGGATCCTCAAATCCAGGCCTCGAGGTCCGGTGTCCTGCAGGTTTTAGATGTGTCTCTGCTTCAACACACCTGAGTCAAATATAGAAGTCATTAGCAGGACTCTGGAGAACTTGACTGCATACTGAGGAAGTAATTCAGCCATTTGATTCAGGTGTGTTGGATCAGGGATACATGTAAAACCTGCAGACCTTGAGGCCTGGATTTGAGGATCCCTGTGGTAGGGATTTGTCACCCACAAGGTAGGCCCTCCCTAAAGCATGCCCTGCTTTGGTCACAGCAGATGACTGCCCCTCCCTGAACCTGGTTCTGCTGGAGGTTTCTTCCTGTTAAAAGGGAGTTTTTCCTTCCCACTGTCACCAAGTGCTGCTCATAGGGGCTCGTCTGATTGTTGGGGTGTTTGTCTGTATCACTGTGGGGTCTTTATGTTACAATATAAAGCACTATGAGATGATTGTTGTAATTTGGTGCTAAAAAAAAAAGGAGCTGAGCTGAATTGAATTGTCTGTTTTACTCTAAATAGGACAATAATAATACAGCAAAATGAGACTCCTGTTCAGTAAGACTCAAAACTATTGATTGAGATGATAAACTCATCAGGAACGTGTAAACCTCGCAAGAAGCCATGTTATTTTTTGAATACTTAAATGCATTTTGACTTATTTATGCAAAGAGGAGTCGCCCCCTGCTGGCCATCAAAATGAATGCAGGCTTTACTTTGATCCCAAGCTACATCCATCTATTTATTATAAATCTATCCTCTACCCCTCCAGATTTCTAGCATTGTTTGAATAGTTTGATTGCAGCAGTAGTCGGGCATTAATAAGTAAATCTTGAGTATAATAAAGTACCCTGCATTTCCTAGATTGTTTTAGATCCCTCATCCGTCTGAAACTCTGGTGAGGAAGAAGTTATTTGGGAACACAGGAATTATTTCTTGTAGAACTCTCACAGTATTAATAGACTGTCACGCTGGAGTTGTGACACACAGCGGTAGTTACATTAATGACGGTTTGTGTTGCATATTTGTGGTTCAGGTTGCTGTGCGGCTCTTTGAGGGTTCAATCTGTGACGGTGTCTCAGAAACATGAGAGCAGCAAACACTGAAATCACACCATCGTGGTCACATAGTTTCTTTGACTGCTACGGTCTTTTTATCCTCCAAACTGGAAGGAGACCGTTTGCAGTTATGGTAAAAATGAAGCTGTATGATGTAACGTGAAAGTGGGTTAAATGTATTTTTTACCCCCCGGAATGGAGTTACAGAAATATGTGTGAATCCTTGCACACACACACACGCGCGCACACACACACACTCTCACTATGTCCTGGTTTTCCTGCAGAAACTGTCAGTGACCTGGAACATACTGAGAATCAGATTCTATATAAAATACTGCTGATCCAGCAGCAGGGCAGGGCAAATACACTGTGTGTGTGTGTGTTGCAGCTCCTCTCACATACACTGTGCTGAGCATTACAACATACTATGTAATAAGAGCATTAGTTTCAGTCCCCAGCAGTGAGTCTGGAGAGAATATTTTCTTCAGTAGTTTAGATGATATTAAGTAGAGCAACAAAGCCTTTCACAGTCGTAACCTCTCTGTCAGAGCGTTTCAACACCTAATCAGGTGTTTAGTGAAAAATACAGCATATAACAAGCCATGCTAAACAACTGCAATGCCATGTGATGGAGTCTCATTCTGATGATTTGCGGTGTGACAGGAGCTGTAACCCAAATAATTTATGATTGTTCATGCTTTTCTTAGCAAAGATAATACTGTAACATTTTATGCTTTATGTGAAAAACATTTGTGACTTTATGTGCTCATGAAAGTTGGTGCATTTGATCAGCTTTCTGCAAGTCCCAGAAAAATCTAAAATTTCTGTCTTGGCTTCATGAAGGTTTAAATATTGTACATGCATGGATGGATTACTGTACCACAGGCCCAGGGGTTTCAGGGGTCCCTGGAGTGAGAGGCTCTGTATACTTAATATCTTCATCGTGAAAAGTAATTTAAAAATCTATCCCAAAAAGAGAGAATAACCATAAGAAGACAAAAACACCAGAGATATAAAATAATAAAGCAGAAAGCCAAAGCAGCCACATTTTCTGTCATCTGTGTTGGAAAAAAAACAGCTAGTTTTTTTTTTAGTTATTTAATGTTTTATCTATACTGTAAAAGATGACTCATATGTATAATAAAATCAATAATAGTTTGTGCCTGTTTTAGAAAGCAGTAAAAGGCTGAAAATCTGTTAAACTTGAATACACTGGGGCAGTTTTAAACTAGAAACTTTACTCTGAAATCATTTGAAATGATATTATTCTGCAACCAGCCATATGTCTTTATTTCCTATAATTTGTCTATTTAAGCTGTGTTTAGTGTGATCGATTAAATGCTTTGGGACCATTCAGGAGTCTTAGGATGCTTTTTAGGCTCCATGAGGATCCTTTAAAGTGCTATAAGGTGTGTAAATGTTGTGGAACGTAGTAAGAGCCCACTGACACCTGGAGTACATGAGATATGGATTTCCAGACTTGAGTTCGGGCTAAGTGTACTGCAGCTCAGTCAGACGTGTGAAGATCAAATACTGGGCACTGACGATATCTGTAGCATCTCATCAGTTCGGCTTTAATTACCTTAACGAGTGGACTTTGGCAGACGTGAAACATCAATATTAGTTCACCTTTTCTTTATCCCCGATCTCAGAGTCAGATATCGAGAGCTTTCAGAGAAATCAAGAGTTTCCCAGACTGGATCCTGACTCGTGTGTTGATGTGAATAGATAGTGATGATTATGGTTGCTCCAGCATGACTTCAATGCGGCATAAAACCTGGAACCTCATTAACAATTATCAATATTATCTGGACAGGATTTAAATAACCACCTACAGTGAACAACGAATTTAGGAGCTTTTCAGGAGCCCGGAGGAAGTCGGCTGAAGGCAAGATTTAAAAAAAAAAAGAGGGTGTTTATTGGTTCAAGTTCATCTTCAGATGAGGGAAAGCAAGTCCTCATTAGGCTCTAAACATACCTACAACAATAGAAATCCCTTACTTACACCTACTGATTTCCTTTAATGACCTCTGACTACTCAAACACATTGTATTTGCTATAGAATGCTTGTTATCACTGCAAAACATTTGGTTTAAAGCGACTCACACAGTTAAAACCAACAGAGTCAGGCTCAGACTCTGAGTGTATGTGTGTGCGGGCCTTTTTTTTTTTTATCTCCCTTCATGTCAGAATTAGTGAAGGTGGCAGAGCCAAACTCCCAAACATGCTCAGTGTTGTTATCATGTGTGTCATCTTGTTCCAATAAAAATCTTCCTTATCGAGCTCCATACGCGCCACGACAAACGACTGACTGGGAATCCACGCTAAGGCACACAAAGGACGGAGGAATCACCGAGGAGGAGATTAGTGCTCGGTCTCTGTAGGTGTTCTGTTATCTAGCACTACTTCCCTGCCTTTTCCTTGTTTTATTATGAACCCAACCAACTGCCAGCTTCCCTGAGAGGTTGCAACTCTCAATCCACTGTAGTGGGAATGAGTTTCTTGCTCTGGAAAACGGGCTGGGATTAAGTCAGACCCAACTGTTGCTGAAGAACTGCAGGCTGAAAACAAAGCCACCACGCCACTCAGTCCCTGTTGAATGAGAAAATGCCCCTTGGAGTCTTCATCTGGTTCATTAGCTTGGAAAATGTAACTTAGAGTGTTTGGGATTGAGCCCAAAACCCCTTAGACTTTTTACACAGACTGTCTTCTCTGACTCTTCTCATCATGTCACTGACTTTCAAATGTACAGGTTCAAACACCTGTAAATGTTCCTCTCAAAAGGCCTTTCAGAAATTCACACAGACATAGGTGGAAATTTAATAATACCTGAGAGAGTGCCCCTGAATTCAGTCAGTTACAGCTTCACAACCGCAAGGCCAAAATGAACAACCTTGGGCACTGTGGATAAGAGAGACTTGGGAGAGTTTTGAAATATAATATATCCCCATGTTCCCATCCCCAGGTCAGTGTGAGATCTAATAAAGTGCATCAGAAGTTGACATTTTTATTTTTTGCCTAATAAAACTGGTAAATTAGAGAGTAAATAACAGCCAGATGTTATTAACCTGCTTTAAAATTTTGATGCTTCTTTGATTGAGGTCCTTGTACTGACCCTGCATCCTTTTAAAAATGGTGATGGGTTCCATCCATCCATTTCCTAGTGGAGCAACAGTCACTGGCACTCCCTCCAGCTCTTCCAAAGGCTAGTTGAGAAAAACAGTCAATCCAGCGTATTCTTATTCTGCTCCTGGAGTCTCCTCTCGGTTGGACGTGCCTAAAACACCACAGCTAGGAGGCGTCCGGGAGGCATCCTAGGAAGATCCTCAGTGTTTCCCACAGAGCTGGATTCTGTTTAAGTGCGAGCAAAAGAAAGATAATTCCCGCTTTCTTAAAATAATTATAACATATAAAAGGTGCTCAACTCAAAATATAACAAGGCTCAAAGAGGCGCAGTAATCAGCTGCCTCTCCAGTGAGTCATCCCATGGTCTCACTCCAACTCCATCATCTCAGAGAGCTGTTAGTGGCCATAGTTGTTTATCTAAAAGCTGAGTGCCACACACACTCACCCATTCATATGAATGTGTCCAGGCTTTTGACTGGTACTGTAAATAGTTCTCCACCTGCTGCTAATTCTGATTAGAGTGGTCCTAGAGCTTACAGTGGATCTCCAGAGCAGTACAAAGACTGCCATCACCAGCTGCTGTCCAACACAGTGGAGTGCAGCGGATTGGTGGCCAAGAGAGAAACATGATTGATATCAGCTAATCCACCCTGATCAGTCTGTAGAGAAAAGGGCTGGTTAGCAGTGACTGAAATTTCAAAATGAGAGTAAGAGGATTGTCTGCTAGTTAATTGATTGTGGATTGCATCTTTCTCTCAGCTAGATGGAAAATAAAAAACAACAAAAAATTAAAAAGCCAAAATGAGTCACCAAGTATACTTTGGCAGCTGTTTTTAAGGCACGTCACCCAAGTAAGATTTATGTGTGGGAAAGTACTGGAGCCCAAACTACCTCATCTGGTTCCTTTCAGTACAGAGGTGGTAGTAACAGATGAATGGGGAGATTCACCTGCACAGCCCTGCATGCAGAAAGTAATGCTCATATTTTGATGTAAGATTTAAATAGTAAATAGCAATACTTTATTCCCGTGGCATCACTAACAAGACATTGTTAAATGTTAGATTCAACTCATTGTCATTGTGCGTACAAGGCACACAACAAACTGATCATTCCAGATCACTCATCCAGAGACGAGCATCTGCGGTCATGCAGCCAGAGACCGGCGCTACCGTTAAGCAATGTGGTTTAAGTGTCTTGCCCAAGGACACAACGCAGCACAGGGACAGGGGCTCAAACCTGCAACCTTCCGGCTGGAAGACGAGTGCCTACCCACTGCGCCACTCCCACAATCCCAGGTGCTAGGGTGCTAGGTATTGTGCATGAGTCCTGGCCTTGTAACCTTGTTCAGCCTGCTGAGGACCAAGTAATCAAAAATGTGCTCAGGGTATTGTGATCTTATTTCCAGCTGAAATGTGACAATGGGGCACAGAGCTGAACAGTCTGAATGTGGGAATAAATCATTCATCTGTATGACAGATACATTTGAGTGTGTAATCAGCATACTCATCACAGATCCCTGATACCTGAGTGTCCTGAGGTTTTTTGCTCAGTGGGATTACCTGTACATATGTTGACCTCATTGTCTGAAACTCTTCCTATGTGTAATATGAGTACCTGCTACATTAACAGTGTTTGTATGATAGAAAATAAATAAAAGTATAATTGTGGCAATTAACATTTCTTTCTATCGTTGTTTTCAGGATTATCTGCTGAGTCACATGTACAGCAATGCAGCCAGAGATGACCTGTGGAGGAAACTGACTCAGGTAACACTCACCTCCACAGTTCCCTGGCTGAAAGGCTTCAGGGCAGAGCATTGTTAGTGCCTTGCTCAGCAGCAGGGATTTAAACCTGTAACTATTCCTCACTTGGCTCTGTGGGGACCGAGCTGCCGGACTGATTGAAGCTGTTCTAATGAAGATGCTCGTTATTACCTGACTTGATGAGGTTGTTGCTGTGGTAACATGACTGACAGGTGGAGGAGGACCTTGTTTTCTTGTTTGTCCTACACAGGAGAGGCAATGATTTGATTAATTGAGCGTCACCTTCGTTAGCACTGTCCATTAGACTGACACTGCTCTTTAATTAGCTGCCAGTCTGATGTCTAATTACCTCAAGGTCAATTTTTTTTCCCTCTAATTAATATAATCACTGATTGGATGTGTGTAATATGGTCATTATTAGTCATTGATTATTTACACTGATCTGTGTGTGTGTGTGTGTGTGTGTGTGTGTGTGTGTGTGTGTGTGTGTGTGTGTGTGTGTGTGTGTGCGTGCGTGCGTGCGCGCGTGTGTGTTTTTGATTCTGTTGTCTATAAGGCCATGCACTCAGAGGGCCGGGACATTGATATCGGAGAGATGATGGACAGGTGGACTCTACAAATGGGCTACCCTGTTGTCACCATCAGTAAGAACCAATCAGAGCAACTGCCTACATATTACATCACAGTCAGCCAGGAGCACTTCCTGTATGGAGAGGAAGTCAGAAAAAACAACAGGTACGGGTACTCAAAGCTGTCAGATCTTTTAATGTTCTGTTATTTCTTAGAGACTGTACTCAACTACACATCATTTTAATTATCTTACACTTAATTTATAGTGCAATGAAAGCTCAACAGTAACAGGATGGCTACACACAATTTTAGTGTATGTATTAGACTAAAATCCTTATGTTCTCCGGGGGTAGTTCCTACAGGACAGCAATTTACCTGCAAAAGGACAGTTTGCCTCCTACCAGGTAACCTTAAGATCCAAAGTGGCTGCCCAGAGATTGAGCACGCAACACCCTCAACCTCTATGAAGCTGCTGGTTTGCAGATGTCATATGGATTTATCGAGTATGTTAAAGCTTCCAGATCCAGAAAATGAAGGCAGCGCAGCTCTGGTTGTTCAAGGAAATGTGTTGTATTGAGGTCTATGAGAAAATGACCTAAATTCTCATGTGATCCATGACCCCCATTTAACATTTCTCAACTGAGTTTATGGTCTCAGTTGATGGTCTTGTTTAATAAAATATTTGTAAATTATGGTCCATATTAAGCTGAAATAGACCATAAAGTAGAAAATACATGCCTTATGGCAAGTTGCTACCGTGTAATCCTGCAGTGACCCTCTGTTTCTTAACCAGATCCTTACTGCTTCCATAGGAATTAAGAGGGTAAGTAGCAGCCAGATTCTGATAATCGAAAGTACATCAGCAAGTATGAGCACCTCTATGAAATCAGAAGGTTTGGCAGTTTGCTGGTCTTGAGCATTCAGGTGTTTTTTTTAACTCAATGCCACAGTCTACCAAGGAGTGAATGTCCCAGTGAGTTAACCCCAAGGTCAGTGTCCAGAAAAACTGCAAAAAACCCAAGTGCTGCATCTCAAACTCTACAAGCCTCTGTTAGTATGTTAAAGTTCATGACAGTACAATTAGAAGAAGACTGAAGAAGAATGGCTTGTTTGGAAGGGTTGCCAGGAGAGACCCTCTTCTCTCTATAAAGAACATGACAGCACAGATTAGGTTTGCAAAATTACATCTGAACAAACACCAAGACTTCTGGAACAATGTCCTTTGGAGAAATGAGACCAAAGTGGAGATGTTTGATCATAATGCATAGCACCACACTTGGAGAAAACCAAACACAGCATATCAGCACAAACTCTTTGTACCAACAGTCAGCAAGGGCTGATGATTTAGGCACCTTACAGTCACTGAGTCGACCACGAACTCCTCTGTATACCAAGGTACTGTAGAGTCAAAGGTGGGGCCATCTGTCCAACAGCCAATGCTGGCTAAAACTGTGTCGTGCAACAGGACAATAATCTGAAGCACAGCCGCAAATCTACAAAAGACTCAAGTTGCTGCAATGGCCCAGTCAAAATCCAGACCTCAATCTAATTGAAATGGTGTGGTGGGAGCTGTGCATAAATTAATGCCTGCAAACCTCAGGTAACCTCAGGTAACCTCAAGTAACGTTGGAAAGAAGAGCGGGCCAAAATTCCTCCACAACAATGTGAGAGGGTGATAAAGTCACACAGAAATTGATTAATTCAAGTTATTGCTGCTAAAGGTGGTTCTACGAGGTGTACTTAGTCTTTCACAGGACTACACAGTCCTGTATTGTCCTGTACTAATTTGTCAGTTACTCCAGATTGTCCATACAACCTTTCTTCAAATGCCACTCTTTGGATTAACCTTTTTTGTAGCTCTAAGAATTATGGAACTGGAGTCTCTGGTGGATGCTAGCTGGCGACCGCTCGTCCTGTTCCTGACACGTCTCTTCATCTGTTCTTCATTCAGTCATTCACCGCTGAAACTATTTTCCTCGTTTCATACCATATTAGGTGTTAGGTTTGTCTTTCGGTGATCTTGCTGGATTTTTTTTCCTGAAGAGGCACTTTTCGTCTTTCTCCTCACATTTTTTACCACCTTTACATCTTTTATATTTCATTTATATTTGATTTGCATCATGTTTTATTCACATCCTTTACAGCCTTTGGAGTTTACTCTCTTCTGTTTTATCGACCCACTTTCTCTTCCATCAATACTTCATCAGCTCCCTTCCTTTTTTTTTTTATAAACCTATTCTTATTTTCTCCCACTGGTTATTTTCAAGTCTTTCTCTCTTTTCAGTCTGTCATGTTAATGTACAGTAGTTGACATTTACAATCACTCTGACCTGCTTTCTCAACAAAAGTTTCCTCACCGTTTTTATGTTATGTTCTTTTTCACTTCTTTCATTTGGTGTCTTTTGTCTTTTGTTTGAGCTCAGAGTTGCTCCCAAGGTCTCATCAGCTGATGAACTGAAGCTGTTTGTTGTAGGTGGAGTTGAAATCTTTCTTTTGCTCTTGTTGAGTCTCATGGGGCTGCGTTCAGACACACTCAGTGGTCCCGGGGCATTCACCAACACTAAAAAGAAACTGCTGCTGTGCTTTTAGTTGATTCAGCGTCACGGCTGAATGCAGCCGGGGCTGATGCTGCTGTTTGATCCAGTGGAGCTGTGTTTAGAAGCACAGTAGTGTCCCGCAGTGTTACACGCTGTTGACTCAAATCCAAACTGCTTTATTTATTTATTTTCATGCAGGGAAACAGAACTCTTGGAAATACGCTAAATTGTGTGCAAGTTGTCCAATCCTTGAATAACTTGGGAACTCAACTTTGTACCTTTCTGGAGGGAAAACACTGGATTTATCCAGAGGATGGGCGTTTGGCTGCACAAGTTTTAGATCTGTTTAGAGCTGTTAAATAGGCTGCTTTCCATGGGATTCAGTAAGTCTTCTTACGTGAGCTTTAAATATTTGTCAAACAGTTCAGACGATTGCTGCCGACGGTTTCAGTCTTCAGTCTGTTTGATGATACGCTGTATGAAATATCAATATCAGGCCCCCTTGCTGTTTTTCTGTTTTCTTTTATTACCTCAGCAAGTCAACAGGAGAGTGGCTGTGGGAAATGGCATGCAACAAAGGTCCCAGTGGGGACCTGAACCTAAGACATAGCGGCTCATGATCACCACTTTAACCTTATGGTATGTTCAGACCAAAAAGGAAGTAGTGGTTTCCCATAATTACATGCAAAGTCTATACAAAGATGTAAAACTTGTCTCTTTCTCGTGGACAGCCAGAGCTATATGATTCAAATTCTCATTTAATTTATGTCAAGATGGAACAAATAGGGAGTAAGACATTATTAAAATCATAGAACTCGTTATAGATCTTACAACTGTTCATTTCTATGCAGATGATACTTTATTATTTACCTTTGGCTCTACTGAATACAAACTCTTAACCCACATTATAATATGTTTTTGAAAATCTCCAGACCTCTTTTCTGAAAATCTGCTCTAATTTACTATTATACTCCTATTAAACTCTAATGCCAGATGGACAGTTTTAAAAATTGTATTTCAGTTTATTTTGAAGAAGGAGCAATTTATTATTCCCTCTGTAGTTCCTTTCCCTTGTCAAACCTTGACACCTACATTAGCCATGTTCAGACTTTTTTTTTTTTCTCATTTTTGGCCACAGCGGCTTTTTGTGACAGTGGAGAGAGACAGGAAATGGGGGAAAGATACAGGGGAAGACACGCGGGCAAATCGGCGCCGGGCCGGGACGCGAACCCGCGCCACCCGCACCGCAATGCGGCGTGTGTATGTGGTCGCCGGCTTCACTACTAAGCCACCCAGGCGCCCAGCCATGTCCGACTTAACTACTGAGAATTTAGTCAGACTAATATTGCCTGCAGCCTCAAGCAGAGAGGGCTTCAGAGGTCTGTTAAGTTCACTCCCCACTTGGTTCAAGTGAGATTGCTTGAGGACATTTACCAGAGACAGTCACAGCTTTTTGGAAACAAAGGCAAAAAAAAGTCATTCAAGTTCAATTTAATTTAAAACTTGTTCAAAAGTTGTAAGTGTTTGCACTTTATGTGGATGCAGTTTTGATGTTTCAAGTCCATACTGAAGCTCATTCCTGAATATGAACCATATAGACACTGATCATTTTATTATCTACACCTGTTCAACTGCTTGTTAATAGAAATATCTAACAATCACATGGCAGCAACTCAGTGCATGGTTAAGATGACGTGCTGAGTTTAAACTGAGCATCAGAATGGGGAAGAAATGTGGGCTGGTCTGAATATTTCAGAAACTGACAATCTGCTGGGATCTCTGCATCTCTGAGCACATGTTGAACCTTGAAACAGATGGGCTAAAGCAGCAGAAGACATTCATATCAGTTAAGATCAGGAAACTGAGGCTACAATTCACATGGTCTCCCCAAAACTGGACAAAACAAAAAAAGACGGGAAAAATCTTGCCTGGTCTGATGCGTCTCGATTTGTGCTTCAACATTCAGAATGTGGCATAAACAGCATGAAAGCATGGATCCAACCTGCCTTGTATCAGCGGTTCTGGGGTGGTGGTGGTGATGTAATTGTGTGGGAGATGTTTTCATGACACAGATTAGCACCAGCTGAGCATCATTTAAACACCACAGCCCATCTGAGTATTGTTGCTGACCATGTCCATCCCTTTATGACCACAGCGTACCCACCTCCTGATGGCTGCTTCCAGCATGCATCATGTCACAAATCTGAAATCATCTAAAAAAAAATCAAGTCAACTAAACCTGCAAATCTGCAGCAACTGAGTGATGCTATCATGTAAATATGGACCTTTGCAGAGTTAACTCCTTATAGCTTAATGTCTGACTGTCGGAAGACAAATTTCTCTTTTCTGCCACAAGCTTTCCCACTGTTCCCCTGGTTACCGTAGTTATGCATTTCACCGCTGTGCTGGTGATGACACCTGCAGAGCACCTTAGCCCCTGGTCTCACGAAATCTATTTCAGACATTGAGGGCTTTTTACTGAATTGTGTGGGACTTTTCCAAGCACTGAAAAATACATTAAAAGGGTACCCACTGTATTCCCACGTGATGCCTAAGCTCATGACCAAGCGTCAGTATATGCTGACCTGAACATGAGGAAGTTTTTGCATTGACTCCAGATCACATAATTGGTTTTAAAAGTTCCTCAAAACAAGTGGGAAAAGCTTGTGTCTGCCAAAGTACACCTTACACTTTGAAATCATCTTCTTCTTCTTCTAAATGACTCTGCTGAGTGATATTCCCAATAATACTAACTAATAATACAAACTAGTCGCTCATAAACTGCCTGGCATCCAACCAGCAGTCACATCAGTGTGAGAAGCAGTCATCTGTGTCTTTAAGAAAATTAAACTGGAGAGGAAGTTTTTCATTTACATAATAAAAAAAAGTAAATCTTTATTTTCAGACCTTTTTTGTTAACCTTAAGTGTTAAGGTGACATTTTGAAGATCACGGTTTATTTTTGTCAAACACATTCTTCTCTTCCTCCAGCGCTCTGCTTAGAGACATTTTAAATTTGGGTCTTTTTATTTTCCCACCATCAAACACTCAGGGAAATAAATGCCTTTAAAAGAACTGAAGTGACAGGCGATGAGAAACCAGAGAACGGCGTTGGCTAACGTTAAGGTCGAGGCAATGATACTGAAAATAAATCAAACAGTATCTCAGTCAGGATTTAACAGCTCATTTCTGTGGCTGCAGAAAAGGCACCTCGTCAGCTGACAGGTAAACAAAGATGTGATTGGCGAACCAGTGTCTGTTTGATTTAATGAGCTTTAATGCTAAACAGGACAGTGATAAATTATTCATGAGTCCACAAAGCCACAGTTATAAGAAAGTATTTATATACTGCTTTACCCTTCTGAGTTAGATAAATTTGACTAAAGAAATGTTCCAGAAGAAGTGATTCTTTTTCTTCTTCTTTTTCTTCTTCTTCTTTTGGCTGCTCTTTTCAGGGGTCACCACAGCAGATCATCTGCCTCCATCTCACCCTATCCCAGCATCCTCCTCTATTGCACCAACCCTCTGCATATCCTCCTTCACTTCATCCATGAACCTTTTCTGAGCTCTTCCCCTTTTCCTCCTCCCTGGCAGCTCCATCTTCATCATCCACTCTCCCTCCTCTGCACATGTCCAGACCATCTGAGCCTTGTTTTTCAAACTTTGTCTCCAAACTGCTCAACCTGAGCTGTCCCTCTGATGGACTCATTTCAAATCTTGTCTATCCTGGTCACTCACAATGAAAATCTTAACATCTTCAGCTCTGCCACCTCCAGCTTGGCCTCCTGTCCTGGCAGAGGAAGCAATAATGAGGTATAAAAAGCTACGGGAGGCAGAAATCTAGAAAAAAAAGAGAGACCCTACCCTCTGCTCCACCAGACACCACCGGGAATATACATGTGATTCATTCAGGATATGACGAGGTCAAAATCTCCTTGTACTACATAACAGAGCTGTGAAAAAGTAGCCATATCATCTATTTTGTGAAGTCCCATTTTAAAGGCTTGGCTTTAATATAATGTTCACTGTAATGTATGTTTCTTTAATGGTAGATGTGCCATAAGAGGGCAGAGTGCCAAGATATTAGCTACTGCTAGGAAACTTGGTTAGCAAGCATAGCTGGAGTTAAGTAACAACATATAAAAAAAGGCTGAGTTAGCTTTATAATTCATCAGATAAATGCATTAAACATAGTGTAATATGCTGCAACACCACAGACATACTTCTGAGCTCCAGTTTAGTGACTTAAATTAGCAGAGGTGAAGCAGCATACAGCTAGCCGACTGTGTCACTGGACTGTTCTTCACCCTTAGAGAGAGGATGAAGAACTCAGTCATATGGGAGAGGGTGAAGAAGTAGAGCCATTACTCTGCCACATCACGAGTAACCAGTGGAGGTAGTCTGGGTATCTGACTAGGATGCCTCCTGGGTGTTTTCCAGGCGAGGTGTTTTAAGCACGTCCAACTGGGAGGAGACCTAGAAGCGGATAAAGGAGAGATTATGTCTCTCAGCAGGTTTGGGACTATTTCCGTGTCCTGCCAGGATACAGAGGCCATGCTTAGACTGCTTCCCCAGCGGCCCGGACCCAGATAAGTGGTAGAAAAAGGACGGACAAGCAGTGTCAGATTCGGTACTGTAACATAAAATACTAAAACTAAAACATGCAGATGACAACACTCTGTCACAACATCAGGAACTCCTTCCAGTGTTGATGCTGTATTAAACTGGGGTGATTATATCCAGACGTATCCATAATCATCTGAATATGAATGATCACATTGTTCTTAGTGGTTCCCCTCAGAGTTTCTGGCTCTGCTCGCTCTGGGTGTAAAGGGAAATGATAAGTGCCCATTTGTAAATCCTCCTTAAGGCAGCTTGTGTTCCAACACAGAGCAGTCATGTAGTCATGAATAATTTGGTGCTTGTCACTGAGTTTTATGGTAATTTTATGGTGCGGGTTGTGTTAAGTGCTGTTTTGTGTTAATTTTGTGGCACGCTCAAATTGCCCTTTGCATCTGGAAGTTGTGAAGTGACCTAGAAGCTACTTTGGGTTGTTTTATGTTACGAGACACTGCACGTCTGCCATTTTTATTCCCTGCAGCCCATATCTGACGAGCCATTACCAGGTTGATATTGTAGCTTCTGTGTTTTTGATCATAAATGTTTTGATTTTATTGGAGACGCTCGGAACGGCGACTCTAAACGGGGTCAACGTGTTCTTTAATGGGGGAGGATGAGCAGAGAGGTGAAAGGCTGTCTGAAGAGTTTCTAAAGTTTCCCTCTCTGAATGTATCACTGCAGTCACGCTGCGTCTCTCGCTACCTCCAGTGTGAATGCATGTGTTTCACTTGGTTTCTGCCTTTGATGAATAAACCATAAACTCTGAGGACACACACACTTGCATCAATATTAATAAACACATTCTGCTGTCCGGGCTGCAGACTGTCTGAGTGTGTGTGTGTGTGTGTGTGTGTGTGTGTGTGTGTGTGTGTGTGTGTGTGTGTGTGTGTGTGTGCACGTGTGTGCGTGCGTGCACGTGAGGTTTAGCTTCCCTTCTGTCAATCACGTTGATATAAATATCAGATAAATTATTTGCTTGCTAGGCAGTGTTATTGATCCACTGTTGCCTGCGGCGACAAATGGCTATTATAGGAATGGTAAATGGTTCTTTCTCAGGCTGATTGTATTACAATGACCCCTACTTTATAGTATTCACACACCCTCTGCTTCAAAAGGGGAATTGATTGGAGTATGTAAAGCTGATTGTTTGCCATTTCTAATTTAAATCGACTCTAATTAAAATATGAATCAATTTAATCAAAATGAGCCTAATTATAAACTCAAGGCTTTTAATGGTACTGAAGAGAAACACTCATTTTTAGGACTCTTATTAGTACTTACATATGCTAACTGTGAAGATTAAAATGAGACTTTAACATCTAATAGGAACCATCAGAAAGCTACATTTGTTCCTACTGAGCTTTAAGATTCAGGAGTTCTCACCTCTCAGAGCACTGCCTGCATGGCTTTGGATTTTTTGGGCAGACATTCACCTCAAAGTAGTAATAATGCACCCATGACATCATAAATAATCATTGTTTTTGTTTGGTTATTGTTACAGTCTCTCTTGCCTTCACCATGCACATATAACGTTTTCAGGTGTTTTGTAGATATTGTGCTAATTATAAATTTTTTGACCACAATAATCATGAAATGAAAATTTGATACCTCAAACCAACATTTGAGGGACAAGAAAAAAATAAATGACATGAACCTGAAATGATCAACAAGGTGCAATCATAAAGTTGTACTCAAAAACCATCCCTACATAAGTAAGTTTGCCCGGCAGGCCGGATCCTTTTGCATCCTAGGACCACTTCCAGTGCTCCAGATCTTTTTGGATCGTTTCCTGGAAGCCTCTTGTACTTCTGCAATTTTAACATGGACGTCAAATGTGTGCGGAGAGCAAACAGCAGCTTCTTTGTGACACTGACTTTAATGCTGGGATCATCACTGGTTGTGAGAGCTGAGTCTGCAGCTGCAGCCCAGCAGTACAAATTCCAGCTGTGCCACAAGTGGTCCAGAGGTGCACCAGGAGACAGTCTTGAGGAGGAGATCAAGTTTATATTAGGGATGGGTGTGGTGTTGTTTCATGTCAATATGGACCAAAATCTGAGGAATGTTTCCAGCACTTTAATGAATTTGTGCCATGAAGACTTAATGCAGCTCTGGAGCCAAAAGGGAGGTCCAACCTGGTATTAGTAAAGTGTACCTAACTGAGTAGCCAGTATAGTTACAAAAGTCGCAAGTGCCAACACATAAATTTACTGTGAAGCTTTAATGTCTCTTCGGTCCCAAATAGAGTACAATACATTCCTACTGACTACCTAAGCATCCCGAGGCCTCAGTTTTAACCAGCGTCTCTACACATGACAGCAACGTGAAGCAGGGAAATCATAAAATGTGGTCATTTCATGAAATCAGTGTGGCTTCCTGTGTCACCTGAGGCACCTCCCTTTGAAGTTTTCTAGGCCTCCCGAATAGAAACCAGACTCTAGGGTAGAGCATTACGTGCTCTAGGGTAGAGCATTACGTGCTCTACCCTAGAGTCTCATTTGCTGGAGAGATTGTTTAGCTTGTGTGGCCTGGGAGCACCCCTGGATCCCCCAGGAGAAACTGAAAAATGTTGTTTGGGGAAAAAATGAAATCTGGAATACTAGCTGAATCTGCTGTCACTGTGACCTCACTTTGAATCTGGATGGATGGATGGACGGATGGATGGATGGATTTGTTGGTAGATTTTTTAAAAGAATCTGAATTCTTTTGCACTGAATGACTCCCACATTTCGTCTGTCTTGCTGCTACTCAGAAACCGTTTAACTCCTAAATGTCAACCGTTCAGGAAGAAAAACAGCCTGGTTTAATCCTAGCAGAGATGCCATTTTGTGGTAATGTAATTGTTTTCTAAAAGCTCGAAAAGCTCCAGAACTCACTCAAGCAGTGAAGGGACATTTATGTATTGTTCAAATGATGTGAAAATGTAAAAATCACCAAACCAACCAGCCAGAGTTTTCACATTTAACCTCTGTTCCTCTGAAAGAGAAGATAACCTTCAGCTGCTTCCACTTGACTGATGCTCGCTGACTGCTGCAGCTATTACAGTCCCTCTGTAACACACTGAGCGTCACTGCCTCCATTTCCAGCTGACTGATGCTGAAAGATCATCGCTGACCATCGCTCTCTTTGCTCTCTGTAATGCTTCTCTATCTGATAACTGAGGCAATAAAACCCAATCCAATTCCACTGACCATCACTGACATCACTCTCTCTCCCTCTGTCTGTAGTTTACAATGGCAGGTTCCACTGACAGTCGCTGCAGGAAACGCATCCGCTGTTTGTTCAGAGTCTCTCATCTGGATCAACAACAAGACAGGTAAAGTGGTGTGGGTGTAATAATGCTGCGTGCTGCTCTCACACATCATTCACCGAATGCCTCTATAAAAGTTTACTCTGCAATCATGACTTAATTATTGTGTTACCTTGAAATAATGAGCCGTTGTCTTGGGATTGTTTTGTTATGCTAAAAGACTAATCTATTTCCTGATCACAAATTACTTATCTCATTATCTGCAGACATGTGATTTGTAGTTAATGGGCTGAACAAATCACAGCTCACGGATACAGTAGATTGTTTTGAGGCTTCTCTTTTTCAAGGTTAGAGGTCTTCCAGTGCTGAGAGTAAACATCGTTTCTGTTTTTCATTTTTAATAATAAACCTCCCCCAGTGTGTCTTCATGTAAATATGACTCATTCTTAATGGGTTTTTTTCTTTTTTAAAATAAAAACATTCATAAATAAAACCCCCTCTTTATTTGAGAATGAGTAAAACGCTCTGTGGTTCAGCTTTCAGAGAAATAAAAGGTCATAGCAGTTCATTTTTTAAAGAATAGAGAGCTCCACAAAGTACAGCTGCATTTTATTTGATATTAAGAGGTTAAAATTACTTTTTACAGAGAACAGAAGTTTTATGTGTTGAGGGGGCGCTTTGTCTTTATTAGATTTTGGAGGAAAGTGTGGGACTTGAAAAATAAACCTTTCAGAATAAAGCTTGTTCCTCTTTTGTCTTGGCTGCTGTTTTTATTTTATTCTTCGGTTTTTGGAAAATGAAGCTTCAGATTTTGTAACGTTAATTCAGTCTGAAGCCCTGTACCGACGAGGGCAGCTGCACGACCCCCCACAGAGAAACTGATAAATTGACTGACTTGACAAAGTTTTCTGATTGGATGAGTAGAAGGGTTCAGCCATCAGCTGATGTGTGCCAGCGTTTAGATTAGCTCGTGATTAAGGTTTGACTTTCAGGCCCATCTGAATTAATGCTATCCTCAGTTTCTGAGTGTTGTTAGAGATGATAACTCTGTTTTGTGGAGAATAAAGTTTGCTGTCCTTCAGTCTCTTTAGAATGGATGTAATTCTGGCTCTGTTTCTGCCTTTTCTGGTCTTTGGAAAGAAAACTTCGCCCTCGTTGTTTCACTTAACAGCTGACTGCAACTCCAGTTTCGCAGTTTCACCTATTTGCAGTGTGCATGGAGAAGGAGGAGAGTCTTAAAAGTTCAAGAGTAGGACACAGTTTGTTTCCTATCAGAGGGAACAAGTTGAAGAAGTGGGCCAGACTGAGGTCAGCTGCTGTTTTCCCTGTTTTCCTCACACATCCTACAAGCTGTTCTACTAAAGCTTACAGCCTGATTTTAGCATCTCTGAGGATGTTCTTGTTGTTCTGAGACGCTCTCATCCTCACTTCCCTGAAAGTTCGTGCAGATCAAGCAGGCTATTCTTAGCTCTTTATAGATTGTGCTTTTTTTTTCTGCTTTTATTTTGTGTATTCCAAGTAAATCTAAATATGCAAATGAGGAGTCCTTTATAGTCCTAGTTTGTACTCTTTTCTAAAACAGAACAAATCAGAACATTTGATGAAAGCAGATTCAGAATTCTTGTTTCATTTTGTTGGCACATCAGGGCCAGAGGTTTTTACAGAGAGGATTTTACCACTCAGAAAATCCTGTTAACGACCTTAAAAGAAAAAGATTTTCAGACTGTGAATGATATATAAATAAACTCCTGTGAAGCACCATCAGAATACTGACGGGTAAAAAGCTGGAAGTGGAGATTTCTGACTAAGAAAAATATGACAAAAAGAAAAATATGTGCATCATAAATCTAAATAAAAGTGAAGGGTCGTCTGTCTCTCAGTCCTGCGATAGCTCGGCAGCCGATCCAGGTGAGCCCCGCCTCTCTCTGTATGTAAGTGTCAGTGTGTGGCAAAAATCCACAACACAAAAAACCTCGGTGAATAAAAGGAAAACTCAGGAGGAATACACACACAGCTGTTGAGGGACAACACAACAAAAGGGAAAACGCAGACAATATACACACGAGATGACAAAGACAAGAAGAAACAGCTGGGAATCGAATACAGGAAGCAAAACTGAACAGAATAAACACGGAACAAGGGATCGCCAAAATAAAACAGGAAAGACCAAATGTAACTCAAATGTGAACTTAAACACAACACGTGGAAGCAGCTACACAGAAGGAATACAACCACACAGACACTCAGAGAAGACACAAGGACACATGAGGCCGGAAAGGAAAACTAAACTCCACATAATAACAAGAAGAAATATAAGAAATACAGGAGTGACAAATGAAACCATAAACACCCGAAGAACAAAGAAATCTAACACCAAAACTCAGAAGTCCAAAAAACCCAAAACGCTGGGTCAACCCCCCAGGATCATGAGCCCCACTGTGACTGTGGGATGGATGGATGGATGGACAGTTTCATTAATATCCCCACAAAACCTTTACAGTTGATCACTTATAACAAGTTTTCCAAATCTGCAAATTTAAGTATGAATATGAGGTTCTGTCTAATAAAATAATTCCCAAATTTGCATCAATGTCTTATACACAAAGTAAATGTAAACATTTTGGACATTTTCTTGTGAATCACATCGACCAAACTCTCAAACTTGAGCAATTCATTAAAAAAAAAAGTTGGGTTGGCATGATGTGTTCATTGGGTGGAACCTGCACTACAGGAGTACCTGAGCCTTGGAATCCCTTTGAGGAGCCTGATAGGATATCTGCATACCTGATCCCTTTCTCTTCATGTGCTGTGATGCTTTAAGTGACTGATGGAGGTTTTTTTTTTTTTTTGGCTCAGAAACCCACAGGATTGGTCAGATGGATGACAACACGTGGTTGGTAGGCAACATCAATCAGACCGGCTACTTCCGTGTGAACTACGACCTGCAGAACTGGAAACTGCTGATTCAGCAGCTCCACACCAACCCCCAGGTAAACTTACCTGTATTCAGTCATCTTTCCATCTGTCAGTGTGTCTGATTCTTTCTCTGCTTTTCTTCTTTGTTTTTCAATCTCTCTTTGTTTGTTTCTCGCTTGCAGATCATCTCCGTTGGAAACAGGGCAGGACTTATCGATGATGCTTTTAACCTGGCCAGGTGAGACGAGAATTCACTGTAATACAACACTATATTATAAGACAGAAGTAAAAGAGTTTCCCTTCTCTCTCTTATTGGCTCATCTGTCACTGATAATCACGTGGACACAGAGAGGATACAGACTGATCTGAGGAGAGAGGCTTTTCTTGCATAGAGCTGATAGTTTACCGGCTTCTGTCAAACAGATGTTTGTGCAGATATGTGCAGATGTTTTTCAGAGTCGGGTAGGTGTTTTGTTTTCCTGCTGGGTTTGGAGTTAGATTTCATCGGCCGTGTATACAGAGGTTTATTCTGTGTAATGTGAGTTCAGTTGAGGCCAGTGACTCTTTGTACACAAGGCTTTGGGACTGAGCTTTACCAGAGCACACAACCACAAGCACGACGATAAGTGCAGCTCTGCGGCTCCGGGATTAGCACCACCGCCTTGTACTTGAAGGTTTTTACTCAATCCTGTATCCTGTGTGATGCTTGCATGTTCTCCCTTACATTTTAATCCTCAGTGCCTATAAATAAGCATGTTTAGGGTGAGCCTCCACAGCTTTCCAGTAAACTTTGGTTGCGTTAAAACTACATCAAACATTCAGTTTTTGAGTCTGAGCGAAAGGCTCGGTTTCATCATTTAGTGGCAGTTGGTGAAAACCAGCTTTGGTACTTCCTCCAGTTGTTCCTGCAGGACTTCCAGGACCGTGAAGCTTTCCGAGAAGGTTGGAATTTACACGTTTAGGTGCCAGAAATAATTTTTGTTTTTGTGAAACATTGGATCATTTTAGCTCTGTGATTTGTGAATAATTTCTTAAACGAACCATCTGAGCAGGTGACAGATTCAGTATAAAATCTAACAATCTTGAATATGTTTTTTTTTCTTTGTTTGTTGTTTTGGAAGTCATGCGTAGCTCTCTCAGAGCTGCTGGTGTGTCCCTGCTGCTACAGTACAGCTGTGAATGGGTCAAAGTAGGGGCTGAATTTGCCTGGGCAGTTAATAAATAGTTGTCTCAGACGCACCTGAGTCCGTCCACGTTCCTGCATTCAAAGAAGCCCCGCACCAACGTGCAGAGAATTTCAAAACCAAGCCGAGCCAGACGGGAACTATGTGATGAATGAGCGATCAGCAGCCGCGGGGGGGGGGGGGGGCTGTAGAGTGAGTCGTTTCTCATGGTGATGTTTTCAGCCCGAAGCTTTTTGAGCACTGTAACCAAAATCTACTCTGACACCAGGCCTATAACTCAATCTACCCCGTCTCTCTTTCTTCTTTCTGTATCTTTCCCTCCCTCTCTCAGCCATCTGTCCTCTGTCATGTTGAATGAGCAACATCCAGAGACGACTGCGCTGTCATCCTTTGCTCAGGAGTGTGTGTGTGTGTGTGTGCGCATGTGTGTGTTGAGTAAGGAGCTCAGCATGAGGTTTCCATCTGTACAGAAAAAGAAACTACACATCCATTAATATGCACACTGACAGCAGCACACTCTTTCTTCACCCTGGATCTGGTAACATCACCACACAACATTAGAAGACAAGGATTACTTTGTTTTTTAACACAATGAGTTTCTTGTTGCCGTTTTGTAGTCCTCCTACATGAAGCCTTTCTGGAAACATCTATTTTTAAGGCAACTTTCTGAGGACAGGAAACACTTTGGCACTTTGTTGGGAACATTTTCCTGAGATACCGTTAATCCTTAAAGAAGCCTCCTTCTTCTGCTATATGTGAAACGTGAAATATAGTTCTCACATGTTCTTCTGATGCTCCGAGTCATTTTCCAGACTCTCTTTCTGAGCTCAGCATCTGCTTCACGGATTTTCTCACTTCTGTATGTCAGTGGTAAAGACGCCTGCAGACACTCGGAGCATTAGAGGAACCTTTAGAAACTTGTTCGGGTTAAAATGGGCTAAAGAAGCACTTACTGATATTGAATTTTCCTTATGAATGGGCATAAAGTACTCAATTAGCATAAAAAATGTGTTGTGTATTCTCGCTTGTTTTATTTCACTCCTGTAATGTGCAACCGAGTAATATACATCATATTTTTCAGGGCTGTGCGTGAATGTTTAAAATGTTGTTTGACTAAGAAAACATCAGCTGTATCTCAGATGATCCTGGGATCTGTAGTAGTTTAGAAACAGCTCCAAGAGACCTTCCCGATCCAATCTACAGTTCTCCTTCTTAGAGTCCCTCAGACTTTCCCATTAGTCTGATTATTGGTCAATCCAATGAGAGCCGTCAAACAAATCATTTTTACGCTGGCAAAGAGAAACTATCAGCTGAAGTCAATCATGATCACTAACAAGAAGTTAATAGGCCTTCTACACGCTCATTAAAAGATTTAAATGAGTGTATGTACATATTTGAGCTGATATTCATGCCCGTGATGATTGGATGTAAACTTCTGGCCACAGCTGTATGGATGGTTCTTTGCATGTGAACAGGATCCCAGGTTTTGAAACTCAGAGGGGGAAATATATTCAAACACACATTAGAAATTACTTACATCTGTTATACTCCTCACACCTGCAGTGGTGCACAGGAAAGGCCCTGCATCAGATTGGTGTGTTTCTACCTTTGATCCACGCTGTCTTCTCAGGGATTTACCATTTAATCCCTGCATATAAACTAAGAAAACTGATTATTACTTGTCATCTATGGGAGATGCAGAATCACCGTCTTTAATTTGATAACATGGATGGTGTACTTATTTATTTGCTGGCTCTGTCTTGCTTGTAGTTTATATCCAGTGATGTGAGCTGAGGTAGAAGAAGGCTGAATATGTGGGCACAGTTTATACCACCTCTTCCACAGTTTATGAGTCTAAGCACAGGCATTTTTTTTCCAGCACATCGTGTCATCAGCTGATTATTTCGGGGAGTTCAGTGCTCATACTGATCGAAATGAGGGCCAAAATTATTAAACTGTGATAAACTCGTCAGGTCGCAAACAAATCAGCTGCCAGGCCATCTAATGATCACTTTATAGTAACAAAAAACCCCACTGAGATCAGTTTTATCGCACTGAAGGCAGAAAAACTGCTACTGCTGCTCATTTAGAAGACTGAGAAATGCATCTTATTTATAAAGATGTTATTTCAGCCTTTTTCTGAGAGCTGCTCATTGAATTGATTCTTTAATCTCAGAATTAATTTCAGTTGTGCTGATTCTTCTTCTGCTCACACTTAAATTGACTGAAGCCTGAGCAGTCCACATGGCACTAAATACCAATTGGAGGCAGCAGGACTGTATGAAGTTGTGTGTGTGTGTGTGTGTGTGTGTGTGTGTGTGTGTGTGTGTGTGTGTGTGTGTGTGTGTGTGTAAGGCTAGTTTAGCAGTAATAAATGGCTCAGTGAGTGTGCGCTTTAACAGTGATGGATGTTGCCTGTGCTGTTCTGTGTCTGTATGTGTGTGCACCAGTCCCTCGTTAGCTCTCCACTGAGCCTTGCTAATGGCTAATGGACAAACAATTAACTGGCCCTTAACGATGTTAACGAGTTAATGAGCTCGTTAAGACGACAACACTGGGTGAAATGCAAAGAGAGAGAGAGAGACTGTAACTGAGACAGAAAATTGAAAATCTATAATCGCTTCACTTCATTCACAATCACACTCAAGATTTAACACCCTGCTAGCATCTCACAGAAGTTCTAGTGTTCATTGCAGACGCAATATGAAAGTACTGGACAGAAGAGAGAACATGCTGAAAGGTGACTGTCCTCGGGTTGCTGAGAGAAGAACAGTCATGAGAGCCGTACAATCAAAAATGAAAGTGTAAGAGTCCTCAGAGAAGAACCAGGTAATCAAAGCTGATATCAAGTCTGCTTCTTGAGGTCCTTGTATTCAGCCCTGATAATTCTCCTGAGGATGTGTCACTACAGAGCACCTTATTCCACCATTAGGTCTCCGATCATCCAATCAAGGCCTTTTAACCATTTCCTTATTATAAATCCAGAGGCGACCACAAAGTTATAGCACCTAAACTATAAAACGGCCTCCCTCAGCCCAGCTGCTCAGCTGAATCTGTGGTTCATAGTTGTGGGGTGCAACTTTTTTGAAGGACTCCACTTCCAAAAGTGAATTTCCCATTTATCGTCTGAATTGAAGTTTGGGGGGGGGGGGGGGGGGGGGGGGGGGGGGGATCCTCACATAAAGAGTTTTAAACCTTGGACCAAACCAGCTAGCTATGAGGTGAATCATGACCATGAAAAGATCTGATTTGGAACAAAGATTGTCTTTTCATAGTGTTGTGTATAGTGTAAAAATAGGTTTGGATGTACGTATTTTATAGTTTATGTTGTGTGTGTGGTATAGCCCAGTTATTGATATGGTTCAGTGCTTACTGGATCAGCATCAGATCAGTAGTATTTTACTTAGCTAAGCTAACAGCTGCTGGCTGTAGCTTCATACTTACCATACAGAGGTGAGCACGCTGCATAGAGTGTAGATCACTGATTGTAGAACGTCTTCTGGGTCAGAAAAGTGAAATCAGTGCAGAAGTGTTGGTTCCACCTGTATTCTTTCTAACAACCAGGAGGAGGACTCTAGATAAAAATGTTTCTGGTGAGTTTATGGTCCAAAGTGCTAATTTATTAAGTTAATTTTGTATGTTATGGTCCTGTTAGTAAAAAGGACAATAAAGCAGAAGATGCTTTACTGTGTGGTTGATAAGTCGTGAGAAAACGAGTGCACAGTGTCCTTCAGTGTTTCAGTTTGCAGTGTTGCTGTTTGTGGGATTTGCAGTCAAACTTTTCTGGGGCTGAAGTTAGTCGAGGCGTGTAAAGAGGCCTTTGTGTCATGAATAATCTGTTGATAATCGGTGATATCTCTCTGCCAGACGTATAAGGTTTACAGTGTTCGGTGAAAACATCTGAATTCATATTAAAGCCGCTGATCATAGATTAGTAAATAATTCTTTTAACCTTTTATTGCTTTGACAGTTGATGCCTTGATGATGGATCACATGCCGCATCAGTGAAGTGTGACAGGGGCATGTCTTAGAGTTTATATGTACTGATAGTTGATGGATGGTGTTTAGAAAAATGTGAAACACTGACAAATAAACAAACAAGAAAACCGATAAATCGCCCGCTGCTGTTGCCATGGTGACTGCCATCTCTCTCTCTGCCTTCATGTCGAGTCCCGTCAGTGTTTTTGCAGCGTGGTAAACAGGAAGTCTGTGCAGGCTCGATGGATTATGGTAATGTCCCAGAGGCCAGGTGCATGATGGGAATGGAGATGAATGTGTGGAGGCTGGTCGGGTTGGAAATGAGGCAGATTATGGAAATATGATGGTCTGGAATTCAAACTTTCCTTGACAGCTCAGAGACTTAGTGAGTCTTATCTCACACAGATTAACTTTCTGGGGAGGTCTGCCCCTGTCAACCTGTCTGTCTGTCTCTAAAAATTAAAAAGCCGCCCCCTAAAAAAAGAACGTTTAAGTACAAGAGCATTCGCTTTCTTCCCCTCCTCTTGCATGTGTGTGAGCCAGTCACTGATGGACAGATCTTCTGCAAAGGTCACTGTTCAGCATCAGTCTTTGGTCTCTCTCGCTGAACATCAATAATCAGAAAAAGAAAAAACAACAAAACTAATATTACTTCTGAGCTCACTTTCTATCTTTGACCATGCTTCCTTATTAATATTCATGAGCTGAGGGTGTGAATGAAGGTCAGCACAGGAAACAGGTGAGTGCCCACCCCTCACCATAAAACTTCATGAATGTTAATGAATGCACAAAGGAAGCTTGTTAATATTGATGAGGCAGTGGATGTAACCAGGGCTGCTAAATTGCTCAGGTGGCATTTAGAGGCCATGTTTTTCTTAATGTGTTCCTACAGTGGTGCTTTTCAGGTTGAGGGTTACACAGTGAGGGTTAAAGATCAAATCTGCATTAAATCTAACTTTGCATTAGCTTCGTGATCCATAAAAGTCCTCTGTGTGTCCTGAAGATCCACAGAAATACCAAAATGAAGGATACTGTATGGAATGCCAAGTGTGTCAAAAAACAACAAATAATTCATGTCCGATTTCAGTTCAGGTTTGCATTTTTAGCCTGGAAATATGCATGACGTGCTCGTTAGGGGAAAAGACAAAGGAAAAAAATGATCCCGACATATGAATAAGCAGAGAGAAGAATTGTTTGAGTGTTGGCTGCTGCAGTGAGATATTAAAGCTTTCAAAGGTGACCATAAAGCAATCCTGAGCCCTCTAATGAGAACTTAAATGTATAAAGAAAGATAAAGCATTCTTATCAGATTAAAAAAAAAAAAAACTCAACTCTTGTGCTATCACAGCCTCCCTCGTGGCAGTATTCTGGGAGGCTACATTTAAAGGACGTCATTTGCATTTTTTTCATGTTTTGGAAATTTTATGGATGAATAACTGAGTGTACTGAGATGCTTTTACTTGTCCACCCACTGTTTTCTATAGCGAGCCATTTCAGTAGCCTGTTGGTAATTAGGTTAAATATTTTTGTTAATGCTTATGGTGCATACCATACATTTACATAGTCCTAAAATTTACACGATGTGTCGGTTGTCAGTCATGTTAATGTTTTCGTGAACCTTGCAATGGTATGTTGCTTTGAGCTGTTGAGTGACATTATCTCCTTTTCTTTTTTAATAAAGGATGGTCTAATGTCTCCTCTGCTAAAGAAATCCATAAAAGAAGCACTGAAGCAGTTAAAAGAGTTCTACCAGCTTGGTTTATCACTGCAGATCAGGAACGTTCTGTCAGGACAAGCAAGGCCAGCAGTGCAGTGAACTCTAAAAGGATAAAGCAATTAAATGAATTATTAAAATTAAAGCCTACCAAAGTTAAACCAATCTCTCTCCTTGTATCTTACACAGTGTTGCTTCTTACTGGTTTGTTTCCATCATTTGAATTACTGCTATCTGGTGGTCACAGATGGCTACTGTCTCTGGAAGCAGGTTTAGGCAGGTTTCTGCTTGACTACGAGCAATTGGAATCTGTAGTGTCTGTTGTTTGCACATGCGCATTGTTGATATATCTCTGGTCTGATGAGAGACTAGCATGCTAGCCAAGCTGGTCCTGGCCCTTCTTCCACTGTTCTGAGATCAGTTACAATCTGCTTTTTTTTGTAGAAACAGAGCTAGCATTAGCAAGTAAATGAGCACCCTGTGGTTCATCATTAGAACAGATGTTTTCTGAACCTTGGCCAACATGGTGATGTTGAGGAGCAAGAGTGTAGTGTGAAGTTTTTAATAACCATCCAACCAACCATCTATAGCATGTTAGAAAATATCACACGGTGCTCAAGTTTTTTAATTATGCTGTGATTTTTATTTTATTAATATATATATTTTAATACGCTTTTTAAATCAAGGTGTAGAACTGTTTTTCTGAGTGAATTAAAATCTCATCATAAGGGCCTCTGCATGCCTTTCTGTAAGAGCTACTTTATGCCACTGACACACTGACTTTCCTTTCTAAGCAAAACTCACTATTCAACCACATCATTCCTCTCTGTCTCAGGGCAGGGTACCTCCCACAGGGCGTTCCTTTGCAGCTGATTGGCTACCTGCCAGAGGAGACGTCCTTCCTTCCATGGCACGCTGCCAGCCGAGCGCTCTACCAACTGGACAAACTGCTGGACCGCACAGATGAATACAGGCTGTTCAGTGTAAACAACCAATCAGTCACAATCTAAAACAGTCAATTAACGACTAACTACCTCTTGTTAGCAGAATAAACTGTCTCTTTGGCTGAACCTTAATAAGCCTTTATTATTGTATGTGCTACCAGGACTATGTGCTGAAGCAAGTTGCATCACGATACCATCAGATGGGTTGGCCGACGAATGGCCCTGGCACAGACGCTAATGTCCTGCAAGCATCCTACCAGACTGAGTATGCAACACACACAAACATTCGTGTTGGTATTATTGCACTACTAACACACAATCAGTATGTAGAAGGCAGTGCCCTTCAAGCAAAGAACACTTGTTCTTTGAATGAGAAACACCGTCCTCATCGCCGAAACACAGAAAACACAACTTTAACATCCTTGTAGCCTGTTTAAATGCTTTCCTGTCACGTTGTTGAAGAGATCAAAATGATTTATGACAGATTCTTGGGTTACTTGACTGAAGTATTTTTTATTATTATATTTGGACCCAGGCTTAGCTTAGCTTGAAGTTTGTTTGCTAGGCTGCATGTTGTCATTTCCTGGAGTTCTGAAGTTCAGACAAAGAAATTAATATCTACCATGTAGAAATGTGAAAATCTCAGTCACTCCACTCAGCTGTTTAACAAAAAGTACTTAGTCTACACAGTGAACCTTGGTTTGTATATCTTGTACACAATGTACTTTCTTCTTTAGTGTGTGAATTTGGATTCTGTCAAATCAGACATAACAAGTTCAAACATTTGCAGCTGTAGCAGATGCATTTTGTGAACCTTGTTAAACCTCTGGCCACAAATCTGATTCTCAAGGACAACTATAAATTTAATCTGCAAAAGCACCAATCACACACCACAAAACATGTAACCCCAGTGCCTTTTAAAAATCAACAAAGTTATTGTCCATAAGATCTTCACTTGAGTGTCTATTGTTCGATGAAAGACCTTTTTTTTCCCCCTCCTCTCTCCAGGGAGTTGCAGAGGGAGCTTATTATGTTAGCTTGCAGCTTTGGGAACAAACAGTGCCACCGTCAGGCCGTCGCCTACATCTCTGACTGGATCTCCAGCAACAAGAACAGGTACAAATACACACAAAAACTGTTTCGTTTAGTATTTGTGCCAACACTGGTGCAACATGCAAGACTGGAAGTGTTCTATAGATAAATGGGTGTTTAAGGACTCATTTTAGATGTAACGTAATTATTTTTAAAAAGGCAACTTATTTACCCGAGGGTGATGCGGTGTGCAGAGATGTTTCAAATTGATGTCAGAAATTAAACTGAGCAAAACGATTTGCATGATCCCACGGCTTTATAAACCTACTTTGTAAACATACAGAGCGGAGACTCTGCAGGGAATACCAGACTTCTGGTTACATCCGTCTGAGACCCAGAGGAACGGAAATTCATCTGTTGGCAACTAACATCTGTTTATTAGACTTATTCACTGTTTGAGGCAAAAAAAGGCAAACTGTCCTCTGAACAAATGATTGTTTTTGAATGAACACGTTTAGCGTTTTTGTGATGAAGAAAGTGTGTAAAGGAAAAATTGGGAGTTTAAGAGGATGACACCAGCTTTACTGCGTGACCGTGTTGGTCCAATCTGAATTCAAAGAAAAACAAATGTATGAGTGCCAACAAATACTAGCTACCTAATAACTACCCATGTGTGTATGAGTGAAAGGTAATGCATAAAATCCATTTAAAGAGTCTATTTTAAAAAGTGCTGTAAACTAAGTTCTGGCATGGTGTGTTGATGCTGGAACGGCTTTCAGATTTCTGACCTTTAAATGTAAAAGGCCCAACAAGCAGCCCTGCAGCAGCCGTGCATCCATCCAGCCTCCCCTCCCATCGTTTATTGATCCATTTGTTTCCATTCTTTTTCTTTTCTGTCTTTCCTTTTGGCTCTGGTTCTCTTTTTGTCTTTCACGTGCTGCTGGCTCCGTCGTTCCCTGTGTCTTTAACGAGATCTGCAAAATTAGATTTCAAACTGCACATTAAGTAGAAGCAGATGCTGGAGTTCTGTACAGGACAGCAGGGAGCCGATGATAGGAGGAATCCTGAAATTAACAAGAGCACAAAATTAGACTGTTTCTACTCCATCCAGTTGAATATATGATTGGATCTAAACAATAGGTAAGTTCTTGCTAATGTATGAAGTGCATTTTTCTGAATAATCACCCGCTGCAAAATATTTATAGATTCACTGCATTTACACCATCCCCTTTCCATCATCTCTGTTTTTCAGTTTTAGCCTTCCATTTTAAAGCTCAGTGTTTTATAGAGACCCATATAGATCCCATTTTTCCCTCCTCACTACAACACCGCTGTGTTTCATTCTCTGAGGTGGAAAAGTGCCGGATAAATCTACATTCATGCAGGATTAATCTCTCCAGGGGTGACTTTTTAATATTTCATGCTCTATTCACTGATTTTTAATCCCATATGGAGATTGCATGTATGTGATCTTCTTCCCCATGCCTGAGTATTAATTACCAACCTGTTTTTAATCAAAATGCTGCAATAATTGCCAGGAGAGAAAGCTCATCTGACCTTGTTTTATAATTACACAGAACCTCTTAATATCCACCAGGTTGCCAGAGAACCACTGAGAGGTAGGGTTAGGATTAAGCTGTATTTTAGACACATGCTAAATTAGAAAATGTTACTTTTAAAATCAGTTCTCCTGTGTTACACTGTGGAAAACACTGGTTGGAGATCACTGCACAAGCAAAACAAGACTATGCAATGAACTTACACTCTCATTGATTGTAATTTCAAATAGCTGTTTTGACGAAGGGGACCGGCTCTATGGCCACTCGCACTTAGTCGCAATCTTTAAAACAACTTTGGTGCATCAAGTTGATAAAAAGGCAATGTAACAGTAATACAGCCACATGCCAACCAGTTGAGTCTCCTGTTGCAAAGAGATGCGTCACAGACATGTGCTCATCAGCACAAACTGCCTCAGATTGATTGCAACACACTGGGAGTCTGCAGTTATGACTTAGACAGAGATTATTTGCAAACCTCTCGCTGTCTGAGAGTGATTGCAGTCAGTCTGAGTTTGACCGCTGTTGTTTAGAGACAGGTTGCCTCTCACCAGGTGACCTGATTGCCCCACGATCCAAAGTGGTTACCCGGAGGTCGAGGTTGTTACAGGCTCAGTCTCTCTGAGGCCAGCTGGTTGCTTCAACTACTTGCAATCAGTCACCAAAAGCAAAAAAAATTCAATGCAATCACCAGGCAACAACTTTTTCTAGTTGCAAGGAGGTTGCCATCCAACTTTTACTCTAGTGTGACGGAACCATTACATCCGTTTTGTCCTTAATTTTTCCAATTTCCATTTAGACAAGCCAAAACCCACATCAAGTGGTCGATTTGAATCTAACCCTAATACATGAGGATTGATACATTTAAACACACAAAAGTTTATCGGATGGATTTTTGATTTTCCAAAGTGCTTTCCCGTCAATACCAAACAAAATTGGTGGCAAAGTCACCAAACATGAACTGAGCTCATAACTCAGCAACACTTTAACCTATCAAAACCAAACTTGGGACACAGACTTGGGACTCCTTCACAAGGACACACAAGAATTTTGATGACATTTGACCCCTAGGTTGCGTTAGAATTAGAAAAATGTGTTTTGACCAATAACCACTCGTGTGTTCAGATTTACAATGACATTTGTGTGTCTGCTAATACTGTCAGAGGTCCCGACCAAACTTCATAGTAGCTTTTTGGACCCCTCCCTGGGGACACACAAGAAAACTGGTGTCATTACACCTTTGGGGGGCGCTGTAATTAACAAAAGTGTGTTTTATCAATGCAACTTGCTGGCAGATCTTAACACCTCTTCCTTACTATTCTCACAACTTGTTTCCTAGCAACTGTTGCGTCTCACTGCTTAGGTTTATTGGTGATTATAAACTGGCTTTATGAATGTATGGGTAAAATGTCCCTTGTAGTAGTCGGTAAGACAAGAAAAGTGCTATATAAATGCAACTACATCACATTACATTACTGTATGAATTAAAATTTATCAGCCGTGTCAGTACACAAATCTTAACAGCTTACTGGTGATCTGGTGTAGAAAGAAAAGGAACACCTGAAGCTGAACTTTGCTTATGTAACTCTGTGTGCATTAATTTTAAAGCTACTGTTACAGTCCCTGTGAAATGTGCCAAGATAAATGTAGCTTTGATATAAATAAGTTGAACAGCAGGCCCGTGTCACATCTCCATCTCATCCATATAAATCTATTCTTTTGTTTTGTTTTTTTCAAAATCACCTGCTGCAACGTGACTCAGGCACAAAAAAAAAGAAAGAAAATCTGAACAATGAGTGTGTAATTACAGCAGAGAGCAGCTAATATTTTAGTGCCTAGATCCTCTGGAATATTAATCATGTCCCACTGGGGTTACTTTGTAAATTAACCGTCTAAATAGCTCAAAACTGAACTGTTTTTAAATGAACCTTATACGTCTGCAGCCAGAGATGGATTATGTGGTAGGGGTTTCGGGGGGCAACAGTGGATCGCTAGGCCCCCATTAACCCCAGTTACTTCCACTCCTTGCTTTGTGTTCATTATTCCTCTGCTCAAATGCATTTTGATTTAATAGATTGCAAATTGCTTTAAGAATATGCAAACAAAGAATCTCAATACTGAACTACGACTGTGCTGTCCTAGCCTCTCTGTCCACCTCTTTGCTTCGGACTGAAATTGAATTTTTATTTGATAGATGAAATATGGTCAGACATTTATGGTTCTGAGGTTTAATGTCAGGTTGACATTTGCGGTTTCAGGTCAAATATCTTGACTACAGTTAATGGATTCCTGTGACATTTGCACATTCATGTCTCCATGAAGAGGAGTTGTCATAACTTGATCATCTGGTCTTTAATCTAACCCCAGTATCAAACCAGCTCCAAGCCATCCAGCCCATTGGTTAATGATCAAACTCTGTTAATGAAAATAAGAAATATTAATACAGGTCTGTAACAAGATGCAAACATGGCTCTCTGCATAAAAATCATGCACTGCTCACCCACTTCCACCCTGACTTCCAACTACAGGGAAGGAGGAACCAGACAAAATGGAATTAAGTTGGGTGGGACTCACGGTAAATCCCTCTTTTGGAAAGTCAGATATTCAGCCTTAATTGGCTATTTTGAATCGATCTTAAAAAGTTATTTGGTGCAGCTGAAGTATAATGACTTGCTTGGAACCAGATCATTTCTGAGGCTGAAAAATTAACATCCCAAATCTGCAGTTCCAATAAGGGCCACTTGAGACTGGCTCCAAAAGCAATCATTCCCCATAGTAACCCACTAATGGCACAGCAGCACAAAGCATGTTCCCTGAATGTGTCTAGTTTTCCCATTCACAGCACTTCTACATAGGGTGATTTAAAAAAAAAAAAGAAATAACTTCCATAACTCCATCCTAACATTGGAGCTAATTTTTAATGGAATTGTCTGAGATATATTATGGCTTGCTGTGTCGTACAGACCATCCCAAAACTCTTAATTTCCAGTATTTTTTTTAATCTCTTACTTAGCATTCATTAGCACTTGCATATCTGTGAACTGCATCCAAACACTTCATGGAGACGGCTTGCTAATCTTAGCTAGCTAGCTGATAATTTAGCGGCCCACCCTCTCATGTAAGTGTGGTAACTTCTGGAACCAACAGGCCGTAGGTAACTAAACCTCACGGTTGGCTATGTCCATCTTTTATATACAGACTATGCATAAATAGGACCCAGTAGCACTACACTCTGCTCTGAATATGCCTGACTGGGGAATTTGGTGTAACAATGTTTTTAACTACCTGACTGAGAACATGCTTCTCTGTTGAGTGCTTTAAAATCCTCACAGGATTACTTTCAAATATCCATATGATATTTAGACTGGAATGTCAGACATACTGTACAGACATATGGACAGACAGACAGCAGATGGTGGAGAGCCATGTTTACTGTCGGAGGAGGAGTCTGATGCAGGGGAGGAATATTTCAGGAGAAAGACGGCGCTTTAGGACATAAACTATCCTCTGCAGACTGTTGAAACACATTCACACACAAAGGGAGTTAGTTAATGCGATCAAAGCCATCTGTGTGTTTTATTACATGGAGAAAATGCAACATTATGAAGTTATTTTCATTGTGCAGGTGATGAAATAGATGTAATAGCAGGAGGAGAACACCGAGTACTACTTGATGTTTTACATGATTAATAACCTGGTAGTGTTATCTGGGTAAACACACTCGTCATCATAAATACACACACTCGAGTGTGCGGTGTTTGGCAGCTGTCGCCTGAGAAGGACTTTAATGCCACAGTCAGCAGTAATGTGGAAGTTAGCCAACGGGTGTGTATGTGTGTGCTGGAGCTTGCTCTTAAGTGGAGCATCTCTAAAATGATTTCCCAGGTCGCTGAATGATGTAATTGTCCCTGCATCACTCACTCTGTGCTCACACTGAATGCACACACACATATTAAACACACACATTTTAAAAATACACACACACTCTGTTATAGTCCACAATATAATTTTGCTGCCAGTTGAGCTCACTGTATTGAGATGAAAGTTTTTCGTTTTGGTTTGCTGACAATTTAGGTCAAGTACTCACACACCTACACACACACACACACACACACACACACACACACACACACACACACACACACAAACTTTATAGCACCTTTTTTGCTTTACTGATGATTCAGGCCAGTAACCAGCTGGGACACGGGGTATTTAACCCTGTGAGGTCTGAGCTATCGGACATGATGGCAAAAGTGTGTCATTATATCTCTGAAGGTGACCTGTCATGCTCCATATTTGTGTTCTTGGACTTTGTTAGAGTAGCTTTGCATGATTCACAGTTCAAAATAATCTTGTCTGGATTTGGGGCAGATTCTTAGTTCATCCTCTGATGATTTAGCATCACCCCTTCAAGGCCACGCTGCCTTTAAGCCAGCTTTTGTCTGAGTGGCTGATCCTTGTAAACAAGAGAGTCAAACAGCAGAGGCATGCACTGCAAAGCAGGATTTCCTCTTACCTGGATAAGGTTCAGTGTTATGGAGGTGTTTCTTTATTTCCTTGTTGGCTGCAAAAATGTTTTAATCTTATTGTTTTATCAGCATTAATATATGATCCTAAAAGAGGGCACTTTTGTGCTTTATATCAAATTTGCACATAGCCTAGTCTAAGGTCTGAATTCTGTTTTATGTTTATTCTTCACCCTTGAGGCTTCAGCTGAAAAGATAAAAACTAAAACTGTCTTTAAGCTTGACTGAATGGAATATTCCACTATAATCAATCAGATTCTCCAATGCCTTGGTCATAGAGCTGTGATATTGATAAGTCTGCTACCTTACACAGTCTACATTTTTGCCTGCTTTCCTTCCTGGCTTCAAACAGCCTAACAGCACTGTACAGTAGCACTTTTCCTTTCTTGCACACAATCATGCAGGCTTTTAATACTAAACCACTGTACAGTGCTTTTTCTCTCTCTTTGTCTGCAGCAGCTATGTTGCTTTCTGTATTAAGTGTTTTATAGCTTCATATTTTTCCCAAAGTTCGATTTTTATCTTTCTCTGTAAAATCAGCCACTGTGCTGCCAGCAGATTGTGATTGGTCAGATGCAGCCAGTGCCACCTCTTCCATGTAAACATGCTCATCACTAGGTTGGAAAACCCTGAGTTATCTTAATCAGCTTCATGTAACCACCTATCCCGATTGCCAATGTTAGGGTGAGTGAGTCTAGATAATGGAAAAGTACCCTGAGTATGTTAAACTCACTTTGTAGTACAGCGCCCAGGCTGGCTCTGTGCCTGAGATGGTCATGGTTGAGTCAGAAATTCTCCACTTATTCTCGACTCTGTGGAACTCTACGTAATTAACTCACTGGCAAAATAGGAAAAAACAAAACCGTTTTACACAACACTACTACCGAGTAGTACTACTCAGATCATTTTCTCAGCACTTACCACACCTTCCCAGGAGTGGTCGGCCTTCCAAAATTACTTCATAAGCACATCAACAACTCATCCAGGAGTTCACAAAAGAACCCAGAACAACATCTAAACAACCGCAGGCCTCACTTGCCTTAGTTAAGGTCAGAGATCATGATTCAACAATGAGACAGAGAGTGGGCAAAAATGACATCCGTGGGAGAATTCCCGTCAAAGTCCAGAGGTGCTTTTGCATGACCTAAACAGGCTGTTTAATGCTGGAAAACCCTCCATTGTATCTGAATTAAAACAATTCTACAAAGAGGGGCCTTAATTCCTCCACAGCGATGTGAAAGACTCATTGCCAGTACAAATAAGTAAATCACGTAAGCCAAAACTTTCTGCCATGCTGATATTTTAACATAAACTTGTGATATAGTAATAGTGCCCACATCTATCTTAAGCTCTAAGCAGCGAGCTGAACAGTCCTTCTGTGTGGGACTCTTCCCGGTTGCAGTGTAATTGTCTTTCTCTGCGTGTGAAGTGAAGTGATCACGCAGGTGTTCTGACTTGGCCTAATGAGTTTGTGATTTGTTTTTGTCTCTTCAGAGGTGCATCAGTGTAATTGCTCCCCTGGAAATGATAATGAAACTCAAGTTTCACTCAGCATTGTCTCCTTCATTCCAGGCAATGTTGTTGTCTATGTTTTTAACTCATCATTGTAAATGTGCATGATGGAAAATAAGGAAAAGGATAGCAGGTCCTCTTTTTAATGCTAGAGGTAGTCCTGAGAAATCTAACTGTAAGTTCATGAATTTACTTAAAGGTTTCTTAGAAAGGCTCAAAGACAAAGCTTTTTTAGCTCAGCACAGTAATCGAAGAAATTTGAGCTCACTTGACATAAATCAACATGACCCCCACCAGCCTGATGCAGGATTGGTCTTTCTCGTCTGAATACATTGGTCAACATGGCTTTTGGACTGGTCTTATGGAAACCTTGTGAGACCAGATTTTCCTCATGCAGGAACGATCTTTCAGTAGACACAGATCTAAAGTTTAAAAGAGATAAATAAAATATCATAGAAGCACTGCAAGGAGAACCATCTGTGTTTAAACAATGCTCAGTTGGTACTGAGGGGCCCAAAGTGTGCCAAGAAAATGTCCCTCACTCCATCACACCAGCAGTAGCTGTTGATATGAGGCAGGATGGATCTATGCTTTCATATTGCTTACACCAAATTCTGACCCTACCATCCAAATGTAGCAGAAACTGAGACTCATCAGACCAGGCAACATTTTTCCAATCTTCTTTCGTTCAATTTTGGTGAGACCATGTGAATTTGTAGCTTCAGTTTCCTGTTCTTGCTGACAGGTGTGGCCCACCTGTAGTAGTGTGGTAGCAGCTTATCAATAGCAAGGTAGGAAACATTCAGTATTTTTACTTTAAATGGGACAAACTGGGCATCGTGTTCTCTTAAATAAGACTTTAAACATCAAAAACCCATGAGGAAAGTCATTTTCTCTTAGTTACTTCTTTACATTCAGACTTATTTTTCACAACCAGAGGAGCCACCCCCTGCTGGCCCATTTTTGGGCACTTAAACTTGAAGCTGCGTCTGTCTTTTAAACACAATTATGCGGATGTGGGTTTTGTCAGGTAAATATGAAGTTTTTATGTTGTTTTGACAGTTGTGAACATTTGTGTAGGCTCTACTTTTTTTTTTTTTCTTCACGGATGAAATGGGATTCATGGTGTATCAAAGGTCTTGCTCGAAGGGCTTCCAGATCTAGCTCTTATCAATCAGCCTGTACCACCAGGTGTTGCTTTTTTCCTCCAGCAGGCAGATAACTGAGAGACAGTTTGTGTAACCAGCATTCACTGCGCCAGGTCGCCTCACAGATCCCACTTTTATTCCTCTGCCTGCAAATGATGATACATACCACAATAATAAATGTTGACACAAGTCGTGGGGTGCTTTCACAGCAGGTTCAAAATAAGATACATCATTCAGTTTGTCTTCAAAGACTTTACAAAAAACAACTTTATAGACATAGAGTGACAAAGACCTGGTTCATTTGTCAGCTTCTACTTTAATAACCTTTGTGAGGTTACAAAAATGAACCATTTAGAAGCAATATTCATCAGCACTGCAATAAACACCGAGTGTTTTATTTTAAATGGGGGTAAACAGGCCAAAATATGCCAGAAGAGGCATTTGTGACCTAAACACTGGCAGCAATAAATAAAGAAAAATGCCAGAAGGTGATTTCAGAGCAGATTTTCAGTTATTATATCTTGTGCACCTTCTTTGTTTAATGGCTGGAGAATCAGCTCCATCAGCTGTTTATCAAATCAAACAAGTCTGTAATATTCTGATATTAGATATGAACCTCTTAACACGGTCAGTGCTAACGTGTTGGATGTTAAGAGGTTAATGGATGTTAATTTGCGTTTTCCTTACTGGTAATCTAGTAAGGGCTGTGGGGGCAGCAGGCTAATCAGCGACCGACTCCAGCTCCTCCAGGGGGATACAGACGCATCGTTTGTATTTGCATTTGTATTTTTTTCAGCAAAGTGAAGCCATTATTTTACTGGTTGATCTACGTTCCTACATTCGCATGTGGACTGAAGAGTTTGGTCATTCTGGAGGTGCTCAGAGTGCTACCATCAAAAGGAGTCAGTTTAGGTGACTCAGGTATCTGACCAGGATGCCTCCTGAGTTCTTCCTATGTGAGGATGTTTTGGGCACCTCCAACTGGGATTTGACCTGATGGCAGACCCAGAACATGCTGGAGAAATTGAATCTCTCAGTAAGTGTTGAAAGGGAGAGTCGCTGCTTGGTGTCTCTGCTTAGACAGGTTTTATTTTTGTACTTGTCTGCTTATTAAATTAATTACTCATATCTGGGAAAGGGTCAAAAGACAAAAGCAGCTGGTCGATCATGTAGGTTGTAAACCAATAGCAAGGTTAATGAGTATTTAGAGGAGAAAACAGGTGAAAATGGAAATATTACACATCCCAATGACAGTGATTAATATAGCTAAACACACTCTGTTTCCCTGTGCAAGGATTTGTAGTGACATCTTGAAATGAGTGGGTTTGCAATTCTTCTGATAATCTGGTCGCTCGTATTTCAGTAGACACAGATCTAAAGTTTGGTGACTTTGCTGTGAAATATGGGAATCAGCGTTTATCCCTGCAGCTTATACTTCTAGATATGCATAAAGTTCCATAACATTACTGCTTCACAAGGAGCCTGATCCACCCTGCCAACACAATTAGCACTCTGTCTGAATCCACTAAAGCACTTGAAGAAATGCCATGGTAGTCCATGTTATGAATACAGTAAGGCAGCAGCTACCTGCTGCCACACCACTGAAACTGTTGTGAATCTCTGCTGTGAGCATTTTTCAGCACAGCAACGTGATTGGCTAATGTGTTTCCCAGTTCAGTGGAAATTCTCCTATAGATCTCTACTCAGGATTTATGTAGTGCCATGTCTGTCTCATATAAAGTGTGTTTTCTTAGCCGTGTGTCTCGGAGCTGGAACTTGGAGGGTGACTAGAACATTTGCTGTGTTTACTCAGATTAAAGTTTGACTTGGCAATTGTGACTGCAGCTGAGACAGAAGCTGTCTGCAGTCAGCACTTCTGCACGTCAAACTTAAAATGTATTCCAACACAATAAATTTAGAGGTGTGCATGCCAATTAGACTTCCTGAAACTTTCTAAAGTTGCAGTTGTTTGAAAGTGTCTGAATGTGGTTCTATCTCTGCATTTTATGACCACAGCAGGAGGAGGAGGAGGAGGAGGAATGTTTTTAATGGAGCTTCCTAATGGAATCAGAATTTCTCACTTAGCACCCAGAGAGCATCCTGGTTAATCCTGCAGACATGTCTTATCAGGGCTTTTAGTTTTATTACCTTCCTGCCCCTGCAGGAAGCTGGTACTGCAAATAAGTCACATCAAGTACTTACATTCCTTAAATGTGCACCAGACTTTACTTTTGCTGTACTGGTAATTTGTTGCATCGGGGCAGATTGAGTTCAGTCGGTCTGATGGTTTGATATTGTATCCGTACCCTGTAGGATTCCTCCTAACATCCGTGACATAGTTTACTGCACTGGAGTCAGCCTGATGGATGAAGACGTGTGGGAGTTCATCTGGATGAAGTTTCACTCTTCCAATGCTGTTTCAGAGAAGAAGATCCTCCTGGAGGCCCTGACCTGTTCAGACAACACCTTTCTCCTCAACAGGTACATATGACTCTGCTGCTTCTGCTGCCACAGGTATTCGAAAAATTATTCTGCATTACTTATTTTGCAAAGACTCAGTGAGGTGTCTGGTTTTTAAATAAGACATGGGAAAATTTGTTTTGAAAATCGTTTACCAAAGTCCTGCGATGCAATATCATTGATCTACCCAGCAAACGCTCCCTCTTGGGGCCCATGTGGGGGCGCTGTGGGCAGCCCATTGTGGGCCCTAGTACAGATGTGATATGTGCTACTAAGCAGCGCACCCACAGTATGCCCACACTGTAGGTAAGGGGTCACCACAGAGTGGATTTGATTTTTACACCAGATGCCCTTCCTGACGCAACCGCCAAGGAATTTATTTCTCCTTCCAAACCAGGAATCTTCTGCTTGATAGTCAAACATGTAATCCACTTGCCCTGAAAGGGAAAAAAAATTCTATAAAATGGGTTAGTCTGACTTAGAAAATTGAATATGGCCTAATAACTCCCACTTCTTTAGTTCTTTTATCAATAAGATCCAGTTTAACTTCCATTTTACTGAGTCAGAATCAATCACTTTCATATTGTGACAGTGGAATAAAACATGTTCTGTCATTTCATCTTCTCCACAATAGTTACATTTCCCTGTAAGGTTTCTCTTATTATAAATAATATGCCAGTAAATATGCCCAAATGAGTCCACAGCAGGTGGGTATGTGTGTCTTCTGTGGGCAATACCACTATGGGTTGCTTATAGAAAACCCTCACAGGGACCAAAAAAGTGTGAAACTGCCATGGGCCCCACAAAGGCTAGCCTGCATGGGGCCATCTTGCTGTGTTAAAACCAGGTTTCAAGCAAACCTTTCACTCACACAGTAAAGCGTGCCCAGCTTTACTGACCTTTTTTACTCTAATGGAACATTATTCAACAAAATGAACATCCTGTTGTATTGAGTAAGACTTGAAACTAGTGGAACAAAAGCAACACCAGCACAAATGTAATCAGGGTTTCATGGCTAAAAATGAAACCCGAGCCACTTATGTAGACTCTGCAGTGGAGGGGAGCATGGATACAGGCCAAGTGTGTCTGAGCATTGGAAATATGAATGATGATGGTGGCACAGCATCCACAAGTGAGATTAACTTAACCTCTTAACACCCACGGGCATTTTTAACTTTCTGCCTGTGAGACTGTGCCAGTGTCAGGGACACAGCATCTGGCCTGAATTGTAAAATAAGGCTATATTGTTGCTGTGAACGTAATTCACATCTGGATTATCTACGACCTGCTGTTTCTCTTTAATTGCATCTTGCATACATGTTATGCAAATAGCACATAATATTAAATTGTTAAGACACTCATTAGACATGCTGATGTGAAACGACATCCACATTTATTTTGAGCTTTTATAGGTGGCTGAAAATGAGGAACCAAAGGTGCACGACATAAACTTTAATGAAGAAACGTGTTGAAGAAAAACAGAAAGTGCTGCAGGGAACAGTTTGGTTAAGTCAAACTTAGATGAGGTCTAAATAAAACATTATCAACCAAAAGAAAATGGAGAGAATAGAATAGAACTAATAGTCTATTAATAGTTTATTAATAGACTATTAGCTATTATAGAACTAGAGTTTGTTCATGTTTGGAAGATGACTCGGATGTTGATGAGTTTTTGCTGAGCGTGTGTGCTCGGCTACATTAGCATATGACACACAAACCTGTGAAGAAGTAAGAAAAAAAAAAAAAAGGTGACTGAATCTTTCCTGTCAGGTGAGGTCTGTTAATTGGTGAGTGCACTGACAGGAAGAGGAAATTGCTAATTGACAGAAAAGGTGTGTGCAGTGAAAACTTGCCAGGGGCGTTACATGCACTGAAATCCAGCAAGCCAAGTGCATGTGTGTGCGTAAGTATGCATGTGTGCAAGTGTGTTTTTGTGTGAGTGTGTGTATGTGTACACAACACAGTATTTTATCAGGAGCTAACTGCCACTATCGCTCATTGAGAAAAATTGCAAGGGTGAATTGCACACACATTCACAGTGAGAAAGATCACTGTGTGTCTGTGTGTGTGTGTGTGTGTGTGTGTGTGTGTGTGTGTGTGTGTGTGTGTGTGTGTGTGTGTGTGTGTGTGTGTGTGTGTGTGTGTGTATCAGGTATTGATTTTTCAAGCCACAGTAAACTGTTCTGCAATCAGAGAGGTGGTACTGTATGTTCAGATTGCAGCTATCACGCACACACACACACACACACACACACATATCAAGGACCACAGCTCAGAAACAAACTGATTGGTCACACAGGAAATGGTTTCAGCAGAGGGATTGCGTGAAGAGAGAGAAAATTGATTTGGGGGTTTAATGAGAAGATGGCAGTTACAAACAACGAGCCAAGCAACGCACGCACACACAAACACACAGTGAAGCAACAGAAAATAAGGAAAAATGAAGGTAAACTTCAAACACAGCGTTGGATGATTGAACATCAGTTTGTAAAACTTCTTTTGTTCCAGCTCTTTGTGCTGCTCAGTTTCACATCTCAAAAAATAAAAAAATGTTGATTTGATATGTTTACACATCCAATTGATCCCTCTGTGTGATCAGCATGTTTCTCTAAATCCCTTTAAATTCCCTTCAATCCCCTTCCAGCTGGGAGTGCCTCGCGTGAGTGTTTCAGAGGGCTGTTTCTTGATTTGTCAAAAACACTCTCCAGCAGCTCTCAGGTCAACAAAACTACAAAATGACAACTTGACCTTTTCTGCCCAGATTACATCAGGGCTGCCAACCTTCCCGCTGTCGTGTGACACGCACTTTTACCTTCTCACACTGCACGAATCTCACACCAAAGCCAAAATCACAGAGTTTAAACAACTTTATAATCTTAATATCAGAACATGAAATCGATTTTACATGCTGGAGAGAGACGCACAAAACTTTCTGTGAGAGTTTATTAATCCTAAGAATCGACAAAACTGTATCAGGAACCAAAGCTGGTCACTGAGATACTCTCAGCTTCACTGGATCCATATGTGCATGTGTAAAGTAAAAGAGTTCCATGCATTTTGGTACATTAGACTGTGATTGTGACTTTAATTATTCACGGCTATCTATTATTTCCAACACAAAGACGAGTTGTGTGGAGTTTTCGTGTTCTCCCCGTGTCTGCGTGGGTTTCCTCCCACAGTCCAAACACATGCAGTTAGTGGGGTTAGGATAATTGGTGATTCTAAATTGCCTGTAGGTGTCAATGGTTGTCTGTTGCTCTGTGTTAGCCCTGCGACAGGCTGGTGACCTGTACAGGGTGTACCCTGCCTCTCACCCTATGACAGCTGGGATAGGCTCCACCCCACCCCCCGAATTAGATAAGTGGAAGAAAATGGATGGATGGACAAAGACAAGCTGCTGAGGTTGGGGAGCGGTCACAGAGTCACAGTTTAACTGTGAAATAATTTTCTACATACCAGCTAAAACTAAAAAGATTTTTTTTTAATATTTTTTCTCTTTTTGCTTAATTTTAACATCCATATTTGCAGCACTTTTTTGTATTAATATTATGAGTGTGCTAATGTTTGTTGAGGACAACCTTTAGCATGTTAATATGTTAGCATATACGGACTGGATTTTCATCACAACTACATTTGCAACCTTTCCATCCTTTTCTTTGTGTCTCCCAGGCTGCTGAACCTGTCTCTGACCTCAGACCTGGTCCCGGAGCAGGATGTGATTGATGTCATCATCCACGTGGGCAGAAACCCTCAGGGTCGGAACCTGGCCTGGAGATACTTCCGAGAAAAGTGGGACATCCTGAACGCTCGGTGAGAACGATCAGAGAGACACGTTCTGTACATGTCGCCCTGCTGAGCTGGCCGGCGAGGAACTGAATGTGTCTCTCCTCATTTCTGTTCAGATACGGTGAAGCTTTGTTCATGAATTCAAAACTCATCAGTGGAGTCACAGAGTTCCTCAACACTGAGCGAGAACTCAATGAGGTGAGTGAAACCACCATTCTACCCTGTTTTTATAGTGATGTTTAAATCGTGTAACACTGATTTTTAAAAAAAATATTTTTAATGTTCCGTATTGGCACAGACGGGCCGGCAGGTGTCACACTACAGAGAGCGGCAGCTAGGGTTTAGAAAGATGTATAAACTGCTATTTTTCTTTCATTAAAACAAAAAGATCCTCATCCTGTCAAAGGTCTAAACCCCATAATTTTAGTTTTCTCCAACACCATCAAACCATGAAGTGTTAAACTGGCATGAATACAGACTCAAAGACATCGGGATCTTCAGTATTTTTGCTCTCAGTGCATTCCTGTGACACGATGTCTGTAAAAGGTGGATGCAGCCATTGTGACGTCACACTTTGTAAAGGTAGTAAAGTCAATCTTGTGTGGTAACAGTTTCAGCACAAACTGCTTTAACATCATTTTTGGCTCTAAAGGGAAGATCATGTTGTGTCGAGTCAGACTAGAAACTAGTGTCTGACAACAAAAACGCACACTGAGCGTGTCTCCTGTGGTCACAGCAGACTTGTTTAGAGCTCAACAGTGAAGGAAAAAAGTCCCAGTCATATTCTCCACAGGGATTTTGATTATGAGCCATAATGTTGTAACCATCCAAAGTAGACTTGATTCTACCCACAAATGAACTGAAACAGCAACTGATTGGTGGAGGTTGCTGTTACCATGGAAAAGTTTAACCTAGGAGATGTCAGGTTGCACAGTAAGTGGGAAACATCAGATACTATGAGGCTTTACTCGTCCTGGTCCCTGGGTTTCCTGCCCAAGTTTTGGGTTTTGTATTTATTTTTGGATCCTTGTATTTATGGTGTCTTATTATTGAGTTTATATTTTTATTTAAGAATTATTGCCAGGTTGGTTTATTTCCAGGTTGTCTCAGTTTTGCCTTTAGGTCTCTTTGAGGTCAGAGTTCATTCCTTAAGTTTCAGCCTGTCCTGCCTCCCCCGTGTTCCCCGTGTCTCATCGTAAAGTCTCGGTCTCAGTGTTTCTGTCTCGACACTTCCTGTTTCATTTTCCTTTCTTCTCATCATCCCCTGATTGGTTGCACCTGTGTTACCCATTTGTTCCCCATGTCTCCTCTTGTCCTTCCTCGTGTTCCCTTTGCTTGTTTAGCAGAAGTCAACTTGCAATCACAGCTGTTGCCATTCAATGGCCTTCAGGTAAAATGCAGGTTTAAGGCATTTCTGCATTTACTCCACATTTCAGATTACATCCATTTTGTATACTTGCCTGTGGTTACTGCACACCATCAGTATCACCCAGTGACCGCAGAGAAGCTTGAGTGCAACAAGTTATAACTCACTTTTATTTAGATGCAGGAATGGTGTTAGAGTAATTTGGAAAACCTTAAAGACTTTCATCCTGTAGGAACTCTAAAGATTTTGTCCTGAATGTGAAGTGAGCAAAAATAAAGGCGTCTATATCCTAGCAGGAGGAGGATCGGCATGTTTTCTGCATGCCAGTATGAAAGCTTGAACGCTAGCAGGACCTTGAGATTAATCATTGTGTAATTGTGTTCTCGAGAGGCTCACAGCTGGATCAATATTCCAAATTTATTGTTGATTACTCAGAGAAAATAGAGCTTGATTAGCAATCTTAATCATTCCTCTGCGAATCATTTCACAGCTACTGTGCTTATTGTTTGATGGATACAGATATAATCAGATATAAAGTTAAAGGAGGAAAAAAAGGCTGTAGGTTTTTCTGATTAAAATAAAAATCTGTTTATTCATATTTTTGTGATTAATATTTTTTGACACTCCTGCTGGAATGGTAACAGCCTCAGATTTGGCTTCGCTGTCAGTGAAACCTCAGAACAAAACCATCATAACTCTAAATACAAGAACCACAGAAAATGAGAGGCGTGATGATCCTTTAGTTTAAAAAGGGTCTCAGGGTGACTCACACAGGAGAGGAGAGGGAAAGTGTAAAGATAACAGAAAGGGAAATTATGGCAGAGAAGAGGGAAGGAAAGAGGGAGCAGAGGAGTGCACAGTTAACGATATGAACTGTAGTAAAGTGAGCTGCAGGGATGGATTTTCTCCCGCGCTCCACTGAATCTGTCAAACTCAGAGCTACATTAAGTTTCCTTTTTGGTTCTCAACTTTAAAAAAAATCTAATTAATTCACTTCCTTCAACAAAGTTTCTCTTTTTGACACACAAAAAAAGAAAAACCTCAGATGTTGGAAGCCTTCTGTTAATTTGCAGTCCTGTAAACCAAAGTCTCATTTTGATATCTGCACTTTCATGCTGGAAATGCTAATTATAAATCTTTTGAACAAAGTTTTTTTTAATACCTTTTAAAAGACAGTTTAGCTCGAGTACGTCCCATGTTCTTACTCAAATATTTTTCTTCAGCTGTGTTTAAAAAAGAAACACACATCAGCTGTGTGTTTCAGCCTGCTAATAGACAAACGTATATGGACGCTTTTTATTAGTTTGTCCAACTGTATACATACAGGCTCAAATATATACATACACACACTCAAATCTTTTAATAAGTGGTGCTGAAATTTCATCAAAGTCTTTTATCTTCTCGTTAGTGATCATGATTGACTACAGCTGGTTGTTTCATTTTGCCAGTATAAAAAGGACTTTTCTGACAGCACTCGTTGGATTGACCAACAATGGGAAAGTCCAAGGACCTCAGTGAAGATCTAAGGAGAATTGTAGATTTGCACAAGTTGGCAAGGTCTCTTGGAGCCATTTCTAAACAACTGCAGATTCCAAGATCATCCGTTCAAATAACTGTACATAAGTACAAGTTATTCAGCTGTGTCACCACTTTGCTGAAGTCTGGAAGAAGACCCAAACTGTCACCCTCAGATGAGAAGAAACGAGTTAGGATGTTCAGGAACCAACAAGGCTCAAGCCTGCTATGAACTGGAAACTGCTGAAGCATCAATGTTCATAGCGAAGCCAGTTTTCCATCACCATAGACTGAGAGGGTGCAGACTAAGAAAGAAGCTCCTGCTCCAAAATCGACGACTTCAAGCTCTACTGAAATCTGCAGCTGCCCACATGGACGAGCCAAATGCCTTCAGCAGAAACGTTTGATGGTCAGAAAGACGAAGACTGAGCTGTTTGGACAAAACAACAAGAGCTATGTTTGGAGAGGTAAAGGTGAGGCTTTCAAACCTAAGAACACTGTACCAAGCATGGTGGTGGCAGCATCATGCTCTGGGGCTGGTTTGCTGCCAGTGGTACTGGTACACTGCACAAGGTGGATGGAATAATGAAGGAGGAGGACTACCTCCAAATTCTTCAGCTTCACCTCAAATCAGCAGCTACATGTTTGAAACTTGTAGACAGTTGGATGCTCCAACAGAACAATGATCTCAAACATACATCCAAACTGGTTTTGGAATGGATAAAGCAGGATAACATTAAGCTTCTGGAATGGCCTTCCCAAAGCCCCGACCTCAACCCTGTTTAAAATGTGTGGACTACACTTACAGGCTGGGTCTGTGCCAGGAAACCAAACAGTGTAAATGAACTCTGCCAAGAAGAGTGGTCAAGTATCCTGCCAGGATTACGACAGAAACTTGTTGATGGCTACCAAATGCACCTGATCAAGGTGCAACTTGCTAAGGGACATTTAACCAAATATTAGTGGAGGTGTGTGTATGTATTTGAGCTTGTGTGGATTACAGAAAATTAAAAATAAATTCAAACTTGTCCATCTAGTTCTTGTTTTTTTAAAGTAGTTAAAAATGCTGTACAATTATTCCTCCCTGGAAAAAGAATAGTTCAAAGAAATCATTGAAAGCCTAAAATTCCCACAACATTCACGTCCATGATGAGTTGATCGAAACTTCTGACCACAGCTGTAAAGTCCAGCATACAGCTGTGTGAGCTCCATTGAAAATCTTATAAAGTCATACTTAAACTGATTGTATTTGCTTAACCTGAGCTATTTTGTAGAGTAAGGAAGCTTCACCGTAGCCTGCATTGTTGCATTCTGTGTATCTTGGAAGTATTCTCCAAGCTTTATCATACTGGGGGGTATATGTGATTCCATTATATTTACAGTTCAGTTGCTCAGGTCGTGTTTCACGAGCAGAGTAGTGTTCCAGCTTGCTGTGTGCATTGTGATGCTCTACTCAGGGTAATAAAAGGAATATCTTTAGAGTGGATTTCAACCCGTCTTGCTAATGACCATCAAGAGTTTGTAATCATGCATCACAAGTACCATTCAAGTTAAAGAGTAACAAAGAATAACTGCATTTAAATTTCCATGATTGCAGTATTTAATTTAAAAAAGGTACATTTACACATACCTGCCTAAAGTAAAAGAATATCATTGATGCACATGTATGTAAAGAACATTAAACAAGACACTGAAACTATCTGAGTCGACTTTAAGCACTTTAATTTAAATGTAATGAAACGGTACATGTGCCATCATGTCGAGGTTCATCAATAATATATTAATCAATAAAATAAAATAAAATGTTTGCATTTAAGTTGTTCCAGCTTTGGGGGGCTCACAGTGCAACTCTAAAAGCTGTGACTGAGATGTGAAAAAATCATCCAGGCTTATTTCAGTTGGACTGCAATGGTTATTTGTTATAGTTCCCATCTAACTTTGTGTTGGCTGTTTGAGGAAGATCCTGCGAGCCCTGACCCCATTAGTTCCATCCAACACCTCTGGGGTGAACTGGAACAGCAACTGTGCTCCAGATTTATCACCCAGCATCAGTGTTGGAGCACACTAGTGCTCTCATGGCTGAATGGGACTAAATCCCTGCAGCCGGGTTCACAATCTGGTCAAAACCCTCAAACTTAGTTTTTTTTTTCCTGCTCTTGGCCATCTCAGGCACATGGGGGATAGGAGCCCCACCCACCTGTTGCTCAACCTATTGTTTAAATGGGGCAGCCTATCAGAAGAAAGCTGGCTTTAAAGGAAAGGGTCAGGGGGCAAAAGAAGCTTGCATCAGACAGTGGATGAACTGAGGGGCTGCACCAAGGCCCATTATAGCATACGGATTACTTTGAACTAGTAATAATGCATATTGACTCTAGTAGCAACCAAGAATAAAAATATAGGCCTGGAAATGAGAGTAACAGGTGCTCCTGTACTGCATCTGTCGTAGCTCCAACATAAATGTTTCAACAAGCTTGAAATGCCCTGCAGCTTTTCAAAAATCTATATTTACGTGAATCATTTTAAACTCTAGTTTACTCGAGTCTTCCTGAAAGTTATTAGAGAAATTAGCCTCTGCGTTAGGGCTCTCCATCCTCGTTTCAACACTGAGGGGTGTGACAGCATTTTTTAGCACCTATGGGGGAATATTTCTGTTCTTCTCACATGTTAGTTGCACACTTCTGATACTCTTTTTACTTTTCTACCATCTTCCTTTCTTTCCTTTCTTCTTCTTTACTGTCTAATTTCCTCCTGCCACTGTTTCCTCCTCTGTTTCTTCCTTCAGTTAAAGGAGTTCATCCTTTCCAGCGGTGTGGGGGCGGGGCCTGCATTGCCGCGGGCGCTGGAGGTTGTTGAGGGCAACGTGCGCTGGCACCGCCTCCACCGGCGGCAGTTCTACCAGTGGCTACGCAAACCTCCCAGCGCCACCTTCGGCTAACACCGCCGGCAAGCTAGTGAAATGACTGCAAACTGACTGCTACGCTAACGCCCTGCTAGCTAGCAGATGCAGTCAGATGGAAGGGAAAGACGACTGAAAAACGAGGAAGACTCGAATGGTTTCTTTACTGCTTTTGATTTTTAAAGAACTTTAATTTCATTCTTTTTAGCTCCACTGGATTGCTTTCCTCCACTTGTGGCTGATGTGGTTAAATTGGTTTCTGTGCTATGAAATAAGTGTAGCCTCCTTTAAGGGTAAAGCTGTAAGATCACTTGCAGTCATTGAAAGAAGAACCAGATTAAAAATGGCCAGCAACCTGAAATGACCAAGGATTTCCCCAAATATCAAACATTCACAGTCTAGGTAAAACAAAAAAACAAAAAAAAAAAAGAGACAGCCCATGGGGACAACTTAAAATGACAAAAATTAGCATTCAATGACTGATGTGCGATACTAGCTTTTCTTTTGCTTTAATAATGAGAACCTAACCAGTAGAAAACATTTGATTGTTTAGGTTCAACCATAAATTGACTTGAAAGGAACCAAAACAGACCATGCAACACATCCAGAACAAAGAAAACGTTACTCTTAGACAAATCATAGGTGTAATTGCCTGCATTTTCCATCCATTTTCTCTCTGCATTTTGATTGGCTAATTAAAGCTACAGCTTGGGGTTTTCAGCCCTTCATGGCTGTGATCCTTGCTGCTAACCAAAGATCCAGAAGAGTTTAATCGGTCCTGCCTGTGTTCACCACATTAAACCGGCTGACGGTAAAAGGCAGATGCCCCGGCAGTCAGGAGCATGTCGATCACTGAACAGAGCTGTAATTAACACTACATGGACTCGGTGTCCTCTGATCACACTCAGAGGACTGATTCATACTCATTAACGTTCCACAGTGTTCACACTGTTCAGCCTGAAATTAAAGAGCAGCTTTTGGGGTTGTTTTTTTCAAGATCAAAAACTCACGCAGTTTTTGGAAATATCAGTGGGTTGGGTTGGGGGGGGGCTTTTGTTGGGGCCTTGTTTCAGAAATGTCCTTTGAACATAATCTCACAGCACAAAAGCTTACACACAATTTTGCTCTAAACCAGAGAAAACACCATGTTGAAGAATAACAAAGGTCTTTTTTCTTTTTCTACAAACAAAGCTGGACAGCATTTGAGGGAGATTTTAAAAGAAACCCAAAAACAGTCTTGGTGCATAAAGGGGATGTTGGGATCAAGCAAAAGCATAAAGAAGACTGAACAGGACAAATTTTACAATTATCTACACTTAACAAGTTAAAATAGAAACACTTAGCATCAACTTCAAAAACACAGTCGTGAGTTTACCATGAAAGGTATTTTCCATTTGTCGATTCATAATTCTGTATTCTGTGCCCTTGGTATAACTCAATATTGCTACCTGACATGAAATTGAAAGAAAAAAATGTTTAAATGTATTATACATATATTTTTGCATTTATATCGCCAAATTAAAGAGAAAGGAAAAACAAAGTGAAATATAAACTCTGCACATCTTTCATTGGCATGGACAACTCTTAGGCTTAATGACTCTCTCTCTGGACACTGTGTTTCTAATTTAATCGTAGTTGTAATTTTCTTTTAAATGTGCACTTGCTGATTTACAGTCTGAAGATTTCCAGCCTTTTAAGGCTTCAATCCAAATTCCTTAATGAGCAAATCCCATTTAATTGTGAGAGTTTATAACATAACAAGTTGCATACACTTACTGAACCCTTTATTTACACCTGTTTAACTTCTCGTTAACACAATTTTCTGATCAGCCAAAAGCATGGTAGCAACTCGAAGCATTTAAGCATCTAGATGTAGTTAGAACTGAGCATCAGGATGGGAAAGAAAGGTGTTGTAAGTGACTTTTAACATGTCATGGCTGGTCTGAGTGTTTCAGAACCTGCTGATCTACTGGGATCTTAAGGGATTACAGGGAATGATCTGATCAGAGCAGGTCCCTGGGAGAAAATGCCTTGCTGAAGTCAGAGGTCAGAGGAGAATGGCCAGACTGCTTTGAATGATAGGAAGGCAACAGTAACTTAACTAACCACTCATTACAAGATATGCAGAAGAGCATCTCTGAATGCACAACATATTTGGCATTCATAGACTGAAATGGCAGAAGGTCAGCATGGGATTAAACAAGAAAAGGGATCCATTTTAAATGCTTTATAGTTTAACCCATTTCAGCAGTTAAAATATTTAAAACAATGAAAATACATTTACATATTGAGTCCTATTTTAGCTTGATATTACACATCTCAATTATGTGAAAATGACAGAACCATGGTCAAAGGCACAAGTGGAAAATGCCACTTTAAACCATTTAATCTGCATCCACCAGATCACCTGGGAAGCACTTAGGGGTAGGTTTTAACTTAAGGTAAACAATCATAGTTTCAGAAACAAGATGATGTTACCTTTAAAAGTAATTGTCTTGTTTAGGTTTCTAGGTTTGCAATTCTTCTGTTACATGACTTGTACTTGGATATGCCAAATACATATAAAGGGTTAAATGTGAACCTAATCCTAAGCATTTCACTGGCGACCTGTTTGATGTGAACCAGTTAATTACTTATTTATGAAAATGTAGACCATTTAATACCAATTTCATTTAAAAATAATTTGATCTTTGATGTTTTTATTTATTTAGTTCTTGCACAAAACTGGACCAAATATCAGGTTCGCATTAAGACTTTAATATACACACACTGAACTTTGTTGTAAATAAATGAAGCCTTTTACCTCCAAATTTCAAACAAATAAGTTGCCAGTGATTTTCCAGATACACATTAACATGATCCAGTTAACTGTCTGAGCATCATCATTGGTAATAACCCCAACCCTAATCTATCACAATATGCAATTAAATAAAACAAAAACAAAAAATACCTTTCAAGTCTTGGCAATCAGGAGATAAAGCAAATAATCCTTCTAATCAACATCAATATCATAAAAAACAGACGAGCAAAAAATACATTTTTTTTCTTGTCACTGAAGCATAGGGTTAGAGTTTTCTGCTAGTTTTTGGGGTCACCAATTATGACTTGGACCTCAGAGCATTAATACATGACTTTCGTAACCAAATTGTAGACACCTGCATCCACACAGTTAGGGGTCAGTTGTAATTGTAATAGTTTCCCCAAACACCATTCATATCAGATCTGTCCGTCAGAAAACCTGCTATTTTGTGACCTCCTAAAGTCTGATAGAGTCTGATAGGATTAACTGAATGGCAGATGGACGAGACTGTTGGAAGATTTCCTTGTGGAAAACTGAGATGTCAGGGGACTGTAAAATTGACAGAGCATCTCAGAAAGCTTTTTCTGGCTAACAGCAATCTTAAAAATTAAATTAGTGACCAAATAACAGCTAAAAAAGATCTCTGTGGTTTCACAAAGCACAAAACCAGAAAGTTGTTGGACAAAGCACATCAGCCTCAACTTCTGGACAAAACCTGCAATCACAGCAACATATTTTTTTAACCAGTCAGTAGTTAGATTTCAGTCAACCATTTATTTTTTTATTTTTTGTCCTCAAATGGACAAATCCATGAGTAGACTTAAAGATGGTAAAATGAAATGTCCAATGAGACAGCTGAAAGCATGTCATTTAGAGAAATGTGTTTAGTGTTGTTATATGCAGATGATGTGGCTTTTTAAACACAATTGTACTCATATTGACGTGACAGATTGAAGGTCAGCACCAGAGGATTTATTTAAAGATTAGAAAGCACAATGGACTTTTCAGAGGGACAAATTCTGCAGAATGATGGAATGCACATCTTGATGAACAGAACTTCACACAGTGAATTACTGATGAAATCCAAAGTCTGCAATGATGAATTCTATGGTAAGAAGGATCCAACACTTTGGCAGAGTTGATGCCATATGGGACAGCTCCACCCCTGCAATGTGATGGATTACAAAGTGGAACAGGCAGTGTACATCAGCACTGACCATACGCGCCATAGTGTGGTAGATCTGACTGCTTTGTGGAGTTTCTACAGATTCTGCTGTGTGATGGAAAGTGTGACAGATTCTACAGATCAAATGATTTCTGATCGATGCGGATTGTACAGTACAATGGACTCTGCACTGCTGTGGACTCTGTGGCTAAGAGTCTTGCAGCCATTATGGATTTAACAGTACAATGAAATTTCAAGGGAGTGGATTTCTGATTTTGCCCCGCCAAGTTTTAAATATAAATGATTCTGTGGGCTCGCAAGTCTGAGGAACATGACCTGGACACAAAAATGCCTGAAGAGAACACCTGTGAAACCTTTGGAGATTTCAAGAATTTTTAAAAAAGGACTTTAATGTGTGTTGCATTGAACCTTTGTCCCGTTGAGCAGACGTTGAAGTTGTTCCTCTTCTCTTAGATGTTAACAATTGAGCCATATACGAATTAATGGACCTGCCTGCTTCTATAAAATGTGTGTCCAGTGATGTATGTTGATGTGTGTGTGTGTGAAGATGAAGAAAACGGCAGTGATGGCAATGAGGGCCACAGTACCAGTCATAATTAAATGATTATAATTATGATGGTGGAACTAATGATGATGGCGGCATCAGTAATGAAACTGTTGATGATGTGAAAAAGCTAATTAGTATTATTCTAATCATTATACTAATTATTCAGTGCGTTTTCCAACTTTGTTGTCCATTCAGGGAAGTTTGGTTTACAGATATAAAGCACACAACAACTCTGCCCCATGTATAATAAACACTGTAAGTTATGTGATGATATGGAAATTAAAAATGTGGATTATGATGATGTTGACGTTGGAGAACATAATAGTTGCGATAATTATGATTATGGCTTGGGACCAAAATTTGAAGGAAACAGGAAGTCCCAGAGAAGCCTCTAATCCTACTTCCTGTTTACTTTTCTTTGGTTTCTTGTGTTTTCTGATTGGACAATATTAAAAGAAAAATGATTAACCTTGTCTGTGATTTGTTTTGTTTCTATCTAAAACTTGGGACCCAGCAAGACAACAAGTCATAGGACAGTTTATTAGTCTGAACACACAAATCTGCTTTCTGGCCGAAGAGTTCATGAGGGTAACTTCCTGCTGCGCTGCTCTCCAGAGAGCTAAAGTGACATAAGAGCCACAGAAGATGGTGTTAGCACTGCAGCAGCTAAAATTAGGATAGAGCATGCTGTGAGAGGAGAGTTTGTGTGTGCAGTGGGTTTCGTGATTCAGTGCCTTTTCACATTATACAACCTAATGAGCAACTATGTTATAAAATATTTTAAGCATTCAAGGAGGCACTAAGCTTCGACAGAGCTGAACTGCAGGTGCCAGCCTACGATCAAACACAGCATTTGGTACACCACATCAATCTAGAGTCACTTTGGTTGTTGTGGTAATCCAGTTTCACTTTAATCATTTTCTGTCTTCATCTATTTGCTGTCATGTGGAAGTCACAAGTAGCAAGTCAAGAGAAACTGCTGGCAAAGTTTTTTTCATATTTCATTTAGAGAAGCCAATCTTTTTTGTATTTCCTCTGTCTTATATAGATTTAATAAAGCTGGATTTCACTGTAAATTGTATTTTATTACATCATTAGAACTAAATATTGCTTAAATATCATTGTTTACCATGTTTACATGGTTTGTCTTGTTAGAGTAATATGTACTGCCGATGCTCCAGCAATCAAAGTCACTGAAAGGTTCCTCTTTCAGAATCGTGCATTCCCATTTTTATCTACGAAGTGGTACTTAGTGCTATTTAGTCAATAGTGCCAGTGTGGCTCATTTACAGTTGCCATTTGTAGATGCAGAGGGATCTGTTTTAACCCAGAGCACTGTCTTTTCCTAGCACTATTCAAGTAGCGTTCAGTGCCTAAACCTAAAACTAATAAAGAGAATAAATGTGAAAGTACAAAGCAATTAAGAAATGAAAAAAAAATCACTAATTTTTTTTTAAAAAGCCACCAAATTATAACAATTGGGCACAAACTATTGTTTGTCAGGTTGATAAAGCTGCTACTTATATCAACATGACTCCTCCAAATTCTTAATTTGTTGTTCTTTAAAATGGAGCTATTAGCTCGCAGTGGCTGATGTTGCCCTCGCCACTGTGCTAGAGCACCCATGCCTGGAGACATCCGACAAAATAGCATTATTACATTAATCAAAACATGTTGGCCTACCCCGAGGTAGAACATAAAAAAAAGACCCCAAACATGATGTTTCTAAGAACTCTAGTTAATTAAATGATAACACACAAAAAATGGTGGACTTCCTCCACAAGTTATTAGAGCTATTTCAAAGTTCCTCTGGCCTGAAAGCACCATTCTCTTCCAGAGGATTGTTTTAATTCTTTGTTTCTTGCTCTTAGCAGAGATGGACGCATTTTTCTTCTCTCCCTAACTCTTCCTTATCTACCCTGCTTTGCTGCTTTGCTGCTTTAGAGCCTCTCTTCACACATCTTCTGAACTGGAAATTAAAATTATGGATCTGGTCAGCTGGTCTCTCAACACTATTGATTGATCAAATTTTCACCATGAGGAAACTCGGGAAAGGAGAACCCTCTTTCCTCTTGTCCAATTGACATACGCGGCTGGCTACGTTATGGATTCCTGTGGAGGGTGGAAGATGACATGTCTGGCTGTACTGTCAATTGAGGACGTGGTATATATATTTGGCTTATTGATACCAGGATTTCTCCTGATTTGACTTGGGGATACCTGGCTTATCGTGACATTCGGGAAGTCTGGGCAGCCGCCGGGCCTTGGTAAGGCTGCTTGTGATGGGAATGCAGAGCAGTACAAACTCAAACTCAGACTCAGTATATCTGGAGCTGAATCAGAAGGGATTAGATCTTGGAGAAGTGTCTGTTTCTGCACGACGAGGAACCATCCAAGAAAATTCGGATGATTGGTTTTTTGCTCTATGCCCCAGCTGTCTCGTCTTCTGACCTGTGTGAACTGATATCCCTGGACCAAACTGCTGATGAACATTCAACCTCTTATCAGGAACTGTTAGCTGAGGTGGGAGTTGAGTCAGCCCACAGTAACCCGAACCCACTTGCCTCCACTGGCTTCCTTCCATCCCCGGCCCTCCCCACCCTAGCGCTCCCATGCTATATGCTATATGTGCTTACTATGCAGAGATTTTTCAACCTCATACTGTGCCCCCATTACGGGGCAAAATATGAGATTTCTTTTTCTCCCATTGTGTTCACTTTGTTTCCCTCTTCTTAAACGGCAGCACCTGTGACGGCAGCAAGGCTGCAGAACACTTATCTCGTTTGTCTCGGTCTTTGGATGGGTGTTCTGAAACGCTCGTTATATGTTTGACATGTAACAACAATAATTTGGTCCTAAATTGATTCTAAATTATAAATTTATGTACAGCAATTTGGTAGACTTGTGTTGTTTTACATGTTCTATATAAACAAACGTGACTTGACTTGACTAAACCAGTTATTACGTGATGAGTATCAAGCTACAGAGATTAGAACACACTGTTGGTGTTAAGGGAACTGAGCTGCAGTGGTTTGAATCGTATCTTTCTGATAGATTCCGAATTGTTTAAGTGATGATATGGAATAGCTTTGGTCATGGCTATAACCATCTTTTCCCATATGTTTAGCGTTCTGTTGGCCTCATAAAATGTAATTTTGGTCTCATCTGTCTATAACCTTTTGCTCCTGAACCCTTCTGTCCTGTTCTTGATGAATTCCACTCTAAAATTCTGATTCTTGCCCTGTTTGCAGTCTAGTCTAATGGAGCTCGAAGCATATTAATTGAGACAGCTTGTTGTAGCTGAAATACAAGTTCTGCTACTACAGGTGTGATTTTCATAGTGTGGCAGTTTATTACAGATAGGAAAAATATATGAAATTATTGGAGGTCCCATGTGCTGCTCTCTCTGCTGCAACAAAGAAATAAATCTCCTTCTGTGTGTTATCATTTTATGATGCGTTGTTTGACTTTGACAGAGAGGCTTACTAATGCTGACTTCATTGCAACTTCAGCTTGCTGAGAGGAAATACATCTCAAAATCATATTAGTTTTGCAGGGATCAGAGAATTCAGCTGAACCAGGCTTGCAAATCCAGGCGGGAGAAACAAAGTCAATCTTAAAAGGTTTGTTTGTTTTATATCATATAATATGAAAATATGTTGGAAAAATATTGTTCCGCATATTAACAATTTAGGTGATACATGCAGGTAACATTTTATACAATAGTACTCCAGTGCCATATTTATCACTGGCACAGCCAGCAAGCAGTCTGCTACACAACCAGACTATGAACATTATCACTTACCTGGTATTGGTTGCTTACTGTGACTTGGTACCTGTCCACAGGGGCATTTTTGGACAGCGCTGGGGCTGAACTGCACCTTACTGGATGAACTCCTCTCATAGATTGTCTGATCCAGAGTTTCAAATTTAAATTCAACAAACTTCCTCTTCTGACAGTAGTTTATTGAAATGTGTCTCCAAAAGTATTTAGGCGAGAAACATCTCTGTAGTTGCTCACTTTGTTTTCATTTTAGACCAACAGTGATTGGTTTATCCAACCACTGGATCACCTGTGATCAAATTTAATCGGCTTCAAAGCACATGCACATGTTTAAACATATCTCAATACAGGTATGCCACATATGATCCTTACAATTCAACCCTTCAGTTCATTTTACAGAAATATCGACTATATGGGCAAAAGGACTGTCGCACACCTCTTAATCTTTCAATTCAGGTGTTTTCTGTCTCATTGCCACAGGTGTATGAATTCAAGCACCTCGCCCTCCAGTGGAAGAACAGGTTGTTCTGAAGACCTCCTTGAATTCCAGCGTGGTACTCTAATAGGATGCCACCATTGCAACAAGTCATTCTTCCCTATGCTGAGACGCATAGTGTGTAAAGGTCTCCAGCACTCTGCTGACTCAGTGACTGCAGAGCTCCAAACCTCCTCAGGCATTAACATCACCACAAAAACTGTGCTGGGGGCTTCATGGGTTTCCATAGCTGAGCCGCTCCTGTAGGTGTACAGGAGTGTCTGGTAGCACAGGCCTTTTGTCCATATATAATTACAACAAATTCATTTTTACTCACATAGTGCACAAAATACACAGCATGACAGTGGCAACTTCCCGCCATTGGGGAGGTCATAAATATGTTTGTTTCATCATTCATAACCATTTAGTCCATAAGGATCCACAGAGCAAAGGAACAAAATGAGTTTTTCATGAAATAATTCCAAATTAATAATGTCATTTTCAGAAAGTAAAAAAAAAAAAAAAACTTTTAAAACTAAACTAACATTTTCTTGAGTTGCTGGATGTTGATGTTGGTTTTTTGTTTGTTTGCTTGAAAACTGCAAAGTCCCAATAGCCAGTCTCAATGTATTCAATAGTGTGAATACACACTGCACCCACCCCTGCAGGTGGTGGGCCTGCAGGAGGACGGGCTCATGTTGTCTCTTTGGGCTGCGCCCAGCCGGGCACCACAGGCTAATGCCCAGCCACCAGACGCTCTCCCTTGAGCTCCCTCCCGAGGCCTGGCTCCAGGGTGGGGCCCCTATCCTGGGCAGGGTAAACTTTTTTATAGGGGTCTTCTGAACCACTCTTTGTCTGGCCCCTCACCCAGGACCAATTTGCCACAGGAGACCCTACCAGGTGGACAAGCCCCCGAACAACATAGCTCCTGGGATCACTGGGACACACAAACCCCTCCACCACGATAAGGTGGCAATTCGCGGAGGAGACCGCTGCTCCTTCACATCGAAAGGAGCCAGTTGAGGTGATTCCAGCATCTGACTAGGATGCCTCCTGGGCGCTTCTTGGGTGAGGTGGTACCAGAATGTCCTACTGGGAGGAGGCCCCGGGGCAGACCCAGGACATACTGGAGAGATTAAATCTCTTGGCTGGCCTGGAAACACCATGGGATCACCCCCGGATGAGCTGGTGGAGGTAGTTGGGGAGAGGGAGGCCTGGGCTTCTCTCCTTAGGCTCTGCCCCCTCGACCCGGGCCTGGATAAGCGGAACAAAATGGATGGATGGATGGATGCTTGAAAACTGAAATATCCCCACCACTTCCTGTTTTTGTGTTGCCTGCCGAGAGACAGGGAGGCAGTCAGGGATCACTTTTCCATTGTCTGGTCACACTTTCAGTAACTGTGCAACATATTGACTTGAAACTTGCAGGATAGATACTTACTGAAGAGTTCAACTGCAGAGCAGAAACACCATAACCCTACCTCCTTTTATACTGGAGTTATTGCAGTACCCATTGAAGAACAATTATTTACTGTAAAAATCTATTGCTAAATATTAACTGCTAAGCTCAATACTTCATCACTTACTTTCATATACATGAATATACTTTCTGGCAGGCCTTTGAGCAAGCTTTTAGCCACATATTATAACTTACCAGGATACATATTTGCATTTTGGACTCTTTTAGATTCGACTTCAACTTTATGCAAAATGCATTCAGCAGCTTAAACAGGACAAATGCCACATTGTCTGCCTTAAGGTGACCTTTACCCTTCAAAATCTCTACTAAAAACAAAATTTTGAATATTAACTACATTTTGTTTACCTTCCTCTGGTGGGCCTCTGCACACCAGCTGCTGTCAACAGCTGCAGACAGCTTCATAATCGTCTAGAGGAAACAGAAGATCCCACAGAATTCACACAGGAAACTTTTTCAGACGTTTAATAATTAAACCTAAAATCACTTTGAAGTTATTTTTGACTGCTCAGCACGATGACTAATTCATGGAAACTGATGCGTACGAGCTCTCCCACAGGTGTTACAGTTTTAGCTTTAAAAAACTGTTGCAGTAGTATTAAAGTTGTCTTCACAGTGATGGTGATGGTGGTGATGGTGGTGGCTGGTTTCCATGGTATCAACATGACTGTCAGGTGGCCCACTTATTCCAAAATATATTGTGACAAATTACAGCTGGAAGAGAGTTTCCAGTGTTTAACTGCTGAGAAGGAGAAATTAATGGCGATTCAAACCAGCAACCACCAAAGTGCTGTGTGTGTGTGTGTGTGTGTGTGTGTGTGTGTGTGTGTGTGTGTGTGTGTGTGTGTGTGTGTGTGTGTGTGTGTGTGTGTAGCATCTCTAGACTTCATCCAAAGTGATGAATGGCTCCATTGTTTTTTCCCACAGCGTCATGGGAAATCATACCATGCATACACACTGAGAGAGTACTCGTGTGTGTCTTCTTCTATTTCTAATATTGTGGGGACATAAATCTTACATTCAAATAATTCTAGTTATTTTTAGGCGGACAAAGAAAGTCTTCATGCAAATACATTTTAAGGTGAGGCCTTAATTTAGGTTAGTTTGAGGTTATTGAACCAAGTGTTGAATGTAAGTCACTGTTCTGTCCTCAGAAGTGATCAAAACAAAACTGTGTGTGTGTGTGTGTGTGTGTGTGTGTGTGTGTGTGTGTGTGTGTGTGTGTGTGTGTGTGTGTGTGTGTGTGTGTGTGCGCGCTGAGATTAATGGGACTGGGAAGGTATGTGACACCGAGAGAAATGAGCTAAACAGATGATAAAGAGAAAGAAACACACACACATACAGAGATAGACGAGTACTTTGGTGTTTTATGAATGGGAATGGAAAGAGCAGAGAATCAGTCCAAACCCAACCTAAATCTGTCAGTATGGAGCACCAAACCTGCCATAACCAAAAATAAAGAAAGAAATTTTAAAATGTGTTAAAAATTGACATTCAGTCCTGCATTTATTTACCTATGTGTGAACTCCCTGCAGTCCCATTTTTATAAATTAATTTAAATTCATATATTTATTTTAGAATTTAATTCTGTATTCATCACCCTTTGCACACACACCCCCAAACCTATTTATTTCTGTTTTTCTTTTTATATTCAATGATGCATTTCTGCCTCATTATGTAAATCAGGAGGCCATCAGTCAGTCTGCTGCTCTATCATCAATGGCCAGCCTCACAACAGAAAAGGCTGCCTTCAGTCAGGAGATTATTATAAAACTTCCAGATGAATGTTTTTATTGTTGTTTCTGTGTTTTTATAATTATAAGTTTCAGTTTTCCTTTCCTGTGGGGAAAAAAAAAGCTGCATTTGGAGGGAAAACAATACGCACCATGATGAAGACTATCTGCAATTAAAACTGAAATAATTATCAGAGAGGGAAGGGAGGAAGAGGAAGGAAGGAAGAAGGTAAGAAGGAAAGAAGGCAAGAACGAAGGAAGGAAGGAAAAAAGAAACGGAAGGAAGGAAGATGAGACTGAAACTAAGGAGGTGAGAAAGGAGATGAGGAAACAAAGGAAACAGAAAGAAAGGGGAAACAAACATAAGGCAAGAAAGACTCAAATAAAAAGGAAAATAGAAAAACATTTAAGCAAGAAAACAATCGTGAAACAAGGAAACAAGACAAGGAAGAAAGTAAAAAGGAAACAAAGAAACAAGGCAAGGAAAAAAAAAGGGAACAAGTCAGAATACGACGAGCAGCAGGCTGTTATTATTGCAAATGTCTGCTCAGAGGAATCCCATTTCAGATAACACACACAACCACACACACAACCACAGTTTAATGAAGGACAGGAAGACAGAGGGCAAGAGAAAAAAGTGTTCATTTTCTGATATCAAGTATAATCCATCGTTACCTTGGTAACAGCTTCACCAGAGAAAGTGTTTTTTTTTTTCTTTCCAGCAGAAGCAGTAAAATAATAAATCTGCTTTACATTATTTTACCCAACAGTTTTGTTACTGACTTCATTCTGGATTATTGAATCATGTTAATGAGAATGTTTTAAAGCACGGGTGTAACATGCACTGTGCTCAGACTGTCAGAGAACGTTAATGAGATGTGTGTTAATGTGCACAGGTATAAAACCGCAGTGCAGTTAAGTTGGTAATGTCACCACTGTTCCTACAGTGGCATTAATAGTGTAATATGGACCCAAAGTAGCTGAGGTCAGTCAGGCGGGTGGATAAAACGGGCTCCACACTGCAGGACTACAGTATGCACATGTATCATTTACATGGAGGCTCCGTACCCTGATCCTGTTCTAAACATTGGCGGTGCAGAGGCAGAAGGTGGGCTGCTACTTTATTGAAAACTACTCATTCACACATGAGTGAGTCGCTGGCTGAGTGTGACGTGTCTCAGGCCCCGTTTTCACGACACTGTTTCCATCAGTGTTTCAGAAACAATCTGCGTTTACACGGAGACGCTTGAAGAAGTGAAAACGATGTAGTTCCCATTGCCAGGCCACGAGTTGGCTGTGTGGAGCAACTCCACGATGCACCGCAAAGATTTGTTTGAGTTTGGATTGCTGCTGCACACGACACTAAAACGGCAAAAACACAAGAAAATATCAACTGTGAATCGTGCTACTCGGAGCAATGCTGAAGCACTCGTGAATCCTAACCCTAATGAGTGGCGTTCATCTATTAGCGCATGCACGGCGAATTGTGGGAGTCGCAACCATAGTGCGCATGTGCAAGTGCCCCTGTTTCCAAAAAGCATCGTATTTGTCTGTTTACATGGAAATGGAGGCCGGAGCGTTTCTGAAACGCTCCACTCTGGACCCTGTTTCGAGAACACATTGTTTTCACTCCGTTCTCGTGTAAACGGGAGGCTGAAACGCATCAAAACGACATTGTTTTGATTTTGAAACATGTCGTGTAAACGGGGCCTCAGACGCTTTAACCATACTGCGCACTCCACCCTCTTCCGGCTGAGGACCATTGCCTCAGACTTGGAGGTGCTAATTCTCATACCCACTGCTTCACACTTGGCTGTGAACCACTGCAGTGTGAGCTGGTGGCCTGATGAAGCCAATGAGGGTGGCTGTGGCTCGGGAGGTTGAGCAGGTCTGCCAATCATATGGTCCTTTACTGGTGTAAAGTATCCTTAGGCAAGATACTGAACCCCTAGTTGCTCCTGATGTGTTCATCAGAGTGTGAATGTGAGATAGAAAGCACTTAGATGTAGGGAAAAGTGTGTGTGTGTGAATGTGTGTGTGTGAATGGGTTAATGAAACATGCATGAAGTGCTTTGAGCGCTCACGTAGAGTAGAACCAGTCCATTCACTTTGACCATTTACCATTTTACAAAGGGCAGCCCTGATGGAGTCCAACACCCACTGGGAACAAATCCAACTGATTGCCTGTGATGCAGACCAAGCTCTCACAACAGTCGTACAAGGATTGAAGGGCTCGTAGTAATGGAGAAGACACCCCATACTCCCAAAGCAGTGAATACATTAATGTCACTGAAGGTGCTCACAAAGATAGCCAAACAAACATGCGTGTGTGTGTGTGTGTTCCTCCCCTACACACAGAGTGGAGCAGGCAGTTTATGAATGAGGGCCACACAATAAAAATGCATACATCGAGCTAATTTTTGTCATCCGTGACCACAGTGACTGCAGAGGCTGCACCAATCCCTTTCTCGGTCTCCTGCTTCTGTTTGTCTTCACCAAGACCCCAGTGTGCCTGAACTCCTCTAATTGGTGCAGCAACTTCTCCCCATCCTAAAACTCTCAGTAACACTGTGCCTGTCCACACAGATGGTCCTTTTTGACCATCAAATGTCCTTCAGTGCACACATTAAACAAATATGTGGCAGTGCCTTCTTTCATCTGTGCAAAAGTCAAAATGATAAACATCCTCTGTAAGTGGTGCTGAAGAAAAAGTCCAGATATTTGTTAGTTTAAGGTTGGATTATCGTAATTCCTTATTATCAGGCTAAAAGCTGCCTGAAAAGCCTTCAGCTGATCCAAAACGCTGCAGCAGGAAGACTTGCATGGATTAGAGAGAGAGGTCATATTTCTCTGTTGAACTGAGAGACTTCCCATGTTGCAGTTCTCCTTCAGTTCCCATATCTTTATATGCACCTGCTGCATGTCATTCATTTTTGTCTTCTCTGTAGTTGGTGTTTTGTCCTGTTTGTCTATCCATCCACCTCTTTTCTCTCTTCTCACCTCCAAACTAGTGAAGCATATAGCTGCCCACCTCCCTGAGCCTGGTCCTGCTAGAGATCTCTTCCTGTTGAAAGGGAGCTCTTCCTCCCTACTGTCACGAGCAACTTGTTCATAGAAGATTTTGACCTTTTAACCTTACAATATACAGTAAAACACCTCGGCACAAATGTTGAAGTGAACTGGTGCTATATAAATAAAACTGAACTGAATTTAGCTGGATGATAGCGATGAAGCTACAGAGTATTACCTGAATACAGAACTAGGTGCAGTTTATGCTTCTGATGCTGCTGCTGGAGAAGTCTCGGCTGCCAGCTTCCTCTCAGTAACAGCTGACATGTTGTGATCTCACAAAGCAAATTCCTCCTTCCCGTGATTGTTGCGCTCTGTCACCGTGCATATAAACACGTGATCATCTCACACTGCAGCGGGGCAGTACGACTCCACCTGCTTCAGTCACAGCGAGTCTGACCCGAGAGTCTCAGCAGCAGTGATGATAACAGCTTCCAGTGTGACCTGAATGTGAACTGCGAACACGCTGTGTGTATTTGCTGCACGAGCCTCGGCTCTGCTGTGAAATTTATGGTAATTACAACTGTGCTGCGACCTCGCAGAAAACTTTTGTTTTTATGGAAAATCATTTCTGCTTTGCACAGACTGTGTGTGTGTGTGTGTGTGTGTGTGTGTGTGTGTGTGTGTGTGTGTGTGTGTGTGTGTGTGTGTGTGTGTGTGTGTGTGTGTGTGTGTGTGTGTGTGCTGACAGTGGATTACTTCCTCTGACAGCAGCAAAACAAGGAAACCCAGATAATGTCACATTGACTCCTCCCATCTCTTCCGCTCTTCTACTTTACCTCTCTCACCTTCCTGACTCCTCCTTTCCTTCACTGTCTCCTCTTTCCTCTACTCATTCCCCCTTGCATCCTTTTCCTCTTTCCTTCCCTGTTTCTCCCATCTTCCCTTCTCCTAATCCAACTCTGCGATTCACTCTTCTTCTCTCTTGTCGGTTCATTTTAATATGAATGAAAGTGGAGCTGCTTTTCCTTGAGGCAAAACACACACACAAATATGCATATGGAGAGAGACACACACACACACACACACACACACACACACACACACATATCCTAAGTATTCATTTGCATTTCTTCATCTCTACAAACTGAATTAATTTAATTTCTGTTCATCTTCATTCACATTAAGGCACTAAAACTGGACTCAAGGGTATGTGTATGTCCATGTGTGTGTGTGTGTGTGTGTGTGTGTGTGTGTGTGTGTGTGTGTGTGTGTGTGTGTATGCGTATATGTTTTAGGTATAAATCAATTATACTGGTTACAGTAAAAATTCAATTCATCCTTAGGTGAAGTTTCACTCTAAGGGCATGAATGTAAATCATTATAATGACCTTACAAGTGATTAAACACTGCTGACCGATAATTTCTGTGTGTGTGTGTGTGTGTGTGTGTGTGTGTGTGTGTGTGTGTGTGTGTGTGTGTGTGTGTGTGTGTGTGTGTGTGTGTGTGTGATATAATACTGTAATAAGCCATTTTACCTTGGAAACAGAATATCCTAGACTCTGATTGGCACAGTTGTTGCAAAATTTAATACAACAAATTCTGTGTCTGTAGTTTGGAGAAGTCAGGAGAATACATAAAGAGTTTTCAACTGCAGCAGTTAATATATATAATTGCAAATGGCCAACTGAAAATAAGGTAATGTAAGATTTGTAAGGTCAGACGCTGATGTTGGATGAGAAGGCCTGGCTTGCAGTCTCCGCTCTAATTCATCCCCACTGTGGACTATTTAGTAGTGAGAAAATTTCATGACTGGACTTGTTGCACAGGTATCATCCTATCACGGTACCACGCTGGAATTCACTGAGCTCCTAAGAGCAACCCATTCATGTTTGTAGAAGCAGTCTGCATGCCTAGGTGCTTGGTTTATACACCTGTGGGAATGGAAGTGACTGGAACATCTGAACTCAATGATTTAGATGGTGTGTGAATATATATGTTGGCTTTCTGGGTCCACCTAATGGACCCAACTGGGAGGAGACCAGAAGGTAGCGCCAGAACCTTTTTTTTTTCTGTTTCTTCTTGCCTGGGTGCACCTCTGGATCCCCCAGGAGAAAGCGGAAAACAAAAAAGATTTCAAGAATCCTGCTTATGCCCCAGTCTTCCCATTGGTAGGTGAAACTGGTTGCAAAGAGGAACTCGACACTGCACCAAATTCTTGTGATTGCATGACTGTGACTTTAGCTTTTGACCCAAAAAGTGGAGCAAACTTTTTTGATAACTGTTTGGCTGTGATTTGGTTTAGACATCTTTGGAATGTGGCACACTGCATTTAATGTCCACCAGGTCACCAGCAGCCCATCTACTGTAAACTGAGGGGTAGGGATTGGATATGGTAATAGCAAAGCTTTAATGTTTGACTGCTTCACTTGAAAGGTAACATCAGAAGGTTTTAGCATGTGGCTAAAACAAAACCCTTAGTCTGCCCCTAACCTGGTGCATATTACGTGGTTAAGTTGTAATTGCAAGAAAGGTGATCTCACAGATATAATTTTTATCATGGTGAAACTATTCTAAGAGATAATTACCTCACAATGAACTGAAAACATTTGCAGCAACTACAGTTGGCATCAGCGTGATGCTCCAGCCTCATTTCCACTTTAGATTTGACAAACTGAAGAAGCCAATCAGCTCCTCTCTGTGATGTGGTGGAAACCCTTTTCTGTGTTTTCCTGTGACACATCTTAAAGTCCATTCACAGGAATTCAAAAACATGAGCCAAGTCACAGAGGAAGATCTGCATATTAATGCGGTCTGTCAATACCGAATGCACACACACACTTTCCCAAAACCACAAACAAGCACATCACTTCAGCTTCCTCTTTGGAGGTGAAACACAAGGAGCTTTTAAAAGCAGTAACATCCACACAGGGAGAAGGACACAGTTGTTCACAGCTTTTCAGATTTGTTCTTGTTTTGTAAGAAACGTCTCTTACATAAAAAGTCCTCAGGAGCATTTGATGTGCAAAGCCTCCACAGACAGAAAGAGACTGCAGATCAGTTTGAGTTTCAAAGAGTTCAACGTGCGAAGATGTTTCACTCAACTTCTTTAATCATTCACATCTAGTCTTCTAGACAACATGCTGCTCGTACCCTGCTCACAAATGTTGTCCATGCTCAGGCAGGCTGTACACCTGAGGTCAAGTGACAAAAATCTGTGACAACCTGTTTGTCACAATAAAAATGAAACTAAAACTAAATTTAAAAAATTAAGTAAGATTTCCAAATAATAACTAGAGGGAAATTACATTTTAAATCTATGAATGAATGTACAAATAAATTAAACTTCACTAATTAGAGGATCTTAAAGGTCCTGTTTTATAGAATTATTCTGATATATTTCTGAATTCAGGTTTTAATACAGAAATCTGAGCCGGCACACTGGAAATTAATCAAGAACAACATTCAAATACTGAAACTAATTTTTTTCTGTTCAGGAATGTGAGTAAATAACTAATGTGGCATCTTAATAAAAAAAAGAATAATGTGCTTTACTATTTTTTTTTAATAAAACAGGAAATTTGAAAATTCATGGATAACAACAATTATCCTGATGTATTCATGGATCTTTGCTGTTTTATTCAGGACAGTGGTTCTGACACTAGTCCTCGGCCTCCTTCCTCCTGTTTAGTGTACAGTCTCAGGATGCTGGATCTGGGATGAAACCCCCCCATGCATGGTAAGGAGTCTGCAATATTGCCTTCTGGTAGTGCAGTGTCCTCAGTTCTGTCTACATTCCCTCTCTTTGTTACCATCCAACTACACTTCTCCCATCCAAATAGCATTCTGGTGTTGTTGCTGTAGATCCGTGTGGTGTGGATCAGTGAATCGATATCTCGTTCACTCCTGGCATACAGCTTGATGTCATCCATGTAGAGGAGGTGGCTGATGGTTGCTCCATTTTGTAGCCAGTATCTATAGCCAGTCTTGATCTAGCTGAGGGGCTTCAGGCCTATGCCTTGGTAAATCCTGCATTTGATGGTGACTTGAAGTTGGGCTCTAGTGTCGTTCTCCACATCCCCATTGAGTCCTTGATGAAGGCTCTTAGGATCCTGTTGATCTTGCACAGTTCTAGGCATTCCAGGGTCCATGTGTGAGGCTTTGAGTCATAGGCTTTCTTGTAGTCAGTCCAGGTGGTGCACCAGTCTGTCAGTCTGGGCTTACAGTCTCGAGTGGCTGCTCTACCTACCAGTAACTGGCATTTTGCCCTGGTATTTCTGCCAGTTCTACCCTGTTCTCATATAGTTCCCCTGTCACTGAGATTGATGGTTCAGTGGAGAGCATCTGGTTTATTCTTCTGGCTTATATGTCTCTGGTACACCTCTCCAAGTGGTTAGCCAAGGCTGAGAATCTTTGCTTGGCAGTTTCTGAGGCCTCAGGTTTGGACAGCTTTGTGTGCTTTTTACAACAAGCTGTTTAATTAGTATAATGGAAAAAATACGTAATATACTTTATTTGTGTTTCTTTTTTTAATTAATTTTTATTTTTAGTGTCAAAAGACCTCAATAACTTAATCAAAAACAATCATGAAACATATTTTTTTTCTGATTTGCAGAAAATATGTAAACAAGAAGTCCCAAACCAAATCCCAGACAAGCCCCCAAGTTGTGCCCAGCTCGGCTGCCATACACCATTTAGGGAAACATGCAAAGGAATAACTGAAAATAAATGAATAAAAAATACATACATTTCTTTTAATAAATGAAACAAAATCATGTTTAACAATCATCTTGAAATTCAGTGTTTGAACAGAATAAATATGCGCTTGGCAACAGGGAGCCCAAGAAAGTAGAGAGACACGGGCTGACAAAGAGAGGCAAGTGGGGGGGGGGGGGCTTAGAGGTAAATAGAAATGTGCAGAGGAAATTGGTTGTTTCCGCAAGACAAGTGGAGAAAACACAGGGAAATGACAGAGTCTCTGCAAGTGTATGTGCATGTGTGTAGTAATTATATCAGCAGTCAGGGTTGATGGATGATTGAGGGTCTATCTGCAGCTTAAGGCCCTGAATGCACCATGGAACTATTAATCTGACATCACCACACTGTGTGTGTGTGTGGCTGTGGCTGTGAGTGTGTGTTCATTTGCTGAATGGTGACTACAGTTTAAAGAAAGTTGCTGTATGAAACTACCTTCGCTGTGGGAGTCAGGCAGTATGGAAGTCTATGAATGCCAAGACTGCTCAGTGATGTTTGACAGCAAAGTTTGCGCACATTTCTTAATATTGTTTTTAATTGTATTTCAGATTAATGTCCATCCTGGTTGCCACTTTGTTATTTTATTTTCACCTCTGCAGATTCACTTTTGTACAAATAGTCGACTGGAGGTTCTGCCTCATGCAAAAGAGCAGATACCAATCATTTGTGCTCCTTCTGTTGGGTTGATGTCCTTGTCCAGCTCTTCCTGAGTAACAGCCTATCTTCTGGTATCTTCTGCACAATCTTGAGGCTGGTCTGGGAGACACAGCAGAACCTTCTTGCAACAGCATGCAAGGAGCTGGCCTACCTGTGCTACTATTAGTAGCCAAAAATAGTAGCCAAAATACCCAAACACAACTGCTAGCCTCTTTTTAATACTAATGTGCAGTGCGTTATTTTAGATACTCCAGAACACTTATGTTTAGACCATTTGTTTTAAAAGATTTCCTCATTTTGTTGAAGAGCTCCTGTGAGACGGGAGCATCAAACATACATGAAATCAATCTCAGTGTCTCAAAGTGCACTCGTTGCAAAACTGATTTAGTGTGAAAAGGCACTAAATGTGTCAAATAATTCTAAACAGTCAGGCTCTGTCACCTTCGCTGCATTTCATTCTGTGCGAATTCACTTGAAAGCAACACCTCTCTCCTGTCTCTGTCACTAATGAGTGGTTTCAGTATCTCATTGTAATAAAAGGTTTGTGAGAGAAAATGAAACCTGCTATTCTCCTGCTGTCACCCCGCAATAGGCCTCAGCATGCATGCGTGTGCATGGCACTGATATTACCATATCAATAGTTCTCTCCTCCTACCACCCACTTCCTCTCTGTCTCCTTCTGCTGAGATGTAATTGTGGCTGATTATCAGACGAGCACTGTTATCAGTGCATGCACACTGGAAACAGCACAACTCCAGTCGGTTCACTGGAAGAATAAATCTGAAAGAAGAAAAGGCACAAAATGATAAACAGACCAGCGGACACACTGTTCTCATGGTTTTCCTCCTCCAGATAAATTTGGAAATAGAAACGGGAAACTGGAGTTCGTCACCTCCCGCTGTTGAACTCAACTGTCTGTCGAGCTCCACTCAACTCTGCTGTAAAAGCTGTTCTGAGCAGCAGCCTGTGGGGCTTTTAGAACTGTAGCATTACCTAACACTCACTGCCAGCAATTTATCAAGCACAATTTTGCCTTAAGGGTAACAGGTGAAACCTTATGTTGGGCTCTGGGCTTGGACCGTCCACTTTCATGAGGGAAGAGCTCCCCACAGGGCACCCCTTTAATGGGATAACAGGATAACTGAACAGACCCCCGGGGGACAGGCTCAGACACTAAAGGGGTTCAGAACCTCCGTTAAAAGCAACAAATAACATTTCTTGCTGGAAGGGAATTAAGCAAAAAAGATTATTGTTTTTTTTTAAAAAAGCACAAAATTTCAACCTGAAGACACAAAATTATTACACAGAATTTAAAGAGGTTGAAACAAGCAGAAACAGGCTAATGAATGAAGCAAATCAACACAAAAATACTGCAGAGATACCAAAAGACTAGAAAAGAGGGAGACACACCACAGGCTGCTTTCTCACAGCCCTGTTGCACCTTATTGTTGATCAAACAGACCTCTTGACTAGTTTTTTTCCATTGCTTTTCTGCTATAGAATTTCCCATTGAGGCTCTTGCATGTCCATGTCCATACTGTGAATGACTCCATATTAGTGCAGACACAAGAAGGCGAGATTTGCAAAGCAATTGTGACCATAAAGACTGAGAACAAACTACAGAGAAAGACTGAAAGCAACTACAAAGAGTTGCAAATCAAGCCCAAAAAAATGGAGGAAAAGGTTACAATCAGATCCAAAACAACCACAAAAGGCCAAAATGACCAGAAACAGTTGGGTTCGACGAGAAAGATGCATAAGATACACAAATCATTGCAAAACATTTGCAAACAGACAATAACACAGCAGGATCACAAGCAGATGCAAGGCAACTGCAAAGAGTCAGGTTAGTTGGATGGTATGAAGCCCTTGCAAATAGACATAATGTCTGCAAAGACACACAAAATGACCACACAGATTCAAATCAAATGAAACAACTAAAAGTGTTTCATTGTTCACATGTGGCTGATTCAATTAGAATTGAGTCAGAATAATTCATTTCTTGAGCTTCACTAAATTTTTCTTTGGGCACAGACTGTGATCAGCTGATCTGTGCAGCTGCCTTTTGTAGACTTAGCCAACTGAATTCAACAAGATATATGTCATGAAGTGCTGTGAAACAGGCAGGCTGTGGACCCAGAATGCAGGACTCGGGTTACAGGCAGCTTTAATGCTGAAGTCTTTCCCAAAAACTGAATACACAGAGTAGGGCAGGAATCAGGAATACAAGCTATGAACATGAGTAGAACACAGAAGTTAGACAGAACAGAGGGCTGGAAATGAGGAATGACGTGACAAAGAACAAAGGAAGAATCAGATAATATATACACATGCGGTAATGAGGGGAGAGGATACGGGTGGGAGCACAGCTGGGGCTAGACAAGACAAGGAAAGTAGAACTGAATACAAAAGACGAGAGACAAGAACAGATCCAAAGAAGACACAGGGAGCACTATGTCACATACAAAGGGATGAAAGAGGAGTCGAAACAAAAAGAGAAGACAGTCCAGGGGGTGGGCCAGGCCAAAGGGGGTAGACGGAGGGTACCAAAAAGTTCTGGAGGCTGCCCGGGTGGCCAGCGTCAGAGACAAAGCAATTCCAGAGGCCTGACGGGAGACCAGCAGCAAAGACAAATTAACTCAGGGGTACCTCCGTGGTGGAGGTGGAGAAGCTCTGGGGGCCAGCTGAGTGGAGGAAACGAAGCACCGACCGACTGGGAGGCCAGCGGCAGAGACCCTCCAGCAGCTTGGCAGAAGGCTGGGTTTGGTGAGGGTGACAGAACACCTCAGGTGGTTGATGGGGAAGACCTTCTAGGGTTCTCATGGCATAGGAGACGGGACCCCTCAGAAAGCCAGCAGAGGTAATGGAGTCTCAAAGGAGGCCAACACCATGGAGGTAAAAGGACAACTATGGCGGCTTGGCTGGAGGCCGGTAGTAAAGGAAGCCTTCTCTGGACTGACCCTTGGACTCAGGCACAAGTGGAGGCTGCTCATCAGGGCCAATTGAGACCATTGACTGGGACTCTGGCAGTCCTCTCTCTGGATTCTTTGGAGGCACAGGATTCTCAGGACATTTGGGATAGGGCCGCTGTGGCTTGGGGCTGCTGCAGCTCTGGCTCAGGATACTTGAGCTACACAGGTTGCTCAGGACTCGCAGTCACCACTGATGCTGACACTCGAAAGGCTGGGACTACCCAGCAGAGTGCACAGGCTCCACAGGATGCCGGGGCTGTTCAGCAGGCTCCGGCAGCTCAAGGTACACTGGCTGGGGCTGCAAAGGGCACACAGCAATCTCCATGACAATGTAAGCAGATGTTATGTGAGCTATCATGGCTTATTTCCCAAGGCAATCAATTACTGTGTTTGTTTAATGTTTAAAGCTATATTTATTCAGCATATCAATGCAATAAACTGATAAATTTATTAATTTTGTTACTCTACTGTTGAGATAGATTCACTCTGTCGCCTATCCTCTCCTGTAAATATATATAGCGTGACTGAATATAATTGGTGTTTGCAGGAATTGACAGTTGTTCCTAAAACTTCAAGCAGCAGAAAAGGTTTTCCACCAATTAGCACTTTACATTAGTGCTTCACAAGACTTTCAATTAACTGTTACCACATTCTCTTTATTTTGTGCTTCATTTTCACCAACTGCTGCTCGCTAGAAACAATATATGAATGCTTACACTGCCAAAAATAGTACTTAACACTTCCCTTGTTTCCTAGGTAACATTGTCTAAAAACTAAGGGTCACCTGCATGATTTAGGAAACAATTGAAGCTACAGGTTTGTCGGCTGTTTTAAAACTTTACCCGTGGGAAATAGTGGGCTTTGGGCTGAGATCCACCGGGCTTGGAAAGTACTGTAATATGGACAAAAAGAATTCAGATTTTGATCTTTTTTATAAAATTTATCTTAAAAAAAAAAAAAAACACATCTGGAATAGTACCAGACAAGGGATATTTTGAAATACTCCTCAAACTGGATACTTTTGATTTTTAAAGTGAATGTAGTGACAACCAAAGTTGGCAAAAGAAAATAATTTACATTTTTAAAATTTTTCATGTTGAATTAAAATGAATAAATAGCAAATGCAAATGCAAATACTTCTGTTACTAATAATAGTAATAATAATAAATATATTATTTTCCTTATTATTATTGCTACTACTGAACCTATTCCTCCTCCTCTGAGTCATGATTTAATTTTTAAAACATGATGTAAATTGATATTTTATTTGTTGTTTTGTTTTTGGTGTTAATCTATCACAACATAATACTGCCATTCAAGATAGTTGAAGATTTTATTTACTTTGGTATTCTTGATGAAGTTGTCCCAATAATTCTGTTACTCACTGTAACAACAACAATCAGAATACGTACCTGTGTTTAAACTGAAATTAACGTTTTATTTACAGGCATTAGTTTGAAAACAAGTCACATTGTTCCTGCTGCTGCACACGAGTGCCCAAAGTTTGCTCTGTAAAGCAAATAAACTTGTTAGAAGCACAAACAGTAATGGGATTAAATGACATTCCTCTGGGATTAAACCAGACTTTACTGGAATTAAACTAGACTCTCTGCTATCATAGTACTGGCAGCGAAGGCTTTAGCATGAATCAAACAGGACTTTGCCAGGAAGAGTTATAAATACAAAAAGAAAAAAACCCTCTCAGCCCCAAAGCCAGAACATCTTCTCCTGCACTGCTGCCAGCAAAGTCACAAATAGTGATTAAAAATATGCAAACACCACCAATATCTACTGAGCATTGTCCACCTGAAAACACACACACACACACACACACACACACACACACACACACACACACACACACACACACACACACAGGTAGTGTCAAACACATCCATTTCTATTTTACTGTGAATCAGAAAAATCAAGGGTCAAAGGGCTTTTATTGTGAAACCGATCAATATCTTTTTCACTAACTGTGTTTTTAAATTGAATTCAGCTGAAGGACTGAAAGCACTTTCATCTGTTTGCTACTGATAGCAGTGTGTGTGTGTGTGTGTGTGTGTGTGTGTGTGTGTGTGTGTGTGTGTGTGTGTGTGTGTGTGTGTGTGTGTGTGTGTGTGTGTGTAGTTTGGAGCTGATAAGGAGAGAAGCAGCTCTTTAATAGAACAAGATGACACACAGGATAACAACAGTCTGTGTGAGGTCCGTTACTTTCTCTCTCTGTCTGTGTTTTTTTCATGTCGCAGTTACATTGTGATACTAATCTCTGTTACACACTCACACACAGATTTGTAAGTCTGTCATTATAAAGATGCACATTCATATAGTTTAATGAAGAGAATTAGAAGGATGGGGGAGGAAGAAGAGATGCACGACAACCTGAGAAGACCACAGAACTCAGTGCATTTAAAGAACAGGGGAAAGGAGCAGATAAACAAGAGTACAAGAACAACCGTAGTGATTTTGAGGGTCCAGCCCAGTACTAGAAAGGTATACCTAATAAAGTCACAGTTTTGTGTATATACAGTGCACTGTGTATGTACAGGTTTTATGCAGTCAGGTTAAGCTTAGTTTTAGGGCGAGTGTTGTGAAGTATCAGGATTTGGCCTTGTTTAAGGAAGGCAGGTTGTTCCTCTAAGCGAGGGCCTTAGGAGAAACAGGTTTGGAGTGTAGCCTCTCACTTTCTCATGCAGTGGAAGTGGAAACACCATCAGCCATGACGGTGCTCCACCTAAATCATCCCTGTTCTTCATTATGGAGTCACCAGTTATTAACTATCAGAGTGAGTTTGGGCTCCGGGGTCAGAAACTAGAAGAAGTTTTACAAATTTTGGTAATTAGGCCCATTTAGTAGCCCCCCCAAAAAATTGCTCTGACACCCTAAGTTGGATAAGTTGTCATCTAAATGTAATTTCTGTGATGCTGATAATCTCATTTTATCACATCATAATTTCTAAACTAAACTACAGCAAATACTCAGATTTATAAATAATAAACCCGACAGGCAAATGCTTTGAACTCCATAAACAGATCGGACTTTTTCTAAGACAAAGATGTTCCAGCAGCTGCGATGAAGCTCAGGACTCTGAGTACAGCTGCTGTGTGGCAAACCATTTAACTGTGAAAGCCCAGCTCTGTAACAGATCACCTGTCTGAGTACAGAAATGAGGACTGTGATTGTAGAGAAGCCCAGACTGTGTGTCCAGTCCTCTCTGTGTGTGGATGTAGTTATTAATAATTCATCAAGTTCCTGCTGCTGTCAATGCTTTCTCGCTTTGGGGACATTCATGGATTTTTCAGGCAGCCGCGGGAAGCTGCAGGGTTGAATTCCCACCAACAGCTGAAAGGAACAAACACATTCAGATCCACATTCTGGCGAATCGCTTACAGGTCTGTGTATGCGGCTCCAACAGAGTCGCTTTGCATGAATAACAGGTCAAAATAATAATTGTTTATCTCATAGGCTGCCTTGTTGCAGCTCCTCAGGTCATCCTCTGTCCAAAACAAGCCATTTTAGCCCCTCCCCCTTTAAAGCCACCTTCATTTTAGGACTACTTTCTTCTAATTCGCTCCCCTTTGCAAACTGAAGGTTTGAACAGCTGGCCGATGGGGCTTCTGTGCTTGCAGGAAGAGCTGTGTGATGACCATTAATGACAGTGACTTCATACTGAGCCCAGAGTAGAAAAACTGATCCAAGCACGTGGTTTGATCTTATGAACTGAAGCTTTGGCCATATTTAATACAAACAACCACCACTGGAACATGATACATCTGTGGTTTCCTGAGGGACTTTTTCTGTTATTTAATGTCGATTTTTCCAGGGCACTGTGTGGCTGTGAGTTTGAAGGTGAAAGCATCAGGCCTGCCACAAAGTAGTTCTCACTTACTGTATAAAAGCATCAATGCATCACTTTCTAAAATTCTCTGTTTCAAAGTGCGTTCACTCATTAGGCCCAAAAATAGAAGCATAAACTTTATGTGTGAAGCAGAATGGAGGTTTCTCGGTCTGCACATGATTTTAACACCTCAGCTTTGTTTATTGGTTTGTGCTGTTCTTGTCAGACTGTTCTATTAATTCTGTTGTGGTTCTCCTGCTTTGCAAGTATGTGGCTCATTTTCAAGTTGTGCCAATTGGTAATTGTAGAAAAGCAAATAATGATCATGAAGTCTTCAGCTGAAGTTGAAAAGTTGACATAAAGGTTGTGAAAGTCGATTTCTTTTGTGCAGTGACCCTGAGGTTCAGACAACAGAGGAATGGAGGATGGTCTCTGCTCTTAATCAGAAATTCTTCGTGTTTCTCTTCCTTTGTGTTTTTGAAGGTTGTTCCCATTCCTCTGTCTTTTGTGTTTGTTCTGTTTTGTTTTGGGGGTTTTTTTCCTTCTTTTTTGGTCTGCTTTTCAGTTTACTTCCTGTTTTATTTTGAAGGTTAGTTGCTCAAGTGGTTTCCTGTTTTTCCCTCCCTTCTTTGTTCTTTATCAGCCCTTGTTAGCATCTCACTGAGCGTACCTGTTTCTTACCCTTTTCCCCCCTGGTGTGTATTGGTGTTGATTCCCAGTTTCTTTATTGGGTGTCACCCAAGTCTTGTTTTGCTAGCACCCTTTTTTCTTTGATGACCTTCAAGTTAGAGGAAAGCCAAACACTCTGACCTGGGGTGTAATGCAGGGCCAGCATCTTCCATCGATCTGCCAGATGCTGATTTTGAGCCGCAGTTCCCAGGACAGCAGCTTTGGTCTATTTCCTGACCAGGCAGTACAGTCAATGATGCTTCTGGACAGAGGGTGCAGCTACTTCTCCCTCCTGGATGTTAAAAAAAAGGAGGTTGATATCCCAGCAAGGTTTTGAATGGGGGAGAGTCCAGTGGCGTAAGAGGTCAAGGTGTTATGGGCATTGTAAACTCCAGGAAACTGGGTTAGGAGAAACTACACATCTGAAAACTGCTTCAAGCTCCTGATCTGCTCTGATTGGCCTTTAGTCTGCAGATGGAATCAAGAGGATAGACTGAATTTTGCATCCACTAACTCACAAAAGGCTTTCCACATTTGAAATGTCATTCGAGGTCCTCAGCCTGAGACGATTTCAATTTCAAGGCGGCAATCAAACTGCACTAAGAGGTTGGCTCTTTCGGTGGCTGGAAGTAATTTGGCTACGGCTACAAAGTGGACAGTTTTGAAAAATCTGTCAGCTGTGGTAAAGACGACATTATTACCATCAGGTGGGGACAGACCAGTAATGAAATCTAAAGCATCTTGAGAACAGGGGAGACTGGGAACAGGTAAGGGTTGGAGGGTGATGGTGCAACTTACTCTGAGGTGGCAGTCAAATTTCAGGGGGCCTGAGTTGGGGTCTGGTTCACTTAGTTGGGCTTAGCAGTGAGATCTTCTGTCTCCCACGTCAGGCTACCCACAATGCATCAGGGAGGCAAAATAGTTTCTGGAAGTGAGGAGCCATCTTGGTAAGTAATGGTAAATCTGAATCTCCCAAAAAGGACCACCTAGCTATCCTGAGTTAAGCCATTTTGCTGACTGGAGATTGGACAGGTGCTGGTGCTAAGCCTCTTACAATCAATGTCTCCTCTCTTCTAAAACTAGGTGGCTATGTGGAAGCACAAATCTCTGAGCATGAGGTTCACCCATTTATGTTCCTTTACATCAACATGATCTTTTCCTGTCTCCATGAACTTGTGAATATTTTCAGCTTTTAAAAGTCCACTTTTGGAGGCTGTCAGAGGTGGTGTTCATGGATTTTTACATTTCAGTTTGGATATTTCAGTTGTGACCACTTAGCTCGCTTTGACAATATAAGCAACCGGTTAGTGTTAGGCAGTAAAAAAATGTTTAGAAAAGGAAGTTTGAGTTTCACTTTTTTTAAAGCTCTGTTGTCTCGGCCTCTGAAGACTCCTGACATCATACCTGCTGCAGACGAGTAACAAACCTCTGATTGAAACACTCTATTTGTGAAATCGTTCCGACTGTAATGAAAAACAAAGAAATGGGACAGATTGTGTCCATGTACAAGAACAAACTGATTACTTTTTCCCAACTGCTTCAGGTTATCGGGCTGGAGTGTAGAATCTAAACAGGAAATGACACGGACTGTTCTCCGGGGATTTTGTTTCATCTACTCAAAAACAAGAAACGTTCTCTCCCTCTTCCACAAAGAGAAAGTTGTGTTTTCTGAAATGTTGATCTGTCTTTGTTTTTGCTGTTGAGTTTTGAACCTCAGGGCCACCATACAGACCTCATCCAACAGCAGTCACATTGCTGAAACTTGTCCATATGAGATTCAATTACATGACTTTTAGTTGCTACAAACTGCTGCGGGTAAAATATGATGAAACAGACAAAATAAACTTTTTACTAAACGTCATGAAGGAAACTAAAATTATTTGAGGTGATTTTTGGCAAAGCTGTAAATTAAGATTATTAGATGAGCGCTGATTTGTCAGGTGTTTAATTCACTTGGATAAAATGCAGTGATTTTATCTAAACACGTGTTCTAACCTTAATTACCAGCGAGCTGATAATACCGCTGTTATGATTAAAAATTTAATTTACTGTGACAGAATATTTGATCCATATCAGCCAGCTCAGTCAGCTGACTCTAGACGTTAAATCGGTGATAACAATATCTTTCTTTCAGCTTTTTTCTTCTCTATTCTGCTCACTTCATTAGTCCTCACTATCTGAGCTTTCCCACTGCCATCCTTTTTCTTCCTTTTGTGTGATTGTGACATCTTTTTCATTAAATGTCTGCTCCTTTTCTCCGCTTCGTGGACATTTTCATTTAAGTTTGGAGCACAAGTTGGTGTTAATGAAGACCCGCTGAAATCAAACTTGTGTCTCCCTGTCTGTACTTTCTTTAAGTAATGTTTTTACACCTCCTACGCTCCTCTGATCCACCAAAGAGAAAGGAGAGAGAGGGTAATGGAGGTCATCGCAGGATGTGATTCATCATTTCACTACTGCATGCTTTTATTTGTCTTCTCCCTCCATCATCAAGTTTTTTTAAACCCTCTTCTTCATTTCTTTGTCCTTCTCCTCCTCTTAATTTCTGTATCTGTGTATTTTTTTCTGTTGTGATGGATTTTTATTTTACGTCCGCTTCTTCCGCCTCCTCTCGCTGTTCCACTCCTCCTCCTCTGTTTGTTCTCTCTTGTTTATCTCTTCTTTGTCTATTTTCATGCCATCATCCTCCTCCTCCTCCTCCTCCTCGTCCTCCTCCTGCACAGAGGACCAGCGTAGCAGAGTCTTGCACAGTCAGTATACATTAAACATACAGTGAGAGGAAGAAGATCAAAGCACCACATGCACACAGCAGAGTGAGAGAAGATGAAAGCATTAGAGCCAACAAGACGCGGATTAAATAAAAACTATAATAACTGAAACAAATCCTGCCTGAAATGTTCAGAACCAAGCATTAAGACAAAAATCTGTCTGAAAATCTGTCTCCCTGAACATTTGGTGCTGGCCTTGGTACCAGCATGGTTCTGTGGGCTTAGCATTTGGCGCTGGCCTTGGTACCAGCATGGTTCTGTGGGCTTAGCATTTGGCGCTCTCCTTGGTACCAGCGTGGTTCTGTTACAGACACTGGCGCTCTCCGTGGTACCAGCGTGGTTCTGTTACAGTCACTGGCACTGTGGCACTCTCCGTGGTACTAGCGTGGTTCTGTGGGCTTAGCATTTGGCACTCTCCGTGGTACCAGCATGGTTCTGTGGACTGAGCATTTGGCGCTCTCCGTGGTACCAGCGTGGTTCTGTGGGCTGAACATTTGGCACTGGCCTTGGTACCAGCATGGTTCTGTGGGCTTAGCATTTGGCGCTCTCCGTGGTACCAGCGTGGTTCTGTGGGCTGAACATTTGGCACTGTCTGTGGTACCAGCGTGGTTCTGTGGACTGAGCATTTGGCGCTCTCCGTGGTACCAGCATCATTCTGTTACAGACACTGGCGCTCTCCGTGGTACCAGCGTGGTTCTGTGGGCTTAGCGTTTGGCACTCTCCGTGGTACCAGCGTGGTTCTGTTACAGACACTGGCGCTGTGGCACTCTCCGTGGTACCAGCATCATTCTGTTACAGACACTGGCACTGTGGCACTCTCCGTGGTACCAGCGTGGTTCTGTTACAGACACTGGCGCTGTGGCACTCTCCGTGGTACCAGCGTGGTTCTGTGGGCTGAGCATTTGGCACTCTCCGTGGTACCAGCGTGGTTCTGTTACAGACACTGGTGCTGTGGCACTCTCCGTGGTACCAGCGTGGTTCTGTGGGCTGAACATTTGGAGCTGTCTGTGGTACCAGTGTGGTTCTGTGGACTGGCCTTTGGCACTCTCCGTGGAACCAGTGTGGTTCTGTTACAGACACTGGTGCTCTCCGTGGTACCAGCATCATTCTGTTACAGACACTGGCACTGTGGCACTCTCCGTGGTACCAGTGTGGTTTTGTTACAGACACTGGCGCTGTGGCACTCTCCGTGGTACCAGCGTGGTTCTGTTACAGACCGGCACTCTCCGTGGTACCAGCGTGGTTCTGTGGGCTTAGCGTTTGGCACTCTCCGTGGTACCAGCGTGGTTCTGTTACAGACACTGGCGCTGTGGCACTCTCCGTGGTACCAGCGTGCTTCTGTGGGCTGAACATTTGGAGCTGTCTGTGGTACCAGTGTGGTTCTGTGGACTGAGCATTTGGCACTCTCCGTGGTACCACCGTGAGAGAAGATTTTCTGATCAACTTTTCGGGGGAAGATGTCAGAGTATCAACAAATTAATGTGGGACATGTTTTCAGTGGTGCTCCAGGTTGGAGGGTTAACATTAGTCTGCGTTTTTGATGAAATGATGCAGAAGATGTCAAAACATGTTCAGGTAAGATTTAAAAAAACACTACTCCCAGCAAACCTTTATCGCACACAGTTTGGACTGTAATAACATTAATGACTTGTTAGGTCCCCCACCCCCCATACACCAAGCTCTGGAGCAGCTCTCCATCTACAGGGTCCAAGTCTCTGCCTGGAGAGAGTGTGACCCTAGTAGGTGTTTCCTGTTTAAGCCTGTGGAAGGGAGAGACGCCTCGCTCTAACTGCCTACACTAGATTAGGAATCCCCTGATAAAGTGTGTTGATTTGATATGATATTTTGAGAAGTGTAAAAAGTCATTTTAAGTTAGCCATTTCTTTTCAGGCCAGAAAAAACAGACAAGGGGGCGGTAACGCTGGAGAGGAAATTTATAGGGAATAAGAAGAGGTGCCCAGTACATTATGGAAAGAATGAAGCCTTAGCAAATAGCAGCATAACTAAAGGATGATCCGAGTGGTGTGTCTCCTGAACCTAAACTGGGAGCAGGTTCTGCAGGAAAGCTGAAGGCTCTGCCTCTTGTTCTACTTTTCTGGGAGCCACAAGTAAGCCAGCAGTCTGAGAGCGAAGTGCTCTGTTGGGTTAATGGGATACTCTGAGGTCTTTAAGGCATGATGGGGCCTTATCATTGAGGACTTTGTATGTGAAGAGAAGGGTTTTAAGTTAAATTCAGGGAAACACTAAACATAATATAGGAAAAATGATCTTTCTTTAATGGCTAAAACAAAGGTTTAGAAATGTGTGAAGTCCAGAGTTTTTTCTCCTGATGTATCGAGCAGAAAAGGCTGCACTTTGAAGAGACTGGAACCTTGTGCTGCAATACAATCAACACTAGAAATTCAGAAAATTGTGAAGGACTTTATTGTGTACAGCTCTCCTCTTTTGCAGCAGCAACTCTGTATGTAGCAATATGCAAGATGAGAGTTGTGCGTATAAAAATATGAATTAAAACAAAATAATAAAATGCAGGATTATTCCTTCAGTTTAAATTAAACCAACATGATGGAAAAAATACAGTCTGTGCAGCAAATTTTTTTTTCTTCAAAGGTTCGACTAAAGAAATGGAATAAATTGTGTTTTTGTGACAGGCTGCTAGTAACAAAGTGCCTAAAGACACAATTTAAAATTGGTTCTTTGCTAAGTTATCTGTCGTGTGTAGACGCAGCGCTGGTTCATCCCTTGAGTTAGGCATTACTTTGATGCTTGAATGATTCACAGGTCAGTGTTACACGGCTTACCAAATAAAAAATGGTCAGTTACGTGAACTTGAATCAAAATTTTGAAAGACCTTCAGAAAACCTGAAAAAAGCACTTCAAAAATGCCAAGAAAAAGTCTGGCTCCTCTGAAGCCAAATATAAAGAAAGAGGCTGTAAATTACCACCACGGCTGAAACTCTGAGAGTCTAATTTAACAGTATGCGTATTAATGCAGCTTTTACTCTCTTGTTGTATCCCGTGAGCCCGGCAGGTTAATGCTGTTTCTCTGTGGGCCTCTTTAAAATCCCCTTTTCCCCTTTGCATTAGATGTGGTCATGTTGCTATTACTGGAAACAAAGAGAGCTCAAACAGAAACAGTCCGCTGCTTATTCCTCCCTCATTGCACATTTCTCTGTTTCATGTTTTCTGTTGTGATACAGGTGTTTTTCTCCCTGCAGTCATGTAACTCACAGAAGGTTTTTCTTTAAATAAAGACCTGGATTATAAATAAAATCCTTTATCATTGTTGCACTTATTAGAGAACAGAAGCTGTGTTTCCATTAAAGCGTACAGCCGTGCAGAACTGCCGCAACACGGATTTAAAAATGTCACATCGCTCACTGGAAACAAAAGACTGTGTGTGTGTTCAGTTGTGTAGCTCATCTTGTGGGGACATAAACACAGTCACAATGTGGTCCATAAGTAAGTTACTGACCTTTTTGAATGGAGACTTTTGTGTTATAAGGTCAGAATAATGTAATGTCCTCTGTAGTGATGGAAACATGACTGTGTGTGTGATGCATGGTATTTTTATTCTTTTGTGTAATGATGATTTAATGGTAAAACAAACTGCTGCAACAACAAATTCAGTGTTTCGTGGCATTTGTAGAAGTCTGACAGACAGATGATGTCTTTTTAAAACTTGGATGGTTAATGTCTCAGTTTCTTCTAGTTTCAGTGGAAACATTAAAGAGTTTTATTAGCTCTGCAGAGTCAGTCAGTCTTTGATTCAGCACAATCAGACCGCATAGCGGGATCCATTCAGCTCTTTAGTCTCTCGAGGACGCTGGTTTGCCCAACTAGTCTATGTGGTTTTGTGTACGGGTTAAAGACAAATTACTACATCCTCTAACTCATCCTGTAGGGGGTGCTGTTGGAGTATGGGGTATTGAAATGACAGTTATTGGCTGGTTGGTCCCTCAGAGCTTGATTTACCTTCCTGAAAAGTCAGATTAGTTTCTTTGTGCAGCCAAAAGGAAGACGGTGTCCACTTCACTGGTTTCAGGATCACATCTTTGCGGTTTTTAGGTGGTAGTCCTGTTGGCACCACTGAGCGGTGACCTTCAGCTTGCATTGGTGCGATTCGTTGGCACGGTCGAAGCAGCTGGCGAGCAAATTAGCACCTCCAAGTCTGAGGCCTTTGCTGTCTGCCAGAAAAGAGGATTGGCCACTTGGGCTGGGGATGCATTTTGCGTGGAGAAGTTAAAGTAATTTGGGGTCTTGTTATGAAGTAAGGACAAAGGGAGCCAGACATTACATCAAGACGACCTGTCATGTCCTGGGTCCTTATGACCCAGCATCTTTGGTTAAGCTTTGTTTTGTATTGTACTTTTCTGAGTGATGAATTAGGATTTTAGGTTTCATGGGTTTTTGTTTAGTCATTTGTGTTAGGTTTCTGTATCCCTCTGGTGTTGTGTTTTTGCTTTCCATGTTGTCCTGTTCTGCTGTTGTGTCTGTGTATATTTTGTTCTCATGTTTTAGTCCCCTGTCTCATGTCTTGTGTTTAGTTTGGCATCCTGGTGTTTTCCCCGTGTGTTTAGGTTCTGTCTGTGTGCCAGTTCCCTCTGTGTGTCAAGTCTGCGTATACTGGGTTTGGTTACTTCCTGTTTTTATTTTGACAGTCTCTTGTGCTTGTGTTTAGTTTTGCTTCCCCTTGTCTCATCAGTGTATTATTTTCACCTGTGATCCCATCTGTTGTCACTCCCCTGATTACCAAGTGTGTATATATTGTCTGTGTTCTGGTTAGTTCTTTGTCAGGTTGTCGTTGCTGCTTATGCGTGTGTGCTCTATGTTAAGTCGAGTTAAATCATGTTATGATGCGTTTTGTTTAGTTTAAGAGTTAAGTTTGTGCTGCTGGCCCCACCCAGCTCTTTTGGTTTCTTCCAGTTGCAAATAAAGTTCAAGTCCAAGCAAAGTTTCAGCCTTGGGTGTCCTGCTTTGGGGTCCTCCATCTTGCCTACCACACAACAGTACATGACACGACCATGAGAATTAAGGTTAAGCTGCAGGTTTATAGGTCAAACTATGTTTCTATGCTCATTGATGACCATGAGCTGTGGGTAGTAACCAAAATACCAACACTTTCTATCTGGAGGCATCAAATTATGCCATTTTGTGCCTTCTCATTATGCAGTAAGTTGTATTTTGGTGTTAGTGCCTTGATACATGAGCCCCAGGAATATCAGCCACTGCAAGAGATCTTTTTTTTATAGATTACAAAGTCTACATTTGGACATATGTTACCCAGGAGGCTGTGGGTTGCATTTTGGACCGTTTGCATATTTTTTCCTACTTGCTTTATCATTTTTTCTCAATTTAGATTAACGTTAAAGCATTAAAAGCTACATTGTTAGGGTTAGGAAACCATCATCTTTTGGGTTAAAACACGCCCTTACACAACAGCAACCTTGCATGTGGAAAATTGACAAGTTGGGAGTGACAGCCCCATCTCCTTAATGCCATAATCTCGTACGTCACCAAAGACACTTTGTAAGTAACTGAGACACAACGGCAGATTTGTCAAAACTGTATTATTTGACATCCCTGAGAATGAAAATAGGCTGGAAATATAAATGTCAGGAATAACCTTCCTCTGAAGGATGTCTGGCAGGTAAGGATATGTGACCCTCCTTTAACTGTGAGGAGCTCCATCACTGAAGGGCTTGGTGTAGAGGTGTTGCTATTCTGCATTAGAAGGAGCCAGTCAAGGTGGGTTGATCTTCTCACTAGGATGCCTCCCAGACACGTGTGCGGTGAGGTATTTTAGTCATGTCCAATGTGGTGGATATCTTGGATGACTTGGGACACTCAGTATTCCCCAGACATCTGTGCTTCTCATGGCTTTACCAGGATAAACAGCAGAAGATGGATGGATGGAAGTTTAAATGGATATATTTTCACACATACAATAAGTAGTGTTTTTGACACTGTCAAAACGCATCAGTTGCTGTTGTGTGCAGAGAGTTTCACCTTGAGTCTAATAAATCATTGTGCCCTTCTTACATTGCTAAGATCTATTTATATTCAAGCAAATTACAGCAGCAAACAAGTTCTGAGGTAGACCTAGCTCTAATTAATTTAGCGCCTTAGGCGAGAGTTAAGCTGGTGTCCCCTGCATCGCTGGAGGGCAAAGGCACACTTGATGCTGCTTTTCTGGCAAATTTAAAGGTGGAGGAGGTTTTGCAGTCAGCTCAGGGTTTGCAGAGACTGGATTAGAGAGAGGCGTATGTGACTGTTAGGTGTTACATTATATTAATAAAAATAGCTAAAAGAAAATTAATTGGCTATTATAACAGCCACCAAAAATATATGTTTTTATGCCAGGTCTCCAAATGTTTTATTAGCGCTATTTATGTATACATGTGGACATTAAATTTAGGATCTGGACTTTTCCATAGCGAGTAATCCAACCCGTACTTGTCGCTGGTGTGATTTCTCAGTGGAAGTTTGTTTTCAGGGTCATCTTTGTACCATGTGACCCTTCAGGGACCTTCAGCTTGTACTTTTATTAAGAACGATTTAGCCCTCATCCTCCATCTGTCCTGTACTAATGTGCTCATATTAAACTAACCATATCTCTGGTTAGCACATCAGGTAGCACATCATTAAATATCAACTATCTCAACTTCAGTAACTCTCCAAATATCACTTATTTAGTTTTCCATCTTCATTTACAGTGCCCATAATGTTTGGGACAAAGGTGCCATTTTTGGAGTTTTGCCTCTGTACACCACCACAGTGGATGTTAAATCAATCAATATGTGACTGAAGTGCAGACTTTCAGCTTTAATCCAAGATGAATTGTTTAAATGGTAAATGGACTGATTCTTATATACTGCCTTTCTACTTTGAGCACTCAACATTCACACCCATTCATAAAGGCACTTCCTTCTGCTGCTAAGTGCTTTCTATCACACACATTCGTACTCTGACAGTTGCATCAGAGAGCAACTCGGGGTTCAATATCTTGCCCAAAGATATTTGCACACAGACTGAAGTAGCCAGGAATCGAACCACCAACCTTCCGATTAGTAGGTGACCTGCTCTACCCCTAGAATTACAGCCATGTTTACACAAAGGCTCCCTTTTTCAGGGCTGAGATCAGGTGACTGAATTGGCTACTGAAGAATATTTCATTTCTAAGGTCAGTTCACTGACAACATTCATGTGCAATACAACCACTGTCTTGTGCAATATAGTATTCAAATGCCATATAACAATTTGATGTGTAACAACGTAAGCTGTTCAGATACCAGATCAGAGTTTCTTTTTCTTTTTATAGTTTACCTTTACTTCACCTTGATAAACTCTTGGGTTGCTTCTGCAGTTTGCTTTGGGTCATCGTCCAGTTGTACCGTGAAGTTCTGTCCGAGCAGTTTTACAGCATTTGGCTGATTCTGAGCAGAGAGTACGACCCTGCACACTTCAGTTCATCCCGATGCTTCTATCAGCAGTCACATCAGTAACCCACTGGTAGCCATGCATACCCATACCATAACACTGCTTCTGCCATGTGTGACAGATGATGGGGCATGCTTCAGATCATGAGCTGTTTCTCTCCTCCTTCTCTTTTTTTCTCCCCATCATTCTGGTGCAAATTCATCTTGTTTTCATCTGTCTGAAAATTTTCATTCCAGAACTGCGCAGGCTCGTTTCGATGTTCTCTGGCAACGTGTAATCTGACCTTCCTGGTCCTGAGTGTAATCAGGGGTTTGCACCTTGTTTCATGAAGGCATCTCATGATGGTAGACTGGCAGTGATACACCTCCCTCCTCAGGAGTGTTTTGGACTTTGTTAGATGATAAGTTGTTTTTAATTAATCTTGGAAATAATTCTGCGATCATCCACTGCAGTCGTCTTCTCTGGTCTTTCAAACCTTCGTATCTGAGCTGGTCAGTGTGTTGCTTCTTTTTCAAGAATCTAACAGATTGTTGATTTGGCCACTCCTAAAGTTTTTTGCTCTCTCTGTCAGGTTTGACTTTTTCAGCCTAATGATGGTGATATGAGTCCTCACTCACTTGTTAGAGCAAATGAAGGAAAAAATTACAGCGAAAATCTATGAAACACAAATTTGAATCAATCAATGAAATAATGAGCGAACGGGCTTCCACAGGCCATGTAACCACTTCTCAGTCAACTGTCCAATTATTTTTGAGCCTCTGAAAAAAGGGGACTGTTTATAAAAATGTTTGTAACTGTTGGATTAAAGCTGAAAGTCTGCACTTCAATCTCTTCAAACACTTCAATCATGATTTACGATCCACTGTGATGGTGTACAGAGGCAAAACTACAAAAACTCTCTTTGTCCCAAATATTATGAACAGCATGTGTGCCTAAACTTATAGCTGAGCTGTACTTTTAGTTTGTTTTTTAGAAATAATTCAGTCACAACATGGAATATAAGTTTTAGACGTCAGCTAGCTAATGTCCTGCTGACCTCTGACCTGGCTAAACCTCTTTTTCATGGATGCCTGGAATGTAAATTTTTTTATTGTAAGACCCGCGAGAACAGGCCTGCTGATCATTTCATTGGAGCTGAAAGAATTTTGAACTTTTTAGCTCTTAATGGGGCCACAGGTGCATGTTTGCATTTGTTACTGATTTGGACTAATAAAGTCAGGTTTAAGTGGATTAAATTCTTAACCAGTTTGCATCAAATATTTTTCTTTTTGCGTTGACATAAATCTGAACAGAACAGATATAAGCTAAGAAGAGTAGGTTAAGTTATTTAGATTGTTGTTATGGTGAACTTAAGAAATAAACACTGTTGCAGTAGAATTTTGTAGCATGAGTGTTTTATGCTTATTGTTATGCTTAAACAACAAGTAACATACTACAACATACGCTCAATAAAGTTTACCTTATCAATAACCAGTATTGAGCTGCATGTTTTCTACTTTATCTGATAAATCTAAAGGGATTTCTGTGCAATATGCACAAACACAAAATAATTTATTCTTAGCAATTGGAGCTTTAAAATCCATTGAGTTAAATTTGTCATTTTTCTCTTTTCATTCACATCTCAATGTCAAGGTTTGGGGCATGTGAAATGAGGATGCAGAGTTTAAAAGCAAGAAAAAAGCCACTGATTTGGTTGATTAAAAAAAGTCCAAAAAAGACAAAAAAAGAATCAAAACAGAGTCCAAGATACAAACTAAGTAAATCCAGGAAACACAGAGAAACATGCAGGGCATCAGGCAGGCAAGGAAACAGTACGACGCAACAGGGAATGATGGGAGACTGAGGCAATAAATACACACTGAGACACAGAAGGTAATCAGGGAGAGTGGAAACACCTGGGGATATAGACACAGCTGAACTAATCAAAGACACATGAAGTACAACTGAGAGTGAGGCAGAAAAGACAAGGAAATAACACAGATACCCACACAGAGACGACTTAACTGCAAGATATATGAAGACAGTGGGGAGGGTAAACTAAACAAAGAATCAAATATTTATAACTAATATACAAACCAGAATACAAAGTAACAACAAATGAGAATCTTAAAGATTAAAAATGGAAAGCAAACTAAAGTCCAGAAAACTCAAAACATAACAAAACCCACGGATCATCATAAAGTGAAGCCACAGTTTAGTCTGCAGTAAGTTCTCACACAAAATCTGGATGCAACATAACATATAAGTGTCTAATATTGCAGTTATAAAGAAAGTTCTTTGATTATGCTTCACTCCCACCAAATTTTATCAAATTCAGCTCTTTGGTTTATCAGTGTGAGAGAAGGCGACCCTGACAGAGGAATATAATGAATAAATACTGATGTCACAGTGTACTGACCACACCCTGAATTACACCCCTAACATCACTGCATCTTTAAGATATTTCATTTTTAGCTTTTCAGCCAAGAGTCAGAAACTATCCAGCTAGAACTCTGCTCCGTGTCAGGTTCACCTTAAAGGAAATCCGAATTCTGAGCACACAGACCGACAAATTCACACACAGATAAGTAAATAAAATAAATAAGCGGTGACAGGCAGGGAGACGGATGTGCACAGACAGACAGTTTGTCAGACCCTGAGCTCAGCCCTGTGATCCTTTCTCTGCTTTTTCCCTCTATTCTTGTTTTCCTGTCAGTCGTCCCGCACTCACATTACTCACTGTGTGAGAATGTGATGTTTAAATTGCTATATATTTTCCCCTTGGCAACACCAATCTGTCATAGGCATGATTTACAGCAGCACAAGCATGCAGTTCACACAGTGTATGTTTCTGCTGTGTCAGATATAATTGTAAAAAAAAATATATTGTGTTGTTCTATGTTACATTGCTTCATACTGTGAATGAACTTGTAGTATTGTCATGCTGACGGCGATGGAATTTTATCTTTTGTTTCATTGCATTATCTCATCAAAGATAAAACATAAAACATACTTCTGAATTTCAGCTTTCCAACCAGACTGCTGTTTCTCCTGTTCTGTTGTAGCGTTTGACTTTTGCTGTCCATTAATGCATTTTTATTGATGAGTTTCCACACAGCACACTGTCGTCTGCTCATTTTTTTTAACAATGCAGAAATATATGACAGGCATGATTTTTTTGATTTATATTGAGAAAAATGTTCTCATTTTAACAACATAGTTTAAAGAGAAAAACAAGTCATTATATTTCCAAATGCATCACGTCTCCTCATGGGCTGCAGGTCTTGAAAGAACCTGTGTCTGGTTTTGCAGGTTAAGGAGCCAAATGCAGAGTAAACAAAAAACACATCATTATTGGTGGTTGAGAAGTCCATCCATCCAAAATAAATCATTGCATAAAATAACACTCAATGACACTTTGACAAAGAAATTAGGGGTAATCAGAGGCATGGGAAACACCTGGGTAGCAAGACACAACTGAAAATAATCAAGAAAATGAGCGAGAGGAAGTCAAATTAGACATAAGACACAGAAGACAACCAACTATCAAAATAAAACAGGAAATCACAGACTAACATGCTCAAATTTGACATAGGAAAAGGCTAGAAAAATAAAAAAATAAACTCTCTGATCATGACAACCTGGAGCACATCAAGCAGTGATATTAACCGTACTTGCGTATTCTTAAGGTATACTCAGGGTTCTAGCCAGCGGTTGATCGCCCGGCGCTGCGCCATGCTGAGGTGCCGTCGCGCCGGGCTGAGAGTTTCAGCAGTTAGCTACCAGAACAGATTGCTATCGTAAAAGTTAGCTAGTGTGGTGGCCGTTAGTATTAGCAAGCGGTTGTTTCGTACTAAAAGCCCCCTCGCCCCCCATCATGTGATCACGCCGACCTGACCACTTTTAGGAGAACTAAACACTCACCAGCTACTGTGTAAGCAGTAGTGAAACTGTGAAGAATATGATACAAACCAGAAACAACAATCATCATTTGCCTTCATGGTAAAACTTGCACGTTTTAAAAGCATGTCCGTTTCAGTGGCAAACTTGATCTCAGTGCACAGAGTGCTGATTGAGTGCTGATAGGTTGAGAAATTGGTTTGGATGGGAAAGGAAGCAACTGCGGCATTCACTACAAGAAAAAAAGGAGTGAAAAAGCAAGCTTTAGAAACAGAGGCTGTAGCTACAGTGGATTTGGGGTTGGCTTTACTACAAAGAAGTTCTTTGTCTATTATGTCTTCTCTGTAGTGGAGACTAAGCTAAAGGCAACAACAGCACAAACAAGAGTAGAACATTGTTCCACAAGGTTTTGAAAGTACACAGTTAAAACATGTAGATGTAGGTCTGCAAAGCACTTCGCTGCACCTGTGCAGTGTAGTGCCATAGGCTCACCCCTCTTTTCATACAGTATGATAGATAGCATAATTAGTGTTTGATTAAAGTGTGAGCAGTTTTATTACAGCTAGCTATCAACTGCAATGAGTGTCATCATGAGAAAGAGGAAGGGTGGCAGTGACATTCATCTTTTTTTTTTGCTAGAGGTACAAAAGAAAAAATAAGTAGAGATCAGTGAGAACATGAGAACCATTATGTCTATAAATTTTTACATTATTAAAAAAGATGAATCACTGTTTCTTAATATTTAATTTAATTTGAAAAAGAGAAATAGTTAACCATCTTGAACATCAGACACTGAGGCCTATATTTTCCAGTTAATAGGAATTGAAACATGGTTTGGGTAATATTTTTCATGTATTTAATGGCTTTTATTGCCAGTGTCTGGACATATTGTAGCATAACCTAAAAAGTAAGACCTGATTCTCAGTTGCCTCTAGAAGCCTGTGGACTGATTTCTGTGCGAAGGACTCAGGGTGAATTGGATGTGATACTTTCACTCCCAGGGTCAGCATTTAGCATCAGAGTCCACGAATCACTAACATCAAGAAGTGACTGGCTCTCCTTCTCAGTCACACAGGTCTAGAGATCGTTGGCAACCTCCTACCAACCTCCCGTTTCTGGGGAACAATTTGTATTCCCAAACTAACTGTGAGTGGTTCTCTGAGGTTGTTGGCTGTCACTGGATGAAATTGGTCACAATAAAAGTGCAGCACCAAAAACCTCCCAGCAATCCCTTTGGTCGCTAGCAGGTTGTGATGGTAGTTTGCATAGAAGTTCTAAAGAACCACCAAGTGGTGCTGAAACTTCAAAGTAAAAGTTGTGCCTTGTCACTGAAACCGACATGTTTTTAAAACATGCTACTTTTATGTCTGTGTAGGTTCTCAGTCATCCAGGTTATAGACGACTCTGGAGATTCAAAAAAAGGCGACTGGACTTCTTTTTGCTTCCTGAAGACATTTCTTCAGTTCTCAAAACCAAATGATGGAGAGACCCAGGTACTTAAACCCCTGTGGGCGTAGTCCACTGGAAACGTCTTCAAGAAGCAAAAAGAAGTCCAGTCGCCTTTTTTCAAGCTCCAGAGCCCATGCAGCTTTTAATTTGAAGGCAAATGATGATTGCTGTTTCTGGTTTGTATCACATTCTTCACCGTTTCACTACTGCTTAGAGAGTAGTTGAAGAGTGTTTGCAGAGTCCTTTTCTTCTATAATAACTACAGGTGACAGCGGCAATCTGCTAAGAACCAATCACTGGTTACCTCCTGGTAATTGCTGGTTACCAGGAGGTCACTGACTGGTCTCTTGGCTTGCAGGACTGGGGCTTTACCAAGAAGGTGAATGGTCACAGTTGCACTGCCACTTAGCAGGAAGTTGAGGATATTTTTGCAGAAAAGTCAAACTATGAGCGGCAATCTGATATCGACCAAATACAAGGAGGGCTTCGGTGCAGCAGTCCAGTTTCACCTAGTGACTGCCAGCAACCTTCAGCAACTGTTTACCAACAAGTTGGGGAATACTTATTTTTCCCTAGCAACCTGTGGTTGCCAGGGAAGTGCCAGCTGGTCCCCAGGCCTGCCTGACTGGGACCTAATCAAGTTTGTCAGGATTAGGTGATATGTGAGCACTCTGTCCTCTCTTCCAAATAATCACTCATAGCTCCAAAACCAACGGCAGCTGCCAAAACTCAAATATGTAAAAATTGGAGTCCAATATCAGTGTGTGGTGCAATGATGACATCTACTGTTTTCAACCCAAACCACCGTTTCCCCTTTTTCTTAGTGTCTGAAGCTAACAAAGTAGCCTTTAGTGCATAACCTAACCAGCCAATCAGTGAGCGGAACACAAGCCACGTTGTCCTGGCTCATAAACATGTGATTCACACCACCAGCCCTGCCCTCGTCTACCTTATTGATACACAACAGTGAGACGCAGGTAGCATCTGACATAACAGTTATTTGACACCGTGTGATGAGAACACATTGGACTGATGGAGACATAATTTCACGTCCCATGTTACCTCTGGTGATCTGGCAAAACTCCTGAATTGATGAGAAGCACCTGAACACATCATTACTTTTGGTCTCTGTGAGGTTAGTCGGAGAAGCCCGTGATGACTGCGTAATCATTGATTTTAAATGAGCTCATTTAAAGTTTGGATTCATGTTTTTGCTCTCCTCACTTGTGAATTTGAAAGGCAGAGAAGGAAAAAGAAAAAGAGTGGAAGGAAAGTAAATAAAAAAAAAAGAGGAGAAAGGGTTTTCATCCCCCAAGGAGCCAAAAAGTAAAGAAGAAAGGAAGAGAGGGAGAGCAGGGGGAGAGCAGAGGGAGAGGAGCCCTCCAGCCAAAAGAAATAAATCAACCTGACACACCTGTTTGTCTTTCTGTCCATGTGAAATAAAGAAATAAGAAAAACAACTGAACTGAATATTTTAAACCTCACAAATCTTGAATAACTGGGAAAGTGCACATAGAGAGCCGTCTACCGGTGCATTCGTTGCTTAAAGCATCTTAGCATCTTTTTTTTATCCCCTCCAACCTTCCTCTCTAATCACAGCCTGGCAGACTGCTCAGTGTGTGTGTGTGTGTGTGTGTGTGTGTGTGTGTGTGTGTGTTTGTGTGTGTGTGTGTGTGTGTGTAAGCATGAAGCAATGGGGGGAAAAAACCTGAGGAAATAAATTCAAACCAGAAAGACGGGTTTAAAGAAGCAGATTCATAGAGAATGAGCAGTGTGAGCAGAGAAAAAGAAGGTATGGAAAAGAGAGAAAGAAACAGAGGAAAACAGAGATTTTAGTGGCCTCAAGACAGGAAAACAGCTGCTGCAGATGGGGAAAAAAAAGAAAACACACACACAAACACTAATGGCTGGACGAGGACGATCAGCATGTGTGTATATTTGAACACAGATGTTCCTAATTTGCTCTAATTATCATTTCTTCAATCTGTTTGTTCTCTGAGACACAGAGAGGACTCACTCTACCTCAGATGGCTGGGGAGCGGTACTTCAGCAGCAGCACAACAGTCATTTTGACCATTTTACCACCGTGTGTATTTGTTTGAGCCCAAAGCTCATTTTCTGTCATTTTACCACTACTCTGGCCAAACGCTGGGCTTGTTGACAGCAAATAATTTGACAGATAGTGGATAGTGAAGATGTCATCTTAATTTTGAGTTGGCTAAATGCTTGTTGATTGTTTATGAAGATTTCTTTGGTTCACACACCCCCCAAAAACAGAAACCTATACAACTACATCAATATTGTCCCAGAATTTCCCTGATTACTTCCACCCATCCCTTCATTCATTTTCTACCAAGTCGTTGTTGCACCAGTCTAAGCAGAAATGCCCAGACCTCCCTCTCTCGCTCTTTTGGGGGGAATCAAGATGTTTCCAAATCATGTCCTGGAGAGATTGTGCCTGAAACACCTCACCCAGGAGCAGTCAGGATACCCCAACTGCCTCAGCTGGCATGTGTGGAGTAGTGCTTCAACTCTGAGCTCCTCCTGAATGACAAACTCTTCACCCTGTCTGTGAGGCTGAGCCCAGACACCCTTCAGTGAAACCCTTGAGAAAGCTATATTCTTTCAGTCAGTTCCCACAGCTTGAGGCCAGATGAGGGTGTGAACACAGATTGACAAGTAACCAAGGAGACTATGCTTCTTCTTTTAGCCACACCAGCAGCATTGATTGGCTCGTGGTCATCGTTAAGTCACCTGTGAATATGTCCCCCAGGTCCCCTAATGCATGTATCCCAACAATGTTTAGCATTCGTTATTTATCTAATCATAACATGCCTGTCAGTTTATTCTGTTGTTTTGGATGAACACTTAATGGGAACCTACTATGTTCTCTGAACTTTTGGTTTTCAGTGTTGACCATCCTCTAAGAACCCTAGTCCGCTTAGCTGACTAGGGTTCTTAGAGGATTCTGGGTTCAGATTGGGCCTCTTTTTGTAATTCAAATCTAGCAATGCTGGCTACAGATTCCTGGGATAAAACCAGATATTTTAAGGCTCTCTTCTTCATTTGGTCTAAACTTTCAAATATGAGGTCCAAAGAAAGGTGCAAGTGAAGGAGACCACCATTAGTCTGAAAAAAAGCAAAAACAAAATAAAGCCACCAGATAGAGAGCAAAAACTTCAGGAGTTATTAAAAAGAGGGACTGCACTGACCCACTCAGCAACACCAAAAAGCCTGAAAGACCACAGAAGACAACTGAAGTGCAAAATGACAGAATTATTTCCCTGGTTAATCAAAACACCTTCCCAACATCTAAGCCCCAGAGCATGATGCTACCACCACCATGCTCGACAGTTGGTAGTTGATGTTCTTGTGTTTGAAAGCCTCCAAACATGCCCTTTGTCATTGTGGCCATATAGTTCAATCTTTGTCTCGTCTGAAAATAAAACTTGTCGGGCTCGTTCAGGTGACCATAACTCTATGTTCTCTCCTCAGATTCAGCCAAATGCTGCAACACTGACCAGACAGAGCTTCACAGTGTAAATGAATAATAACACAAAGCATACTGCAAAAGCAGCGCAAGGAGTTTCTCAGCTTTTCATTGTTAAATACAAAACTGAATGCAGGAAGACCCACAAACGTGCAGCAAGTGAATGTGGTCGCAGTAAAGATGTAGCAGAGCAACTCAAGGGAGAAAACACAGCATTTGGCTGTGAAGGATTTTCATCTAAGTATTAAAATTCCAAGTATTATATTTAAAATTATGTTACTTTATCCAATTTATCTGATAATGGGGGATTATGTGTAAAACAGGCTGTAATTCCAGAAGTTTTAGTTTTAATTTGAAACCCCTGAATTAAAGCTGAAAGTCTGATCACATCTTGATTTTTTTATTTAAAATACACTGTGTCAGTGTACAGAGGGAAAACTACTAAAATTGTGTCTAAATCTACTGTTATAGATGTATAGATAAAAAACAATAAACTATGCCATATAAGCTTACATGCCAATACAATGTTAATTTGGAATCTCACAAACAGACTTTTTTTTTCTTGCAGTTTGACGTCTCACACCATCCATAATTCGGCAGACACGTCTGCTGTTGTCTGGGACTATTTTGAACTTTTGATTAAAAGCTTGTTCAAACTTTGTTTCTGGGGAGGATAGTCTTGACATGATGAAATTAAAACATTTAAAGTATCATGAATTCAGACATAAAACACAAAGACAACCACCATTAACAGCCAGTATCCAATCATGAGGCAGCATCTGCCCCTAAGCTTAATGTGATTGGCTGGCAGCTCATTATCCACATGACTGAGGCTCAGACAGTGGAACCGATTTGTTTGCTGAAGGGAAATGAAAATGTGAAAATACAAATGAGTGTATGAATGCAGTTTGGTTTAAGGTAGAATATGCAAATGACAATGAGTCAGACAGTTTCTGAATGGAGAAATAAAACGAGGAATTATTGTAGAAAGAAATTTCAGGGTTGTTATTTTCTGTCTTTATGGTTTTTCTGTCCTTGGATTCAGACTTAATCTATGTGTGAGGGGACATCCAATCACCAGTGTTCACTTTCTGTACACTATAATATGAATTTCATTTTTTACTTGATTAGCTGACATTTTGACATCAGCTTACATCATCAATTCAGATTCATTAATCAATTTTTTTTTTCTTGCAAACTAAATGAAGCTGAAGTGGGTCCTCTTTGCTTTAGATGTGTCTAGAACATGAAGTCCAGCTGTGAAAAACTAAACTGACTCAAACTGAACTCAAAGAGTTCAGAAGAAGAGACAGAGAGGGGCAAAAACCTGCTAATGTAAAGATGAGTGCACAGGCATTTCTAAAGCTGCTGGTATTTCCAGCAGCGCAGCGACTTCAATAACCACCTTGATTCTTTCTATAGGTTTGCCTTGTAAGAAAACTGAGTAATGGGGAGAACTCATCGGTAATAGAGGAGCTCAAGGACCAAAGATTCAATTGAACTGAGCCCCAGAGGTCCTTGGATGAGACTGGAGAACTATCTTGGTAGCACTCCATCAATCAGCCTTTTATGGAGGAGCAGCTAGACAGCTTTGAGTACAAGGTAAATGATAGACTCTCTGGGCTGAAGGAAAAAGTTGAACTCCAAAGTGAACAGGAAACAACCACTCACTGTGTTAAGCAAACCTGTTCAAGTGCTCAATCATGCTCAATCAGATGGCAGCAATTCAGTGCATTTATGTATGTAGACATGGTCAAGATGACCTGCTTAAGTTCAACCTGACCATCAGAATGGGGAAGCTTTAAGTTACTTTGAATGTGGCCTGTTTGTTGAGCCCCTTGAGTGCAGATGCAAATAATGTATACGTAGCTAATCCATGGGAATTTAGTAGATAAAGTGTAGTGTCCTCTGGAGTGGCACAAACATGACCGTTTATTTTGATGGGGTAATAACTCAAAGCTTGAAGAGCCATATACACAATCTGCTGTGTAAACACAAGCCTGCACTTAAAAAGCGTGGTTAGCTGGCCAACAGACAGATGCACGTTTCACATGAGATTGTTTCTTTAATGGAAAAGTGCATTTAAATGCAGCCTCCTTCTTCAATCATACCCCACTTGTCCACCAATTATCTTCAGCGACTCGTTCAGACAACAGCTGCTCCATATTCACAAGAACACACAAAGAACAGCAGAGCAAGGCTTTGAATGTTAAAATGCTTTAATGGTCACAGACACCAGACAACCTGCAGCCACACATGGGAACAGAAACCTCGTGTTCACACCTGTTTCTCCCACAACACAAAGGAAGCACAAACCTGTGATTTAGCTGTTGTTAAAGGGTAATGAAACACTGTCCCGGCCTCCTACACAAATCTAAACATCAGACAAAGTGAGCAAAGGAGTGTGTGGGAGGAGTGACACATGCCAAGCCTGTTTTTTTAATTTTTATTCAGAATGACTGGTCATTAATAAAAGAAAAACAAAAAACAACTGAACAAAGCACATCAGTCATTTTAACAGCCCTTAAACCCTTAATGAGAAACTCTGTCAATGTACCATTACATCTCTTCAAAATAAAATGGATAAGTCATTTGAAGAATATATTTAATATGAAACTTTTATCAATATTATATTCCATTTAATTAAATACTTTTCCTGAGGCTTGATATTTCAGTTACATTTCACATGGGAGCATGGACAGTGTGCATCAGCTTTAAAAATATTTAATTCAAAGGGTTACGGATAATTATGACTGCAGTGTGCTGAAAATTCCCCATTATATTTAAACGCAAAGTAGTTATTTAGTAAAGGAATGGAAAGAAATCCCATGTTTGTTTTCTTTCCAAACATTATTACGATGAAAACATTGATACAGCTCTAATATCTGAAGCTAAAGCTATTAGCATTTGGCTACTGGAGGTAGAAGGGAGGCTGCCCTGTGTCTGTTGATATCCACTGTGATGTTAGTCTCTCAGCCATAGACAATATAAATGATGGACGTAGCTTCCAGGCCTGAAAAGTGAAGCCTATGTAGAAGTGCCTTAACCCGCCATTCTTCTTAATGGCCACCAGGGGGCGATAGCTGTTCCTGCAAGTAGAGTTCTAGTCCTGCAGAAAGACCTCTGTAACTAGGTCACACTGTTTAAAACATTAAGTCCATTCTATAAATTTAGGTAATTTTAACTGTCTAAAAGTAGGATTATTCTCATTATGCTACTTGTGATTGAAAAGTCTTTAGCCATGGAGCATGAGGTTTCACAGTCAAGAGCCACAGTTCATCATCACATCTGGTTTTAAAATACCACGGTGGCAACGGTGAAAATGATCATCTCGAGGCTTAAAACAGAACCACAAAGCACTGGGAGACATCACAGCAGCTACACCTATCTCAGCTAACTTTGTAGATTTAGCCACATTTAAGAAATTGTGAGCTTTTTATCTTTGTGAGCTTGATCTGACTTGACTTGTATTGAGTTCAGCAGGAGAAACTAATCTTTTCTTTTTAACCAAAATTAGAAGCGAAAGTTTTATAGTCTTAAGTTAATTCAGAAATTTGTAGCTTTGACTTCAGAACTGAGTCATTCTGGCTGCAAGTCATTTCACTTGAGCTGAATGAAAGCACTGCTAAGAGTTCGAGCAGTCTAATCATAGAGCTTCCTTTTTTCAGAGACCTCTCAGCATCGACGTTTGAAGAAAATGTCGAAGTTGCTCTTTTACATACTCAAAGCCATGAATACTTTGCAAAATGATCAAAACACTCAAATTATTCCACTTAATATTTCAGGCTTATTGCACTCATTTTAAAGTTCTGTTTACTGGACTTTGACTTTAATAACAAGGATGCTTTGTGGTAATCAATCAGCACGGCTTTGGTTCCTGTCTTCTTATAGGTGACTCTTTCACTTCTAGGTTTAACCAATTAAAAAAGACCAAACAGCACAGATGGATGTCATCACTTTCATCCTCATTTCTTGGCAATATCCAACTCAAGAATGTTTGTTAAAATATTGTAGTGACAGACCAGGTGGTCTTTATTTTCCACCTGCTTCCTTCATCTGATGTTAAACCTTTTCTTTTTTTTTTTTTTTTGGACCCACAGCCCGTGTCACAGGGGACACAACAATCACCAGCAAGTTACTGCAGCACAGCCCTTGCTTCATTCCTGAGTGTTTCCTCAGGAATGAGGAACCACTTTGGAAAGTTGTGCCTTTTCGGGCTTCAGCCTCTACAACTTTTGCTTCAGTTTCTTCAGTCCCTAAATTTTTCCTGCTTTTTCCATTTGCTACAATGTTCACCTCAAGGTAAATGTGTCTTGTATAGATACAAAGATACAAAGAACAAATTTGGCTTCTTAGTGAGAATGTTTCACAGATCTGATGGTAATACAACATGAGTGAATCAACAACAGTTTTTACACCCTGTGCAAATCAGCTAGGTGATCCTTTAAAGAGGAAGGGTCTATTGGAGGAGTTTCCAACAGAATTTAGTGCATCACAGTACAGAAGCTACACTTCTTATGGCCTCTGACAGTGGACTCAACTCTGTGCTTGTCCTGCTAGACCTCAGCTCAGCAACAGTGACTGATCACAGCAGTTTAATATGGAGACTAGAATGCACTGTTGGTATTAAAGAAAGTATGCTGCACTGGTTAGAATCATACTTGTCATACTTATCTGATAGATTCCAATTTGTTCATGTAAGCAAACAAAAGTTAGTCCAGGAGTTCCACAGGGTTCTGTACTGGGACCAATACTTTTTATCTTATCCATGTATCTTTTTGGTAATATTATTAGAAACCACTGTACAAATTTCCATTGTTATGCAGGTGATACCCAATTATATCTATCAATGAAGCAAGATATTACACAATTAGTTAAACTGCAGGAATGTCTTAAAGACATAAAAACCTGGATGACCTCTAATTTCCTACTTAGAAAACTGAGGTCATTTTACTTGGTCCTTAAAGCTAACCAGATACTTACTCTGGATGGCATTACCTTGGACTCCAGTTACTCTGTGAGGAACCGTGGAGCCATCTTTGACCAGGATATGTCCTTCACAACACACATTAAATAAATATCTAGAACTGTCCTCTTTCATCTGAGCAAAACTGGTGAAATTAGAAAAATCTCATCTCAGAACAATGCTGAAAAATTAACCCATGCATTTGTTACTTTAAGGATGGACTACTGTAATTCATTATTAGCAGGCTGTTCTATAAGTTCAGTGAAAAACCTTCACGGGAAAGATGTGACTGTTGCTGTAATTGAATTAAATTAAACTGAAATTAAACTGAATTGAATTATTTTCTCATACTAACACTGGGGGTGACAAAGATCAGAATTTCCACAATCTGCACATTGTAGTTTTAATTGGTTCAAAATAACTTCCCAAAAAGAACAACAGCATCATTAATTGCAGTCGATGCCCCAGAAGCCAAAAAGGGTAACAGGAAGAGGAGGTCAGGGTGGGTGGACGGGTCAGTCAGGTGTTTGCCAATGCAGATCAAAACTCTTATTTATGTAACAGCAACTTTTGAAAAGAGAAAGTACTAGAAAATATCACCAAAATATTACAAGGTTAAACATCATAATGTTTTTCATGGCAGTTGTTTATAGGAAATTTTGGTTCCATTAACGGTTTATTGTGAATGTGCTCAGTAAATGTCAGAACAATTTGGTCATTAAATTTTTTTATATCTTCTGCTCAAGTGGATGGTAGCATTTCAAAATAAGCAGTGAGTCACTCCAGCAATAGAAATACAACTAATACTCCCCATAATGTTTGCTTTGTGCTTTGTGTAATGATGTGTGGGCTTGAAATTAAAAGTACCTGGCTACAGTGAATCACAAACAAACAATCAATCATTCAGGCTTCAGTGCACAGCTCATTTATAGAGTGAAAGAGGTTTGGCAGAGTAAGTCTGACTCTTACAGATTTTATCAGTGTGTTGTTTCTGATGGACTTAAAACACACTCAAACACACCGTTTGCAACTGAGGTGACAATGAGGACATGAAGCTACTCCTTCCTGTTCATTTCAGTCTTTGATACTGATGTACTTTGTACTTCTTCATTCATTTACAATGCAGCTGTTTTATTCTGTTTCTCCCACCTCAGCGATCTGTTTGTAACACTGTAACAATTCTGTAGTAATACTCAGATATGCCTCAGCTGTGAGCTGCTTAGAAAAGATTTCAAAAAGTTGCTGCACCAAAAGCCTTGCAGTTGCTTTGGTTACTAGCAGGTTGCCGCTGTTTGGACACATTTTGGAGTCTTAATATTAGCATTTCGGCTTTGATCTTGAAGCCAGAAGTTACAGTAGAGATGGTGGAGTGCTAAGGTATCAGCTAGGCTAGCAGGCTTGATTAACAAGCTACATCGAACAATACACAGGCCTACATATATATTCTCAGTTAGCACTAACTAGCACATGTGCTGACTAATTAACACATGTGCTAATTAGTGCTAAGTAACAGACTAATAGAATACTGACCAACTTGGATATTTTTATATGGAATCTGAGGGCTGACCCATTTTTGGTGCCAGCCTCAAGTGGCCATGAGAGAAACAGCAGTTTGTGGCAGTTTCACACTGACTTTATTTTTCATGCCTTTAAGGACCCAGTCACACAGATACTGATCAGCAACTATCTGGCAACCAACAGCTGCTAGGGAAAAATGTGACTGGTTGGTAAATGGTTGCTGGCAGCCGCCATAAAATCAATTTCTAAAGCCCCTTTGACTCTGGCCTAGAGGCCAGTCAGTGAACCCCCTGCAACTGGTTGCTAGGGAAAAGTGTGTCTTCTGTGACCGGTTAGTCAGTGGTTTCTGGAAGTTGCTGGCAGCTGCTAGTATGACATTGGTTGCAAAGAGTTGCTGCACCAAAAATCTCCTTGCGACTGGTTTGATCGCTAGCAGGTTGTTCCTGTTGCCCATAATTTGCATGGTAGATGCCAACTTGTCTTCAAGCATTCGCAAATTGAGAAAAGTATGATGCAAACCAGAAACAGGAAACTCTGGCCTTCAAAGTAAAAGCTGCAGCAGCCTCTTCCATCCAGTTTCACAAAGTGACAGCCAGCAACCACTTGCTAACAGGTCAGGGAATACGCATTTCTCTCTAGTGACCATAGATTGCTGACTGGTCTCTAGGCCTTAGATTAGTGCATTGTAAGTAAGTAATTTAACTCCCTGTCAGATGCTGGGCATACAATGTATACACACCTTTACACTGTTGCATCTTACGGTCTTATGGACCCCACACCTCTTCAGGTCTCCTTGCTCATAAAATCACTCATATGGTCAGCTAAATTAAAATGTATCTGAAAACACATTGGTCTCTCCGCTAAAATGATAAATCAATGTAACGTTTCGTAGGAGGCGTGATCTCCTCCTGATAATTTCAATTCCTCACCCCCAAACATAATATTGAAATAAGCTTCATCTTCATATGTTTACCATCCTGTTTATCACATCACAGCCCAGTCACTGAAAGTCTCTTTAGGCTGTTCATCTTAGCGGAGTGTAAACTATGTGAAATGTTTTGGACAGACTAAGATGCTCTGAATAAAGGTGAATTTAATTCTGACCAATAGGTGTGAACACAGAGTGTGGAGGAACATGACTAGTACAATCTCTTTGCTTCCCTACCTCCAGTTTTCCATCTGTGTCCATGCTTGCAGCCAAAGTCTTCAATCCTGACCTGGAATATTCCAATGTCAATGTTATGACACAGTGTCAGTTGCATTTGTGGTTACCAGATGATGAATGCTAGCGATATTCACCATGCTTTAACTTCTCCACTAGCAACAGCATGAGGCTGGGCTTTTAACAGATGTCTGGATATCCTTTTGAAAGAATCAGGATGCCTCCTGGATAATTTCCAGAAGCTTCTTTGTTAGTTTCCTGCTCCTTCTCATCATTTTCTTCCATTTCATCTCTTTTCTCTCTACCCGTTTTCCCTGTTGAGCTCCTTTCTTTGTGCGCTCATCTACCATCTTTGTTCCTACCTTGTCTTCTACAGTCATATTTTTATTCCCCACATTTCTTTTAAACTTTGCCTTTTCACATTTCATTTTTTCAAGTTTTCTTTTTCTTTTAGCTTCTTGTCATTTTGGTGGAGAGCCTATCACTGAACATCAATCAGGCTTCTCTCTCTCCCCTCTCTCTTTCCATATATATATATATATATATATATATATATATATATAAATTGTCTGCATTGTAGATTAATACTAAAGTCATCCAAACTATGAAGAAATGCATATGGAATTATTTAGTAAACAAAAAAGTGTTAACAAACTAGTATATGTTTTATATTTTAGATTCTTTAAAGTAGGCATCTCTTTGGCGTTTTGGCATTTTCTCAGTCAGCTGTATGAGGCAGTCACCTGGAATGGCTTTCAGTTAACAACTGTGGTTTGTTAAGAGTTAATTTCTTGAATTTCTTGCCCTCTTAATGTGTTTGAGACCATCAGTTGTGTTGGGAAGAGTTTCAAGAACTTTGAAAGTATCCTGAAGTATCCTGAAGTCCAGTCGCAAAGACCATCAAATATTCTGGTGAAACTGGCTCTCATCAGGACTGCCCCAGGAAAGGAAGACCAAGAGTTCCCTCTGCTGCACAGGATAAGTTCATCAGAGTCACCAGCCTCAGAAACCAAGAGTTAACAGCACCCCAGATAAGAGCCCACCTACATGCTTCACACACATCTCAACATCAACTGTTCAGAGAAGACTGCGTGAATCTGGACTTTATGGTCGAATTGCTGCAAAGACGACACTTCTAAGGAAGAACAACATGAGGGTACACCGTGGACAGGTCGCCAGCCTAACACAGAGAGACAGACAACCATTCACACCTATGGGCAAGTTCGAATCACCAGTTAACCTAACCCCACTAACTGCATGTCTTTGGACTGTGTGAGGAAACTAGAGCACCCCCACACAAACACAGGGAAAACATGCAAACTCCACTCAGAGGTGTTTCCTATCAATACTTAAGAACTTCCGATCTGTAGGCAGCAAGGTCAACTGCCAAAGGTGTAAGATACAAGCTAGGACAGCTCGCATCTTACACCCTTGACAGTCTCCAGGGCACATTTACGCAGCCTGTAACTTGGGCTGGCTGCAGCCATCTCCTGCCTCAGTGGATCTTAGTGCTTAGAACCTGTTTTGTGCTGTCCTTTAGATCGGCTTCTTCTAGCTACTGATAAAACTTCATGATGTCAGCAACTCCCTCTATCTACCAACAGAACATCCAGTGGAGGAGTTCGGCACTCTGCGATACTTCCCAGACTTATTCCTTTTCACTGGCTGTCTTCAGCTGTCTGTGGTATTTGCCCCCTTCCTGATTTCTTAGGGGTTTTTTTTTTGCATATTTCTCACACTTAAATGTTTCAGATGAAACAAACTTGAAATATTAGTCAAAGATAACCCAAGTGAAGTTTTTAAATTCATGATCTAACAAGGGGGGGCAGCATGGATTCATCCTGCCTTATTTCAATGGTTCAGGCTGTTTTTTCAAATTGTTTTTGCACAAGTTGGTCGAGCCATTCTTGATTAATAGGTCCTTCTGGTTTTCCTGATTATTCCAAGTTTGCATTCAAGTTAGCTTTTCCTTTGCCAATGTTACTTTTGCCTTGAAGTTTTTTTGAACTGCCTTTCTTTGTTTTGCTAAGCCATCTTAGTAAAGACTTTCCTATCTTTGACCTTTTCTGTACCTTTTTCTTTCCTTCACCTGTTTTTTTTCTCACTACCATCTTTTGTCCTCGTTCTAAAGTGAACTGACATCTGCAAAATAACTGAATAAATTCAAGTTTTAAACCTGCAGAGAGAAAAAAAACAGCAATTTTTTTGTTATCATTTTTCTCTCCACCTTCTACCTGCGGATTTGCCTTCATCCCCTCCGTCAGCAGCTGTGTGTGCGTGTGTGTGCATGTGCGTGTGTGCGTCTGATAGTTTTGGGAATTACGACACAATTTACAAGTTCACCTTGGCTTCTGAAAAACTGAATTATTCTCTGCTTTCCTCTGTGACTCCATTTCATTTCATATCTTTCTCGCTGTTTTCTCTCCTCCTTGCTCTCCGTCTTCTCTCTTCTTCTTCTTCTCTGATTTGTCTCTTCTTTTCCTGCCACCCTTTCTCACTTATTCCCTCTTAATTCTTGATCTTCATTCTTTCTTTCCCTCTCTCATTTCCTTAAATTATCTCCTTCTTTCCCCGCATTCTTTCACTTTCCTTTCTCACATCCTCTGATCTCTTGTTATCTCCTGTCCTCTCTGTCAGATCTCTCTTTGTCTCTGCTCTCTCTCTCTCGTACGTCTGCTTGCAATGATGGATGGGATGATGGATGCTGGGTTGCCACGGTAATTTGATGGATGGCTTAGCAGGCGATACGAGGGGCAGCAGAGCACGCCGACACACATTTCTGTGCTGATTTCAGAAACACTCAGTTGGCTTCAGAATGGCATTGTTGTCCAGACCCTGTTAAGTTGTATTTGTCCATTTGGCTGCAGGGGTGCAGGTTCAGTTCCAGACTGACACAACCTCTGTCACATTCTCAAGTCTAACTACATGATTTCTTGCAGACACTTGAAAAATCTTCACTAGATTTTATACAAAGTGCAATTTAAAAAGAGTGAAATGAAGAAAATGAAATGAGAAAAGAGCAGTGTGTAGCATGAAGGCCTCATCCGCATAACTTTCACAGCAGGCAGCTCTAATGTGAATGTTACACACACTCTCTGAGGCTGGCCAAGGTTATGAATGACCCCAGATATGAATCATAATTAAAGGAGTATTTCCCCAAATTATTTTCCTGTAACAAGGAGAAATGGGCGGAGTAACTCTGTGAGCATGTGTGCATCGCCCTTGACTTCTGGCAGAAAAGATGAATGAACTGTAATTACACTGATGCAGAGATAATCGCTGTAGGAAAAGAAGAAGAAGAAGTGGAGAGAGGAGAGCCAAGGTCGACCAGCAGAGGCGGCGAACAGCTTACAAAAAAATTCACCTGAGGAAACACAAAAACTTCAAGGTTCGCAATAAAGGTGTCCTGACATGGAGGGATCATTTTCACAATAAATGTTCCAAAACTGCACCTTTGATTGACAAAACTGATACATAGAGGGGACTACCAGGGGCTGCCACAGCAGATAGCTCTGCATATTTGATATGGCAGATTTTTATGCTGGACGCCCTCGCTGATGCATCCCCAAAGACAATTGTGCCTCTTCCTGGTCTCAAACTGGGGACTTTGTGTCATGTTAGACAAATGCAGAAACCTGTGGAGCTGCTGCTTCCAGACCTTTATATTTGTAAATGCTGATAACGGGCAGAAAGTCTGTCATCTGTAGCTAATACAAAGACATAAGACATTCTCTGCCATCATGTTGTAACCATGTTGTAACCTAAATGTTTGCATAAATGCTAAGCGATGTTTTGAGTCAGTGATTCCCAGAGCTTGGGCTGTGGCCCCCTGCTGGCCTTTGAAGGTACTGCAGGGGGGCTGCACCTTAAAAAAACTATAAATAGTAACTTAATCAAAACACAGAGTTACAAAGTGCCTCACAGTTTGATCACAAGTTATACATAAGCATAGATGTAATGAACAAACAAACACATAACTAAACTCACATTCAACTATATGATGAATCATTCATTCCACAAACACAATCCCATACCCACCAACAGACTATGGCCTGGAATTGAGGAAATGTTAACCTATAAAAATATGTTTTCAGCAGACATTTGAAGCAAATCAGGCTCAGCTGACGTGATAGACTGAGGAAGGCTGAGTTCCATAACCTCAAAATGAGATTCACCAAAAACAAAGGCCCTTCTTTAAGCTGATCAATTTTTAATACAGACCTATTTCATTTATCTTAATTGCTGTGCATTTAGAATTGGCAGCGTCCTTCATTAGAGGAAGTACAGTCGAGCCGTGGCTATCGTTTTCCAAAAGAAAAGCTGTTGATGGAGAAAAACTATTACCAGAACTACAAAATAAATCTAGGAAAACAAGAAAAGGACTTGCTCAATAAATAAGCAGTGATGGTACTGAAAGTGTGAGTTCAGAGATGTAATTAAAAGTTTTCAAAGTGGGCCAGAGCATTCATAAAGATAAACTGGTTTGTTTCCATGTTCCTCCTGCTAGCATGCTAACATTGTTAACACATCGTCAGCATCCTTAGGTTAAGTTTATTCATGCATCTGTTTAATTCCAGTTCTCATTTCCTGTTTTATTTTGGCTGTCTTGTATTTAGTTTTACTTCCCCTTGTCTCGTTACCTTAATTCTTTGCACCTGTGTGTTTTCCCCAGCTGTGCCTACTTCCCCTAAGCAGCCCCACAGTCTTCTTTTTGTCCTTGTTTTAAAGTCTGTTGATTTACTCTGTTTTCCCGGTCAGTTAGGTTTGTATTTTGGACTGCTTTCTTTCAGCCATTAAAGGGTGCACTTTATGGTTAAACCTGCCTGTAGAGTCTATTGTTTGGTCCCTTTACCTGCTGAAACATAAGTTTAGGTAGTTCTTTCAACTGTTTGGAGTAATATTTCATTTTTATTCTGAGCTTGTTTGAAACAAAGCAAGTTTTTCCAATGCTCCATGCAAATATGCAGCAGAAAAAAACTGGCTCTTTTTTGACTGCACAATGACTGTCCGTCAGTACAGCTTGTTATTAGTATCCCTCCTCATCTCAGCCCAGTATTCACTGTGATGGTGCTGCCTCGAGGGACTAAAACGGGGTATTTAAGAACTAATCACAAGAACTAATCTCATCAACTTAACACTAAATGGTCCTTCAGCATTTTATATCTGCTCTTCCACAAAGGTTAATTCATTGAACTTGATACTGTTTGACATAATGACAGCGTGCACAGAGGCAGCCTGCCAGAGAAACAGCATGCAGCCAAAACTGAAATCCTGGTCTCTAAAATGATGAGTCCATTTGTTCTTTATGGGGATTTTTTTCCCCGTTCTCTGAGAGTCTAAATTTATGTGTCGTTTGGGTTCATAGAAATTTGCTGCCTTTTAATGTTTTTTCACACAAGAATCAAACATGAGAGAAAAAACCATCTGCGCTGAGAGATCTGATGTCTCCTCTTTCTCCTTTGGTTGAGCTAACATATTTAATGTAATAATATATCATTACTGGCATGCTTTGGTGTTCTGGATGGTAAAAAAAAAGTCGTTAACTTCTTTGCATCCATCGCTGATTTTCCTTCATTTCTCCCTGGCTGCTGAGAGATGCAAACTTTGTAATTAGACGTATGTTACAGCATTTTTATCTGTAAGATTCTTTTGTTCTTCTCTGGTAGAAATCCACTGATTGAGTGGCCTAAAATCATGAAAACAAGCTCCATATATCAGTTTTGCTCTTATAGAAAAAAAAGGTGCAGATGTTGATGCTTTGCACTTGTCTTGGAGAAGTTTAACCTGTTAAGGTAAAAAAAACTCCTTACCAAACTTTTTAAGAGGTTTTTATCAGATTTGACTGATGATTCCATACAGGAACTTTTCATTCCCCTGCAGCCATTGGAATGAAAGATTTGGCTCTCCCAATTCATTCAGATTAGGGCTTCAAAATGAAAGTGTCACCGAACTTTGACAATTCTTTGAGTTTCATGTCAGAAATGTAGAACCTGAATTTGGTCTCTGAGTTTTGTTCCTGCATCTAGAGACTGGTCGGCAACACTCTGGTAATCCTAAATCTTTGCAACCTCCAACAACTGCTTTTTATGTTTTCATTCACTGGGTCACTTAATGTCTGGGAATGTCATATTTTTCCCTAGTGACTGGGATTTTTAGAAGGTCGCTGACTGCTCTCTAGTCCTGTGTGACCGGGGCTTACTTCTTGGGTTTTGGAGTCCATTCGATGAGTTTAGTTCCTTAGTTTAGCTCCTGGGTGTCTTTCCTAGGTTGACTTTTTTCAGTTTAGTTCCTCTCTGTAGTTCCTGATCCTGATCTCTGTAGTTCTTGATTTTATTCCCAATTGGATTTTCAGGTTTTAGTTCTGGGTGTGGTTCTCAGGTCTGCTGCAGGGATTAGAGGAAGGATTTTGAGAGTCCAGTTCATGATTTATACTTCTTGCATATGCAAGAGTACTGAACTGATCTGTAATTGCACCACTAAAACACTAGTTGGCAGTGGAGTTGAACATGGCAGTACCGAACAGGCCAATTCCAGTTGTTGCAGGTTGTGTTGATGCTGCGTGCAGGTACATTTCTTGGGAGCTGACTGTCAGGTTACAGTGTGGGGTTTCAGAAGGGTTTGTGTTCATGACATATTTAATTACTGTGGCTACTGCACAAGTAAAACTCTGTTTCCTGCCTCTGGCAACACGTGTTTATTTCCATTAAAGTAATCGCAGCTCCATAGATTCTGCATTCAGATACCACTGTCATTTCCAACATCAGCGTTTACCACAAAAGCTATTTTATTTGTTTCTTAAGCAGCTTTGTAACTATGCAGAACTCATATTTGCATTAATATGGCTGCAAAGCAGGCCCAGCACTTGTGAGGAGTGTGGCTACTAAACCTGCATCAACCCACTCCCACTTAACATGAGTTGGCTTCAGTGGCACTTAATGTGGCGGGCACTCCATGTGAGAGTCAGAGTGGGTAGGCGAAGGGTGGAGGGAGGAGGGCGAGCCTGCACACATGCTGGGAGCTCTGTGAGATGTATGAAGCAAAAACTGGAGCTGAGGCTGATGGAAATATTAATCATTTTGTCGGTCATATGGAAATGAAATAAAAGCTGAATTTGAACTTTAGTTAATAACAGTGTGTCGAGCATTTCTGTGCAGCCTCATTACTTACAGCAAGGAGTTGAGAAAGAGATTTTTATATGTATACAGTCAGCACGCAGACACAGAATCAGAGCAGCATCTGCCAGGATGTGATGTATAATAACACTAATAGTTATGCATTAGCTTCATTTGTAAGTTTGCGAGTCGATGACAGCCGGTCTGTTTCCCTTTTCCTGCAAGGTTTTAGAAGCTATTTAATTTAAATTACTGTGCAGCATCACTCAAATGGCAGCGTCAGTCTTCTTCTCTCTCTGTGCGGTGGTATAATAGATCCTCTGTCACGGCTGCCCGCAGGTCAGCTCCCTCCAACCTCTCATTCTTCTTCTCTTCCTCCCTGCAGGAGGTGTATTGTTGGGTTCAGTCAGCAGAAACTGCAGCTTCCCTTTGATCCGGCTCTGAGTTGCACAGATTGAGCGATTTTTTTTTTCTGTATTTTATCACAATCTCAGCCTGATTCTGTCCCACTGAGGGCGGTGATGAACACACTGCAGCGGCCACACAGTGATGCAACACCCTCCGCTCGACGGCTGATGAGCCGCACACAGCTGACACAGCAGGAAGCCGACCAATCAGTCTGACCTTGGCAGCAACCATCCTGCTGACTGATTGTGATTCTTATGAAAAAGTCAAGATGTCAAAGTATCCTGGAACCAGTTACTGTTTCTGCTACACCTACTCTGCTACCTACAGCCATTTTCACACCTAAAGTTCATTAACTCTGGTCTGAATCAGATGATAACTTGTTAAACTTGGAGCTTTTCTGTGGTTTGGTTTCTTTTCACACAGAGGAAATTCCAAGTTTTTGTCTGATGTGGGAGCAACAAATGTAAATACAGGAAGAAGGTGCTGTGTCCTGGACTACTGGATAATGTGGAAGATTTACTCCTAATATTCATATTGATCTGTGTAATATTTTACAGTATGTGTGCTCTGCATGCATCCCAGAAAGCAAAGCCTACATGGCAACAGGAAGTCATTTAGCTCAAACCTGCAGCATTGACCTGGTAGTTGGATTGGATCGAGGTCAGAACACCCCCCACTCCGAAGCACCTCGGTGCAGTTGTTTTGGTCTGCACCCAAATGCAGTTACCTTGTTCACGTCTGCACAAACAAAACCGCACAAAAGCTGTGAAAACACCCTGAATGTTAAAATGAGCCTTTTTGGCCAAATAATCTGAGGAACTAAAGAAAAGGGCTAAATTTCTTCATTTACTCCACATCAGCAGCTCCCTGTTAAGTCCAGAATCAAATTTAAAGTCCTTCTCCTCATATACAAGGTCTGGAATAATCAGATCCCATCTTATCTTAAAGACCTCATAGTACCGTACTGTCCCAAAGAGCACTTCACTCTCAGCCTTCAGGCTTCAGGGTATCTAAAAACAGAATGGGAAGCAGAGCCTTCAGCTTTCAGGCGCCTCTTCTGTGGAACCAGCTCCCAGATTGGATTCAGGAGACAGACACCCTCTCTATTTTTAAGATTAGGCTTAAAACTTTCCTTTACTTTCCTGATAAATCTTCTACTTAGGACTAGATCAGGTGGCCATAAGTTTTGCTGCTGCAAGCTATGTCAGGATTTAAATACAGAGCTAACCAAAGGAAGAAACAGAACTTTAATCACTGAGAATTAAACCATGGATCGAAACAAATAAATGAAACCCAGGAACTAAACTAAAGAACCAAACTCAGAAATTTAACCCTGAAATCAAACCAGGCAAAATAAACTCAAGAATGTCTGCATGTCTCACTTTTAAACAAATACATTCTTCATCAGTGTTACACACTGTTTAAACCCACTGTATCCACCATCAGATATGAATGAAGCTCTCTGCTGCCCCTGTGGGAGTTGACTCGATTTGTTGCACTGTGACTTCACTGGAGCGCTTTTCTTTAATGTGTTTGTGGGCTCAGATGGTTGTAGTGCTGCTCGGGGATTTCACACAGTTTTAATGTGTTCCTGGGCCCTCGTGGTTGTAATATTGCTGTGGGGATTTGAAGCGGGCCTGTGATATTTTAAAGGATTACTGAGGGTTTTTTTTCACTCTGTGAGCAAACGGACTCAGACAGGCAGCTTAAACTGATACTCGTTTAGCAGACTTCAGAGAATTCAATTGGTTTTATTTAGATCTGTGCAGGCAGATGGCTGATTAATAATTATCTAAACCAATCAATCGCTCATATCAATAAATGTGCATCAGAGGCAGGAACAAAGTGGTTTCCATGTTAAATGGAATTCAAGGCTGCGTGGTTTCGAAGTGGCCTTCTAGATTACATGTTTCATATCCAGTGGTAGAAAAAGGATTCAGAAAAAGTAAAAATCCCTCCATAATTCAACACAATTAATAAATAAAATTACAGTAAATTTGTGTTCAGAGGTGAAACTACTTGAAATAAGGTTGGTTGGTTGTGTCATGGTTGGAGGCGTGACGCTGTGATCTTGTTGCCTTGGTTGCTTCAAAGACAGGAACCAGGTCTGCAACCACTTGCATTCAGCTACCATCTTAAACATGATTTTGGTGCACCAAGACAGCAATAATACAGGATCAATCTGCTATCAGTCTGTCGGTCAAGCCGGCAGTTACATGCAGTCTGTGATTAACTGTGATAAAACTTGTGAAAATCATAATTCTGTTGCCATCTACAAACACAGAAATTCACATTAACTTAAATTCAGAGAGCAGCCAGAACCTCACAGATCTGAAACAGAAATTCCTCCACAAATAATGACGTAGTTGCTGCAGGACGGTGATTTAACACGGGCGCTCTTATGCCTGCGTTCAGAAATTAGATGGCATTTATTTGCAAACCTTCACCAATCTGTCTGAGAGTGACTGCAGTCAGTCCCAGTCAGACCGTGATTGTTTGGAGGTTGCCTCCCACCAGGTGACCTGTGCAATTGCTTTGCAATCAAAAGAGGTCATGCAGAGGTTGAGGCTGTTGCATGCTCAATCTATGGGAGACCAGCTGGTTGCCACAAATACTTACAATCAGTCACTGAATGCCATCCTATTTTTAGGAGAATTTGGGACATCGGAGGGTGGCAGCATCAAGCTTTTTCAAGCAATTTCTTTATGATACACTTTAGGCACTTGATGCCAACACACATAACAGCTATTAACTACAAAATGTTGATAAGAATGACATTCTTTCCTGTTCAGTTTTTCTTATGGTCATTGCAATATGCAGATACCTTCTATAGTACCAACACACTGTGGTACTCTCTGTGCTCTGGTACAGTAGCAATACATTTATAATGGTGTTGCAAAGATTGTGCAATGCTGACAGCAAACAGTGACCCAAGCTGCAGCACTCTAGAGTGCTGTCTTAGTATCCAGTTACAAATGGTATGTGCAGCCTGTTCTCCACTGGGAGAAACTGGAGTTTGTGGTTAGTCTGTGGGATCTGCGTGAAACGAGTGACGGATGTAATTTTATGTCTCCTGAGCAAACCTGAGACACAAACAACAAAAGTAAACCTTCATGCTTTTTCTCTGTTTGTCGTTTTTTTTGTCTGTGTTTTTGTATCATCCACACTCTTAGACGTGGAGTGCACAGCCGTTATTGAAACGTATGTTTGCTCTGAGTTAATTGGAAGGTCGATTCTGAACAGGACCAGTGCAGGAACGAGAAGAAAACCAGTCTGTAGGTCAAACACTCTATTTATGCATTTGCTTTAGTGCACCAACCTTTTTTCTTCCCACCAGCCTCATTACGTTTTAGATTTGAGGTCTCTGCCTTTCCCTCTGCTGTTGTTTGGTCCTTACCTGAACATTCCTTCAGTATAGTATGAACCATCTGCCTTGTGCTTTTTTTTTTTGCTGAGATTGTCATACAGTGTTTCACAATCTCAAGAGAATATCATATATTCTGTCATATAGTCATCATTCCTTACTAAAAATCAAACTTGCTGTCTGCTGTGGAGACTCTTGAAATGTAAAAAAAAAAATCTAAATTAAATGTGTGGTGTAATTTGAATGTATGCAGAAAATAGAAACTGTTTTAGATGTGCATGAAAACATAAAGCATCTGTACAGTACGCTGCATGATGCTGTTTGATGAAGGGCGGATTTTCAGCTCTTCAGGTGGTTTTTTTTCTCTCTCTCTCTTTAGAGACAGTAGCAGAAGCGTGATATGAAAATCTCAACCTGGAGGTTCAAACATCACTTATTGATGATAGTCCAATCAACACACAGGCTGCAGAGCACATGTCAGCCCCCCTACTGCTGGGCTTCATACCTGAGGTGAAGCTGTGAAGAAGCCCTGACAGAAATGAGATCTCCTCCGAACAATGAGCATGCGCTCTGCTGCATGTTAACACGGACACAGTAAAACCATCTGAATAATATTGCCAAATCACCTCTGGCTTACAGATTCAAGGCCACTGAAGGTATCCTGAAAGGACCAAGACATTAGCAGGAGTCCTCAAAGGTGGACTAGACTTAGTCTTCCAGCACTCAAGTGGTAGCTGAAGAAATTACAGGCCAAATGAACAACTTCTGACCGTGTTTGCCGTACCAAAAGAGGTCACTGCTATCGGGTAATTGAGGTTTTTCACATAACGTCCTTAACACATTGCTCAAGAGTTGTCCACTGCATTGGATGTGATACAACCGCAGGCTGCTAGGGAAAAATGTGCATTCCCCAATCAGTTGGCAGTGGTTCCTGGAGGTTTCTGGGTGTCGTTGGATGGTGGTGCTGCACCAGAAACCTCCTAGTGATTGCTTTGGTTGCTAGCAGATTGCCACAGGTGCATCTAGCTTTTTATGTTTGTCTGCAAATACTCGCTAGCTACCAGCCGAGTGGCCATAAAACTGAAAAAGTGTAGTGCAAACCAGAAATGGAGGTTTTGCCTTCGAAGTTATAATTGTGCCTCATTGTGGCAGCCAAAATGATTCAAATGGTGCAGCCTTTACTTTTCACAGCTTCCTTACAGCTAAGAGAGCAGCTGGAGACAAGTCCGTCACTTCCATTCAAATTAGGACTGCAGCAGGTTGTAAGAAACTTTTGCCAACATGTTGGGGAATACATGTTTTTCCCTAGTAACAGGTGGTTCCCTAGTGCTGGCCTCTGACCTGTGCGTAAGCCTGTGTGACTGGGGCTTTAGCAATCATATTCCCTGAGACTGCCATCAACCTCTAGCAGCCACTCAGTTGGGGAATACTCATTTTTCTCTCATGACCGGCGGTGCCAGATTGTTGCAGACCAATCTCTAGGCCTGTGCAACTGAGGCCTTATTCACTTGATCCTGCACTGTCACATGATTGTCTTGTAACCAAAATGGCAGCCACATTAATGTGGTTAGTGGTCACATGTCTGCAAAACCTCAATACGGCTGCCATGAAGTGTTTAGGTAGGTGCTACAAGTCAAAGTAACACCCAGGACACAAAAGAATCCCAACTCAAATTCCTAACTCACATCCTTCCCATAGTGTATCTTGATGTTAGGTAAATGAAGCACTCAACTAGCCAGATGATGGAAAAGTAAATGTAATCCTTCAGACTAGACCACCTTCTTTAATTTTTCTTTAATTGCTCCATGGCATGTCCAGGTGTGTTCAGTCACTCTGCAAAGGAATGCTGTGTGTTCAGATACCTTTCTATCATAACCACTTTGTAATACAGTAACTCTTTAGACCACATGGGCTACCCTACATTCCCCATACTCATCAGTGAGCCTTGGGTACTCTTAACCCTGCCACCAGTTGGCCAGTTGCCCTTCCTTGGACCATATACATACCAAGAATTCTCCACAATCCTGCTCTGACCCAAATGTGAAGTCATCTCAATTTGGCCAGAGTTACTCAGATCTTTAGGTTTGCACTTTTTTTTTCTTCTTCTTCCAATGCATCAGCTTAAAAAAGTGACTGTTCACTTCCTTGTTGATGTTTCCGAACCCCCTGATAGGTGCCATAGTAATGAGACAATCAATGTTATTGGCTTCACCTGTCAGTGGTTGTAAAGCTGTGGCTGATGGCTGTGTGCTGGTCACAAGGGCTCAGTAGCTATAGAAACACAGAAATCAAAGTGCTGTCATCAGCATCACAATGAGCATATCTTTATTTATTTATTACAGCAGTGGTTAAAATACAGCTGCTGATGATCTGGATGGTTCTTCATTATAGTCTAGTGTGTTTATCAACCTCAGTGTCCTACATCTAGTAGCACTGACTGTATTACTTTGGGTCATTTCAGGAGGCAACACAAACCAAAGGATTCATGCACTGACCAGTCAAGTGTCTCCTGTGATTTCCTGAATACATCTGCTGTTCAGCTTCCGAACCTCACAGTGGAAAATGAAGCCTGTGCTGTCACAGTAACTTTCCCAGTGTAAGAACTCTTGGACTTCTTTCATCTGGTCAGTATTGTCAAAATTAGGATCCGGCCTCAGAGTGCTGCTGAACTGGTTGATGTATTTGTAACTTCTAGGCTGGACTTCTGTAATTTTATTTTATGGTGCTGTTCTAAAAGCTCCCTAAAAGCCTGCAGTTGATCCAAACTGTCACAGCAGGAGTACGAATGGAGGATAGAAAGAAAGATCACATTGTTTTCCCATAGTACTTTGTCCTCGTTGGCTCCCCGTTAAATCCAGAATTGAATCTCCTCATATTCAAAGTCCTGAATAATTAGGTCCCCATCATATGGTGAACACCTTGTAGTGCCATATTACAAACCTTGACCCTTCCCTTTGTTATGCTGCTATAGACCTAGGCTGCTGTGGGACTTCCCATGATGCAGTGAGCATTTCTTCTCTGCTCCCCATGTGTTTATATGTCACTAGTGCATATCATTAATTTTGTCTTCTCTCTACTTAAGTTTGTGCTTTCTCTGGTTTTTGTTATTGTCTCTCTTTTCTATTTCCTGACTCTGATTCTTCCTTTTTAAAGGGAGTTCTTTCTCCCCACAGACCTGAATGATCATTGGCTTTCTCTCTCTAATAATCTTGGCTCTTTATAATATAAAGCACCTGGAGATAACTGTTCTTACGAACTAGTGCCATATAAAGAAATTTAGATTGAATGTATATTACTACCTTTTGTTTGATGCTTTTGTTCAGTTTGTTGTTTTCTGAGTTGTCTCAGCCTTATTTTACTGCATCTCAGCTGCAGTCTGAGAAATGATAGAGCAAAAGAAAGGGAAAGACTTAAATGTGAATGTATTAGAAAATCAGGGCAGTTGCACCTGAGGTTTTAAATTTTAGTCTAATTTCACGTCATTATTCTGTTTTTTATTTATTTATTTATTTTTATCCAGCTGCTTAAGACACAGTTTCTGCTCATTTTCTCTTTGTTGTTTTCCTCAGGTTAGTTTCCCTGCTGACTGCAGACATTATTATTTCACCAAATGCATTATGAAAATCAATTTGTACCACTAGAGATATACGTCTATCTCACAAACCTTCAGCACACACTTGTTAAAACAGTGAAGAGCCAGTCGTGTTTATGTAACTGTCATGAATCACTTATGTGGATTGTGTGGGTGGCCGTTGTGTTAACTGGACTTCTGGATGATTGGCAGCTCGGCGGCACAGGCTTGAACAGTCAAGAGCCTCAGTGTGTGTTTGTGTGTGTGTGTGTGTGTGTGTGTGTGTGTGTGTGTGTGTGTGTGTGTGTGTGTGTGTGTGTGTGTGTGTGTGTGTGTGTTGGCTTTCACAGCTTTTTGACAGAGTGCTGAATCTATACCTGGATGATTAATACACCTGGAGAGAGAGAGACACACACACACACATGCACACAGAAAAAAAACCTAGGTGGGCATGTGTGTCAGGTATTGCGAAAAAAGACTGGTGTGTGTGTGCACATGTGTCAGTGTGTGTAGTTGCTGTTGAACTCTCTCGTGTTGAACTTGATGTGAATTGACACACGAAAATACCCACAATCCCCTAGGACAGGTCTGAGCTCTGCACTGAGCCGATTACCCACTGCTGACACACACACACACACACATGCATGCACACACACAGAGACACACACAGACACATTTTACCACCTCCCTTCCAAAGAAAAGAAGTGAAGAAATAAGAATGTTTTCTTGTTGGTCTCTGGTGAAAACAGCAAACTGGCAGTGCCGTCAGTGGAGGCCATGCCTGCAGGAGTGTGCACACTTAAAAATACTTTGAGTGTGCAATTATGCAATGCAATGCATAAACTAAACATTATAGAAGTCACAGTTAACTGATATGTTTTCATGCAAGTCTCTAAGCAAGTGGTAACCTCCAGGGCTGAAACAGGGAGCAAATGCTGAAGTGCCAGACTCTGCAGTTCTTCTAATGGCCACCTGAGGGTTGGCTGTAATCTCACATGTTCGGCTGCCTTAAATAACAGGTGGATGTTGTTTCACCTCGTTCAGGATTCTGTTACCAAATCGCGCCCTCGTCCACACAGGAAGCAACCGGAGACCACTGAACACCAGTGTAGTCCTGAATGTCCACTGGTGACAAACCATCAGCATTAACTGATGCACAGCAACCGAACTGCGCGGTCTTGAGTTGCCTGTTTGGTTTGATTGGTGAGTGCAGGGTTGGTGTGTTAAACATGGGTCCCTTCCATGGAGCGTCTGAGTCTGGATGGCTTTGAAAAGAAAATTGCACACCAGGAGCCAAACACCGAGTATTATGCTGCAAATTGTGAAGCCTGAATAACATCAACAGAGAGGTTTTCCGAGTTGAGTTTAATCCAGCCCAGACGTTTGAATGATTGTCAGTGAAACACCATCCACATATATAACCATTCGCTCGGCTGGTCGTGAGCAGTCTAAGTAACCCTGTAATGTATTAACCTCCTCCTCAGTGGTATCCGTCGCTCCCATACAGTAGGTAGTCACTTAAGTCACTTGTCTCCAAAATTAAACTGCCCACTTCTCCCCATGTGGACGCCCATTTAGAAGCCTCTGAAACTGGCAAAGATGTTTCCCGTGGCCTGCAGCACCTCACCAAAGTATGACTGTGAAGCTTTTCTGAGGAATGACAGCAGACCGACAGAATCTGGAAAAATGTAGACGTTAATGGATGCTTTCAAAAATATTCTGAATGTGCTGTTGCACTAAAAGAAGCTAATAATTCTTTAAGTGATCATGCAATTATTTTTCTGCTTTTTTCTGTCCACGTGAGAATAAATTTCACTGTGTGTGGCCAATAAACTAAAATAACTTTGATGCCCTGGTTTTTCTCTGGAGCTTGAAAAAGGCGACTGGACTTCTTTTTGTTTCTTGAAGACGTTTCACCTCTCATCCGAAAGGCTTCTTCAGTTCTCAACCAAATGGTGGAGAGACCCAGGTATTTAAACCCCTGTGGGCGTAGTCCCCTGGAGGTGGTTATGACCCTCTATTGATCATGTGCTTGAACACATGTGCCCAGGTGTGAAGGGGGCGTGGGTCATATTTAATCAGTGGTTTCAGTTGAAACCAATTTAGGACTCCGCTCCATTGTTTCCTGTGGCCTATTGAGGTCACTGGAACAAAGGTGTGAATGGGGGTTGAGACGTCTGGGAAGGGAGCTCAGGACAGCACTGTAAGCGGGGGAAAGTTGGTGACGTAATCCACCTCCTCTGTTCAATGATGGTTGTTCACAGTGGACATAGATGGCTTCTTTCACTCCTCTTTCAAACCATCTGTTTTCCCTGTCCAAAATGTGAACATTGGCATCCTCAAAAGAGTGCCCTTTTTCCTTCAGATGCAGATGTACTGCTGAATCTTGTCCTGTCGAGGTGGCTCTTCTATGTTGTGCCATTCGTTTGTGTAGAGGCTGTTTGGTTTCACCAATGTAGAGGTCCGAGCACTCTTCACTGCACTGAACAGCATACACTACATCGCTGATCTTGTGTTTGGCGGGTTTGTCCTTGGGATGAACCAGTTTTTGTCTTAGGGTGTGACTTGGTTTGAAGTATACTGAGATGTCATGCTTGGAGAAAATTCTTCTGAGTTTCTCTGACAAGCCCGACACATATGGGATGACAATGTTGTTCCTCTTGTCCTTCCTATTCTCTGTAGTTTGTGTTTGGCCTTCATTCCTGTGCATCTTAGCTGATTTGATGAAGGCCCAGTTGGGGTAACCGCATGTTTTGAGGGCTTTCTTAATGTGTGTGTGTTCCTTATGCTTCCCTTCTGCCTTAGAGGGAACACTTTCCGCACGGTGTTGTAGGGTCCTGATCACCCCAAGTTTGTGTTCCAGAGGGTGGTGGGAGTCAAAGAGGAGATACTGGTCAATACTGGATACTCAATAGGCCACAGGAAACAATGGAGCGGAGTCCTAAATTGGTTTCAACTGAAACCACTGATTAAATATGACCCACGCCCCCTTCACACCTGGGCACATGTGTTCAAGCACATGATCAATAGAGGGTCATAACCACCTCCAGGGGACTACGCCCACAGGGGTTTAAATACCTGGGTCTCTCCACCATTTGGTTGAGAACTGAAGAAGCCTTTCGGATGAGAGGTGAAACGTCTTCAAGAAACAAAAAGAAGTCCAGTCGCCTTTTTCAAGCTCCAGAGACTACTATGACCTGGATGACTGAGAATCTACACAGACATGCCCTGGTTTTCAACAAAAATTTACATTCCATTTAATAGCTCCTGAAATTAGACGTGAACCTTACTAATCAAGCTAGTTAGCCGCTAGCTGATGACTGCTCAGATCTATCATCTTACCCATATATGGTCACAGTGGCTATCACAACTGTACTCAGGGATCAAAACATTTGAATGCAGTTATGGGACAAATATCATTGCTTACTGTGTGGTTAATTAACAGATCAGACAAGACGTTTGTTCAGATTTGCTGCTTTTATTTCTTTTTAAGTTGCTAAAGATGGAAAAGTCTGAGAAAAAATATCTAGCAAATTATGGCAGGGTTTAAAACGAGTTCACATATCAGTGGGTGACTTCAGAGTGGCTGCTTCCATCTGTTACAGAGAGTCTGTGGTTAGTACGACACTTTTAAAAACACAGAAAAATATTATGAGTCTCTCACAATCAGTTTGAGATAGATCAGCAGCACTGACCGTGGTAACTGCTTTATCCTAAAGCTCAGATTTCCATATCTATAAGCAGCATTCAGATGATCGATTCATCATTAAACGTATTCAACCTTCAGCCATTGTTCACCTGTTGGAAACGTGGCTGTTCCTGCAGTTTCCAGCAGAACATGCCTTCCTAAGTATCATTGTGATAGTAGAAAACATCAGAATTAAGTGAAAGTGTCAGAAGTCAGATTGTTATTCTGAGCAAAGAGGACCTTTCTCAGCATGACTAGACAGCAGGGTCCTGGGGGGCAGGGCACGGCAGTCTAAAACACTTTGTGAAAACTGGATTAGTTGCATCCAAAGCACGATCAGGCAGGCCAAAAGTGAGCACACCACCAGAAGATCAATACATCGAGCTTTTCTCACAGAGAGAGAGAGAGGCAACATTATCACAGATAAAGAATTTGATAAATAAAAGAGGGAATCAACAAAGGTTCTGTCAAACAACGGCTGACTAGCAGTAGCTTCAGAGCATGAGAAGAGTCTTTAAACTACTTCTCAGGAAATGAGAAGAAACACTGACCGGCTGAGACATGCCAGCGTTTCAGACTTTATCATGAACAAAGGTCCTACTTATCAATGAGTGCAAAGACACAAACAGGAGAACAAATGATAAAATCTACAGCCAAACATGGTGGGAATATTTAAGACTTGGTTTGCCTTCACTCTGATTACACATTTCTACCTAATCAACTCCACCCTAATCAACGATATGCAGCACTCCATTATTCAGTGACATGCACCACCCACTGGAGAAAGATTCAAACTGCACCAGGATAATGTCCTCAAACATACCTCAGAGCTTTGTAGACCAAAGAGCACAGACTTTTATGGGCTTTCTGCCTCAATCAAACCAAACAATCAAAGATTCAACTCAGGACAAAACATGTAATAGAAGTAAAAATGTAACTTATTTGATTCTGTTCTGTTCTTTTTTTTTTCTTGACAGGACAAGTTCAAAAATCATACCTGCACCACAAATGTGTTCATAATTCCTCTGAGAGCATACAATCATTAAACAGCTCTCAGACACTTGGGGATCGTGGCCTTAGAGACCAACTGATGTATTGGCCAATATCTGCATCAGCATTTATGAGAGCTGAAATTTAAAAAGTATAAATAAATAACTACACATAACAGGAGTGAAGGGAAGCTATTTATGCCTCATGTGCCTGAAAGGAAAAAATATATATTGGCTGATATATCAGATATTTTAATCACCAAATATCGGCACTACTATCGGTCTTAAAAATCCTTAAAAATCAGTCAGGATCTATGTGGTATTCTGCCTGTAAGTTAATGTGTAAGAGCTGCTGGTTTATGTTAGTTAGGCCCAAAGTGTCCTTTGGTGGTAACACATGAAACACTGAGTTAGAGCATTGTTTAGACCAGGGATCCTCAAATCCAGGCCTCGAGGGCCGGTGTCCTGCAGGTTTTAGATGTGTCCCTGATCCAACACACCTCCTCAGTATGCAGTCAGGTTCTTCAGAGTCCTGCTAATGACTTCTATATTTGACTCAGGTGTGTTGAAGCAGAGACACATCTAAAACCTCAGGACACCGGACCTCGAGGCCTGGAGTACTCATTCCCAACACATCCTTTATCCATACAGAGGGTTTCAGGTGTGACCGACTAAAAATTTTTTATTTTTCTAAATCCAGAGACTGATTACCCTACAGGTGTAAGGCCTGTCACCAATGATGACTTTGACCTCACAGAATTAACCCAAGCTGTGATTTTCCTAAACTTAACCAAGTATTTTCTAGGCCCCAAACAAAGTTGGTTTTAGTGCCTAACCAGAACCAGCAGGTGAAAGCAAAAGTTAAATGCATGTAAAAAAAAAAAAATAGTAAATGAAGGGATAAAAAAGCAAAACCAAGTTCAAGACACATTTTCTTGCCTACATCAGGTGAAAATGAAAGTAAACAGCAATGAAAACAGAACTTCGGTATGATTTCTGTTGCTCGATCAAACTGAAAGACATACATGTCCATGAACTGCCTGCAGACTGTGTAAAAAGCATTGTCTGCATGTACACAAGAAATAAAGGAAAACCATGTGCATTCACACAATCATACTGTTTGATTATTTGATGATTATTGGCTCACTCTGGGCTGACGTCCAAACAAACCCTGTTAAATCAGATAATTCAGTAAATCATCTTGTCAGTTCGAGTGGAGTTGAGAAGTGGCAAACTCACAGTTTTTGCTCTCCTTACGTTTCTCCAGCAAATAATAATAAAAAAAAAACCTACAGCAGAGTTTCAGGGTATTTATCTCCAGCTGAATCTGTCTGTCGTCTCCTCCTCCTCCTCATTCTGTTTTACAGAGACTGATGGATGGATGATGGATTACTGATAGAGGGATGAACGGATCAATAGGAGGAGGAGAGAGGCTGAAATTAGGCCACCCATCTGTTCAGACCCATCCATTTATCTGCTGGAAGTCCAATTTTTTTTACCTGGACGGTGAGGGAGGAGCGACCGAGGAGGTAATCAGAGAAATGGCAGAGCAGTAAATGTGCTGCTGGGTCACAGCGACGAAGAGGAGGTAAAGAAAAACAAAAGAGGGAAGGAGGAGTTAATTGCAACCTTAAAATTTAAGAGTAAAACTAATATCTCATCTTTTGTATTTGATCAACAACACAGACGTTTCTTGAAATCTAGAAGAAACTGTGTAAATATGTAAATATGTACCTTTTATTGATTGGAAATGTGTGCACTTTTATGGTCCACTTCCCATAACTCGTCTCAGGAGGTACCTTTGTGCAGATCACACCTGTCGGGTCAGAAACTGACCGTACTGTGCACCCGACTCAGAGAGTGTAGTTAGGTAAAGGAAGGAGATAAGGAAGACTATTAGGACATGATGAGGTGGTTAAATTAAAAAGAAAACAACAGATGTTTCAAAAAAAATGCAGCATGACTGCAACAAAAGGATTAATCACAGAGTTAAAAATGACAAAGGAAGGAAGGAGGCAGCAAAACCTGCAGAGAGGGCTGTGAGTGTTTATGTTGATGGACAGATGTGCAGCACCCCCCGGTGGCTGCTGGGAGAGCTGCATGTAGGTTCTTAGGACTTGGGCATCTGACTATGATGCCTCCTGGGTGAGGTGTTCCAGGCATGTCCTACAGGGAGGAGGCCCCGGGGCAGACCCAGGACACGCTGGAGAGATTATATTTCTCGACTGGTCTGGAAAGGCCTTAGGGTCCCTCCAGATGAGCTGGAGGAGGTGGCTGGGGAGAGGGAGGTCTGGGCTTCTCTGCCTAAAATGGATGGATGGATGGATGGAAATTTCTACTGAAACTATGGCAGAAAATAAGCTCAGCCTTGAAAACAAACTGTTCTTCAGAGATGTATCGAAAGAAGGAATTAATACGGTCTTCACATTCATGTCCGTCTGAAACAGACGGGTACCTTCATTGCTCCTCCTACTGACGCTTCACACACATTCACACTTCACAGCCATTTTAGAGGAACATTAGATGTTAGCTGTTAGTTGCCTTGTGATCAGGTTCAACCAGCAAAAAAGCTTCAAGCTTAGTACAAATTCCAGCTGTGCCAACAAATCAATAAAGTTTTATAGGTGAAAGTACCTGATGCAGATACATCAGCACAATGCTGTGTGTCTGCTCTTTAATATTTAGTTAGTCGAGGCCAGTTTTCATTTTTTGGACTTATATTTGTCAGTCGTCTAAAAGCCAAAATCTGTTCAGTCCAGGATGTATGGGTAGTTACCACAGCAGTGAAATCTTGATTAAACATTATGGCCTGAATGGCCCTCCCCACTAGAGGAGGTCTTCAGTTGAGCAGAGCATCAAAGGTAATAAATCAATAAATCAAAGTTCTTGTGTCAGGTTGGGCAATCTTGGTTTTCTCTCTGGTACAAACCTTAAGACTACTTTTATGTATTTAACTAAAAACAAACAGTCAAACCATCTTCATCTGAGTTCTAAGATGATCAAAGCAGAAAATGGACAGAAAATAAACTTTTTATTTTATTTTTATTTGTTTCTCTGAGGAATGTTCCTACCTTGTTGAATCAATGTTACCAAGACTTAAAAAACTTCTGTAGGTAAACTGTGATCCAAACTGGTCCAAGCAAGGTGTTTCTAATAAAGTGGCTGATGACTGTAAATAATAAAACCCACTTCCAATAAGTTGGGATGCAGTGTAAAATACAGATAAAACCTGAATGTGATGATTTACAAATCTCATAAACCCAAATTTTATTCACGATACAAAATTAAAAAATAAAATGTTTAAAAATGTAAAATTTTAGAAAATGTAAAATTTTAGGAAAAATATGACCTCATTTGAATTTGATGGCAGCAACACATCTGTTAAAAGTTGGGGCGTTGCTGTATTTTTCATTTCCTGTTGCTCCAAATGTTTTCAGCCGGTTAACTGTCTGGAATGCAGGCTGACCAGTTCAGCACCCGGACTCTGCTGTGAATCCCTGCTGCATACCGCAGCTATTCCAGCAGAGACTGAGTGAAAGGATTATCCCACTAATTAATTTATTTAATTCAAGCAGTGACTGAGACAGAGAGGAGCAACAACAAGTGTGTATTTTAATGCAGCAAAATAAGAGTGAAATACGATCATTGTTTCTTTCTGCCATCCTGCCAAACAGTCATTGACAAGATTTTATATTGAGATGAACACACTAGTGTAATTAATATATTACTGCAAAATGGTTGTCAAATAAAAGTCCAGCCTCTATGCATCTACAAAGGTGTTTTCTGTAAAACTAACACCTTGTAAACTAGCTTTGTGCTAAGTCTGGCATATTTACATCTTGATTAATATGCATTGTCCTAATTTAAATAAATGAATAAAATGAAATGAAAAAATAAAACACAGAAAGTACATATATTACAAATGTGCACAGCCCACAGCAGCCATCACTCAACAAAACTTATCCACAGAACTGTGATATCTGAGGCATCCTGGATGATGAGTGCCCATAATAATAATGCTCATTCAGGCGGTTCAGTCTCTGCAACTTCAGGAAGTGTTTCCACAGCAATGAACACTTGTCCTGTTAAAGAAGAATAAAAAACATATTTATCATGGTGTTAAATTTATAACACTTTAACCCACTGAGCCTTTTAACCCCAGAAGAGGGTTTGGCACTAATATTTACACTTCCCTTACTTTGACAGACAGTAATGTATGCAGCTGACTTCTTCTTGTAGTAGATGAATCCAGAGATCACAACAATAAAACCAATGATGAGTCCACACAGTCCAACAACAATCGGAGTTTGTTCTGCTGCTGGAAGGGAGGGGTCTAAAACAGTGAGATAAAAACAGCACTCGTGCTTATGAAGCTTCATTTTTGTTACTCTGCCTTTGATTACATCACAGCAGCAAACTTACCCCAGACCACAGACATCGGCTCGGAGAGACCAAGGTGTTCAACCACGCAGGTAATTGTTTCTGCTGAAGTTGGGGTGTACTGCAGGTAAGCATGAGCCTGGTAGTACCAGTTCCCATCAGGCATCACTTCAGTGTAACTGATGTCTGTGGTCACCTCCTGTCCGTTCCTCATCCACGTCATTCTGATTTGTTTGGGATAAAAGTCGTAGGCGCTGCACACAAGCATGGACGGGTGTCTACCATTTGGGCTTTTCACTGATTTTACTTTGATGGTGGGTATGCTTGTAAGATTATCTGGAAAAAGGAAAAAAATACATCCTTTCTATTAAGAAACAGACATTAGTGCACCTTTTCTGTTCACAGATTTATTCATCAAATGTCTGTACTGTAATTATCATAGTTGAGTATGCTGTGAATTATGACATCTTTAGGAATCAACTGTAGTATCATGCAGCTGAGCAACAATAACAGTGTGACTGTTATTTGCAGAAGTATAATGGTCATACTCAATCTTTAATCACTGCATCAAAACTCCATTTAACATTTGATTGAAAACAATATTAAAAACAAATGTCTTACCTAAGACTGGGAGAATGTCAAAGCCAGCTTCACACAACAGCTTCCTTTCAAGAGCTCTCGTTACTGCATTGTAGGGATCAACGTTCCACCCATTCGCCACATCAATTGAAAATTTTGTGAATCCCCTCCAGTTGCCTCTTGTGCTGTTGTACTCCATCATATAGTTCTGGTTAAAAATAGAAATTAGTGTATATTCTGTATCTTCAAAGTGTGGACCATGGACTGTACAGCATGCTCTCACTTGGTAAAAATCATCATATGAGAAAACTGTAATAAAAGGAAAGAATGTCAGAAATAATAATTAAAGCTTAATATTTGACTGATGCGTTCAAATTGAAGACTTTTGCAGCTCACCTGGACTGAAAAGGCAGAAAGCCAGACACAGAATAAAATTCTGGGTGTTCATGTTTCATGTGTCATGCAGGAAAATACAGAAAGAAAACTTGATCTGCAGCATTTATACTTTCACAGAAACAAGGAAATCAAATCAGGTATGATGATGTCAGCAAAATGCTCAGATGAAACGCCCTCTGTCCATTACATTATGAATATTTTATTTCTTTTACCATTATTGAATGTACTCTATATTATTTTTCATATTTGGTTAATGATTCATCAAACCTTTGCCTGTTCAAGCTTCCAGTTGATTATATCTGGAAGCAAACTGATTCCTTAGGTGGATTTCTTGGTGAGATCATAAAGAAGACTTACTATATTTTTAACTGTATATTAAATATGTATAAATTATAAATGGCAACATCTACAAAAATCAAACTGGAAAAAAAAATTAAAGTTTTAATATTAATTTCTGAATTTTGGCCTTTGTTAGAAAAACTCTAACAGAAAGAAAACAGAGAAAAACTACAAAAGAGGAAATCCAAAACCTACAAGAAGTCAGTTTCACTACCTCTACATTTCAGGACAGCAAGGGCAGCCACCCGTTTGCATCTTCCTGAAAAGGAAGTCACATGATGCTCTCTGTAGAAAAGAAATCAAGAAGCTGACACTGGTGCCTCATAGTTCTGTTTATTTTGATCTGTTTTATGTAGATGAGGATATGCCAGAGAGGTGAAAGCAGGGACAAACCAAACTGCAATCAGTCACATGAAAGCCGAGAGGTTATTGTCTCAGATGCCAGATTACAGAAAATGTACTAAGCTATGCTTTTACTTGTCTTTTGTCTTATTAAAATCATTGACATTTTCATGCTAGTGACAAAAATATGGCACATAAATGAACTGATTATAAATGTCTTAGAGATTATTTTGGAGCTGATTACATTCATAAAGTGCCAACATGGAGTTAAAGTTTTTATAGCACTGGGGATGCACTAATGATGATAGCAGGATCAGTTTTCATAGTTCTTAGATTTTTATTTTCACTCTCTGTTAGTGTCCAGTGTAGGGATGGGAATCGTTAGTCTGCTTGCATAAGGATTCCACTTATTGATTCCATTGACGTGAGGACGCATTTACATCACACACGTGCCTTATTTGCTTCAGAATTTATCCAACAGCGTTAAGACAGAAGCATCAAGATAAAAAGCATTACAAAATTATATTCACACTGTTTCACCAACAGCAGCAGCTGTTTTACATGCAGTCTGTGCACACGCAGCAAGCGCTAAAAGGTGGAGCCGTTACGGAGATGGTGAGCTCTGGTGGAGCGAAAGGAAACGTTTTTCTGGAGTCCAAAGCAGCAGCACTTTTCCCTGTAACCACCGTTAAAACCTTTATTTTGAAACAGCTGGAGGTCCTTCATCAACCACCTGATCAGTAATTGCCAACGTGAACGCTCCATCCACCGCTGTTTGTTTCACACAGCAAAAAAAAAACCTGCAGTATGGAAGTTAAAATATGCAGATGGATTGTTCATATGAAATAAAGTATTTCTAATCAGATCACTCGATTAATTAGTGAAATAATTGATAGTTGCAACCCTATTTTGCTATACTGCTTTCACTGTACTGTATGAATAATCTCCATCTCCTGTAACATTTAGTTGATGAGGCCTGCCAGAGTCGGGCTGCCTTAGAGGCTGGTTCTCACACACCTTGCAGTCGTATTTTATGTTAAAATATTAATAGTATTAATTTTGAAAGAGGAATTCTTTTTTTTTATACCAGTTTTAATTTTGTTCTACTTTACATTAAAAAGAGTTAATGCAAACCAACCCATTTGTGGTATATTTTATTCACTAACCCAATGAGAATCGATAAGAGAATCGCAAAGAGAATCGAGAAGGAATCGAATCGATAAGTGATATCGATAATAAATCAGAATAGTTAAATTCTTATCAGTTCCCATCCCTAGTCCAGAGTGACTTCACTTTTATCAGTTTTCTTATAATTTACAAAGAAAAATGACAGCAAAAATTATTTGTATTCATTATAAAATTTAAAACATAATGAGAAATATCCAGAATACAATAAAGAGTGATGAAAATAAGAGAGTTCAGGTTTGTCAGTAACCACAGATGAAAGTCAGGGCGTACAAGCATGTACTGCTGAGCACCATTTAGAGTTGCAGCTTCTCTCCTCCTGCCATCTTCACCAAAACCCCATCCCCATAGAGACGGTGCCTGCTCGCAGACCACCGAAGAACAAACCAAAAACCAGCAAAAAAAAAAAAACTTAAGCATAAAGATTCACCAAAAAAGAACAGTATAGCTTCCTCAACTGCACCAAAGAGTAAAACAGTTAAATGTAGATTATTAAACATTAGGTCTCTCTCTTCTAAGTCCCTGTTAGTAAATGATTTAATAATTGATTTATTCTACCTTACAGAAACCTGGTTACAGCAGGATGAATATGTTAGTTTAAATGAATCAACACCTCTGAGTCACACTAACTGTCAGAATGCTTGAAGTACAGGCTGAGGAGCAGGAGTAGCAGCAATCTTCTATTCCAGCTTATATATTAATGTATGAATGTATATATGTGTTTATTATCAAATTTAAGAAGTACTAACAAATATACAGAATACAGTGATAACACAAATGATGACAGTAAGAGCCACTTCAGGTTTGTCAGTAACCACAGATGAAAGTCATGCCTGCAGGAAATAAACTAAAGACTTTGCAATCTGTATAAAATGTGTTGAACATCTCATCTGGCAGCACCAGAGTGGCCTGCTTTCACAAAAAAGAATATTCCTCCAAAAACTCCAAGAACTCCAAGACTCAGGCCAAGTCCACAGAAAACAGCCGGACCAGTGCTGATCTCATCAGTTTCAACCTCTGCAGAGGACAGCAGAAACAAAGAATCTCAAAATCTTAAAATGATTTTACTGCATGATGCTACACAATGTGAAGCTGCTTTGTTCTCACCCCAAAGCCTGGTCTGAGGTTCCTCCAGTGCTTCATGATCCACAGTGCAACTGTAGATGTCTCCTTTCTCTGGGACAAAGTCGAGGTTGGAGAAAACATAAGAAGTCCCGTCAGGATTGGACAAACATTTGATGAAAGGGTCTTCCACGCTAACTATGACATCATTCTTGGTCCACGTTATTTTGATTGAAGGAGGAAAGAAGTAGTTGATGAAGCAGATGAGGGTATTATCTTCCCCGGCTATCACTTCATCTCTGGGGTAGATGATGATTTGTGGTGGCTCTAATTTAAATAAACACATGATCTGCTTCATTTCAAATTTCTAGTTTTGGGGGGAAAAAAATCATTGCTAAACAGAACATAAATAATGAAAATTGGAAAGAAAAGTGCAACGATTTGAGTATCACTAACCTTTTTTCTTTATCACTGACTTGTCTGATTTCCATCTGCCGATGTTAGTTTTGCAAATACTTCGATATAATACCGCATATGTGTAAGCGTACTCAGGACGAACATTTGTGGGTAGTTTGCTGTCCCAAATCAGAAGATCTTTTTTAAAGTCAGCATAGTATATTTCATCACCATCCAGTGTTGCACTGAGTTGAGTATCACTTGAGTCAAAGCATCCGTAGATATGACAGAAAGTATTACTTCCTATGATGAAGTAACGATGCAGTTAAAAAAACAAAAAAAAAAAAACAGTGCTGTTGATAATCTAACAAATGTTTACAAATGAATCATAAATAAGCTTGCATAAGTGAGCCCACAGTCATACTTACGTTCTGCCTCGATGCAGGCTGCTGCAGAGAGAATAACTACAATTTTTAGGAACATATTCAGTACTTCTCAGTGTACTGCACCGTCTCTTGTGTTTGGTATCAAAGTTGACTTTGTTACTGGAAACCTTCCTCATTCTTAAACAAGTTATATAAATCTTGTTGGGGAGAAAGAAGCAGGTGATGGGAGGAGGGGAAGAGTCATGTAGGACTTGTTGAACCACTAAAACCAAGAAAATACAGAAGTGAGCAGCAGATCCAACACAGTTTGTTCCCCATGCAAATAAACCCATTCACTGTGGTCACTAGTTTCAGCCTAAGCTACGCTCTCAGAAATAAAATATATTATTATATATCGAGGACACAACAGTATTGTCACTGGGGTGTTTAAGCAGGGGTCAAAGCTTTACTCTGACAAAATTCTCCCAGGTGACTCAAATCCAACAAGCTGGTCATTAGACATGAGTTTGCTGGAATTAAGAAAAAAAAACAGGGTCAACCATGAAACTCAGTCTACGACTTGTATGGACTTGTAATCTAAAACTGTAGGTCAGAGGTAAAGTTTGTTGCATTAGGAACATCAGAGCATAAAAACTTTCAGTAGGGAAGGAAAAGAAGGAAAAACCATTAAAAAACACAAACTGGGATGCATCAATGCAGAAATACACATGAAAAAGAATAATATAATCACACATACATGGCTGCTCACCATAGTCCTGAAAAGATATCTTTGGTATCTATAAGCACGGTTTACAACATATCTGTAGATATGATATAAACATTTTATATATATATATATATATATATATATATATATATATATATATATATATATATATATATATATATACACTGCTCAAAAAAATAAAGGGAACACTTAAACAACAGAATATAACTCCAAGTAAATCAAACTTCTGTGAAATCAAACTGTCCATATAGGAAGCAACACTGATTGACAATCAATTTCACATGCTGTTGTGCAAATGGAATAGACAACAGGTGGAAATTATTGGCAATTAGCAAGACCCACTCAATAAAGGAGTGGTTCTGCAGGTGGGGAACGCAGACCACTTCTCAGTACCTATGCTTTCTGGCTGATGTTTTGGTCACTTTTGAATGTTGGTGGTGCTTTCACACTCGTGGTAGCATGAGACGGACTCTACAACCAACAGAAGGTTTGCTGTGTCTGTCAGCGTAGTGTCCAGAGGCTGGAGGTGCTACCAGGAGACAGGCCAGTACACCAGGAGACGTGGAGGAGGCCGTAGCCGGGCAACAACCCAGCAGCAGGACCGCTTCCTCCGCCTTTGTGCAAGGAGGAACAGGAGGAGCACTGCCAGAGCCCTGCAAAATGACCTCCAGCAGGCCACAAATGTGCATGTGTCTGCACAAACGGTTAGAAACCAACTCAGTGAGGATGGTATGAGGGCCCGACGTCCACAGATGGGGGTTGTGCTCACAGCCCAACACCGTGCAGGACACTTGGCATTTGCCAGAGAACACCAGGATTGGCAAGTTCGCCACTGGCACCCTGTGCTCTTCACAGATGAAAGCAGGTTCACACTGAGCACATGTGACAGATGTGACAGAGTCTGGAGACGCCGTGGAGAGCGATTTGCTGCCTGCAACATCCTTCAGCATGACTGGTTTGGCAGTGGGTCAGTAATGGTGTGGGGGTGGCACTTCTTTGGAGGGCCGCACAGCCCTCCATGTGCTTGCCAGAGGTAGCATGACTGCCATTAGGTACCGAGATGATGAGACCCCTTGTGAGACCATATGCTGGTGCAGTTGGCCCTGGGTTCCTCCTAATGCAGGACAATGCTAGACCTCATGTGGCTGGAGTGTGTCAGCAGTTCCTGCAAGATGAAGGCATTGAAGCTATGGACTGGCCCACCCGTTCCCCAGAACTGAATCCGATTGAGCACATCTGGGACATCATGTCTCGCTCCATCCACCACAGACTGTCCAGGAGTTGGCAGATGCTTTGGTCCAGGTCTGGGAGGAGATCCCTCAGGAGACCATCTGCCACCTCATCAGGAGCATGCCCAGGCGTTGTAGGGAGGTCATACAGGCACGTGGAGGCCACACACAATACTGAGCCTCATTGTGACTTGTTTTAAGGACATTACATCAAAGTTGGATCAGCCTGTAGTGTGTTTTTCCACTTTAATTTTGTGTGTGACTCCAAATCCAGGCCTCCATTGGTTAATAGATTTGATTTCCATTGATGATTTTTGTGTGATTTTGTTGTCAGCACATTCAACTTTGTACAGAACAAAGTATTCAATGGTTATATAGGTTATATATATATATATATATATATATATATATATATATATATATATATATATATATATATATATATATATGTGTGTGTGTGTGTGTGTGTGTGTGTGTATACAAATATGTATATATATATGTGTGTGTGTGCGTGTATTCATTTGTTTGGTATTTGTTTAGACTCTTTCGCTCCAGTTGATCTTTCTGAGTTAACTTCAATAGTTACTTTCTCCAAACCAGCAACATGTTTATTAGATCCCATTCCTACTAGACTGTTCAAAGAAGTCTTTCCAATTATTGATGCTTCAATCTTAAAAATGATCAATCTGTCTTTATTAGTTGGCTGTGTACCACAGACCATCAAGGTGGCTGTAATTAAACCTCTACTTAAAAAGCCATCACTTGACCCAGCTGTCTTAGCTAATTATAGGCCAATCTCCAACCTTCCTTTTCTCTCAAAGACTCTTGAAAGAGTAGTTGTAAAACAGCTAACTGATCATCTGCAGAGGAACAGTTTATTTGAAGAGTTTCAGTCAGGTTTCAGAATTCATCACAGTACAGAAACAGCATTAGTGAAGGTTACCAATGATCTTCTTAGAGCCTCTGACAGTGGACTCATCTCTGTTCTTGTCCTGTTGGACCTCAGTGCAGCTTTGATACTGTTGACCATAACATTTTATTACAGAGATTAGAGCTTGCTATAGGTATTAAAGGTACTGCACTGCAGTGGTTTGAATCATATTTATCTAATAGACTCCAATTTGTTCATGTAAATGGGGAGTCTTCTTCACACACTAAGGTTAATTATGGAGTTCCACAGGGTTCTGTGCTAGGACCAATTCTATTTACATTATACATGCTTCCCTTAGGCAGTATTATAAGAAAGTATTGCATCAGTTTTCATTGTTATGCAGATGATACTCAGCTTTACCTATCAATGAAGCCAGATGACACACATCAATTAATTAAACTGCAGGAATGTCTTAAAGACATTAAGGCCTGGATGACCTCTAATTTCCTGCTTCTAAATTCAGATAAAACTGAAATTCTTGTACTCGGTCCCACAAATCTTAGAAACATGGTGTCTAACCAGATACTTACTCTGGATGGCATTACTTTGGCCTCCAGTAACACTGAGAGAAATCTTGGAGTAATTTTTGACCAGGATATGTCCTTCAATCCACATATTAAACAAATATGTGGGGTTGCTTTTTTGCATTTGCGCAATATTTCTAAAATTAGAAACATCCTTTCTCAGAGTGATGCTGAAAAGCTCATTCATGCATTTCTTACTTCTAGGGTGGACTATTGTAATTCATTATTATCAGGCTGTCCTAAAAGCTCCCTGAAAAGCCTTCAGCTGATCCAAAATGCTGCAGCTAGAGTACTGACAGGGACTAGAAAGAGAGAGCAGATTTCTCCCATATTGGCTTCTCTTCATTGGCTCCCTGTTAAATCTAGAATAGAATTTAAAATCCTTCTCCTCACATACAAGGTCTTGAATAATCAGGCCCCATCTTATCTCAAAGACCTCATAGTACCATATCACCCCAATAGAGCACTTTGCTCTCAGACTGCTGGCTTACTTGTGGTTCCTAGGATACTTAAGAGTAGAATGGGAGGCAGAGCCTTCAGCTTTCAGGCCCCTCTTCTGTGGAACCAGCTCCAAGCTTGGATTCAGGAGACAGACACCCTCTCTATTTTTAAGATTAGGCTTAAAACTTTCCTTTATGATCAAGCTTATAGTTAGGGCTGGATTAGGTGACCTTGAACCCTCCCTTAGTTACGCTGCTATAGGCCTAGGCTGCTGGGGGGGTTCCCACAATAGACTGTTTCTTTTCATTCACCTTATTTACTTTGTTTATACTCCATTCTGCATTTAATCATTAATTGTTATTAATCACTGGCTCTCTTCCACAGCATGTCTTTTCTCTCCCCTCAGCCCAACCAGTCACGGCAGATGACCCCCCCTCCCTGAGCCTGGTTCTGCTGGAGGTTTCTTCCTGTTAAAGGGAGTTTTTCCTTCCCACTGTCACCAAGTGCTGCTCATAGGGGGTCGTTTTTGACTGTTGGGTTTTCTCTGTATTATTGTAGGGTCTTTACCCGCAATACAAAGCGCCTTGAGGTGACTGTTTGTTGTGATTTGGCGCTATATAAATAAAATTGAATTGAATTGAATCTTAGAAGGGTGTTCTGGAATGTAATCTCATTGTATGTCTGACATATAATGACAATAAATTCTTCTTCTTCTTCTTCTTCTTCTTCTTCTTCTTCTTCTTCTTCTTCTTGAAGAGGTTTACCAGAGACATAGAATCCAAGAAAATAAACCAGATGTTCTCCGCTGAACCATCCAAGTTGCACTCTCAGTGGCAATGGCCGTGTCCAGCCTTGGTGGAGACGGAGGAATACTGGAAGAGTATATGGGAGAAGGATGCAACACACAACACCAATGCTCAGTAGCTAATGGATCTAAGAGCAGACCACAGCAACCTCTCTGAATAGCCTCTAGTAACCATCACTGTGGCAGACATCCAGGAAAGAGTCTCACATATGAAGAGCTGGACAGCACCAGGCCCTGACATGATTCACACCTACTGGCTAAAGAAGCTAACTGTACTCCAAGACCACCTGGCAGCACAAATGAACCAGCTGCTAAAGGCTAAGATACACCCAGAATGGCTGACTGAGGGCCGGACAGTCCTGATGCCCAAGGACCCCCAGAAGGAATCAGTTCCATCCAACTACAGGCCCATAACCTGCCTCAGCACAACACGGAAACTCCTGTCAGGCATCATAGCAGCTAAGATGAACAGGCACATGGATCAATACATAAGAGAGGCCCAGAAAGGAATTGGCAGAGATACCAGGGAAACAAAACACCAGCTACTGGTAGATAGAAGAGTTACTCGAGACTGTAAGACTAAACGGACCAACCTGTGCACCGCCTGGATCGATTACAAGAAAGCCTATGAGTCCATGCAGCACACATGGATCCTGGAATGCCTAGAACTGTATCCAGAACTATCAGCAGGACCCTCACTGCCTTCATCATACAGTATAGTGAAAGCAGTACAGCAAAATAGGGTTGCAACTATCGATTATTCCATTGATTAATCGAATGATCTGATAAGAAATACTTTATTTCTTAAGAACAATCCATCTGCATATTTTAACTTCGATACTGCAGTTTTTTGCTGTGTGAAACAAACAGCGGTGGATGGAGCAGCTACAAAGTTCTCTTTTCTTCACGTTGGCACTCACTGATCAGGTGGTTGATGAAAGACCTCCAACTGTTTCAAAGTAAAGGTTTTAACGGTGGTTACAGGGGAAAGTGCTGCTGCTTTAGACGCGTGAAAAACGTTTCCTTTCGCTTCATCCAAGCTCACGTCTCGGTAACAGCGCCACCTTTTTTGCACTTGCTGCATGTGCACAGACTGCACGTAAAACAGCTGCTGCTGTTGCTGAAACACTGTGAACATAATTTTGTAATGCTTTTTATCTTGAGGCTGTTGGATATATATAACCAAATAAGGCGCGTGTGTAATCACGTAAATGCGTCCTCATGTCAATGGAATCGATAGACGGAACCGTAAAGCAGGCAGACTAACGATTCCAAGGAATTGAATTACTTTTTTTTTTCCGATTCCCATCCCTACTGACGAGCAGACACGAAGCCTTTAATTATAAACTTTATATAAAAGCTCCACATCGTTACACCAATGGAGTTAATACACGATAAACCATTTCTCTCCTGCTTTCCTGATGATAATAAATGAGTCTCTCACTGCAAACGTGAAGGTAATGAAATTATATAAAGACAGAAGCTAAACTAAAAGCTAAAAGTAGCTTCAAAAAGTATCAGAAATTATACAATAGATGGGAAATCTCTATTTTTTCTCTTTGTCTTTGAGGAGGTATTGATGCGTTTGCTGAGATGTCAGCATGACTGAATGAATGAATGGTGTTCACGTGTTTTGTAAAGCCAATCCTCAGTGTTAGCTCTTACATCTGAAAACAGACACTCAACATCAAGAAAATCCTCAGAATTCATGAATACATCGAACTGCAGTTTCGGTTTTGTTAAAGGACGAGTTCACAGTCTTTCCACTCAGCACCTTATTACAGTCTGTCATTTTAAAGGCCACTCAGAGCTCACATCAAAAGGTTCTTTTTGTGATGAAAATTTGCCCAAGTTCACCACCACAGGACTATTTTAGGGGATGATCAGCCCTCTTTGTAACTTACATGGATCAGCTCAGATCTTTACTCCTGCTTTTCGCCGGTTTCTTCCCAGGATTTGATGCTGGTGGTGAGAACGTTTGCTTTCCAGTGTGTGCTGTCATATTCACTAGAATACTTCTCCTTCCACACCTGCATGTTGACATGTTGGACTGAATCCATTATCCTCTGTGGCATTACTTCATGGTTTGGTAACCTGTGTTAGACTCACGCACAAATTCAAAAGGGCTGTGATGATGTTTTTTCTGTTGTGTGTTCCCTCGTTTGTCTAAGACAAAGTTCTCCTGGTGGAGACAGTAAAAGCTCATCTAACCTTCAGATGGAATCTCTTAAATGCAAAACATAAATGGTTTGGCATCATGGTGGTCATTTCTTTCTGTTAGCAGCTTTAAAGAATTTTGTAAAGTTTTAAATGATTTTACTTTACAATACCTTTAAGGAAGTGTTTTAGTTTGGTAGAAAATCTGCCTGACTTACTTTTTATGAAAGAATAAATCAGATTTTAGACGGCAGCAAGAAGCTGACAGGTTTATATTTTACAAAAGTGTCGCCATCATTTCTTTCTCTAAAGTTTTATCTTCCACATCAATGTGGCTGAATCAGCACTTAAAGCACAGTAAGGCCAAAAAAAAAAGAAAGAAAAGAAGGAGCAGCTGTCTGTCGGGCCCAGAAGCCGAAGTCATTAAAGACACTTCCCATTGTGATCCAGGTTGAAGGAGGACCGGAGGAAACCACAGAGACTGAAATGAAAAACAATGAAAAGCTGAATTATTATTGCTTCAGAATACCTCGGTTTGCTGGCGGTGTGTGTGTGTGTGTGTGTGTGTTGTCTTAAAAGTTTTAAGTGTGCAACACAGAATGAACCAAAGCTGGAAATCTGAAAGAAAGGTAACCAATCTGATCCAGGAAGCACACACGCCCACTCCCACACAGCCAGCAGGGTTCATTACAGTGACCGATCTGCTCGGTGATAGATGGTGACAGTCAGCCGGATTATCTGATTGGCTTAGAGGAACAGAAACTAATAACCTGATAAAATAATAAAACGAGGGATTTCTTTTGTTCTCGTGTTATTTACAGCTCCTGGCTGTTTGTTTTTAAACCACTAATGATGACTGCTTCCTGATCACATAACCCAGATAAAATGAGGGGCGGGGCTTGCGGATAGCCAATCATCAAACAAAGGAGACAAAAATCATCTAATGAAGCAGAAAACTTTATCCTCCCACTCACGGTAGTTGTGGTAGAGTTTAATTAGGAGGAAGCTCTGTCTGTCTTTGTTTTTCTCTGTGTCACCTGTCTGTCTCTGTAACGAGCCTCGTTAGTGGAAAATGTGCTGATTGGTTGAAACTCCCAGTGGCCCTGTGATTGGTCAGATTCTACTCAAAGATTTCTGCAAAGTGGAGAAATTTTGCAGAAAAAAATCCAACAATGTGGTGAATTCCTGGAGGAGCCAATTATATTCATTCGTGCAAACACACACACACACACACACACGTCTTTGCAGGGAAGACGAGGTGATGATTCACTTCAACAGCCTTGCAGCTAAAGTTACTGAATACACTGAATATTTGCTTGTAGGCAATTTATAACAAAGTGTATATATGTACATATCAAACATATAGTGTTTGCAGAGTTTATTCATTAACAGCAACAAAAGAGTTTATATACAGACAATATCATTAATTGATTATAATTAAATATGAATCCTGAGTTCTAATCAAACAGGCCAATTCATGTTCAGATTGTGGTCATTTGATTTTTATAAGTTAGTCAAATAAACGTGTTTTTAATTTTTATAAATTTTGAGTATTTTGAAACATGTTTTTGCTGCAGTGTGTGAATCCTGAATCCACAGAATCCTGAAGAAAACGCTGCACTCCATGTTTGTCATAATTTGGTTTTTATTTCTTCATATTTTAACATCATAGCACTAATCTATGGGTGCAGGTTCAGTGTTTCTTTGTGATGGAGTCCTCCTGGTTTCACCGAGTGGTGGCATCACTCCAGGTTGGGGAGGAGTTGCTGCCTCAAGTAGAGGAATACAAATATCTCAGAGTGTTGCTCACAAACGTGTTTGTGAAGTGGAAAAAATGGGCTTCCTCCAGAAGGGTGTGTGAACTCACCCTTAGAGATAAGGTGAGGAGTTCACGATGTCTCCTGCCTTCTAGGTGAGTTGTTTTGGGCACATCCAAGCAGGAAGAAGATCCTGAGACAGATGTAGGACATGCTGGTTCCTCCAGTTTGGGTGGCGGAGGTCTGAGAAAATGGGTGGATAGCTCTCATTTAGAAATGTAACTGGTTGAGTGGCAAAATATGCCGTCGACCTCTAAAAAGAATCTTTTTAAAATGCTCTCTAAGAACTTTCCCAAATCCTGGATAGATAAAGTATTCCTTATCTTTCCTTATCTTTTTAAAGCCAGAGTGTTGCTGCAAAGCTGGAGGGAGACGACTGTCTAAAATAACACTCTTTGGCATGCACGCATAACGGGCCTCGCCCAAAAAGGTTTCCCAAACTGAATGTACTCTCACTGCTGTCCACATCCAAGAGAGCAACAGTCTGTTCTGAGTTGCTGTAGTGGAAGAAAGTGATGGAGGCGGGTGAGTACTGTTTTCCATATGTGGAGGAATCATCTCATTTTCAGGAGTTTGTTTTCACTTTTGCTCATGTTTGAAACTAAATTCACTTCTAATAAAACGCGATCGCAGCCCTTCTTTGCAGTTTAACACAACTTTGCAGCGAAGTCATTAGTTTTTACCGCGGCTTCATTAACACTTGAAGTGTGTAGCCGCGTAACTGTTTTCCACAGCAGCGAGTGTGAATATTAATGAGTGATGCACGCCTGCAGTAAGATGTGACATTTACATCATGTTCATTTTCAGCCTGTCACAGTGACAACATCAGCAGCTACAGACACTCAGTGGCAGTGATTTATTACAGCGGGAGCTTTGGGAAAAGTTTCCTGTTCTTTTTCTTTGTTTTGTATTTTCTTGTTGCAGACAGGCTCGGTTATCCATCCAATCCGACCTCAGCTGCACATTGTTGCTCACAACTTTATCACTTCACTTAGTCTCCCCTCGTGTGTCCTGTTCACACGTTACATTGAGATCTGATCTGTATGTAAATCCTGACATCCAGTCCAGGAGTCTTGGATTTTCTTTCTATCCTGAATTAACCTCATTTCTGCTCCCTGTAGCTTTTGCCACATAGAATACATTTAAACTATCACGGTCCATGTTGGCCCACAGTCTTTTTCCCTGCTTCTCTCTCTTTTCTCCTGGATTCTCTGTTCTCTCAGGTGGAATCGTGGTTTTCCCGCTGCCCCACCCATTGGGTGGAGTCGAGGTTCCTGGGCTTCAGTTGTCACACCCGTCTCCAAATCAAGCCAAAAGCCTTTCAGTAAGACTGGCTCATGGTCTTGCTCCTTGCCGGTGTTGTGACAAAAAGTGATTGTCTGCCAAAAAGTGATTTCTGGTATTTGCCAGAAAATGACAGCCTGTATTTAAACTGCTGTAAATGACTTGCTGATCTATAATCTTTGGAAAATATGTCAAATATATCTCTCGTGAATTATATTAAGTCATTTTGAGCGAGAAACAACATTTCTGTCACTTTTGGGCAGTGTTTTATATATTTATCAGGGTATAAACTCTAATTGATCTTAAAAATGTCTTTTAAAAATAAACCTGGCAATAAGGGCAGCAGAAATCACAACAAATATAACATTACACTCTATAAAGATATTTTAAGTGACCAAAGAGGACTGGATTCATTATAATGTATAATAATGAGTCAGAAACATACTTGAAAAACAAGCCCTTCATAAATCCTATTGACTACACCCTATTCACCAATATAAGCAAAGACATTATACATAAAAGCACATAGAAACATCGGAAATCACTTTATGGCAGACGATCACTTTTTGGCACAACACCAGATTGTCGTTGCCTTTGTGGTGGTGATCAGGTTCTCGATTTATTTCATATATAAGCCCTTCATAAATCCTGGTACTACAGTCTACAGTTTACCAGCATAAGCAAAGATATTACACATCGAAAACAGAAACATCAGTATTGCATTATCACAACATCTTTCCATAATGCTGTTCTGTGAAACAATGATGCAGCCACGCCTCGTACACCGATACTGGTAAAGACAGCAAGCTGTGACTGCAGTGAGCAGTGCGCTTCAGTAATTCAGTGCAACTCATAATAAATAAATTGATAAAAATAAAATGTGCTGAGAAACGACTGCTGTGTTTGTTGTAATAACCACACAGGTTTTCCGCTTTTTGGGGGCTCAGTGTGCTTCATTTGTTGCCAGTCTTGGAAAACCCCTCAGAGTTTAGATGTGTTTGGCTGACTTTAAGCTTTTTGGGAATTTGTGTGATCAGGTTTGTTCTACAGGGTCAAACAAAGCTAGACGGTGGTGTAGCGTCAGGCTTTGCTTTCAAATCATTCAAAACTATATATTTAAATAAAAACACTAAGTGCGTTTTCCTTTAAAGAAAATAACATTTAATAAGTTTTTGTGGGTTTGTTCTGGGGAGTGGCACGTGGTGGTTAGCGCTGCTGCCTCACAGCAAGACGGTCCGGGGTTTGAATCCACCTTGGCCGGACCTTTTTCTGTGGAGTTTGCATGTTCTCCCCGTGTCTGCGTGGGTTTCCTCCCACAGTCCAAAAACATGCAGTTAGTGGGGTTAGGTTAATTGGTGATTCTAAATTGCCTGAAGGTGTGACTGGTTGTCTGTCTCTCTGTGTTCTGCAACAGGTTGGCAACCTGAAACTTTCTGCCTGCTTTATTTTTCTCTACAGCAGAGGCGGTTTGTATTGAGATAACTGCATTTACAGTCAGTGAAGCTCACCCAGTCTTTCTCTCATCTATACAACAGCAAGTATTTATTTAAGTACACTGGGGATCTTGGTGTTTAAGTGACTGGAGAGTCTATATCAGTCTTCACAATCTACAGAAAAAATAATAATGAACTCTATGCGCATGTGCCCGCTTATAATAAATATAATATAAACATTCATTCATTCAGTAAGCTCAGCCTAAAGGACTCTGGCTCATAAAAAAAAAAAAAAAAAAAACAGGTATCCTGGCATCTCCTCTACCTAAAAACAGCAGGTAAGCCACCTGTCGAAGCTGTGGTGAAACGCACCAAAGCCCGACTTAGCCACGGTCACGTGACCTGGGAACCACATGAACCACACCGCTGAATATAGACCGAACCAGTTTATATCCTGTCAGTCACACCTCGGAGCAGATTTTCCAAAAAGCTCGACGCATCCTAGGAATATTTACTGAAACTCACCTGTCTGCTCGCTGTCCACTGCTCCGTCACTCCTCACTCTCACCTGCCTGAATACCCCCCACCCCAAACTGCAAGAGATAAAACAGGAACTCAGATCTCTTTTCTCGATTCCTTAAATCGATGCGCTGCTCGCCAGGACTTGGACTCATTTTTATTGATCCCTGACCTGCTCTACCTCACTCACCTCAGTTTGTTTGTACTGCTTTTGTGTCACCTTGATTGCTTTGACATCCGTGTGTATATGATGTAAAACTCTTGTTTCAACAGCAAAGGGTAGTCACAGCATAAAAGCATCTCTGGATCATTTTGCAGCTAAAGAGCTGGATTTTTATACTAGGAATCTGCAATACAGCAGCAAGTTACACCAAATAAACGATATTAATGTTGTGTGTCTGCTGGATGTGGCACTAAGTGACTGCTTACTACAGGCAGCTTTAGAACTGCTGATTGCAGGTTTAACCCTGCTTCATCATTTTGTACCTCCTCTTCATATTTCTCACTTCGATTAACATATTTATTTTCTCTATACTTGACAGATGAGTTTTTACCTGCTCCGATTCACATCCTGTGCGTTGTGCTCTGCTAATAATCAGCCATAATTACATCCCAGCAGAAAAGAAGTGGGCGGAAGCTATGGGGAGAAAACCATTGATATGTTAATATGTGTCAAACACGCACAGGCCTGCTGCAGTGTGACAGCAGCTGAAGAGAAAATTTCTTTTTGTCTCTCAAACCTTTCATTACATCACAGAACTGAAACCAGTCATAAGAGACTCCGACGTCTCTCATGGTTACGTTTTTGAGTCTCTGTTCTGGGGTTTACTTTTTTCTTTTATCATTATACCAAAACTTATCAAAACTAACTCACGAGGGTCCTGCTCTCACTTTTACATTCTGCTGCAATCCTGTGAATTAAAACATACGTTTGTTCATTCAAGTCCTCGAAGGGAAATGTAGTTTTCACTCCATCCATTGTTCCTGCATGACTGGGACTAAAATTCACAGCAAAGCTCTCGACAGCTGTCAGATCTCTGTTTCCTCTGATGTTCTGCACGCACCACTTTGGAAAAATAACTACAAGTGGATAATGTGTCTTTTGTCCATTGTGCTGACCATTTCCCTGAAGCCTTTGTTACCCTATATGTTTAGTGAACACTTATCTTTGGCCAAATGGACTGTGATTGTGTTGCTCATTTCAGCACGTCTCTGTGAGCCGGATGGATGCGCTGATCTGCCGCACAGATTCGCTTTCATGGACATCTGAGATGATGCTGGACGATTCGTGTTAGTAACTGTTGCATTGTTTATCTGGGCCTTTGTGCGTTAATTATCCTGCAGTTTGTGGTGTGTTTTCAGGCAGTTGAATAAGTTGTGTTGCCTTGCAGTGCAGATGCAACTCTTTATTCTTCTTGATTAGCATCACTTGCACTGAAGCAGATATATTTCTAAACAACAAATGATCCACTTGGAGAGGAAAGCTCTTCACCTTCTGCGGTGGCTTCACCTGTGATTTGTTGTAGAGTCAGGAAACTTTACTCTTGGCTTTAGTCTTTACTTTGGTCTTTCTCTCGATTTCCTTTGCTTTTTATTAGCAGCGCACACACTATCACCCAGTCATGTTAATTAACTGTGGGAAACCAAAATAATGATCAAGAGTAAAACTTGATTATGTGGACCTACTTTTTAGGCTTCACTCTGGTGTTCCTCTTGGCTTTACAAGGGTGGGTTGAAAAGTTCACAGGCTGACCCCAATTCAATGGTCAAACTTGACCAAATGCATTTTATTTTCATCGTCTGCCCTGCAGTCCATGCACTTCTTCCATCAGTGTTTCAGTGCTTGGATTCCCGTGGTATAGAAGCTCTCATCCTGACCCTCAGAAAAATCCTCAGCAGCAGAGAAGACCTCATCGTCGGTCTGATCCTGCTTCCCAGCCACGTGTTTCTTTATGTTGGGGAACAGAAAATAGTCGATGGTGCCAAATCAGGAGAATTTGGAGGCTGATCAACCAGCTCAAAGCAGTCGCACACAGCAGCCATTGCAACCACGGACTTGTGTGCAGGAGCATCGTCCTGGTGAAACAGGACCCCCTTCATCAGTTTTCCAGGCCGCTTTGACTTGATTGGCTTTTGCAGCTGTCTCAGTAAGTTGTTATAGTATTCTCCATTGATAGCATGGGCTTTTTGAAGGTAGTCGATGAACACGATGATCTTTGCATCCTAGAGGACAGAGACCATCACCTTCCCTGCTGATGACTCCACCTTGGCCTTCTTTGGTGGGGGAGAAGACGGGTGTTTCCACTGCACGGACAGCTGTTTAGTCTCTGGCTAAAAGTGGTGACACCAACATTCATCTTGGGTGAGGAAACGTTCAATAAAACCGGCTGGATTTGCCTCAAAATGTGCCAAGTTCACCTGTGACCTGACCGGCCTGGTGCGCTGTTGATCAGGCATCAAAAGTCGTGGCACCCACCGAGCAGAAACCTTTGACATGCCAAGTTCGTTATGCAGAATGTTCTCAGCTCGTTCACGGGAGGTGCCTACAGCATTATCTATCAGATTAAAAACGTCTGTCATCCATCATCATGTAGTGAACACAGTCGAGGTTTTCTTGGGTGGTGGCTGTGGCAGGACATCCGGACCTTGGGTCATCAAGGCTCTCCCCACCCCTCTTAAATTCAGCTGCACACTTTTGCACAGCTGATAAAGCTGCAGCATCATCCCCTAATGTAGCAGCTATGTCAGCACGAATGTCCGTGGGGGGCTAACCCCTTTGTCTGCAGATATTTGATAAACACCACAGTGCCGAATTTGATCCATTTTCACAAAATGTTTCTAGTACTACTTTTTCCAAGTCCTCAATTCTGTATCCAGTGTGGGTTTATCTGGAAAGAAAACATGCAGTTGGCATCAGTAAAGGCTGAATTTAAGGCATGCCAAATTGAATAACTGTATGATAACTCCTTCTTGGTCAGCCTATGAACTTTTCAGCCCACCCTCGTAGTCTAAAACTTCCATTTGTTGGAGGTTTTTCTCTGTCTGAAGGTTTACTTTGATATTTCTGTAGGTTTTTGAGTCGTCACATTCTATTTTGTTAATTTAAGACTAGTTTTATGTTGTCAGTTCTTATTAAAGTTCATTTTTCATATATATTTGTGGGTGTTTAGAGACTTTATGAAAGACTTTCTTCTTCCTTTGTAAAATGCTCCTTATCCCTTGAGACTGCTTTGCTTAAGGGTACAGAGGCAGCTGATTTCCGACCTGTAGCTGTGGTAACAGACAAGCCTGTTACCATGGCTACTCCAGAGCAAATGAGTCTGTCATTCGTTTGTCTCTTGCTTGTTCGTGTCAGTTCAGGTTTCTGAGCCCGACAGGTTTGTAGCCCGACATGAAACGCCGAACACAGACTGTGACACTGAGAGAAAACAGAACTGAAGGCCGCAGCGTCACAGCACAAATCAGATGTTATTTACCCCGCAGCACACACGAGCAAACTTCAGACACGCTCAGAAACACATACGCAGACGTGTGTGTGTGTGTGTGTGTGTGTGTGTGCGCATTGATTTTCTATGTTAAAATCAAACTTTTTACAAAAATGTCACAAAAGTAATTAAGTTTTATGTCCTCCAATATCACACTGAGGTAGAAATTTTAAATTTCAAAGTATTTGAATGAGTGCACTAAAAAGAGTTAATAAAGCCTTTTTAAACCCAGTTAAATAATCCGTTTTCTCTGGGTGGAATTGAGCTGCAAGAACAAATTCTCCAGAAAGTGCCCCATTCATCCCTCCCTCAGGCCATGCTTCTTCAGAAAGAGGGGCCAACTTTGAATCAGCCCTTTGCCTTACAGATTGAATCATCAGTGAAAGCTTCCTCATGATCACTATGCATTCATTATTTTTAATAAGCAAAATTGAATAAATTAGATTACAGTGTGAAGAAAGAAACAGATGAAGAGTGTGTCAGAATCTTCCACTGCAGCCATAATAATCTGTGATTGTGTTTTCTTTGTTTTAAAAAATATTTAAACCTGAATAATAGACTGTATATGAATGATGCCCACAGTCACAGGGATTTCACTCATTCCTTTATGAAGTCTCATTTTAAACTTGTATGTATGGGAGGACGATATCTCCCTGATGACCTGTCGTCTTGGCTCCCCTTTGCGTAGCATTGTGACGTAGACTGATGAGCTACAACACAAATGCTACGGCAAGGGGGAGCCAGGACGACAGGTTGGGATATCATCATCCCCACACTTCGAGATTGGGTATCAAGCCCCAATAACAACTAGTACACTGGACAGCAGAGCAGCTGACCTGAAAGACAAGATCATGGCTAAGCTATAAAACTGGACCCCCTCAGTCAGATCATCAACAAGACTGGCTGCAGATACCGACTAAGAAATGGAGCAACCATCAGCCACCTCCTCCCTGTCAGTGGGCTGGCAGTGGTGCAGTGGGAAGGTTCTCACCTTGCAACCAGAGGGTCGCTGGTTTGAGTCCTCATCTGAGCGGATGCTGTCATTGTGTCCCTGGGCGCAATGACACATTAGGGCTTTACACCAAGTATGATTGAGGTGGGAATGAAAAGTTCATGAAATTTTAAAGTGTCTTTGAGTACCTTGAAAAGTTCTATATAAGTCTAAGGTATTATTATTATTAGTTGTCAGATACTCTACTGGGATAATAAGCTGACCAAAGACAGAAGCCACTGGAAGTCCCGAGGTCAAAATGGGATATGCCCTCGTGGGTGGTTGAGAACAACAGAGCTAAGATCCTGTGGGACTTCCAGATACAGACAGACAAACTTGTGGTGGCTAACCAACCAGACATCGTAGTGGTGGACAAACAGAGGAAGAAGGCCATAGTGATAGACGTTACAATACCAAGTGACGGGAACATCAAGAAGAAGGAACAAAAGAAGCTGGATAAATACCGAGGAGCTGGATAGGATGAGGACAGTGAAGGTAACAGTGGTCCCCGTGGGGCAGTGACCCCCAAACTGGGAGAGTGGCTCCAGCAGATTCCTGGAACATCTGAGATCTCTGTCCAGCGCAGTCCTGGGAACAGCTAAGATACTGCGCAGGACCCTCAAGCTCCCAGGCCTCTGGTAGAGGACCCGAGCTTGGAGGACAAATACCACCCACAGGGCAAGTGGAGAATTTTTTATATATATAGTCTATACTGGAAGTATTTTTTTAAGTAATGTGTAGTATTTTGAGAGTCAAATTTTAATACAAGTTGTAATTTTAAAATGAAGCCATTACATACTTTGTTGTAATACACACAAGGAATATGACATCCTGAAGTGTGAACTAACTGAAAATGACATAACGTCTTTATTTTTAATACCTTGTCTCTTTTGAAGAATCTCCTCTTTGGCATAAAAACTGTTGACACATACAGTTATGATACTACAATAATCACTACAGACTCCAGCTCTCAGTCTTGCACAGTAATCACAGCACTGATATCAGATTAATAGGTGCCTAAGGCTGCATACAGAACCTTAATCATCCATCAGCACTGACTGCTGATATAATTACTACACAGCACGCGTACACACACTATCTGTCAGCTTTCGCTATTTTCTCTACATCGCTTGAGGAAACAACCGGTTTACTCTCAACAATTCCATTTAGCGCACACATTTTCCTTCTTTCGCATCAGCAGATGTGAAAAACTGCAGAGTGCAATAAACCACACAGTTTGTGTGGTATTTTGTTAATAGACATCTTAGTTAAAACAATTCTTCTGGTTTATTTCTGTGTGGTGGCCTATTTTGCATTCATGCGGCCCATGAAAACAAACTGGCCTCTGCAGATGTAATATAAACAGGTAATTAGGTCAGCAGGTAAGTCTCCATGGATGGAAAGCCCTAACGTGGTTAGCAAAATGTTTGTTGCATGCGGCACAATCCATAAAACCTATATGGTTATCACAAGAAATATAGCAGCCTTTTTTTTATGTTAACACAACAGGGGGAAATACTATTTGCTGAAACACACATCATTGCAGTCACAGCTGGATGCCTTTAACACTCTCAAAGTTTTTCTTGCTTTGCTGTTTGGGAATTCCTCCAAAATGTGTTGATCATTATTATAAATAGTCTGTTGAAATATGTAGCTATGTGTAGAATTGAATCAGTTTGCCCATCATTAGCTGCAACTCCTAACTATATCGTTAGTAGCTCCTCCCACTCCAGGAAATAACAGTTCAATATCAATTAAGTATTAAATTAACTGGTAGCAGTGCTCAATCTGTCATTCACAAAACATGGAAATGATTTAAGAGTGAGAAAATAAATGTAGATATATTTAGAGAATTTTCCTGCTCTTTAACTATTTAAAATCAACACATTCTTCAAGCATCACACAAAACACCCCCTCCTTCATGCCATACTTGGCACATTCCCACAGGAACGTGACCATACAAGTAGACCCGCGTCTCCTCTTCAGGCTGTGCCCGGCCAGGCCCTGCGGGCTAGGGCCCAGCCACCAGGTGGTCTCCCTCGAGCACCCTCCCCAGGCCTGGCTCTATGGTGGGGTCCTGGTAACTATCCTGGGCAGGGTAAATTGTTGTCCTAATCCTTTTTCTCATTGGGGTTGTCTGAATTACTGTTTGCCTGAAGAAGTGGCTGATATTGAAAATTCCTACCAATGACTGGACAAACCTGGGCTGAAATACAGTGTAGCCGGGTAGGTTATTCTCCCCGCTCTGTTTATTCTCTCTCCCTTTCTCTCTTCATATTGTTATTGTGCTCAGGAGGCACACCTGTAATTTAATTGCTCTTTCTTTCTCTCTTAGCACAAACTCACCTGGGCTTCACCTCTGGCTCATTACTCCTTTGCCTTCCCTGGTGTGTAGTAGCTGGTTGGCAGTAGCTTGTGGGGTTAACCCAAGTAATTTGGATCAGGTTTTGCAACAGCTACAGGTAGGCTGCATGTCTGGATTCAAGCCCGGGCTCCTGCAATAACCCAGCAGCATACAGGTTATCTGCTCAGCCCTCTGAGCTTATATAGCACGTCATGTCTCAGTTTCTCATTACTTGTGCTTTATTACTTGTGTTTCCATGGCACATTGATTGAGTGGTTACAAGTGCTGCCTCACAGTAAGAAGGTTCCTGGTTTGACTCCAAGATGAGGTCTGCATGTTCTCCCTGTGCCTGTATGGGTTTTCCAGCATCTTCTCACAGTCCAGAGACATGCATGTTAGGTTAACTGGTGATTCTGTACTGGTCATGTGAGGTAGATAAAGTGTATGGCATAGAAGCACTGCATTAATGTGTGGTTTAAAGTGCTTTGAGTGGTCAGTGAGGCTTAGAAGAGTGTTATATAAATGTGAACACATTGCATTCTGTTCTCTAAATCTCAGTGCACTTCCTTGTGTATGAATAAATGTGTTTGAGTTATCATTTTAAGTGTCATGAAGTATTAGTCCAGTGTAAATAAATGGATCACTAAAATCAATACAACTAATCTCAGAAACCATAGATGCCTTTCAACTGAAACTTAGTGTCAGTGTGCACTAGAGATCACCTCACGTAGCGTGGATTTATCCTCTAGGAAATACAAATGTCTGCAAAAAACAACTATCTAAAACACATTAATATTATGTATAGTACAATAAAAGAGAGATCAGGATATTCCCAAAGGGATTAAATTAATCTTATCAGCAACATAAGTGCACTCAAACATCAACATCGCTGCTTTATTTTGACACCAGTGGGAAAAGTCTGGGTATCATCAAATTCCCAGTCAGCCAGTCACATGCACAACAAAAATATTCTCTTTGGTCGGTTTGGCTGTTTGAATAAAACTAAATAAAAATGGCTTCTGTGGGGCTGAGTGACACTTATTTGATAGCCTGTCTCAGATATTCATGATGCCCTGAGAATAGTAATTGTACGACCCGTTCAATCACAGTAAAACCTCTTCAAGGTCCTTTAAAACTTCTAAAAAGACTCATTTTGCTCGTGTCTGTCTTGTGAGTCAGCTCTTTAGAGAGACTTTTAAAGAGTATGAGGAGACTTTCTTCCTTTGGTTTCAGGCAAACCCTGACTCGTCTTTTTTTTTTTTTTTTTTTTTTCTGTCGTATTTGATTTTAGTAAAGAAACGGCAAATCAGCATTGTGTTTCATTAAATGAGGTTTCAATTACAGAGAGAGGGATGAGTGTATCAGTGATGTTGTACCTGTCGCTCATCCCTCCAGCTTCATTAACTCCCTGTTTCTGAACCTTGTCTCTCATCTCCTTGACTGTGTCTGTTTAAATGAGCTGCCAGTCAGGCAGCTAGAGCCCAGGAGCCACAATTACTCCTACATTATTACCTCAATGTACAAGACAGCAGTTTTAAAAACACTTTTAGTGCTGTCAGTTAGCTTTAGTGCAAGCATAAGCTGAAAAACCCCAAAACTATATTTGACAGAGTGAAGGAAATACCAGAATATTAATTTTAACTTTGCTATAACCGAAAGGAAAAAAAAAATACAAAAGTTTAATGGCTCAGCTTGTATCATACTTACTGTTTCTGTTATAAGATGTACACCAAATAAGCACTGTAACACTGCACACACTAAATTCTCCTACCTCTACTTGCAATTGTAGGAAAAGCAAAACTTCCACAGCCCTGCAGAACCTTCCCAAGGACCAGTTAAACTCTGATAAGTAGTCATTTTCAGGTACCATCGCCCACTCAAGGGCCACAGCAATCACCACAAGGACCCTAAAATCGGTTCAGTTAGGCCTTCAGTCTCTAAAAGGATCTGTAACTGTTGTAAGTATCCCAACATCTTCTTTTAAGCACCCTATAACATTATCATGTTGCCTTTACAGTCTTAAGGACATCAGTGTAACCTCCAAGAACCCATACAACCTCTTCAACCACTGTATGATCTATAATCTCTTGAGCAAGCTCTTCTACCACTTTAAGTACACCTGCAAGTTCTTCAGAATCATTACAGCTAACCCTAACCCGTTACAAAAGCTTCTATAACCCCCCCGTGTCCTGCAAACTCCCCAAAACTTAAAGGTCTGTACAAGCTTTTCTGTGACTTCTAAAAACACATCAACACCACAACAGTTTTTCTAAGGATCCCTACAACTTCCTGAAGTTCTACAGCCTCTTAAATGACTTCTGAAACTCCAAGAAAAACTACCCCAAGGGCCCCTGCAACCTCTTTAGGCACCCCTAAAACCCTTTAGTTGAACATAATAACTTTTGTAAAGACCCATATAGGCTCTCAATTGATTTCTACAACTATCAATGCGTTCCAGCAACCTCATACAATTGATTTGACAATAACCACAGCTTCCAGGTTTCCACATCCTGCTCATAGTCTTGGAGAAGCTCCTCATGGTCTTCTAAAAATTATTTATTGATATAAACAAATACTTCAAGGACAGTTACAGATCTTTTAAGGATGCCTAAAGTTGCTTCAGCAATCATAATCCTCACTAAGAGCCCCATGTAGAGTTTCTAGAAACTCCACATGGGGAAAGACTTTCTCAACCTTCTCACAGACTGCGGCAACCTTAAGTATTGCAGTGTTTCAGACTCTCCACAACCGCTTCACTTGCCTCTGAATCTTAGAAACTCTTTAATGTCATCTACAAACACTTAAAGGACCCATAAATTTCCTTCAGCGACTTCCATAACTTCTGAAAAGTCTTCAGTTACCCCCACACCTCCTCGAGATCCTTCTTACAACTTTCTTCACTTCTTGAAATCCTGTGTACCCAAAACCTTGCGTGTAAGTTCAAATGGCAAATGAAGTCTTGAATCTTGAAATCCATAATCCAACAAACCACATAGGGGTAAAATTAGGATTAGGCTGCATTTAAGCCACATGCAGTTCTTCAGTTCTCATTTGAGCCTCAAAGGAATTTGTTGTGTTGCAGTTGAGAGCTGCAGGCAGCAGATGGCGTCAAATTACCACAAACCAATCTAGCATCACTGCAGGCCCCTCTGATTTTATTTTTGAAACCCTTTTCCACCATCACACAGTCGTTATTCCAGTTTTTACTCGTGACAGGAATAAAACATTTCTATGTGACAGCACAACAGGGTTACTGTACATCCGAGAGCTGAATGCTGGAGAGTTTTAAGGTGTCGTATAAAAATGTGCAACATTCAGGAAGAAAGACAGAAATCTTACTGAAACAGGGTTATGTTGAGTGAGAAAACATTTGTTGCCATTTGAGAGTAAAATTAAGTTCATAAAAGGTCCAATGAACTCTAGTGCTGTCACACTTCTTAAAAAATTATTAATTCACTATATTGCACTATGGCACTAGGGAGTGCCATAGTGCCATTTTTTTCAAATTTCACACAAACTGTCCTTTTAAGACACACTTTTCATTTTAGGATCAAGGTGAAATGCTCCTCAAATGAAGCTCTTCCACTCTCTTAAAGCTCTTAAACACTCTTACAACTCCTACAAGGGATTCTAGATTATCCTGCAGACTCCTACAACCTCCCTTTGGATGCCATCAACCACCTTCTACCTTAGCAATGTATTCAACTCCATTGAACAATCTCTCAACTTCCTGAAGGAAATGCATACAAGTTCATCCTTGAGATGCCTTGCAATCTGCTTTAAAGAATCAGGCACCATCCCTAACAAAGTCTACAATAATTTTATAATCTACCAGTGTCCACCTACATGAACCTTAAAATTATCTACAAATTCCCTGTTGACACTACTTCTTCAAAGACCTCTGCAACATCAGGGAAGATGCTTATAACCACCTTGGGGGCCTTTACAACCAGTTCTAGGACCTGATAACCTCATCAGACCTCATAAACATTTTCAAGGACCTTTACAACCTCATCAAAGACACTTCAACTTCCTGAGAAACTCATGGAACCATGCACCATCATCGGTGACATAACCCCACTTCCAAGAAAGCTGGGTCACACGTTTTCTGCACAACAGAACACAGAAAACATCAAATGTTTTGAACTAAATGACAGTAAAACGTCTCAGAAATGGGACAGGACAGCAAAGGGGTGGAAAAGTGGTATTAAAAAGAAACAGCTGCAGGAACATTTTCCATTTAATTAGGTTAACTGGCAACAGGTCAGTAATATTACTGAATATAAATACAGCATCTTAGAGAGGCAGAACTTCTTAGAAGTAGAGATGAGCAGAGGTTCCCCAATCTGCAAAAGTTGTCTATAAATTGTTAAACAGTTTCAAAATAACATTCCTCAACATAAAATTTCAAAGACTGGGAATATCTCATCATCTCTAGTACGTAAAATCTTCACAAAATCTGGGGAAATCTCTGTGCACAAAGGCTGAATATCGATATTGGATACCTGAACTTCAGGCCCTCGGGTGGCACTGCATTAAAAACAGGCATGAAATCAGTCAGTGAACAGTTCACTGTGCCAGGTTCCTGGTTTTGGTTTTGCTCTGCCAGTCTGTTTCATGGGCGGGGTTCCTCCAGGCTTCCCCGCCCTCCTGCCGGATGCACCTGGAAGCTGTTGGCAGTTAACTCATCTGTGTGCAATGGGTTGTTATCTGCCTCCTACTTCAGGCTAAATAATTCCTTCAGTCGGCACAGGATTATTATACTTACTGTGGTAGTGTTGTTTGGCTCCCATGTCCCAGGTGTTAACTCTGGTTGGATTTTGCTAACCTTGGACTACACCAGCTCTCCTCTGTGTAGACTCTTCCAGCCCTGAGAAACTCGGAGAGAGAGAATCCTAAAGCAAGTCCTCTGTGGAGGACATTCAGTGGACCATCTGCCTGCCACTCTGCCAACTCCATTCACAAAATACTGCCTTGCAAAATGATCTGTTTGTCCTCCATGCCTTCAATAAATCTCTGTTTATTTCTGTGTCCTGCATTTGAGTCCAGGCCTGAGTCTGAGCCTTCACAGAAACACTGCCGTCTTCTCTGGGCCAAAGCTCATTAAAAATGGACTGAGGCGAAGTGGAAAACTGTTCTGTGGTCAGACAAAACCAAATTTGAAACTGTTCTTGGAAAGCATGGATGCAGCATCCTCCAGACTGAAGAGGACAGGAACCATCCAACTTCAAAATCCTGCATCTCTGATGGTACCAGAGTGGCTGTGGAATTGGCAGCTTGCACATCTGGAAAGGCACGATCAGAGCTGAAAGTTAAACACCGGTTTTAGAGCAACATATGCATTCAGATTATTTTTTTGTTTGTTAGTTGTGCAGCTCTGCACATCACCCTTGCTCTTGAAAATCAGTACCAGTACACTTCCCCATTCCTCAGGCTCACTCTCCAAGATTATGTTAAAGAGTCGAGGTAACAAGTCCACTGCCCTCTCTCCTAGACACCTCCATCCTTCCACAGGTATGTCATTGTGACCAGCTGCCTTCTTCATCCTCTTCATAGCTGCCCTCACTTCCTCCTTATTAATCCTCTGCATTTCCTGATTCACCAGTTAATGAATCCTCCGTCTGTCCTCCATTCTCTCACATTCTATATTCATGAGCTCCCTGAAGGACTCTTTCCATCTTCTCAGCATGCTCTCTTCTCTAGTTAATACATTTCCATCTCTATCCTTAATCAACCTGCTGGGCATCCTTTCCAGCTTATTCTTTCTGCCTACATATAAACACATAAAAAGTGTTTACAGTAGCTTTACTGTAAATATGTTTTACATCCTGCAATAAATGCATTTACAGTAAAGCTGCTGTAACTGGATTTTACAGTAATTTGTATTTACAGTGAAGTTACTGTTGATTTAAAATAGTTGCAGTAATTTTTATCTTAGGTACAGTTACTGTGAGCAGAATATAAAGTAATTCTCTGTAATTGAATTTACAGTAACTTACTGGCAGTTGGATGGCAGCGACCTGTTTACAGTACTGTACAGTCTGTGTACGCTTTACATATTTACAGTTACTGCTGCAGGATTAACATGGCTCACTGGTTATCAGTCAGGACGTCTCTCATTAAAACATGCGCATACACCCATACACCCATTATACCTGTGACCTGTCTTAATATTACTCCAGTGAAGCAGTTCTCTTATCATTAGCTAGGCTAAAATCTAATATTGTCTGCCAAGCCTCCCACTATCACCGTTTCCTGTTTGTTTGATTGTTTGTTTTGTTTGTTTTGTTTGTTTGTGTTACTAACCTCTCCCTTTGAACACATTTGGATATTTTGTGCTTGTCAGCACACATTCAGGCGTACTTTAACTCGACCGAGGTGAAGCGCGGAATATGTGAGCCTCTTTCTGTCTAAACTGAATGAATCACCGCTCTGTTTCATTCATAAACCTGGCGTATACACACACACACACACACACACACACACACACACACACTTGGAGAAGCTCCGCCCCTCCCACAGAGAGAGGGACACCCGCCGGTGAAACAGTCTCATTCATTCGGAGGAGCGACAGACGCCGCGGAGCGCTCTTTAAACTCTCTCTGTCTCTCTCCGTGTTTCTGCGGTGTCTCGCAGGTAAGAGCTGTGACCGTCAGCGCTCACCTGACGGTGTTTCTGTGGCTCATGTTTGACCTTAAACAGCATTCATATGCAGTATTATTTCTGGAGAAACAGCACTTTAATCGTGGCTGTTTTTGTAGCTAATAGTATCTTCAGATACTATTCAGATTTGGCTAAAATATATTTTTGGTGATTTTCTATAGAAAATCATTTGGTTTCTTTCTTGTTTTACTGCGTGTGTTTTCACAAAAATATATATATATATTAAAAATATTTCCATATATCTTGTTTTGTTCGTGGTGTTTCTCTTCTGTTTATTAGATTAATAAAACTATTTTTTTTTAAAAAGTAAAACTGATTAATTGCAGTTAAACTTAACTGTATGACATCAGATAACTTGTAATATTTTTTTTAATTAAAGTTAGTTGTTCCTTAATAATTTCTTAAATATTTTGTTATTGTTATATTTGGTAGGTTTCTTTTTTTTTTGCTGACTTTAAACTTAAATCTTTTTTTTAATGCTAGAAAAAACTTATTTTACTTTTAAGTGGCACAACTTAGTTAACAAGAATAAGCAGAACAATGGTCCTATAAAATGGATCTTATTTAGGAGCTAGTGACATAAACAGTTACAGGTGTTGACTGATTTCACTGGTTGTGTATCTGAACACTTAACTGTGTTTTTTCTTGAGTTGGTTGAAAATTAAATACTGAATACTGATGCAATGCTAACAAAATCCCTCACAATTCACTGTGCTGTTCAAATGTCTGCGACGAGTACCCTGCATCTTTTTGTTTTTCCCTCCCAGGTCTCACCGCAATGATGATATCGCTCGTCCTCTTCCTCCTCCCACCCTTCTTCTTCTTCTTCTTCTTCCCCACCCCCGCCTGGACGTTGGAGTTTCGGTACCACAACAACCGGGAGATTGAGGAGTTCCTCATACAGGTCAACGCCGCCAACCCCGAGATCACACACCTGTACAGCATCGGCCAGTCTTCAAAAGGTAACCCAGCTCCTGCTGCTTCCTGTCCTACCTGAGAATCAGTTGTCAAGGTGTGAAACAGCAGCTTGTGATGGTGACAATAACAAGCAAAGATTTTATCAGCATCAGTTGTTGTACTGCTGAGTTTGTCATGAAGACTTTCCCCCACAGCGTGTGTTTAACACATTTTTATTTAAGCCATTTGTTTTGATGGCTGTTAGCGGATATGGGGATAATATTATAAAGGATGTTATTGTTCTCGTGCCAGTGTCTTGGGGCCTTTTTGAGATCAAGATCTCAAAACTGGTGAGATTTGAGCCTGAGGCAGCTGTCGCTGTGAGCCGGTGTAAACTAACTGTCACTGAATTTGGTTAAAAAGTGAACAGTGAGAGGCCTTCTCAGGCCTCGTCTTCCTCCCCAGCAAACACCTGCAGACTCACCCAGACCCTTCTTTCTGTGAGGCGCTGCACCGCCATACTACACTAGCACATGGGAACAGTGAGTTCAGAGGTTTACACAGATAAGCTCACAATACAGCACACAGATGAAATTTGCATATCTGCAAAGTTTCTGTCCCCTGACACTGGTCTGAAACGGCTCTCCTCGTCCCGTGTTTTCCAGCTGAGAACCCTGATGAGAGCCACAGTTTCCAAAGAGGAAACGGTGCGTTCGTGTCTCTTTTCCTCACTCAGTAAATTCTCTCACATCATTGCACAGTTTCAGTTCATTCGCTCAGGTGAAACTTTGTCCCCACAGCCACCTGAGGATGATCACCTTTGGAGGGTTGCAGCTCTGTGGAGTCTTGTAAAAGCTGCTGTACATTTTTGCTTTTCAATTATTGTTCACTGTTTTAATTATTGTCTATTTTTTATTCTAATTTAATTTTGTAATTTTTTTGCATTGTTTACATTTTTTCCCTTTAAAATCTTTTATTCATTTATCATCTCTCTTCTACTGTTTATATCAGAGGTCTCAAATTCACTTTAGTTAATGAGCTGCATACAGCCCAACTAATCTGCATAATAACCTACCTTTCTGTACAAGTCAATGTTCTCTTTAAGGACCCGTCCACTTGAACAAATTATTTTTAAGGCATTAAAAATCCCTTCAAATTCATCGTGGGATACATATGCTGCAGGTTATGGTGGCTCTACAGAAACTATTTTATTTTTCTCTTTATGACTCTTTGAATCTGTTTTTAACTTTCTCTATACTTTCATGCTTGTGCAGTAATGCAGGCCTTCTGGAGTGATGAATACAAACTTACATAAAATACATGGGTTAGGGCTGTGTTTCAGTCAGAGGTGCTGGAGTCAGAATCAGTGGAATTTAGTTTCACTTTGCAATATGAACTGGAAAGCATCTTATTGGCAGCAGCACTTTATCTGCCACTACATCCATGACCAATTCAGAAGGACCAAATTAGGGTTAGGGTCCAAGTCTTTGAACTGTGGAAGGAAGCTGGAGTTTCAGGAGGACTTGCAGGAAACATACTCTCAGACCAGCTTTGCATGATTGACAGTTTTATCCATTTAACATTAAACCTGTAACAAAAAGTGAGCAAAAGTGAATCAGTTTGAACGAACTGGTTGAAGCGACTGCGCGTCCAGAGCAGCATACACAGGTTTGGGTGATCTTAATGCTTTGAAACACAGCTTGTTCTCAGACAGATTCCCTTATACACACACACACACACACACACACACACACACACACACACACACACACACACACACACACAAAGAGGATGATGTGTGATTGATAAAGCATCAGGTGTCAGTCTCTATGCCAGCCAGGATTTTTGTCTGACTGACCTGACTGTGTCTGTTGGTGGATCATATGACGGGACTGGATACGGTGGTTAATTTAATCCCAGACTGCTTAATCTGTCACACACAGAGCTAATCTGAGCTAATCTAGGACACCAGCTGGCCCGCGTCCAGCTCGTGTGTATTTGTGCATCTTTGAGTGCCATCTCGTCCCTTCGGAGCGAGTCAGTTTTTCCCTCGGGCTGCTGCTGCGATGACTAATTCACACTTTACTGTGATTTACGTGACTGTGTCGCAGACTTGCTGAGACTTGTAGAGTTTCATTCAGTGAGTAACCTGCAGTACCGGCGTACAGTACAGTTACAGAAGCTGTGTGTAAGGAAACTCAATGGCAGAGGCATTATTAAAACCTCAAAACTGCAGGCTGCCAAACCGGAGCAACGAGCTGAAAGATACTGAAAGAGCAAAGAGTGTAGTTCCTTCAAATACAGTGGCTGAAGCACTGGTAAGGCCATTCTTTGTAGACCTTTAGTTCACTACTAAAATTTAAAAGTTTATATTATCATTCTTTCTAACCAGCAGGGGGCGCTCCTCAGGTTGCAAAAAAAAGATAAAACAAGCCAATATTTGTTGAAGCCTGTGAGAAAATAATATTACACTTATAGTTTTTCTTTATCATCTCTGGTTTCAGGTCTTTTTTTTTAACACTTCATGATTTTTGTTTTGTACATTTTTTATTTTCCACATAAAATTAAATAGATGATAAAGAAGAGTGAGCTTTTAGCATGGCTACCTTGTGATTGACATGTTGAATATTTAGTGTTCACCTGCCCTTCACTGTATTTGAAACTCAGGACTTAAAGTGGAAATAAAATGGAAGTGAGTGGGGAACGAATGTAAAACTGCAGCTTCTCTAATTGTCCCCATAGAGACTCGTGTTAAAACTTTACAGCAGAAATAAACATGTTTACAGCCTGATACAGAAACAGTCTTGATTTCTAAATAATTTACCCGTTCTCACAGCTGTTTCAACGATATTTTTGTGTTTCGAGTGTTTCATCATTTAAAGTCCATCATTTATAGTCCTCATCTACTATAGCGCCCCTGTTCTCTGCTTCTCATACCAATGTGCATAACTTAGATCTTATTTTTGAAGAAATGTGAGTAAATTAAGATATATTGTTTCAAAAGAGGAGAGACGCTTATTCATGCCTTCATCTGTTCCCGTGTCGCAGTGCCTGACCATTTTCAGAAGAGTTTGTTTGTTTGTTGTCATGAACTCAGTTTCTCGATCGTTAACATGCAAATTGTCGTGACAATTCAGGAATAGCTGCAACCACACCACTGTAAGATGATGAAAGATGGACTTTTAGGCCCCATCCTCGGTTCAGTGACGGCTGTTTTCTTTCTCAAGAAGGATGTCCAGAATTCAATTCAGTTCAATTTGTATAGCTCCCAATCAGCTGCCTCAAGGTGCTTTATATTGTAATGTAAAGACCCTACAATGATCACAGAGAAAACTCAACGATCAAAAAAACCTCATGAGCAGCACTTGGTGACAGTGGGAAGGAAAAACTCCCTTTAAACAGGAAGAAACCTCCAGCAGAACCAGGCTCAGGGAGGGGGGGTTATCAGCTGAGGGGGCTGAGGGGAGAGAGACAGGACAAAAGACACACAGAGACAGAGATTAATAATAACTAATGATTAAATGCAGAGTGGGGTATAAACATTAAGAGGTGAGTGAAGAAGAAATGCCCAGTGTATCATAGGAGGCCCACAGCACTGCAGTTTAACTAAGGGAGGGTTCAGGGTCACCTGATCAATCAATCAATCAATCTTTATTTCAAACATGATAATACACATAAAAAAAAATCTGTATGCAATCAGTGACTTTTTTCTTGTTGTTGTTGTTGTTGTTGTTGTTGTTGTTGTTGTTGTTGTTGTTCAGAAAGGAGTAGGAGGAAGCAAATGCTTATTAATTCCTACCCCTAACTTGCTCATCCTATATATCTGTTTTGGATTATACAGTCTAAAATATACACATGTACATAATACAGTTTCCCTTGTGGTATTTTCTTTAAAGACAGTTCCTGGCGTTGGTGTTCCACACCACACAAAAGTACACAAGTGACTCTTTTTGATCCAGCCCTAACTATAAGGAAAAGGAAAGTTTTAAGCCTAATCTTAAAAATAGAGAGGGTGTCTGTCTCCTGAATCCAAGCTGGGAGCTGGTTCCACAGAAGAGGCGCCTGAAAGCTGAAGGCTCTGCCTCCCATTCTACTCTTAAATATCTGAGGAACCACAAGTAAGCCAGCAGTCTGAGAGTGAGAGCAGTCAAGACCTTGTAGGTGAGGACAAGGATTTTAAATTCTATTCTAGATTTAACAGGGAGCCAATGAAGAGAAGCCAATATGGGAGAAATCTGCTCTCTCTTTCTAGTCCCTGTCAGTACTCTAGCTGCAGCATTTTGGATCAGCTGAAGGCTTTTCAGGGAGCTTTTAGGACATGACAAAACACGAAATAATCAATGAATCAGCATCACTCTGAGACAGGATGTTTCTAATTTTAGAAATATTGCACAAATGCAAAAAAGCAACCCCACATATTTGTTTAATATGTGCATTGAAGGACATATCCTGGTCAAAAATGACTCCAAGATTTCTCTCAGTGTTACTGGAGGCCAAAGTAATGCCATCCAGAGGAAGTATCTGGTTTGACACCATGTTTCTAAGATTTGTGGGGCCGAGAACAAGAATTTCAGTTTGATCTGAATTTAGAAGCAGGAAATTAGAGGTCATCCAGACCTTAATGTCTTTAAGACATTCCTGCAGTTTAACTAATTGATGTGTGTCATCTGGCTTCATGGATAGATAAAGCTGAGTATCATCTGCATAGCAATGAAAATGGATGCATTCTAAATGATTTAAGCAATTTAGCAAGAGCAAAGCAAACAGCTCAATCAGATAATATGAATCATAGAATCAAATTATAAATGACAATTTGTATAAATAACTTCATAAGCACTAAAAATAATCATAAGGGCTGAATAATTACTGCTGACTTTGAAGAGACAAGAGGAAGCCAAACATTGTTTGGCCAGAGCAAGATTCCTTCTTTTGGGCCACATACGAGGAAGTACCAACTCTATACAAAGTCCACAAATTCCCCCAAAGTCCTCAGTTACTCCTGGTTAATCATTGTTCAGTTAGTTCTGTGCTAGTCTGCACAAAATGTAACTTTTATCTTTTTTCTAAACGCTCTGTTTACTGTCTGTCTCTCTCAGGTCAGCAGCTGTGGGTGTTGGCTTTGGGCGTCAGTCCTCGCCAGCACACAGTTAGCATCCCAGAGTTCAAATATGTGGCTAACATGCATGGAAATGAGGTAAGAGAACACACACATACACATATTCACACATTCACACACAGACAGAATAGTGCCACTCCCCATTAACAGGAAGCAGGACTAAAGGGATCAACAAAAGCCATTCAGAGTCCAGCGCACCCCATCTATTCCTTTGTGTGTGGACAACAGAGTGCGTGGTGACCTGTATTATTCTGAGATGAAATGGACAGTGTGTCAAGTCAACATCATTACACAGCAATAAAAGAAGTATGTGGATATGAATTCAACAGAAATAACCGTCATGAAATTCTAAACAAGGGGAAAAATTTAGAACAATCTACCAGCTGCCACAGCAAAGGAATCTCACATTCAGAGTTTACTCAGGCAGGTCGGTTAATAACTGGCCATATTTCTCCTTCTGTAATGGAAAAAGTGTATTTTATTATATGTATATGAATGCATTTGAATGAAGCTCTCAGTGAAAAGAACATAAGGAGTGTACAGGAAGGGGGGGGCATTTCCTTCACCTCATTTATCCTTATCATAAAACAAATAAACTACAACAGGGAGGCATGCCTTTAATCTCTCACGCCATGTAAGAGATTTGATTTGAAAGATAAAAATTTCAAGTTTCTGAAAAGTTGCCAAATTAGCATGTGGCCAGAGACAGACAGCATTATACAGGATTTATGCTCATGCATTATTAGCTTTCCGACTGCACAGAGATGGAAGGAAAAGGAGACGCCACGAGTGTGACTCAAACTGCTGATTTCAGGGCCCATTTTTCACCCTAATGAGCCGCCCAGCTGCACACTCACTCTTTGTGCCCGGGGGGTTTAAAATGCTGACAAGTTTAGATGAATAAAAACCTCATTAGATCTGTAGATGTCTGTAACATGTAGTAACCAGATTAGTTGGTTTTTTTGTTTGTTTTAAAAAAAAAAAGACAGTTGCCAGATTTGAAGGTTATAGGTTATACAGGTAATAAGGCAGTTTATCTGCATACAGCTTTAACTTCTTCACTGCAGCTAAATAGAAAGATTAGAACCCTCGTTACAATACATGAACAGTCTAAATGAAAGATTAGTTTTAATAACATGACATAATTAGTGCAGAAAATGAAACCGTAGGGGGACAGAAAATTAAGTCCGCGTGCACGTCCTTTAAAACCAGACTGAAACCTTTGACCGGCGTCAGGTTGCTGTGGTGACAGTGGACTGCTGATCACGCTGCAAATGTGTGTGAAAGTCAATGGAAATGTCCTTAAATAGACACGCTACGCCTGGTCACACACACACACAAACAGAGCCAGTGGAGTGTATCGTTCTGAGGAAAGCTTTGGAAAACGGCTCTTTCTCTGAATCTACTCATACATACAAATTAAAACAGCAGGGTGGCTAACGGGAAAGCTGAAGAGGTGTCGTGTAGTGTGCAGTGTCTGTGTGTATTCTACCACAGCTTTACTGACTGCCATTAAGAAACTCTCATTTGGCTTCAGTGGTGCCAACAGTAGTTATAGTAGTTAGTTATCTTATCTTTATCCCCACAGTGATTTCCAGCTAATTCTTTTTTTTTTTGGGTAGCAGGGGGCAGGTTGTAGAAGATCACTAGAAAACTAATGCTGGAAATGAAATGTACTGCTCAAAAAGGTAAAGGAACACTTTGAAAATCCATCAGAGCTCAATGAGGAAAATCCTGTTGAATATCTGTACTGATGTGGAAGGATGGAAATTAAAATTAAAATTATCAACGTACAGAGGGCTGAATTTAAAGACACCTGAAAATCAAAGTGAAAAATTGATGCAGCAAAATTTGCCAAAATTTCATTGTAGCAACTCAAAATGGGACTCAGTAGTTTGTGTGGCCCCCACGTGCTTGTATGTATGCCTGACAATATCAGTGCTCCTAATGAGACGACTGATGGTGTCCTCAAGGATCTCCTCCAAGATCTGGACCAGGGCATCACTGAGCTCCTGGATAGGTGCAACCTGGTGTGTTGAATAGACTGAAACATAATGTCCCAGACGTGTTCTACTGGATTTAGGTCAGGCGTGCGTGGGGGCCAGGCAGTGGTATCGTTTCCTTCATCCTCCAGGGACTGTCTGCATATTCTCGCCACATGAGGCAGGGCATTGTTGTGCACCAGGAGGAACCCAGGACCCACTGCACCAGTGTAGAGTGTGACAGTGGATCCAAGGATTTCATCCTGATACCTGATGGCAGTCAGGGTGCCGTTGCATAGCCTGTTCTCCACAGCTTCTCCATAGCCTTTGATATTTGTCACATGTGCTCAGGGTGAACCTGCTCTCATCTGTGAAAAGCACAGAGCACCTTCACAAAGGAGCAGATACCAGTCCTGCTGCTGGGTTAAGGACCTTCTACAGCCCTGTCCAGCTTTCCTAGAGTAACTGCATGCCTAAGTACACCCCATAATTCAGCAGCTTGTAGAACGTACTTTAGCAGTAATAACATTCTGTGTGTCTTTATCACTCTTTCACATTATTATGGAGGAATTTTAGCCCACTCTTCTTTACAGTGTGGAGTCGGTTCATTGAGGCTTGCAGGTATTAATTTATGCACAGCTGTCTAAAGATCCCACCACAGCATTTTAATCTTGAGGTCTGGACTCTGACTGGACCGTTGCAGGACCTCGATTCTTTTCTTTTCTTGCCATTCTGCGCTTGGGATCATTGTCCTGCTGCATGACCCAATTCTAGCCAAGCTTTAGCTGTTGGACAGATGACTGCAAGGTGCCCAAATCATCACAGTGCTGACAGCTGGTCTGAGGTATCTGTGCTGATATGCTGTGTTTGGTTTTCTCCAAACATGGTGCTGTGCATTATGGACAAACATCTCCACTTTGGTCTCAGGTGCCCAAAGAACATTGTTCCAGGTCTCTTGTGGTTTGTTAAGATGCAGCTTTGCAAACCTAAACTGTGCTGCCATGTTCTTTTTTAGAGAGAAGAGGAGACAACCCCCCCCAAACAAGCCATACTTGTTCACTCTTTAACTTTAACATGCTAACTGAGGCCTGTAGAGTCTGAGATGTCCCTCTTGTTTGTTTGCAGTTTGTACGATCTGAACTTTGGGGTGAATTTGCTGGGACATTCACTCCTGAAGAGATTGGCGGCCGTGTTGAATGTTTGTTTTTTTCTTACTGCAGAATGATGGACTTCAGGTGGTTTGGAAATGACCTTATAACCCTTCTGTAAGATCAGGTTGTGCTAACACACAGCTGAATGCTTCAGACCTGCAAACTGTTGAAACTTCTGCTTTTATAGATGTGCTCACATTTACTGATCAGTGTCTTTGATTATCAGCACCTGGCTGCTTCTTAGCCTCTTAACTCCCATAAAAGCAGTAAGGATGTACTCAGTTTTCCACATCCTGCTTTTGGTTTCATTTTTCTTAAATAAGTAATGACACTGTGTGTCATACATTACGTGATGTATTTTCCCAATTTTAAGACCTGCTAGCCTTAAACAGTAAAGAGGATGCACTTTCTTTTCCACATAACTGGTGCACATGTGCTGTTTTTATACGCTGATGTTTGTGTTGGAAAACTGAAGCAAAGAACATCCACGGTGCATCCACCGCACGACAAAGTCGAGGTCGGAGGATGTTTCTGTCATCGGTGTTGAAACCCAAACACTCATCACGGTCTGACGCGATGATGTCAGCAGCAGGAATGCAGTCTGCCCCGTTAGAAATGGATAACTGCTGCTTTGTTTAGTGATGCTAAACCAAACAGATGTCTTTCAGCAGCTTTAAACGCTGCCTGTAGACACTAATTAAAGTTTAAACAGACAGCACCTCTTTCACCCAGCCCTCTGAGTGAGCTGCATCACCCTCGCTTAGATTCACTTAGAGGCCTGTTTGTTATCCCAGTTCTAGCGTTTGTCTCTTTTAATGTCAACATCTGTCATTTGGTAAATGACTCAACGGCTTTGGACAGATGTTCGTGTTCCCCAGTGGATAAATCCTGATTTTAGAGTGAAACTTAGATAGTTCAGGTCCATTCCCCCTTTCCTGTAGTGCCACTGAGAGTTCACATTATTCACTTTAACAGTAATTTTTTTTTTTTTTAATTGTTGGATGGATGTAATTTTGGACTGAGATTCCTAATCCCCAGAGGATGAATCATGATGAATTTTGGGACTTTTCCTGTAGCACCATCACTGAAATTTGGCTTCATGTTCCCCTAGAGACTCATTTTAATGTCTTTAGTACGAATGTACTCTGTACTGTGTTTTCATCAGTACAGAGTACATTATATGATGATAACACAGCACTGAGGTAAAAGGCTACAAAATGCAGTGTAAGAGGTATTTCATTCACTGAATCTGATATTTTACGACATCACCACCTCTGCCATAACCAAATCAGCATTTAAACTATAAACAAGTCTTCAGAATTTGGTCTAAGTTTCTAAGCAACCTCTCGCAGGATAATCAGCACTGAGATTGAGACAGAAGTTCCTCCATCCTCTGTTTTTTGTGACAGTTCATCATGAAAACACTGATAAATGCTGCTAGGAGCCAACATAAACGTGGCACTCTGCACCTTAGGAGCAAAATGAGCTCAGCTGTTCTGATCAGTTGAAAAGGAATTTGCATTAGTAGACGTCATAATATAATATTGATAAATATAAAAAGCACCAATATGGATAAATGTCATTTGAACATCATCATTTGTTCAACAGTTGCCTCCTTTTTAAGAATCTACCTCTAATCAGGGTCATGAGTATCATGTCTCCTCCTAATATTATGTCTCTGTAGATTAACTGTGGTCAGTTTTCTACGTTGCTCCCCTTCCTTTGTGCTTCCAGTGTTGATTTATTTGGACACACTACTCGCAGTGATGTAACTTCCGGCTGTGCGTTACAGTGGTCTTCAAACAGGTGACTGTCAGGCCACAGAGGGAGGTGGTTCTTTGGAGCAGCCGGCTGTTAAATCACTGAAATATCCAACAATAATCAACAGCCAACGCACTATGACACTGTAGGACTGTGTGTGTGTGTGTGTGCGTGTGTGTGCGCGTGGGTGGGTGGGCGATGGAGAGAATGAGGGTGAGTCAGCTTTCCCAGAAGCTGCAAACTGCACACAGACTCTGCTGAGCTTGAATGTTGGTTCAAACTGAGGTTCACCTCCACTTCACTGCACACCAGGGTTATTATAGTTAACGAAAACGAACGAAATAACGAAAACTGAAATTGAAAAAACATTGTCGTTAACTGAAATAAATAAAAACTATAATTAAAAGGAAAAAACGATAACTAATTAAAACTGAATTGTGAGTTTACAAAACTAACTAAAACTAACTGAAATTATCGATAAACTGACTTTCATTTACTTGTTTTTTTTTGGGGTTTTTTTAAGCCTTGTGGATTGATATGAAATCATTTTTTCCGCTCTTCGAGTTTAGGCTGGGAGCGCCACAGGACAACTGTGTGAGTGCGCATGTGCGTGCGCTCACCGCGCTGGTTACTTGTCTCTGCTACGGCCTTTTAGACTTTCTAATACCATTTAGTGCAGATTAGGCAAATGCTGAGAGAATGGGGGAAAGAGAGAAACAAAGAGCAGCACATCCAGCAGAAGATCCCTGAGCCTCAAACACTGATAAGGACCACATCAATAATAAAAAAGCACAGGAAAGCAAGATCTAATTTCCTCAACCATGAAAAAAGATAAAATTCCCACGCTGAAAACTTGCTCCACTCCAAGCCTAATGTAACAGTGCATATCAATGATGTTTTTATTAGTCCTTGGACAACAATGTAGCTCTGAAAGAAAAGAATTTCGAAACAGGTTCAATTCATGGTTTAAAAATGCAGATTCAGAAATAGAGACAAAGGTGTGTTTTTGTGTGGTGGCAACAGAGAAAAGACAGACTTTAAATGAGTGACGGAAGAAAGCAATATGATGGCTGGAGGCAGTGCTAGCCCTAACATGTGTGTGTCTGTGTGTGTGTATGTGTGTGCATACACACCTTCTCACCTCTCCCACCCTCCTGTCTTTCCGACTCCTGAGGCTCTCATTCATTCACAAAGATGTTTGTCTTCCTCCTCCTTGTTCTCTCCTGACCATCCAATAACCCGTCTGTCTCCAGAGAAACTGCCTCATCATGACTCGTCCCTAGGTTGCGTTTGGATTCCTCACAAACTTACGACATCACTTCCTCCCCCGCGGTTTCCATCAGGAGGGAACATGTAGGGTCATCAAGCAGAAAACAAAGAACAATGGTGGGATGAAATTAAGGAATTTAAAGTGGGGGGGGGGGGGTCTCAGACTCAATTTTAGCAAAATCTGCTCTCACGTAGGCCACATCAGTAAAACCATTGCATAGTAATGTATATTAATAATAAACCGCTTTCATTATTAAAAATTTACAAAAGCTGTGACAGAATGTGAAAAAACAACCGATTCATGTTGAAGAAATGTATATATTGACTGATTACCAAACTGTGATTACCTGCCTTTCTTTCATCTGTATATATCTGTATATATTGCACTTGCTTTATTATTTATTTATTTTTATTTTCTTTTACTTTCCTAATATACTAGTTCTTAAATTTTATTTTAACTTAGTTGCTTATTTCAATTGTTTGTAAAGCAGTCGCAAGTAAGAATTTCATTGCTCAGCATAACCGCAGTGTTTTGCGGTGTACATGACAATAAACTTCTTGAATCTTGAATCTTGAAATACTGAAATACTGTGTACTGATACTAAATAAAGTGACAGTGGCACAGTGGGTAGGTGCTTGCCTTGCAGCTGGATGAGTGATCTGGAACGATCATTTTGTTGTGTGCCTTGTACACATATATTGACCCACCTAATAATTTGATGCAATACCAGTTTATACCACAAGAGGGTGCAATGAGTTGACATATCCTTTATTTAGCCAGGAAAGTCATAAAGAACACATCCTGATTTTATATGGTGGAAATATCAATAGTTAACCCGCAACACGCTGACTGGTAAAACGCTGCCCCCTAGTGTTGAACATTTTCGTTAACCTTTGTAGAGTGAAAGTACGAAATGTACCTTTAAGAGTAAAGCAGTACATTCTGAATCTGAGCCGAGAATTTAAAAAGCTGAAACCGAGTGAAAGACACCCAGAACGTCCTTAAAATCTAAGAATATTTAATGTTGAAATAATGGTTTAGTTTAATTAAGTCTGCTTACAAAACTGATTAGGAACATGGGGGGGACAATGGGGCTCATAGTAAAACGTGTTCATTTAGAGTAGAAAACAGTACACGAGTACCAGAGTACCAGTTTCAACAATATATGTAATTTATCCACATGCATTGAGTCTGCTATCATAGCTAAAGTGCAGTTTACAAGTTATTTTACAAGTAAATTCAACGATTGCAACGACTTGGAAATAACTATGACGTTGCAAACATGTCCACTCTGGCATTACCATGAAGAAAACATTGAACAAACTGGACTAATTATTGACTTTACTGCAACACATCCAGTGAGCCCAATCTGACCCTCTGATTGGCCAATTTGACCACTGCATGTTCAACACCCCTAAGCTTGGAGCTGCAGCGGTGCAGAATTATAACTTCACAGCTGGACGGCCATGCCTCCTATAACATCTGTTTGCCCAGTGTCCTTAAAGTCAAGTGATATTTCATAATACATAATCTATATTTTATACTGTTCATCTCCTGAATAAATATTCATGCATGGGGGCAAACCAGAAATTCCATAACAACATTTATTATTATCCTAATTTTTTATACATGCATGTTTTGTAAGTTTCAGTTGTGTTTTCAGGTTCTTGGCCGGGTGCTGCTCCTCCAGCTAATCAACGAGCTGGTGCACGGTTACCGCAAAAATGAATCGTGGTCCCTGCAGTTGCTGAACAGCACACGCATCCACATCCTGCCGACGATGAACCCCGACGGCTTCGATGTAGCAGACAAAAACTGCTACAACAGCCAGGGCAGGTGAGTCAAGCATGCACGCACACACAAACAGAAGACCCGGTAACCGGCTCGGTAACCAGATCACACGCTCTGCAGCACTAAAGAGTATTTAAGCCTTTTTTTGCTCTCTTCTAAGCTCTGACAGACCCACTGTGCACTATCTGCCCATCATCAGCTGGTAAAACATATTTCCTGGTTGGCTGGTGGAGACCAAAAACGGAGCTAAAAGAGCGTGAATATTGGACTCCACTGAGATGATTATTTTGCTCTTTATGTATTTAAACAGGAATTTATTAGCAAACTCCTGAAGACAAACTCTAAAGCATGAACTAACATCTTAAATCAAAGAGTAGGAGGTGAACTTGTACAAGAGAACAAATGAGCTGTTGTTGAGGACTCAGGTTTATGCTCATGCAGTATTTATGAGCCACTCCTGAGGGGCACGTCTGTCTCTGTAGCTGCTAAATGATCCGCCGTGTCCACCCGCTCGAGTTTAACACCGCCGGCCTGCTGTTTGCTGCTGAGCGCATCACATACGGTGGCATCAAGACAGTGAGTTTAAAACGGGCTAAAAACAATGTTGGAGGAAGTATTCAGATCTTCTTATGCAAATAAAGTACAAACACCACGCTGAAAAAATGATTAGATTAAAAAAAGTCACTGAAGGAAGATTCTCCAGGTGACACACTGTGAAAATGACTGATTCTGTCATCCAGTTCATGAGGACGTAATGAATAATTATGATGATACAAATGTATGGTTTTTTTTTGTTTGTTTGTTTTTTTTGTTTTTGTTTTTTTTGGGGGGGGGGGTGACCTGAATGGTAATTCCAGTTTATTTTAAGCTGCTATCGTGTCTCTATGGGTGATGTAAACAGCCTTTACAAACCATCAGAAGGTAACAGAACAAACTCAAAGTACTAAAACCCAGTGCCCGTGACTGCAGATCTCCAAGAGACCCCAAAACTGTTAAACATCAACGTGCCACCTGGAGAAGATCTTCAGCTAACTGCATTAGCAGCTGGGGACATTGTAACAAAAGCTTTTAGCGGTCAGATCTGATCTTTATATTTTTCCTCCATGATCTGGGGAAGGTGTAACACCACATCTTGGATGGTTAGTCTATTTTTACTTCCACAGCAGGCACTCAGAGACTTTCCGAGTCTGGTATCAGCAGATCTGACTCTTTGCAGCTGCAGTTTCCTTCCTCGTCAGCGGCAGAGCGGCGAGCACAGGAACACCTCCATCCTGTTTTCTTATGGCGTCTTCCATGTTAATAAGCTTGTAGACTAAATGAATACGTCCAAAAACTGAAATGACCGTGGTGGCTTATAAGAAGCCATCTTATTTTCATATTTTTAGATGCTAAGTTCTTAATTTATGCGGCATTTCATGAGTACAGATATTTGTGAAGTTGTATTAAAGGTTTATGTTGCTCAGATTTGTGCTTAAGTGCGGTGTTGATTTAAACCACTTAGTTACAGCTGAGTGGGAATGAGGCTCCGTGGATTAGTGACACTGCGCACTGTCAGCAGCCTTTTCATGGGATCCACTGTTAGTATGAAGATATTGATAACAAAAGATGAAAGCTGGAAAATGTTTCTCACGTGTGTGTGTGTGTGTGTGTTTCAGATTAAGACGACACACAAACACACTTTTGCAGTCACAGCGTGTTTGTTTTTTTAAGGCTAAGCAAAGTTACACTCCAGCACCCAAAATACTTTGAAAAACACACACACTGTAGATCAGTGACGTGCAGTCAGGGGAGGCAGGTGAGGCACGGCCTCACCTGTCATCGTGGAAATATAAAATTAAAAAATAAATTAAATGGTTATATTCATTCAGTGATTTGTATTTTAAAGTTCTTTTCCATTTAACTACACCATTTTTAGATTAGTTTTTTCAAAATCGCTGAATTTTTGCATTTGCCGGTCAAATACTAAGAGACGAACGGTGAGGCACCAGCCCGGCGAGCCGCACCACGTATTGCGCAATCGGTGGTGCGGCTCAGTATAGTCATTGGCAATGACTATAGAGGACCAAAACTGACATAATCAGAAATAAAAGCAGAAATATATATATAGTGTATATATCTTGTTTTTCCTTTTCCTTATACGTGCGTTTTCATCAAGAAATGTATAAATTTTCTTTTTCCTTTTCCTTATACATGCATTTTCATCAAGAAATGTAAATATAGTGTTTTTCCTTTTCTTTACACACACGTTTTCATCAAGAAATGTATAAATTTTCTTTTTCCTTTTCCTTACACATGCATTTTCATCAGGAAATGTATATATTTGTTTTGCCTTTTCCTTATACAAGCCTTTGTTCTTTTTACATTTCCTCGTCCGCTTTTCCTTTACCACATGTATTTCTGCCTGCTCTTTTCCCTTTACCGCTCGTATTTCTGCCTGCTCTTTTTCCTTTTCCGTATGCATTTCTGCCTCATTATGCAAATGAGGAGGGTTGTCTTCTTGCTCCAGCTCCTCTACTATTGGTCAATAAACAGGAAGGAGCAGGATCCATGTGCAGATCGATTGTGCATGCCTGCGCCTTTGGCCATATGTCTATGGCCATGGAGTTTACACAGTCTAATATGGTTTTAGGATATACTATGACATGCAGACAAGTTTTCACGAACAACACGTTCACAACTGGACAAAGGCTACAAATTCTTCATTGAACATTGAACACAGGTACGTGTCTTTGTCTTTTCTAGCTGTTAATTAATAGACTAGGATAGCATTAGTCAATTTGTTTGCTAGCTAACATTACGTGACCTTTCTGTTTTGCAAATAGAACATCTTTAGGCTCTAATCTTGATTAGATCCTTATAGTATAGACTAGGGTTGCCGCCCGTCACGAAAAATACGCAATCGTTTGTTAATTGTAAGTTAAATGTGGTTTCCCGGTGCTGCCTGAGCGTCCTGCAGTTTCGGTTGCCTACAGACAGACACCTGCGCATTTTTTTACTGTCCACGCGCTACTGCACCACGTCCTAAGAAATTAAACTCTTGCAAAGATACAGACGTGAGTAGGAAGATGCTCATCCCAGGCTGAACAGCTTCAGCGAGGATGAAAGGTGCACAGTGAGCCGTCTGATGTCAGGAGATAAACACTGCAGACAAACAGGAACCTAGAAGACCCAGGCAGCAGTCACATTCATTCATCCCCCAGTCATCTAAATGGCTATTTGAAGAACAAGTTATGCTAATAGATTAACAGTAAATAAATAAATATTGTCAAAACATATATATATAAGCCCCCAGCTATTCAAAGATGGTAATGCATTTCTAACATAAGAGTGAATAGTATGTATGTAATAGTATGTACTGCTTTTCATATATGCCCTCTATATTATCTTTATAATAAAATTTTACTATTAAAATTTGCAGCAGCTTGAACTATTAAAGGAGTTATTTTTGCATTACAAACATGTACAGGGAGGTGATTAGTGTGACTGTCATAGTTTGCAAGGTCACATGACATAATGAAATCTATGTTAAAATTGACATATCTCACTTTGCAGATCCTCTTCCAGATCCTCACATCATGGCCAGCAGGGAGAAACTGAAGGACACACGTCCACAACCAGGGATATGCAAGCTGCTGCATGGAGTTGAAGGGGATGAGGAGCTTATCCTCTCAATGAGACAGGGACTTGATCATTTCTATCATGACATCTACATGGATGTCTTCTTCAGTTGAAAACCATGAGGAATTTATTTAGTTTAATGTTGAAATGCAATTGATATGCCTTTCATAAATACATTTTCTCTGCCAATGCAAAATGGACCTAAATTGTGTATGTAATAATATATATATTTTTTACCATCACTGCTCCATGTACAGTGTTTAATATAATTAATAAATGTTTGCAAGAAACTGCCACAAACCTTGTTTCTTTGTTCCACAATGGAAGCTTTAATTTGAGCATTTTTTCTCCTCCATGTGCTCCATTGCCAAATGTGTAAAATGTACAAAAATATGCAATTTAAATGTAAAAGATGTACATATGCATATCACTCAAGACAAGCTATTTACAAAACATTTTACAGAATTCTTCACATCAATTCATTCATTAATAGCTATTTTTTTTTAAAAAAGCACAGGTTAGATGTACAGAGATTTGATTTCCAACACAGCTGCTTGCAGTAATGAATGTTCATCCAAGAAGTGTGAGTTGTAGGGAGGCTCTGACCTGGTTTGTCTCCTCTTACACTGTCACACACTGTCCTCCTCCACAAAGGATTTTAAAACTTGGCCCTCATCTCTCCTGATCGCTCTCCCTCAACAGACACGTATTTCTGTGTCCACTGGAAAATCGTGGAAACTCAAATACCACTAGTTTTTTGTTCGTTATTGGAACAGCATGGCACACTGTAGTAACATCTTGATGACTGACATGCTTGTTAGGTGGGCTGCTGCTGAGAAAGATGGACACAAGAAGAAGGCAAAAAGAAAATTATGAATCACATCAGAACATGGAAATGGTTTGGCATATAGCTTTCAGGTCAATATTTAAAACACTATTCTAAACAACAGTGTTGGAAGATGTCACTGATTTTTACATTAATATAGAAAGTAAACCTTTTAACATTACAGCACTGACAGGCAGCAGTATATATTTTAGCTACCTGTGGCTAAAGTTGATGTTAGCTTACTTTCCAATCAGAGATTGTTTCTTTTATACGCAGATACAGAATGATAAAATGACAATGCTGGATAACATTACCACTGCTAACTAACAAGTACTGTTATTGTTAACCTTACCTTTCGCTATATCATAAAGATGATGAGCATCCGTGAATTTTCCAGGTCTTGTCTCAGACAATTGCAGAAGAATTAAGTCACCTTGCTAGCTTAACTGAAAGCAATACTGTCAGTGATGACTATTTATTGTTTAGTGTAGATATTTTTGAATGAGAGGCTACTGCATTTAGCTGCAGACACGGATAATGAAGCTGACCCATTAGTTCTCCAGATTTTGGAGGAGGTGGCGTGTCGCTTGCACAAGTCTGTACCACACAAGAACTGCTGGGAGACCTGGATATTTGCTGCCCGCTGATGCCTTGGAGTCGTTTTTGCTTGCGAGTGTGTCAGTTACGGATATTGCCGAACTTTTCGGGGCTGCTAAACTGAAGTCAAAGGCGCAGGCATGCACAATCGATCTGCACATGGATCCTGCTCCTTCCTGTTTATTGACCAATAGTAGAGGAGCTGGAGCAAGAAGACAACCCTCCTTATTTGCATAATGAGGCAGAAATGCATACGGAAAAGGAAAAAGAGCAGGCAGAAATACGAGCGGTAAAGGAAAAGCGGACGAGGAAATGTAAAAAGAACAAAGGCTTGTATAAGGAAAAGGCAAAACAAATATATACATTTCCTGATGAAAATGCATGTGTAAGGAAAAGGAAAAAGAAAATTTATACATTTCTTGATGAAAACGTGCGTGTAAAGAAAAGGAAAAACACTATATTTACATTTCTTGATGAAAAACGCGTGTATAAGGAAAAGGAAAAACAAGATATATACACTATATATATATTTCTGCTTTTATTTCTGATTATGTCAGTTTTGGTCCTCCATAAATGACTACTAACTGTGCTGGCATGCTATGCAGTGAGACCGGATTACTTTCCGGTCTCACTGCACTTTTACTATATGAACTAAATTTCCATATTTTAGCTGGTGTATATAATGCACAGTTTATTTTTTGTTTTTTTCATTAACAACTGTATGTGTGTGTAATGCATTCTTGTGTTGAGCGATCATGAAACTGCTGCGAAGAGACACTAGGTGAGGCACGCAGTTCTCGTGCCTCATGGTAGGGGGCGCTGGTGATCCCAGGGACTCTACGACTCCTCGGCGGCAAGCTACCATAAACAGTTAGCAAGGCCAGTTAGTTTTTCCTGTTGCTTGGCCTTATGTTCAACATGGAAGATTACATAACTCAACTGAAAGAATTTTCTAAACTGGACTTTCAATCGAAGCAGAAGATAATAATTAAAGGAAGACCAACACCGGAGCTAAAAGGTTTGCTTCAGACTATGTTAATGTTAAACAAAACAACTGTTGCCAATCAAATGGTGAATAAGCTATATGTTTGTAAATCTGATGTGATGACGTCAGTGCCTCACCAGTCACGACCCTCACCGCACGTCACTGCTGTAGATCTATATCTCTCACACACACACACACACAAAGCCTGTAAGTATCTAATTATGTTTGCTTTGTCTTCTTCTGTTCTGTTTATAGGACACTCATGTTTGTGTCTTTTGCATTAACTGCTTGTGAGAACAGTCTCATTTTTACCTCCTATTTAGTAACAAAGAGCGAACCAACCATCACACTGCGGGGTTTAGATCTGGGGTTTTGGTGAGGGTGTGTGTGTGTGTGTGTATGTGTGTGTGGTCTCCTTGGGGTCACCGCTTTCCAAACCTTATAAGGAAATGTTTCACTTAAGCTGCTGAAAGTGAGCGAGATGACAAATGAGACGTGCTAATGTCTCATTTTTAACATGCCGGCACTTATTCCTCACAGAAGGTGGCAGAAGAATTAGCTCCTCCCACTGGCTGGATATTTTCCTTCTGGCTGTAGTAGTTTTCAGGTGGATGAGGCGAGAAGTTCACTGCATGGCATCCAGCATGGCAGACAACTCCTGAGCAATGACTTGACATCATGTGAGAAACCTCAGTGTGGGCTGTTCCCTCTCTGTGACATCATACAAAGCCAAGAGGAGAACAAATGTGTGAAACAGAGTGTTTATCCCTCATTCTGTGAAACTTTGATCATGTTTAACATGAACATCCCTGTAACAGGATATCTGACAGAAAAGAAGAGAAAGCATCATGGATTCCTTCACCATGTGACATAAATATGCCTCTGAATAAATTACGGCTACTTCAGCTGCTCTGAGCTTTGTTCGAGGTCATTTGTGACTCAGGATGTCATCAGGTCACATGATCGAGGTCATCTCGCTGCGATCTGGAATGATAGAAATCCATGTACAACAAAAGATGTTTGTGTGTTTGGATTTCCTTTGTGTAATATTCATGTAAGCAGCAGTGATAATAAATAAGACACAAACGGCCTCTCTGTGATGAAAAAGCTGTTTGTCATCTCTTCATGCAGCGAGTGAAGTAATTAATAATTAACCAATCACAGCCTCTGTCAGCTGTCCTCTCTGCATCTGAGAACTCTTTTTGTGTCTCAACAGCTGCTCTTTAAATACAGATACGCTCACTTCCTGGGAACTCTTTTCTACACGTGCCCTGCTCAAAAGAGCCTTGGCAGCAGCTGCACACCCTCAGTGACTTATTGTTATTTGGTGCTATATAAATAAAATAGAATTATTGAAATATAATTTAAGTTTTTTGAAAAAAATAAAACAAACATATATTGTCTAAAAATATCCTAAAATGGTTATTTTACATTTACATGAAACAGAATAAAGGAACAAAAATCAAAAAGCTTCAATCAGAGGATGTTTTTCATTTGTGGTTCAAGCATGAAAATGAAAATGGTGCCTCAGAGAGAGGACGGCATCGGTAATGCCCGAATCCCACCAGTCACCTGAGCACTGGCGGTGCAGGATGTGGTCCGTTCAGCCTCCCTCAGATTGCTGTTGAGGTTCTGCTGGAGGTGGGACTGGAAGTGCAGTCCATCCTAAGGCCTGTCCAGCATCTTCCTCCTCCTGATTCAACTCACCGCCAGGTGGTGATCACAGTTCTCGCAGGTACAAAATCACCACCTGCTGACCAATCAGTTCTCTGGAAAACAGGAAGATCCCTCGGACCTCTGCGCATGGATATTAGGGGGTCTTTGTCTCTCCCTGATGAGCATCAGTAAGAATTCTTGGAAGGAACTTTATTCCTCGATTGATTGATTGATTTTTTTCCTGTTGGCTACAATTTATTTGAAAAAATGCCGTTCTATAAGCCTCAGTATATTGATCAGGATAAACATCACACCTCGTTCCTCTCAGGCTGGTTAGCCTAAATGCTAGAGATGTTAGGAAAAGTGAAGCCAGATAAGGCAAAGATCTCCTGGGTACCTTGAACCTGATTGATAGTACACGTCCCGGTTTGTAGCTTAGCTCTTCTCCTCATTTGGCTGCAGATCTGATGATGCAGGAAACACAAAGAATTATGAAGGATTTATTTACTCGCAAGGGAGCTTTTACATTTCAGTGAGACATCATGCAAAAGGCTCGCGGGGGTGGTATCTGGAGCCGTCTTTTATAGGTAAATGGACTAGTTCTTATACAGCACTTTTCTACTCTAGCTGAGCACTCAAAGCACTTTATACAACACGTTTGCATTTACCCATTCATACAAGCACTTCCTTATACAGCTAAGTGTTTACTATCTACACACTGCCTCTCTGACTTCACTTCTCAGCATCAAACACAATGTTCAAGGATAAAGTGCGCTCCTTCGCTGCAACTCATTGCCTATGAAAAAGAAGCAGAATAAGATAGAAAGGAAAGAAACATGCTCTAAATTAGTTTCTACAGGCAGTTAAGCATGACAAAAGCACAATGATTGTAACACTGACTCTCCAGCAGCCCACCTGAGGACTCCAAGAAGGCTGCGTACTCTGAGCTGATATAGAAATGAAAAAGAAAGCGTGCATGACTGACGGATGAACAACCCACTCCTGTCTGTGTCTCTCCGTCAGGTACAACTACCACGGCATTGATCTGAACAGAAACTTCCCGGATGCTTTCGCTCGAGGTCAGCAGGTTGAGGAGAAGGACCGCGAAGCTGAGGTTGGTCTCAGTTTAGAATAAGACAGTATTTTTAAGTTTCCTCCATCATTAGGATGTTGCTGTGTGATGTGTTTCAGGTCCGAGCTGTGATTGGCTGGTTGAGGACGGAGAGTTTTGTTCTCTCTGCAAACCTTCATGGAGGTGCTGTGGTGGCCAGTTACCCTTATGACAACGGAGGTAAGCACCCACACGCTGTTGTTTCGCAGTCTGACTCCAACTTTAGGTTAAACAACAGCATAAAAAGACTAAACTTGGTGGTCCACAACAATCTCATGCTTTTGGGTACTTTCTGTATATTTTTTTTAATTGTTTTTGGAGCTTTTTGATTCCTTCATATCAGTGTGTGAAACAGACTGCAAGAAAGGAAACAGGCTCTTAGACCCACCAGACAAATATACAATTACAGAGAGTCGTTATTCACTGTGTGATAAATGAAGTGCATATCTTTGGCCTTGTGTCCTGCATCGGGAATATTTAGAATATATTCAAAGATGATGCAGCTGGAGCTTAAATTAACCCAGGAATATAAGAATAGTTCAGGAGCCTGCAGGTCTATCATAGAAAGAGGACATACAACTGTGCCCCTCATAGTGACCTCTGGGGGGGCTGTTTGGTCCGTGTACGACCATAGTGAGAGCTTGCTTCACATTGTTGGCAGTAGGTCATTCCTGATGGCTGCCCTCATTCTGTTCATCATTTTCATAGAAAACGATTCGAGGAGTTTCAGGGTGGGTGGACTCAGGATGAACTTTCTGCTACATGGAGCCACTGCGCATGAAGCAGCAGGGATTATGAGTGACCGCAGCCTTCAAATCTGAGGCCATGGTTCTCAGCCAGGAAAGGGGAGAAGTTCAAGTCTTATGAGACTGACAGACAAATCGGTGTTGTATCCGTATGTTGTGGTGAGGCGAGTGAAGATGTTGTTTTAAGAGATTTGCTCCTCTCCTCACCTCATGGTCACGAGCTCTGGGTGGGGACTGAAGGAATAAAATGGAAATGAGCTTCCTCCTCAGCGTGGCCGGGCTCTCCCTTAGAGATGGGGTGAGGAGCTCCATCGTTAGGGAGGGGCTCGGAAAAGAGCATCTGCTCCTCCACATCGAAAAAATAAAACAGACGAATTTTATTGTTATTATCCACATTAAAAATAAACACAGCACTTTTCATCATGCAGTGAAATTATTATTTTTTACAGTCTCAAAAAATTAAAATGAAATTAAAGACATGAATTACAAAGACCTGCACTTAAAAACCTTAGTTGGAGGAACCAGTTGAGGTGGTTCAGTCACCTGACTAGGATACCTGGATGCTTCCTAAGTGAGGGGTTTACGCAGATCTGGATAAGCCACAGAAAATAGATCATAGAGATTTCTCACTGTTAAAAACCTCGTTCACTTGTTTTAGAAGAAGAAAGAAAAGAGACTCTACATCTTGAGCAAATTTGATTTATTCTGAAAAACAAATTTGGGTCATTTGAAGAAATCTGGCACCTCTTAATCTCCTATTTAAACACCTAAAATTATTTAAATCCTGTTCTTCAGATGTTTATGGGGAGCACTTAAATCAGGGGCTTAAAGTTTGTTTGTTTTGTATTTTTATTGTTTGCTTTTGTTTATTTCGATTGCAAAATGAAGAAAAGGAAGTATGTTTACCAAGATAAGGAGATTCATAACTTCTCAGTATAACTATTTGAATGAAAACAGTCATTTAGAGAGAGCTACTGCATCCTCTGCTGGCACCGCCTCAACTTAAACAGTCTGCAAACTCACAGACGGAAAACTTTGGGTGGCGCGACGGCTGCTGGAAACAAAATAATTCCTCATGAACAGTCTGAGAATAAAGCTGGTAGAAAAAAAAAAAACAGCATTCAACATGTAAATGTTTAAAAAAAGTTTTCACGTTCTTTGCAAACAAAGTATTTCTCAGATGTGAGGGGGAAAAAAAGGGAACACAAACACCAACCACAGGTGTCTGCTTTGATCATTTTAACAGGTAGCGAGCTGATGGGTGGGGCTAGCATCACCCCCGATGATGACGTGTTCATTCACCTGGCCAAGGAGTACTCCCATAACCACGCCTCGATGCACCAAGGTAACCTGTGTGTGGACAGCATGCCATTCCAGGAGGGCATCACCAACGGATTTCAGTGGTACCGTCTGGAAGGTCAGCAAGTCAGCCTGAGCACGGCCTACGAAACCAGCAGCTGGTTAGCTTAGCTTATGCAAAGACTGGAATGATAATATGGGGTTTGTGGCGCTGCAGAAAACTTGCTTTAGATTAGCACTGTTGTACATCCTCTCTGCGTCCGTAAGAATTAAGAGGGTACGAAATGTACCACCTCAGACTTAAGGTCTCAGTTAGCATGTTAAATATTAAAGTTCATGATATTACAATTGGAAACAGACTGAAGAAGGGCTGCAGGAGAAAGCCTCTTGTCTCTAAAAGAGCATGGCAGCTCGGCTTAGGTTTGTGTGGCACCTGGGTGTAGATAGAGGTAGAGAAATAGATGCCCCCCCATTTAATTTTTACTCTATAAAAAGGACACATTTGCTTGGGACAAATACTATTGCTCTTTTTGTTACTGTCAAATCATCTAAATGTGTGTTTTGGGTTGATATGTAGTTCCGCCAGCAGGGGGTGCTTGGTGCCTAACGCATTAGCAGCTGACGGCCAGAAGAAGAAGGCTAGTCAGTTGTAATGGCAGACTTTACACCGAGTGCGCTCCGAGAGTAAACCTTTCTCTGTATTTCCACAGTGTCTGGAAAAAAAATAAATATGTTGCACGGGATCTGACTAGGCCCATCATTTCCGTCTGTGCTACATATTTTGGCGAGCCACAGCCAGGAGGTGGCGCTAGTGAGTCACAACACCACCAGCCGCCCCTCCTTCCCAAGAGACGAACCTCCCTCAATCAGTCAAAGATGGAAAAGGTGCAACCTCTGCGAGACCAAGTGAGTGCAGCTTTGTGGCAGCTGGAGAGAGAGCCTCTCGTGGACGTCTGCAGGCGATTGAAATGTTCCGGCTTAGACAGCGGAGGCCTTCCCAGCCAAACCAAGAGGACACTCATCAAGATGGCAGAAGGCGTGTTTGATGAGATTGAGGAAGCTCAAGAAGTGGATGAAGTGGAACAGTTCTACACAGACATAGCCACATACATCCAGAGTTTAAGTGGAAATGAGTGTCAGTCATCTGAGAAACCCCTATCAGAGGAGTCTGTGCCAAAGAAAGACCCTGAGAATGTCAGGTTGTGCGCCACTCCACTGAAGACTACAGATTCTCCACCCAAAACCCAGCCAGAGCCAACACGAACTCTGCAAGAGGTAACCTTGAGGAGGGAGTTTAAAATCTGTGGGCAGATTGGAGAGCAGGGACAGAGGGATAAATTATCCTATCTCAGCTTAGTCCGCCAAATTGAAATGGGGGTTGAGAGAGGACACTCAGAGGCTGAAGTAGTTGAAGCAGTAATCAGGGCTATTACCCCAGGAATGCCTCTAAGAGATATGCTGGAGATAAAGCGTGGGCTGACCCTCAGTAAAATGCTCACTATATTAAAGGGTCACTACAAGGTAGACAGTCCCACAGAACTTTACCATCAGCTCCTCAACATCTCCCAAGAGCCCAGAGAAACTGCCCTAAATTTTGTATTTCGTGCCATTGAGCTAAAAGATAAACTGTTATGGAAGGTAGCAAACGAAGAGACTGATGAACTGTACAGCAGAGCCACCATCCAGCGCAAGTTTCTACGTTCTATTGAAACCGGGTTGCTCAGTGATTCAATAAAGTATCAGTTACTTCCTCTTCTTCACAACATAAGCATAACAGATGAAGAACTGATAGAGAGAGTCAACGAAGCTTCAAAGTTGGAAGGTGAAAGACTTGAGAAACGTAAAAGGTCAACTGCAGCCAAGATTCCCAAGGTGCAAGAGCTCCAAACAGAATGCCAGGTCACTCCGACGTCCACTCAGAGCTCCACCGTGTCCAAAGATTCTCTTACTGCAGTGGCTGTGAAGACAGTTAAAGGGAAAGAGACTAAGTCGGACAGCCCGAACACACAGCAGATTATAGAAGAGCTGCGCAAAGAAATGAAACAGATGTTTGCGGCTGCTCTGGAAACCAGTTCACGCCCTATGCAACCAAAACAGCGAGAGAGAGGCTGTAGAAAGTGCAGAGAAGAAGGAAAAGGAGAAAACTGTTCGCACTGTTTCAAATGTGGGCGAGAGGGCCACTACTCTCGTGGATGCCGAACACCAAGACAGCCGTCGGGAAACGGAGAGGGACTGCTGAGATGGGACCATCAGTAGTCCAAAACCACGTGTCCCAAAACAAACAGTCGAGACCAGCACCAGCCCCGAAGGAGACACCTAGTGCCTCATCAGCAGTAACTGAAGTTCACTACCTTCCCCCCCGACGTCAGTCACGTTTGGTGAGTCTGGTAGGAAGAAGATGCATGGTGAACTGTTTCATGGACAATCATTCAGTCAAAGCATTGTGGGATACAGGTGCACAGTCCAGCATAGTGAATGACACCTGGCGGCGAAACAATCTTCCCCACACAGTTATTCGGCCCATTTCAGAACTGTTAGAGGATGAGACGCTGACAGTTTTTGCCGCTAATGACACGCCCATCCCCTACATTGGCTGGATAGAAGTCAATTTCAGACTAGATAATGACTCTTCCCAAGTAAATAATCTACAAGTCCCGATATTAGTATCAAGTGACCCAGCTGTAGCCAGTGACCCCATCATTAGCTATAATGTTATAGAGGCTATTGTCAACAAGAAAGATGGAAGTACAAAAGATGGAAGGAAACAGCTTGCACACAAAGTGAGTAAAGCCTTTGAAATAACTGTGAAAACGGCACACAACATGGTCAAGCTGGTACAGAACAGCAGCAAAGATTCAGAGACTGGTGTGGTATGTACAGGAGTCAAGAGAGTGCCCTTACCAGCTAACCAAGTCACAGTAGTCTACCTGCGGGCACATGTTAGTCCACAAGCCAGAGGTCAACACATGCTCTTCTCACCAGATATGCCAGACCCACCACCCGAGGGCATAATTTATCATGAGGTACTTCTACAAATCCCAGAGAGAAAAGTGCCATATGTGCCCATCCCAGTGACTAACACAACAAGCCACACCACCTACTTGGAGAGCCGTAAGGTGATTGGACACCTCGAGCCAGTTAAGACAGTCTATGCAGCAACCGTGGAGACAAAGGTAAATGAACTGACACAAGAACCCAAAAGCAGTGCAGCGCTCAAGTCACCTGAGCCAGAGAACGTGTATGGAAACAGGCCAGAGTCATGGGACCCACCTGTTGATCTCCAGCACCTAAGTCCAGGTCAGCAGGCAGCGGTAAGAGAGGTGCTGAGAGAGGAATGTGAGGCTTTTGCATTTGATAGCGATGATGTGGGCCAGATACCATCTCTGAGGATGCACATCACCCTCCATGATCCAAGCCCAGTGCAAAAGACCTACATGTCTGTCCCAAAGCCCCTGCACAAAGAGGTGAAGGAGTATTTGCAAGACCTGCTTAACAAAGGCTGGATCACACCATCACGATCCCCCTACTCATCACCTGTGGTGTGTGTCCGGAAACAGGATGGTAGTCTCCGCCTCTGCTGTGACTTCAGAGAGCTCAATCGCAAGTCAGTTCCAGACCGCCACCCGATACCCAGGATTCAGGACATGTTGGATGCGCTGGGTGGGAGCTCATGGTTCTCAGTTTTGGACCAAGGAAAGGCGTACCACCAGGGTTTCCTGGATGAAGAAAGCCGCCCGTTGACAGCCTTCATCACACCCTGGGGGCTTTATGAATGGGTGCGCATCCCTTTTGGGCTGAGCTCCGCACCTGCAGAGTTCCAGAGGAGCATGGAACATTGTTTGGCTGGCCTCAGAGACACTATCTGCCTCCCATACCTGGACGACAATCTTGTGCACAGCGATAGTTTCGAGAACCACCTAGAGCACATCCGCCTTGTCCTCCAGCGGTACAAGGAGCATGGTGTTAAGTTGACCCCGAAGAAGTGTGAACTGTTTAAGTCGAGTGTAAAGTTTCTGGGTCGGTTGGTAACAGGAGAAGGCTATACCATGGACCCAGCGGAGTTGGCTCCAGTAAGGGCTCTAAAGGAGAAGACACCGGCCACTGTTGGAGAAGTACGTCAGATGCTTGGTTTTCTGTCTTATTATAGACCCTTCATCCCCAACTTCTCTCGTGTGGCCCAGCCACTGTACAGCCTGCTTAGTCCGCCAGCCCCTGAAACCAACTCTACAGCCTCACCAGCAGATAAGCACAAAGGAGGAGAGAAGAAAAATAGAGGCCACTTACCTTCACGCACACCTGTCCAGTGGACCAGCTCCCACCAGGAAATACTGAGTCAGCTTGTAGACGCTCTTACACGGCCTCCTGTCCTCGGATACCCTGATTTCACCCAGCCCTTCGTGTTACACTGTGATGCTTCACAAGTTGGTTTGGGTGCTGTGTTATACCAGCGACAGGAAGGAAAAATGAGAGTGATAGGCTATGGCTCCCGCACCCTAAGTCCAGCAGAGAAAAAGTACCACCTGCACTCTGGCAAATTGGAGTTTTTGGCGCTGAAGTGGGCCATTTGTGAACGTTTCCGGGATTACTTGTATCATGCCCCATCCTTTGTGGTATACACAGACAACAACCCGCTGACGTATGTGCTCACTACTGCAAAACTCAATGCCACAGGCCACAGATGGGTTGCAGAGTTGGCTGATTATAACTTCACCATACGTTATCGTCCAGGCAAGACCAACACCGATGCAGATGGGCTGTCGCGGATGCCGCTGGACATAGACGACTACATGAGTCACTGCACAGTGGAGGTCAGTCAAGAAGTATTAAGTGCATCCATAGAAGTGGTGGCAATAGAAAAGAACGACCCCTGCCAAGGCATTGGAGTCGTCCAGGCCAGTGCTCTTGAGCTGGTAAAAGACCAGAACAGCAATCAGCCTTTTACCCCAGAACAGATCCGCAGAGCACAACAGGAAGATGAAGTCCTGGCAAGAGTCCTCTGGTACAAGTCCCAGAACCAAAGACCGAGGAGAATTGAGGTGAAAGCAGAACCACCTGCTGTAGCTACACTACTTAAGCAGTGGTTAAAGCTTCAGGTAGACCGAGATGGCATTCTGCGCCGGTATACTTCTCGTCGAGAGCAGTTGCTGATCCCCAAATCTTATCGTCCATTGGTCTTTAAGGAACTGCACCAAGAGATGGGCCACTTAGGAGTGGAAAGGACATTAGACCTCATTCGAGAAAGGTTCTACTGGCCTCAGATGAGTAAAGACGTGGAACACTTTGTCACCAAAGAATGCGAATGCCTCAAGAAGAAGAAGCCGAGTAAGCAGACCCGTGCACCTCTGACACCGATCCATACTACCTACCCATTCCAGCTTGTGTCTATAGACTTCCTGCACCTGGAAAAGTGCAAGAACGGATATGAGTACATATTGGTCATCATGGATCACTTCACGAGGTTTGCCCAGGCTTATGCTACAAAGAACAAGGCAGCTAAAACAGTCGCTGACAAGCTCTTCAACGACTTTGCGCTCAAGTTTGGTTTCCCAACCAAATTGCATCACGACTTGGGCAAAGAGTTTGACAACAAGCTGATGGCAAGGTTAAAGGAACTGTCTGGCATCCAGGGCTCACACACGACACCCTACCATCCACAGGGTAACGGTCAAGTGGAAAGATTCAACCGAACCCTATTGTCCATGCTACGTACCCTGGAGGACAAGGAAAAAGATGATTGGAAAGAGTCGCTAGCGAAAGTTGTACATGCGTACAATTGTACAAAGAGCGAGGCAACAGGCTACGCACCCTATCACCTGATCTTCGGACGTTCACCACGCTTGCCCATTGATCTGCTGTTTAGTCTAAAGAAGGATGAAAGTCATCTTGATTATGATGACTATGTGGACTGCTGGAAGAAGAGAATGCAGGAGGCATATGCAATTGCTGCCAGGACTGCTAATAAAGAGGCAGCTCGAGGAAAGGCCTATTATGACAAGAAAGTTCAAGGGAGAGATCTTCAACCCGGTGATAGAGTGCTCCTCCGGAACCTCACTCCTAGGGGTGGCCCAGGGAAGATCCAGTCCTACTGGGAGAACCACGTCTACAAAGTGAAGGAGAGGAAAGCTGATGACAATCCTGTCTACCAGATCAGTCCTGAAAACGGTAAAGGAAGAGATAAGGTAGTGCACAGGAACCTCCTGCTCCTGTGTGACTTCCTTCCCCTTGAAACAACGCCAGCGAAGACTGTTCATCTGCAGAGAGACTCTCAGACTGTTACAAGGAGAAGGTCACCACCAGCACATGGACCACAGCAGCAGCCAGAGGACAGCGACACTTCAGATGACGACTACAGTGGTACCTATCAGGGGTACCTCAGACCCGCTCCAGGGAGAACACAGAGGCACACTTCACTAAACCCCTTGGTGGAACCCTTCCAGCCTCAACGAAGTCATCAGGAAACAGCAGAGTTGCCACCGCAGAGTGACAAGGATGTATCCCTGCAGGTCGGAGTCCCTCAACAAAGTCGTCAGGAAGCAGAGGAGTTGCCACTGCAGAGTGACAAGGATGCATCCATGCAGATCGGAGTCCCTGAACCTGACCTTGACAGGTTGGGGAGTGGTGAGTCAGAGACAGATGTTCCAGCTGGAGTTGGAGGTGAGACAGAGACTGTAAGACAGCGGCCTCACCGGTCAAGACAACAGCCAACGATGCTGAGTTATGACACGTTAGGTCAGCCGACTTTGGTTCAAAGACACTGTAAGATAATTAAGACTCAGGCTATTGAGACAAGGGCCTTTTGGAGACCCTGGGCTGTTGGACTGTGTTAAAGACACTATTGACTTTGTGATTTGAACTGAAATGTCAGGAGACATTTAATTTTGTGGGGGAGAGTGTGGCACCTGGGTGTAGATAGAGGTAGAGAAATAGATGCCCCCCCATTTAATTTTTACTCTATAAAAAGGACACATTTGCTTGGGACAAATACTATTGCTCTTTTTGTTACTGTCAAATCATCTAAATGTGTGTTTTGGGTTGATATGTAGTTCCGCCAGCAGGGGGTGCTTGGTGCCTAACGCATTAGCAGCTGACGGCCAGAAGAAGAAGGCTAGTCAGTTGTAATGGCAGACTTTACACCGAGTGCGCTCCGAGAGTAAACCTTTCTCTGTATTTCCACAGTGTCTGGAAAAAAAATAAATATGTTGCACGGGATCTGACTAGGCCCATCATTTCCGTCTGTGCTACATTTGCAAAGTTTTATTTGAATCAAACAACAAGACTTCAGGAATAATTTCATTTGGAAAACATTGGAGAGCTTTGTCCATAATGCACATCAGCATTAAACCAACTGTCAGCACAGTGGTAGAGCTCTGATGATCTGGTCACCTTGCAGTCATTGAGTTGACCATGAACTCTTCTGTGTGAGGCCATCTGTGCAGCAGATAAAGCCGGGCAGCAGGACAGTGATCCCAAGCACAGCAGCAAATTTACAACAGAACGAGTGCATAAATGAATGCTACAAACATCCATGAACTGAGGCAATGTTGTAAAGAAGAGTGGGCCAAAATGCATCCACAGCGATGTGACAGCCTGAGGAAATCATACAGAAAAACATTCCTTCAAGTTATTGCTGCAAAATGTGCTTCTACAAGCTGCTAAACCGGCGGGTGCACTTAGTTTTTCACAGGACTGCACAGAGTCCTGTGAAAATCCTTTTTAACACAACTGTACAAAAGCAAGTTTTACAGGTTCTCTATTTTCACTCTTTGAGTTTCTATTGCAGTTGTTTCGTCAAACTGAAGACCTTAACCAAAGCAGCTACACAGCTGCAGCTGTTCAAATGGCCCAAGATAATGGGGTGGGAGGTGGACACAGGACACAGGAAATACTTTGACACTCATCACTTTAGTTTCATTAAAATACCATAAATCCAAAGAGAAGAGAGTCCTGGACATTAAAGGCTCATGAGTGACACCTAAAGAATCACTTCTACAAAATCCCCTTAAATCTCAAAATAACTGTCTCACATTAAACTGTTTTTAATGTGTAAAAAACTGAATTTTTGGCTGGTTGACAGATTATTACCCCAGCTTAACTTCTGCAGTAGAAACAACCAGAGTCTCTGTGAACTCTTTTATTAATCATCATGAATTTTTTCCTTCGTGGAGCTGAAACTGGTTACAGGAGCCTTTAGAAACTCCTGCAGGTTAAACGGGGCCAAACAAAGGCTCCGAATCACATCAAATAAACAAAAACTCTCCATAGCTGAGCAGCAATAAGACTACAGACAACCCAGACTGCATCTCTCACAAACAAAAACATGAGACTGCCTGCAGTTTTTCAAACATAAATTTCATGTAAAAATAATTGCCTTGTATTTCTGAAGCCAGAAACCCGATGAGGAGCTGCAGGCTGCTCGGCGGTCACGCTGCCTGCTCTGGTGTCGTCCTGCAGAAACCTGATCGCTCTAACCTTTTCACGTATGTGGGAACTGTACGCGGCTCGAGGGGTTCGTTCAGTTGTCACGATGGAGATTTGATTGTGGTTCGCGCATTCATTAGAAACAAGCAGAGAGCCTATTTTACAGTCCTCCTCCTCCTCGCTTTTCTGTCCAACAGAAACCAGGATACCGATGCATTTAAACACCTTATCTGAACCTTCGTCATGTGTTCAGACTGTAATGGCTGAGATGGTGCAAAATCAAGACATAAAGATGATCAAATACCTGTTAGGGTAGCATTTAAAGAGATATAATTTATGTAAACAAAACAGGATACTAACCTCCTAATTATATTCTGACTGCACTTCATTATCATTCAGTATGTATGTTTATGAGCAACTTGAGAAGTTGCCATTGCTGTGGAGCTCGCAGACTTTGAAATGCCTTAAAACTGACGAGTAAAATCTTAAAATCAGTCCTAGATGGCACTGGAGAAAAGCCAGAGTGAGGGCGATGTGATGTGGTGTGCTAAATCACAGCAGAGCAGAAACAACATTGTCTTCTGACAGTTAATGGACCAAAAGGTTTAACTGATACTGAAAATAGTCTGAATGTGTGTGATTGTGTGCATCAGGTGGGATGCAGGATTACAACTACGTGTGGGGGCAGTGTTTGGAGATTACTCTGGAACTGTCCTGCTGCAAGTATCCCCCAGCCGAAGAGCTTCCTTCTTTGTGGAGCAACAACAAAAATGCTCTGCTGGCCTACATCCAGCAGGTCCACCTGGGTCAGTACCCCATCTCTACTGAACTCTACTGTTGGACCAACCAGTATTAATACTCAGTAATCACCTGGAATGTGGTGTGTTTAGGTGTCAAAGGTCAAGTGTTCGATGGCTCGGGTGTGCCGGTGCAGAATGCAGTGGTGGAGGTCAGAGGTCGCAAGAATATATGTCCATTCAGAACCAACCAACACGGGGAATACTACCGACTGCTGTTGCCGGGAAACTACACTTTCACAGTAAGCCTTTAAATCACAGTGCATCTATTTTAATAGAGATTTTTTTTCAGCATGTAACTTACTGTTCAACCTGAAGAAACATGAAATGCAGGCATTATAAAAAGATGGATGGCCAGCATTATTCTATTATTTAATCAGTATTCTAAACTGACCCCACTTCTTAGCTGATTTATCACCTCAGTATAGACTTTTAAGAAGTTATGGACTCAAAGTAAAAAAAGACAGTGAAGTAGGGTATGCTCATGGTTGGGCCGCCCATGTGATTGACAACTTGTTGTTGGAGTGTCAAATGGACCTCACTAACCAAAGGTGACTGAGTCCATTTTTCGACAGCTGTTCAAAAGTAATTACACTTTTTTGCTTATGTATTTCAATTCCATTTTATTTAAATAGCACCAATTCATAACAGCAGTTGCCTCAAGGCACTGTATAGAGAAAACCCAACAATCAGACGACCCCCAGTGAGCAGCACTTGGTGACTTGGTTTTGTTGGGTTTTCTCTGTGTTATTGCAGGGTCTTTATCTTACAGTGTAAAGCTTGTTGTGATTTGGTGGTATATAAATAAAACTCAGTTGACTTGAACTGAATCTGCATAGTAATGAAGATGTATGCAGTGTTTTCTAATAATATTGTCTTGTCTCCCCTCTATCAGGTGACATATCCTGGTCACGAGGTTTTGACAGAGACTCTTAATGTCCCATACGGTCCAGATCAATACTCTGCCCTTAAACACAACTTCCTGTTACAACGCAAAGCCAGAGCCACTGCCTGGGCCTTGGCTAGCACCACCCAAACTGACACCACCCCTACCTGTAACTACACTTTACAAGAAAAAGCAGGAGGAGCGATGACCGGACCCACGTGGAGCAGCCTGGCTATGGGGCTCAGTCTGGCGGCGGTGCTGCGGTCGCTGATCGACTGAAGTGAAATTGCTAGAAGGAGTTTGCAGGTTCAATTCTTGTCAACACCAAACCAAACACGAACAACAAAACAGAAATATGATGTCAACCGGACACTTCTGAAAAGACACATGAAGTCTGGAGTTTGGGTTTACCCCCCCCTGACACCAGCTTTGCTGCAACCCAGAAATCTAATCTGGAGGCAGTCAGACGAACCGCAGTGGAGAAAACCGTGATGGTCACAGCAGACAGAGCAGCAGCCAGGTTCATAAGCACAGAAGCTGCAGACTTCTCACAGGGATAACAGACCTTTTCTGCAGAATACACTTTGACATGTAGTAGTAGGATAAGCACCAGGTTAAAAGATAAAATATTATGAGTCTTTATGTTATATGCTAACCAAAGAGCCCAAAAAGATCCCAAAAGACCTGAATGGCTGGTTTAAGATAATTAATGGGTGGTGCTATTTTTCAAGTTGGGTGATATTAAACCAGTACAGAATATGAGACAAGGTAATGGTAGGAGCTCCATGTGGATGTCAAACAGTAGAAAATGTAGAAGTTGTGGTTTAAAAATGGCGTTTCTGTTGCAGTATCTGCTCCATATACCGTATTTTTCGGACTATAAGCCGCTACTTTTTTCCCACGTTTTGAACCATGCGGCTTATAGCCCGGTGCGGCGTTTCTGTGGATTTTTCTTTAACCACCAGGGGGCTCTTTAGCAGGATATGAATCATGGGACGTCAAAGTTGGAAATCAAAGAAGAAAGCGCCAACAAGTGCTAGCAGCAGGCACAAAAGAGATTTTTTTCAAACTCCCTCATCATGGAAACCACAAAAAGAACTTCCTATGATGCCGCTTTTAAGTTGAGGGCTATCGACCTGGCACTACAGGAGGGAAATAGAGCCGCTGCACGTAAGCTCGGCGTGAACGAATCAATGGTGAATTGACTTGTTATAACTCAAATTTGGGGTTGTCTGTCCCCCTCTGCTGAGTGCCGAGTAATTGTGGAAAACCGAGAGCGGCGGAGATACCAGCGGCTTATAGCCCGGTGCGGCTTATATATGTATGTTTCCAGTTTTTTCCAAAAAATTTGTAGGTGCGGCTTATAGTATGGTGCGCTCTATAGTCCGGAAAATACGGTACACATTTAGCTTTTTAATGCAACAAATTTTCCACTTAGATTTTTAAAATTTCCTGCAACTCCACTTTGACTTTACCTTCCTAAACAGCACTTTAGTCAAACTATAGCTGGTTCAAACCATTCAACAGCCTCAGAGTAACTAATAGTGGATAAGGATGTGCGACAGATCTGTTATCTATTGGATTTTATGAAAGTGTCTTCAAAACCTGAATATGGACACCCAGATACGTTTCAAAGCTCTGACTGTGATTTGTTTTCGCCTTTCAGTGCATTTGCAGGTGACAGAACCTGCAAGGTGCTTCTAAAATACTTTCCAAATTCTTCAGTCTGGCACTTCAGATTAACTTTGGCTTTTTTATGTTGAAATTTAAAATATGTGATAAAAAAAAGAATAACACTTTCATAGCTAACTGGCATTAGTAACACCTCTGTTTGTGCTACTGCTACAACTCAAAAAGGGCTAACAGCTAATAGCTAACTGGCTAGTCAAAAATGAACATGCCCCTGAGCAGGATGGCCAAGCTACCTGGTGTAGCTTGGCCATTAAAAGCCCAATAATTTGACACACTTCATATAAGACTACAGTATGTTTTGGACCAGTTTATGCTTCATCTCAGGAGGCTTTATAAACACAACTAATAAGTTACAATAGTTCCTCAGTTTTGGACTTTCTGTTGCCTCAAATATTTTACTTCAAGTTAGCAGTTTGTGTGTTATTGTTCACTAAAAGCAAAAGGTTGCACAGATTCACTTTCCCTCTCGAGGATTGGAGCAATATTTAAAAGGCTTAATAAATACTTGAAAATATTTAGTTTAAAATATATTTTATAGCCTTATTAATAATAGAGAAAATATACAGGAAAAAAATCCTTAAGGAGGAAACCTCTGCAGAAAAAAAATTTTGTGCAGTCTGACAGGAAGAAACAGGTTTTAAATGTGGATTTCTTCAAATTACAGCTCAGAGTTTGCAGTATTTAAACAGCACACACAGCAGAAAATGGTGCCGCTGCCCGAGGATTTGGTCCTCTCTGCTGAGATTAGATTTTTTTTTTTAAAGTGTGACTGTAATTGTATATACACGGGGAGCTGGACGAGCATTTAAAAGTAGCATTTGCAGGCACTGATTGCTGGTTTTAGAAAGCAGGCAGTATTCAGGACGTTACAGTGTGGAAATGACGCTGATGTGAGCTGTGAGATTAAATGTTTCCGATGACGAGGCTCAGGCTGTCATCAAACGTGTTCATCCATTTCTGCTTATCTAATATATTCATGCTTACTGGACAGATTTATCTAATGGAGGCTAAATTAAGGTGTCACAGAATAATTTCTAAGATATATAATGTGATATTTTTATGACTTTTGTTTATTTTATTGGCCTCTTCATTTATTTTATTTATTATTATTTAATCTATTTATTCATCACCTTAATATTAGATTACAGAGAAGAGCTAGGCAGAGGAAATAATCTGACATAAATAAAAAATGGATAATGAAGTATAATCTAAAGCTAAAACAACTCCACCTGGTGGAAGTGACTGTGCAGCATGCCTGCCAACTAAAATTAATTCATTTCCACCTTAAAAAACAAAGGTTACTGTGTCATTTATAGTACAAAAATTGCTTATGAATGCCAGTTGTCCTCTTGTAAAGCCAACTGGAGGTTAGTGGTGCTGATTTTGGCTGCTCGTTGTTGGTGGTTATATTTGCAGGGTCACATCCATAAATCTGTCCTCCTACAACTCATAGCACATATAATAAAGATGAAGAAATCCACTTGCAGATGATAGTAAAAACATACTCCTGCTATCTGCAGAACTTGCCTTAAAATACATTTCCCGATAATTACAGCATGCTCAAAATCTGTGGACATGTAAACAAAAGCCTGAGCATTAGGAGGGTCACAGGCCACAGTTATAATTAAAACCTGATGATTTAAGCCTGAACCCTCTGCCTCAGCTCATAAAGTATCTGTACACAGTTTATATTTATGTACAGCCCATGTATGTAAATGCATATCAAGTTCAGAGCAGCTCCAATGTCAAAACAAGGGGTGTAGTCCCGATTTAATCTCCACACAGAGCAGCTTTGGGTTATTTTACCCACCCTCAGGACAGAAACTCAGCGGCCTTCTGCAGATTTTTTCCCCCTGATTCAAACATTATTCCTGCCAAATATGTATTTTCTACTTTTGTACTGTTTCATGTTAAACATGCTTTCTAAAAGTCCTCTGTGCCATGTTGGGAATGTTGTGACTGCAGGCTCTGGTCACTTTGTTTTGCCTTCTTCACGTTTCATTAAAATTAAAAATGCATTCACTTTCTTGAATTCTTCTTTCTTGGATCTGACCTGAAGTAAACTGCCACTGCTCAGTTAACCTGGTTCTTAAAGGAAATATGATTATAATATAAAAATCATTAAAAATGTAATGAGATGTGTCTGTGGTTCTTTATGTCTGATGTGGTTGCTTCATTTAAAAAAAATAAAAATCTTGTATTTATATTGAAGCCAGGAAATTGATTTTTTTTAATGATAAAAATTAAAAAATGTACTTTTTTTTATTGTGATTTGGTGAAAATTGTCAAATAAAAAAATAAATTCAAAAACCTGTATTTATTAAAAAGTTTGTTTGTTTACATAGAAGGTTAATATATTTTATATCTTGTGGTTTTAATTACAAAAACTAAATGTAAAATTATACTCTAATTACAGGAAGTACTACTATAAGTAGCCTTAAAAAATTAAAAATTATATATAAATTATGAATATAAATTATATATTTCAGAATTATATTTTAGTTAGAAATTTAAAGACTAATAATTTCTCAAAAATGTATTTAAATATTTAACATTTTTCATCTTAATTTCTTCATTTTTGGTTCACATGTTTTCCCATATTTTTGTGACTATTTTTGTCAATTATGGACTTCCAAATAGGTCAAATGATTTCTACATTGTGATCTCTTTTTTTCCTAACAGTTTTACTCAAACAAACTTCCATATGTGATTCAGAAAATTTTACTTAGTTTCTCGTTGTGTCCTTAATGGGCTTCCATCCAGTCTGTGATTTGCACTGGTGCAGCTAATGAGCAGAGAGCTGCAGTAAGGAAAGGTAGCACAGGTGAGTTTGGGCGTCTCTTTATATACACTGAATCGTATCGTGTGTGTCAACTTTTCCAACAAATATTTAAAAGGACAACAGCAAATTTCACGCTCATGTGCAACATATGTCTAACTTTTATTCTAAATTGCACGTCAAGCCTAAAGAGCCGCAGCTCGTCCTTTTTTCCTGTCAGTTCTTTGTACATTTTGACACAACAGTTTCATAGACAATACTGCCCCTCTGTGTCTTTAATGAGGAACTGCACTCTTGGGGTCGTGCGCTTTTTATAAACCTTCTGGTGCAGCTTTACGGAAAAACAGCCAATTTTCAGATTAATCTGATTTGACTCGTCATGCTGTCCGCGTTTGTTGGTGTTCACTGTCCCCATTCAAGCTTCTGTTTTCACTGAACTCTGGATTTCTGGATAAACTTCCAAAGCATATTTAAAGGCCTTTCTTTAACCCCTTTGGTCACCACATAAACAATTGTGTACATCACATATTGTGATCGAAGGTTAGACAAACTGCATTAAATCAACTCAAAGATTCACATTTAAATTTGAGTCATTTTGTCCAAACGTCACCACTTTTTAGTACCAAAGGTATCGAGGAGAAACCTTTAATTAAATTTAAACTTGTTAGAAATGAACTACAAACAGGAATTTAAACCTTTTTGTTTAATTTTTTTTTTTTTTTTTTAGTCCCAAATGAACTAACGCTTTCAGGAAAAGAAACAACTATTATGACTTTAAGTCCAACACATCTCTGATATGATGTTTAATTCATAAACAGTTAATACTTGTTGAACCCCTTTAATTAAAGCTGAAAGTCGGCGCTTCAACCCCATCAGTTCTTTGATTTAAAGTTCTCTGTTGTGGACAAATTGATGTCAAAAATCAATTTAAGTTACCTTAAAGGACCAAATTGTATGTTGTATGTTATTTTTGACAGGCTGCAGCCTATCCCAGCTGACATAAGGCAAGAGGCAGAGACCCAAACTGCTTTGTATCAGGCTGTAAACGTGTTTATTTCTGCTTTAAATTGGACATTTCAACACTGGAGTCTTTGGGGACTCACTCACTTTTGGAGACGGCCTCAAGAGGCGATTAGAGGAACTGCAGCTTTCAGCATTGGCTTCATTTTTCAGGCTTGAAGGTTCAGATCAGCAAATTAAGAATGTATTTATCAGTGTGAATGGGGGAAAAAAAAGCTAAAAATCGGCTAAATTAAGCTGTTAGACATGCTTCCTTTATATATTTTGGTTTTTTTGTAATTGTTCTTATCCATGTATTTGGTTGACTCTAATGCAGCCTGTGTCATGTTTTTATTATAGCAGAAAAATCTTTTCATTGAATCTTCCAGACTCAGCATGCTGAAACTTTTTGATGAGGATGAAAAAACTCTCAGCATGAGTCCAGAAGTCATTTTCTACTTCCTGCTGGAGACGGCGAGAACAATCAATTATTTCCTGAAAGTCACTTTGCTGTCGCCTGTAATTGAGGTGAGAGCAGCGGCGAGGCTGGATGTGAGGTTAGAGTGTGGGCGGCATGACTCATTTTAGGTTTAAGCACAAAAGGAGCAGTGAGGAAGGAGGCTGGAGGCCAATAACAATAATAAAAGTACTTCTGAGACGTCATGGTGGAACAGACTGTTTTCTTTTCCTGCTGGTTCTCAACATCATCTGTCGTCAAGAACCAGAGACCACAGACCAGGGTCTCCTCAGTTTGGGCACGTGGAACAATAAAGTTTCACTCCAGACTTATTTTTGTCTTTGTTTTGAGTGGAAGGAGACTTGGACTTCTGTTTATCGGTGAAAGCCTCATCAAAGATCTTCTAAACAACTGAGAAGAAGAAGAAGAAACAGCCTTTATTGTCCCACAGAGGGGAAATTTGGGTGTAACAGCAGCCGCAGTTATTATAAATATAAATAAAGATATAATAATTCACACTATTAAGAAAAGAATATATATAAAATCAACAAACAATATTAACCTTAATACTACTAATAATAATAATAACAACACTATATACAATGTACATGATGTGCCTGTGTGTTGAACCTTAACAGGCCGGACTATTTACAGTATATTATATATTATCCTACATTGTGTAGGCTATTGTGGTTTTTGTTGGGAGCAGTGATGGTTATAAAGTCTTACAGCTGCTGGGAGGAAGGATCTGCGGTAACGCTCCTTTGTGCATTTAGGATGCAGCAGTCTGTCACTGAAGGAGCTCTCCAGCTCAGCAACAGTTTCATGCATGGGATGGGAGACCTTGTCCATCAGTGATGTTATTTTGGTCAGAGTCCTTCTGTCTCCCACCACTTGCACTGAGTCGAGAGGACATCCTAGGACAGAGCTGGCTTTCCTGATGAGCTTGTCTATCCTCTTCCTCTCAGCTGTAGACAAGCTGCTGCTCCAACATACTGCTGCATAGAAGATGGCTGATGCCACCACAGAGTCATAGAAGGTCTTCAGGAGTGTCCCCTGCACTCCAAAAGACCTCAGCCTTCTCAGCAGGTAGAGTCTGCTCTGACCCTTCCTGTAGAGTGCATCAGTGTTATGAGTCCAGTCCAGTTTATTGTTTAGGTGAACACCCAGGTACTTATAAGAGTCCACTATCTCAATGTCCACTCCCTGGATGTTCACCGGTGTCCGTGTGGTGGGTCTGCGCCTGCGGAAATCCACCACCAGCTCCTTGGTTTTAGCGGCGTTGATCAGGAGGTGGTTCCGCTGGCACCAGTCCACAAAGTCCTGAGTCCACTGTCTGTACTCTGAGTCATCCTCACCTGTGATGAGGCCAACTATGGCAGAGTCGTCAGAGAACTTCTGCAGATGGCAGCGTGGGGAGTTGATGGAGAAGTCTGCAGTGTAGAGGGTGAAGAGGAACGGTGCCAGCACAGTTCCCTGTGGGGCCCCCGTACTGCAGACCAGCCTGTCAGAGACACAGCCCTGTGTCCTCACGTACTGTGGGCGGTCAGTGAGGTAGTCCAGTATCCACTCGGAGATGTGGTGGTCCACTCCTGACAGTTCCAGCTTGTCTCTCAGAAGTCCTGGCTGGATGGTGTTAAAAGCACTGGAGAAATCAAAGAACATGATCCTCACAGTGCTTCCAGGCTTCTCCAGGTGGGTCAGAGCTCGGTGCAGGAGGTAGATGATGGCGTCATCCACCCCGATGCCAGGCCGGTAGGCGAACTGCAGCGGGTCCAACGAAGACGACACCATGAGGCGTAGATGGTTGAGGACCAGCCTCTCGAGGGTCTTCATTAGATGCGATGTCAGGGCTACCGGCCTGTAGCTGCTAAGATCCTTTGGATGTTTGGTCTTTGGTACCGGTACCACACAGGAGGTCTTCCACAGTTGTGGTACTTTCCCCAGCTTCAAGCTCAGGTTGAACATGTATCCCATGATGCCACACAGCTGATCTGCGCAGCACCTCAGGAGCCTGGAGCTGATGCCGTCTGGACCAGCAGCCTTTCGCACCTTGATCTTACGTAGCTCCTTCCTCACATGATGAGTTGAGAGGGACAAGATGGAGGTGGGGGATGGGGGTTGTGAGATGGAGTCCTCAGAAGTGAAGGGGGTGGGTGATGGCTGAGAGCTGAGAGGTGTGAGGTCCCAAGAAGAAGAAAGGTTGGCAGTCATTAAAGATGGTGGGGCTGACAGCAGGGGGGACTGGGCTGGGGGAGGGGTGGGTGGCTGGTCAAACCTGTTAAAGAACTGGTTCAGGTTGTTAACCCACTCTAAGTCTCCCACAACCCTAGGGCTTGGTTTGTGGCCTGAAATTGAGTTCAAACTCCTCCAAACCCCACTGATGTTGCTCTGCTGTAGCTGGTCCTCCATCTTCTTCCTGTAGATGTTTTTTCCATCCCTGATTTTCCTTCTCAGATCCTTCTGCACGGCTCTCAGCTCCTCCTTATTTCCTTATCTAAAGGCTCTCTTCTTCTCCTTCAGGAGAGCCTTTATTTCGGAGTTGATCCAGGGTTTGTTGTTTGAAAAACACCGTACCCTCCTGGTGGGCACAGTGTTTTCCACGCAGAAATTGATGTAATCAGTGATGCAGTCCGTGATGCTGTCGATGTCCTCCCCATGAGGGGCACAAAGCTCTTCCCACACAGTGGAGCTAAAGCAGTCTCTCAGAGCTTCTTCAGTCTCCTCAGACCATTTCTTCACTGTGTGTGTCACAACTGGTTCTCTGTGTACCAAGGGTTTGTACACAGGCTGGAGATGAACCAGGTTGTGATCTGAGCCCCCCAGGGGAGGCAGAGGTGATGAGCTGTATGCCTCCTTGATGTTGGCATACAGTAGATCCAGTGTGTTGGTATTCCTGGTGTGGCAGGTGACATACTGGGTGAAGGTGGGGAGAGTGGAGGACAGGGAGACGTGGTTAAAGTCCCCTGAGATCAGAAAGAGGGCCTGTGGGTGCTGTGTTTGGAGTCTGCTGGTAGTAGCATGGAGGACATCGCAGGCTGCAGCAGCGTTAGCAGAGGGCGGCACATACACAGTTATCACAATAACATGTGAAAACTCCCGAGGAAGATAGTGCGGTCTCATACCAACAGCGAGCAGTTCAATGTCCTTACTGCAGAGCGTCTCTTTGATGGTTAGATGTCTGGAGTTGCACCATCTATCGTTCACAAACACAGCCAGACCCCCGCCCCTCTTCTTACCACTCTCCTTGGTTCTGTCGGCACGGATCAAATGAAAGCCGTCCATGTTTATGTGTGAGTCCGGGGTTAGCTCGGTTAGCCACGTCTCCGTCAGGCACATGAGGCAGCTCTCCCGGTAGCTCCTTTGATGTCGCGTTAGCGCCGCCAGCTCGTCCACTTTGTTGGGAAGAGATCTCACGTTTCCCATGATGATGGACGGGATGACGGGCCTGTACCTTCTCCCCTGGCAACGACGACCTATGCCCGCACGTCTCCCGCGTCTCTTCCTTCTCAGTTCGCGGGGAATATCGAGTCGTTCTGCAGGAGTAGGCACAGCGGAGCGCCCGATGGAGATCAGCTGGTCCCGAGAGTAAACAATAGGAGCGTGGCCACTCTCGCAGTCTCCAAACATAAACACCATAAAAAGGGTAAATAAAAACAAAGTTTTCCAGAAAAAAGTCTGCTCCATCATGAGGAAAAAGAGCAGAAGATACAGAAACACAAAAACACATCTAATACTAAACAAAATGAGAAAAAACACGGAATTAGTGCGGAGCTGCTGAAACTGGCTGCCTGCTCGCGCGGCGCCGGAAGTAAAAGAACTCCCACTCTGATCTTCGGGCTACATAGGGGGCAATCACAATCTACACTATACTGCCAAAAATATCCACTCACTCATTTAAATCATTGAGTTCAGGTGTTCCAGTCACTTCCACAGGTGTATAAACCAGCACCTGGGGCATGCAGACTGCTTCTACAAACATCAGTGAACGAATGGGTCGCTCTCAGGAGCTCAGTGAACTCCAGCGTGGTACCGTGATAGGATGATACCTGTGCAACAAGTCCAGTCCTGAAAATTCCTCAGTACTAAATATTCCAGTCAGCTGTTAGTGGGATTATAACAAAGTGGAAGTGATTGGGAATGACAGCAACTCAGCCATGAAGTGGTAGGCCACGTAAAATCACAGAGTGGGGTCAGTGGATGCTGAGGGTCATAGTGCACAGAGGTCACCAACTTTCTGCAGAGTCAATCAATACAGACCTCCAACCTTCATGTGGCCTTCAGATCAGCTCAAGAACAGTGTGTTCTTGAGCTGATGGTGTGGGGGTGTGTTTCAGGAGTTGGGCTCGGCCCCTTAGTTCCAGTGAAAGGAACTCTTAATGCTTCAGCAGACCAAGACATTTGGGACAATTTGATGCTCCCAACTCTGTGGGAACAGTTTGGGGATGGCCCCTTCCTGTTCCAACATGACTGCACACCAGTGCACAAAGCAGCTCCATAAAGACCTGGATGAGCCAGTTCGGTGTGGAAGAACTTGACTGGCCTGCACAGAGTCCTGACCTCAACCTGATAGAACACCTTTGGGATGGATTAGAGCGGAGACTGTGAGCCAGGCCTTCTCTCCAACATCAGTGTCTGACCTCACAGATGTGCTTCTGGAAGAATGGTTAAAAATTCCATAAATGTTTTTGATAGCACCTGAGATGAAGTTCCATGTTGTAGATTTTTTTTTTAACAGGTTGTAATGAAATACCTTTCCTCGAGCCTTATGGACATCACAGCACAAGGAGCCACTTTACAGCACAGCTTTAATCAAAGGGCACTTCATGCCTTAATCAAAGGCATGAAGTGCCCTGTGATTAAAACATGAAGCCAGTAGCAGCAGCCTCCTGATAATGTCACCCTCAACCTCCACAACATCTGCTTCTTACACACATGGAGGTCTCTGCTGTGGATTAACGTCTAACATTTTATCGTGTCATTAACCTTTTAATGGACCAATCAGCATGCAGCAGCAAAATGCTCATGTTTTATTTTGTGGGGAAATTTGGCGTGATGGTGCCTGTTTTTGGTGAAAAATGTGGAAACTGTTCTAGACTGGGCATTGTCTCTGCACTGTTTTGGTCCCTTTGTGTGTTGTGACATTTTGCTTCTTGTTTAGGTTGTTTTGTGTGATTCTGTGTTGGGTTTGTAGTGATTCTGAGTCCCTGATCATTTTGGGGATGTAACTTTAATTGTGGTTATATTGTATCTAATATTGGTACTTTTGCTGTGCTTTATGGTGGTTTTTCTATGTGTTATTGCATCTTATTTTGCTTAGCTGTATGGTAATTCTGGCGTATTTGAGTTATTGTGTGTGTTTTTTGTAGTTCTAGTTCCTTCTGGCTACTTTGCGATACTTTTGTGCATCATTGAGGTATTTTTTTTGTTCTCTTTTAGTCTGCGTTTGGTCACTTTGCTTTTCTTTATAGTGCTTTTGATCACTTTAAATCTCAGTCCTGTAATTTTGGGGCCCTTGTGGAGAATTTGCTGATTGCACCTACATTTGTTCTCATATCTTGCTCTTTGTGGTGGTTTAGGGATTTTATTGCACGGTTTGCTTTTGGGCCTCCTTGTGTAGAGTTTGTGCATCATTTGGGGTGTGTTGTGTACCACTGTGGTAATTTCAGTGGTAAATTTGGCTTTCGTAGGTTACATGTTTCTGTTGGTTCTGTTTCCATATGGGAATATTGTGGTGCTTTTGTGGTCCCTTTTTGGTGGGTTTTTTGTTTGTTTTTCTCTTTGGTAGTATTGTTTCATGCCTCCTTGTGCTGGATTTGCCAATAATTTTAGTTGCTTTGCATCTTTTTTCTTTTTTCCCCATTGTTGCAATTTTGTCTACTGGTTTTGTGCCTGATTTGCTGGTTTTGGGGGTCTCACTTTGGCCATTTTAATTTCATGTTGCCCATCTTTTTGGTCAGTTTGTCTTTTTGTGGTAGGGTTCAATTAATTTTTGTAGAATTTTTTTTTTTTTTGTCACTTTTACACCTCTTTGGTTTTTATCTTTTTTCTTTTTGTATGTTTTCCTTGAACATTTTGTGTATCAGGGTCCCTCTCTGCACCCAAAGGCCCTGCTCCTGTTGTGGTTGACCTGATCAGTAACTTATCCATGCTTCAGATATGTTTCCAGCACTTTAAAAAAAGGGGGGGGTTGTCTGTCACCACTTACTTTCTAATCCCATCGCAGCTCCATTTGAGCAGAAATGCACCAATTAAATAAATTCTAGCTGACTTTGATCTACTTCCTTCAATATTGTGTAGCGATTTAAAAGCACGACGCGCACACACACACTCGAGAGGCTCTGCTCCCTCAGCAGCAGGGGTCAACACACTCTCCGTTTCTCCTCCCTCTCCTCCACCTCCTCTCTTTCCTTGGCGTCATTTAATCCTCCACGCTGGGCGCTTCAGCTGATAGTGAGGAATAAGGGAGGTTTTTGTCCTCTCTGTTCGTACCCGCTCTCCTCGCTTCATTTCTTCCATCGCTTCCTATTATTCTTGCTCCTCTTTTTTTCTTTTCTTTCCGAGATGGGATGTGGAAATTCCTCCCCAACCAAACACATGACTAACAGCAGCAGCAGCAGCAAGAGTACTGGAGGTGAGGACACTGAAAAATGGAACATGTTAGTTATATTATTAGGGCAGCTGACAGATTTGTTGTTTATTATTTTTGCCTTTAGAAATATTCAAGGTATCCTAGCAGTGTTTTTTCTGTCCTGCAGTTGTTAGAGGTCCAGTGTGGAGAGTTTTTGAGCAGCTAAACACAAACAAAGCTGCAGGAGATGAAAGTCCACTTTTGGATTCTATGTGAAAACAAACTGGCTGCTTAGAATCAGTTAATCAGAGTTTTTAGGGATTTGTGACATGCTGGAAACACACAATCAGTTTATCTTTAAGGTTTCAGTTTGCAGTTTGTTGTGTTTTGGGTTATATCAGCGTGCAGGATCCACTGATTTGACTTTTTGGGGGTTTTTGGACTCTGTGATCGCTTTCAGTTACTTTTATGATGGTTTTTATGTATCTTTGTGGTAATTTTATGTCTGATTTTAGTCATTCTGCATGTCTTCATGATGGTTTTGTGAGGAATTTTTGGTTGCTGTCTTATTGTTTTGTTGTGGATATTTTTAGCCTCATTTTGGTAATTTTCCATCTCATGACTGTTTCATGTCTCCTCTTGGTTGTTTCAGGCCACTTTCAGGTGGATTTGCATCTCAAACTGATTCATCTGTTGAGTCATTTTACACTGTCTTTTGTCTCTTTGTGATCTTTTTGTGTGTCCTTTTTGTTGTTTCTATTGGTGCATATGTTGCATACCAATTTAATGTAAAATGCTTCACATTTGCAACAGTTTGTTGTTTTATCAGTTATTTGGTGCTTGCTGATTATATGCGGAGTCTTTTTGACCTAAAGTTTGTCTCTCAGGAAACATGAAGTTGGCCTGTCTGATTCTTTTGGTGGAGGTTATAGAAATAACAATAATTCACATGTTGGGGTTACTTAAATGAGAGAAGGAAACACAAATGGAAAGAAGTCAAATCGATGAAGTAATGATGCCACGAAAACAATGTCGGAAAGGGGAAAAGAATAAAGGAAGGAAAGGAAGGAAGGAAGGAACATATGAAGGAAAAAGAGGAGACGAGGAAACCTGAAACAATTCAGCAGCTTTTCCATTTATACCAAAATTTCACCACAAATATCCAAATAAAGTTCTCGTCTGATTTTCTTGTCTGTCTTTACTTTCTTACAGTTGTTCTCACTGCTGTAGATGAAATTAATGCCGAGGCAGATAACAGATACTGAGTGTTCAGTGTGTGAAAATGTCAACTTGTTTTTAAAGAAGTGATTCCAGTGAGCAGAAAATGAATTTAACTCTCGATTGATCTCGTTTCTGTCGCTGACTTCAGGTCCTGCTGAGTTTTCATCAAAGCTGTGAGTACATTTTCAAACATATTTTCATCTTGAAACGTGTCGCTGTTGTTTGACCTTTCGTTTTATCGGAAATTAGCTGACTGTGTGTGCGTGTGTGTTGACAGATCAGACGAGCTGGTGCCAGAAGACGACAAACGGAAGTGAGTCATTCACTTTTAATTTTCAAATCTTGTTATATATTGTGTCTCATCTTAATCTATTTATCTAATGAGCTGATAATGTGCAGCTAACTGTGTGTGTGTGTGTGTGTGTGTGTGTGTGTGTGTGTGTGTGTGTGTGTGTGTGTGTGTGTGTGTGTGTGTGTGTGTGCGCGCGCGCACGCGAGATCAGGAACTATGGAGGTGTGTATGTGGGGTTGCCTACAGACCTGAGCAGCATCCCCCAAGTCCAGATTGGTGCTCTTAGAGGTAACACCTGCTTCCACTGTATCCACTGAAATGGTTTCACTTGAGTTTGTTTTTTTTTTTTTATATACCACCAATTCACAACAGCAGTGATCTACAGGCACTTTATGTTGTAAGGTGAACATCCTCCAACATCAGAGACAACCCTAATGATCTATTGATCCCCCATGAGCAGCACTTGGTGATAGTGGGGAAGACGAACTCCCTTAAAACTGGAACAGGTTCTTGTAGGTTGGACTGAGTTTGGCTCTGCAGTTTAGCATAGATCGCAATGTCTTGAGGGTCACCAAAGGTATTCCACAAAGATCCATTTCCTATTTTTTTATTTATTTATTTATTTATTTTTGCTTTGGGTAAGGTCATTAGAGCAAAAACACACCTCTATGCTGATGATAGTCTCATTTATATACATGCTCACCCTAAACCACAGGTTGAGCAGGAACTTCACACCTGGAGTTAGTTTCACTGCTCTAAAGCCAAAATAGTCTTGAGCCACCCCTAATTTGTTTTGCTAGGAAAATGTGTACAGCGACTTGGTATGATAACCTTTATTCTTCAACAGAGCCTGAACTCTTAGGCAACTTTCTTGTCATTTCTTCAAGTAGTCTTCAGGAATAGTTCTCCAGGCTTCTTGAAGGATGTTCAAAGCTCTTCTTTGGATGTTGGCTGCATTTTGTTCCATTCTGTCAAGATGATCTCACACTGCTCCAATAATCTTGAGGTCCAGGCTCTGGGAGGCCAATTCATGGCTGACAGTGTTCCTTTGTGTGGTTTGCTTTTACTGCATTGGCAGTTTTTTGGCATCGTTGTCATGCTGAAAAATGATGCTGTTGACAATCAGATGTTTTCCAGATTGTGTTGCATGGCGGATCAAAAGTCTGATTGTACTTTTCTGCATTCATAATTCCATTAATTTTAATAAGATCTCCAACAGCACTGGCTAAAATGGATCCCCAAATGGTGACAGAGCCTCCACCATGTTTTACAGATGGCTCTGGACACTCACTGTTGTAACTGTCTCCCGACCTCCTCCACACACACTGACAACGATTCAACCCAAAAATTTGGATTCATCACTCCGTCAGACCTGTGGACACTGACATAGCACTGGTTCATCCCTTGACTTAGACACCTTTTAAGGAGCTTGAATGATTCATAGGCCAGTTTTAAATGGCTTAACAAAAACTAAATTTCTCTGAAAATGATCAGTTACAAGGACTGTCTGAAGAAAAAACTTTGAAATACTTTCAGAACTGTTACTGGAGAACTGTTACTCAAGACCACTTTTAAAAAATGACAAAGTTCGGCTCCTTGGAATAAAATATAAAGAAATGAAGGGTGGCTCAAGACTTTTGCACAGAACGTAAATGGAGCTATTTCAAAACCAGGTATAAAGTGTAACATGTATGGTAGACTAAACCAGTTAAATGGCATAAATGATTACCAGACTCAGTCTGACCTTCTTTGACCTCCTTTGAGTTTTTGTGCTCCACCGAGCAGCTGCCTGGTTTGTTTACTGCGTGGTCGGTCGGGGTTAAGTCGGAGCAGCAGCAGAAAAAAATTTGAGACCATTGCAAAATCTAAACATGTAAACAAGGAAGGACCACAACCCCACAAACTAGATGTCTGTGCACACACCACATCCCAAATATGATCAGAACTCATGACCAAGTAAACACGCGCAGCCTCAATTTCCTGTTGAATCTTCAGGGTCATGAGAGCCTGGGAGACAGAACACTGTGCATTAGTTGGTAATGCGGGTGTGCGTGTGTGTGAGAGAGAGAGAGACATGTCAGCTCTGTTTTATAATGTAATGATGCTATGAGTACATTAAACGTATTGTTTGATGCCTCTGTGGAAGTTAATTAACTCGTCCTCTGCTGCAGAGCCACAGAGAGACTCGCTCTCCCTCAGGAAGCCGCTGTGGGGGGACTGACTCTGGCTTTAATGAAGAGCCAGGCCTGTGCATGCTTCAGTGTGTGAGTGACGACCTCCTCCTCCAGTTCCTCTCCACCGCTTCATTAATGAGACCTGAGATGTTATGTCAGCACTTAAAGGGCCATACCAGTGTTTTTGCCTCAGTTCAGTTTTTGGAGAGTGCAGTTCTTCATCACAGCCAGTTTCCCATCATAGAGTTTTAAAGAAGGTGATGTGGGCGAAATGATTGTATAACAGGTATTTGGAGCATTTTAATACAGTCAAAAAACAGGTCCTGCTATTCATTTAAAACAATACGGAGATGCTGTTATGTGTTGTAGCTCAGTGCATGAAAACAGCAGCAGAGGGCAGTAACACTGAAAATGCAGCTGAGCTCAGTGAGCTGTGAAAGATGCAGTAAATCAACTATTACAACTGAACTGTTCAGGAGTATTTCCAGTTTGATGAAGCTGAGCCAGCCGACACGAATGAAGCTGCAGACGTGGCACAATTTACAGTGAAGAACATTTATAAATATTTCAAATACTTTTTTTTTGGGGCAAATAAATGTATGCAAAGAGTCAACACTTACACTGTCAACCCTTCTTCTTCATAACTCCTGCAGTTCTGTGTTATGATTGATGGAGATCCACTCCAGTTTCTGGGCTTCTGCTTGTCCACCAGCTTTTTAATAACTGACCACAGATTCTCGATCTGATTAAGATCTGAGGAGTTTCCCGGACATGGAGCCAAAATGTTAACTCGATGATCATGTTTGTCATGTGACATGTTGCTCCATCATTCAGTTCAGTTCAGCCCACGATCAGTGCATCATTCTACCTCGTATCCTCGTTCAGCAAACCTCTCAGCTGTGAGGGGGATAAACCCCACACACACCTAGAGGTGCAACCCGGCCCGTCAGCCGGGGAAATTTGCCCCCTTAGTGATTTTCTTTCTTTTTTTTTTTTTTTTTTAAAGCCCTGTAGTGACACCGCTGTGTGGATTGTGATCAATCAACTGTTTCTTGTAAACATAGTTATCAGAAGTTTGAACCATTAAACTATTAGTCTGATAATCCACTGAAATGCTACAAACCGCACACAGTGAAGCGATCCAGTTTATGAGTGAGACAGCTGCCTGTGTGTCACCCACCCTCCCAACTTTAAGCCTTAACAGTTTCCAGATGCACGAGTTACAGTTTTACATTTAAAGGTTTAAACTATCCACCGAGGCTCAAACCACTTTTGTATCAGCCTGTAAACATGTTTGTTTCTACTGTAAAGTTGAACATGTTAACATGGGAGTGTATGGGGACCAATATGGAGCTGCAGGAGGAGCTGCAGTTTTTTTTTTTTGACATTTGGACACTGGCTTCACTTTTCAGCCTCAGAGGATTTTGCTTGAAATTAAAAAAAAATTATAAACTGGCATAATGTGACACCAGTAAATGCAGAGGAACATCTGGAAAGTCTGAAAAACACATTCAGAAATCTAAAAATGTGAAAAAAGTTGCTAAAATAAGAAAAACACTGGTAATGACCTTTAGGACACAGTGACACCCAAACTAAGAGCTCTTTATAGATCTCGATGGCGCCCACTGAATCCTATTTTTGTCTGTGCTTATCTGTGAACTGACAGGTGCAAAGGAAGAATGACACAGCAAGAGGGAGTTTGTCGAGTGAGGAAAAAAGAAACCCTGCAGGCGTCCATCAGCTCCTCTGTGTTGTCATCAGGAACCCATCGAGTGTCCGCTGAGCAGCAGCAGCAGCACCCAGCAGAGCCAATTTCATATCTCAGCGTCCCCTCAGAGGGCTTTAATAGGATCATCTCCACCTGGTTTAGACAACTGCAGCGACCCCAGATAAACTGGTTAGAGAGTCTGCAAGCAAATCGGTCACACTCTGCTGCTCCAGTGGCGTAAGGCTGCATGCTGATTGGTTGCTGCCAGCAGCGACCAAGATTTGTACAGTTTGGTGAATATTATGGCAGAGCTCCTCTGATGGATGAAACGTGAAGTTATTAGGTAGGGGAATGTGTTTTTGTATTGTAAACAAATGTCCTGAAAATACCCAAACTGATGGTGTGTCCTGATGGCATCACATCAAACTCCAACAGCTGGTAAGAAGACTGCGAGGTTTCAACAGACTGTTCCAGCAGCTCAAGCCATAAAAGCTAAAAACTGCCTCTCCAAGTATTAAATTATGCTTCTGCAGTTTGGATTTGGAGCACTCCTTCAAAACTCTTTGGATCTGAATGATTCGCACGAGATTAAACTGTTCGCAGGACACGATCTGCAGCTTACAGCTCAGTCACAGAGCAAAAATAGGACGGCAACCTTCTTGCAACTAGGAAAAAGTGGTGGTTGCCCAGTGATTGCAAGTAGTTGCAGTGACAAACTGGTTGCCCAGAGGCTGAGGCTGTTCCACGCTTACAACCACTTTTGAGCGCAATACAATTGCACAGGTCAGCTGGCTGGAGGCAACCTGTTTCCAAACAATTTGCAGTGCCACTCAAATGCTTTAGAATTGGTTTTAGTAACAAGGAAATTATTTCTTTTACTACATAAACACGATGTAGTGATAAGTATAAGGACGTTAGCATCTTCGTGCAGCACAGAGGGGACATGTAGAATCACGAGACACAATAAGACAGCTGATCAAGTTGTTTCTTCCACCCGATGCATTTAGTAGAGGGTACAGCAGCCGTGGCAGCTGTTTGACTTGAAATGACAACTTTAATCTCAAAATTTTGACTTTATTCTCAAAATTCACAATTTAATTTTTGTTTCCCAATGTAGTCCTAATACTGCTTCATAGAAGCTGATGTCAAACTGCTATAAACCTGCATTTTTTCCTTATAGCCAGCAAGGGGCAGCCCCTCTAGTTGAAAAGACTTCAAACTGTATAGATGTCTGGGAAAATGGCTCTACTTGTCACTTCCTTTATGACCTCACTAAACCCTTTCCTGATGAGTTCACGAGTCACCAAATAATAGCCTGACTGTATTTTAAAAAATTACATTTATTAGACTGAAAAAAAAAAAATGAGGCAGAGTTCAGCCGGTCTACCTTGTGATTAACAAGACGAAACATGGCTGCCATCTCTGCCAATTTCACTTCATTTTGGGGTGAAATACTGCTGAATGAAATGATACATCTTCACTGAACTTTTTAAAAATTATTTTATTATTTTTATTAGCACTGCTGCCTCACAGCTAGAAGGTCTGGGTTCGATTCCTCTTGGCCCGGGCCTCTCTGTGTGGAGTTTGTATGTTCTCCCTGTGTTTCCTCCCACAGTCCAAATACATGCAGTTACTGGGGTTAGGTTAATTGGTCACTCTAAATTGCCCACAGGTGTGTGTTTGTTTCTCTGTGTTAGCCCTGCGACAGGCTGGTGACCTGTACAAGGTGTACCCTGCCTCTCACCCTATGACAGCTGGGATTAGCCACCCTGACCAGGATAAGTGGCAGAGAATGAATGGATGGGACTACAAGATTAGGACATTTAGTGAGTTCTCTGCAGACCTCACCTTAGCTCACCTGAGGTTTGCTTTGTTGGGAATGAGTACCTGCTGCCTCTTGTCTCAGCCCTGTGGGGGCACAGACGGCGAGCGGCGTCTGCTGTGAGGTGACGTCGGTGAACCGGCCTCCCCTCAGAGCATCCACAGTAACCACAGACATGAAACTCAGCAGGAAAGCTGCCGTCATTCAGCTTCACTGCTGCCGGCTCTTTCCTCCCTCTTCTGCTAAGAAGCCTCTCAGTTTTAGTGGAGGACATCAGGATCCAGATGTGGCAGTTAGTTTTATTTTCTAAAGCAACTATTTCAGCTTCTAAAATATGAATATATGCCAAAAATCTTTGTTGGGCAAATCGTGATGGTAGTTTCTTGTTACTGGAAGTTTCAATTCTTAAGAATTCGTAGATGTGATGAAACGATTTACTGTGTTCACTGTAAACCTTATGAACATGTTACCTGTGTTCATTACATTGGAGAGTTTTACATCGCCTGTGTCTGTGAGGTCTGTGTAGAGAACTTTTTTTGTCTTTAAATCAATAAAAATATAAATGCAGAAGTGCAGCTTCAAATCAGCTCACCACCGAATATTTAAAGGATGGATGGAGTTTGATTATTCCTGCTGCTGTTACCTGCTGTCACTTAAATCCAGTCCAGGGAGATGATTTCTAAATTTCTAAATTCATCAGGAGACGAGGACCCCATAAAAAGCAGCTGGTATGTTCACTTTTAACCCCCTTATTATTATTTTTAAAGTGCCTACAGATGATATCACTGGATACTTAATAACTCTTCTGAGTGGTCTTTTTTTCTGATTTCCAAACAGATGTTTTGAGGCACTTTACTCTGGATGGACATCAAAGATGGTGAAACCATGAGGTAAGTCTGTCTTTGCTATCTTTCCTCTGTGGCTCCCTGCAGAAAAGTGCCATAAACTGCAGTTTGGCCTCTGGAAGCTGACTCCAAAAGCAAGTCAGTCCCCATAAGCTGAATATTAAAGATGGATGTGGTCACCCACCTGTTTGTGGACATTTTCAGCTTTAGCATTACAGTCTCCTCCGTGTTTTTTGGAGCCATAAGTGATATTTGGATGAGAGTACAGTAGCTATATCCGTACCACTACAGGAGCAACAGGTTGGTGGTTCAATCCCCAGCTCCTCCAGTCTGCATGTCAAAGTATCCTTGGACAATATGCATCAACCCTTTTTCTTCTGTGTATCCAGTTCAGTGCTGGGGGGGGGGGGGGGCTGAAGCCCATCCCAGCTATCATACAGCATGAGGGAGTGTAAACCCTGGACAGGTCGCCAGGCTGTCGCAGGGCTAACGCAGAGACAGACGACACATTTATGGCTACCGCCAATTTTAGGAATCACAGATTAGCCAGATCCATGCATGTGGTGGGAGGAACCCAGATTACCTGGAGACATCCATGCAGGTCCAACAGGAGCAAACTCCACAGGCAGACTAGAGTCAAACCAAGGTGCCCACCACAGGTCCGCCTCAACACAGATCCACTGAAGTAAATGAGTAAAAAAACCCTTTGAGTGTTCAATTAGAGCAGAAGAGCACTGTACAAGTACCAGGCCATTTACCACACAGATACCTGCTACATAATACCAGAAACTACAATTTCACCAAGACTAGAGCACAGAGGAGCCTGTTAGATATAAACTAAAATAATAATAATTACACACACGCACATGCTTTTTTTCCCCTCCTCAAACATATGTTTGTACTGAATAATGGACATTTCCTTTTTGGTTAAAAATAAATACTTTATTTGTTTTTGGAACAAAAGTTTGGCTTTGACGTGTCTGCTGAAGAAAAGCAGAACAAACCACAAACTGCCAGCAGAAGGAATGAGTGCCAGCTGTGACCTGCACAGGTGCAATAATCCACCAATGGGCTTGAAGTGTGCAGGAATGAGTGTGTGTGGTTTAACAAACTGAGGTCTGTGTGGTTTGGAGGTCATGCTGAAGCTGGAGGAGGTTCTCGCTTCAGTCTGCAGGAGGAATGTGACAGCAGAAACCATGTGAGTTATTTCAGATCCCACCTGAGCCGCAGCTATCGGTGAAAGGTCATGAAGATGAGCGCTTTTACACACAAAAACTGAACATGTTAGAACTACAGGTCTAAAGGGTATAAAGTTAAATGTTTGTCAATTCATGGTCCCTGATGACCAGCTAGATGATTTATTGCTGTAGGTCAAAGAGTCACACACTGTGCATTGTGGAGGGTGGATGGTGCTTGTTGACTGAGTGCACACTGACCCCCCCTCTTCCTGCACTGGTGTGGTATCAGGGATCTTAAAGAGGGGCGTTCACTCTCACCAACTCTGCTATAAAGTGAAGCTGAGCTGCAGGTTCATGACCTGTAAAGTTTGACAGATGCTTGTTTTGGTCTCCTAAAGCTCACAGTGTGAGTGTGCAGTCCTGGCACACTCACACTGGCTTTAACTCGCACCTGTCCAGTTTTTTAGGAGCCACTGTTTCTCCTCTAAAATGTTCCTCTAATGTTCTTTTCGATAATCCAGAGCCCTGACGTCTTCTCCTGAAGCCAGCTTCCTGTACAGCTGGGACAGCTCATCGGGCCGCGGTGCCTTCGACTCCCGCGTGCAGGGAATATCGAAGTCTGACGACAGCTGAGACTCTGACCGCTCCTCTGGCTCTGATTGGATGAACACATCATCAACCTCCTCTTTCTGGGTCTCGCTGGTCCTTGCGTCTCCTTGTTCCTGCCCATCCCGCGCTGGTTGGAGGATCAGGGTGTCGGGTAAATACGAGTCCATGTTCTGTGAGGAATGATTGGACAGAGAGGCAGACAGCGTCAGGCTAAAGCCATCAGGGGCTGCTTCTTCATCACTGAAGAGTTCAGGCGTCACTGAGCCTGTCATCTCGGAGCAGCAGGACTGTGATTGGCTCTTGAGGCTGTTCTGGCTGTCAGTCAGCGTCTCAGTGGTGAAGAAGTCTTCCCATTTCGGAGCCTGAGAGGAAACATTCTCCGGCTGTTTGCATTCTCCCTCCTCCATCACGTTTACGTCTCCCTTTCCCTCTTCACATTCCTCCTCCTCCTCATCGTCCTCTTCGCCGTTGGATTCGGTGCAGTCGACATAATTATGTCCAGCTGCCTGGGTGTTGGTGATGGTCAGCGGTAAAGACTCTTCCACACACACAGGGGGCGCTGTCGTTTCAGGAGTTTTCTCTAAGAAAAGAAAAAAAAAAACTCACAATTTAGCAAGCTGTAACAGTGGAGTACTCAGATCAATTCAAAGTGATAAGGACAATAAAATACTGCAGTGTATCGCATCACTTCCTCATGTTGCTGAACATTTGATCTTCTATGTGAAACATGCAGCACCCCTGAAGACATCAAACCTGTCGTACAGCAGAAACCCTGCTGGGTCTACACGTGCATTTGCTGGTGTCCTCTTCACTGCTGGTAGCCCATTCAGGCTAGACAGGTGGTCCAGCTCCTCCAGCACATCTATGTGTGCAGGAGATACCAGGAGATGGGCTGTTACGTGAGGAGAGCTGGACAGGGCCCTTTGTGTGAGGAGGAACACTACCAGAGCCCTACAAAATGAACTCCAGCAGCTCAGCTAATCGTGTGCATGTTTCTGACCAAAAGTCAGACTCCCTGATGGTGGCACGATGGCCCCACATCCTTTAGTTGGACCGGTGCTAACAGCCCAGCACCGTGCGACTCATTCAGCATTCACCAGGGAGCACCAGAACTGGCAGGTCCACCACTGGCACCCCCATCCTCTCCACAGATGAGATTCTGTGGCAAATCCAGCGTGAGCCATCTGAGGCAGCAAAGGCCAATCAAACTGTGCTGGGCTCTGAGCACAGGTTCCACTAAAGGAAGGTGGGACTTCATGGTTCTATAATGAAGTGTTCCCTTTAATTTTTCTGAGGCACTATATTCCTAAATACAAGTCACTCATATTTTTGCAGGAGTATAAAACTTTATTAAATGTCAGACGGCACGGCAGGAATATAAACCAAAGTATTAGGCTTAAAAATACAGTTAAATATGAGAGCAGTAAGAATCCAGACTCCTGAAAGTCCATATAAAGCTCTGTAAAGCTGAGGGAAGCTGGGGATTCATTAAGACTTTGTTTGATTGGCAGGTGTAGCTGGACACCTTGTTACCTTTTTGCAGTCCCATCTTCTTCCTCACTGGTCCCAGATCGAGCCCGTCAAACAGCTCATCATCACTCTCCGAGTCTGAACACACAAACATAAATTAGAGGCTCATTTAACTGTCCTGTACATCAGCTCCATTTTTCTAGCTCGTTTATGTTTGCAGTACACCGCACAACATTTCTGCTTGTTGTTTGGATGGTTTTAAAGGCGTCGCCTCGGTCGTGTTTTTTTCTGAAAAACCAGACGCTCGGCTCTGTGAGCTGAATGAGAGGCAACGCATGAGAGGCACAAACTGGGGCGAGCCATGATCTGTAAACAAGTGCGGAGGCAGGCCCGCGTGCTGTTGTGGAGAGCACCTGTCATTATGAGCGTGTTTGTGTTACCGTAAGTAGGTCGGTGCTCCCTGTTGCGTTTGAGGACTCCCAGAGGTTTGTAAATGAACGCTGCCTCATCAGACTGCTTCCTGCACATCAGCTTCAACCTGATCAAACATGCAGAGACAGCGTGGTATCAAACTGCTTTTTAATTGTTATATAAATGAATAAAGTGTCGGCTTTTCATCAGTGTTTCACTGAAAGGTGACAGTAAAATGATTAAAAGACCAAGTTACTTTTAGATGTCTTAAAATCAAATCTAATCTCCTGTTTTTATTTTTAAATTTGTACAATCAAAACAAAGTTAACTCACATCTGTGTGACCTCAGTCAGTGTTTGACCAATCGGAATAACACTGGGGTAGATGTTCACCGGCTGGAGGTACGACAGGAAGTCCTTAATCTGAAAATTAAGTGGAGCATAGCAAAGTTTAAAGGAGACCAAACAGACACAGAGGACACACAACAATCAAACCTGTGTGTGATTTAAAACCTGGGGAACATGATGTTACAAACTCCTTTGGAATGGACCCATTTTGCTCACTTCCTGCTTTGCATGATTCACAGTTAACAATAATCCTTATTTATCTTATAGCGGTCCTTGGTGCAGCCCCTGAGTTCATGCTCCACCTGAAACAAGCTGTTTTATCCCCTTTTAGGCCAGCTCGGACTCCTCTCAGGGGGAGATGAGGCAGCCTACTGAGAGGAGGTCCTGAAGTTGACAGCCTGGTGTTCAGAGAACAACCTGGTACTGAACACCATGAAAACCAAAGAGATCATCATCGACTTCAGGAAGCACAGGACTGACCCAGCCCCCCTCTACATCAACGGCGAGCGTGTGGAGAGGGTCCACACCTTAAGGTTTCTTGGTGTCTTCATCTCTGCTGATCTCTCTTGGTCAGATAACATCACAGCTGTTATCAAGAAGGCTCAGCAGCGACTTCACTTCCTGAGGGTCCTCAGGAAGAACAACTTGGACTCAAACCTTCTACCGCTCATCCATTGAGAGCCTGCTGATGTACTGTATCACAGTATGGTCCAGCAGCTGCATTGAGGCAGACAGGGGGAGGCTTCAGAGGGTAGTCAAGACAGCACAAAGAATCGATGGCTGCCCTCTCCCCTCCCTGATGGACATCTACACCTCCCGCTGTATCAGAAGAGCAGGAACATCATCAAGGACAGCTCACACCCTGGCTTTGACCTGTTTGACCTGCTGCCCTCTGGCAGGAGCTACAGGTGCATCAAAGCCAGAACAAACAGACTCAAGAACAGTTTCTTCACCAGAGCAATCACCACCCTGAACTCACACACTCACCCACCGTAACTGTGCAACACCCACATCTCTGTGCAATATTATATTATTCATACTGAACAATATCTATCACTCCTATAATGTGTAATATCCAGTATTCATTCACTAGTGCAATATTCACCATCTTCATTATTATATGTATATATTTTTATACATTGTTTTATTGTCTCTATATTTTCAGAAGTTCTACATTATATTTTAGAAAGTGTGACTTTCTACAGCACTGAAACAGGAGTGGCCCTCAAATCTCATTGTACATTCTGTATAATAAAGACATTCTATTCTATTCTTCAAGACTGACTGTTTTGTTTGACAAACTTAAATACTTTATTTTGGAGAAATCTAATGAAGTTAATCTCATTGTCTTTAACTGCACACAGACTAGTCGTACTTAAACAGGAAAAATGTGACATCAAGAGCTAAAAGTCAAAAAATCTGAGCCTGTGACTCAAGGATTACTTGTACATATGCTGATCTAATTATATGAAACTTTGGCCATGTTTAATATGAACTTCCATCATTTTAACTGTGTACATCTGACAGAAAATAAGAAAAAGAAGAAAATTTAAACTGCTTGGTATTGTTTCTGAAAGATGCAGATGGCACAGAAAGCCTCTGAAACAGCAATCTTCAACTAGCAACATCAGCACTGCTGCTGCAGTGGTCAGAAGTTCCCATCCACTCATGGGCGTGAATGCTGTGGTAATTTGGGGCTTTTAATGAGGTCTTTGAACTCTTCTGGGTCCAGGGTGGAATGATTGTACAGCGCACATCTTTAATGACTTAAAAGAAAACAACAAGAATGGGCGCCAGGGTGGCTCAGTGGTTGAGTGGGCGTGTGGCGGTATAGATGGCGCAGGTTCAAGTCCCGACCCAGTCACCATTCACCACGTGCCCTCCCCCCCTCATGCTTTCCTGTCTCTCTCCACTGCAAAGCTATCAAAAAAAATAAATAAAAAATAAACAAGAATTAGATGCACAAGTTTGAATTTATTTGGGATTTTGTCTTTGCCAGCATCAAAAGGATTTATCTGAAAGCACTCACTGGACTGACCAATACGCAGAGGAGGATGGGCAGCACGGTGGCGTGGTGGTTAGCACCACTGCCTCACAGCATGAATGACACCTAGAAGGTCTGGGTTCGATTCCACCTTGGCCCAGACCTGTCGCTGTGTGGAGTTTGCATGTTCTCCCCGTGTGTGTGTGTGGGTTTCCTCCCATAGTCCAAAGACATGCAGTTAGTGGGGTTAGGTTAATTGGTCACTCTAAATTGGTGTGTGTGTATGCGTGTTGGTGTGAATGTGTCTGTCTGTCTGTGTGCGTGAGTGAATGTGTCTGTCTGTCTGTCTGTGTGCGTGCGTGAGTGAATGTGTCTGTCTGTCTGTGTGCGTGAGTGAATGTGTCTGTCTGTGTGCGTGCGTGAGTGAATGTGTCTGTCTGTCTGTCTGTGTGCGTGCGTGAGTGAATCTGTCTGTCTGCGTGCGTGAGTGAATGTGTCTGTCTGCGTGAGTGAGTGAATGTGTCTGTCTGTCTGCGTGAGTGAGTGAATGTGTCTGTCTGTCTGCGTGAGTGAGTGAATGTGTCTGTCTGCGTGAGTGAGTGAATGTGTCTGAGTGAGTGAGTGAGTGAATGTGTCTGTCTGAGTGAGTGAGTGAGTGAGTGAGTGAATGTGTCTGTCTGAGTGAGTGAGTGAGTGAGTGAATGTGTCTGTCTGAGTGAGTGAGTGAGTGAGTGAATGTGTCTGTCTGAGTGAGTGAGTGAGTGAATGTGTCTGTCTGAGTGAGTGAGTGAGTGAGTGAATGTGTCTGTCTGAGTGAGTGAGTGAGTGAGTGAATGTGTCTGTCTGAGTGAGTGAGTGAGTGAGTGAATGTGTCTGTCTGAGTGAGTGAGTGAGTGAATGTGTCTGTCTGAGTGAGTGAGTGAGTGAGTGAATGTGTCTGTCTGAGTGTGTGAGTGAGTGAATGTGTCTGTCTGAGTGAGTGAGTGAATGTGTCTGTCTGAGTGAGTGAGTGAGTGAGTGAATGTGTCTGTCTGAGTGAGTGAGTGAGTGAGTGAATGTGTCTGTCTGTCTGAGTGAGTGAGTGAGTGAATGTGTCTGTCTGTCTGAGTGAGTGAGTGAGTGAATGTGTCTGTCTGAGTGAGTGAGTGAGTGAGTGAATGTGTCTGTGTGTGTGAGTGAGTGAGTGAGTGAATGTGTCTGTCTGTGTGCGTGCGTGAGTGAATGTGTCTGTCTGAGTGAGTGAGTGAGTGAGTGAATGTGTCTGTCTGAGTGAGTGAGTGAGTGAATGTGTCTGTCTGAGTGAGTGAGTGAGTGAGTGAGTGAGTGAATGTGTCTGTCTGTCTGAGTGAGTGAGTGAGTGAATGTGTCTGTCTGTGTGAGTGAGTGAGTGAGTGAATGTGTCTGTCTGAGTGAGTGAGTGAGTGAATGTGTCTGTCTGTGTGAGTGAGTGAGTGAGTGAATGTGTCTGTCTGAGTGAGTGAGTGAGTGAGTGAATGTGTCTGTCTGAGTGAGTGAGTGAGTGAGTGAGTGAATGTGTCTGTCTGAGTGAGTGAGTGAGTGAGTGAATGTGTCTGTCTGAGTGAGTGAGTGAGTGAGTGAATGTGTCTGTCTGTCTGAGTGAGTGAGTGAATGTGTCTGTCTGAGTGAGTGAGTGAGTGAATGTGTCTGTCTGAGTGAGTGAGTGAGTGAGTGAATGTGTCTGTCTGAGTGAGTGAGTGAGTGAATGTGTCTGTCTGTGTGAGTGAGTGAGTGAGTGAATGTGTCTGTCTGTGTGAGTGAGTGAGTGAATGTGTCTGTCTGAGTGAGTGAGTGAGTGAATGTGTCTGTCTGAGTGAGTGAGTGAGTGAATGTGTCTGTCTGAGTGAGTGAGTGAGTGAATGTGTCTGTCTGAGTGAGTGAGTGAGTGAATGTGTCTGTCTGTCTGCGTGCGTGAGTGAATGTGTCTGTCTGTCTGCGTGCGTGAGTGAATGTGTCTGTCTGTCTGCGTGCGTGAGTGAATGTGTCTGTCTGTCTGCGTGCGTGAGTGAATGTGTCTGTCTGTCTGCGTGCGTGAGTGAATGTGTCTGTCTGTCTGCGTGCGTGAGTGAATGTGTCTGTCTGTCTGCGTGCGTGAGTGAATGTGTCTGTCTGTCTGCGTGCGTGAGTGAATGTGTCTGTCTGTCTGCGTGCGTGAGTGAATGTGTCTGTCTGTCTGCGTGCGTGAGTGAATGTGTCTGTCTGTCTGCGTGCGTGAGTGAATGTGTCTGTCTGTCTGCGTGCGTGAGTGAATGTGTCTGTCTGCGTGCGTGTTGGTCCTGTACGCTGCTGCTCACCCTGTGTCAGCTGGGACCACCTCCACATTCTTCAACTTCACCTCAAATCAGCAGCTGAAACTTGGACACAGTCGGATGTTCCAACAGGACAACGATGCCATGCATGCAAACTGGTTTTGGAATGAATAATCTAAGTAGGAAGCTTCTGGAAAAGCCCTGACCTCGTCCCTGTTGAAAATTTGTGGACTGCACTTTTGGAATTAAAAGGCTAATTCTTCATCACGTAATTTACCTGCCTGCATGCAATAAAGGCTACAAATGGAAACAAAGTTTCCAGTATCACATATTTTTCCTACAGTTTCTGCATATCTGATAAAGGAAGATGTGCACAACCATAGGTGTAGGAACCAGGGGGACATGCCCCCCCCAATAGTAAACTCATTCCTACGCCCTTGTGCACAACAACTAGACATTTAAATGTTCCTGCTCCACTCTGATTAGGATCTTTTAGTAAACTGATGTACTGCCTGAGTGGAAATGCATTGTGACCTTACCTCTGAGTACGAGGAGTGGAAGCTGAAGCAGGCTCGGTATGAACTGGCTCCTGTTCTGCATAAACACATAAAAATGACACTATTAGAACACAAAAACCAAACTTCACTGATAACAAGCAACAATGAAGCTTCTCTCACTTTATTATAACGTTGGTTTTCTTGGTTCTTTCTCCAAACCACATGGTGGACGGTTTGATGCTGATGATGCGAAGAGGCATCCCGTCAGCGGCTGTGCATCCACACGGCAGCCTGTTTCCTTGGAAAAACTCATCGTCCTACAAACAAAAATCACAGATCAGATAAAAAAAAAAAAAAAAGTGGTGAGGAAGGCAGGCCGAGGTATCAGTGTTGTATTCAAAGTGGAAAAGGTTCATTTCCATAAACGCTGAACTACCTTTAAACAAACCCCACTTTTAAGGGACAAGAAATGGCTCCAACCATAAAGCCATTTTTAGAGGAATTCAAGGTTCAGGAAAATCAACCTAAACCTCTGAATTAAAGGAAACACGAGCACGTGTGTGAGAGACTAAAACGGGACCTTTGGGTGTCGACAGGCGTGTATCTGAGTCCTGCGGTCGGTCGTCACGTAGCTCAGGATCTCCGGCATCTTCTTGAACATCGCCAGGTTGTTGACGTGGATCTGCAGGAGGAAAAAATGTTTTCATACAGAAACGAATCTGAAGTAACATTTGGACTGGACCTACATTTATAGGAAATGTTTTCACATTGCACGTGCTGGTTAATGATGATTGTTATCAATGTTTCCATCCTTGTTTTTCTGTGAACTGGCTGCTTTTCCACCATATCATCTCATTCTCAGAAAATGCTGCTTCACCTCACACTCTCTTACTTTTAAACAAGCTTGGGTTCAAACTTGACTTCTTCTGCAGGATGAACTTCCCATTTCTATGACTTTGCCTCCATGCAGTGCAGTGACACAAACCAATTTGAAGTTACACCCAAAACACCTTTAAACTTTCATTAACAAACTGCCAACGTTGCTTCCATAACTCGTGTGCAGGAAAGAGGGTGCAGTAAAAAAAAAAAAAAATCACAGTATGGTACCTCTACATTTTTGGAAATTAGGATAAATAATTTGTAGCAGCATCTTATTTCACAGGTATGGCAGCTTCACCTGTGATTAAGGTCACAGAGAACAAACAGATCACTGCAGGTCTCCGAGTAACAGCAGGCTTGTGCGAGTGGAGCTATAAATGTTTTCAGCACCAACATATCAGCCTGTTTGGGAACCCGTAATAAATCAGAGGAAGTAAGGGGTCATGAGTACAGCAGTGATGCGGGCGGTGTACTGAACCGCTGAGGTGAAGAAGGAGCTGAGCTGGAAGGCTGCTCTGTGTCAAAAAGCCTCAGCTACAGAAATGAGTTTCACGTTAGTGTGTCGGGGGGGTCAGACACCCACAGGAAACTCAAAGCAGAGGTGCTGCTAGTTTGAGACAAATGGCGCCGACTGAGGTGGTTCAGGCATCTGATCAGGATGCGTCCCTTTGGAGGTTCTTTCGGGCAGCAGACCCAAGACCTGCTAGAGAGATTATATATTTTGTGTAGACTGGGATTCCTCAGGAGGAGCTGGAAAGTGTTGCTGGGAAAAGCCGGAAATTCCCAGCTCAACCTGTTCCCACCATGACCCGGCCCACGAGGCCGATCCTAAGAGAAATCCTCTCACTGAACTACATTGATGTGTGTTAATAAGTGTGTGTGTGTGTGTGTGTGTGTGTGTGTGTGTGTGTGTGTGTGTGTGTGTGTCACCTGTGTGTTGAACTCGTCTCCCAGGTTGATAAACAGGTACTCGTATCCATACGCAGCTTTACAGTTGAGCCACACAACGTGATGAGGACTCTGACTGATCCACTTTCCAACCAGCTCAGAGATGCCGGTCAAACAGACCTCCTATAAAAGACACACACACACACACACACACACACACACACACACACACACACACACACACACACACACACACACACACACACACATCTGTTTAATTAGCTTGTACAAAAAAAACATTCAAATATAAATTAAAATCAGTGATTACTGACACGTTCCTAAAGCTTGTAATTGATCATGAGATTAAACTCTTCCATAATCTAAAGTTTTTCTTCCTGAGTTATAAAATACAGCCAGCTGCCACTTCATTAGGAACACCTGCAAGAAACTAAAACTCAAACTGTCAGTTTTGGACGTGTGAATACTCTGAAGGATGACTTCCCTTACACCAGGATAGATTTCTGTTCTTTGGTCTAAACCCACTAATATGATTAAATAACAAAAACAAAGACAACACAGCAAAAGAGTCTCAATAATCTAATTCATTCAATGACTTTAAGACTCACGGTCATGTTAATTACTTCCTGAGTGATGCATAAAGATTTATGAAGGAAAACTCAGTGAGCTCATGACTTCTTTATCAATAAAGGTGCACAGATTAAACACGTATGGCACTCAAATCAATCACTGATTAATGAAACTGTATTATTTTGAGCCAGATGTACCTAATAAACTGGCACCCGTTTCTATCTGTAAATTGTAAATAATCTTATTATTACAGGAGTGTCACAGAGAGTAAACGTGACTGAAAACGAACACGTACCCGGGCCGGTATCTGATAGAAGCGCGGGTCGTAGAAGGTGGAGTCCAGGTAGATGCTCTGAATGTCTTTGACCCTGTGAAGGACGCACAGGTGAGCTCAAAGACTCGAAACAAACCAAACCCACGTTTGATGCTCGTGTAAGCAGCTCAAAGACGACAGATGATGATGTTCCTCAGTGACCGACCTGCTGCCGGAGTGCAGATGCTCCATCCTGGATGCGTCTCCGACAGGCAGCCTGAAGTCTCCCGTGTACAACACGGTTCCCCCGGAACCCTCAAACAGGAACCTGCAAAATAGATTTGACTGATTTTATTTGCAGTGAAACAAAACTAAAAACTACTTTATTATCCAGAATTCATTTTGTTCCCTTTTCCACTGCGTTCCCTTCTACAATAATTAAATGATTGACATTATTGAGTTCTCCTGGTGTAACCATGGGGTTACTATCATTCTTCCTGTTCTGACTTCTGTTTGATCCTGAATCTTATCTCATCATTAGTGATGAAGAATCAGCTTCAACATCAGAAGATTAAAATAATCAATGAAAACACAAAGAAAATGATACATTTTCCACTGGTGTGATGATCTGAGCTGTGACTGAAGGTTTGGGAACAGTTGGCCTATGGGAAGAGTCAAAATCAAGGAGAACTTAGGAAAGATTTAACTCACATGACGGAGCCGGGACAGTGACCGGCAGGAAGCAACGTCACCACAACGTCTTCTTTCTGTCCCGAAGAAAACAGGGTTAAAAACAGCACACTCCAATACGCCTGATGTTGATTAGTTCAACATTCGAGACTGACAGGTGACACCGACAGACAGTCGGACTCAAACTGAATACCTCCCCTGATGCCTCGTCCACGAGAGAAATCTGAGTCGGGCTTTCCAGCTCAAGAGGAACCTGAACACTCATTGGGAGAGAGAACTCACATTAGAAATCTTCTATTTAAAGGCTGAGTAATCCGAGGGCAGCAGGGAGAGGCACTCACGATGTATTCCTCCCAGAAAGCGTACTTGGGATTGTTCAGCAGCAGCTCTTTGGTCACGAAGGAGCAGTAAAGCCTGACGGTACGACTGCAAACAACAAACGGAGTTACGACTCATCAAAGGTTTTAATTTCAGGATCTGAGAACCGATTCAGGAGTTTGAGAGCAAGAAAAATTGTGAAGAGCGGTTTAACATCCAGCCAGAATTATGCCAGAAGCTTGTTGATGACTACCAAAGGGTCTGGTTACATGTTGAGGAGCAACTTGGTCAGGGACATTTAACCAAATATCAGTGGGGATGTGTGTATGTATTTGGGCCTGTGTGTATTCTTCTGACCCTGCGTGGATTAGAGAAAATCCCAAATAAACTCAAACATGCACACCCAGCTCTTGAAGTCATTAAAGATGTGCTGTACAATAATTCCAGCCTATAAGAAGCACAGTTCAAAGAAATCATTAAAAGCCCCTGATTAGCCATGATGGCTGGATGGAAACTGTTCTGCTTATATTCTCATTATTATGGAAACTGAAGAGCACATTTTCCCAGTGGAGGGCAGAGCCAGTAAGAAGGTATCTGAGCCCAAATCTTTCCCCAGTTTGAATCACCAACACACCAGTAACCGGTAAAAGCAGAGGTCGTGATGACTTCTTGCTGATTTATTAGTTTTTATTAATTACTATTGTTTTGCAGATGCAGGAAAAACTGAGACCAAACATTTCAGCATCACGTTCAGTTTAAAAGCACTCAAACTATCTTCACCTGAACTGCAGCTTCCTCCTCAGCAGCGGTCCCTTCAGCCCCTTCATGTGATCTGTTCAGTGAAGCAGGGAGGAGACCTGAGATCAGGAGGCCACACAGGTAACATTTACCATTTTAATGACTACCTTAGTGACGCCAATAGGCGTCAGGCTCACCTTTGTGACAGTGGGAGAGGAAATAAGCCCGGGCGTGCAGGTTCTCCCTGTCGAAGCGGTCCAGAGAAATGGTGGGGTACTCCTTCATTCGACCCGCGAAGGAACTCATCTTTAGCTCGAAGCTGTTGTTCAATCTCCTGAACTTATTCAAACTGATTATTTAGCGAATGCGGCATGTTTGGTTCCTGACCCGGTGTTTGTTTGTCCCGCCCACGGAATCGAGCTTTTCTTCTTCTTCGTTTCTTTTTAGAGCACTTAGGGGGCAATACCGCCACCTATAGGTATATATGTCTATGCCGCCACCCACTTTCAACGTAAACGCCTATGTTCATAGCTTTAGCAAACCCTTATCTCGCGATATTTCATTAATGTGAGTTTAAGATGCTTCAGTTTTTTAATTAACATCAATATAATCTCTCAATCCCTATCTCAGAGTCTGTTTTCTCAACGTTACTTTCAGCATTAACATAGCATATACTTTAGCGCCATCTAAAGGAAGTTTATGACCGCTGCCCTCCAACACAGAAGAAGAATATTCATTAGTTACCAGGCAACCAAAGAGCGCTGTTTTTTTTTTTGTTTGTTTGTTTTAATCTTTATTTGGCAAAATTACAGTACAATATGAACAGCATTACCATATATAGTAATATATACAGTCAGTTTAACAATAATAATTCTTAATTCTTAACTTGAGAAGTGAACATATAAACGTCATTGGCTTTTAAAGCAATTTATTTAAAACATGTAAATCAATAGACAGCACTTAGTTATATAAAATAAATGAGTCATTTAGTGTGATTAAATATTAGTGTTTATTATATTCACCCAATAATAAAGTGTTTAAAGTATAGTTTGTATTCCAGTAAAATCCAATAAATAACTGGTTTGTATGGACTTGAACCCTGGTGCTTTGTCCTTTTGGTGACATCGGCCTGCAGCATTTCTGTGACATCTTTGACTGCCACGTTCTATACTGCTGATAACTCTGAGATAAAGTCCATGTGCTGAGCCAAAGGACGCAGACCACAGGGCTGGAAATGTAGGAAACGAGTCAGAGAACGGGTGTGAGCAAATATAATAAGGCATCGTACTGGCACATGCATGCAGGATTCAAACTGTGGTCTCAGGTGTGATTCGCTCCACCCTGGTTCAACTTTATTTAACATCCCATTGACACAGTACACAGCAGCTTTGGACATAAAGTCACAGCGGGTGTTTCTTCACTTTTTGTTTGGATAATTTTTAACTATTTTTAATTGGATTATTACCAAAGACAATTCATTTGTGCTTCAAATTAGCCCCAATGATGCAGCACTGACTGCAGTTTTCTAATGTACGCCTGCAGACCATCAGAGCTGATAAATATGAAAATAACTGGGGTTTAATTTACATGACAGCAAGAAAGCAGTTGGAGAAACCAGTTTAAGTATCAAACAATCAGTTGTGCTGCTGGTTTATAGCTAATAATGCTTGTGTAAGAAGTATAAGAAAGGCCCTTTTTATGTGAGAGTCAAGTATTGAAATAAAGAGAGGGCCAGAAAGTGAATAAGTCACATTATCTTGAAGTATGAGCTGTATTCTGAGAAAATGCTTCTATGACATCATTGCAGGCATTTTTTCTGGGGCAGATTTCATGCATGTTCACTCATGACTTTCTCTTCCTTTGGGTTTCTTTTGCTGGGGTTATTCTCAGGGCCTGTCACACTCCCCTCATGTGACGCTAACATGAGGGGTGAGATTATGTATGGACCCACTGCTTCTCAGATCAGGCCCAATAGTTATTTAGCTCCCTCTGATGTGTGGCATTTATGTTTATTAACCTGTAATTAAAAAAAAAAGTTGATCCAGAGAAATCTGCAAGCAGACGGCCCTGCTACAGGCAGCGGGTGAGTAAAATACCATCGCTTACAGTACAGGCCTGCTTTACGCTGCTGGATGTCAGAGGTGCAGCTTCACACCAGACTCCATTCAAAATGTGGGTGATTAAGATTAGGAGGGGTGTTGCACTTCTTGCTGAAAAAACAAAACAAAACTCATTTTAATTATATGTACACATTTGTTGGTCTGATGTGTAACACAGGGAATTTAAAATTGCAATTTGTTAAAATAGCATGCCTGTAATATAGAGACCATTACTTGTTTTTTGGACGAAGTTTGACAAACAACTCAGTAGTACGATTGCGCTTATAAGCTTTATTTAATTAAACAGATAAAAATCCGACTTTTGAATTCTAGTTTATATCTCTGTTTGCCCATAGGTTGTTTTGTATCTCAAAAATGGACTCCTGTTATATAAAACATATACGCGGTGCTGTTGACGGTTGTGAGCGGCTCCTAAATTGCCGGCTTTCTGAATGGAGTTTGGCCTACCCGTCGGCCCAACAGTAATTCCGCCCCCTTTAACAGCAGAGAGCTTCTAATGGAAGCGGGAACTGCCGTCATTTGGGGCTCGCTTTCCCTTGGAGGGCGCTAGAGAGGTGGTCCAGAATGAACGGGTGCACAAAAATTTAAATTTCGTGTCGTGACCCAATTTTCATCGTGCTTTTAATAAACGATGTCGTAAAATAAGAAATATAATTCTGCTTTAAATACTTTACACGTTCAAAGTGTAATAAAAAAAAATTCTGTGATTCTTTGGGACATCACAGCACAGTTAGACACTTTACGGCAGCCGCCATTTTGCTTTAAGGCAAGAAGCCGGCAGCAGTGGGGAATTTGTAAAAGCTTCCTTCTAATAGCATGAGCTTCACCCATCGCAGTCAGCTGCGTGTAATAGATCCGTGAAAGTTTGTGTTGTGTTTTAATTGCGCATCTATATATCGTCTACATATGTGCCATCAAGTGAGCGTGTGCTGTCGTAAATCCCTAACCGAACAATCCGCAAGCATTAGCAGAATGGGCAAAATCGGCTTCACTGTAAGAAACACTAAAAGGTACTGTCGTTTTATTTCAATTTGGACGCTTTATTAATACTGTACGGGCAAAAACTAATATAAAATGTGACCTTTGTGGGATAAAAGTGAGTGTAAATAACTATTTTAGTCGTTTACCTCCATTCACGTCTGCTCTTCGAGGAGCGCCCCCTGCTGTGCTCCAGACTGAACTGCAGGCATTTTGAGTACAGTGGGACCCGCAGGAAGTGGAATGGCATCCTGCAGATCGGCTCTGATAACAGCTTGTAGCGGACCTGCCGGGCATTAATTCCCTTTAACTGTGACCCTGATTTCTCTGAAGTTGTGTTTCCAGCAGGGTCAACACTGGAACTGGGAGGCAGGTATGTTTCAGAGGAAAATTAGAGCCCCGTTTTCGTAAAATTGTGGGCTCTTCTCGAGCAGCTGTTTGGAGAGTTAGCTTAGCTTCGGTAACCTGCCTCAGTGCTGCTTTATCACGGGGAAATCTCAGGTCAGCTAGCACGAGTAAAGGCAGCTTTAAGGTTACCTTTTACCTTCTTATATTTTAGCGTGTTTAATAGTATTGACAGCTAAAATATGAGATATTTTCCAGCGTTTTCTCCTCGTAGTGCTGTTATATGGTCGCTCACCCTCAGATAAGGCTAACGAGCTGTTCTGAGTCAAGTTGAATGTATTTTCTGGGCGATTACTGGCACCATAAGCTATCAGCTGAGCCCCGCAAGGTAGATAACATTAATGTGGGTGTTGGTGGTTGACAGCAGGATGTTACACTGGATTTTAAAGCAGATTAAGGCTCCTACAAGACTTATTTTTTTCTATATAAGTGCGGAGTTTGGTTGTTGAGATTTCTGGAAGTCGGTATTGAGTCAAAAAAAAATTACTATTTAGTAATTTTCTGTGATTTTTTTTTTTTAAACAACTTGTCAATGTTTTAATGTCCCTGTAATCTGATTACACACCTCTTTTACTGACCAGTGCAGGGGTCAGCAACCTTCACTATCAAAAGAGCCATTTTTGAGCAGATAACTCAGACCTGACTGCATTTCAGAGGTAAATAATCAAACTTTTACCACGTGTTCCACTCTGTCAGGCTGTTTATGAATAAGTTTGCATTTGCATTACAGTAATAAACTGTTTTGTTACATTTATTAAGCCCTGCAGCCCACTCTGAGTCCTTAATGGCATTTTTTTAAGCACATAAATCAAATTAAAAGCAGTCTACTTTGATACTAGGTAATTAAAACTGTCAGATTTTCTTTGAGAGAAACCGGTGAACTTACTGGAAAAAATGAGAGGAAACAAATAAATATTACAATTTAAAATTTGTGAGAAAAGTTTAAATATGCTCTGAGAATAAAGTCGTACATTTATAGAAGAAGGTTTCTGAATTTATTGTTAGATTTTTGTTGTTTTTGTCCAGAGAATATCCACATTTTATTTATTGTTGTGACTATAAGCAGCTCTCTCATTATCGGTTTCACCTGTTTGGCCCAAACACAGATTTCAAGAGCAGATTTTGATGTCGTGCCTGTGTGAGGCTCTTGTTTTGTTTGTGTTCTTCCTTCAGGATTTATCGAGGTATCATTTTTCTTTTGACGTCTCTGTTAGGTCTCAGGGTTTCTTTTTAAGAAGCCTAGAGAATCACAAGGCTGAGGAGGAATGTAGCTCCGGGCCGGGCTTACACTCAGCTATAAAGGAGCTGTTGTTCACCGCTGTTGTGCTTTTCTGCTGAGAAAGCTCTGCTGAGGGTTTTATTTCCTTTACTGACGCCTTCTCACCCAGAAAAGAAGAAACGGCTGCAGCTGCTTTTGTGAAAATAGCAGTTAAGTGTGCACGGCGTGAGACAGGAGGCGTTTCTGTCCTGTGCAGAGGTGTCGTCACTCCCTTCTGCCTCTCTACAGCCACAGTAGTTTCATGTGTTTGCACAAAAGCTTTAGTATATTAATGAAGCCATGTAAAAGGTTTACCTCCATGCTATGAATATTTTCAGAGTTCCAGACCCTCAAAGCACAGATGAATGGGTAATGAGGCTCACCTTCAGGTTTTGAATCCCTCTCTGTTAAAATAATTTTCTAACACAGCCGTTTTATTTAATACTCAAACTGTATTTGTATTTTTATTTAATCGGGACATCTTGAGAGTAAAATCTCTTTTTGAGGGGAGATCTGGTCTGTAGTTCCAGACTTCATTTAAAGTAGCTTTAAATGTTTGAAGGTAAAAAATAAGAGAACCGTTCATAAGAAGTTCCAGCAAAATTCACCTGAAGAGGAGTGAAAATCATAACTGCTGTTTCCTACAGCCTCAGGACCCCTCAGGGGGGTTTCCCAGGACCTGAAGCTGTTTGATCCACGTGGTTCATCCAAACTATTACGGAGAACATGTGAACACCAGTGTTGTTTCTCTGCGTTCATGAGGGAGTTTGCATGGCTGATTCTGATGTGGCTGCAGTGCCTGCCCGAGCCACAGCTGTCCCTTTCTTTTCTTCATAAAGCAAATACTTCTTCCATTTGGTGTGTCAGGTGTATGAAATATTAATGAATGGGGAAATTTGGCTTTCATAAGGCCTGTGCTGCAGCAGGTGTTTGCTGCTTTGATCCCAGGTTCAGTTTCACTATCGAAGCAGAAGGTCGGAGTAAATTATCACATTGTCTGTGTCTCCCCCCTCAAGTGCTGCTCATAGGGGGTCCTTTTGACTGTTGGGTTTTCTCTGTATTATTGTAGGGTCTTTACCTACAATATAAAGCACCTTGAGGCGACTGTTGTGATTTGGTGCTATATAAGATTAAAGGGCTGTAAGAGTACAGCACTGCTTTTCCTCATTTTTCTGTCACTCACATTCTGTTAAACTTTGCCAAACTTTGACCTAATGAGGTCAGCATTTGTACAAGTAGTCAAAGCAGCAACTAAACGAGACCAGTGGCTGACTCATCGTTAAAGAACTCGTCTTCCAGTAAAGCTGCAAAAGCATTTCCTTCAGTTGAGCTGCTGGTAAAACGTAGAATAACACCACAGGTTGGTTCAGAGCTGCTTCATATTAGGTCCAAGTTTTGATTTGAGCTTCCTCTTTCTTTACACCATTAACTCAAAAGATATCAGTGCCTGTGGTTTGTTATCTTTTCTCAACAAAGAGGAAGTGAAGCAGAGGGAAGTACAGTAGAAATCTGCTTTCTCTCGTAGCCTTTGATCAGCGGCGGAAGTGTCTGACCGCCACGGAAAGAAAACCATCTCGTTCCTCTGATTTTTAATGATTTTAAGGTAACTCTGTTTCAGTGATGAGACGTCAGACAGCCGCACACAGTCACAGTTTCTCTTTATCTGTGGTTTTAAAATCAGGGCACCTCATGCTGTTTGCTTCCGTGGTTCAACCCAGAGATCGGACTCTTTGTTTTTTCTGTCACTCAGGTGAAGCAGGAGCAGCAGCCCACCCGGCCAGTTCAGCCCACCCTCCACAATGTCCTCACGACTCCATCCACACTGACGGCTTTCGCCCGGCGTGCGGAGGGACGGGGCGGCTGGAGAAAGCGCCGGCTAGCATGCGGCAGCAGTGGCCCCGTGTTTCCAGGAGGCGGCGCTGCTGAGAAGCGATCGGTCGGGGCTGAGAGCGCGTCTGCCGGGGCACCATGGACGACTTCACCACAAGGACGTACGGCACCAGCGGCCTGGACAACAGACCTCTGTTTGGAGAAACCTCAGCTCGGGTACGTGTTGTGACGTCAGTCATTATTTATGTCTCTATTTTTACAGAAGAAATGATATAAAGACCGTTTATACGGGAAACTTCATGTTTTATTTTTAAAGAATAAAAGTTTTTCTAGATCCAAACTTGGAGCACAGCAGGGCTTTAAACTGCATGATAAGCGCGCTGCAGAAGCGAAGCATTCACCCTGTTTGTTTCTCACAGGATCGAATCATCAACACGGCGGTGGGGGGATTTACGTCTGTGGTTGTTCTAGTAAGTACCCCACCAGGAAGTCTCTGTCGGCCTGTATAGTTTATATGTTTATAGAGACCAAAAAACTGAAATCTCACCACACCTGAGGCTGCACACAAGAAAAAACCTCCCCTGTGTGGGTGGAAGTGAAACCAGCCAGCAACACTGTTTACATAACAGTCAGAAATGTGACAGCAGAATAAAAGCTGCTGTCTCAGTGCAGTGTCTGCTTTTTTTTTTTTTGATAAATTACAACAAAAAATGACTCCAAACATGCCCTTTACTCAATCAGAGACCACCGTTATCTGCTGAATGGAGTCATTTAGAATTAAATCTGAACAGAAATGAAGCACAAATCTTTAAACTCGGTGGAGCTCACACTTAAAGATGACCTGAATGCCACAACTCGTCTTTTCTATTAAGAAATCGTAGAAAAGATGACTCGTTATGAACTGATGAACTTTGCATTCATACCCCTGACAGCACTACAGTCAGGTCCATAAGTATTTGGTCAGTTAAGGCTGAAACTTCAGTCACATCTTGATTGTTTGATTAAAATCCACTGTGGTGATGTGCAGAGGCAGAATTACAAAACTTATGACCCTCACTGTGCCTGGCTGTCCGAAGCAGGTTGCTGTGGTTGCCTGTATGTTGCTGAAAAGGTGCAACGCAAACCAGAAACCGAACGTTTGCCTTCAAAGTAAAAGTTGCAGCTTTTGAAACTTGGATTTTGCCAGCCCTGAGGCGTCAATGAGGCTCACACAGGCCTCATTGACCCTACAGCAGGTCCACAATGGCAAACAAATTAACGTCACGTGACTGCAACGCCTCCGTAGGACCAACAGGTTTCTTTGGTTGCTTGTTTTGTTTTGAGTTTTTTGCAGTTACAGCTGTCGCCCCCTGGTGGCTATTAAAAACAATGACGGCGCCTCAGAGCTGGCTCCGCTTCTCAGATCTGGAAGCTTCGCTCGTCTTTGTCTCTGACTGGGACGGTTAGCTCAGAGCGTTAGCTCATGAAGTAATTTGTTACCAGATCAACCCAAAATAATTATTGTAGAAAATACACTTATTTATATACACTGTATTTCCTTGTATTTTAATTACACTTTATTTGAAAAAGTAAACTTAATGAACTCTAAAGAGTGAATTTGGAACGAATGTGCAAATTAATCATTTATTAATGAACGTTTGTCTCTGTTTGTCTTCCAGGTGACTGTTATCTGTTCCTTTATGTTTCCCACGTTGCCTCCTCGGCCGCTAAATATCTTCTTCGCCGTGTGCATCCTGTTAACCTGCGGATCCACGTTAGTGCTGGTAAAGCACACCTGAACCTGAACCTGAACCTTTACAGAGAAGCCGACAGATTAACAGAAACCATCTGCTCTCTCTCCTGCAGATATTCTGGTACCGGCAGGGCGACCTGGAGCCCAAATTCAGGAATCTGATCTACTTCATGCTGGCGTCCATCGTGCTGCTGTGTATATGTGCCAACCTCTACTTCCACGATGTCAGGTAAAGGCGGGGCCAAGGAAGACGAGGAGGAACAAGGGAAGACGGCCTTGACGAGCAGGATCGACCAACGGGAAGGAATCACATGACCAAAAATAAATAAATACATTTACACACTAACTTGAACCTGCAGAGGACTGTGGGACCAAAACCAGTGGGACTTACTGGTTCCAGTCAGACGCATGCAAAGACACTGGGAGTGATGATGTACTGTAAGAGGCCAAAAATCTGCCTGGAGACAAACTGCTGGAGGACGAACTTTATGATAAACGAGTGTATTTACATGCACATACGATGCCTCAGTTAAAGGAAAAATCCACCTCAGATTCTCGTCGTTATGAATCTGTTGTTTTGTTTAGTTCTTTAAAGATGTGAATATAGTTAGAAAGTTATTTTTCCAGTTTTGATCATTAGACTCCAATAAAGCACCTTCAGAGGTCCGTTAACATAACAGGAGGAGGTGGGGAACACAGACTTTTCACTTTCACTATCTTGTAGTTTTTTTAACACTGTGCTCTCATTGGCTAATAGCACTAAATGGGGCCATAATTTACAAAATAAACATGTTGTATTAAGTAAGACCTGAAACTAGCAACTGAGGCCATAAATCATCAGGAAAGTTAATGCAGGTCATAAATCAAGGGAAACAGGAAGTAGGGCTGTTTCCCCCTCAACTTCTCTATAATCTGATATCTGTTTGGAAATACAGGCTCCGCCCCCTGCTGGCTGTTAGAAATCAAGCAGGTTAAGACACTTCTGCAGTGATCCTGGTTCAGAAGCAACTTCCAGCTTTAACCCCATCACTGCAGACTGTATATAAAATATCCAGTATGCTCTGGGGAATGTCAGGCTTTGGTGTGCGATAAGCATCCACAGGAGGGCGACAGAGTTACAGGGGAGCTACAGGTGTTCAGTGAGCCACCAAGTGGCAACCTACAAGAAAACCTGCAGCTCATCTAGTGGCCACTAGAGGGTGGCTCCCGCTCTGAGTCAGTCCCCATAGACTCCCATGTTTACAGCTGCTTTGACTGGCAGGTGTGTAGACACAGGAAGCTGTAGCCAGTAGATGCTGCTGGTCCCTCAACTGGACCTGGCTCCAAAAAACCAACATAGCGGTGGCTGCCGACGTGTGAACTCTGAGTCCTCGTGAACCAGTCGGTGACATCACAGTGGCTATGTTCATCTTTTATATACAGTCTATGGTTCTAACAAGGGCATAAACGTGTATTTTAGCCATAAATCTGCTTCCAGATGACAAACATGGACTCTTCAGAAGTTGCCTAATAATCGTCACATCTGGAGTTCTCTGATTCAGTGATCACTGTGTGTGCGTCAGTGAGCTAATTCAGCCTTCCAAAATATAAGCAAATTTAGGCTCAGAAGAGCGATTTAAAAGCGGCACATGTAACGAGTCTTAAGGGGTCATTACAAACCTGGTGGCTCACCTGGCTGAAGTTAACCCCCCAGCCAGGCCAGTACCTGGGCTTTTCTTTTTTTAATCCAACCACAAAGTGAATTATGTATATTAACCATTACGCTCCTTAGCCCAGACAATAATCTGCTGCTTTTACCTGCTCAGGTGATTACCAGGTGGACTTTTCCTTTAAACTGAATGAAGGTTTTGAGTGTGTAAACACATGGAGGGAAGCAGCACTTCAGTACTGTAGACGTTAGCACACGGCTGTAGCAGTATATCACAAATATGCAAATCTGTGTTTTCCTTCTGTCTGCTTCTTCTGATGATCACCGATGTATTTAATTACTGTCCAAATCTAGCTGAGAGGATTTTAAGTTGGATTTAAATGACTGCCAATTCTTGCACTAAGCATTGCTGAATCACACACACACACACACACACACTCAGGCCAGCTGTAGCACCAATGGAAATGAATGAAAGCTCTGTAAATGGCTTTACCCATAAATCTGTGTGCACTGTTATTAATTTGGCTGTTTATAAATGTTGATTTGTCCGTCTGAGCGCCGCACAGTCACAGTTTGTCTCAAAGGTTCTGATTCTTCCAGTGGAGGTGCCGTTAAGTTTCCATTCACTTTTTCCACCTGCTAAATCGAGCATCTATTCCTCCTGTTTCTCCTAATTTATGTGCTTTTATACTTTTTTAAAGGCTCCTTCAGCTCACAGATTCCAAAAACACTGAAGCAGGTTTAAAAGGGTTCAAAACCTTCAGCAACTCTCAAACAGCTGCCTGTCCCTCTGGGCTATTTAAAGGGCCAGTTCATCAATAGCTGCAAATCATCTGAGGCTCCTATTTACTGCTCCTGTTTACACTGACTGTAAGAAAGTGGAGATAAGCAGCCAAATAATGCAATTTTTAGAGTCACCAGCTGTCACTGTGTAATCACTTCCATGCCTCTGGAAGTGTACTGGGAGCGCTGAATACGAGCAAATCACAGAAAAACCCCCAAAACCAGCGACACGTCCGTCTCTCTGCTCCGTATTACAGGTTTTAACAGCTGCAAACTAAACAATGGAAACAATGGAGCTGTGCGTTATAGCGGAAAAAGATAACAAGCTTTGAATACACACAAAGTACTGATGGAGCATATTTAAAAAAGTAGAAAAACAAGAAAGGCCGACCTCAGCGTGGATTCAGGATTGTTTAGTTTTCAGTTTTTTTTTATTTAAAATTTGACAGAATAAGTTAGACTCTGCTAAAAACAGCAGGTTCACAATTTAAGTTAAGTTAAAAGTCTTCAAAAAATCTCGGTTGCTTTTTTTTAATAGACAGAAATAAATAAACGGTGAACACTGGGAGGGGAGATACACTTACAGCTTCAGTCATGATGGAATAAAGTGGAAAAAGTTGAGAGAAAAGTGTAATATTTAAATATTGCTTACTGCATGTTCTGTGTGTCCGGAGTAACGGGGGTGGTAACAGTGAAAACACATTTAACAGTTGTTTTGATCATTATTTGCACCTGTGTCCACATAATTGTGTCGTAGATGTAAAAACGATGATTTTAAGATTCGAGGCTCCGGTCACATTAAAGTGTCCAGCCTTCCGAGTCTCTTTGGCACTGCAGGGCGGCTGTGAGGAGTTCACATTTCATCCAGGGGCTTCAAATGCTTTGTTTTTTTAAGTGCTCACATCCCCACGTTAAACAGGAGACAGGAGAGGAGCGAGTGGCTCTAACTCACAGTTCGACACACCGAGCCGACGGGTGGAGGTTTCACAGGTGGAAGATTTGCCCTGAGCAGCAGCTGCAGCAGGAAGTCCGGCTCAGTCGGAAACTTCCTGGTTTTCCAAGATGGGATCTGAAGAAAAACAGACAGGAAGTGATGCTTAGACTTCTACAGTTATTCCCCCCCCAGGAGGTCGGGGTGTCTCTGCTTAGACTGCTGCCTCCACAGCCCAGACAGGCGGCAGAAAATGGATGAAAACAGAAGCACTGATGCATAATTTCATATGATTTAAAAGCCATGAAGGCAGCAGCACTCTTAACAACACATTACATCACACAGAAAGGTCATCGTCACGCTCTGCAGTGATGGGTGAGTTTCACCAGTGTGTGTGTGTGTGTTACCTGTCAGTGTGCTGCTGATGTTTGGAGGAGACACAATCAGCACGGCGCCACCAGACGTTATCCCAGAATGCACCACTGGAGCATCAACCGGGGGGGAACTCAGGCCCTGATACACACACACACACACACACACACACACACACACACACACACCGTTTTAGAGGAGCAGATTGTCATCAATGAGCTGCAGTCGACATTCTGTGCAGATATTGTCCATAAAAAGGGTTTGATACATAAAACTGGCCAGTGTTTCCATTATTTTGTCCACCCCTTTACATCAACAAAAACAGAAAGATATTACAGGAAGCCTGTTAATGCAGGGCTTTTCAAATTAAAAGCATGTGAGAAAAACAGAGGTTTTTACTTTGTCAGTGTCAGAGAATCCATTTGTCATTGGCTCCTGAGTTTCCGTGACGACGCTCTCCGATCCCTCCAGCAGACTCGTGGCATCGAGGCGATCGTCCTGGCTCCGGGTCTCCGTCTCCACCACCAGCTGCGACTGGCCGAGGGGGTCTGAGGAGGAGGCGGGGTCAGAGGTGACGGTCTGGATGATGACTCCGTCGCTGGAGCAGAGGCCATCGGTCTGAAGAGGGAAAACACACGGAAACGTGTGAAAACACGCACACGCATCCCACAGATTTACACTCAGAGGGGCAGAAAACTGACCGACAGGCTGTGGAGGATGATGTGTTCATGCGACGAGGGCGAGGAACTTGTCGTCAGGGTAACTGTGCTGTTATTGGATAAGCTCAGCGGAAGGCCCTGATTGGATGTCGTCTGCAGGTAGTAGGTCCCCGGAGTGCCGGTGGGCTGCAGGTGGAAGGACTGCAGAAAGAAAAAAATTAAAGTTTTACATTCATGCATGTACAGTTTATGATTACGATACAAAATATAATTGTTCTTTTCCATTTATCTCATTTTTATTTAAATCAATCCCACAAAGCCTGAGTTTTTAACCACGGAGGGTTAACTGGTGAGGTGTGAAAAGGTCCTCACCGGCAGGATCTCGAAGGTCTGCAGGGCCCCCGTGTTCAGAGTGATGGTTTCACTGTCGCTCGCTGCTGCTGCCGAGTCTGAAGCTAACACAGAAACACAAAGAGATCGACTGTCGGGAGTCACACAATAAACACAAAGAGCATCCGCAGCTGCAGTTTTAACACAGGAGGAGCTGTGTGTCCGAGTCCGATTTTTCTTTCATGGTGGTTTTGTATCTTTCTGCATCTTTTTGTGGTCATTTTACAATTTTTGCGTCTCTCTGAATAAGTAATGTTAGAATATGAGAATTAGCCGAAAACAAAGAAGCAACAGCAGAAGGAAAGAAGAAGAAGCAGAAGAAGAAAAAAATAAATGAAGAGGAAAAAGAGTAGGCAGAGCAGGAAGGTGAAGAAGAAGCAGCAGCACCAGAAGAATGAGAGGAAGACCAACAACAACAAGAAAAAGGAGAAGAGAAGGAAAAGCAGGAGGAGGGGAAAGGAGAAGAAATCAAAGATGAAGAAAGCAGGAGCACATTTAGTTGTTCACAGGTGGTGCACGAGTCTCACTGCGGGTGAAGCTCTACAGAACCACACCTTCTGTAGAGTGTGGTTGGTTCAGTGCAGGTGTGCGAGCCTCACCCAGGTGCGTGATCTGCAGCGGGATCTGTACAGGAATCTGCAGCGCGGCCACAGAGCTGGGGGGCGGGACTGCTGCTGTTGCTGCTCTCGTCCAATCGGGTGAGCCGGATCTGAAGCGAGGAGGAGGAGGGACTGCCTGGACCAGATGCTGACTGTGAGGAGGCCATGAGCTCCTGGAGGCCCTTCAGGAGGACTGGAGATGGAAAATTACAAACATCAGAAGAAGAAGATGATGGAGGAGAAGAAACAAAAGCATATTCTGATAAAAAAAAAGGACAATTAGGAGAATCAGACTTAGCAGAAGAAGAAAGTTGAGGAAGAAGGAGGAGAAAAAACAGGAGATGATGAAGGACAAGAACCCATGGCTTGGACAAATATGAAGAAACATATGTGGTCATTAAAATGCGTGTGTGTGTGTGTACCACTGAAGGGGATCTCCTTGTGATTGGCTACTTGTCTCTTGATGCTCCACCACTTGGATCGGAGCCACTGAGGTGATCGGACGCTGCTCCACCCGCCTGCGAGATCCTCCCACTTGATTTCATTCTCGTCTTCCACCTCCAGCTCTGATATCCTGAAGCACATCATTTAACTTACAGATTCATGTCGTCTACAACGCTCTCACTCACACACACACACACACACACACACACACTCACTCACTCTCACACTCACACACACACACACACACACTCACTCACTCTCACACTCACACACACACACACACACACTCACTCACACTCACACACACACACACACACACACACACACACACACACACACACACACACACACACACTCACTCTCACACACACACACACACACACTCACACTCACTCTCACACTCACACACACACACACACACACACACACACTCTCACACTCACACACACACACACACACTCTCACACTCACACACACACACACTCACACTCACTCACACTCACACACACACACACACTCACACTCACTCTCACACTCACACACACACACACACACACACACACACACACACACACACACACACACACACACACACGGCTGTACCTGCGTATGAGGTTCAAGTCGTCCTCCTTGGTCCACTCCGTCCCTCCGCTGTGTTTCCAGTTCAGGTAGTTCAGCCATTTTGACCGACACTGCTTTTCTGAGCGTGTGCGCACTCGATCGGCCACCGTCGCCCAGGACACGCCTCCTGTGACCGCCGACCCCGGCGACACCCCCGCCATCTCATACACGACCTCGGCGAGGCGTCGCTCTTCCTCCTCGCTCCATTTACCTGTTTTTACAACAGAGTGAATTTCAGAATAAAAGCGTACCTTAAACAGGTCTAAGAGCACTAACGCCTGCTGCTCTGTACCTGTGTTGCAGGTGTCCTTCATCAGCCGGCAGCGGTCTTTCACAGAGGAGGCGCTGCGACCCAGAGCGGCTCCGATAGTCGCCCAGTCGTTGCCGTGTTTCTCCTTCAGCCTGAACACATCGACACGTGTTTGTTATGAAATCCTTTCTGACAATTTCTGAATGGAGGCGACACAAAAAGCTCCTTTAAAACAAAGTTTTACTCACGCCTTTAGCTTCTCAATCTCGTCAGGAGTGTACCTTAATTACATAAAACACAAACCACTCAATAAATAAATAAAACAATAAACTCGCAGTGTTTATTTTCACCATCTTTTCTTCGTGAACTCACTTGCCGACGTGGTTGCGGTTGTCGTACATCCGTAGGACTCGTCTGTAGACAGCAAACAGCGGCCTGTTTAACCCCAACGCCACAGAGCGGTAGAAGTCCTTCCTCTCCTCTTTGGACATCTCAAAGATGATCTCTGCCGGGTCCTCGATCCCGCGGCCCTGAGATCATGACGAAGAGCTGAACTGAACTTCTTCAGATGCCATAAAGGCTGAAATGATGACAAAAACCAAAGCGACGTACCTTTACATAGTGATCGATGTTCCTCATAAGAATGTCGATCTCCTCTTTAGACCACATGCCCTGTTTCCACTTATGGCCTAAAAGGAAAGAAACATGAAGCGTCCATTGCCTTAAACCTGTATTCTGTCTAATGAACAGCAGGGGGCGACTCCAACTGGAATCCAACTGTATTAAAAATCCATGGAAAAATGACCCCAATGGTCACGTGATCTACGACCTCAGTGAACTCTTTCCCGAGGAGTTCATGGTCTCAGTCACTGGTTTGAAGTCTCATTGAATACAACAGGATGTTTCTTTTGTAAATTATGATCTTATTTAGAGTCAAAAATCAGCTTTTAACTGCACTTACACTTTGAGCTGCTGTCTTTTTCTAACTCTTTCTTAAGTTTGACTTTATTTATCATTTATTTTACTTCGTTTTGCATGCACTGACCTGAACTTTGAAGCGTGCAACTTATTTCTTTCCTCAGTCACATCCGCCTCTCACTCAGCTTGAGGCATCAGAACTGAATCTCCCAACCTGTGGTTAACACCATCTTTTATATTCCCTCTTTGTCTTTAAACCAGTTTTAAACCACGCTGTGACGTCACCCATTGGTTTTTGGAGTCCAGCCTTGAAGCCTCGAGCTAAGCAGGTTTTTCTTGAAATACCTGTGAAACTGTCCTGAGAAGCTTGTCAATAATAAAGCAGGCCCACCCTGAAGCATACCGTGTTTTATGCCCTGCTAAAAACTAATAGGGACTATAATTTACAAAATGTATTCAGTAAGACTTGAGACTAAGACCATAAACTAATCAGGTAAAGTATTTACTGAGGTGATAAATTAATTATGAAATTAGGTAATTTTCTCATAGACTTCTATACATTCTGACTTTTTTATGCCTCCTGGTGGCCACTAGACAGAATACAGGTTTAAAGCACTTCTGCGCCACCTTCAGTTCTCAAATCACCAATCGAACCAAATACAAGTCATGAACTGGGTGCTGTGGGGAAATCTTGCTGGTTTAAAGCCAAATACTGATGGCCTAGTTGTTTTCCCCACACTACAGTTTGTATGAAGTTAAAAAAAAAAAAAGGAAGTGAGCTGCCTTCAGTGTCTGCTGTGGAAGTTTTGCCTTCGTTTGTACCTTTGTTAGCCAGCGTGTCTTTGTCTTCTTTCGTCGTGAACCAGGCCTGACTGACGGGCGACACCTCCGTCTTCTGATCGGCTGACAGCGAGTCGTCATCATCGTGCAGAATCTACAAACACAAAGGCAACATTCAACCACAACCACAAACTGATCAAAATCATCGCAAACCGGCTGCTTTTTACTGCTGGCTGATCCTTACAGGAGACTACACTGCAAATCATTGGCTGTATAATAAAAATGCAGAGCAAAACCAGTGCAAACACCTGGTGAAGAGGAGCCTGATCATTACCTGAATCTGAGTGACGCTGTCCTCAGAGAGCTCGCTGTCCGCCGTGGACGTCATCGTCACCTCGAAGCTCTCTGCCTGAGTCTCCGACACTGAGAAACGAGACGGAAAATCTTTTACCTGTGAACCTGATTAGCCTGCGGGCTCAACCCTGCCAGAAAACCAAAAAACTTCAAATATCTGAAGCTTTATTTAATACAGACAAATGAATTGCAAAGAAGAGTCGATCACACCCATTAGAGCAGCCAACATTCATTTATATTAGAATAAAAATTGGGAGCTCCTGATTGCTGTGTACCATTTGTCTGGACCTAGCAGTCTGTTGTATATGATCTATTCATAATCAGGATGAGGAAAATTACATCTGGAGGGTTTTTTATGGCTCAAAACGAGCCTTTGAGGAGGTCAGTCTGCACGAGTGGTCCCACAAACTGTATCTAAACGCAGCGTGAATCTTGTTCTCTGTTTCCCATGAATCTGAGTTACCTTACTGGTGAATTAATTTTGTAAAGCGTAAACAAATAAAGGGTGTAACTCACTGTATGCATGAACGGGGAACTGTCCAGAGCTCGTTTGAGTCGGTAAAGTGACAACGGAGAACTGAGCAGTGTCCGAGTTTTCCTGCTCATCTGTGGAGAGTCGCAGCTTCTTCTGGAGGGGCTCCGAGTCCTCATCTGCACACACACACACACACACACATTTCTATATCCTTACTCTTAACATTTTTTTTCCACTTTTTTATCAATCATATCATCCAAAGTGTAACCTAACTGATCTGAACCCTAAAATTAAATCTCCCTGCCAGGATCTAAAACCCTAAAGTCGTGCATGATTTTGCAGCTGACGGATGGATGCTAGCAGACGTCTTAATATCATCACTAAATGTCGCTGACTTTTTATGGTCTCAACGCTGGTGACTGTGATTCAGAACGAGGTGTGCTGTGACCCACCGTTGGGAGGACAGTGCAGTATGATGCTGCCATCGCTGTCTTGAGTGAGCGTGACAGATTTGACGGTTTCTAAAGCGGCGGCGTCCTCGTCCTCTGCTGTCGAACTCATCCTGCCGCTGCTGAGAGACAAAGAAAAAACTCACAGCCACAGGTGTGTGTGCGGGTCTCATTTTTACTGTGAGGAAACACCGGGAAGGGACGCACATTTTTAAAATGAGTCAGAATACAATTATTTCGGTCTGAAATCATTTTCTGTTTGGTGGTACGGCTCGATTCTCAGCAGGCATCAGTGACCGCAGATTTAACACTGAGTGCTGGACGTGGGTTGCAAAGTGGCTTGCACATGCAGAGGCCCTGTATGAGACCTGCCAGTTAGCTGTGCAGGACGGTGTCAGCTGAGTCACCTTCCTGCTGATGATACTGTGAAACTCCTCCTTTATTCAGACTTTGTGTCTCAGGTCTAATTAATTAATAATTATCCTAAAGGCTGCATGTTGAACCTTTACTAAAGCTCATAACCTTTATTTTTTAAGCATTTTGAGCCCTTTTTGACAGCCTGTTGTTCAAGACTCAGATCACATCAGCAGGTTATGGCAGCTAACCCCTGAACAGATGCTTTGAATTGTGGGACAGCATTATCTCTTTTCTTTTCAGAGGTGACGCTCCAGTGTCTCCCTGCTACAGGAGCACTTTTCCTTAGTATTTAGAGGATTCAAACAGCTCTTATTAGGGCTGCAGGTGCTTCAGGGTCACCTGGCTCAGCTAGAAACGTGCAAGGATGGCGACAGAGCTCGACTTGTGTGGCCTCCCTGAATTAAAGATCTGGAAAAATCTGGGGTTTGTGAGTGGGTGATATAAATTAGGGGGGAAAAAAAGGCATCAAAACAGACAACAAATGAAGCACAATATAGTCATTAAAACAGGTCATTTATTCCCTTTTACGACATTTATATAAGTGCTGCTTTTGTAAATTTTTCTAAATTTCTTCATTGAATGTGTTGATTTTGCAAAGATGAATCTGATAGATGCTCATAGACAGCAGTGTGTGCATAAAGAACAGCATCACTTTAAACTAAATGCCCCCACTGTTATTGAGCCCCAACATTACTGTGGATGCTTTAAAGTGCAGCTGTGAAGTGCTTTATGAAGATGATAACTACTTTAAACCTTATATAGCCTGGGATCCTTACACACTCAAATTTGTTATTTTTATTGCGTTCACATCGTGTAAATCAAGTCATGGGTATTTTTGTAATTATTATGTTGATAAATCTTTATTTATAGACAACTGATTTGTAGACACCACACATAGTGCAATCCGTTATATTTTCTTGCTCACATTAAGGCCATTCTGATCCTTTTGTGTGATTTAATAAGCCCAAACTGCCCGCTGCCGCCCTCTACTGTTTTCATGGGGAAACGGAGCAAATAAGAAGGGTGTAATTTGTTAAAATGTACCGTACATACTGAAGAATAGACGCGCCGAATTACAGGCCGAGTCACTTCTTTAAGATTTTTACTTCAACTTAAACTCAATATTACGTTAACTGGTTTGAAATCAATATAACTAAGTAAAATTAGCGGCTTTTTAAATGGAGTTTGGCGGACGCTGCCGCGCATTGCTTTTGAAACACTGGCGAAAACGCAGATTCTGCGCAGACTGATGCACTTGCAGTGTTACGGCTATATGAGCGTTAGAACAAAGATTCGCACTTTGGTTTAAAAGCACAGAAGCGGTACTCTAACATGAAGGAAGACCGACATTTCTCCACAAACACTTCCTGACGCCTTCTCGATGCTAACCGTTAGCCTCCTGAGAGCTAAGCAGTGAATGAAAGAAGAAACTCTCCGGCGCCATGTTAGTGGACAAGCTGCAGCTTATGGCGTCTGTGCAGTTAGACGCTGTTTTTGCGCTTTATTCTCGGCTTTGGTGCGCTTTTTATCGCTCCGAGCTTTCTCGGAGCCGCTCACCAGCTTCGACCACCAAACAGAAGGTGAATTTTACTTTTGATTTGGCTACTTACTTCCTGTTTTTAGTCCGGGAACTTGCGAGTTACCAGGATGGAGAAAAGTGCCAGGATGGAGGCTGCGCGAAGGCCCGTGGGCTGCCAGGTCCGCATAGCATCCGCGAACTGGAGGACTTCAGTTTTTATGTCAGTTATGTTTCACGGATTTTATTAAACGCATCTACGATTGCTGCTCCGCAAGAGACCGGCAAAATTCGGGGAGAAAAGCATAGTTTTTCTTTAATCAAGAAGAGATATAAAGTGAAACTACAGAAACACCAATAATGTATCAAAAGAAGGCAGGCTCGTCAAACTACTCGGATCAAATCTGGCAACAACTCTGTCCGCTCTGAAATGTGTCCGGGTAGTCACAAGAAAGATATGTAGGCTGATCTACTTCACTTGCGACTTGTAGATATTAACAGTATACACTATCATTTAATACATTTGGCAGTTTTAATGTGTATCACGCAGCCGCTTTTTGTACATCAGGTACTCGCGGGTCGTAAATTGGAAATGGTTCCTCCTTTGTTTCAGTCGGACTGTTACCAGCGACGGACGGTTAATGGAAGCTGCTAAAATCCAAATCACACATTTCAAGATTTAGAGTAAAAAGCTACGCGGAGAGATGGGGGAGACGCCGCTCAGAGTGTAAGTCCGCTCCGTAGATACTGAAGCTCCGGCTCCGAGGGCGCAGCGTCGCTTAAATTTGAGCTTTTCGCTCTTTTGATGTGGTTTAGGTTATGAGTGCCTCAGCTACGGCAGCTAAATATGTTTATACATGAAAATCTTAGCTTTAAAAAGCGCGTAAAACTCAGCGGGTCACGGGCTTCTAATTGTTGCCCTTTTCGTAAACGAGTTCATATAAAAACGCGACCACTTCCGTCAAACTTCGTTCAAAATTTAATCTAATTTCTAGGTTATCTATTAAAAAACACGCGATATCTGATAGCAGTAAAAGTTTCGGTATACATGCGCTCCACCAGATTACATCTAAAGTCTTTGTCGAGCTCGTGTCAAACTCCTTTTAAACTTTGTGATATTTAAGGTTTTTTGCAAACCTGTGTTACATTGTAAGACAAAATATTGAAAATACACGGTGTCATTAACAATGCGGCATACATGTATTATACTGAAATAGGCAAAAACCTTGTTTAAATTATAACAGTTTTAGGTGATTGAGCATTTGGTGCTCTTTTCCAGCAGAAATGATCCATAATTTTTCTAGATTGCCATTGTTAAAGTATTAGTGTGTGTGTGTGTGTGTGTGTGTGTGTGTGTGTGTGTGTGTGTGTGTGTGTGTCTCCAGCCTGGCATGTGGGGACGTAGAAGGCCGTCTGAACGCTCTGTTCAATCGAGTCCAGGCCATCCAGAAGAAGACCGGGCAGTTTGATGTGAGTCAGATGGACCGGTTCTCAATTTTTTTTACATTTTTCTTTTTTTCTTATGTTTTAGGCTTTTTGTTTTGTTTGATTAAATCTGCCAGTTATTCTGTCCCAAAAAGATTGCTAGGTTTTTCCATAAATTAGTCACATTTTCTCATAAATGTACCTTTTTGTTCTCTGTTAAACTTGAGTTTTTTTCAGTTTTTTCCTCATAATTTTGACATTTTTTGCTGATATACTTCCTAGTTTTTTACTAATTAATTTCCCTCGTATTTTTGCCAGTTTGCTTTCAGAAATTTACCAGTTTATCATAAAGTTGGCATTTTTTCTGGCAATTTTACTAGTCTTTCCTTCTTAATTTGCCCCTTTTTTTTTTTTTTATAAATTAAAAACTTTTGAAATCTTAAATTTAGGGTTTTTCCTTTGGGTTTTACTTTCAGTAACCCTAATACAACACTGTAGGTAGCTGTCTGTTGTGTTGTACTAAGTTGTGGTAGATCCATAGTCATTTTGATGTCTGTTTTCCGACAGCTGCTGCTGTGTGTTGGAGAGTTTTTTGGAACGACACCGGAGGCGGAAGCAGAGTGGCAGCAGTACAAAACTGGAGCCAAGAAAGGTGAAAACACCTGGAAAATCCTAGCAAATGCTCATCTATATTCAGCTTTGTTAAGCAGAGGGGGTGCTGAACAGCGCCTCCTGTGGTCATGCTGAAAGCAAGCTTTTTTTCCCCCCCTTTTTTTTCCCCACTGTAGAAATTCAAAAGTCTTTTTTTGCATCTCCTTAGCGCCCATCCACACGTACATCCTTGGAGCAGTGAGCCAGGACACAGTGAAGAATTTCCCAAACACCGATGGCTGTGAGCTGGCTGAAAACATCACATATCTGGGTAAGCAAACATGTGTATTCATGACCTTAAATAAAAACATGAAACCAACATGTCAGCAAACTTTTAAACTTCGCCAGTGACCCAGTAAACAAACTGGGATGTTTTATTCAATGCTGCCATCTGCGTGCGTTCCAGGCCGGCGTGGTGTGTTAACCGGCGCGTCAGGACTGCAGATCGCATATGTCAGCGGTCGGGAGGCCCTGCAGGAACCGGCCCCGGCTCACTGCTTCACCTCCAAAGATCTGGCAGCCCTCGTGACTCCTCTGACCAGCAGCTCCAAGTTCAAAGGTGTCGACATCCTGCTGACATCACAGTGGCCCCAGGGAGTGTGGCACTACGGAAACAACCCGGTAATGAAGACATCGTTACTGCTGCTCACTTCATTTTACTGGTTTTGATTCCCTAACAGCTCCTGAATGGATCTTAACTCTCTTTTGCAGGAAGTCAGCACAAAGATTTGTGGAAGCAACGTCATCGCCAACCTTGCAGACAAACTGAAACCACGATACCACTTTGCAGCACTAGAGGGCGCTCACTATGAAAGGCTCCCATACAGGTAGACTGCAGTGCTGTGGGGAGCTCACTGCTGACCCTATTAAACAGTTTACGCTGGCGAGATTATTGATGCCTTAAACCTGCGTTCTTTCTAATAGCCAGCAGGGGGTGAGTCCTCTGGAAGAAGTCAGATTTCACTGTCGTTTTTCCTCAGGAATCACATTGTTCTTCAAGAAAATGCTCAACACGTCAGCCGGTTCATCGCCCTGGCAGCCGTCAACAACCCCGCCAAGAAGAAGGTGCATTTTCCTGTGCATGACGTGGAACTGGTTAGGCTTATTAAACACAATTAAAAGCAGCTTTGTAGAGATTATGTACCTGCACAGCTGAGTGAAAACAGCAGTTTTTAAAAACATAAACCCATTTCTAGCAATAGCAAGTTTTAGATGCAGTTTAACATCAGGAAAATGTCATCATCTCTGATGAATAACGCAAACAAATGTCCATAAATCTGCTTAGAAACCACAGAGAAAAGAGTTCAGGACTTCCCTGAGATTGTGTTTCAAAGTTTTCTTCAGTTCCAAATAATCCAGTGATCATTGTTTGCGCTCCTAATAACTGAATCAACTTTATCCCTCAAAATGTGGACAAATTTCAGCCTCTGAATGACTGCAGCCTACAGTGTAACTAGCATTCAGCTCACTTAGCTTGAAGAAAATTTTCAGTGCTGGAACACCCTCCGCTTTCCAAAAATCTCAGGAATTAAAAAAAAAAAAAAACACCCTCAAAAGATCTAAATGTAGACCCTGGTTCTCCTGCAGGAAACACAGGTCTCAGATCTGATTGTGCCAAAAGGTTCCTGCAGTGGAAACATCTGAGAACATGTGAAAATCTTCTTTCTGTCTGCAGTATCTGTACGCCTTCAACATAATCCCCATGAAGACCATGGATCCCTCGGAGCTGGTGAAGCAACCGCAGGATGTTACGGAAAACCCCTACAGACGCCCAACAAAAGACAAGAAAGACACACAAAAGACAGCCTTCAGTACCACAGAGGAGGAGGTTTGTGTGAACTCACCATTGCCTCGTTGTGGAGAATCACACCCGCTGAAATTCATCCTGATTCTTATTTGTGATCACTTTTAAATACGTATTTGTGTGTAAATGTGTGTAAATGCACCAGGAGCCGGCCAATCAGTACTTCTTTGACCTGAGCGGGAAGCAGGGCGGAGGTTCTCGGGGCCACGGCAGGAAGAGACACTCGGATAGAGACGGGCGAGGTCGAGACCAGCAGCATCAGCAGGGGCAGCCCAAGCAGCCCCGCAGGCACCGTGAGTCCAACCACTCTGGAAGGACAAATCATCAGTGTTTAGATCAGGTTTAAGAAAGAAAATCAAACTATTACTGAGAACCTTTTTAAAAGAGTTGCTTTAAGGTGAACTTTCACCCCGACCACCTTACCGGTTACCATGACACAGATTTAAAAAACCTAAAAGAGCAAACTCTGCTGGCTCAACGGGGAGACAAAGATACTTTACAACTGACACTTACTGTCTGTAAATGGTGTCATTATTGATGATGGCCTTCTGATGTTCTGCAGATCTTTTGTGTTTTTCTGTTTGCAGCTCAGCCCTCTGGTCCATGCTGGTTCTGTCTGGCCAGCCCTCAAGTGGAGAAACACCTCGTCATCAGCATAGGAACACATGTGAGTATATACTGCCCACAGATACACATCCACAGATAAAACTTCACAGTAGGCTCCTTCAGTTTCTTGATCCTGCCATCGTGTAAAATCATTAGAGCCCAGTCAGCAGAGTGATTTGTTCTGCAGTGTTACCTTGCGCTGGCTAAAGGCGGCTTGACTCCTCGACACGTGCTGATCCTCCCCATCGGACACTACCAGTCGGTGGTGGACCTGAGCTCGGAGGTGGTGGAGGAGATGGAGAAGTACAAGTCTGCCCTGAGGAGGTTTTATAAGAGCAAAGGAGAGCGCTGTGTGCTCTTTGAGAGGAACTACAGAAGCCAGCATCTGCAGCTGCAGGTAGAAACACGACCCAGAAAACATGTTTTAATCCACTCTGTGATGATGCATCTGTAGCTTTAGCTTCAAATTATAAGTACACTGGAAAACTGCTTTCAAGAAACACAACACAAACACAAACTCAGCTCCTCATTTCTTTTGTCTTCTTCACAGTTATAATTGATTTGATTGACAAATGTGATTTATTGATTTGTTTATTATATCATTACAGACCTCCAAATTGTCTTTAAGTAAAATAAAATAGATTTTACCCCCCTAAACTTTGCAGTAAAAGGAAGGAAATTTGCATTTGGATGATTATTTCTTTGTTCAGGTTTTTATAGGTGCAGCCCACATGCACAACTGTGCTGCTCAACCCACAAATGCATTTTCTTTACAAATGTGGCTCCATTTTAGGGGAAATAAACAGGCTTTATTGCCAAGAAGCATCGTTACAACAAAGAAATAATCAACCAAAACATTAAATTTGTAAACTCATTTTATGAAAAGCTACTAAAATAATTTGAAATTGACCGTATAATTGGATAAACAGAATTCAAGCTATCACTGATGTATAAAAAGCCAGTTCTACACAAAGTAAATCAAAGGTGGGCAATAAATCATTTATAAACTTTGCAACAACTTTACTGCTATTAGAACTAATCTCCTTGTATCTTTACTCGGACTATCTTTCCCCTGGTGGAAACACAGGAAACGAAACTAAGAAGTTACTTTTTATTTAGTGCTACATCACTAATTACTTTATTTATTATGATTGTGATTCAGGTTGTGCCAGTGCCGTTGAACCGCTGCACCACAGAGGACATCAAGGAGGCGTTCATGGTCCAGGCTCAGGAGCAGCAGATGGAGATGATGGAGATTCCTGAACACACTGATCTCAAACAGGTACCTGTAAACACACCAGGAGGACAGTTTTTATAAGATTCACCTATTCTGGGATTTTTAACACTTAATATAAAAACTGAATTAAACCTGTGTGTTTAGATTGCCCCTCCAGGGACTCCATATTTCTATGTGGAGTTGGACTCAGGGGAGAAACTCTACTACCGCATCCAAAAACATTTTCCTCTGCAGTTTGGAAGGTGAGCGTCAGTCCCTGTAAATGTAACAAAAAGACTGTGACCATTAAGAAAATGTCACTACTGTTGTGTCATCATTTAAAGCTAAATTAAATCTGCATTTCTGATGAAACATCATGCAGTTTTACTATCAAATAAAATGTAATTTTCCACAGTTTTTAGTCACATTTGAATGAGATTATTAAGGGCATGTAGATTTTTACTGGCCCCCTACTATAAAATGACTCAATTTTCAAAACGGCATAAAAAAATTTTACAATGTGTGGTTTTTAAACAGACACTGACAAAAGTAAATCCTCCGCAGGGGGCGCCAGAGAGCTAGTCAGTCAGTGGGACTTCTGCCTCAGGGAAATATCACCTGTCACGTGTATATAAAACAGATACCTACAAACCTGCTCACAGAAAATATGCTTTAGGAATTTGCTGATAATTATATTTTAGTTTACGCCATTCTAGTAATATTTGCACATCAGTGGCTAGACTGCAGAAAGAACAGCTACTGGCTAATCCTACATACTTTTAATGCATTTTGTTCATGCAAACACACTGAACTGAAAAAATGTAGAAGGAAACTCAGCTAAGACACAAGGAATACACACCAAAGATAATTTAAGTAACGAGGATGAGCATTAATTACCACTGACTGTTATCACTCACTGTGGCTGATAATGTTAAAAGACATCAGCTGCAGAATCTGTTTATACAAGCTACATCGCAGGACCCAAGTCCCTTGTAAGGGCAACAAAAAAAATAGCCATTTCCAAAATGTAAATCATGAAATTTTAGGTTTAAAAACATGATGGAAGGTCAGAATTAGACTGCAGGAGATGTATCAATGTTAGTGTCGCCTAAAGTAACTGTGTGTGGGGTTTGTGTGTGCACACACAGGGAGGTTCTGGCCAGCGAGGCGGTACTAAACATCCCAACTCGAGCCGACTGGAAGGAGTAAAGAGGAGCAAAGAGGAGGAGGAAGAGAGCTGCAAAGAGCTGAGAGATGATTTCCAGCCTTATGATTTCACCTGGGATGAATAATTTACACACACACACACATATTTGTACAGCTGTCTTTGTGGGGACCATGGGAAATGCAATGCATTGTGAGGACAGTTGTTGCCATAATGGATTCCCCAAGTTCCCAGTATCTACCCTGAATACAAAAATTGAGTTAAATGGCCTTTTTAAGGTATATCTCAATGTAAGGACTGGATAGAATGTCTTTATAAAGATAAACACATATGTACATATTGTCATTGCACCACATCCAGGATTATTGCTGCCCCCCCCACCCTTTTCTGATGACATGTTCACTTGTAGCCATCTTGAGCTATCATTCCATCACTTTGGGTCGAACAAGATTGCAGATAGTTAATATAGGTTAGCTTCTTTTAGCTTAGCACAAAGACTGGATATTAGCATTTTATTTGTGCTATTAGCATTAGAGTGGATTTTATTACCTTTGGATGAAACTAGACAAGATATTTTTCAGTATATCCAGTCTTTATGCTAACTGGTTTCAGTTCTCCAGCTTAACGCTCAGTAAATATTTGCATCATGTCTCACAAGCTCCTATTCCTTTTAATCAGGTTTTGTTTTATATGAAACCACTGTTTCTTTTTAATATGGGCAGTTGGAGTGTAACTGTAAACCTCACTGCTTGGCTGTCTTTGTGTTTCATATTTAAAAAAAAAAATTCTAGTGTTTAAAATATGAACTTGTTTTGCCGTTTATAACATGAGTCCTGCTTTTCAGAAACAGTCTAGTTTTTTTTCCAACTACTAGAGAAAGTTTTTCACAATAAAAGCAGAAATCTTCACAAACGGGATATATTAAGAATTCTAAACCAGCTCAGTAACACCGGATTTCCTATCATTTCTAGCACACTTCTGGGTAAAGCTGCTTTTAATGTCTTATTTTGTAAATGAAATTCAATTAAACTTTTATTTTCGCCTTCAGGTGTCACAGTTCATTACTACCATGACATTTAATAACAGCTACAAATACCAATTTAATTGACATGACAGGTTTTAAAATAACTTTAACACTTAATCTCCTATTAAAGAAGATTGTGCATTGCTTCTGGAGACCTACAAAACAAATTCAAGTCATTTATAAATAAAAATTAAAAAAAAAAAAAAACTTCATTCCCATTTACTTAAATATAAAAAAATTGTAGCAAAACCTTTACAAATGCAGTTATGTAATATAAAATGGAAAAAAAAAAGAACCCGCTAATCCTCATTAGAAAGTAGTTTCTGTAATTTTAGAGTACTGTGAAAACACATGAACAGCCTTGGATATCTTAAGGAAAGTGCATCATACCATTGACAAGTTTTATTTCATTAGGCTTCAAAAAAAAAAAAAAAAAAGGTTCAATCTTCGCTCCAGGAATAATGGTGTATTTTTGTTAAATTTTCAGTAAAATTTAAGGCCATCTAGTAGACCAGATTTGACCCATTTAATTAAAAAACAAAAACCAAAAAAATAAATAAAATAAACACTTAACACTCCATTTAAGACATTGTTTTATTTGACATCTTAAAGATATATTAACTGCATTCATTAAATCATTTGCATAAAACTTAAAATAAATAAAACTTCTAACATGCAGCTTTAAAGTAAAACATGGGTCATTAACATTCAGTTAGCTGCAAAAGCTCCGTTAGCGCAAACTTTTAGCACATTTTGTGAAAACGCAACTTAAAGTGAAAATATTTAAAAGAAAGTGGGGATGTCCACCAGAGGGCAGCAGAGTTGTAAATGTCTCAGTTCAGTGGATGATCAGTCTGTCCCGTTACAAAAAGCAGGACTTTGATTTAAAAGATTGGAGGAAAAAAAAAGAAAAAAAAACTAAGCACTACTTTTATTCAGTTTACTCCATTTATAAATACAGCCTCCCCGCAGACCCTACAGAGTGGATAAGTTAGAGGCATCATTGCAAAGGTTCCATACTCTCACAGGTCGACGAGGCCATCCTGTACAGACCCAAGCAGCGCACGGACGGATGGATGTTATTCTTACTTAAATGGTTTAAAGCAGCAACAGCGTTAAAGGTGGACAGAGTTTTATGGGTTTTTACACAAAGTCCCTGGACCTCTTAATGGCACAGCAGAGCATCATGCTGAAGATCATCCCGAAGATCTGCAGAGGAACATGGAGTTAATAAGGTGGCAGAGATAAACCTCATTGTACACAGTACATGAGAAGTAATCCAGTGTTAGAATTTAAAAAAAGATAAATTGAAATTTCACAATATTAATAATTCATTTAGCATTTATTACAAAAATGCTCCAACCTTGGAAGAAAGGAGGGGGGGGGGGTCTTAAAAAGTTTAAATATTCTCTTAACTCAGTTTATAAGTTATGGTTTTTGTGTTTGACTGCCTTTGATTTCATTTTATTTTTCCTTGATAGTTCAGCCTTAATCCAGCCCTCAGCTGGGCTCAGGGTCCTTATCTTATTTGAATGTTTTGACCACCACAAACTGGAAGTTTAATTCGGATAAAAAGTTGGAGTGGATTACTTGATCTTATCCAATCACGTAATCCTGGATTAATCCTACTAGATTACTTTTGAACAACCGGGCCCTGAGGTTTAGAAACTGGATATTGGATAGTCATCATTTGAGCATATGCTGGATAATTCTCTGACTCTTACAATGACCATGATTTACAAATCTGGCTTCATGTTTAAGACGTGATACTCGTGACTGAGCCCATAACCTCACTTCTGCATGAAGCAAGCAGGGTCATTTTCTCAGATTTAAGTCTTTCTGCAACCATAGGAGTTACCCCCTGCTGGTCATTAAAAAGGATGCAGGTTTAAGGCATTACTGAATTGGCTTTACTTGTCACACCTGGAAGGTATATCCCTCTTCTATTCTGTCTATGGTCCTCATAAGCCACACCTTTTTCTAAGCCTGTACTACTTTAAAAAGGAGATACAACACAATTTTATTTCCATCATGACCATTCCAAACTGTGTTAAACAGACTGTAATATTAGCTTTAAGGTTTCAGTAAGCTGCAGACTCACCATGATAACTCCAATGCCGATGCCGACTCCACCGATGATGTGCAGCTTGTTGTTGAACACCTCGTCAATAGCAGCCGGACAGCTCTGACAGGAGGAAAGCAGGAGGACAGTGAAGTGATCTGCAGCAGTTCTAACAATCAGTTGCGCAAAGACGGCAACTTTGCGCCGAGTTTGAGTTGCTCAGACATGAGCTGGGCATTTTAGTCTAAACCAAATATTTCATGCAAGTGTGCAAATGTCAGCTTGGGACATCTCTGGCTTTGTAGCAACCAAAGAAACTAAAAATGATAGTTTCAGCCCTTTTTAGTAAGCAGATTCTCTTAGCTCATTATTGTTGACTTGGCTGAGAGACTAGGCTGCCTTACCTTGGTGACGAGGATCTCCAGTCCCTCCTGCTTGGGGCAGATATCTTTAGCGGCATCAAACACCGTTCCTGTAGGACCGCAGCAGTCCAGCTGTAAAGAGGGAAGAGGTCAGACAATCCAACAGATTCATTTGTTCCTCTTCAAAATGTGGGGAAAAAAATGGATAAAAAGGTGTCCAAGTGTGCGTTCTCACTCCAAAGTGGATGAGGCGGAGCGTCTCCTTCAGTGCCGGTTGTTTGGTGTCCTTGTAGTTGGCGTAGGTCTGCTTGTAAAACTCTGTAATGTCCTCCACCACCTGAAGACATGAGGAAAAAGTCAACACATGCCAATCAAAGGTGTGTGTGTGTGTGTGTGTGTGTGTGTGTGTGTGTGTGTGTGTGTGTGTGTGTGTGTGTGTGTGTGTGTGTGTGTGTTAGTTACCCGGTCGCTGTTGGAAAGACCCCAGATCCCAGCAGCCACTTCTGCGGCAAAGATGAGGAGCAGGAAGAGGAAGAACTAAACCGGAAAACAAGAAAATATCTTTGAGTCTAGAATTATTTTATTAAATAAAATATGTTCAGTATGTAAATGACTGGGTGTTTCATGTAAGAGGAGGCATTTTATTATTCCTAAAAAGGGAAATTCAATGTTTTTTTTGTTTTTTTTAAGTTCATTCTTACCCTTACCCGGCCCTCTCATCTAAAGTTACCAGTTTTTAGCCATTTTGTGTGAAACTTGTTTTTACTGATTCATTAACCCATCAGTCATGGGTACAAACTTTATATTTACACTTTGATTCAAGTATACTTCCATCTGCTGCTCGTCAGCTCATACCCCTCATTTCATTGATTTTGAGTCACTCTGAATAAAACTGGAATATTGACTCTTTTAGCTCCATTTTTGGTCACCACTTCCTTTCTGAAGTACGTATGAAGAGCCAGCAGAAGCTATAAAACAACAACCTGGAGGTAGTGAGTCAAACTTTGAATGCCATTTGCAGAATGAAGCTTCATGTGATCAGTAACACCTGTAAAGCTGCTGTTTAAAGGGACATCACTGTCGCGTGTTTCAGTGCTGTTGTGTAGGCCACACACTGCTCTGCAGGGGGAATTTGCATCAAAACTGAAAGTCCTGTCACTGCAAGGGTAACATGAGGTGAAAGAAGACAAAAATGCCTGTGTTCTGATGTGCAAACTGTGGGCCAGGCATGAAGCATTCAGAAAGACATCATTTTCCCCAGGATGACAGCTCAGAGTGGATCTCATCACCCTTCAGCTGACAGAGTGGGAGGTAAAACTGAGGGGTTTCAAAACTTAAACTGCAACCGTGGGGGGAAAAAATAAAATTAGAAGATATCACAACACTGATTTCAGATGACAGAGCTAAGGCCCTATAGTAGATTCTTTCACCATTTGAGATGACTTCCAATTGCTATCAACAGCAGGAAAAAACATATTTTAATGATTTTATGAAACAAAAAAACCCAATACGAAACACTTCCCACACACAGCGAATTGCTCCCATGAGTCATAGCACACTATTCTGATGGAGCTGCACCAGCTGGCACTCAGTGACATTAAGCAGCCTTTTCTGATGATCAGTGTGAATACAGCTCCTGCAGAGCCTCAAACATTATCGATCACCTCCAGCTACGCAAAAATCACCTTCAAACACACGTGCATCACCTGAAAAACCTGAGCGTGAAGCAAATTCATGGTAAAGGACTCAAAGTCAGCAGTCTTCAAAGAAATGATATAAATGTGGAAGTTTCTGAAGGACACACAGAGGACAAATCTAAAGAACAAGTAATCACTCACCAGTCCCAGCATGCACGGTGACTCTTTGATGGCTCCGCAGCATCCCAGGAAGCCCACGACCATCATCAGAGCCCCCGCCGCAATCAGGATGTACACACCTGCAACAAGACATCCATCAGTGGGTGGGTGATGTGACATCTCTACAGCTGATCTCAGTACAGGCCAGAGGAAAAGCATGCATGTTTGATTCTGGGGTGAACTGTCCCTTTAAGCACCATTTAAAATGAAGTGGAGATTCATGTGATTAAATTAAAACATCTGCCCATGCCATCTCAACCTCAGTACCAGTTCAGACTTACTGACTGACCCCCTTTAAACCGACACCTGATGGTTCCTAACTTTTTAGTCCTGCCCACATTTCCCTGAAGAGGTTTCTTTTCTTCCCTTTTCCCCCCAAATAAGAACCTAAACAACATTTCTGGTTCTACTAGAATCTACTCGCTGCACCCTCTTATAGTGCAAAGTGGTACTACACCACCAAGCCCTAGTTCAGCTTCAGCCGATAACTCCTTAACACAGTACACAGATGTCATGGACATCAAGAAGTAGCCTCTAATTTACTTCGTAGATGTTAATTTTGGAGGATTGCAAAATTATTTTCAAACAATTAAAAACACTATTATACTGATGGTACTAAAGGCTAAAGTAGTCATTTATTATTTAATGGAGTCATCGACGATTAGTACCCCGTCCCCCAACACCAACTCCACATGATTGGACAGCAGTCATTTGGCTTTTCGACTCTCGAACAAAATGAGAATGCACAGTTTTAATTATTCAAAGACCAAGTAAGAAAATGAGCACTTTATTAGGAGCTCCAGCTTATCCATGCAAATATCCAGTGAGCCAATCATGGAGCAGCAGAGCAGGTCCGAGTCCGAATGGAAAGTTTCCAGGAGCTCACAGAGACCTGAGGCTGTTTGACAGCAAACCGAAGCCACGAGCTCTCGGATTGTAGCGTTCCAGTTAAAGTCTCACCACGTGTGCAGATGCGTGGGGAAGGCTGAGTGGGAATCAGCCCTGATTTGCTTACACAGGTCACGTCTCCTTTGAAAATATAGATTTATATCGGTGATTTGCATGTCGTGCCAAAGCTGATTCAGAGCTGCTGTCGCTCCGGTCCAAGCAAACACGAAGGCCGGCACCAGATGGTTTTAATGACGAATTATTTACCAAAAATATTGTAAAATTATGATGTCGTGAGTGGGAATCGGCTCCAGAGTGATGATTTGACACTTCAATTGTGACTTCCTGAGGATGAATCATAAGGCTTTAAAAGAATGTAGGATAACAACAACGAGCACATGAGCCCCACACACAAATATTCCTCCAAAGCCGTTATTAAGATGTTTGTCATGTCAGGCCCATCCTCCGTTGCCTCTCTGCCCACTTCTCTTATGAGTTTGATGGAAGCGAAACACAAAGACAGGAGGGCGGGAGCAGGGCCATCTCTCTGTGACGGTTCCTCCGAGAATATATTAGTACGGGAACAAAGATGTCCCTGTGCACCAGGGAAGAATGAACGCTATGTGTGGAGGGATCTGCCAGGCTGGACGAGCCGCCTCGCTGTGGACCGGCTTTGGCCTCAGCTGCCCCCTCTGAACGCTCTGCCTCTCTGAGGTCAGGTTATATCCAAGTTCAGCTGTGCTGCTTCATCGAACACCCGCAAACTCTCTATTAAAAGGTGGGCCTAGGCACTGTGGAGTCACCCACTGGTTAGTCCAGTCCCATCAGAACTCCATGGACCTTTATTTTGGTCCCTTTTTTAAAAAAAAAAAAATAAAATGAGCAGCTGCAGTGCTTTTGCTTTAAAGTGAAAAAACTTCCTTCACCACAAATCTTAAAGGCAAAGATTAAATATTAAAAACAACTGAAGTTGTGGTTTTTAATAAACAGGAGGAAACGGTTCCTGGGGCACAATTTTCAGCTGTGGATTAAATCAGGATGGAGCCAAAAATGAAACACAATGAGCGACTTTTCTCACTCTGAAACCAACGCCGATGGTGTCCCATCAGTGAGGAGCTAGAGGCTTTTACAGACATACAGGCTCATCGTGTGCACTCAAATCTAAATGATGAAACTTTAATGATCTCCAGAGCAGAACATCACTTCCTGTCTATCATAACGTGGTTAAAGTTGGACGAAGTGTGAGAAAATCTTTCCTGTGTTTGCACTTTAGACACCATAGACATGTCAGCTGTAATTATAAGGCCAACATGTGCAAATACTAAACATATTAAAATCACATATACAGTAAATTATAAAGGGTTTAATAAAAAGGTAAAGTTTCTTCCTCATTTCTTCTGCAGTGCATCAACATTAACAGAAGTAACAGAGTCACCTCCAACCTCAAAGTCTTCTTCACAGCCTTTTTTGTTTTCATGTAATTGAGTGTTTTGCATCCAGGGTTTAACTGGCACCAGAGGCCTTACCTGTAAAGAAGACCGAGGGCGACTCCTCCCCCTCAAACAGTCCTGCCGTCCTGGAGTCAAAGCGCAGCCAGAGTCCCACGGCCAGCACCGCGGTTCCTGCCAGCTGCAAGAGGAAAATATCTTTACTGTCACTGAAGGAGGTTTCCTTCAGTGGGAGGACACACATTACCAACTTCCATATACAACAACAGCATGATCACTCACCATCGTTATCAACTTCTACTTCATTTTGATGCCTAACTGCACAAGCAGCTACCTCCCTCACCCGTGGTCATTTCAGAATGAGATTTCATTGGCTAGTGGCAGCTTTGGAACCCGTTTCTGAATGGTTAAGTTGGCCCACCAGCAAAAATATACATGTATAGTAATTTAGAAGGCTAACAAGCATGGAACTGGAGAAGCATGCAGAACCAAAGAGGAGTGTAGATGTATCAGGGTTAGATACACACAGAAGAGCTGGAAGGCCAAAAATGCCTGAATGAGCCTTGATTTGAAAGTAGTACGACTAAAAGCCACAGGACACTCCTGGACCTGCCTCACAGCACTCCACTGTCTTAGGTCAACACTGTATGACAGATTTACACTTTATTATTTATACTGAAAGTAAACACAGAGGGGGAAATGCTGCAGTGTAATGTACATCGGCTGCACCATTAGAAACATCATAGGTGAAATAAATAATAAGCTGGGACATCTTGGACATTTGAAAGTTAAGTCAGAAGAACCTATAACAGCATGATGAACTCAGACCTGCAGAAACAAGCACAAAGAAGGCAAGCACAGCTTTTGATGTGAACATTTAGAGGTGCGGCAGCAGACAATGGCACACAGAGAAATATGGAAGAGGTGGACACCCACGCAGTAGCAGCAGTTCAAAGTAGTAACCTGATAAATCCTGCTTTTTAACTCCAGTTAGGACTATAATATTTTAAAGGTATGATCATGTGACGCCTCACTGGCACTAAACCGTGTGCTGCTAGCCTGGAATGACGTTCTGTGTTAAAATGAAAGCATGAGTGCTGCAGTGAACCTAAACCTGCTGCTCGACTCTCCTGAACGCAGTCAAACCTGATCAACAAGCAGCTCACAGCGAGGAAACAGGACTTTAATATGTGTGGAATCTATGAAGAGTGAACCCTCAGATATAAAGTTATTCACAGCTAAATAAATGACAACCATATTTGTCCCACAATAATTACCCACTACAATGACTCAGAATTGCCTCAGCAACCACAAAACACAGTTTACATCAGCTTTTTGTTGCCACCCAAATAACTCCTGCAGCGTGATGCTGACGCCTGTTGATGTGCAACAGGGAGTATATGTACGGCATGAAGCATTCCTGGGGAATGGCAGCACTTTGCCCCAACATGTCCTCCATCTGTTTCCTACTGCAGTCTGTTGACTATGATTCAGGTGATGAACAAAAACATCCTCCCAGTCAGAACAATGCACAGACTATTAATTTTTCAAGTGGTTTTGTGCAGGAGGTCTTCAGGATTTCTAAAGCTCCAAGTTTCCCTTTGGACATCGGCTGCTTTTTCACCCATTTTCAGCACAGTCCTCATAGCTGATCATTTTCAGTGGAATTTTGTTTCCTTATTAATCTACTTAACACTGATCTATGAATCATTCAAAGGATTAAAAGGTGCCTAACAGAGGATGAACCAATGCCGTCTACACATATTGAAAAACTTAGCAAAGGACCATTTTAATTGTATCTTTGGGCATTTTGTTACTTGTAGCCTGCTGCAAAAACAAATCAATTTATTTCCAATTCTTTAGTTAAATTATGAAAATCTGTAAATTTTATTTCTAAGCCAACATTAGCTAATATTGCTCACTAAACGTGAGCATTTCACCCTTTTTATTATTAACATAAAAGTACCTTGACATAGGTGTTAGAGGCGACCAAGAGTCAGAGTTATGTAATCTGTTAAAACCTCCATTTAAAAAAAAAAAAAAAACCCATCATATTGAAGCTGTACTCCTGAAAAGCACACTGTTAACATACCACCACGACACTGGTCTCTAAAATACTGGACTTAATCGTGGCCAAACGTTTTGAGAAGTATTCGTTCTCACAAATTGCACAGCTGTGTTTTGGCAGGTTTTCCAGCTCAGTGTCAGATTCTCAACACTTCCTTATGCATCAGTACTCAGTCACTAATCCGCCTCCAACATCATGGTATGATGGCCAATTTTCCAGTCACATGACACACACACACACCCACCCACCCTGCTTCACATTGCTCAGCTCAACCTACACGTGACCTCAGTGTGAATCACGGCAAAGTAGACTCAAAATCTTCCTTTTAGTCACCCCAACACCATCACTGTCAGCATATGACATCATGCCATCGCTGGTTTGGTTTGAGTCAGACACACCTGCTCATCATCATCATCATCATCATCATCATCAGTAAATCCTTCAAATATAGCCTCGAGCTTATGCCGAACCCATGCTCTGCTGTTGGTTTATTTGCTCTGCAGTCAACTAACAAGAGCCAGTTTTGTTTAAACCAGCTGCTCATTATACAGAGATCAAAGCGAGGTGTACGTTTCTGCAGGTTTTATTGTAACTTCTTATAACTTTACACTTCCCATCTCTACACTGGTGTTTTACAATGAAGAAAGGCTAAAGAGAGCTAGAATAGCAGGATTCACTGCTGCAGAAGCCTCGAGACGGTCAGAATGATGCTCAGTCGATGGAGCAGTCCATCTTAGCATGAAAACATCTATGGCAGATATTTTAAAATGTTCTAAACAGTATTAAATATCAAATTAAGTGCTTAAAGTTGGGCAGATAGGTGTCACCTGTAGGCAGACATTTACATATGATTAATCATTTCAAACGCAGCAGTGAGGCACAGCTGACTCATTTCTTGCACAAGTGACGACACGTCTTTATACAGCTGCAGACGTGAAGGTAAAATCTTTGCCTGTTACTGTTTAAAATGCAAGTATTAGTTAATGATAGATAATCTTCCACCCAGTCTCCATTTAATCATCATATATCATATGTTGACAGATATATGGATTCATTTCTTTCATTCATTATAACTGGATTAAAAAACAAAAAAAAAAACCCTCAACTAAAGCTAAATTACATATATTCAGTATGTTGTCCAATCTAGTCAGTGGGTTTTCAGATGTCTTCACATATCAGTAGATTTAATGGACAGTCCATGTTTTTTTGCTTCAGTTTCAGTGATTGAAATTCTGGACATAGTAGCAGCAAAAATACAGACATTCTGTACTTAAGTAGAAGTACATATACTTGTATTTAAAAATAAATACAGTGGTAAAAGTTGAACTATCAATTTAACTTCCTTATCCAAGTAAAAGTGAAAAGGTAAAGGCTCTGAAATGTATTCAAAGGAATAAAGTAAAATTTGCTCTTTGGAGGAACATTTCTACCAGCTATTTTTGTGCAAAGCTAACTGAACCTTGTGCTGTATTAATTTAATACTAGTAGAAGTACACCTAAACAGAAGAATGAGTACAATGGGGGGTTAAAGTGGGATTTGATGGGTGGGGACCCGTAAGATACTCTAGGTTGTAGCGTCTCAGTGTGGGGAAAAGAATCACAATAACTTCTATTGAGATTTTATTTATTTCCAGGCTGTGATCAGCTGACCTGATGCTGCTCTGAGGTTTACTGCTCCTTATGGATTTACATAGCTGAATTCAACAACATAATATGCCACAAGACATCTTGGCTGATTTCCATCCTCTCCACTGACAGTATTCCACTTATACTGTCTTTACAGTACACCGCATACAGTTGCTTATAGTACACAGTTGGTATAAAGGTGGAATTCAGTGAATTAATCTAAGCATCATCAGCTTAAGTTCAAACTCATCTCTGCTGTTCTCGATGGAACCACACTGACCATGAACACCACAGCCGTGAAGTCACCACAGTGCAGCAAAGTAACCCGTTTATCTGCACTAATTATTTTCATGCAACCTTTGAATAACACAAAGTTAGTGTACCTCAGTTTGTTCTGCAGGATGTTTCAAAATATGAGGGACAAAAAACAAAACAAAATAGTCCAATATCTGATTTAAAAATGAGGACATTAAGTTTTAGATCTCCAGTTTAAATCTAACCGCTCACATTTGAAGTTACCTGCCCCAACATAATGGTTTATGTTCATTCTATAGTGCTAGGTAGATGCACCCCGACTCACTGACACCACCAAAAACACTGTTCCGGCCCACTTTGTGTGTCAACGTAGGGAGTAACAGTAAAATGCCTGCAGAGCTCATGTGCATGATTTCCAACATGTTCAGATTCTTTAAGATCAATTAACCCAGATAAGGAGTCTCATTACGGACTCTGTATTAATAATAATAAAAAAAAAGAAAAAAATGGAGGGGGGCATGATTGCTGAGGGGATGTTGGTATTAGTGTGCCACAAACCCACTCTGGGGACTCGGAGTGTTTTGCGTGGAGGAGATGAAAACAGCCCTTCCTCCTGAGGGTTCGTGTTGGCTCTCATTAGCCACAGAGCCGCTCTGCAGCACCATTAGCCACGCAGACACAACAGGAACGATGGAGATGAATAATTTCTGAGAGGAGGGGCGCCGTTACTGGCCTCAGTTCCAGGAAATGTACATTTCCTGCACACTTAAAGTGTTTATACAGTTAATTTTAAGGGTAAAGGCTCTGCATCTCCAAATGAATCTCTTAACGATCGCATAGCTGAACATTATATCTACATTAAAACAAGCAGTGCACAATGAGGCAGCTGGACTGATTCTGCAGTACTGCCTACTTAGGGAAATGTTGGTTAACTGAAGTTCAACACGTCCCCAAAGGTTACATCTCTTTTTTCCGTGCTTCCCTTTTAACAAACACTTCACACACCTGCAGCTGAATCAGCTTAAATTTCACACCAGAGAACTGAAATTAGACCCTAAAAATTATTTGAGAAGTTTTGTTTTTTGTCTCCTAGTTCCACTACTGTTTATCCACCCAATTAAACATTTAAACAGGTCTGTTGCTGGGGACCTGATTTAGCTCAGTGCTCAGCTTCAGGTTGTTAGAACGGTTCTTGTTCTAAGCGGTTGCTGCATGTTTGCTTGGTCCTTTGTGAGGACATTCCCATGTTCCCAAACCTCTTTTCCCTGAGCTAAATCATCGAATAACTTCCAGACTCCAGCCCCTAAACCAAGTCTTAACCCTCAAACAGCCCTCTTTGCCATATTTGCTGATGATGTAAAATACATGAATTCAACTCTGTTAGTGGGAACCAGTCTGTCTTTGGTTTCATTTCTCAAATAATTTCGCTTGACGATCTCACGAAAACAGAAACCCACAGTGTGCCCGTTCTGCAACCACAAACACACAATCAGCAGCTGTCCTAACAGGTGTTCCCTTTACAAAACACCAACTATATGACTGCGTGCACGTGGTGTGTTTAGGAAATCTATAAACTGCACCTCTGCACTAGAAGAGGGGGGCAAAAAAAAAAAAAGGGTAACACAAAACGTGTTTTTGCATGTACTCAGTAATAAGGTCAGTTTTCCTCCAGCTCCTGTGGATTCTCCTCATCCAAGAAGCTCTTCCATTTAAGCAGGAAAACTTTGCCTTTCCCCCACTCAGTGGACCGAAACCATTTCGGCCACATACTCCTGCTGCTCCTCCTCAGCCTTCTTCCACATGGTTTTTAAATGTCTAAATTGTTTTAAAAAATAAATAAATATTACACACACACACACACACACACACACACACACACACACACACTAAAACTTCTCCATGAGATAAAACTGATGTTTTAGTGAATGGAGCCAGGTGAAGTGTAACGACAGGTAAAGCATCAAAACTATTGCAAATATTAACCTAATATTGGTTCTTTCACGTGTGTAAAATCAGTGGTTCTGATGACCCTATAGCCTTTCACACTGTGGGAAATGTCTTCAAGTTAATAATCAGAAACATTCGAGGCTGACTTACAGTCCAGAGTCTTTGGAATAAGTCAGTCTAATCTCGTGTTTATGCTTTTGCAGGAGGAGAGCGGTTCTTCAGAGCACGCCGTCGCCTCATTTGTCGACTCACAGCCGAATGTGGTGTCATTACACACAAACTGTATACGCACGTCGTCAAAACAGTGATTAGGCTCAGAGCAGCTGTTTGTGTTCTGTACAGCATGTCAGCAGGTAATAAGAGCAACAAGAGAGCAGGCGGTGTGGATACCGGGAGCATCTCTGCGTGTGAGACACAATCGGTGCTAAATATGTTCCAGCGCTGTGACTGCACAGACACGCAAAGATGCATTTACATTTGATTGCTGTGTATCTTGATGTGGTCATCTCAGGAGGCCTGAATCAGTGGTTCTCAGACTTTATGGTATGATTACCAATAAAAAAGGATCCAAGCTGAATTTTACTGAATGAAGCTGCTGTTACATTCATTAACTTCATTCCCCTTGTGGTCCACACCCCACAGTTTGAGAACCCGCCTCAGACTCGGGTAAGTTCTAAAGCACATTTAGTGCCATTTATTCACCTTCTGTTTAAATTTATCTCACGCTCTGTCCATGTCTGCTTAGACTTGACCCTGTAATTTCACAACATTTAAAGATCCCATCCTGAAATTTAATCAGGAAACTCAAGGATTCTTTCATCCTTTAACCCGTGTGCCTGAATGGGGCTTAACATTGAAAACAAAGTGGCTCAAAGTTACCCATCCGGTTTTCCTTGTTCTGTCCTCGTGTCTTTGTGTTGGGAATAACATCCAGTCCTGTTTCAAAGAAAATTTAAGCCTTCCAAAGAAGAAAAACCCACCAGTTCACCAAGAGATGTGTCATTCAGTGCACCTACAAACCACCAAGTCAGGCAGTAATTATCCCTGCCCAGCTGATACTATAATTCTTAAGTTAGTCGCACAAATGCAGTAAGAAGTTTAACCTGCGATTAAAATATGGATACAACAGCTGAAATGTCACGTGACTGCGTGAGGCTATTTTGAATCCCACAAATAATTAAAAAGACTCGATGCAGCGACTGCATCATGTTGGCATCACTGCATAATAAATAAAACATTTAAAAAAATATTTGGCATGAATTTAGTGATGTTTTCAGAGATTTGAAGCACCTAAAACATCAAATATACCCAAAATCTTAGATTTTGTGTCTCCAGTCAAACAAACTCTTTCCTGTTTTAATTTTAGATGACAGACTGCAGCAACAGGTGAATTTCCTCAGCTGATCACATCTAAAAAGCCATTTATACTTGAGGGACGCTTCTCAAAGCTCTGCTGCAAATAGTTTTGTCTTTCTTGTGGCTAATTAATGTGAAAAAGTTAAAGCAGAAAAAACCCATCAAACAAAGCTGAACGATTAAAGCTTTTCTTCCAGTACTCAGCGTCTGCTCTCACGCCCTCACTGATCACTGGAACCAACCAAACCACTTCAACACCAGCTCAGTGCAGGCCGCTCACATTTTCTAAATGAGGCTACATACCCAGAATAGAAAGTTGAAGGCAAACACCAGGTATTTGATGCACTCCTTGGGCCCCATGGCTCTCAGTGTTTTCAGACCTTCTTAAGCGGAAGAAACTGGAAGAAAAAACTCGCTGCCGAACCGTCACACAGTGAGGAGGAAAGGAGAATGGAGGGAAGTGAAAGGAAGTGGTAGCTTTTTTTGTGAGCCACGCCCTGCTGAGTCTCACCTGGCCAAGGGAGGAGCTAAAGGGAGGGAGATGTGTGCTGCAAAGCCTGGTTGGTTTAACACCAGCTGAAAGCATTTAACAGGAGAGTTTTTCTTAGGAAAGTTTCAAAATGAGTGAAGTGACCCTGAAGTATCCACAGACATAATGAGAAAGATGCTTCAGTGCTTCCTTTATGAAAGGAGAGGCCACTGCTGCCTCATAATTCACAATGGACCATCATTAAAACTATAACACGCCTCACAGGTGGACGTGAATGATAATTAACACTGAGCTTCCCATTCTGACAGGCTGTTAAACCCGTAGCTGAGCTTTGAACATTAGGCTGTTGAATCTGCCTCTTGTGTGAGGAACATAGATTTATATTAAATAAAGATTATGAGCTGCATTAAATGTAATTTAAGGTTTACAGTAATTCACTTTGTATTTGGACTCACTGTAATTTATCTGACTTCAGTCACGGAGAGGCAAAGTGATGCAACTGCAGTAGTTGCCTTATTTTTTCGTGCAAATACTTGCTAACTACTAGCTGAGTGGGAGTAAAACTTGGAAAATGTAAACTGGAAAAGAAGAAGGTTCACCTTCAAAGTAAAAGCTGTGCCTGAGCACTGCAGCCAACATGTTTCAAAAGGGGCAACTTTTACTTTGAAGGCGAACCTTCTTTTCTCAGAAAGTAGTTGGAGACAAGTCCTTCACTTCCATGTAAACTACGACTGCAGCAATCTGCTAGCAACCAAAGCCAGCTGGTTGGTCAATACACATTTTCCCCTAACAGCAGGTGGTTGCCACTGACTGGTCTGTGGGCCTGTGTTTTTGGGGCTTTAGCAATCATGTTCCCAGTGACTACCAGCAACCAGTCAGGGAATACTCATGTTTCCCTCATGACTAGTGGTTGCCAGATGGTTGCAGACTGGTCTCAAGTTAAAGTTAAAGGAACTGCACTTTTTGGCACTTCCTTGGCAGGAACTGATTGAAAGCATCATTTTAAAAATGTGCTACTTTGGCTCCAGGGTCTTAAGCAATCTGATTGGTTAAGTGTAAGAAATGCTGTCTTATTAGGATTGAATGCTTTTTTGAGACACAGGCTGTGTTGAAGCTAATAACGCTGATATCTCTGACCCACACAAACGTGTTGTTTCCAGTTTAATCTCTTTGCTGCACAGCTGGTCTTATGCTGCATGTTTTATCAATATTTCCTCCTGCCTGTAGGCTAAGAAATAATCCAAAACAAATCCAGAAAAAGACAACCTGTTTTGGCAGAATAACAGACAAAGACTCCACAGGTGTATCCTCACACCTCCTGGGACCGGGACTCGCTGTTGTTTGCTGCAGTGACTCGACACCGCCTCAGTTCCCGGTGGACCCAGTGAAACCAACAATGCCGACTTTGTTCCCAGCCTCATTTATCTCTCACTGCCTTTCTTCTGTTCTTCTCTTCTTTCACTCTCTTTCTCTTTGAGGATGTCTTTGGTGATAAACTGCTGTTGTTTGAGGAGCTCGCGCTCTGACGGCTTGACTGAAATGTATCATTTATCAGACGAAGGTGTGGACAGCTCGACATAAACGAGTGAAAAAGCTGGAACAGTTGCTTGTTTTCCCAACTTTTAAAGGAACATATAATTTAGTCTTTAAAAATGATCCGTTCAGCTAATTTTCAGCTCCGTGTTTTCATTCTTGGACTCCATTAGTCCATTTGCATGATTCACCAGATCTTTGATCACTGCTTATACACCGCTGCACTGGAGTCCATGCTGTCCTGTGAAATTGCAATTTCAAGCTGAAACTTTAGTGTAGTCGGGTCCCTGAAGACTCAAAGAAAAAAGCAGCAGGAAATTAAACAAAAAAAATCCTATAGAAAAAAAAGATGCAGGAAAAAAAAACTTCTATTTGTGAGTTTTTCTTTATTTTAATATGGTAACGAATAATAAGTTGGTCCAAAAAAATTTAATTTTTTCTCTGAACTCTGAACTCAAAATATTTGAGATTTACATAATAAATTTTCAGGAATAAAGTTCACATTTTTAACACTGAAAATTCATATTTTTTCCTAGTGAATGTTACCCCTCTCCTCCAGCCTTAGATTTTATTTATTTATTTTATTTATTATATTGCCCTTAATAAACTGTTGTAATTTTCAGTATTGATGTATGAAATAAAATTTTGTGTGCAGGACTTTAACATGTAACAGAATGTTTTATTTTCCCGTGGATCTGTTCTCAGACACACTTCTAGAGAGGTTGAACCTTTGACCTCTGCTGTCTCTGGCTGCAGCCTTCAGACTGCCTTGCTCGCTGCACGGGACACTTTAATAGGGCGTGAAAGCACTGATTGTACAAGCTTTCCATCTCTGAATGACATGTTAGGCTCGTTAACGCCCCCTATTGGATTTTTAATGCATTATTTGAACTATAAGACCAGCACAGGTTTATGAAATGAACAGAAATGAACACCTCGGTGACTTGCTCTCCACCACCATCACCTAAAGACTAAATGAGGAAGTTTCATTTCTGTCTGAGCTCCTACTGAGAGTAAACTTAAAAAGCAGAAAGTGGCAGCCATTCACTTCCCTTCAGTGTTCACTGTTTTAGACTCATAAAAATGCGAAATGTCGATTTTTGTTGCAAGTTGAAAGAAGACTTTCCCCCAGAAACCTGCGCTCCCATCTGCTCAAGTTATTATTTATTTATTATTAATCTAAAAGAACACGTGCACGTCCAATCAAGATGATAAAAAAAAAGATTTAAATAACAATGTGGTTATAATATTTACTGAAACGCTATCACGCACGCTGAGAAGGACGCCTACCGCACCAAACTTCAATAAAACATCTTTAAATGTAATATTTCGTTCTTTGCAAACGGAACTGCTTCAGATAAAAACACGACTTTTAAAAACGCGCTTCAATAAAAGCGGGCTGTGCAATAAACTTGATAACTGCCTCATTACACAAAAATAAAGAGCCGAGTTTCACTGTCAAAGGTTCAGATTTTAGAGATAAATCGTGATATTTGTGGAGATGAATTAACACGGGTGTTTGCAGCTTTAAATATCATCTCCTGAATTTTTATTCTTACCCAGAAGACGAAGTTGAAGATGAAGAGCGCGTACTTTACGCACAGCTCCCAGCTGCTCAGAGCCGTCATCCCTGCGGTGTGTTTAACCGTGTTCGGAGCAATTAAAGCGGGAAATAATCCTCCTATTTATCGCCTGGTGCTGCTCGGGTTTCCTGCTGTCGACCTGATGCCGTCAGCTCGGCTCTGCTCGGCTCAGTTCCGACAGCCTCCGATCAGATCAGCTGCTGCTGGGAGGAAACAGACCATCAACTGCTCAACACCCACAGAAAGAGAGATTTTTTGTCTTCCTTTGTCTTTTGTTTGGACGTTTGTTCTTTACAGGGTTGAACACAAAGGATCTGCAGAAGAGAAGTCTCCATATTTATTATAAACTAACTGATTAAAACAACTAAAATACCAAAATTCATAATTAAGTGCAATATTATGTTTTTAAAGTTGCAGCTGTAAAGACTTACAGTGCAGAGCACAAAGTCTTTTCTCACCTATACATAATTAATCATAATACATTTTCTAATTATTTATACATACATGCATGTTAATTTCATGAGAAGAATTATATCATAATTCAGGACATGATTACTTATTTTGATTTAAGTTATACTGGTAACTGTCCTGGCAGCAACAGTCAGAGCCGACGCTGCAGCTGATCTGTGTCTTTGTGGATCTACAGAAAGCAATTGACAGGGTCCAAAAGAGGAACTGTGGTACTGCATGAGAAAGTCAGGAGTATCAGAAGTATTTGAGGGTGGTGCAGGGCATGTATGAGGACAGAGACAGTGGTGAGGTGCAAGACAGTGACGGTGACAGATGGGTTTAAGGTGGGGGCGGGAGCACATCAGGGATCGGCTCTGAGCCCCTTCTTGTTTGCAGTGGTGATGGACAAACTGACAGATGAGGTCAGGCAGGAGTTGAACCAGCTCCCAGCTTGGATTCAGGAGACAGACACCCTCTCTATTTTTAAGATTAGGCTTAAAACTTTCCTTTATGATCAAGCTTATAGGTAGGGCTGGATCAGGTGACCCTGAACCCTCCCTTAGTTATGCTCCTATAGGCCTAGTGCAGACAGGGTGGAGTGGGTGGAGATGAGTGCTAGGGGTGATTAGTGACAGAAGGAGAGCAGCAAGAGTGAAAGGGAAGATTTCCAAGATGGTAGCGAGACCTGCTCTGATGGATGGTTTGGAGATGGTGGTACTGACAAAAAGACAGGAGGCCGAGCTGAAGATGTTCAGATCTTCACTGGGAGTGAGCAGAATGGACAGGATTATAAATGAGTCCATCAGAGGTACAGTTCACAACTGTGGAGAGACAAGGCTGAGATGGTCCGGACATGTGCAGAGGAGGGATCGTGGATATACTGCACAAAGGAAGAAGATGGATCTGCCAAAGAGGAAGACCACAAAGAAGATTCATGGATGTAGTGAAGGACATGCAGAGAGTAGGTGTGACAGGAGGATGCTGGGATAGGGTGAGATGGAGGCAGATGATCTGTTCTGGTTACTCCTAAAGGGAGCAGCCAGAAGAAGAAGAACAAGCAGAACTACTAGTCACTAACGTAGAAATGCCAGGAATGCGACTTCGTAGCCTCAGGTGCTCGTCATCAGCCCTGAAATGCTCCTAATGAACCCAAGAAACCTATTTGCTAACCAGGATGCCTGAAACTAGCCTGGCATAGGAATGCAAAGGACTAAACTGAACAAATTCAGACACTCTAAACAGTAATTTCAATAATGCATGTGTAGATAAAGGCCATGAGAGTGTACAGGAAACACCAAACACATGACTCTGCACAGCACAAACCTCATCGCCTTCAAAGTGCAACAAAGGTGACAACTAACCAAATTCAGGCTGTGTGTGTGTGTGTGTGTGTGTGTGTGTGTGTGTGTGTGTGTGTGTGTGTGTTTGTGTGTGTGTGTAGGTGTGTGTGTGTGTGTGTGTGTGTGTGTGTGTGTGTGTGTGTGTGTGTGTGTGTGTGTGTGTGTTTGTGTGTAGGTGTGTGTGTGTGTGTGTGTGTGTGTGTGTGTGTGTGTGTGTGTGTGTGTGTGTCATGAGGCTATATTCTCCCGCTCTGGGCTGGAGATGTGTTTACTTCTTCTTCTGCAGAACAAAGACGGTAGTGTGCGCGGTCAGCCCACCGCTGTTGTTTGCAGCTGCACACAAACACACAGTGATGGTGAGAAAGATGATCTTGATGATGATGATAAGGGAGTACAGTGCAGCCCTGCTGACTAGAACAAGTGAAACATAACTCCAAACACCGACAGCTAAACAGAAGAAAAATTATCATCTCTTCTTCGTTTTTATCATTTAATCTTTATAAACTTTCACTGTCTTGTGTCTTTGTGGCGTTTTGGTGGCATTTCAGTGCTGAAGAAAATGAAAACACAAAATTTGGTGAAGGTCAAATGATTGAACTGCAACTTAAGATTACTTGAAACCTTTTCTATAGCTGTATAAAAGACTGACTCTGAAACAGCACTGCCTTCATCGCCTTCATGATGTGTGTGTGTGTGTGTGTGTGTGTGTGTGTGGCACTGTTCATCTTTTCACCCCGTTACAAAGCTCCCCTTCAAAGCTGCAGCCAGCGCCTTGCCTCTGTGTGTATGTGAAAGGGTCACCCTGAGGAAGATGAGGCAGAGGAGGAGGATGAAGGGCATAACGTCACATTTTCAGCATTTTTCCTGGTTTACAGAAACCCAGTCTGTCCCTGAGATGCAGCACAATGCTTTATTATTTACTGAACAGCGTTAGAGACACAAAGAAACTGTGGAGGAGGAAAACTGTGCCGCGTACTGAGATAATCTGCAGTCTGGCGCCCTTTAGTGGTAAGAGTTGGGAAGTGCAACAACACCGAACAGATTTTGGCACAAGTCAAAAAATTAACATGATTTTTAAATATGATTTTTACAATTTTAAGATAAAATGTATCCATTTCTATGCTTTATCTAATGTATAGATCAATATCAAATGCCGCAATATAATGTTCATTTTCAGCAAATAAAATGTTAGAAATTAACAAAATAATTTAAATAAATACAGTGAATGAACAGATCAAATTATAACCAGCAGTCAGAAAACACACACTGATGTCGACTTTACTATTGATATTAGCATATTTACATTTGACAGGTGGGAGTGAGTGCTCCTTTTTTTGTATTTTTCATTTTTCAAACTATGGTGGAGTTATTTAACAGCTGCAAGTAAAATGTCAGTTAAAAATGTAAATCAATATTTATTCTTACTTATTACTTCAAATTATTTTAGATTTGCTTTGTTGTTATTATTTATTTACTTGTTATTTATGCATCCATGCTGATTTACTTTGCTTACTCCGTTCTTTCAAAAAGTGAAAGCAAATATTTTCTCGTTAATAATGATACACATTATGATACACATCATTTTATTCATTACAGTTTCTAATTTGAACTGTTTTAGACTAATCTAGACGGAAAATGCAATGAAAGCTTATAATAAAACTTTAAAAACTACAGTAAAATATCAAATGACGTTTAAATCTACATTAAATGTGTAAAAAAAAATCACCCACTAAGAATAGTACTATTATGAAAATTAATTCAGACATTTTGAAATAAAAATCTATTTATAACTCTATTAAATATTCAATTTACATTTATTCGTCCCAGGCCTGCTTACACGGCTAATCCGCTCATGCGCAGTGGGTCTTACTCCCTGAAATAGTGGTTTAACGTGTGGCCAATCAGCAATGGTCCGCTCCACTTTGCGGGCCAATCAGAGAGCAGACGCACTGACCGGCCAAGTCAGCGGCACCTTCACCTGCTGCTCACTTTCTGGAGACGCGACAGAACCGGCGCTCGTCTCCTCACCTGTCCGGTGGAGTTTAACTGTAAAGTACAAGCTGGACGGATGCACCTCCGCCTGCCCGCTGACAGGGCGGAGGTTACAGTCACAGAGGAGTTACCGACGCCTCCGCGGAGCGGTTCCGACATGGCCCAGAGCGGCTCCGGGACGCTGCTGTGCCGGCGAAACGCACGGCTGGACTCCTTCCTGAAGCGGAACGTGGAGCGGGTGGTGTACGAGCGGATCCGAGCCTACGAGCCGTGCGTGGTGGTGTCGGAGTCCATCAACAAGGTGTACATGCACGTGGTACTGAGCGACGAGTGCGTGTACCTGACCGAGTACCCGCCGCGGACGCTCACGGCGGCCGTGAGCTTCAGGCGTGTGCGTGACATCGAGCTGGTGAGTTTTAATTGAAAAGTGATTTTTTTTTTTTTATTTATTAGTTTATTTTTGCAGGTTTCTGCAGTTTCGGTTCAGTCATCAAAGTAGCGCTCAGAGCTGAAACCAGCAGTTTGTTAACGACAGAAAAATGATCTCCAACGCTTTTTATAATCGCCCAATTTTTCCTGGAAAATCTCAAAAAAATTAATTTATAACTCCTCCAGTGAGAAGAAATGTACACGGCATGAAATCCGCTGTTAATCAAATAGGACCAGATATATATATTAAGATTTAAGATATATATTTTGACTAAGGAATATAGAAAAGTATGGACATTATTTTAATGTTATCATTATTCGAGAACATAAGCCTACTGTGTTCAAACGTCCTGTCTGTACAATCAATAGTAAATAAATAAATGGTAGATACTGAAATAAAATCAACAGAGAAAGCAAGATAAGCACATTTCTACTATTTATTAAATTGGTGATTATTTTAAAGGAAAGGAAAGCAAACCTTTATAACTTTTATGAAAAATAGTACAAAATTAAAGCAATGCATTTTAATATTTTAGCCTGGGTGACCTCTTTTGAGCTGCAGCAGTTGATTAAACGACTGTTTTTATTTCTTTCATGGATATTATTGTGTCGACCATCAATATTCATCGCTTAATTGAGAAAATAAACCTACTGTGGGGTCTTCAAACATCTAGAAAATTGAGTTCAATATGATCTAAAATGAGCAGCGAGGCTGTGATTTGAATGCAAACTTTGACTCCACTTTTCTAACACACAGCACATATTTAAGGTTAAAGTAGTGGTTTGAACTCAAGCATACTGAAAGTAGCATTTTGCCAGTTTACCTTCAAACGTCACTGTTTTTCTATTTTTTGAGCCAGATCACGTCTGTCATGGTCCTGGGTTAGTATGCTCAACATTTCCAGTTTTGTTTTTCTAAATATTCTATTGATTGTTGGTTTGCTTGGTGTTCATATTGTGTTTTGCATATTTTCCTATTAACTATATTTAATCTTGTTCTCGGTTTCTCAGTTATTGTTATTCGTGTGTTTGTCGTCCCCATTTAGTTATAACACTCACGTCCTGTTTTATTTTGATAGTCAGTACTCCTTTCTTCTCCCCAGCTGTTTCCACTTCCCCTGAACCCTCCTGTCTATATATTGTCTCAGTCTCACCTTGTCCTTCATCAGTTTGTCTGTTTTCCTCATCCCAGTGAATCCCGGTTCCAGTGAGGCTGAGTTTTTGTAGCGTGGGTTCCTCGGTTCCCTTTTCATGTCCTCTTCTGCCTCTGATGGGTTTTCAGCCGGCAGTAAAACGGCTGGCTTTAGGTTTGTGAGTCTGCCTCCGCCTCCTGCGTTTGGGTCCTCATTCTTTCACACTGCACACAGACAGTATCATCCGCTGACCGTGACACTGGGTCTAAATTTTAAATGCAAATGTTGATAAATATTAATATTACATTTGGAAGCTGTTTTATAACGAGTCTGTATGGGAGCTGTGGATGGTGCAACTGTAACTCGTATGAGGTGAAAGATGCTGAAGCATCATTTGTTCACGTACAACAGGCCGGCTCGGCTTTCACTCTTTGAGATGATGGTTGTAAAAAGTGCAGTGTTAAAACCAATAAAGTTTAAATTTGCAGAGTAGCTGAATATTACTTTTACCGAGCACATTAACAGTCAGCATTTTAGTTTCATATTTAAGTAGTAACACATGGATTTAAAACTCCATATTTTAATAATGGAGATAAATGTGGCTGAATCTTGCAGTAACCTCCATTTTTCTTTCACAGTAAACTGAATAATTTTGGAGACTGATGTCACATAATCTTTAGTTACAGCCAAATGACGACTGAAGCGAGTTAAATTGCGCGTGTGTGTGTGTCACGCTGTGTGTTCAGTGACTAACCGGCTTCTGCTGAGTAATCCCTGTTAAACTCTTCAGATTACACATCAGTCAGTTTGATTTGTAGGTTTCACTTCTCACCTTTTCTGCTGATGGAGACAAACCAGAGTCTGAATGAGGGTTTTGCACCTGAACTGTAGTAAACCTCATGCAGGAGGACTCAAATGTAATTAACAGTAATGTGCGTATGTATGATTAAGGCTGCACATGATTGTTTCATTTAGTTATTTTTCTGTAAAAAGTAAAAAAAAAAGTTTGCTTCAGGTGTAAAATTACCAACCAAACATTTACTTTACCTAAATATAATCCATGATTTAAAATTTATCATTTTCTTTCTTCACCAGAGCGCTCTGCAGACTTTAGTCATCTTCACTTTTTGACTGATTACTGCGGTAATCTGTATTTAATCTGTGCTAAACACCAACCTGCCAAAGAGCAGCAGAAACAGCACCACACCACAAACAAAAGGCTAATTGGGAAACCGTCATCCTCGGATTATAATTAAACCGTAAAAGCTGAAAATAGGTCGCATTGCTTCATAATACAGAACTGCATAACATGCAGCATCCAGCAGAAAAGTGGCGTTGAGCCTCTAACTTCATCTCGTTATGTCAGAGGTTTAACTCGGTCCTAACAAAGTTAATCCCGTCTGCATTAACAGTCAGATTACCACCTGATGACCTGTGTCGGCCTCTGTGGCCTCAGCAGGATGATTTATCCACTTTCTGGAGGCTACTCGGAGCAGCGGGAGCCCTCTTAGTGAATAAATAATGATGCACATGAAGCATGTCACTCCCACTGAAGAGATGGAAACTTACAGGAACTCCGACCTCCTCACTGTAACAAACAGAACGCAGGTTTTCAGTAAGCTGATCTCAGACTGTTTTGGCAAAGGCACCAAAAGTAGAGTTAAAGCTGCTAATAAGATGAGACGAGCTTTACTTAAGTTGGAAAGTTTCTGTGTTACAGCAGCCAAAATATTAAATGCAACATATAAAAAAATAATAATTATAGATGCTAAATAAAACAGAATTTAACAAAATTAAATCCAGTACTGTGCAGAAGTTTTGTGCCATCTCTCATCAGTTTATTTATTTATTTTTAGTGGTTCTGGATGAAATTGCTGCACCTGTTTCCCGTTTTACACAGAAATGAAGGGTGACTCAAGACTTTTGCACAGTACTGCATGAAAATAAGTAAAAATTGCACAAATGGAAGGAACTTAATTGTATAGAATGAATAAAATCAAAATAAATATGTTAATCAAATAAAATACAATAGAAAGGTGTTTTTAAAAAAGCTGAATATAACAGAATAAAGAGTTTAAAAAGTAAATCTGAAAATAAAACAAAGGCTATATAAGATTTTTTAAGGAGTTCAATAAGTGAAAATGCCATTAAAATAAAATCCAACACTATCTAAAAAGTTCAGTAAAACACTGAAAAGCTGAACATGATACAGTAAAGTATAATAAAGTAAAACAGCCGAGATAAAACAATAAAACTGGCTTAATAAATAAATTAAAACCTGACAAATTTTAGAGTTTTAATTCCCTAAACGAAACCAGATATGGAGACTGGTTTTAGCTTTTATTACACACAATTTCAATTCAATTCAATTTTATTTATATAGCGCCAAATCACAACAAACAGTCGCCTCAAGGTGCTTTGTATTGTGGGTAAAGACCCTACAATAATACAGAGAAAACCCAACAGTCAGAACGACCCCCTATGAGCAGCACTTGGTGACAGTGGGAAGGAAAAACTCCCTTTAACAGGAAGAAACCTCCAGCAGAACCAGGCTGAGGGGGGGGGGGGGGTCATCTGCTGAGGGGAGAGAGCCAGAGATTAATAACAATTAATGATTAAATGCAGAGTGGGGTATAAACAAAGTAAAAAGAGGTGAATGAAGGAGAAACACTCAGTGCATTATGGGAACCCCCCCAGCAGCCTAGGCCTATAGCAGCATAACTAAGGGATGGTTCAGGGTCACCTGATCCAGCCCTAACTATAAGCTTTATCATAAAGGAAAGTTTTAAGCCTAATCTTAAAAACAGAGAGGGTGTCTGTCTCCTGAATCCAAGCTGGGAGCTGGTTCCACAGCCTGAAAGCTGAAGGCTCTGCCTCCCATTCTACTCTTAAGTATCCGAGGAACCACAAGTAAGCCAGCAGTCTGAGAGAGAAGTGCTCTGTTGGGGTGATATGGTACTATGAGGTCTTTGAGATAAGATGGGGCCTGATTATTGAAGACCTTGTATGTGAGGAGAAGGATTTTAAATTCTATTCTAGATTTAACAGGGAGCCAATGAAGAGAAATGCACACTTCATATTTCAGATTCTGGCCTCTCATATTTTCACATTTTGTATTTCTGGACAGAATCTGATTATTTCCTCGATGTTTTTGTTTCTCACAGGTGAACGACCTCCCAGATTTCCTCAGCGGGAAGGACAGGGAACGCTGCCAGCACATACGGATCATCTACATTGCTGAGAAACCTGCAGGGAAACGACATGATTGGTTAAAGGGAGACAAGAAGGAGCGGCTTCCTCCTGTAGCCCCGCCCTCTCGCAAAAACAGCCACTGTCCAGAAATAACGAGCACATTACAAGGTAACGAAGAAAGATGGTAATTCACACAGTAACTCATATCAGACAGTCACTACATGATGCTACAACACTAAAGTTTTCCCCCGTTTTTGTAACAACATCAGAGGTATTATGAAAGGTGTCGTTCTGCTGAGACGATGTTTATCTCAGCCACTGAGTTTAATCAGGGATCTGATCCCTGGGAAGATAACAGTGAAGCTCATGTGTCTTCTTATTTCTTTACCTGTAACTCTAAACATCTTGTGTTTATTTCCTCCCCAGGATTTTCCACAGAGAGGTCAGTCACACACACACACACACACACACACACACACACACACACACACACACACACACACACACACACACACACACACCATAAAACTGGGATTCCTCCAAGAGTTAGAACTATGAAGATGGTTCCTGCAGTCCTGAAGTGCCTCTACTGTGTCTCTACTCCTGACTCAGAACTCTGAGCAGTGTTTCTGTTGTGGAAGTGAGAGTATATTTCTGCTGAGTTTCATCGTTTGGTTTTCCTCAGTTACTGATTCTGTGTGGACTGATGGAGGCTTTTCAGCTCTGCACGTCTGATTTTAGGACTTTGCTGCTCCTGTCTGTGTTTCCTTGAGGGGAGTCGGACAAACTCTGAGCTGTAAAATCTGTACGGCTGCTGCTGTCTGCAGGCCTGAAGAGAAGCGACAGGGGTTTCAGATGTGGGGACAATAAAGCTCTTCAGATGACTTTAACACTGTAATCTGGTTTTCTGTTATTAAAAGCTGTGCCACTTTCCCTGAGTACATAATGACCGCCATCAGTGTCTCAGGTAGCTCATGACTTATTAACTCCAGGGACTAGTTTACCTGCTGCTTAACACCGTTCACCAAGTGACTCTAATGTTGCTCTGCAGTGTCACACCTGTAGACTTTGCAGCAGAAACACTGACTGTACTGTGCATGCGTTTATCAACTGGTTACAAAACGGTGAAAAATACCAGTTACAATCTTCCAACGTTGACGCCGACAGGTGGAGTGAGTAACACGGTCCAAAGACATGCAGTTAGTGGGGTTAGGTTCATTTTTGTGATTTGGTGTTATATAAATGAAACTGAATTGGACTGAAATTTAATTTATTAGGTAAATAAACTGAATTGGTGGTTTTTGCACCCAAATTTGAGCCGGCACACTGGACTTCTCTGAGAGGTCAGAAATTACGCAGCAGCTGATCCGAGGATCTGGGTGAAGAATAAGGTCCAAACACAGTTTCTCTGTATGATGTCAAAGACAGCAGGTATCCCCGAGGACAGGAAGAAACAGATTTACTGTCACTCAACTCTGAACTGTTGCCTGGTTACAACAAAGTGCTGTAAACCTGATGCAAACAGCGGGAAGTCTGAAAGCCGTCTCACGCTTACGTGCCCCGCTGCTCGGCTCTGCTCACCCTGGGACATCATTAAACATACACACCTGTCTTTCTGTCCTCACTGATATAAACCCTAACCCCTCCCCAACCTTAGTGTGCTTTAAAAGTTTAACCTGAAGACGATGAACAACGACTGGGCAAACTGCGCCGTAAAGCCTCAGGAGAATAAACATTACAACTGTGTAAATCTTTGCACCAGCTGACGGCTTGTCCTGTTTATAGGCTCCAACATTTGTGGAGAAAAACAATAAGAGAGGCATTAAACTCAGAGTGTGGCTGAAATTCCCGATCGAGAGGCCTGCAGAGGGAACTGCCCGTCCAAAAGCACAGCGTATTTTCCAGGCTGGAGATGGTGGCTTTTATCAGCATTTGTGCTCCAGTGCAGCTCAGTGCTGCAGAGCTGTAGGATGTAGAACACACAGTTCACTGTTAGTTTTGGTCTTTTTTTTTTAGCTTTTTTGTTTAGGGTAAAATAGGCCTACCCTCCACTTTTAGCAAACCATAAAACCTGATGTCTATGTTTCTCCTCTCCACCAGCCAATGGAGGAAGGAGGAGCTCCCACCAGTGTTAAAGCACACCCGCTCTGCCTCATGCCCAAACCCCGAGACTTTGGGCCTCGTGAGAGTCCCGCAGCCTCCCTCCACCCCCTCCACCTCACCTGCCTCATCTCCATCGCCCTCAGAGGAAAGCCTGAAGACCCTCGAGAGTGCTCAGGTATGAATGGGTTGCTTCAATAAAGATCTACTTGGGTTATTGTAAAGTCATTTCCACGAGACAGTCTGTCGCACGTCTCTGTAAATTTGGTCGAAATCTTTTTCCCATTATGACCCTGCTGAAAGGGTGTCACCCCCATCGTGTGCTGCTGTGGTGTTGCAGTTACCGCGGAGGATCGGTTCGGTCCTGTCGCGCCTGCTGAGACGAGGCTGCGTGGACAGGAAGGAGGAGAGGGAGGTGGAGCTGCACCTCTATGCCGTCTCGCGGACGTCCAGGCTTTACTTCCACCTGCAGAGCTCGTGGAACAGTTTCATTATTGTGAGTGAAGACTCAGGCTGGCTGTGCTGAAGCAGCTGCACGTTTAGCACATTAAATGTTAGCTTTGGATATGTTGTGGTTGGTTAGAGCAGGGTGTGGAGTAAAAATCTCAATGATCAGGTATAAAAGCGCAATATTAATAGTTCCCTTTGTGTGACTGTTGTGTGTTTGTGTGCTCAGAGGTCCACTCTGCTGTTAGATCCGCTCTACAGAAGGAGGTGCCGTGCTTCATCCTCTGCTCCGGCCATCAGGTAACAACCTGAGAGCAGACTGTGAGGGCGCGTAGCTTCCTGTTTAAAATAAGGTCACAGGTCAGTTTGTTACTGTGGAAACAGGAACTGTAGAGGATCAGTTTCACACTGGAGAAGGTGGAGGTAGCCACTGTAACATCACCCACTGGTTTTGGCCTCCATACGACTGCTTGGTGCAGATTAAAATACTAGAATTTCACTCACTGAAACTCAAAGTTGTTGGAGCAGCTGAACCTCACAGCATGCTGACTCGCCACAAACGCAGTGCAGAGCTGCAGTTAGTGGAGGTGAAGCCCAGCAGACAGCCAGCAGCTACAGCCGCCCCGAACACTGCACAACTTCACTTTATGAAGAGCTGTAGTTTTGGCAGATGTTGATGCATTTGCTTAGTTACAGTTTGCTGTGTACATTTGAGTGCAATGGCGATAAAAATAATTAGCTTATGAGGCGCATGAAATGTGTTCAGTGACCTGAAATCTTAGCTGTGCTGAAATGATCTGAGCTCTATCCCGCACATTCCCACATAAAGGTTTTCTGCTGGAGCTGCGCTCCACGACCGCGCCATAAAAGCTCTGGTTTCACTGAAGGTAAAGCATTAATAACAGAGACCGGCTGCTATACGAGTGTAGGTCACAGTTACTGTTAATAAGCTCACTCTCCAGTATGAGATCAAATAAGTGATTGTGTTTAAATAAAGCGTTTACTGTTTGTGTGTAGCTGGGAGCGGACGGCTCACCTGTTCGGCCAGCTGAGCTCGGAGCTCCTGCAGGACGGGATCAGCGTGGAGAGTTTGTACCTGCTGCTGCAGGAGCTGAGGACCGCCGCTCACCGCAACGTCATGCTACGCCGGCTCTTCTGGAGGGTGAGACTGAAAGAAAGAAAACTGCCCCGGGGGAGTGAAATGTGCAGAAACTGCCTGCGAGCTGCGGTGAATGACTCGGTTTTCTGTTTTTCAGTCCAGTGAGGTGTGTACTTTCCTGGTCCACACTCTGGAGGGTTGTCTTCACGGCTGTCAGAGCCCCGATGGACTCGACACAGCAGATCAGCTACTGTAAGCCTCAGTGTTTTTGTGACTTACCTGATGTTCACAGGCTCCACGGATGGTGGATGGATAGTTTAAATGACAGGCTGACAGCTGATTACAGCCAGGGTTTAGTGAATCCTCCGTAGATGAGGGAAACTCCGAGTTTTCTTACCAGAAAGAGAGCAAACTTAAACTCAGTTACTGGGAAAACTCAGATCCCATCATTCCTGCTGTTTTTTGTTTAAATCCCACTCCAGTGTTTGTGCGTTGTGGTAATAAAGGTGATTGACTGTTTGTCTTTCAGACTGAGCACTCTGATCGTTGAGACGTTCGCCATCATGTTCAGAGAGACGGAGGTGGAAGCTGCCAGACTCAGCCTGCTCTCTGCCAAAAAGTGAGCGCAGCCGTCTGTCGGCTCCAGCAGTCCTCATTTATCCATTTGCAGTGGAGCCACAGATTTACAGGCACATATCATTGGATGAGTTTTCTAATGAAAGACATTTTAACATTTTGCAGAATTACAAAATGTGTTTGGACAGAATACAAAGATTTATTTTCAGGTATCTACAAGTAAGGATGTGAAAAAGTTTAAACCAGCAGCATCTAGGGAAGGTAATACGCTGACTGACTTTCTGACTGATGCCTACAAGAAGAATATTGAAAAGATATTTTCTAAAATATGCCAGAGGCTCAGGGATCAACATAAAAGGAATACAGGATACATTAACAGACAGAATTTGGTTGGAAAGAATGTTTTATAACCATATCAGAAGCAAATTCTCCAAGTTGAGCCATAATTGAGGCGGGTTGGAAAATCAATCGCATATATTTTGGTCATGTCCCAAAATAAAGTTGTTCTGGGGAAAATACTGAGTAAAATATTGAGATTCCCCGCACTGCTGATGTTTTGTGTTGGTTTTTTTTAAAAAGAATGTGGTTAAAAAAAAGATGACTACAAAAACTGATAAATCAGAATTACCAAGCCTTAAACAACGGACCAACATTTTTAATGACATCTGTGTAATGGAAAAGTTGACCTTCAGACTGAGATCCAGAGGAGAAAGCTTTGCTAAGCTTCAGGTGCAGGACTAATCCCCAGTGTGTGTGTGTGTGTGTGTGTGTGTTTGGTAGTTTCTTCTGTATATGGATTAAAAATACTAAATAATAAGTGGGGGAAATAATAATAAAGGACACTTTAAAATGATCACTCAGGAGTTTAAATCCTGTTTGCTGTAGACCTGTGAAACCCTTGAGACAAGTTAGCCACCTGCTAACTCATTTCCAGGTGTTAGTACACCTTCCCGCCCCGTGCTGCTCTCTTCTGACTGTTTTCTCCCTGCAGAGGAGCTCTGACCTCCCGAATGCTGCTTGCCTTAATATGTGACCCTCAGCCACAAACTCATAGTGGAGCATCTCTGATGGACTTGGAGGTGAGCTCATTGCTCTCTGCTCACATTTCTTTAATGTTCCTTCGATGCATTAAATCTCGTGTCTCTGACAGCTTCGGGCCTTACTCGCTGAGTATCTGAACGCCGCCAGTTCTCTGCTCTTTGAGCTGCTGCTCGTAGGCCACGTGGTGAGTTTGATAAAGTACACAACAAGGGGCGCGTCTCAGCTGGAAGTGAGAAAAGTGCGTTCATGCAGCACTTCTCAAGTCCACAGATATTTAATTTAGAGAAGAGCTGGAAAAGTTTGTGGCCCAAACGCTGTTTCACTTTAAAATCCTGGTTTGTCCTGTTTTTGTCCCGTAAACACAAACATCCTCTCGCACGCACTTTACCCTAAAAAAAACACAAGCAAGGACTCACTACTTATGAATGGTTTAGAAAAACCAGGACACCAGTCTGTCTGTACCATGTCGGAGACCTCTGGATGTTACACAGACAATAATACAAAGCACGCATACAAAGCTGCACAACTAACCCATACTTAATTGTTGTGTTTCAGAGCAGCAGGTGTTTCTCTGCTGACAGCTTCCTGTCTGTCGGGTGGATCCTCAGAGTCCTGCAGCCTCATCCTCACCTGGTAAAGGTCACGTCAGATTTATCTCAGGTTTGTGTCAGAATAAGAACTCGACCCCTGATCCCTCTCTGCCCCCTGCAGCTCTCCTTCATTGATTACCAGGTCCAGCAGGTGGTGCTGGTTCTGACGGGCCTGCAGGAGTCAGTCCTGAGCCCCGCCCACTCCGTCCTGCTGTTCCAGCGCCTCCACCTCCTGCTGGCCTGTCTGCAGTACAGCAGCCAGCTGGCTCAGCACCTGCGCTCACACTTCAGGGAGGAGTTCAGGTACGCTCCACTTTTTTTAGTGGCCGAAATTCACATTAGACATAATGTGAGGAAGAAATGTTTAAGGAGAAAGTCTGAAAGCTCAGACTACCTGTTTCCTCCCTGCAGGTACTCCGTGAAGCCTCCCGAAGCGACGCTGCCGCCTCACTATCCGATCAGCAGACCGACTCTGCGACTAGTTGGGCAGATTCAGGCTCTTATACTGCACAGGTGATCTGAGGCCAGCGTGCTCTTACACTTTGTTTTACACACAGTCGCCCTCAATGAAGGAATAAGGACTGGAAGTGTTTGCCTTCACCAGAGTCCCTGGGATGCTCTACTGAATGTTTTTGGATTATTATTATTTATGCCATCTCACTGACTGTTACTGCAGACGGAGCGATGTGCTCACATCTGCCTTAGTTTTTAAACTGTAGAGACTGCAGATGATGTGCATGCTTAATAAACTTAAAGTGTTTTAAATGCAGTTTTTATTTAATTCCATGTTTTGATGTTTTATGGCCGTCGACATCTTGACTTCATGCAGCCAGAAGTTTGGACCGACTGTACCAAACAAGGCAGATAATTACATAAACTGGCTAAAGTAGAAAAAGTAAAACATTACAATAACATTTCTTGATTTTCTGTCAGGGTTGAGTTATATTGTAACCTATGAAAGCAGTGTGCACAGAAGAAACTTATTCTCACACCCTTTCACATTAAAAGAGCTTTTATTAACCTGGATCTTGACCCCTGTGATCCCACAATGCCAGCCTTGCTTTAGTCATAAACCATCTGACCATGAAGTTTGGTAAGTGTGGCCGAACAGTGTCTGCCCTCTTGCCCGTCCGCCATGGGTACAACACGTACAGTGTTTTGGTGGGTGTACAGGGGAAAAAAAGTGGAAAATTGCTGTTGTAATTAATTTGAGCACGCAGATAATCAGAATAAAATGTGGCCCGTGTCTCACAGCAGCATGTTTTCTAGCAGTGATGTGACACCATGTGACCTTTCACAGCTTTTCTTTGGGACTCGGGCCACAGCGCAGGTGAAGCTGTAGAAAACTCAAGATCTTCCTCCAGGAGTCCTCCTGAGCGTCTGAGTGAGGTTTGGTTTGTCCTCCCCACAGTAATATCACTGCAACACACACACAGTGAGAGAGCTCTAACCAATAAATTGAATGAGTTTACCCTTTCTATCAGCTGGAAGCAGTGTGGCCATTCTCTGACATCAACAAGACATTTTCTCCCACAGACCTGCTGCTCACTGGATATTTTCTCTTTTTCAGACCACCTCTTCTTCTTCAGCTTTAGGAGTAACCACAGCAGATCGTCTGCCTCCATCTCACCCTATCCCAGCATCCTCCTGTCACACCAACTCTCTGCATGTCCTTCACTACATCCACGAATCTTCTGAGGTCTTGCTCTTTTTCTCTTCAGCTCCATCTTCAACATCCTTTCTCCAATATATCCACCATCCGTCCTCTCCACAGGTCCAAACCATCTCAGCCTTGCCTCTCTAACTTTATCTCCAAACTGCCCAGTGAAATTCTTAAGATCTCCAGCTCTGCCACCTCCAGCTCAGCCTCCTGTCTTTTTGTCAGTACCACCATCTCCAAACCATCCATCACAGCAGGTCTCACTACCAGCTTGTAAACCTTCTCTATCACTCTTGCTGCTCTCCTGTCACAAATCTCCCCGACATTCATCTCCACTCCACCCTGCCTGCACTCTCTTCTTCACTTCTCTTGTTGTTGTCTGTTGCTTTGGATGGTTGGCCCCAGGTATTTAAACTCATCCACCTTCACCATCTCTGCTCCTTGCAGCTTCACCTTTCCACCCATCTCCCTCCCATTCACACATATGTATTCTGGCTTGCTTCTGACTTTCATTCCTCTTCTCTCCAGTGCATACCTCCACCTCTCCAGGGTCTCCTCCACCTGCTCCCTACTCTCACTACAAACATCATCACTCACAGAGACTCCTGCCTGACCTCATCCGTCAGCCTGTCCATCATCACTGCAAACAAGAAGTGGCCCAGAGCCGATCCCTGATGTACTCCCACCCCCACCTTGAAACCCATCTGTTACTCCTACTGCACACCTCACCACTGTCCTCATACATGTCCTGCACCAGCCTCACATACTTCCTCATGCAGTACCACAGTTCCTCTCATGGCACCCTGTCATTTGCTTTGTCTAAATCCACACAGCTCCTTCTTAATTCAGCTTCAACAACTCTTTTCCAGATGGTTCATCAGCTTCATCCCTCTGTAGCTACTACTGTTCTTAAAGATCTGTACCAGCACACTTCTCCATTCCTCAGGATCCTCTCACTCTTCAAGATGCATTTTTCAGACCATTCTCTATCAACCCTGGAAGTGTTTATGCTGGAAAATCCCAGCAGATCAGCCCGACTGGCACCAACAACGGCACCACATTCAAAGTCACTTAAATCACTTTTCTTCCTCATTCTGACGCGCACTTTGAACTTCAGCAGGTCCCCTTGCTGCCATGTGATTGGCTGATTTTTATATTTGCATTAATGAAAAAAGAGTGAAACTTACCCTTGTGTTTATTTATTACAAAGGTCGTAGCTCTGAAATGAGGCGAGAATGGCGGTTCAATCAGGTGACCGGTGTCCGGGTACAATAATCTGCTCAGCAGGTGTTCCTTTCCAGCTGCACGCATCAACCTGGCCACCTGAGGGTCAGAGGTCAACTTTAATTTATGCTAACATGTTTCAACAAAGTTCAGATTTTGAACACATTTATTGAAGCAATGCTAACAACAATTACAAAGGGAATGACGGTACTCAGACTTATTGGCCAATCATATCTTGTTTAGAGAAACATAAGAGATAACTGTATCTTGTTTCAGATTTTTGGTACAGAGAATGTTTGAATATTAACTGCTGTTGGTATCAAGCACCCAAATTTGAGTTTGTGTGTGTGTGTGTGAGAGCTCACTTCCTCCGCTGTCTCCACTGCAGGCCAGTTCTGATCGTCACAGCCGTTAACCAGCAGCATCGGGCAGTTAATTTTCCCCACCTGTCAACAAGCACAGATTTAAAAATCCCACAGGTACTAAAAGTCTCAGTCTTATAGAGGTACCATTAGTTCTACGGGTGCTTCATGTACAGGTGTATTAAGTATAACACAGGACTCTTACGAGCTTGAAAAAAGCGACTGGACTTCTTTAAGACTACCATGACCTGGATGACCTACAGACACTACAGCACTCACGTCCACGTTGTTCGAGGAGTCAGTGGTGAGATCCAGAGCAGAACTTCTCCAGCTCATATAGGTGTTCTCATCAATCCCCACCTGGCTATAATACACAGTTAGTAACAATAGTTTATACTAATCATTCATTTTAATGACAAACAGTACCTACCTGGTAAATTGTTCAAAGCTGGCCTTGAGTGTGCGCCCAGGTGGGTAGTAGTTGTTGCTGCTGATGCAAACAATGCACCGAGGCTGGAACACAATGATAAACAAGTTTTATGTTGCACATTTCATTATAGTCTAAAAACAGCTTCCAGTTTGTTTTCAACGTGGCACATTTCCCATGAATGTGGCTGAAACATAAACTGCAACTGCATTAAAGATCTAAAGATGTTCGTATTTTATTCAGACTGGGAAAAAAGGTGGAAAAAACTTTATATTTTTTGGTGGTTTTTTTCCCCCTCAGCATGACCCATATAGGCACATTAATGGGAAACACTACATCAAGTTGCACAAAACCAAACATTTTTCAACCCTTTTCTGACTGAGAACCATGGCCGCAGACTTGGAGGTACTAATTCTTATTCCTGCTGCTTCACACTCAGCTGCAAACTGCCCCAGTGTGAGCTAAGGGTCATCAGACGATGAACCCAGAAGAACCACATCTGGTGCAAAAAGTAGAGAGGTGATCCCGAGGCCACCAAAAGGGAGAATGTCCGCCACTTCGTCCCACCAAGCAATTCTGTCCATAATTTATGAACAGAATCGGTGTCAAAGGGCAGCCATGACAGACTTTAGTTCAAGTCATGAGCAAGTCCAACTTATTGCCAGCAATACATTTTAATCTCTCACTGTGAACCAAAGAGCCTGCAGCAATGGGACGGATACCCCATAGTCCCAAAGCACCCTCCACAGAACAAGGCTGACTTACTCCATGGCTGCCAGGCCTGCACTCGGAGACCCAGAAGCTCTCCGAGCATGATAGCATTTCTCAGGTTAATGGCTTCCTTCACCTCTGGTGTCCATTTGGTTTTGGGGACACTACCAAGACTCGTCCCAGCTTTCTTACAGGCACAACTCCGTACAACTGCCTCAGTAATGGAGGTGTGGAATATGGTCCACTCAGATTCAATGTCCCCAGCCTTCCTCAGGATGCTGCTGAAGTTCTGCCAGAGATAGGAATTGAAGATCTCACAGACTGGGGCCTCAGCTAGATGCTCCCAGAGGACCTTCACTACATGTTTGGGCAGGCCAGGCCTGTCCAGCATCCTCTCCCACCACCTGATCTGCCCACACCACTGCTGACATCCCCCAGTAGGACAATGGAGTCCCCAGACAGGGCACCTTCCAGCACGCTACCCAGGAACTCTAAGAAGAACGGTTATTTGGTGCAAACAGCCATCAGGATGGCGTTCCCACTGAAGCAGGTGAATACAAGTATACCCACCCCTGCCTGCGGCCTCTCACCGAGGGCAGCTCCAGAGTGGAAGAGTCCAGTCCCTCTGCTGGTTCCAGAACCCAAGCTTTGCATTCCCAATCAGAGATGTGACCTCCTAAGTTTCTAAAACCAGTCTTGGAATGTGTCAACCAGACTACCAGGGCCCTCACGCCTGACCGCTGCCCAATCCACAACACACCGAACCCCTACGAGATGCCGCTCATCACTTTGATCATCGTTGATCCCCAACATCATTGGAAAAAAAAAAAAAAGGAGGAACTCTTACACATCACACTTACCTTGCTAACAGTGCTGTAGGCTGTTAAGGCGAAGGCCACCACAGAGCCAAGGGAACTACCAAGAATTCCAACTCTGTCTGGTATGACTTGAGGATGGTCCTTAATAATGTTAAATGCTGTCTAACAGGAGAGAGATACCGGAAAATCAAAAAGAGTAAATACTGAAACCCTTTTTCGTGTGTGTGTGAGATATATATATATATATATATATATATATATATATAAAAAAATATAAAAGACACTTGTGGTGTCCAACTACACTGAAAATCGAAAGATGCTTTTTATTATTATTTGTGTTGTTGTTTTAAATGACCTAAGTCAGAGTTTAATTACTATCATGTGTGTAAATCACACAAACCTCAAAGTATTTGAACTCCAAATTTACAGATGGGTGTTTATGCCTGGTGTAATCCAGCGCCAAAGAAACATAACCATGAGATGCCAGCAAGCTGGAGCGATACTCCAGTAGCCCTCCACCGCCTCCCCACATCTCCAGCAGCCCGGAGAAGGGTCCAGGACCTGAAGGGAACAAAACAGAACCAAACGCACTGTTTCAAACTGCTTTTTCTACTCTTAGCTCTGTATGATGTCAGAAAATAGGATATTCATCACATGATAATTTCAGGCACAGACGCTCCACCCACCCACTGATCCATCTGTTTATGAGGGGCAGCCAATCATAAGTAAGTTGACTTAAAGGGGAAGAAGCTAAAACATCTTGTTTCAGATAGAGCATGAACTGCATCAAGGCCCAGCAGCAGATAAAGAAGGATTATCTAGAACAGTTAGTCATGCAAAGCTACTCTAGTTAAGTCCACAAATTTAAATATGGAGCTGCAACCAAGTGTAACACGAGTTCTCCTTTACTCCCCATGTGTTTCTATGACATCAGGCTAAAACACACCAGTTTGGGATTTTACCTGGAGGTATAAACAGAGTCCCTCGCACTCCTTGCTCATTAATATCGATCCTCTGGACGCCAGGAGCCATGTACCATCTCTCTGTGACTGCTGAGGCCAGAGGGGCCCGGTCCCTGAAGCCCTCGTGTCCACTGTGGACCGAGATGTCGACCAGCATGGGGGTGCACACATTCTGCTTCCTTAACCTGAACAGTAATGACATGACTTATCTGACAGATTAAACAAAGTGTAGCCCACACACAAAAGTTAGTCATGGAGTTCCACAAGGTTCTGTACTAGGACGAGTGCTATTTCTATTAAACATGCTTCCCTAAGGCAATATTATTAGAAGGGATCATCGAAAGATTATGTTTCTCCTGTATTACTGTGTCCTTACTGGCTCTCCATCACATTTAGAGTCAGTTTAAAATCTTTCTCCTCACATATTAACTGAATAATCAGACCCCATCATATCTAAAAGACCTCACAGTACTATTTTACCCCAGCTAAGCATTTTACCCTCAGACTGCAGGCTTACTTGTGGTTCCCAGAGCCATCAGCTATGAGGCCCCTCTGCTGTGGACCCAGCTCCAGTTTGGATTTGGGAGACAGACACCCTCTTCAAGATTTCCTTTTGGATAAAGCTTATAGTTTGTCTTTTATGATGAGGGCAGAATTTTGGTGCCATCAAAAGAAGTTTTTTTGGGGTTTTTTTTGCCAGAACTGAAGAAAAATGACCACCATTCTACTAAATATTTTTAAACTCCTTTCCTTCTTTGGGATTGTGTGTACTAAAGAATAATTGACATTTCCTGCCTATGAAATGGGGCAGAAAAATGGGCAGTTTCTGTCTGTATCTGTAACACAGACTAACAGCCTTTGCTGTTTGCCATTTATGCAGACCGATGACATCTTGATCCAATAATTAAAACTAATTTATAGAACCATGCCACGAGCTCGCCTAGAAGACTGAACACTCGTCACCTGAGGCCAGGGCGGCTGCCCGGGACGGGCCGCATGCTCCACAGTAAAGCCATGGGCTCTTTTCCCGTGTACGTGCCTCCGAAACTCAAATCCTCTGATACTACAGGAGAAAAAACACAAAAGTTTATTCGGTTTTATTTTGCTTTATTGAATCTGAGCCATAAGTGAAGTAATTCAGATATTCAGAGTTAAATAACAGAATTATTTAACTAAAGTGGATCCACAGTGGTTTCTGCTTCCAAACCAGACAGACTGATGTCCCTGAAGTTTAACTGACTGTGATACACTGAGATGATCGAGCATTCACTTAAATTTTGAGCAGTGCCAGCCACCAAAGTCTGATGACTTGAATAATGTTTGTTTGTCTCACGTTGTGCAAAATTTCACTAAGGAAAGAAGGAAAGTGTGGTCAAAGTGGCATTACATCAGTGTAATTTTTAACTTCAGCCGATGTCTCTGCACAACAAGACACAGACCTCTTGGACATAATGTCCAATCTTCACATTCCCTTAACTGGTTTAGTTAATTTTTCTTCAGGTAACTGTTTTCTCAATGTGAAAAAAGAAAACAGAGGAGCCCACCTGACACGATGCCTCTGTGGTCGCTGACGTAGTGCCCGTAGGCCTCCCAGTCATCCTCGTCCTCGGAGCGGTGGAGGGATCGGACGGTTACCGGACATCCCGGAGGAAGATTCTCCACCAGCACTTTGAACTTCTCATCAACCAGAGCCCGACTCGGGGTGACGGAGAGGATCGGAGGAGCGATCTGCATCATGGCTGATAGTCTACAAATTAATGAACTTTGTTGTGTTTAAATGAATGAGGAAATCAGTGTCAGCTGATTCAGGCTGAACAGGAAAGATGAGACAACTGCTATAGTTCATGTAACTTTTGACCACACTGGAACAGGTCTACACTTAAGCCTGCCGATCCTGGACTAGGTTAAAACGCTGCCTCCAGAGAGCATTAAAAACCCAGTTTTACATGCAAAACCTCTTATTTATTTATTTAAAAAAAAAAAAATCACATTTTAAAAATTCTTTCTGGTTGTTTTGTATCAAACTATCTTTATATGTTTGCTGTCATTTTGTGGCTCACAATTGCTTTGCTCTTTCTTTTTTTTTTGCCACCATTTGTGGCAAATGTGTCTTTTCTGTATCTATATGCGTATATTTATACAAGAATAAATGTAATTCAGGAGAAAGAAAGCTGGAGACTGGAGGGAATTGACAAAAGTTGTGGACATAATAATCATTTTAATCGTTCATCTTATTTTAAAAATTACTGGAATTGAAATTAAAATGAGTACATGCACAACTTTAGTGCCACTACATTTTTAAAAAAAAATTAAATTAAAAATTAAGCCCCTTCCTCTCTCCAAGAAAATTATTTTGAAGCTACAGAGGTCAGTGTGATCTAAGAAAATCTGTCTACTAGAAGCAGTCAGGAAGAGCTCTGTCCGCTGAAATCGACCTACCTGTGACAGGTACGGGTACACTCCTGCAGCTGTGGCCTGGTCACCCTCCACAGAGCCCCTCTGATAAACCTAAAACTCTTCATCACAGTTATCTCACTTTGACAGGCAGAAATTTCCACCCAAACCTAAGCTTTTTTAATCTGAGACTGTTGTTTAATGTTAGATATCAAAATTTAACACAAACACCGTTATGTGGGGTGTGATTGCTAGCTCTACATTCAGCCCTCCTCCTTTATCTGGGCCGCTGTTGGCAACTTTTGTGTAAGAAAAGGCGACGTCGGCTGTCACAGAAAGCGGAAGCGAGGTCCGGGCGGTGCCAAAGCGCAGGAAGGGACGCAGTACGAAGGTTGTATGTACACAAAACACGGCGAGGATTTCAGGTTTCCGGCCTATCTCCAAAAGTCACCGACGTCACCGGGAAAAGTAAATTTGTTGTTAGCCGCTTTTTGAAAAAGAAAAAAGTTGCTAAGTTGGCAACATTCTAACCGAGTCGGGTGTTTCAAGTCACGCTGCGTTCACGTCCCATGTGTATGAATTCGTGCTAGGACTGCTGTACCAAGGTTTTGGTTCCCCAGAAAACATTTTATGAAACGCGCATGAAAACTTGCTTCATTAAGGGTGAGTGGCGTCACTGATGACGTCTGAAGCCTCGCTGGTTCAGGTAGTGCAGGGCTCTTCAGCTCCAGGCCTCGAGAGCCGGTGTCCTGCAGGTTTTAGATGTGTCCCTGATCCAGCCCACCTGAATCACATACAGAAGTCATTAGCAGGACTCTGGAGAACTTGACCGCAGACTGAGGAGGTAATTCAGTCATTTGAGTCAGGTGTGCTGGATCAGGGACACATCTAAAACCTGCAGGACACCGGCTCTCGAGGCCTGGAGTTCCTGAAATAGAGGGCTCCAAATGCAAATTATAAAACAACAGACTGGCACTCAGAAAAACCAAGGGCCTTTGAGGGGTTGATCCTGTTTTGTTCTTCTAATTGCACTGATGGATGAACAGTTTGTTTATGTCTGTGCAGGTTGTTTGTGGAGTCTGCTTGATATGAAATTTTAACTTTGCAGTCTACACTCTGCCTGCCTATCACATTTCCCTCAACGTTCCTGCATGTAGCCTCAATGTGAAGCACAACTTCCTCTAGCTCTTTCCTGTTTCTGAGCAAACTTTGCAGGAACCTTTCCCTCTCTGATGTTTGTGTACTCACTGTGCAGTGCGTCCTCTGTAGTGGACATTATATTTTCATGTAAAACTTTTAATTTTTTTCAAGAAACTATGGGGTAAGATAACTGTCAAAAAGAATGTATGTGTAGGAGTCTAAATTGTAAGTCAATGAACATGCATAAATTTAAGATTTGTATTTCTTGTGTTTTCCAACTCAAACATAGATGTTTTCTCTCTGAGAATACAAGTTAATAAGTTACGAATACAAGCTACAAAGTTACAACTTTGCAACAATGCAAGCACAAATCACAAAGTTACAAAGTTAATCTCTGAAAGATTTGTCCGTAGTCGAGGGTTCATATTATGAGCCAAATTTCAAAAACTTTGTTAGTACTTTAAGCATTTAGGTTTGCAGACCCACCACCTCTGTCAGCAGATCCTCCAGCTGCAGTTTTACTCCTCCCTGCTCCTGCTGCTGTGACTCCAAAAGGAGGTGCAGAGGTCAGCATGATCCACTCATGGAAACCTGCACTGTATTTTGCACATTATCTCTAATCAGTTTTCCATCACCGTACCAGCAGGAGCAGGGAGAACACACTGCAGCTGGAGGATCAGCAGCAGTGGCATTTATGCTTGTTTTGTGTCCCAGATTTGGCTGCGTTGCATCTCTGCTTATGTTGTTTCACATTTTGGTTATCATCAATTTGTAGCCAAGATGTGTCTTTGTGGTAATCTTGCATCTCTTCATCATTGTTTTGTCTCACTTTGTGATCATTTTGAGAAAGTTTAAATAGAGCTGCTGTCTGAAAGCTAGCACCTACCTCACTTGGGCATTTTCCCCCCCAAAAATCAGAGTTTCAAACATATTTTAGTCATTGCTGGTTTCGCTCATCTTGTTTCATGCAAACATGAGCCAACCAATAATTTTCAGCATCATTGACCCAAAATTAGTAAAGACTGCATTTATTAGCTTGGCATTAGCACCCCTTTATTTCCTGCAGTGATTCTGCAGGGTTAGGGTTACTCTGGCCTCCTGAATGCTGCCTGTCTGCATGTGTGACCCTCAGCCTCAAACTCATCCTGGAGGATCTCAGAGGTGTGCTGCTCTCTGCCAATAACAGCTCTGTTATGAACTGTCAGTCTCATTCATTCTTAATAGAACAAAAATTGAGTTCTGTCATATTTACAAATATGGTTATAATTTGTGTCTGAATATCTTTTCTTTTGCTGACACAAGCAGGAATATTAATATATAATTATATTGATACAGCATTTGTCTGCAGACACAGAAAAGTCAACGTTTTTCAACACAATTTTAATGTTTCAGCACTTTTGTGACGTGTTTCTCTTCAGTTGTTCGACCCCTGCTTTTTTAACTGCTTACATAAACATACACTCACTAAGAACAAATTATTTAAAAGCTCTGAGCTATTGAAACTAATCACATTAAAATAAACATAATTACACTGGTGTTAAAACATTTATCAGTATTCTGTAAGGGCTGATGAATTGTTCTTTGATATAATTCTATATCAAAGAACACGATATCTAAAAATTTCACTGGAAATCAATTGGTATTTTATTTAATTGATGAGCTATTATTTTTGTAATAGTACATGTGAAAGTACTGCATATACAAAATATTATGCAAAGTATCAGTACATTTGTTTTGTCTTTTTTAAAGCCTGTCATGTCTGGCAGATCTTGCAAGCAGAACTGTGATCTGAATGCGTTGTTGTGCCAAACATATTTGCTATTTCAAGATGAGCTCTATAGGTTCTCAATAGGCTCTTCTTGTTGATGTTTGACCCTTTATTTTATTTATTTGAGTTATTTTTAACATACAATTTAACAAACTCTGTGCCAGAGTTGACAGGCTGAAGAAAAGGAAAAGAAAGAAAAGAAAAAGGGAGAGAAAGAGAGCAAAAAAAGGAGGAGAGAGAAAAAAAAAAAAAAAAAAAAAGGGTAAAGAGCACAAGTAAATAAACCAAATAGTTCGTCACATTTTAAACAAAAAATACTAACAATACTTGCAAAAATAGTACATTTGTTTTCTAAAGATTATTTTCAGATTAAACAAGAAAAATCAATCCATCCATTTTCTTCCACTTATCTGGGGCCGGGCCGCGGTGGTAGCAGCCTAAGCAGGGGAACCCAGACCTCCCTCTCTGCAGCCAGCTCCACCAGCTCAGCCGGGGGGGGGACACCGAGGTGTTCCCAGGCCAGCCACGAGCTATAACCTCTCCAGCATGTCTTGGGTCTGCCCTGGGGCCTCGTCCCAGTAGGACATGCCTGGAACACCTCAGCCAGCAGGTATCCCAGATGCCTGAACACCACAAACTGTGGAGGAACAGCAGCTCTGCTCTGAGCTCCTCTCAAATGACTCAACTCTTCATTCTGTCTCTAAGTGTTGCAGCCATTGAGCTGTGTGTGTGTGTGTGTGTGTGTGTGTGTGTGTGTGTGTGTGTGTGTGTGTGTGTGTATATTCGGTTTTCTCCTGCCTCCCTTGTATAATCAGGGCCCCAATAGTTGGAACACACCCTCCGGCCCCCCTTGTTGAAGATGGGGACCACCACCTGAGTCTGCCAATCCAGTGGCCCCGCCCCAGATCTCCATGTGATGTTGCCTAAACGTGTCTTAGAACATCCAGAGCCCCTCAGGAACTCAGAGGGAGATAAAAATATTATTTTAAAACTACAAATCAAGTATTGAAGTTCCATCATTTCATTAAAAATTTTTTTTTAAAAAGGCACATTATGGGAATATTTTGAACAGCATCATGTGACCTTTCACAGCTTTGCTTTGAGACTCGGGGCGCAGCACAGGTGAAGCTGCAGAAAACTCAAGATCTTCCTCCAGGAGTCCTCCTGAGCGTCCGAGTGAGGTTTGGTTTGTCCTCCCCACAGATATTTCACTGCAACACACACACACACACACACACACACACACACACACACACACACACACACACACACACCACACAGCATATTTGACTAATAAATATCAAAACCCAAATGTTTCTGTTAAAAGTCCGTGCCCTCATTTGGCACTACGTTACCCATGATGCACCTGTTTGCTTTGTAGTTCTACTCGCTCGTAGGTAGCCAGGTTTGTGTGCTTCGGTGGGGCTCAGTGCCGTGAGAACAGCATCCACGGAGCAGGAATCGCCATCCACTGCCAATCCCCTTTTAACCTTGTGTGTATGAGTGCTGTGTGTTTGTCTTATGATGTAAGTATAGTTTTTTGACCCAAATTGGTGTTTATTTTAGGTATTAGCTCAGGTGGTAAAATTGTCCTCATATCTTATCCGCCTACTGCTTCTGCATTGGCTTACTTAAGACAATAACTTAAGTTCTGTATTATATTTTGACAAGTATGCCCTGATTATAATAGCAACTGTTAGATTTACCGTTCATTTCACTTTCTGATAATTTTCGTCACGTGGCGTATACGGCACTTAGTCGATAATTCATGTGTGGTGTTATGTTGCCCTCTATGGGATTTTCAGTGCTACTGCAGGTCATTTTCATACTGCATCCATGTGAAGCTGTAGTCCACTGATATGGTTATTAATATACACTTTATTGTTCGCTTTCTGTTTCAGATAACCACACACACACCCACACACGCACACCTCTACGCACCTAGAAATACTTACAACAACCTCTGTACCCTCATCATTTCCCATGTACCTGCTTCTATCGCCTCCTCAATAAACCCTCTAAGCGGCACCACTGGAGTTGGCCTATTCCTTCTGACCGAGGAAGATTCAGTTGACGAGCGATCCGCAATCAGCACACATTAGACGCACACAGTCTCTTACAGTTTCTCTTTTGTGGCAGACTAACCCAGCTCTGTGTGAAAACTACAGTACAACATTAAGTGTAAAAACAACAATTTTTCTTTATGGGAGTAATGTGGCGTCCATTTCTGAGTCTAAACTTCAGAGGTATATATTATTGTGCTTGATGTGAACTTGTGTCATTATTACCAGACTCTACAGCAGGTAACAGACAGGAAGTCAGAGCCTCTGTTCGTGTGTGTGAAACCGACCTTTCTGTTTACTGTTTCTGATGATGAAGTTCGTAGCTCTAAAATGAGGCAAGAACGGCGGTTCAATCAGGTGTCCACTGCCTGGGTATGCTAATCTGCTCAGCAGGTGTTCTTTTCCAACTTCACGCATCATTCTGGCTATCTGAGGGTCAGAGGTCAACCTCAAATTAACCTCAGGTTCTTATTTTTAAATGGTAACATCTTTGAATGGTGATTTGCCCCTCACAGTGTTGTACTAATACTCAGATGAGAATTGCTAAATTTGCAGTATTCTTGACATCCAGTGTGTGTGACCTCACTTCCTCCGCCCGTCTCAAACCGAAGGCCCAGCTCTGATCGTCACAAGCCGTTAACCAGCAACATCGGGCAGTTAATTCTTCCTACCTGTCAATAAAGAACACCTTTAAAAAAATATTACAAATACTAAACTGTTCCAGCTTATCGAGTGCCCTCAGTTCACAGCACTTCACTTCTACAGTTTTGAGGGGTCAGCGATAAATTCCAGAGCGGGCATATTTCCATATCAGATTGTTGTCCTCATCCACACGTACCTTTGAAAATTGGCTGTCATCACACATATTTAGGCAATTAATAAACAGTTAATAATAACTTATTAGACTGAAAAGCATGGGACCCACCTGTTTAGGTCTGCAAATTGGGACATGAATGTGCTCCCAGGTAGATAAAAGTGGTTGCAGCTTGATGCAAACAACACAACGAGGCTGGAAGGCAATAATAATAAGGCAATAAGAAATTTAAGTTGCACCCTGGAACAGGGATACCTGGGCCCCACCTGGAGTCAGGTTGAGGGGAGTGGCTTAATGGCCTTAGGTCCCCTTTAAGGATAAAAGAAAGAAAAAACACTGACCTTGATAACGGTGCTGTAGGCCACCAAGCTGAGAGCCACGAGTGAGCCGAGGGAAAGGCCCAAAATTCCAACTCTGTCTGGTATCACTTGAGGATGGTCCTTAATAATATTAAACGCTGTCTGAAGAGAGGTAGATATCAGGAAATTAGAACATTAAATATTATACATGGCAGCACGGTGGTAGCACTGCTGCCTCAAAGCTAGAAGGACATCTAGAAGGTCTGGGTTCGATTCCACCCTGGTCTGGGCCTCTAGCTGTGTGGAGTTGCATGTTCTGCTCATGCCTGTGTGGGTTCCTCCCACAGTCCAAAGACATGCACTTACTGGGGTTAGGTTAACTGGCCACTCTAAACTGTCTGTAGTTGTGAGTGTGAATGGTTGTCTGTCTCGACCCTGCGACAGGCTGGCGACCTGTACAGGGTGTACCCTGCCTCTCACTCTATGACAGCTGGGATAGGCTCCAACAACCCCCCCCATCCATCACATGATTTTGGATGATAGATTAATCAGATTAATTCCTTTCTGCTGTTAACTGATTACTTTAGAAGGAGATATGAGATTGAGTGGAGTCAGAAAACGTAGGGGTGCAGCAGGACAGGTTATATTATATTTCTCACACAAACCTCAAAGTATGTGAACACATTTGCCGACTCCTGGTTAAGCAAGAGATAATTCAGCGCCAAGAGAACATAACCATGAGACGCCAGCAAGGCGGCGCGATACTCCACCAGGCCTCCACCACCTCCCCACAGGTCCAGCAGCCCAGGGAAGGGTCCCGGACCTGAAGGTGGACAAACGGGACAAAGACTTTGGTGCAAGTAATCCCTGTGAGTCAAAAGCTCAGAAGGAGGACAGTTTTTTTTTTTACTCTTGGACCTGTATAATGTCAAAGAGAGGGGACATCCCTAATATGGTCACACCAGGCACAGAGCCCACCCACATGCTGTTCAAAGCCTGAGCATTTAGAGCAGCCTGGAAACCTGAGCTTTTACTTTGTTACCATGGGTTACTTGTAGATATGCTGACCTTCTTTTTAAACCTAGGCCATGTTTATTATGAAAATCCCCACTGTGAGAGTATACATGAGACAGACAATAAGGACAAGCAGAACAGGTCCACTTTAACAATCACACTTCACCACTAAGAAAGGAAAACCCCAGCCACTAACGATGAACAAAATCCATATTTTAGAGAGAGAAAAAAAGAATAAAACCATCATTTCAGGTGTCGCAGGTGTACCTGGAGGTATAAACAGAGTCCCCTCGCACTCCTTGCTCATTAATATCGATCCTCTGGACGCCAGGAGCCATGTACCATCTCTCTGTGACTGCTGAGGCCAGAGGGGCCCGGTCCCTGAAGCCCTCGTGTCCACTGTGGACCGAGATGTTGACCACCATGGGGGTGCACACATTCTGCTTCCTTAACCTGAACAGTAATGACATGAGAGGATAAACAAAGAACAGCCCACACAGTTAGTCATGGAGTTCCACAGGGTTCTGTACTGGGACCAGTCCCATTTACATTACTCATGCTTCCCTAAGGTATATTAGAAGACACGGCATACATTTGCAGATACCCACCTGCAATGACTAACTTTTGCATGTGAGGAAGACGCCCCGTTAATAAAAGCAAATCAGAATCTATCAGGGATCAAGGAGAGAGAATATTTCTCCTGTATTAGTCTCTCATTACTGTCTCCTGTTTCATTTAGAGCCAGTTTAAAATCCTACGCAGCCCCATCATATCTTAAAGACCTCATAGGACCATATACCTTTGGCTCCCAGAGCCTTCAGCTTTCAGGCCCCTCTACTGTGGAACCAGCTCCCAGTTTGGATTTGGGAGACAGACACCCTCTCTGAGCTTTCCTTTTGGATATAGCTTATAGGTAGACAGGATCAGATGACCTGGACCATCTCTTAGTTATTCAGAGTGCTGGGGGGGGGGGGGGGGGGGGGGGGGGGGGGGGGGGGGGGGGGGGGGGGGGGGGGGGGGGGGGGGGGGGGGGGGGGGGGGGGGGGGGGGGTGGGTGGTGTGAGGGGCGGGGGGGGGGGGGGTCGAAGGGGGGGACCGAGGATGGGTGCGGGGGCGGGTGGGGGGGGGGGGGGGGGGGTTCTTGTTAGTACATCCTTCGTCTTCTTCTCGTTTTTACCTGACATGAAATATTTAAACCTGCAGTGTTTGGCAAAAATATATTTTTAAAGGAAAATCAAAATGACACCTTTAGCCGCAGTAACCGTTTAGATCCTCTCTTTTGTAAAAGTAACAACACTTTTTGAAAAAACTCCACTGCAACTTCAAGTCCTGCATTATTATTATTATTGACAAAGTTTACTTCAACTATCAGAAGTAAAATTACTCCCTTGTCAGCGCTTTCACAGGTATATAGGATGTCTGGACTCTCTGCGATATTGTACAGAGATGATTAATGCATATTAACTGAGGAGCGACTACTTAAAAGCCTCAGTAATGTCAACAGCACTCAGTCTGTGTGTTCACATTTTGTCAAAACAGTACAATTAAAATGCCATAATATGAAGATTAATATTCATTACTTCTTGATGCTTGTTCTGGAGCGACATCAAGAGATAATCACACAGAATAAGTTTAATGCTGCGTTTCATGTCTTCATATTTGGATTTAACCCACTTCCTCATTCACCCGTCTTTTATGATGAGGGCAGGATTTTGGTGCCATCCAAAGGTCTTTTTACATGTACTGAAGCATAATTGAGATTCCTGCCTATGAAAGTGTCAGATTTCTGTCTGTATCTGTAACACAGACTAACAGCCTTTGCTGTTTGCCATTGTATGCAGACCGATGACATCTTGATCCAATAATTAAAACTCATTATAGAGCCATGTCACGAGCTCGCTTACAAGACTGAACACTTGTTACCTGAGGCCAGGGCGGCTGCCCGGGACGGGCCGCATGCTCCACAGTAAAGCCATGGGCTCTTTTCCCGTGTACGTGCCTCCGAAACTCAAATCCTCTGATACTACAAGAGAAAAAACCCAAAAGTTTATTCGGTTTTATTTTGCTTTATTGAACCTGAATCTGATATTCCAGTCCAGAATTCCTGGACTCCCGGCCTAGCACAGTGGTTTTCACATGGTGTCAAACATTATTCTTACTAATTATTGGATTAGCACAAAAAGTAATGAATTAAATTGAAGTTTTCTGTACTAGTATACACCAAGGGCCTGACTGAAGGCGAGGAGGGTGACACTTGTGAGGAAGACAGACTGATCTTCTTCCTCTGTAGAGAAGAGTGAAAGCTGAGTCATGCCTCCATCAGACCGGGGACGTCAGCAGCCTTCTGCCGGTGGGTGTCATTTCTCGGGAGGTGTTACCTAAGGTGCCAAAATAAAGAAGCACCTAGAAACCAAAGATCACGTTGCCTGCTGTAACACAGCTTTGGATGTGGACCAGAGGCAGAGAAAGCTTGGTTGGACTGTGTGAAAGTTATTTGACACAGTGTGAAGAAAATTGATTTTGCATATATGAATAAAGGCGCTCCCTTTAAATTTTGGGTAGCCCTTTCATTTGCCTTGGATATGGCTTTAACTACTTCTGACTAATCTACTACTACTTTATTTATAAAGCACTTTAAAACAATAGCAATTGCAATAAAGTGCTGTACAGATAGAGTCAAATAAACTAATACACATAACAATGACAACGACAATAAGCACCAACACAATAAAACAAATAATACGAATAAAACGAGTCTCAGCATGTATTAAAGCCAGGGAATAAAAATGTGTCTTAAGAGCAGTTTTAAAAGTCGCCAATAAAGGAGCGCTCCTAATATGCAACGGCAAGTTGTTCCATAGTTTAGGAGCAGCAACACTAAAAGCTCTGTCACCCCTGAGCTTCAACTTCGACCTTGGTACCTCTAGGAGCAGGTGATCAGCCGACCTGAGGCAACGAGCTGGGAGGTATGGGTTTAATAGCTCACAGAGATAAGATGGGGCAAGACCATGTAAACATTTAAAAACAAGAGAATCTTAAAATGAACTCTAAAATGTACTGGCAACCAGTGTAGTGAAGCCAGAATAGGAGTGATATGCTCTCTCCTTCTGGCCCCCATCAGAAGCCGCGCAGCAGCATTCTGGACGAGCTGAAGGCGCTTAAGGGAGGATTGACTAATTCCAAGGTAAAGAGCATTACAGTAGTCAAGCCGAGATGCAATGAAGGCATGGATCACTGTTTCAAAATGTGGTTTTGAAAGGATCGGTTTAATCTTTGCCAGTTGCCTAAGATGGTAAAAACAGGACTTAACCACTGCCCTGACCTGGGAATCATTTTAAAGTCGCTATCAATTTTTACAACCTAAGTTTGAGACGGTCTGCCTTAAATAAGATGCCAAGGGCCCCAGGTCAATGAAAGATGGTGTGTAGGAGCCACTGGGACAAAACACATTACCTCAGTCTTCTTATCATTAAAATTAGGAAATTTAAGGCATCCATGCCTTAATGTCTTCAAGACACAGCAAATAGCGGCTTAATTGAGTGTGTACCTTTTTTTAAAGGCATGTATATCTGGCTATCTGTGCATAATAGTGAAAGGAGATCCCATGTTTTCTAAGTATTGAGCCCAATGGGAGCAAGTAAAGTGAGAAGAGCAGGGGACCGAGGATTGAGCCTTGAGGGACCCCATAAAGTAGGGAAGCAGATGAAGATTCAAAATCGGCTAACCTTACAGACATGGTTCTGTCTGCCAGATAAGACCTAAGCCATTCTAATGCGGTGCCACTGAAGCCAAACTGGGTTCGTAAACGAGCTAATAAAATACTGTGGTCCACTGTGTCGAACGCTGCAGTTAGATCGAGGAGAACAAGAACAACATGCTCCCCGGCATCATTCGCCCTGAAAATATCATTAAAAACTCACACTAACGCAGACTCCGTACTGCGCAGGGCCTTAAAACCTGACTGAAAAACTTCCGCAATGTTATGTTCGTCTAGATAGGACGTAACCTGAGTGGAAACAACTTTCTCTAAACTTTGGAGATAAAAAGCAACTTAGAATAGGTCTAAAATTAGCTAAAACTGTTTGATCAAGGCCGGGTTTCTTAAGAAGAGGTTGCACCACAGCGTGCTTAAAACTCGCAGGAACTGTACCTGACAGCAGGCTGTTGTTTACAATGTCAAGAATAATCTGTCCTATGCTGGGAAAGGCCTCCTTAAGAAACTGAGGGGGAGCAGGGTCACGAGGAGACCCTGATGGCTTGATATGTTTGACTATATCCTTTAAAAAAGTCAGATTCACTGATTCAAATTTTTCAAACAGGGCTGGATAAGGAGCCATACAGGAAGGATCATAAATAGGTGGTAAAATAAGGGCTCTTGCAGCAGCTACCCTATCTTTAAAAAGTGCAGAAAATCATCACATGCTTTAGGACATGCCTCTACACAGGCAGGCTGCGGGGCATTAAGGGCATAATCAATCATTTTAACAACATACGTGAGTTATCACGATGGGACACAATAATCTTGGATAGGTATTCCCTTTTTTCTTCCCTGACGGTGTTCTGATAGTGTCGCCAACAGTTTTGAGGATCTGGAAGGAAACTTGCAAATTGTCCTTCTTCCATTTACGTTCAGCCTTACGGCATTCCCGCCTGGCGGTGCGAGTTTTGTTCATTAAGCACGGATCAGTTTTACTTTGGACTGCATGATTTTCTTAGGTGCTACAGCATCCCAAAATACACTTACAAGATCCGTCAACCAGAGACTTAGTTGCTCTGTATCTAAGTCAGAGGGAATGTTAAGCTGCTCAAAGGCAGCAGAAAACTGTGCAAGAGTAGAAGAGGTTAAAAACTCGACACGACCAGCGGGAAGGAGAGGTTTGACTGTGGCAGCAGATAGAACAACATTTAACAGACAGGCATATGATCAGAGATAATATTATCACCTATTTCTAGATCAGTCACAGGCAAGCCATAAGAGAGAATAAGATCCAATGAATGACCATGTTCATGTGTGGGGCCGGTCACCCACTGCACCAAATTAAGAGTCTATAAGAGTAAGAAAGTCCTTCACCATCGGTTTCGCAGGACAACATACATGAATATTAAAATCTCCAAGTATAAGCACATGATCATACTCAGTCATTATACCTGATAAAAAAATCAGAAAATTCACCTAGAAAGTCCTTGTCAATTTCGGGGGACGGTAGACGACGGCACACAGCACCGGGTTAGAACAATTCACTTCAAATAAAGTTACCTCGAAGCTTGAGGATGGTATATGACGTGGCTTACATTTGAAGTTGTTCTTGTAAACAGCTACTTCCTCTGCGTCTGGAAGTCCGAGGGGAACTTAAGTAGGAGAATCCAGACGGTAAAAGCTCCACAAAAACACTGGAATCACCAGCCTCGATCCAGGTCTCCGTTATACAGAGAAAATCCAGGATACTGGAAGTGATGAAGTCCCTTACAATGAAGGTTTTATTTGCCAGAGACCTGGCGTTAACCAAGCCGAACCTAACGGGGCGCGGCCTTCACTGGCCTAATCAAACATTTATGTGTTCATTTATAAAAACGGCACCCTCTGACCCTCTGCTCTCTTCAAGCTACCAAAATATGCTGCTCAAAAAAAAAAAGTCAAGACAACGTGCTCAGCTCAGTGTAACAGAGTCAGTTAAACTGGACCACACACAGGGGTGCCCAGTTGGCTTAGTGGTGAAGCCGGCGACCACATGCAATATGCCGCGTTGCGTGTGGGTGGCGCGGGTTTGAGTCCCGGCCTTGTTGCCGATTTGCCCGAGTGGTCTTCCCCTGCGTCTTTCCCCCATTTCCTGTCTCTCTCTGCTGCCGATAAAAAGCCGCTGTGGCCAAAAATGCAAAAAAAACCAAACCAAAAAAAAAAAAACTGGACCACACATGTGTGACCCGAATGGGCTGCAGGTACCACAGTGTGCCAGCCACCAAAGTCTGATGACTTGAATAATGTTTGTTTGTCTCACGTTGTGCAAAATTTCACTAAGGAAAGAAGGAAAGTGTGGTCAAAGTGCATTCCATCAGTGTAATTTTTAACTTCAGCCGATGTCTCTGCACAACAAGACACAGACCTCTTGGACCTCTTCTCTTCCTGCTCTGTCGGAGACGGTCGCACTATCTCTCTCTCCCTGCCCTCCCCATCTCTCCGCTGCTGCTTGCTGTGAGAGCGTCTTTTACACACTGTCCGAATAAGAACAAGATTGAAACATGGATCTGGCAAACTGGGCATTCTCCATCATTGATCGAATTTTTTCCACTATGAGATCCGGGACAGGGGAGCCTGCGTGTCCGAGTGGAACTGACCCGGTTGGATACGTCATCGACTCTTGGAGCTCGTGGAGACCTGTGTGCTTCTCGGCCCTTGGAGTGGAAGACGTGGAAGACGCCTACATATTCGGCTTTTTGGTAGCAGTATCTTCTCTGTTTGGGCTCGGTGGATACCTGCTTTACTGGCAAATTAAGAAAATCTGGACGGCGGTTCGACATCTGCAGAGGCTGCCGACCCAGGTGGAAGGGCTGAGCAGAGCCGCACAAACTCAGACTCAAAGCCTGGTGGACCTGAGCCGCAAGATTAGCGAGCTCGCAGGCGAGAGGGGTTAGATCAGGAGATATAGTTCGGTTCTGCACAGTGAGGACGGCAATCAACTAATTTGGAATATTGGATTTTTGAATGGTTTCCCAGTAAGACTGAAGGCTGTTGGAAAAACAAGCAGCCTGTTCCAAAACAACTTCTGTTATCAGGAATTCGGCTCCCCTGCCGGCCTTGGGTTGGCAACCATATCTCTCTCCAGGGCACTGTGTGCGGCTGCTCTCCCCCCCACTCCGCGTTGTGATTTGTGAAGCTGGGTCTGGTGTATCACGGCCGCTGATGAAATTCCACCACTATCAGCAAACTGTTTTGGCTGGAACCTGGCATCTGGCTCCACAATGCCCCCACCTCTCGTCTCCTTCTGCATCCCCTCCCGCCCTGACCTCACCTACCGCCGCTGTCCTTGCTTTACATGTGCAAATGCTTTGCTAAGGTGGTTTTTTTGGACCCTGGTATAGTGCTCTTTTTGAGCACTGTACCAGATGACTTTTTTTTTAACCTAACTTCCCCATGATGTGTTGTTTTTCCTCCTGCCAAAGGTAGCGCCGTAAGAAACGGCTGCATGACCCAAGGACACATATCCCCCTATGTGTGTTGTGTTTGTGTATTTGGATGGTGTTCTGTAACTGCAATTTCCAATGTGTGAACTTGTTCACCCACATGGCAATAAAACTTCATTCATCATCATTCATCATTCATAATGTCCAATCTTCACATTCCCTTAACTGGTTTAGTTAATTTTTCTTCAGGTAACTGTTTTCTTAATGTGAAAAAAGAAAACAGAGGAGCCCACCTGACACGATGCCTCTGTGGTCGCTGACGTAGTGCCCGTAGGCCTCCCAGTCATCCTCGTCCTCGGAGCGGTGGAGGGATCGGACGGTTACCGGACATCCCGGAGGAAGATTCTCCACCAGCACTTTGAACTTCTCATCAACCAGAGCCCGATTCCGGGTGACTGAGAGGATCGGAGGAGTGACCTGCATCAGGGCTCTGTGGAGAGAAAAGGTGTGACAGGTGAGTAACAGACAGGTTGTCCTGTCAGTGATTTATAGGTTGAAGTTACTGTGGCCACAGTCTAAACATCTGCCCACAGAGGAGGGAATCCATGTTTGTTTGCACTCTTTGTTTTCATCATTAATAATCTACATCACACATGCCGAGTGTACTGCAGAAGGGAGAAATTTCAGGAAGAAACAAAGACCAACTGTAATTGGAAGGAAATACTCCTCCCTTCTCACATCAACCCTCTGCATCTCCTCCACCCCATCCATGAACCTTCAGAGGTCTTCCTCTTTTCCTCCTGCCTGGCAGCTCCATCCTTTGTCCAGTAGAGCCACCATCTCTCCTCTGCACATGTCCAAACCATCTCAGCCTCGCCTTTATGAGCAGACCTGTCCCTCTGATGGACTCCTTTCTAATCCTGTCCATCCCCCAGTGAAGATCCGAACATCTTAAGCTTTGCCACCTCCAAGTTGTCCTCATGTCTTTGTGTCAGCGCCACCATCTCCAAACCATCCATCATAGCAGGTCTCACTGCCATCTTGCAAACGTTCCCTTTCACTCTTGCTGCCATCCTGTCACAAATCACCCCTGACACTCGTCTCCACCCACTCTCTTCTTCACTGTCAGTTGATTTGGATGGTTGACCCCAGGTATTTAAACTCAAGCAGCTTCACAACCTACTGGAAACACACAGCTGCTGGAAGCCAGAGCTGTCACTGAAATTAGAGGGTGAATATTTGCACATTCCTAGTTCCACTGCACTGGAGAGAAAAAAAATCATGGAAAATCAGCCTGCTGGTAAGGCCTGGTCACACGCCTCAGAGCCGCTCTGCTAAAAACATCTCTTTGCACCCAAAGACACAGATAAGCAGCCGCACTGAGCAGACGGCCTGTTGCTGTGACACGTCAGCACGTCCACCATATTGGATGTGGCAGATCTGCGATATAAACTAATCCAAGTGAATGGACTGAACTTCATAAAGCTACAAAGTTATTTAGTGCGTTTCATTCACACATTCAAATATGCACTAATAAACACTGGGAAACTGCCAGGCACAAAATACTTCCTTAACTTTCTCTGATAATTAAAAATGTTAAATCCACGTATGTTATAGGGTGCAGCATAATTGTATTTCTAATGTTTTTATGAGTCTTTACAGCTACTGATGTTTGTAACACTGTTACTGCCATGATAAACGTCTACAATAACCAGATCCTGACATGTAGATATAACATCTGCAGGTTTATGAATTAAAATAAGAAACTGCAATAGAAACTGATCTACTTCATTTTCTTTTAACAGTAAAACTGTATACTAAAATTATAATCCATACGTTATTGCATACAATAAAAAATTATGGTTAAAAGGTAAAACAACAACAAAAAAAAGCGCTGTATCCAACTTTTGTAAAGTGCTTCATAAATTAAATGCTCCTATTATTACTACTACACAAAAACAAGGGCCAAGAAGCACAAATGCAAAAATACTCAGCAGCAAACAGAAGGTCTGATTTGACCTTAATCAGTCTGTATTTGTATCATATCTGTATTTGTTAGTTCGGCCCAATGTAGATTGACTTCATTGTTTGGAGGTGCACCGCAGGACTCCACAGTGTCACTGCAGCGTCTGAAAATCCTGTTTTCAAACTGCTAGAATGGCCAAATCAATTCTTCAGTCTTACCTGTGAAAGGTAAAACCATGTGATCCCGTTTTGACTGTAAAATGGTTCCAACAACGCCACGCAGCACCAGAGCGCAGCATCTCTGTCATGTTGTTTGCCGATTTTGCCACATCCAATATGGCGGCGGTCTAAGTGTGTATGTCTATGGCTGCACGCACTCGAAACCTTTCACTCAAACTGCAGCTTAAAGGTCACTTTGACTATATTTTGCTTATCTCTGAGTCTCCGTCACGTGCTTTCCCACGTCACCTCCACCCTGACAGTCAGCAGTTTGACCCCAGCCCAGATGAAGTACCCCGTTTATCTGAAAGTCACCCACAGTTTAACGAAAGCGTGCTTCATTCACACCCCACGTGTAAAACTCACCGCTGCGCTCCGTTAGTTCCGAATCACACACACACGATATTCTCTTGAATTACGAAGAACTGCGTCTTAAGGCAAAGGCCCACCTGTGCACTTTGTGGAGAAACGTCTTCTTCTTCTTCCTCTCCTCTTCTTCTACTACTTCTTCTTCTTCTTCTTCTTCTTCGTGGTTATTTTCACCGTTTCTTCCTTCCTTCGTCAGTATTACCGCTGTTGGTGAAGGACACCGACCGGACTTTAGCTGCAGACTGGAGGGGCGGGGTTTAAGGGCGACGGGCGGGGCTGTGTAGCAAACCACGCCCTCTCATTCATTTATAGTTTTTCTAGTATTTTATGCCATTTTATGGTCCTATGTAGGTCTTTTGGCCCTGTTTTGGTCATTTTTTAATGATTGGTTTTTGTTATTTAACTCCTTGCTGTTATTTTTCTTTTATCTTTTTTCAGCCAGTTTCTTTTCCCCACTCTTGTTTTCATGTTTCTTAGTCACATTTTTGTTTGCGTGTGGTCATTTTTGTTTATTGGTGTTTTCCATCCTAGGCATGCCAGGAGAAAAAAAATGAGCACGGCAGCCTGGCTTAGTGCTGACAAACAAAAGCACCTCTCACTAATCAATAAAAAAATGATTTTTTTTAGATCCATCCAGGTGGAGGTCGATGTTAACAGTTGTATTTACAGCAAAGTTAGTTCACTGTACATTCTACACACTTTTCCATTAGTGGATGTTCCTATTAGACATGGTCAAAGGTTCAAATATGAGATCAGAATATGTGAAAGCTCATGCTTCAGTCTGCTCTAAAAAAAATCTGTTTCAGACAGTTTTTTACTCTATACTCTGTATGATGTCAAAGGGAGCAGATATTCCCAACATAGTCATTTTAGGAATATTTGCAGGAGGAAAGGAACAAATGCAGGACAGCAGAGTCCAGAAATGTCCAGCAGGAAGACTTTACTCTCTCCTGCAGTTTGGATACATCCCACAAAAGCCATTTAATGATTGCCTGAATGTGATGGTTTTGCACTCTCCTTAAATTCCGTCACACTGCTAAGATAAATGAGTAAAAATAAATATCAATGAATATGCTTTTAACCACTTTGATGGCAGTAACATAACCACAAAGAGACAAATGTATTCATACACAGTATTTATAAGCTCACGTCTTGATCAGGTAACAAATTTGAATGTATCATTGTAGTTTCGCTTTCTGGCCTCCAGAGGGCGGTGTTCTCCACACAATTAATTTTTCCGTCTCTGGATTTTCTAGTGATTTAGGTGAAATATCTCCACCTTCCTGCTCTCTAAAGATTTACTTATTTATTACCTCTGACAGAAAATAGTTCAGACACACATCTCTCACTGAGGTTTTGTTCCATGGGCACCTGTATTACTTTTGCTTATTGAAACTCAGTCATCCATCACTGCGCTGCTTGAATCTAGATGTTAATGTTTATCTTTTTAACACTGAATCTAAAACATAATACGATTAATGTGCACTGTTTCTATGCATGGCTTCAGCAGCTCTCACTTACTTATTATAATACAGTACTGTGCAAAAGTCTTGAGCTCATTTCTTTACATTTTGCAAGGAAAACAGGAAAGAGGTGCAGTGATTTACTGAAGTTTACTGACTTTAATTTATTAATTAATTTTAAAAAACTGATTTTATATATATATATATATATATATATATATATATATATATATATATATATATATATATATATATATATATATATATATATATATATATATATATATATATATATATATATATATATATAGTTAAACGCCAAGGTGGCCATTTACGCCTGATCCTTCTTCCCCAACATGTTCTTCACTGTGATGGCTGTGGGGGTGAAGAACGCTGTCCCCTCTGAGAAGATTTAAGTGGTGTCCCAACGATATGATGATGGGACATGAGGTTTTTAAGTCGCACAAATAAGTGGAAGTCAAAGATATTTGTTTGATAATCTGATGTTTGTGTGTATGGATGGCCAGCCAGAAAAAAGGGGCCCCACACCTTACTCCACACCATATAGTCTGATTAATTGTGTTGTTGTTGTAATTGGATCATGGGAATATCAGCTAGATGATTTTCCTCTAAGGGAACTGTTTTTAGTTATAGTTATGTATTCATACTCCATCATAGAAATGCTGTGAGACTGCATCAGTGAATGATTTCTGTGATAATCCCTTCATGTTTTCACTTCTGTTGAGTCAAAACTCAAAGATGTTTACTATCACAAAAACTGGGATAGTATGAAAAACCCACATTAAAGTTATTAATTTGGACATTATTGATGAAAAAAAAAATAATCAGAAAATGAATCCTGTCACCTCTGGACTGCTGGTCTGAGCTGTTCTTGTTGCGCGCTGGAATGATTGACATGACTTCTTTAATGACTTAAACAAACAAGACCCGGGAGCACAAGTTTGAATTTTCTCATATTTAAGCCTCATGATATCTGCTTATTTACGCTATCTGTTGCATCTTTGTGTTTTTTAACTTTAATTTTTTAAACATACTTTGACTATAGAATTTCCCATCTTTAGGCCAATAAAGTAGATCTGTAACCTATCCCAGCTGTTATAGGGAGAGAGGCAGGGTGCATACTCTTGTCTTTGTCTTATTTACTGTATTTCCATTCATGTTTGTTCATTTCAATAAATAACTGCACCTGTTTCCCATTTTCCCAGCAAAATCATACTGTAAAGATCACCACATGTATGTATTTTTATATATTTCCCATTTCCTCCAAGACGACTGGACCAATCTTGATGAAATTTTGCATCATCATTGCCTGGGGTACTGTGAGTGCCAGCATCTATAAATATCTTGTACAAATCCCATAGTTGTGTAAGTATTTGTACATTTGACACTTGGACAATGTAATGTCAGATTAGAATGATGTCACAAGATAATGTATCATAGCCTCATACTGTAATGATCGTAATGTGTATATTTATGTGTGTTTATATGTTCTGTGTCTCTGTGGCACGGGGGAGAGGCAGTCAAAGACTTTTGCACAGAACTGCTAGAATTGTTAACCCAGTATTTATCTGATTACAAACAACAGAGAATAATTGTTCAAGTAATAATTGTTCAGCATGTTCAGGTGGAACTGAGCACCGTGAGTCTTAGCTGAGTTGGTGCAAATGAATCAAATTTGACAAAGCCTATTCTGATACTATGTAAAACATACAGCAGCTTAAACACTTATAAAATAGTAAAAGAAAAGAAAAAGCACATTTAAATTAAATTTCAATTAGTTTTATTTTCCAATTTGTTTTTGACATTTTTTGAGTTTCATGGAAGAAACCCAGGAACAATGAGAGAACATGCAAACTGCACACCAGAGAGAGGCTGAGGAAGTAAAATACCCCCAGCCTTCCTCCAGAAATAATTCAGTTTGATGCTATATATACAGTACCAGTCACTGGTACTCTGTATGGAGTACCAGTGACTGGTGCTCCATACAGTGACTGGTACTCCATACTGGAAAAAAAACCCCAACAGTCAAAACGACCCCCTGTGAGCAGCACTTGGCAACAGTGGGAAGGAAAAACTCCCTTTTAACAGGAAGAAACCTCCGGCAGAGCCAGGCTCAGGGAGGGGCAGTCAGCTGCCGTGACTGGTTGGGGGGGGGGGGGGGGGGGGGGGCTGTAAAGTCAAGTCTGAATTTCACTGTCCAGACCTCTTAAAAAAATTCACAACATTAGAAGCCCAACGTGAAAACTTCTTCCTGAGGGTTCTGCACAGTGATCTTTTTGGAGGTGAGGGCTTTGTTTGTTTGCTCCTTTCTTCTCTGTGAGGTTCTGGTGTTGGACTCTCAAACACAGGAGAACCTTTTCCACTGCTTTCTTCTCTGTGAGGTTTTAGTGTTGGACTCTCAAACACAACAGAAAGGTTCTCGGGATTGAAAGCATTCCATCTTTTCTTAGAGGCCTTGTACTTTTCGAGCTGTGATATTAAAGTCACTGAAACAGCTAAATCAAATGCTTCATCATCTGATTCCATTGCAGCCTGCAGCACATATTTGGATCTAAATTTCTGGCACAGACTTTTGTTAACAGAGATGTGCAGGCTGTCAATACTTTGTAGGGCAGTAAAATCCAGCAGGCCCTCAGCCAACTCTGTTACACTGTACACTAACTGATCGAGATCCACAATTTCTAAGGATGTTCTGGTTTTAGTAGCAATGTGGTCAACTAACTTTGCAAGAATCACAGTGAGATAGGTCTTGTTCCTTAGGTGCTCAGGATGTGGCGGACATGATGAAAAAGTACCTATCGCGTGGGTACTTATGACATCATTTGACTCTGAGCAATCAGAAAGCTGTGGCTCTTTCTCAGGATTCAAATCATCCAGGAGTTCTAACATCTCTGATCTGCGGTTACTTGTTTCTGAGATTTCTGTGCTGTCCTCCTCAACGTTTTCAGCATCCTCAGAGTCAAAACAGCAACACTTCTGGGAGTTACAGCGCGGGCATACCAGCTCGTCACATGACTCAACACGTACTTTATACACATCTTTAAACAGTTTTCCTATGGTACCCACAATTTGTAAAGTAGATTCTGCTTTCAGCGAGTCACATGTGTTCAGGGAAAGAGTTGACCCTGTGACTTCAGCCAGTGCTGAGTTTACTTTTTTAGTAATCTCTGCTGAAAACAGTCTCACTAATTCATCCAAGGTGTCGCAGCTTCCCTCTGCTATGTCCAGGGATTCAACAAAATACTGATTAAGGCTGCTTCCAAAGCAGGCCTCGATATTCTTCTCCATCACTTTGAAATGACTGCACCCACCCTGCACAGTTACATTATCGCCACATGAATGATCGTTGCCCGAGGTAAAAGCCAGAGGCCCTACAATCTCCAGGACCAAGTTGCTAACGGTATTTATAAGTAAGTCGCACATTTCCAACAGCAGAACGACAAGTTCTGATCCACTGCCATTGGTATCGAAAGACATCCACGCTCTGAAACAAAAACAGACAAATATGGTTGAGCAAAAACAAACCTTTGACCAGCGTATGCATGTGTATATTTAGTGATAATTATCTGCTGCTTGTTTGCTTGATGACTTTGAACTTGTGACTTACTTGTATGGAACAGTACTCAGACAGGGGTACAGGATTTCCTCAAGGTATTTCAGGTCCACCTGAAAATTCCAGCAATCCAGTGCTGCCTTTTCTCCTGACATCTAGAAAGACAAATAGATTTTTAGGTATTTATAACAGACACATCAACAGAAAGTTCTGCAATAATCACTGTTAAATTTTAAAAAATAAATCAGAAAGCTGGCTGCATCCAAATAGATCCGATAATATACATATTTGTGATTTCTCAAAAACAATTCAGTGATGAAAAAACTTTTAGTTTTACCTCCTTTGGTTTGTATGAATCCAAGGTTTCCATTATATTTCCAGCTTTTGCAGAAATGTAGTAAATTGCTACGTTTTCGAGGTTATTTGTTCTTTCTGTCACGATAAATCTTTGAAGCACCTGAGAGGTCTGGGTTCTATTTAAGTGTTAGGCAGATCAAAGGTTTTTAATGCCTTTTGTACATCCTGTATGATGACAATAAAGGCATTCTGTTCCGTGTGACGTCAAATATTTTCTACGCATGCGCCTCTCGGGGTCCATGCGGTACCGCGTCCAACTTGTGACCAATCGCTGCGCCGCAGCACCCCCCCCTTTTCACTGGGGGTGAATTTCAAGAATCAAACCTTTGGCGTCCAATAGGAGGGCCGGATATTCTTTGACCCTCCCACCGGAAGCGCTTCGTGAAGAAAGCGAGTACCGATTCATTTATGTTTTTTTGGTTTATTTTAATGGAAAAACTGAGAAAACCGCTCACTACTATATTATTTCAGACTCGCAGTAGGCTCTCTAAGCTAACCCTAGCGTTTGTTTACTGTGACTTTGTGAAGTAGTTGTTTTACGATGTTTAGCTAACGTTAGCGGTCCGGATTAAAGTCTGCACACAGTCGCTTATTAATATTACTGCGATTTCTCAAACACACTGTCAGTCAGTGTGGAAGAGTTTAACTATGTATAATCACTCAAGTCTGTAGCTGACAGCTTATCCACGGGTTTCTGGAAGAGTGTACGTAGGCTGCCATGACAGACTGCTACTTCCGCTGTTCGGTTTTATACTTCCGGTTACCCAAAGTTAGAGCCAGAGTTAATGACAAAATTAGGTTACTTTGTGCTGTAACAGGCGGCTTTATTAGTTGGAACATGAGCTCGGATTCAACTTGTGCTGTTGTCGGTTGTCACTACATCAGTCTGTACATTTTTTCAAATTATTTTATTCTGTAAATTTGTTCTTTTTCCCCCAAATTATACTACCCAGTTGCACATCCTATACTGTATTTTTTCCTTATGTTTTAAGTTTTCCTTTAATGTACAGCCTCTTATTTTTTACGTTATTTTATTTATAGTGTGACACTACAGTATACAGCCTACACAAAGCTTAAACAATGCCTGCCTTCATGTAAACATGTAGCAAGATGACAGCTGCGTGTCTCCTCGATCACAGCCTTCAGCCAGTCCAGTGTTTCTGTTTCAGTGATCTGAACACTCTGATATCCAGATCAGTGATTTACCTTCCACAGAATAGCTGCAGCATCACTACATGATTTCCCTAATCAGCCATACAGGAACAGCTGACTGTCTCCACCGCTCCACTTTCCCTTAGCATGACCAGGTAAAAGAAACTGCAGTGTCAAAATGTTTAAATGAACGGCTAATGTGTAACAACAGCGCAAACGGAAGTAAACTACCGGTTTCTGCTATGAATACTGTGGATAGCCTGTTACCTTTAGAAAATGACTGAATTGATAAATGAGAAGATGTGATTCTCGTTCACTGTGTTTTCTCCTTGCAGTTTCACCAGCTCTTGAAAGAAAAAGTGAGTTGTTCAGAGAGCATGAGAGTACTGCTGTAAGTGATCAATGCGAGTGTGTGTGTGTGTGTGTGTGTGTGTGTGTGTGTGAGTGAGTGAGTGTGTGTGAGTGTGTGAGTGTGAGTGTGTGTCTCTGCAGCACCAAGAAACCATCACTCTGATCAAAACCGTACTGGATGTTAATCCTCAAAGTGACGATGACACCGTCTGCAAGTTTGCCGATTTGATACTAGCCCAACTAACTGGTACACTGACGCCCTCAGAAATACACTACACCTCCACGTACGTCTTGGTTATTGCTGAAACTTTGTATCACCATAAAGGGTTTTTCCCCATGTCTTTGCTTAAATTGGTAAATAGAGTGGAGTCAGCATGATTTATGAAGGGCTTATATATAAAATATAGCAGTAACCTGTTTTTCAACAAGCTTTAGGAGTCTGTGTTATTGTACCTACATTATAATCCATCTGTGATTTTTGACCTCTTCAAATATCTTTATAGAACTGTGATGTTTGTTGTGATTTCTGCAGCCTTCTGAGCCAGATTTCTGTTTAAAAAGACATTTTTAATGTCAATGACAGTTTTTACATTGATTAAAAAAAAAAAAAACATGTACAGAAAAGTCAATTTGCCAAAAACTGAGTGCAGCTTCTACCTTGTGATAGAAATGCTGTTTCTCATTCAAAATGACCTGATATCATTCATGAGAGTCATGTTTGACACATGTTTCACAGATTATAGGTAAACAAGTCATTTACAGCTTTTAGGTCTGGGTTTGGATCTTTACCCACAATACAAAGCGCCTTGAGGGGACTGTTGTGATTTGGCGCTATATAAATAAAACTGAATTGAATTGAATTAGCTTTTCAGCATCACTCTGAGAAAGGATGTTTCTAATTTTAGAAATATTGCACAAATGCAAAAAAGCAGTCCTACATATTTGTTTAATATGTGCATTAAAGGACATATCCTGGTCAAAAATGACTCCAAGATTTCTCACAGTGTTACTGGAGGCCAAAGTAATGCCATCCAGAGGAAGTATCTGGTTTGACACCATGTTTCTAAGATTTGTGGGGCAGAGAACAAGAATTTCAGTTTTGTTTAAATTTTAAGACATTCCTGCAGTTTAACTAATTGATGTGTGTCATCTGGTTACATTGATAGATAAAGCTGAGTATCATCTGCATAACAATGAAAATTGATGCAGTGCTTTCTAATAATACTGCTTAAGGGAAGCATGTATAATGTAAATAGAATTGGTCCTAGCACAGAACCCTGTGAAACTCAATAATTAACCTTACTGTCTGAAGAAGACTCCCCATTTACATGAACAAATTGGAGTCTATGAGATAAATATGATTCAAACCACTGCAGTGCAGTACCTTTAATACCTATAGTATGCTCTAATCTCTGTAATAAAATGTTATGGTCAACAGTATCAAAGCTGCACTGAGGTCCAACAGGACAAGAACAGAGATGAGTCCACTGTCAGAGGCTGTAAGAAGATCATTTGTAACCTTCACTAATGCTGTTTCTGTACTGTGATGAATTCTGAAACCTGACTGAAACTCTTCAAATAAACCGTTCCTCTGCAGATGATCAGTTAGCTGTTTTACAACTACTCTTTCAAGAATGTTCCCTTTATACTCTGTATGTATATATTATATATATATGTATATATATATATATATATAATATACATACACACACACACACACACACACACACACACACACACACACACACACACACACACACAAGAAGGGTACATCATACAGAGTATAAAGGGAACATGTTGCCATGAACTGGATGTGTGGCAGGCAGAGTGTGGACCCAAATGCAGGCAAAACATAAACTCAAAAACCCAACTCCATTGGCTGTTAAACTGCAGAAGTAAACCAAAACATACGCAGGGCAGGGACACACTGCAAACACTGAACTGAGGGACGCACAACCATGAAGGAGGACGTGACCAGGAACTGAGGAAAACTGAGGGCTTAAACACACACATGAGGGAATGAGGGAGAGAGGACACAGCTCTCCGGGGTGACCAGAATCAAATGAACAAACAGTAATATTATATAATAGAAATTAGAAGTCCCAAACTGAAGATGCTGGGTCACAGACCGAGGATCATAACACCTGTAACTATGCTTTAAGCTCTGCCCTGTATCTGTTATTATTTAATTATGTAGAACAATTTCAAGTTATTTTAGATTCTCTCAGCTTCCCAAGTTAATTTACCATCCATCCCTTCCTTGCAGCATCAGTTTATTTTAAAAAAAAAAAAAAGCAAAACTTGTTGCCCGGGTGGCTCAGTGGTGGAGCAGGTGATCACATGCATATGCCACGTTGTGGTGTAGGTGGCGCGAGTTCGAGTCCCGGCCTGACACTAGCTTGCCTGCGTGTATTCCCCCGTATCTTTCCCCTATTTCCTGTCTCCCTCCACTGGTGATAAAAGCTGCCGTGGCCACAAATACAAAAAAAAAAGCAAAACTGATCCTGCATGTAGGAAATTATTCCAACACATCAAAAAGGTGAGGTGTTTCAGGCAGGTGCTAATAGAAGGAGGCCCTGGGGCAGAACCAGGACACACTGGAAGGATTATGTCTCGGTCCTCCCAGAAGAGGGGAAGGAGGTGGCTGGAAGAGGGAGATGTGAGCACCTCTGCTGCCTCCACAGCCTGAACCTGGATCAGTGTCAGGAAATGAATGGATGAATATTCCATCATTTTATTCACTACTTGTAACTCAGTGGTTTGTTGTTTGTTGTACAGCAGCCTGATGTCACCAGGAAAAAGACAATAGTGAATTTTTGAACGGTGTTAAAATAAGTTCTGTTTGCACAGACCTATAATGGTCTAACGAGTGAGGCTGATGCACACTGGAAATCCAGTTTGTTCTTCTTGTGTAAAAAAAGGCATTTTCTTTCACTTCCACAGTTCCACAGATCATTTTCTTGCCAGTGTTGGATTCAGTTTTCTCTACTTTTGTTACAACTCACATCTATGTATTACATTCACATCTGTATCAGTGTAAATGATATAATTTTATTTGCTGGTAACACTGGTATTCTTCTAAAACCACTACAGAATGATAATAAACATTTCATATGTATATTACGTTTATCATAATTTAATTCAGTTTTCAAATGTAGTTCTTTTGCAGTTAGAGTTGGGCTCTTTTTTTTTGCCATTTATTAAATTCATCACAAAATCAGCTTCTTTATCAAAATATGATTATTTTATGAGGAATAAAGCAATCTTCTGTTTCATTAGAAAACAAGAAACATATTTATTTTTAGAGAAAACTAATAAAAGCAAAGATAAAATGCTCCAACCTCTTTCTGCTAGTATATGTGCCAATTACTTTTATTTTGAAAGGCAGGAAGAGGAACAAGCCCCTTTTGCACACGTGTAGAACAACATAGGGATCAATTAGTGACACTATTGCCACTTTTCCACTAGTACCTATTCAGCTCAGCTCAACTCAACTCAATTTTTAAGGTTTTTCATTAGGTGGTAGTACCTGGCACCAGGTACTTTTATAGTACTTATTCAGCCAAGGTTCCAAGTGAGCTCAAGCGAGCCAAAAATGTGATGTCAACAGAATGCATGCCACTGATTGGCCAGGGAGTGACATCAATAGATGAGTCATGAGAGCAACTCCTTCACAAGAATCGAACCCTCTGTTTTTGACACCCGGCAACAAGGGAAGTGGCTACACACTAACAACACAGATGTTTTTGTACTTGGCTGATGAAGCAAGACTTATTTGAGTCTAAAAAAAAAAAAAAAAACTTGTGCAAGAGAGTGTTAAAACTGCATTATTTCTAGTGACCAGCAGGGGGCAACTCCTCTGGTTCAAGAATAATTCAGAATGTATGAAAGTCGGTGAGAAGTGGACACTTCTGTTCACTTGATTTAGCAGCTAATTAAACCTTTTCTAGATGAGTTTATAGTCTCAGTCACTGGTTTTAAGTTTTACCCTCACTAGAGTTAAAAATGGAAATAATGTACATTAGATTTAGGGATGATCTACCGTATATAGATGGATACAGTATGAACAGCGGTCAGGTCTACTCCTCACTCGTCATGTCTTCTTTTTAAAATACCAAGATGGTGACGCCAAAAAAGTCAGCATGAGGCTCCATAATGGGACCTTACTAAGCCTGATGGTTATGTCCATCTCTTTTATACAGTCTATAAGTCATAACCCAGAGGTTGGAGGAGAGGCTTGTTGCAGATGGAAGAAATGTGCATCTTTTCCTTGACTACACCAGCTAAACACTGACTTACAATAAAAGCAACATTTTAAAAAACGTTGAATAACAGATGAGCAACATCTGGAAGTTAGTTGAGTTAGTTTAAAGTCTTGTTTTCCTTTCAGTTAGAGGCTCCAGCTTTCTCAGGCATGTTTGACAATCAACTTGTTGAGGAACCAAGGGCGTCTTGTTTATGGAGCAGCTTGTTTTCATGATTGAGTTTCAACATTATTATGTTTAAATAGTTAAATTATCTTTAAAAAAAAAAAAATGAGCTGCTGAACTATTTTAGTTCAACAATAATTTCTATACTTCTCAATTCAGATTTGCCCTGCTGTGAGGCTGCAGAATAATTCCCTGGGCACAAGGCTGAGATATCTGATCTGCATCTTCAGGTATAAGCTTGATTAAATTGCAGAAAGTGATGATGGCGATCCTAAATGAAGCTACATAATGGCCCTTTTAGTGCCCACACAGGATGCAGCCGACCCAGATTGGTTTGGGCTGATCTGATTATGTGGGCATCTTTCCACAGGACTTGTTATACTTACTGTCAGATAGGTTGTTATAAATCAGAATATAGATCTTCCACTGCCAATGCATAATCCGACTGGCTGACATTTGGTCTTTTATATGGCAGATCATCACCACAGCAAAATGCAAGTGTTATCAATTAAAGAAGTTATTACCTCCTGATTTGTCAGTTTGGAGTGGTACCTAGAATCCCCAACTGGAATGTGTGAAAAGTGATACATCGTAATACCTGCACATTTGGTGTTTTTCAGAAAGGATATGTGGTCAAAGACAACTGACTGCTGAAAACACCTACGACAAAAGCTTCTGTGAAGGACCTGGAGGAACCATTAAAAGGCTTGCAGCCAGAGTCAGTTTGAAACAGACCAGCACTGATCACATCCTGACCTCATGGTAACTCTTCGACAGTCTAACTCCAAGTTCTCTGTTTCATCCAGTGTTGCTGATGCCAACAAAACAAAATTAGTGAAACTGATGCAACAATTTAAGGAACCTGCAGCCATCAGAGCTTTGCTCCAGCTGATGAAACTAAGTGAAGAAAAGCTACAGTACAGTTGTCATCAGAAGATTCCATCCACACACCATAGGCATGGATGTTGTGGTAATTTTGGGCTTTTAATGATTACATTGAACTGTTCTTTTTCCAGGCTGCAGTGATTGCACAGCACACGTCTGTAAAGACTTTGAAAAACAAGAATTGGGAGCACAAATTTGAATTTATTTAGGATTTTTCTGACCCACACAGGTTCTACAATGTCTTTTAACTTGATAAGGCCTATTAACTTTTCATTGGTGATCATGACTCACTACAGCTGGCAGTTCCTATGTTTGCAGTTTACACAAGCTGGGAAGGTCTCTTGGGGTGCAGAGCTGCAGATTCCAAAATCATCAGTTCACACAACTGTATACAAGTACAAGCTATTCAAAGTTCAGGGTATTCAGATGTGTCACCACTTTTCCCAGGAACCACCAAGGCTCAAGCCTGCCATGAGCTGGAAATTGCTGGAACACCAATGTCACTATCCTTAGTGAAGCCAGTTTTACATCTCTGTGGACTGAGAGGCTGCCGACCAAGACAGAAATTGACACCTTCAAGCTCGACTGAAATTTGCAGCTGCCCACATGGATGAGCCAAATGCCATCTGGAGAAAGGTTTGATGGTCAGAGAGACAAAGATTGAGCTGTTTGGACACAATGGCAAGAGGTACACTTGGAAGGGTTAAGGTGAGGTTTTCAAAGAACACTGTACCAACTGTCAAGCACGGTGGTGGCAGCATAACACGAAGCTTCTGGAACGGCCTTCCCCAAAGGCCCGAACTCAACCCTACTGGAAATTTGAGGACTGTGCTTAAAAGCTGAGTCTGTGCCAGGAAACCAACCACTTCAAATGAACTTTACCAATTCTGCTAAGAAGAGTGGTCAAACATCCAGCCAGAATTATGACAGAAGCGTGTTGGTGGCTACCAAAAGCAACTGCTTGAGGTGCAGCTTGCTAAAAGACATTTAACCAAATACTGGTGGAGGTGTTCTGCAAGTTAATATTGTTCAGTATGTGGCCACCACCTATCCCTCATGGTGACCTGAAGGTTTACCTACAATCTACTTTTTGAAGTGTTCTCTATTAAATTATAAGAAAACTGGTGAAACATCCTGGGTACCAATGCTTGTTTCTGTTTTAACAGAGCTCAAAGGTGTTTTTCAGCCTTGAAAATCTCATGTGGTTCTCTCCTGTACTTGTGAGGGATCAAAAACGCTGGAAAAATAAAGCAACTTAAAAAGCTGTGAGCTTTGAGGGCCTGTATCTCTGTACGAGGCCAAAAATGTAGCTTCCCTAAAGAGACTAAAGTTATTAAAGAAATCATTCAGGAGAAGAACAATCTGTAGGTTTAAGGAAAAGAACTCCGGGGAAGAACATGTAGGAAATGGACATATGGACTGGACACAGTTAAAGGAAATGGAGTTGGGGTGATATGTAGAAAGATAGAGGCCACTTAAGTGCTGTGCACAGGATGTAGCTCCGCCCGATGTCTTTAATGATGAAAGCTGCTCCTTTTTTCTTTTTTGTTAATGACGCTGGCCTCGCTTTGCCACAGTCGTCCATGCTTCCTGCCTTTAACAATGCACTTCCTTCCCCTGATTTCCTGTGTGCTGCTCTTTCATAAACGGCGTCCCCCGCAGACAAAGTGATTGATTCTCAATAGAAATGCCTTCAGAGCAGACAGGAAATTACAGTTACCGTGTGGATAAACCTTTTACTCGCTCACACAGCTCACTGTCAGCAGTTGGGATTTGAAGTACTGCAGGAGGTTTGAGTCTTTTATATCCAATTACTGCCCATTTTGTAAACTGGCCCTTAAATCTATAAGGAAAACCTTTATATCCAATGTTGTCACTGATCTTTCTGTAAAATGATTCATGCAGCACCTCTTTCTAACATGCACTCACAGCCATTTCATTAGGTACATCCGCTCAGCTGGTCGTTAATGCAGATACACTATACTGCCAAAAGTATTCACTCACCATCCAAGTCACTGAGTTCAGGTGTTCCAGTAACTTCCGTTCCCACAGGTGTATAAACCAAGCATCAAGGCATGCAGACTGCTTCTACAAACATCAGTGAAAGAATGGGTCGCTCTCAGGAGCTCAGTGAATTCCAGCGTGGTGCTGTGATAGGATGATACCTGTGCAACAAGTCCAGTCCTGAAATTTCCTCACTGCTAAATATTCCACAGTCAGCTGTTAGTGGGATTATAACAAAAATTGCTGGAAGTTGTCCTGAAGCAGCAAAGCGGCCTCAGACCATCACACTACCACCACCATGTTTGACTGTTGGTCTGATGTTTTTTTTAATGAGATGCTGTGTTAGTTTCTGCAGATGTAACAGGACTCAAACCTTCAGTCCACAGAATACTTTCCTAAAAGTCTCGGGGATCATCCAGATGTTTGTTGGCAGATGTGAGACGAGCCTTTGTGTTCTTGTTGGTCAGCAGTGGGTTTCTCCTTGGAGCTCTCCCATGGAGGCCATCTTTGCCCAGTCTCTTTCTGATTGTTGAATCATGAACTCTGACCTGAGGTGAGTGAGGTCTGTGGTTCGTCAGATGTTGTTGTGGGTTCTTTTGTGAACTCCAGGATAATTTAACAGATAATTTTTTCCCTAATAAATGAAATCATTTAAAAACTGTATTTTGTATTTACACAGGTTATTTTAGACTAATGTTAACACTGGTTTGATGACCTGAATCGTTTAAGTGTGACAACTGTGCAAAAAACCAATAAATCAGGAGGAGGGAAAATACCTTCTCACACCACTTTGGTCACAAGAAATGACTTGTGTTATGTTGTGTTTGCCAATGTGGGTTAATCAGGGCTGCCATATTGTAGCATATCATCGTTACTTTTACAATAAAGTCCATATCCTCCTTTCTGATCACTTAAAACACTAGGACATGCACTTTAATAAAAAATTTAAAAAATCATGCTCTGGCAGAAAGGCTCAGTTAACATTTTGAAACCAAACCTTGATGTTTTCCTGAAGTAATTTGGTGGCTAACCAAAATGGCTATTACTGATAATAATAAAAAAGAAGAAGAAACCCTGGGTCAGCTAAGAGGTCAACTAAGGTCTCAGTCACACAGGTCTAGAGACCAGTTGGTGACCATCTGCAACCTCTGTCCCCTTGTTGGTGACTGGTTGCTGCAGGTTGCTGGCTGTTGCTAGGTAAAGTTTGTAGCAAAGAGGGTCCTGCAATAAAAACCTCCTTGTGATTGCTTTGCTTGCTGCAGTTGCCCATAGTCTGCATGAAAGATGCTGACTCGTCTACAAACACTCGCCTAACACTAACTGAGCATCGGTGAAACCCGAAAACGCGTGACACAAACCAGAAATGAAATCTTCAGTGCAACGCCTCTTAAATCACTTAGCGACAGCCGGCAACCTCCAGTAACCACTCACCAACCAGTCAGGTAATACTCATCTTTCCCTAGAAACCAGAGGTTTCCAGGCTGTCACCAACCAGTCTCTAGGCCTGTGTGATTGGGTACTGTGTAAAATAAATCCCCGAGTCAAACCCGAGTCTCCTGCGTGAACATCCTAAATTTGACCTGCGTTGATCAAAAACAGGAGTTTGTTAATTCATCAAGCTGTAATATCCTGCAGAATGGAAACACTGGACTCGGCAGGAGAACAGCCAATCATGTGTGAGGTACAAAACATTAAATAGGTGATTGCTGGCAGGTGTGTGGACTGCACCCTGCCATCCTCAGGACTGTTCCCCATGTGGCCTGGACTGATTGATAAACTTCTCTGGTGAGCTAAACATTAGACTTTTATCAGCATTTTGATTTATATGTAAAATAAATCTGTTGGTCACCAGGTAACCTTCTAATGTAATACCACCCCTCATTTGTCAGTCACAGTTTCACTCGCCCACTTTGCAGCAGTAACAGTTATTGTGACTTTTGATGAGTTGCTGACTTTGACTTTCAGTGGTCTGTGGAAGCTTCTTTCTGCCTCTGCATTTTTATTTTTGGACTCTATCAGAGCAGCTTTGCATGATCCACAGTTAGAAATAATACTTTTTTTTTTTATATCTTATTCTTGGCCTAAGTGTTCAAGTTAAGCTCCTCCCTCTTTAAGCCAATTTTCATCTGATTGGCTGCCCCTCATAGAAAGTTTGAACAGCAGCTGGGTGGGGCTTCTGTGCTAGTGAAGATTGCCCCTCTCTATGACCTCAGAGACTGTAGAAACAACTGAAACTGACCATTTAGAGTAGTGGAGCCTGACCTTTTGGCACATTCACTGAACTCATTATTAGAAACTTTGGCCATGTTTAACATGAACATCCACCATCTGAACAGTTCACATATGATGGAAAATAAAGAAAAGCTTTGGGTTCACTTCAGTCAATTCGCAGATTTACTTGGAGCTGAGATTACAGACATGAATTGACCAAATTGGGTCAAAACAAATGCTTATGATAAAGGCCTGTCTGGGTCTCTTTTTATGACTTGCCTTCATAGAAATGATTCATGTGAACCCTCTGAGCTCATGATCAGTGGCTCGAGGCGGGGTTGAATTATGTGCCCCTGGTGTGTAAAGATAAGCATTTTTTGCATTCCTGTGTCCCCTCAGCTGTTTCACATCTCAAATTAGGTGAGTCAGTCTGGATTTTCACCTGAGGTCCGCCTCCCTGCACTGTCTGCGTGTTTCTCTGTTCACGCCACAAAAATCAGACAAAAACACATCTCTGAGAGGTCAGTGGGAGTGATGGAAAAAGAGTGTTAAGCATGGCCACGGGGAAGCTTTTCAAGTTCTGGTTTGGAGGTGCTTTCAAACTAATCATCTTGGCTCAGGTAGGAAATTATAGTTCCTTTCATCGGCACCTCTCGCGGGTTCGCTTCAGCCTGGAGGCTGGCTCGCTTCTCCTGCAACAAATGAATCAGAAATCACAGGATGAACTGCGTGACTGAAGCACTGAAACCATTTTATTTGTTTTCAATTTCAGACACATCTGTTGCATCTTATGCTGCCACTCTGCTTCCAATTACTCCTGTTTTCCTGCGTGAGTAAAAAAAAAAAAGATCCTGTTGAAGTGTTTTCAGTAGGAGCATACTTGCGCCAAGATATTGGATGGGGAAAAAAGGTCTGCATTTTAATATTTCCATGTAATTTTCTGAAGTGTTCTTGGGCAGCGGTTGAACATGAACTGATGAAGTTATTCATTTAGATTTGGTGGGTGGCCGCTGCACCTGCTGCATCCCAGCCTTATGCAAGAGTCTCCATCTCTTGTTGAACCCCTTTATGCATGAATCTGTGATTCAGCTAAGAAAACACACAGTTACTGTTTTTACTCCAGAGCAATGTCATTAATGAAAAACTATCAGCTGTGTGTGTTTCAAGAAAGGAACTCTGAGTGTTATTAAAACACCTGCAGTTGCTGCGTTTACAGACTGTGTGCGATCAACCAAAACACAAATGAGACACAAATGCTGTCCTGCACTGTTCGTTTATCCACCCGGTATTTCTAGTGCTGACTAGCAACCGCAAAAAATGTGTAAATATGTAGTCAACTTAGTGAGGCACACTCCTAGTTAGCAGGCACACTAACGAGCTGGTGGTAAGAAAGGTGGTGACAGTGTAGGGTCAGGTGAGTAAGGCCCCAGTCACTGAGGATTAGGGACCGGTCTGCAACCACTTGCTGTCACGCACAAATGTGTTTGGTTGGCAAAAACGTCCTCATGATTGCTGTGGTTACCAGCAGATTGCTGTGGTTGCCTGTAGTTTGTATGGAACACATCAATTTGTCTGCAAGCACTCACCAGCCGCTCTCCGATTTACAGTGAAACTGGAAACGTAACCAGTTCGCCTTCAAAGTAAAAGTTGCACCTTCTGAATCATGTTGGCTGCAGTCAGAGTGATCACAAGGAGGTTTTTGGTGCACCTTCTTTGATTTCACCCAGTGACACCCAGCAACTACCACATCCAGTTGCTGAATGCTCATTTTTCCCTCATGACTGGTGGTTAAGGGTCAGCTAAGGCCTAAATTTGATAGTTGGGTTTTCTCTGTAATGTTGTTGGGTCTTCACCTTACAACATAAAGCACTTTGAGGTGATTGATTTGACGCTATATAAATAAAACAGTCTCACAAACCAGTGGGTGATGTCACAGCAGTTACATTTTAGGAAAGACTTTTCTGATTCTGATACGTTTGTCAGATGGAGACAAAAACAGCTGGAATTGGAGACAAAGCTGCTCTGTCACATGTGGAGATAAGCACTTGTTAAACACAATTACGAGCTGCACTGATGTGTCGCTGTTGGTTTTTCACGGCTCTGAGTGATCCGAAAATACAATCATTGCACGTTTAAGCTAAATCCTGCCACGTTCATACTGTGGAGCAGGAACACACTGATGCTCAAACACGTTCATGTTTTAGTTTCGCTTGTTCGCTTTTCCAAAGTGGGTCTGAACCCAAAGGAAAGGAGAACTAAAGAGATTAGATCAGCATCCTTTACCATGAGAGTCACTTCTGAGCAATTTTTGACTAAAGAAATCTGCATGGAGCCACAAAACATACATTCGCTAACAGGTGTAAATAACTAAGATGAAGTTTCTTCTGTAAGCCACACGTTTGTGACCCGTGTTCTGGAGGGAAAAGTAATCAGATCAGTAATTTATTACAGCTGATCCTGTGAGGAACTTCACGGGAATCCATTCAATTTATTATCCAGATATTTCACTTAAAACCACTAAAAATTCAGCTTTATGATGGAAAATCATCAGGCTGATGAACACGATAGTCTGTATGAACGATTACTGAGATATTCCAGCCCGGATCATCCATAGATCCGTTCTGCATCTGCAAACTTGAGAATTTTTCTTTTCTTTAGTTGTTCACTGCTTTTCTACTTCCTAATAACTACCAAAGGCAGCTGTCTGATCAACTGAAACCCCTCGTGTCACAGGAAAAACAAACATCACATGATCATACAAGGAACAACTTTTATCTTTACAACATGTGCAACATATATTAGAACAATATATAGATGACAGGATACATCACACTGATAAAACGTCTTCAATATCAGCTTCTAAAGAAGCTCGGCGCCATTACAGACCTCAGTGCAAAGCAAAGCTGGAGCGTGCAGCGGGACATCATAAGGGAAAATGAGTGATTCAACAGATGTTCACAGAGGCAGTGTTAATTATACTGAACAAAGAGCACTTTTAATTAGGATTCACACAGCACATCACTTTTTACCATGTTAGTGTGGATACAGGTGTGACTGTTCAAGAGTCATTTACAGTAATTAATAATAAACCGTCAAGTTTTTATGGTTCCAGCGCCTTACATATAAAAATTTGCGAGTTTTCTAACCTAATTACTTCTGTAAATGTGTATTTTTTCCCCCCTAATATTTCCACATTTTATAACCAAAAGAATTAATCATTTATTAAAGTCCTTTTCCAAAGCAGCATCTTTAACCTCGCTCTTCAGCTTTCATGGCGTGCAGGTAAAACTCTGCATGGCTGTCAGCTGATTCTGAGAGTTTCCAAGAGTCAGAAATACAGACTTCAAGGTTTGTATGTTTAATAATGAATGAGAGGAAGTTAGAAAGCAGAAACACATCACTGGTCTCCTTTTTTTTTTGGTGGGGGGGGTGTACATTAGTTCAAAGACTTCAGGGTAACACCAGACTTATCCTCAGATCTTAAAAAATAATCTTGTAAACATGCTCTAAATAGCTCACACGACACCAAACCCATCCACACCTACTGTACAGCGTTTATTTACTCCTGCAGTCAGCCTGGCCCCGCAGCATCATGGGTACGTGACATTTGTTTGTTGACATGTGAAAGGCGAGTGCAGACGAGCTCTTCGTACTAACAGCTGCAGTGACTGGATTTGTTTTGATGCAATCTAATCCCCGAAGTCTCCAACCCTGCAGACTGAAAAGAGTTATGAAACGTCATATTCTAACAGCCGTGTGAACCAAAACAAGCCAAACACCAAAAATGGCCTCAGTGTAAACGTTCCCACTCTGGATCAGACTGAAGAAAACAGAGTGTAGATGTGACCGCACCCTCAGATGAGATCATACCTTCCCTCACTGCTGCAAACCTGCTGCAGTTTTCTCTGCCATCTTGGCCAACTAAACACACACACATGCATATACAGGGAGTGTTTCTGGCGGTCAGGATGCAGATGGGATCGGTGGGCAGCTTTTGGGAGCGGGGCTGAGGTCTCTGAATGGCTCTGAAAGGCGTGGACCCTGCAGGCGGGACAGCAGCGTGGTCCGGCGGATGCTGCTGTCTGAGTCCTGGTGGTGGAACCTGTTTCTCAGGTGGCGGCAGCACGGCAGACTGCGGGCGAAGTCCGACAGCAGGTTTCCACTGAAGATCATGTAGATCCAGGGGTTGCAGCAGCTGTTGAGGCTGGCCAGCAAGGCGGAGAGTGTCACAGCAGCATTCTCAGAGTCTGCAGGGAAACAGGAAGAGAGATTTATGAAGCACTAAAGCACATGTATCACTGAAATACTGCCAGCCTGCTGGGCAGTTCTTAACAGTTTGGCAGCTTTCTTACAGCTGTGGCCTGCAAAGCAACCCTGTATTACTGACTCAACTCCACTGCACCACCAATAACAAGCTCGCTAAGACAAAAACAAGGACAGCTGATGCTGAAGGCAGTGTCAGACACGTTGCTTCCTGATTAAAAACAGCCCGAGATTTGGAAGCATGGAATGGAAAATAATCTTCAGAAAGTCAGTCAACTGAAAATACATAAAAATATGTTTCTAAAGTGATGGAGCTGCTGCTGCTTTATAAAAGAGCAAATGATGAAGTCAGGTGAGAGATTCAAAAGGGAGTGCATCAAATTTGAGACATTTGGAAACGATCTAAAAAAACTTGATTTTTGCTTTATTATTATTATCACATAAACTTCTTTCTAACATGCACTCACAGCCACTTCATTAGGTACATCTGCTCAGCTGGTCATTAATGCAGATACATTATATTGCCAAAAGCATTCATTCGGCATGCAGACTGCTTCTGCAAACATTAGTGAAAGAATGGGTCGCTCTCTGGAGCTCAGTGGATTCCAGCATGGTGCCGTGATAGGATGATACCTGTGCAACAAGTCCAGTCATGAAATTTCCTCGCTGCTAAATATTCCACAGTCAGCTGTTAGTGGGATTATAACGAAATGGAAGTGACTGGGAATGACAGCAACTCAGCCATGAAGTGGTAGAGTCAATCAGAGTGGGGTCAGAGGATGCTGAGGGTCATAGTGCACAGAGGTCACCAACTTTCTGCAGAGTCAATCGCAACAGACCTCCAACCTTCGTGTGGCCTTCAGATTAGGGGAAGAATCACAGTGGAGACTGTGAGCCAGGCCTTCTTATCCAACATCAGTGTCTGACCTCAGTCCTCTGGAAGAATGGTCAAAAATTCCCATAAACACCCCGAAACCTGTGGAAAGCCTTCCCAGAAGAGTTGAAGCTGTTGTAGTTGCAAAGGGTGGGCCGACATCATATTAAACCCTCTGGTACTGACGTTCATATATGTGTGAAGGCAGGCGAGTGATTACTTTTGGAAATATAGTGGATCTAATCAGCCAATCACATGGCAGCAACTCAGTGCATTTAGACGTGTAGACACAGTTACGTGCCTGGAATTTTCCCACACAACCATCTTTAGGGTTTACAAAGAATGGTCTGGAAAAGATCTAATATCCAGTTAGAAGCAGATCTCTGGGTGAGAATATCTTGTTAATGTCAGAGCTTAGACATTATGAAGGCGGCAGTGACTCAAATAACCGCTCATTACAACCAAGGTTTGCAGAAGAGCATCTCTGAATGCACAACATGTTGAAACAAAGCAGATGGGCTACAGCAGCAGAAGACCACACCGGGTGCCACTTCTGTCATCTAAGAACAGGAAACTGAGGCTCTGATTCACACACGCTCACCAAAATTGGACAGTAGAAGACTGGAAAACCTTTCCTGCTCTGAGTCTCAATTTCTGCTGTGACATTCAGATGGTGCGGTCAGAATTTGGTGTAAACCAAATGAAAGCATGGATCCAACCTGCCTTGCATCAATGGCTCAGGAAAGTGCTAGTGGTGTAATGTGTGGGGGATATTTTCTTGACATACTTTGGGCCCCTTAGTACCAACACCACAGCCTACCTGAGTATTGTTGCTGACCATGTCCATCCCTCTGTGACCACAGTGTACCCATCTTCTGATGGCCGCTTCCAGCAGGCTAATGCACCACAAAGCTCAATGACGCGTGACGATGAGTTCGCCACACTCAAACAGCCTCCACAGTCTCAAGATCTCAATCCAACAGAGCACCTTTGGGATGTGATGGAACGGGAGATTCACATCATGTGATGTGTGATGCAATCATGTCAACATGGGCCAAAATCTCTGAGGGATGTTTCCTGTTCACAAAAAATGAAGGCAGCTCTGAAGGTACAACGGGGCCCAAACTGGTCACTCCCCAGTTTGGGAAAAACGAGTTGCTGACAACCAAAATTCCAACATTCAGGTTTCAAAGCATTCGTTTTTTGTTTTTTTTGTTTTTAACTAAAACATTCAACAATAAAGCGCAAATCTGACATGTTCTATTTTTTAAGCCCAATAAGGTTCCTGTATGAAGATACTGGAAGCACCTCTGCTTCACCCATTGAATGCATGTTTTAATAACAGATGTGTTTGGAAGGAAAGGGTTAAACAGAACTTAAATATGTTGGAAGACTGCCCTGCAATAATGCAGTTATTTGACCTGAAAAATCTGTTACATTTCTCACTTATCAGACTGCCTGTTATCAGAGTTTTAATTAAAGGCTAATTAAAGGTTTTCTTTATTTATCTTTGAGCCTGTTTGGTCATGTGTGAAATTTCCAGCTTTTTCAAAATTCCAATTAAAAAGCAGAAAAACATGCAGGTGGCAGGTCACAGAAATAGGAAAGCAGAAACTTGTAGCCAACCCTAACTGCAGAATAAATTAAAAGGGGAGATTTTTCTGTTTATTTTTTTACAGTTTTTTCTTATTAAACCTCAGGCCTGTGCGTGCCCGTGCAGGGTAATTTTCCTATGATGGAGGGCAGGATATGAATTTTATTTTGCAGCTTCTGAGTCTGATAAAGGAGAAAAACCTGCCCCGTTCTGCTCACACACTTGAAGAATTTCATTATCACTGTCATACAGAGCTTTACTGACTCGTGATGGCCCAAAGTGCTGCTTCCAGAGGCTTGATGGGAATTCATTTTCAGGGAACATCAGGGTTATGTCATTTTCTGGCCTTAAATCAGTCAAAGCTCTGCACTTTTTAATATAATCCTGTTCTGTGTGCACTGAACAATTTAACCAGTCTGTCTCATCCTGAACCCAAACTACTGACAGAAAGGAGCAAATTAAAATTTGAATTTCAACAATTTTTTTTTTTTTTTTTTTTAAACCAAAGTGAGGCTCAAATGTCAGGTTCAGTTGTATTTTGGACATTTTCATTGTGTTCTGTAACGTCCTTTACTTTGAGCATTTCCAGATGTGAAGATTTTACAGTGTGGTGAAGAAACCTGCATCCAAAGATGGAGAACTTTTTCTTTAATGCGCTCTAAGCAGGAAATCCTGAATTTCCCCTTTACGGGACAATAAAGGCTGTTTCTTCTTCTTAAATATGTGCACCAAAATGTGACATCATCCGAGCTAATTACCAGCTTGGGCTGTTAGCCTTACAGACACCTGAGGATGAGAGCGTGAACAGGAGCAGTGGTGGAAACCTAAATATATTTACTGAAGTACTTCCCTGATGTACAGTTTTGATTTAGGCTGGTTGTTATGCTGCTTTCTGCATCTGCGCCACTATATTTTGGATGCAAATGTTGTACTTTGTACAGCTGACCATTTATTTGAAAGGTTTTGTTAGTTGTTTTTTTTTTATGCATTTAAAAATGTACTCCTATGATGCTGCATTATGATAGTTAAAACTACCGAGCTGTAGGTAATTTAGATCATCCGCAGCTGCAGCATTAGAGTGATGGTAATGTATGTTTTTCTGTATATTGAGTACCTTAAGCATATTTTGATGCTAAGGTCTTTGTACAGTTAGGCTACATGCACATAATTATGATCTTTATTTGAGGAAAGAGTCTCACATTTGGACCTTTTGAGGTCGCAGGGATGTTAATTTTTAAAAAACTGCTGAATTTAGTTTGAAAATGTGGCAGAAGGAGCTTAAGGTCTGCGGTCGCTGAGCTGTGTGAAAATGAACAGCTTTGGCTCACATACTTTAAATTTTGTTACACTGAAGAAATGTGTGTGGGTTTGTTGATCTTTAGTTGTAATTTAACATTGTTCTTCATATTATTGGTTTTATAACTTTAGGTATGAGTGCACTTTGTTTTTAAAGTGCTTAATTTTACAATTTTTTTTAATCATATTTCTGAAACCAGCTCACGGATCAGATGAAAATTATCCTTTAGCCCTACAGCACAAGATATCTATTGTGCTGTCCCTGCTAAATAAACCAAATCAACTAAATAAATCAAAGAAAAAAAATTGTTTCACCAATTTGTGAAATAGTTATTCACCCCCCCCCCCCCCCCCCCCCCCCCCCCCCCCCAGCATATTACATTTGCATTTTTGGGCTTTATGTTATCATTTTACTTCACTGAAACCACAAAAAAATTAAAGCAAAAATATCAAAATTTTTTAAAATGCATTTTTTTTATTCCCTCCAAAAAAAATTTTTTTTTAATTTAATTCCAAAAATTTAATCACTCCCTTGTACAGCAGACCAGGGTGAACAGGTGCGGCACTTTCTGGACCACTGCACAGCATTTTTGCTCTCTTGTCCACATGTTGAGGCGATGAGCTCCTTTTTATGTATTTATTTTGGGGCTCAAAAGTGAACTTATGTTTTACCAGAAAACACGTGGCTCAAAAAGACACGTTTGCATCTGTACAGAATGAAACAACAGGGAGGACATGACCTACAGAGACCCTGAAAAACACATTTTATTTAAATTTGGGGAATTTTTTAATGTACATTTTACCTTTAGATTTTTTTTTCCTTTTTATGGGGGGGGGGGGGCACACCCGACTCCCCGTCCCAGGAGAAGGTCTCATCCCACACTGACCACATCTGCACCGTGAAGAAAGGCGCCCAGCACACCACGTACGCCACCACGATCACGAAAGTCATCTTGACCGTGCGTAATTTGGCGCGGGAAATGGTGCTGACGCTGCTCACCGAGCTGCGGCTCAACATCCCGTTCTTGTTGGCCTCCGCGCTCTTCCTCCTCTGGGTCTTGTATTTGAGATTCCTCCAGATCGTGCGGGAGATAAATCCGTAGCAGAACACGAGCACGGCCACGGGCACCACGAAGATCCCGGCCGTGATCCACGTGATGTACGCACGAACACCCCACGGCTCCACGAAGTGCGCCCAGCAGTCGTAGACAGCCGAGCCGGGGCGCACCTCACTGAGGGAGAAGATGAAGTACTGCGGGCTGCTGAGGACCAGGCTGCACGCCCAAGTGGAGCCGATCATGATGTGGGCGCGCTGCGTGGGCTGCTGGAGCGTCTGCAGCGGGTGGCAGATGGCGATGTATCGGTCCAGGGTCATCATCACCATCATGTAGGTGGAGGCGAACATGCCCAGCACCTGCAGGTGCTTCACGATGCGGCACAGAAAGTCCGGCCCGTAAAAGCGGAAAGTGATCTCCCAGCAGAGCTGCGGCAGCACCTGGAAGAAGGCCACCACCAGGTCCGCCAGGCACAGGTGCTTCATGAACAGGTGCATGCGCGACGGTTTCCTCCGGGTTTTGTACATGGCGAGCAGCACGCTCAGGTTCCCCACCACCGCCGCGACGAACGCGAGGCTCAGGACAGTGATCTCGATCTTGGCCACGTCCTCGTTCCGTCCAAACGGGTCGGTGTCGTTTCTCTTCAGCTGCTGCGTAATGTTGAAGCTCTCGGTGCTCTCGGTGCAGTTCTCGTTCGTGACATTGCAGGAGCTCACCGAGGGGAACGGCATGGTGACCGTTTCTCCTCCGGGCGCACGGAGATGCCTGCGCGCCTGTGCGTAATAGTCAGCAGCTGAGACAGGCAGTCAAACTCTGCGAGTCCTCCAGCGTGTGCGGGATGATCTCAAAGAGTAAACGGGTTAAAAATCCAGAAGAAATCCTGCTGTGCTCCCCCACGAGACGCACAAAAACTCACGACGTGAATCCGAACTACACCGCTGCAAATCCAGCCCCTTTTAAAGACCCCCGAGGTCCAGCCCTCAGTGTACCCACACTTACTGCACACAAATACAGACTATACCAAACCGCGCACACACGCACACTTCATCACTTTATCCCCCTCCCACCAGCTGAACACTCAGGATAAAGTGCAGGAACATCCACTGAGTGTGCAGTCAGACAAAAAGCAAAAAACAACGTGGCAGGAAAATATGACTATAGAGGACATTCTGTACAAAATAATAAAAAAGTCAAAATTCAAAACATTAAATGCCAAAGAGAAAAATAAAAATAATTATATATTTAATCTTTCAGAAAAATTTACTTTTAATGTTGTCTAGTTTCCATTTCTGGATTTTAAATGTCAGTACAATAACATGTCTGTTTCAGTTTTCTGACTTGTACTTATTTCCACATGTTTTGGAGAACTAACAGCAGCTCCTGGAATTATAAACAATTTCTAAGCTGCAAAGATGTGAAAGCAGAAGAACTGCCTCTGTTGTTCTGCGATCCAGATGCTAACTGCATTTTGCTTATTGTGAACCCTCTTTCCAGTTAAGTTCCCCAATGCACAATGGGAATTTTGCATTTATTGATAGCACCAGTTCCACATCAGCGATCATCAGGATATTATAAGGTAAAGACGCTACATTATTAGAGAGCGACTCATCGCTCATGAGTAAGACCATGGCAACAGCGGGGAGGAAGAAGGAAGAGGAGATCATCAGGTAGAGAGGGACCAAGAACCTTCCGGAGAGGTGAGGAAGATGGGAAGGAGACACACTGCCAATCATCCATCTACCCACTGAGGCGTTCCCAGGCCAGCTGAGAGTGTGTCCTCCCTCTGCTCAGGGGCCTCCTCCTGGAAGGACATGTCCAAAAGACCTCACCTGGGATGCATCCTAGTCAGATTCCCACACCAAGTCAGCTGGCTCCTTTCAATCTGAAGGAGAAACGACTCTATTCTGACAACTGAACTCCTCATCCCATCCTTAAAGCTCATTTCTGCCGCTTCCATCTGTGACCTCATTCTTTCATTCACTATCCAGAGCTCGTGGCCGTAGGTGAGGGTGAGACCGTAGCTCAACCAGTTAATCAATAACTCCCTCTTCACCACGACAGACAGTAAAAAACACCAGAAATATCTGAAATAAACACCAAATGTAGAATAAAATTGGAATAGAAAACTTCGGGGCCTAAAACTGTTTTACAGTGTGATGAAGCAAACATTCAGACCCTTAAAAGTCATAATCCTACTTGATAATCCAACAGTGAAAATGTACAAAACTTTGAGTGTGAAACTACACCGCCCAGCGACACCAACTTAACTCCAAACTTGAATGAAACCATTAAAAGTGCAGGAATCTGCACCACTGCTCAGCCTTGGTGCTGGTTTTTCCCACCTGCTGTATTTGATCAGAAACATCCCCTGCAGCTCCAAAGCACATTCCCATTCACTTCCATTAAAAGTGCAATAGTCTATTATGACCTGCAAATCCAGGTTTCATACATGTGAAACATCTCCACCAGCTGAGAAAGCGAGTTTGCATTTTGTGGCATCATGTGTAAAGCCTGCAGGTGGATGAAACTTTACTGAGCATGTGCAGTAGGCTGAAGCAAACCCTGAAGCTTTTTGAGTGGGTGCCATCTGTGAGTCCGGTTCTCCTTCATACATGCTGGAAACAGCCGGTCCAAAAGGCACAAAATCCTTCTGCAAGGATCAGAAGCTCACCTGCCAACAGGCTGTTTATCTCTGTGAAAAATAAAGTGTGAATCCACATTTGTTTTCAGTTTATGTGCATATTAGCAATAAAAAGATGACATTATGGCCATTAGAAATAATAAACAGCAGTGCTTAAAGTCTTCCTGCACATTTTCCAAACCAAATTTGCCTCACGAGAGCTTTAATGCTCCTCTTCTGTGGCAGAACTTTATCGTCCTCTGCCAATGAAGTAAATAACGCCGTCACTTCTTGGACTTTCTGCCTTACAAGGCCACAACTTAGTATCTTAATGTTCAATCTATATGCAAAGAACGTGAGCAGAGCGAGGATGGAGAAAGTGGACTGTTTTTCATGTCGGAGGCAGAGCCAGCTGCTGATGCAGACGATTACATAATGTGTTGTGGTTAAACAATGGTGGGTAATGGTCAGGGCTGTCAGGAGTTATAGATTAATTACGCCGTGATTAGACAAGCTGTCAGGCTGGCATGGAAAATGATGCATGGCCCGGGCTGGAGTGCACACTGATAAGAGCTCAGATAAAGGCACACATGAGAAAAGGCCCATGTTGCATGTGTTTGATATGCAGATGCATGCTGCAAACACACTTCCTCCGTCTTCTGTTTTTAAATGTTTTCTCCGGCCACACATATATTAGTCATGTTGATTTCACCTCATAACTCTGAGTGTGGTTCTGCAGACCTCTGCAGTAGAGGAAACCACCTCAAAGCCGGAGCCGAGGACCTTGGCAGGAGTGTTTTTTGTCTGTGTGTCAAACTGTGCAAAATTCAACCGTGAAACTTTGCAGGTGTGCAGCTCAGACCAAAACAAAGGCTCTAGTTCAGCTCACTGGCTTTGCAGCTGGTGCAATTCCATCACAACGTGGTGTCCAGCTTCAGTTATTCATAATATCAAAACACAAATAAACAGAAAAACAAAATCTGTGACAATCTGTTACTTTTAACTATAGACTGTACATAAAAGCCGTACCCCCCCCCACCCAAACTCAGGGATCAATGGTACAAATGTGAAGCGCCTCAAACTTGCATTTGTTTTAAAGGCCACTGGGGGGCGATAACTGTGATTGCAAAAGGACTTCTGGTCTTACAAAAGTCTGCAGGAAATCGGCCCTCAGACTTGACCCTGCTGAGATCATCCAGGGTATGCTCACTGGCTAACGACCTGTGACTGATGAGTCGTTATCCAGGGAGCGCGCAGATCCACCTCTGCTTTAAAACACCACGGTAAAGATGAAAACCCTCATCGAACAAACCGGCGGCTTCGGCCACCTTTTATTCTGTCTGCGGCTGCAGGTCACTGATGACCCTCGCTGTTGTTTTTCTTTTACTGATCAGGGGTCAGCTTTGGTTTTGTTTTTTTATTACAGCTACACGCTTGTTGAAATTTCAAAGTAAAACACGCTTGTAGCTGATCAAAAAACTAAGATTTTCTGTCTTTCTGGGGCTGAGCCATTTTTGCCTCTGTGATAAATTAATCTACCCCAAACTCACCGAGCAGTCGCTCTCGTTACGGTCGTCAGTGACTAAACGGTTTTGTCTGAAGTCTGACTATATGTCTCACATACAACCTAATTGAGTGTTAAATGATGCGGACCATTAAAAACCAAGTTTGAGTTCATTCTAGAAATATTTAATAAACCACCCAAATGTCAGCCTGATAATAAATACAGATAATAAACTGCCTGAGATGTTTCCAGTGTTTAAGGAGATGCTGCTGCAATGAATCAAAGAAACCATCATCACGGCCCCTTGATCAACCACTCTGAGAAATAAATCTGTGAAGCTACAAATACAGAAAAATCAGGTAATCCACAGAAACTGCTTGTTGTACTGCAGGTCCACTGATATTTAATGGTTCATATTTAACAGTGAAACAGCAAACAAACGCTTTATCTATGACTTTCTTTGGTCTAATGTGGCCGGTCATGAATGATGTCTTTGTCAGTCAGAAGGTCAGTCATCACAAAATTAACCCTTCAGACTCTCATTACATCATCCATTCTTTAGAACAAAATACAGTTAAAAGCCTCAAATTAATACCCAAAACTTTCAAAGCCGTCCTAAGATCCAGACTGGATATATGTTTGACTCGCCTGTCAGAGTTTATCTTTGTGAAACTGTCCCCCAGCATGGAGGCTGAGGTGTAACGCACAAGTGTAGATATGTACCAAAGCCGAAGGACAAACTTATTTATCAGATAAATCCATTAAAAATGCTCCAAAAGATACTAAAACAGCAAACATAACAGAGAGCTCCACTTGATCTCTTAGCCAAAGTAGCCTCCTCCTTCAAGCTGTAATAGAAACCAAATGGATAAAAAAAACAATCACGCCTCTCACAGCTGTTATGAAGGGGGGGGGGGGGGGGGTCTTTATAGAGACCAGTGTTTTTTGTAGCAGGCTGTAAACATGTTTATTTATGCTGAAAAAGTTGGAAATTTTAGCCTGAAGAGGCTGACTCACCTTTGAAGGCAGCCTCAAGTGGCCACTAGAGGAACTGCAGGTTTTGGTTTGTTTGTGTTCCTTTTTCAGTAGTTTGTGTTTCTTTAAGGATGTTTTTGAGTCTCTTTGCAGTTATTTTTGTTGGTTTATAATATCCAGTTTTAGGGTAATCTACATGTAGTTTAACGCTTTTCTTCGCTGATCTTGACTCGTCCTCTGGAGGTGATGAGTACAAAGGATTGTGTCTTTTCACCAAATCAAATTTTTCTGTCTCCCAGCACCTTTTCTATATATATGTTCATCAGTCCCTACAGGCTGTGAGTCTTTTAACATCATTAGTTCAGGAGTTTTTGTTGGTTTTCTGGAGCCAGAAGTATCAGCGTCTGTTCCAGCTGGATCATTAGTATCGATCTATAACACTATCAGGACTCACAGATGTGGTGTTTCTGCTCCGAGGCTGTAAATAAATCCCACTCATTGCCCCTTTGAGTTTAGTTCTTACCCCACTTTAATTAACCATTCATTCTCCCAGTCAGTGTGCTGGACTTCTCTATTATCTCCCCAGGTCCAGGTTGGGCAGTTCAATGCACAGTAATTCAATCCTAAATCAACAGCTCACCTCGGGGCCAAAGTGTGAGGAGCCAGAATGAAAACACAGCAGAACGGATATGAACTGAGACGCCAGGACTTCTTACACCATCCAAACCCTTTAGTGCTGGCCAAAAATGAATGGGAGCTTCTTTTTCACTGAAGTTTTGTGTGCAGCATACGCCAAGTCTGCACCTCAGTGCAGACCTGCATTTTGTTGATGATAACTCCATCAAAAAGTACCAAAAAGCAATCAGTGCTTGTATGGTTTACAGACCGAGGAGCCTCTGAATGAAGCAGGAGCTTCTAGTTTGAAAAGCTTTATTTTATTTTAATAATTATGAACTTAGAGAAACAAAGTGACCACAAGGAGACCCAAACTAAGTTTAAAAAGACAGAAAACCCAAACTGACTTAGAACAATCCTAGAAAACTGAATTAAATTGTCCCCCAATGTTGGAAACAGAGAAAAGCACAGTTTAACAAGGTTTATTATTAGTGGTTTATTATTAGTGACAGTGGTGCAGTGGTGCAGCTGGAGGGTTGCTGGTTCGAGCCCCTGTCCCTATGCTGTGTTGTGTCCTTGGGTAAGACACTTAAACCGCATTGCCTAACGGTAGCGCCGGTCTCTGGCTGCATGACCGCAGATGCTCGTCTCTGGATGAGTGATCTGGAACCATCATTTCGTTGTGTGCCTTGTGCGCACAATGACAATGAGTTGAATCTAACATCTTTAGTGTGATCGTGCAGTTTGTCGGGGAGGTTTGGGGTGGAGAGGGTGAACCTGGCCGGGCAGAAACTCGGGTCTGGACCCCAGAGGTTTGAGCTTTGTGAATGTTTGAGGTTTTTCTAGTTCTGTATCTTTAGATTATGGTTCTGTTGACATTTAACCTTCTGTTTATGGTGTTATGTTTACATTCGTTTGTGCTCAGGAGTTTCCTGTTTTTCTGAGCCTTCAGTTTCCTGCTTGCTTTCACTGATAGATTTAATCCCCTTTTGTGTATCCGTTCTGTCCCAGTCTGGTCTCTGTGTCAAGTTTGTATGTCTTAGTCCTGGTCTCAGTGTCAGTTATTTCCTGTCTTATTTTGACGGTTTCTTGTAACTCATGTTTTGTATTTAGTTCTACTTCCTCTCCCTTCATTACCTCAAGTCTTCCTTTGTCGTGTCCTTCCTCTCAGCCCTGCTCTGAGTTTGTTTTTTCAGCTAAAAGTTTTTTTTAGTTAACTTTCACCTCCTCAGTCCTGTATCTGCGTCCACATTCTGCTGCCAAAAACTGTCAGAGACGAGATCTAAAGACCCTCAAACGAGAATAAGTGTGAAAATCTGACTATATTAGAAAATTAATTTTACCCAGAAGGAATCACATAAAGCATAAGTCTGGCTCTTGTGCATACTTTGGTTGTATTAAGTGCTTATTTGAATTACTGGTGCCTTCATATCACCTCGAACTCTTTCTCCTCTGAGCTCTGATATTAATGAGGTGTTTTCATGCAGATATTTCACTGGATATTTTCTTTTTCTCTGTAAACCCTGGAGATGGATGCAGAAAAATCCCAGCAGATCAGCAGCTTCTGCCCATCTGGCACCAACAACCATGTCCTGTTCAAAGTCACTTGAATCACCTGTCTGACCATTCTGATGCTCAGCATCAGCCTTCAGCAGGTCGTCTTTAACCATGTCTACATGCCTAAATGCCTTGAGCTGCTGCCATATGATTGGCTAATTAAATGTTTGTGTCAATGAGCAGTTGAGCAGGTGTACCTAATGAAGTGGCTGGTGAGTGCATGTTAGAAAGCGGTGCTGCACGGATCATTTTGCAGAAAGATCAGGAACAAACACAAAATAGCTCGCTGTCCACACACGACAGCCTCACAAGAAGCCTCAGAGAGGTGAGCCAAACACACAGGAACACCGAGAGACTCACAACAGCAACATATGTATCATTACCACAAAGAAAACTGGAGGTGTCAGAAACAAATAAGAGGCAGGATGTCGACTGATCTTTGATCTGCAGTACATCAGGTGTAAATATTGAAAAGTATTCTCACATTTAAGGCCTGAATAGCTGGTTTAAGACACCTGGATCACACATCTTCACAAAGTCTGGGTGAGAATCTCGCACAAACGTACCCAGCTCCCACATAACAAACATACAACTTTGTAGCTTCATTTATGTCTCTGTCACAGACCTGAAGCAAAGGCAAAATGTGATGTTTCCCTGACAGCAGGAGCTTTTCTTTCATTTCATGGAACTCCATCGGTCAGATAAATGAAGTGGAAACCTAAATAAGAGGAATAAAAAGCAAGTAAAGTAACTCAAAACTGCTTAATGCTGCGTGGAAAAGGTTCAGGGGTTGATTGTGTGTAATCTGCCGGATTTATTATCGCAGTCTGGCGTTCTTCATCAAACAGGCCGTCTGCTGCTGCTGGTCTAAGAGATCTGACACTGGAAAAGGCTTCACCAGTGTGGGCTTCACCAGTGTGGGCTTCACCAGTGTGGGCTTCACCAGTGTGGGCTTCACCAGTGTGAGCTTCACCAGTGTGGGCTTCACCATCTGAATTCACTGAGATTGAATATGTAAACCTGCCTTTTAATAAATATTTCATCCTGCAGGTGATTCTTTTTTCCTTTTCAGATATTTTAATCACTCTGACCTTTTTTTTTTTTTTTTAATCATTGCTTCACAAAATGTTTCTCTTTGATAATTTTGATGACTCATTTTGATCTCAGGTTGTTACCTAAATGAATGTTTTTGTGGGGTTTTTTTTACATTTTTATTTCCAAATGCTTTGATGGCAAAATTTAAAATGAGCCATTTTTACTGAAGAGGTGAATCAAAGAACCACAAAGCTGCTTTTTCCTGTCTGAAAACTCAAAATTCACCACTTGTAATTTAATTTTCAAATCTTTTCCTCATAATTAGTTGTTTTTCTTTTGGGAGCAGCTTATTTCCTCCTCTCTGTGCTCTTCTGTTGGATCTCTTCTTGGCTGAATTTACCCTGTGCTCCAAACTCTTCTCTCTTTTTAATCATTAAATTAATTTGGATGATTCAGTTTGAACTTGGGCAGTTACATAAATGCATAATATCAGTTTACCCATCTCCCCTTTAAGGTCGTCTCCTTGTGCACCTGCAGACCACTTCCAGTGATCCTGATATTTTTAGATGTTTGCTCCTCCACTAAATCCACTAAATGTGACAGGTGCTTCAGGTGCTTTGCTTCTCCCTCAGATGCCTCAGGATGTTCGAGGAGAAGTTCCCACTGACAGCCTGGCTGTGGGGGTGGATCTGTGGTGCACAACCTGCAGACAATATTATTATGATAGAAGCAATTAAAGGAAAGTCTGAGAGAGAGCAGGGGGGGAGGCAGAGCAAATGGCCTGGGTTACCTGCTAAACTGCGCCTGCAAAGAGGTTTGAGGTGCAGCAACCTCAGGCAACCCCTCGCCAGCCTCGAGCCTCGAGGCCTGAGGCCTGAGGCAGGAGTCACATCCACACAAGATGATCGATATCATCCAGTTCACCTGTCAGTGGTTGTGAAGTCTGTGGCTGTTTTTCAAAAATGGCAGCTTCTTACAAAGTCACTCATCTTTGTCATCTGAACTTTCCTCATTTATTTCCTAAAAGGCACAAAATCATTAACAGCAAACCATTATCCCCTCTGGTTGCCTGGCAACATATCAGATGCTCAGCAACAGTGTGAGGATCGCTGATGATGAATTATGACGATTCAGCGACCTGAGGTGGAACAGTTAGCTCATAAACAGAACTCCAGCACAGGAGCCGTTTAATACTCTCAATCATATTCAGTCACACTTTTTCTCCTTTAGGGCCCTAACAATCCTACACACACACACACACACACACACACACACACACACACACACACACACACACACACACACACACACACACACACACACACACACTGTGGAGACAAAATGTCCTCACACTTGTGTGGATGAAAGACTGAAGGTCACGTTTATTCATAAAGCACAATTTAAAAACAACCCAAAGTTTTCCGGTCGGAGAACAGATTAAAATTCCAAGTATAGCAAAATATAAACAAAAAACACGATTAAACAGAAATGCAAAGCAATAAAAACAAATACATTTACAAATAAATAAAATGCAAACACAAACAGAATTATCTGCGTCATGGTGACCTTTCTCATCATGAACAGTTAGAGCAGCTCAGACACAACTTTTGAGTAAAGTTAATAAATATTATAAAGTTGTCGTGCTCTGTGGTCTGTGTTAGCTGCTTCCTGTTTTATTTTGATAGTCATGTGTCCCTTGTGCTTTGTCTGTAATTTTGCTTCCTGTCTCATTACACTGATTATGTTTGGGTGTGTTTACTATCTCCCTGATTGCCTCGTGTGTGTATTTATAGCCTTAATGAGTCTTTCAGCGTTTGCTTGTTGTCCTTCTGTTTGCATTTCGCTCCTTCAGTTTTTGGGCTTTCAACCCAAATAAGAAGTTAGATTTCTTTTACTTTGGTTTTGTCCAGAGTTTCATGAAAAAATAAAACAAACCCCAAAAAAGTCGATAAATCGAAACAGTAAAAGTGTCGTGGGCTCAGAGTTTGATCTCAGTTTTTCTGTCCTGATGCTGCAAATATTTGGAGTTCATTGAGTTTTGGTGTCTTTGTTAGAGGTTCAGCTCTCGCTGCATTATTCGAGTTCTGCTTCTTGTTTTAACTTCATTGCTTTACTTTTGATTTGTGTTTTCTTGTGTTTTGTTCCTCTTGCTCCCTCCACCTGTGTGGACGCCTGTCCAGCTGTTATTTTTGTGTAACAGTACTCATGGAGTACCCTTTAACTCAAGGGCCACTGTTACTAAATTTACAATATGCAGCATTACGAGGTATGAAAACCCTTTTTTATCCACACTCACAGAAACAGTGAAGGGCAGAAATTTAGGGTCCAGGTATGACCTCATGCTACCAGCAGTGACTCTGACCCTAACCAAATGCAGAACTAGTGAAAAACAGGCAGAAAAGATGAGGAGGGGAAAATGTGAGTGTCCTCCACCTGTAAAACCATTCCTGTTTGGGGGGGTGTCTCATTGTTGCCCCTCTAGTGCACCTGATGTTAATTTCATGAAATCCAAAGCAGCTGAAACTAACTAACTAACACCCCCCCTCTGCTACATACCTGATCAGATCAATATCCCAGAAGTTTAACTGACTTGATGCTAAACTCTTATGAAAAAGTGTTCCTTCAAATTTTTTTTTGAGCAGTGTATTTGGGACCTGAGTCCTGGAGAGCTGACAGCTTTCTGTACTTTAGCAGCTGCATTGTGAACTATTTGCAATCTGTATATCTACAGGAAGTTGCAGCAGTCCAACCGAGCGATGCTAACAGCCTGGATAACAGTTTGTAAGCCCTTTGGAGACAGAAATAACGTTAATTTAGCGAGGCTTCTCAGCTGGAAGAGAAGCTGCCCTTCACAACATGACTGGCATGTTTGTTAAAAGGAAAGGAAGTTAGAATGACAAGAACACAAACACACACCAGTCAGTGAGGGTGAAAACACGTCCCTGACACACACACACACACACACACACTGCAACATAATTACATATGTCGTGATCTTCCTGAGAATCGTTAATGGCTAGTGCAACTAAGAAAGGAACGAGCTTTGGTTATTAGCACTTTTATTTGACTCCAATATGACCTTTTAATTAAAGTTATGAAACAGCTGCTGAGCTCAAGGATCCCACTGAACACACAAACCAGCAGCTGGTGGAGTTTAACTCCGGGGTCAGAGCTTGGAAACCTCTTCATTTGGTAGAATAAGCACTCCGGCATATCAGGCTGTTTTCTGCTTTTCTTATCTAGACCTACAAAGTAAACACAAATCTAGAAAATAATCCTGCTGCCACACCCTAAAGCGATGGCTTTAGGGTGTGGCAGCTTTACAGCAGGCTTCAGTTTAACCGGGGGCACAGCAGGGGGCGCTCGTGAGCTAATAGAGGGTGAACAAACCTAAACAGCTGGTTTTGCATAAACAAAAACCTGCATTTTATTTTAATTTTCACAAACAGAGTATCAATAATGTGCCCACACTGAAATAAAACTGTGCTATCCAGTTTTGCCCGTAAAATGTTACCATCCGGCTAATGTGTGCTGACTGGCCGGTGAAGGCTTTAAAAAAAATGGGATACAGATCCCAACGATACACCACAGCTGAAGCCTCCACCTGTAACAGTTGAAGGTGATCCTACAAACTGCTGCTGCTGGCTTTATGAAGTGGCTAACGGCGCTGTGCTATCCCCAATACTCTCAGAATGGTATTTTACTACAGTCGAAACACATTAAAATATCTAAAATTGTAATTATATCTAATATTTCAACCCCTTCTATCAAAATCCTGATGAAAATTTCCCAGAAGAAAAATTTTAGCTACATTTTTGGACCCCAGCTCCATCCTGGGGGTGATCCACCCTTTAGATGCAGCCTGTGGGCTTTTTCCCCCAAAATATTTGTTTGTGGGTAACAATTTATCTTTCTGCCAAACTGCACATAAATGCGACTGCAGGGCCTCGAACTGTCACAACTTAACCTGCATTCATTTTGCTACCACTGAACATTTCAACCACCCACTGACTTCTTTTGACTATTTTCCAAATCCTGCAGAGGCATGAGGTCTTTAATCACTGAAATCCAAGATTTCTGGGTCAGTTTGTGGTTATTAACTTTACCGACTGAAGCTGAGCACTGACTTTTAAGCAGAAGAATGCTTCAGTTTTATTTTTGCTTAGTTTATAGATAAACCATGCCAGAGATCAACACGGCTCGCCAGTCAGCTGTGGTCATGTTGAGTGCACATTTAAAAAAAACAGAAATTTTGTTTCTAACATTTGAAGATTCCTTCAAATTGCACATAAATGTGACGGCAGGACCTTGAACTGTCAGAAGTGAATCTGCCTTTGGATGAGTCGGCGTTCGTGCTGCTACCAGCTGCACATTTTAGCCACTAAGTGATTTCTTCTTAGCTATTTTAGCTATTATGTGGTTCACAGAAGCTGAGCACTGACTTTCACAGTTACATCAGTAAAGAAAAGTTTCATTTTTGTTTAGTTATGGAAAATTCTGCTACCTCCAAATGCTGATGTGCACTTAGTGAGAGCTTGTGTGGGACTGTGCACCCTTGGTGACATGAGTGTATAAATCTGTGCATCGCCTTCGAAGTCTTTCACGAGCAGTTTGAGTTCATTCTGAGCATTACTTCAGTAATCAGTGTGCAATTACCTGCAGACACAAAGCAGTTCCTGTTCTTTCAGAGAGACTCAGACCAGTTTAGTACTTTGCTACACAGCATGCCGGCCGGCTGTGGTCGTACACATGTGAAGACAGGACCTTGAACTGTCACAACACTGTTTTTGAATGATTCTGCTACACTTCCTGACTTCTTTTAGCTACTTTAGGTGTTATGAGACAGTCTTTCATGAGTAGTTTGAGTTCAGTCTGTGCATATATGAGTTTTTCAAAACCATGCTGGGACACACGTCCTTTAATCCTCGATATCCAAGATTTCTGGCTCCGTTTATGGTTTACAACTTAATGTGTCAGCCACAATTAAATGGCAAAACTGTGTTTGCCTGTGTAACACAATATTTTCCAGTAAATGATCAAATTTTGTGAGTCGGTGTTGCGTATATGAAGTTGGTCCTAGTGATGAAGCTCACACAGATTCCACATAAATTGTTGTTCATTTGAAATATGAATGCAAATATACCCTCCAAATTATGATGTAACACATTTGCATTTCCTGTACTACCATTTAAAAAAAATGCTACATATTTAATGCTTTTTCAGTTTTTATGTCCAGTTTATTCTGATATTGCTCCTTCTTTTGCAGACTGGAGTGTGATAAACAAGGGTTTTTACTGGAGTGGTGTGTGTGTGTGTGTGTGTGTGTGTGTGTGTGTGTGTGTGTGTGTGTGTGTGTGTGTGTGTGTGTGTGTCTGTGTGTGTGTTTTTTATTTATTTTTGATCATTCCGATTTTTTGTTACATTTATTTTGTAATTACTGAGGATACTTTGTATTATCGATTGACAATAATCATTTTTCTTCCTGTCACTGTCTTATGTGCAAAGTTTCTCAACTTAATTGTGTACTGCCCAAAATGGTGCATAACTCAAGTGATGCAACAGCAAATATAAACATTACTTTACCATACTTAATTATTTATAATATCTATATAGTCCATGTATGTGACATTGCTACAGGCATGAGGATGAATTATGTTACATCACAGCTTATTTGCAACACAGTAATGTGCATAAATAATAAATGTTTTACTGTGTACGTGTCAGAATTAAAATTACATCATCTTAAAAGTACAAATAAATCAATATTAATTGAACTTTCACTGATTAGCTTGTACTTGTTTTAAATTAAATGTTGCACATTTGATGTGGAACATAACCATGTTACTTAAGAGCTATGTCTGTATATGGGAATAAATAAATTTGTCATAAGAAAATACATTTACGAGGGTAAACTGTAAGAGCTTAGAATTGTTACAACCGTTCTGCAGTGTCCATAACGGGAAAAATTCAGCAATTCCCTTCAAAGCTGCAAAGCTTTTTTTTTTTTACATAATACTTTACAAAATGACAAAGTTGCTGAAACAATCATAAAAACTGGCATGTAACAAATCTAATTTCTTGCCAGTAACACACAGCTTTTGGCTGTTTGACTCTGGCTGACCCGTTTGAAACTTTTACATCAGTTTTATTTTTTAGATGAAGAAAATTCTGCCACATTCAAATGTTGATGTGTTCAGTGTATTTATCCAAGCCAGTGGAGGAATGTTGATACTGAAAAGAAGAGGCCCCAGAATGGAGCCTTGGGGTACTCCACATCATTATTTGCTCAAATGTATGATTACCTACAGACACAAAGCAGTCCCTGACCTATAAGCAAGATACAAACCAGTACAGGTAACACAAGCAAAGATTGCTTCAAATATCACATTAATGTAATAGAATGAGCTTCAATCGTTACAGCTTGATCTGCTCTTGGAGTCTGCAGTCATACCGCCAGCCACTTCCTTATTTTTAGCTCTTATGTGACACAACAGCTTTGAGCTCAGTCTGTGTGTCTTGACTGTGGACACATCTGTGTTGTGTCGGACATGAAAGGACAGATCAGATTGTGTGCAGTTGGTCATGTTTAGAGGATGATAAGAGCTAAGCCCGATCAGCTGCGTCACCCTGAAAATCTGTCCAAATTGATCTGTCGGCTCTCTGCCAGGCATTAATCCACTTCATGGGTTCACTCTGCAGAGATACAAACAGGGAGCTGAACCATCCAGCGCCTGCAGAGAATGATTTGGACAATTAAATGTAGGCAACTTGACATGCCAGGAAAGCTGTCTGCTGGGTCATGTTGACTCTCACGTCCTGATCGGGTGAAGGAGAATTTCTTCTTTCTTCAGCACAGCTGTGGGAACTGGGGCAGAGTTTAATAATCAGCGCCTTCAGTTTTGTTTCTATAGCACCAGTTCACAACTGCATTCATTTTAAGGCCCTTTATAATGTAAAGCAAAGATGCCAGCAATCTGATGATCCCCTATCAGCAAGCAACTGGCAATTGGGGGGGTTGAGGAGGTGAAGGAAACAGAAGATATAATGAAGACCTCAGAGAAGCTTTTCACAGGGCCTCTAATTTTTAAAAGATTACATTTTGCTCACGTCAGGAGTGCAGATGTCCACATTTCTCCACGTCTTGCACACGGAGCAGCAAATTCATCCCACTGCGATGTTTCACATACAAGTAGGAATTTGGGAACACATATATATCAGGCAGAGATGTACGAAAAACACACTTGCAGTCATGCCCTAAACCAACAGCAAGTCTGCTGTTTTGAATTTCAGTGCTTTTATACTTTTACGAACTCCTCCTGGAGATTTACTCACATCAGACTCAGTCAGTCCATCGAAACACTGTAGCGACGTGTCTCTCGTACCCTGGCAACTTCAGATTTTTAAGCTTTTGAACAAGAAGTGGTTACAACTCCAACGTGCATCCACCAAATTTCACGTTTAATCAAAGTTCAGGCTTCGAGGCATCTACATGCTCACATTGAACTAGCGCCATAGCGCCACCTAGTGGCAACTGGAAATCAGCATTATAAGACATGGCATTCGCATTGTGTGTTACACACATGAGATACAGCAACATGACGTATCATTAATGGGTGTTTTCTAATGCTACATGTGATTAATTTGTGCAACGGCCAACAAGAGTCCAGGAATTCCAGGACGCTACAGGAAACACCCCGACTGTGATGCGCTTCAATACTTGTGAAGGTGCGAGGGCCAATCATAAATGATTGTCCAGCTAATGGATTTAATTTAAGATGTTTTGTGTCACTTGGTGGTCATTTTTGGTGTTGTTGTTTTGTGTCTTGTTTTGGTCACTTTAGGTCACTTTCTGCAGTCATTTGTGCTTCTTGGTAGCAATTTTGAATTGGACTTTGTACATTTTGAGCTCCTTTCTTGGAAATTTTGAGTGTGATAGTGAACACTGGGGGCATCATGACCCGTGGCCTTTACCCGTTTAAGTAATCATTTCATATTTGTGTGTCTCTGTCAGTGTGTAATGTACCATTACTGGTTTGTCCACCCCTGCTTCATTTATTTATGCTGAGAAAATAAAATTAACATGAAATGAATCCCTTTGTGGAGGGCTGATAATGAGCTGGGGTTAATTAACACTGAAAATTTGATTGAGGGAAGCACAGAGGAGGCGGGAGAGGAAAATGTTGGACTTGGTGTACATCTGAAATTGCAGTCCACTGAGTTTCTCCGTGGCTCTGCTGAACTGGTGGCTGTGTGCTGCACGAGGAGAGCAACCTCATCCAAATATCAGTAAGAAAGTGCGGCACAGGAGACGATGCCAGACTTGCTGCTGCAGTCAGACGCTTCCATAACTGCAAGCTGATGTGAAGCTTTTCTCTGGGAGTCTCCTGGTTGTCATGGTGAATACTGCCTGTTTGCCTCTGATAAAATGTAAGAGCATTACTGCATGCATTTAAAGCTAAATAACTTTGTCTTCAGGGCTCCAAATGCTATACCGATAAGATTTTAGCACACATTTTGTGTCCAGAGTTGACTCAGTTTCTTCAGGAAGCTTTAACTAATAATGCAGCATTTAGTTTTCAATGATGTCCAAAGTCTCATCAAAATTGCATAAAATTTGATTAAATGGAATTTCACCTATAAGCCCATTTTGGGGTGGCTGTAGCTCAGGAGATGGTGCAGGTCATCTACTAAGCAGAAGGTTGGTGGTTTGATTCCTGGCTGCTCCAGTCTGTGTTCCAAAGTATCCTTGGGCAAAATACTGAACCCCAAGTTGCTCTCCGATGTGAGTGTAAATGTTAGAACACACTCAGGTGTAGAAAAAAGTGCTCGTATGAATAGTTGTATGAGGCATTTGTGTAAAGCACTTTGAGTGCTCGAGCAGAGTAGAAACGTTCTATATAAGAACCGATCAATTCACTGATTAGATTTAAAATTTGCTGGGGAGCTCAGAATAGTGATTTTTAATTTCACGTGGATCACAGTTTTTCATCCACCACCTGGTTTGGGCACCTGACTACATTCCTCCATGGCTGAGGTGTTTCAGGCATGTTCTACCAGGTGGAGGTCCTGGGGCAGACCACAGACACACTGGAGGGGATTCCTCAATGTTCCCCAGATGAGCTGGAAGTGGTGGCCAGGGAGCGGGAGGTCTGGGCTTTTATGCTGAGATTGCTGCCTATGCAACCCAGATCTGGATAAAGTGGCAGAAAGTCAGTTTATTTTTATAGCATATTTAAAGGAACCTCAGCTGACCAAAGTACATAATTAACAGTCACCGCACGAACTGGACGGACCTGAGAAATAATTCCAGCTCCAGTGACGTGCTGTTCTTCTGTGAGCTCACCAATCACACATTTAAAAATACCTTTAGTTTTTTGCTCCACGTGTACTTATCCTCTGATATCAACTCAGTACGAGGGCATATTCTGCTAAAATAAATATCCTGTTTTAGAACTAATAATTCTGCAAACCTGAAATTTATTTACATTTAGCACCAGTTCACAAAACATTTTTCTTAAGGTGTTTTTTTATTTTTATTTTAAGGCAACAACCCTAAAATATTGTAGCTAGAAACCCAACCATCAGCTGATCCACTGTAGGCGGCTCTTGGTGACAGTGGGGAGGAAAAACTCCCTTTTGACAGGAAGAGCCATCTAATCTGTCCAGTCAGCCCCAGAAGAGAGAAAATGCTAGCAGCTGAGTGGCTGATTTATGATTTCCTCTGTGGTTGATTGTTCTCCAAAACGTCTGTGCCCCAGTTTTAGTGAGTGAATTCTTTTTTTATGTGAATATTAATAACATGCATACTAATGTTGGTGTACTCTGTCAGTGCTGGGCCCCCCCAAAATAAGATGGTGGTGACAAACGTGCAAAGCTGAAGGCTCTGAAATGATATTACTACATAAGCACTCAATGGGAAAAAAGCCAGTTAATTTTGATGCATACTGTGTCCCAAACCTTTGACTGGTACTGTACCTGCATCACTTTCTTTAAAACTGTAAGAGAAGGCAGCAGCTGGCAGTAGAGGTGGTCTCACTGCAGTTTTTTCATGCTTTGTATTTTTCTGTGTGTTTGCAGAATAATTAGCAGTAACACAAAGTAAAGTACAGCTGTGACAGTTGCAGTGTTATATTTATATACTTTCACTACTGCTGATATTGATTAAGACCATAGGCGTAGGAACCGGGGGGGGGGCGGAGGGGACGTGTCCCCCCCAGTATTGGAGACAGGCGCGTTTGTCCCACCCAAATATTACACCTCGGAGGAGAAAAATACTTGATTTTGAAATCTTTAACTCACGTGCTTTTATTTTGAAGCACAATATAGAGTCATGTCACTGCTCCCTCCGCCCCCCCTCTGAACGCTCTGAGTGTTTGGGAGGCGGAGACAGCGGCAGGAGTGAGAAAAACAGGTAAAACGGACTGTCGGAACGTTGCCATGAACAGAGCCGCCCGAGGCATAGGCGACATATGTTGCTGCTTAGGGCCCCGTGACCACCAGGGGGCCCCCAAGCTCACATACATTTGTAATGAAACTTTTTTTAACATGCTAGTGCACTAGCAATATTTGTTTATGCACTGGTAACATTTATCTGTGCACTGGTAACAATGCACTGGTAACAAATATCAATGCATTGCTAACAATTATCTGTGCATTAGTAACAATTATCTATGTATTGGTAACATTTATCTATGCACCGGTAACAATTACATAATTGGTAACAATTACATAATTGGTAACAATTGCATAATTGGTAACAATTATCTGTGCTCAAGCCAGTTTGCACAAGTCTTACGATTATAAAACATATACATATGTAAATTATACATGCAATAATATAGGTGTACACAACACTATTTTTCCAAGAAACATTTGAAAAAGATAAAAAGTTAAAGATCAAATAGCATTTTTTTTTTAATGCTTTGCTCAGAGTATTCGTGGAGCTGTCGGGTTTCTGATATGTGTCCCCCCCCAATAGTAAACTCATTCCTACGCCCCTGATTAAGAATCTTTCTCTCCTGTCTCTCTCCCCCCTCTGCCCCAACCAGTCGTGACAGATGACTGCCCCTTGCAGTATAAAGTGCTATAGAACTGAATTGAGTTGAATATTTGCAGGTTTGGTATCATAAACTGAAGCAATGGACACATGAAATTTTACCCTAATGATGGCTAAGAGGAAAGGTCAAATAATCACTGTGGTTATTCAAATGAGCCAAAAAGCTTTTGAGATATTTCCCTCAAACCCTGAACTCGTGTCTATCCAACGGAAACACATTCAGCCCCATGTAAAATCAGGGTTTATTATGTTCAGAGCTGACCTGGAAACTTCTTCTCGCTGACATAGAAAGATGTCAGATTGGAGGTGTGTGCAGTTTGGTTTACCTGATTTCACACTGACGCACTCACTCTAACCTCAGTAATCCCTGTTCTGGATATAATACTGGAATGTGGGAGAAGAGCTCTTTGTTTTCACCATGTGTTAAGGCAGTAAGACAGAGGATGATGATGATGAGGGAGGCTGCGGAGGCCTGTTAGCCATTCATCCTGAAATAATTCTGCTTTAATGTGCTCAGAGCAGTATTTCATTCTAAATACCAGGCTTAAGAACCACAACACAAGTGGATAAAGACAATGATGGAAAATAATCTGAATAGTTATTGTTTACCACTCATGTTATCTTCTTCTTATATCAGTTTTCATCAACAGATCCAATTTAAAACCTTTGAGGAGTCCCCAAAGACCCTTCAGACTCTTCATCTGAATGAAAAATAATCAGTAATGACAAGAAGGATTTTATTATTTTGTCTCGCTTACAATCTTTGTTTTGATTGGAGGGTACAGCTTGGGAAATCCAAAAGTGTACATGAGGATAAAAAGTATGTACACATTAAAAAAAAAAAAATGGCTGGTGAAGCAGCAAAAGAGTCAGACATGTCAGGACCAAAAATTGGACTTTTTTAGATAGTGTTGCTACATGCTGCATTGATAAGTAACCAACATGTTTTCTAGGTCATCTTTGACCTCTTACATCCACAGGTTCGACCCATCCAGGGTGAGGTTTGGGTTTTATTTTAGCCACCTGCTAACTAGGTAAAATTTTCAGAAATGAGAATGCAGTCGCGTACATGTTGGCTTTGCATTTCCTTTAACTGTTAAAATCTTTTGAATTTGTGTGAAATGGTGGATGTTAACCAAAACCAAAGCCTTGATGGGTCATCAGTGACCCAGTGGATGGCATTTTTTCAGTCTTTCATGGTTGTTGAAACAAAAACTCAGGAGTCAGAGGAGTTCGGTGACACTATGAGCCTTTCAGTCAATGTCGAAGACATTCTGCAAAACCATCCAACAACTCAGGTGTGACAAGCAGGGCTCTGCCCATGCATGTATAGTGAGGAGGGAATTCTCAGATGGGGACATCATCAGGCAGTGGAAGGATTACTTGGAGGAATCACAAAAAGCAGAATCTGAGGACATCAGTGGCGCCAAAGTCATCCACCAGTCAGTTGGTCAGTTTTGTCCTGCTAATGGAACAGTGGATCTTCTCAAGGATATTCGAGGGTGCGTGGGAGTTTGCCCAAACACTCTACATGTGTTTTGTACGAAGCATCAGGCCCACCTTTATGGGCCAGTCTGTCCCTGTACAACCACAGTGAGAGCTTGGTTCTCAGTGGTTACCAGTTGGTGTTGGAGTCTGTGGGGTCTGGAGTCAGAAGAGTTGACACAGACTGAGAGCTGAGAGAGAGCTTAACTGTTTAATCTACAGTCCTGCCGTCAGCCAGGAGCTGTGGGTAGTGACCAAAAGAAAGAGACTGAGGATACAAGTGGCAGAAATGAGCTTTCTCTGTCTCTGAGATAGGGCGAGAAGCTCAACATCAAAAGGAGCCAGTTGAGGTGGTTAGGGATCAAGATGCCCCTCCTGGGTAGGGCATTTCAGGCAGGTCTAACTATGAGGACACTCTGGAGTGTTTATGTGCTTTGGGAACTGCTTGTTATCCACCTATAAGAGCTGGATGGAGGTGCTTAAACTGCTGCCTCTGCATGTGCTGCTGCAGGTTTTATCTGTAGAGCTTTGTCATCCACAGTAATTAACATTTTTTTCCAGCTGTTATGAAACATTTTGTTACTAAGACTTCTTTCCTGAACTTATAGCTTTAACTCAGAGAAGTTCAGCTGCATCCCTGCTGGTTTGGTGTCTCAGAGTGAAGCGTGGCTCGTTTTGCGTGTTTCCTGCAAGTCTTTGCTTGTGATCTTTTGTGTTTATGACCAGAGCATTAGAGCAGGAATGTGGCATGGGGTGTTTACATCTGGAACATCAGAAGGCTGAAGGGGGGGGGTCATGTGGACGCATACCGATCTTCATGTATCCAAAGTGCTCTCCCACCCTCATGCTCTGAAAATCTTTAACCACTTTTTTTTTTTTTAATCCCGGCTTAGCATAGTTAAGGGGAACATAGGGGAATATAGTTGAGGCAGAGGACATGTGGTTACACTTGATTTGGTCCCTGTCCTCACACTTGTGGAGATCCAGAGGGCTAAGAAAAGCTGACAGTCACAGACTCTTCTCACAGAGCCAGAGACGGCTTAACTTTGCTGTTTTCATTCATGTATTTCTTGTGTCAGTGCCATTATGTTATGGATTAAAAAGTAGGTGAGCTGGAGGTGAAAAAATTAGCTGTTTGAGTTCAAAACTGAACTCCTTGGACTTATAATGCAGTAAAATCTCATCAGTTCACCTCAGAATAAGCCTCAAAATGCACAACCAGCCTCTAAGCTAAGCCTCCAACAACACAGAGAACGAGGGGAGGGTCTGACTTTTGATTGGCAACTAACAACACATCTGGCACATCTGGCAACTACTGGTTGCTAAGGAATAATCTGTATTCCCTGATTGGTTGTTTCAGGAGTCACCTGGTGGCATTGATTGCAAAGAGGTGTACGGTGCTGCATTGAAAGCTTCCTCACTACAGACATCTAACCATCAAAGAGACGCTCTGCAGTAAGGACATTGAACTGCTCGCTGTTGGTATGAGACCGCACTATCTTCCTCGGGAGTTTTCACATGTTATTGTGATAACTGTGTATGTGCCGCCCTCTGCTAACGCTGCTGCAGCCTGCGATGTCCTCCATGCTACTACCAGCAGACTCCAAACACAGCACCCACAGGCCCTCTTTCTGATCTCAGGGGACTTTAACCACGTCTCCCTGTCCTCCACTCTCCCCACCTTCACCCAGTATGTCACCTGCCACACCAGGAATACCAACACACTGGATCTACTGTATGCCAACATCAAGGAGGCATACAGCTCATCACCTCTGCCTCCCCTGGGGGGCTCAGATCACAACCTGGTTCATCTCCAGCCTGTGTACAAACCCTTGGTACACAGAGAACCAGTTGTGACACACACAGTGAAGAAATGGTCTGAGGAGCCTGAAGAAGCTCTGAGAGACTGCTTTAGCTCCACTGTGTGGGAAGAGCTTTGTGCCCCTCATGGGGAGGACATCGACAGCATCACGGACTGCATCACTGATTACATCAATTTCTGCGTGGAAAACACTGTGCCCACCAGGAGGGTACGGTGTTTTTCAAACAACAAACCCTGGATCAACTCTGAAATAAAGGCTCTCCTGAAGGAGAAGAAGAGAGCCTTTAGATCAGGAAATAAGGAGGAGCTGAGAGCCGTGCAGAAGGATCTGAGAAGGAAAATCAGGGATGGAAAAAACATCTACAGGAAGAAGATGGAGGACCAGCTACAGCAGAGCAACATCAGTGGGGTTTGGAGGAGTTTGAACTCAATTTCAGGCCACAAACCAAGCCCTAGGATTGTGGGAGACTTAGAGTGGGTTAACAACCTGAACCAGTTCTTTAACAGGTTTGACCAGCCACCCACCCCTCCCCCAGCCCAGTCCCCCCTGCTGTCAGCCCCACCATCTTTAATGACTGCCAACCTTTCTTCTTCTTGGGACCTCACACCTCTCAGCTCTCAGCCATCACCCACCCCCTTCACTTCTGAGGACTCCATCTCACAACCCCCATCCCCCACCTCCATCTTGTCCCTCTCAACTCATCATGTGAGGAAGGAGCTACGTAAGATCAAGGTGCGAAAGGCTGCTGGTCCAGACGGCATCAGCTCCAGGCTCCTGAGGTGCTGCGCAGATCAGCTGTGTGGCATCATGGGATACATGTTCAACCTGAGCTTGAAGCTGGGGAAAGTACCACAACTGTGGAAGACCTCCTGTGTGGTACCGGTACCAAAGACCAAACATCCAAAGGATCTTAGCAGCTACAGGCCGGTAGCCCTGACATCGCATCTAATGAAGACCCTCGAGAGGCTGGTCCTCAACCATCTACGCCTCATGGTGTCGTCTTCGTTGGACCCGCTGCAGTTCGCCTACCGGCCGGGCATCGGGGTGGATGACGCCATCATCTACCTCCTGCACCGAGCTCTGACCCACCTGGAGAAGCCTGGAAGCACTGTGAGGATCATGTTCTTTGATTTCTCCAGTGCTTTTAACACCATCCAGCCAGGACTTCTGAGAGACAAGCTGGAACTGTCAGGAGTGGACCACCACATCTCCGAGTGGATACTGGACTACCTCACTGACCGCCCACAGTACGTGAGGACACAGGGCTGTGTCTCTGACAGGCTGGTCTGCAGTACGGGGGCCCCACAGGGAACTGTGCTGGCACCGTTCCTCTTCACCCTCTACACTGCAGACTTCTCCATCAACTCCCCACGCTGCCATCTGCAGAAGTTCTCTGACGACTCTGCCATAGTTGGCCTCATCACAGGTGAGGATGACTCAGAGTACAGACAGTGGACTCAGGACTTTGTGGACTGGTGCCAGCGGAACCACCTCCTGATCAACGCCGCTAAAACCAAGGAGCTGGTGGTGGATTTCCGCAGGCGCAGACCCACCACACGGACACCGGTGAACATCCAGGGAGTGGACATTGAGATAGTGGACTCTTATAAGTACCTGGGTGTTCACCTAAACAATAAACTGGACTGGACTCATAACACTGATGCGCTCTACAGGAAGGGTCAGAGCAGACTCTACCTGCTGAGAAGGCTGAGGTCTTTTGGAGTGCAGGGGACACTCCTGAAGACCTTCTATGACTCTGTGGTGGCATCAGCCATCTTCTATGCAGCAGTATGTTGGAGCAGCAGCTTGTCTACAGCTGAGAGGAAGAGGATAGACAAGCTCATCAGGAAAGCCAGCTCTGTCCTAGGATGTCCTCTCGACTCAGTGCAGGTGGTGGGAGACAGAAGGACTCTGACCAAAATAACATCACTGATGGACAAGGTCTCCCATCCCATGCATGAAACTGTTGCTGAGCTGGAGAGCTCCTTCAGTGACAGACTGCTGCATCCTAAGTGCACAAAGGAGCGTTACCGTAGATCCTTCCTCCCAGCAGCTGTAAGACTTTATAACCATCACTGCTCCCAACAAAAACCACAATAACCTACACAATGTAGGATAATATATAATATACTGTAAATAGTCCGGCACATCATGCACATTGTATATAGTGTTATTATTATTATTAGTATTAAGGTTAATATTGTTTGTTGATTTTATATATATTCTTTTCTTAATAGTGTGAATTATTATATCTTTATTTATATTTATAATAACTGCGGCTGCTGTTACACCCAAATTTCCCCTCTGTGGGACAATAAAGGCTGTTTCTTCTTCTTCTTCTTCTTCTTCTTCTCATGATTGCTCAAGTTGGTAGCAGGTTGGTGCAGTTGCTCGTATTTTGTGTGGAAGATGCCGACTTGTCTGCAAACACTCGCCACTCGCTCTCCGAGCGTGAAACTGCGAAGCGTTTGACACGAACCTGAAACAGTGGCATTTAAAGTAAGAGCTGCGCCTTCATGCTGCCTACAACACTGAGGCACAGCCTTTGAAGGCGAACGCTCTGTTTCAAGTTTCACTGCCATAATCTGCAAAATGCGTACCTTCAGTAAAACGTTTACTGCATAATCGTGTCATATTTAGGCTTAAATCAGACTCAGTGAACAGACTCAACACGCTGACAGCAGTTTTAAAGGGTTTATTAAAGTGCAGGTGAGTATTTGACTCACCTGATGGCCAAGGTGAGTTAAACAGGATATTCCAGATTTTGTATTTTTTCACTGTTTTATTTGCTTGTTTCTCAAACAAAGGCTCTGGAGGGACCCGTGATCGGCAGGCAGGAATCCAAGGCAGATGAATGAGTGTCAGTGGAGAGTGGGCAGGCAGGTGGAGAGCAGGCAGGTCCTAGTGTGGCAGACTGATGCAGATTTGAGTGGCTGAAGGTGCTTTCAAAACTCCAGAGGCAACAGGCTTCAAACAGAGGACATATGCAGCCAGCAGTGCAGCAGAGTTTATGTGCATTGTGAAAAATAGCCATAATTCACATGTAAACAATGTGTGAGTCCCGTGTCAAAGATCTCATCAGTAGGTTGTATCACGTCCAATACGGCAGACATGTCTGGAGCAATGTCACGTGACGTCCCGCGAGAAAACTGATGAACAAATTTAGCGTGGTGACCTGTGAGCCCAGCAGGATGAGGAAAGGTTGTGGGAGTTTAAGTGGCGTATACTCTTCTTCTCGATACTCTGAAAATATTTTGTCTCATTTTGCTGTATTCAATAAAAAGATAATATGTGTTTTAATTCCATCATACATCTAGTCAAACTGAGAGTCGGTTCTTCGTATTTTTTTGGCTCCTCTTTGGATTTCGTTGCTCCTCCGGTGTTGTTGATGGTTCTGATTCTTGTGTCTTTGCATTTTTTAGCTCACGGTCGCTCTAGTGATCTGTTTTTGTGAAATGTATCACGGTTGTATTATTATCATTATTATTATCAGTGTGTCCCAGTCTGTGTTCCTTCTGCTTTGTGCCTTCTGTGGATCCCTCTCCCTGACTTCTGGTTTAGTTTCCTCTTCCTGCCTGAGTGTTGTTTGTTTTGTTTTTGGTCATTTCCTGTTTTACTGCGAAGGATACTTTTCTGTGGCATCGAATACCAGTTTTACTTCCTGCCTTTTCCCTCCTTTGTGACAGTCTCCACCTCACTGGTTGCCCTCATCCATGTCCTGATCCCCATTTAGTCTCCCATGTGTCCTGAGTCCCGTCTCTCCCTTTATCAGGTCCTGCAAGCATTCATGGGATAAACCATGATTTAAATCTAACGAAGCCTTTTAGAATAATTAATAATGTATTTTAAAAGAAAGTATTAAAACACACAATATGAATGAAGAACAAACTCTTTGATGTGTGTGACTCAGACTGTGGTGATTCACTCCGGCCTCTGAATGTGAATTTATTTGCCCTTTAAAAGTCGAACGTATTTATTTTAGTGTGCGTGGACACAAATCTTCAGGAACACTTTGACGTGTGAACGAGGAATAAAAACTGTCAGCAGAGCTGTAAACCTCTGTGCTCTGTCAGTTTGAAATCTGCAGCAGCTGTTCAGCCTTACAGAGTCATTAACACCTGCTCTGCTGCGAAAACAGCAAAGCCATCAGGAAATCCAGCTCCTCTGCTGCTGCTCTTATTTTGAAACTTGACTTGCTGTCCTACCTGCGCCCTTTACAAACCGTAACATCTCTGATTCACACAGTTTGTTTTGTCGCTGCGATATGAAGCTGAAGGCAAACAACAATAAACATTCGATTTGATTTGGTTTGCACAAACTCCACACTGTGATTAGGATCAGCAGAAAAATGCAATCAGGACGTCCAGACGTCTCACGGAGCTCCGACAGGAATCCGTCCGTTCAGCCACACTCGGATCTTGTTTCTGAAATTCTGAATAAAAATGTGTTTGGACAGAAGTCCAGCTGGAGTTCAGGAATTCTGACGTTTTCTTTTGTCAGTGAACGCTTGGATTTGACTTTCGTGTTGATTTTGTGTTGTTTTCACTGATCGTGTCCTGTTTGGCTCTGGACTCCCTCATTCCTCATTCAACAGAAAAATAATCTTTTTTAATTAATGAACTCATTAATTAATTCATGTTAACTCAGACAGCGTGTCTGTGGGATTTCTGTTTTTGATGTTTGATTTATTTAATTGGGGGGGGGGGTATTTGTGTAGGGTTTTTTTATACAGTCCTGTGGAAAATTCTTGAGACACCCATCATTTCTTTATATTTTGCTTCCAAAGAGCCAGACCCTCTTCTTTGGACATCGGCTGCTTTTTCTCTCATTTCCAGTCATTGTGCTTTACCATTTTCATTTTCATGCCCTATGAATCATTCGAGCATAAAACGGCCCCTAACTCAAGGGATGAACCAGTGTTGTGTCTTTAGGCACTTTGTTACCAGCAGCCTGTTACAAAAGCAGATCATTTGTTCCCATTTCTTTAGTTGAATCTGTGAAAAAATACCAAAGATAACACAGTCTGACAGCATAAACTGTCAAGGTTCCAACAAAATGATTCCCAAAGAGCAATTAGCTGAAAACTTATCTCAGCGTGGTGTGTCTGTCCGGTCTCCCCATAAAGAATTAAGTAAAAATAAAAGAGAAGAAAACGATCTGCAGCACATGAACAGTATCTGAAGGTCACAACACAAGAAAAAAACTCCAGCAAAGACCTGACGCAGGATCTGAGAGATGCATTGGAAGCAATTATGAATGCAGAAAAGTGCCGTCAGATTTTAATGCACCAAATCTGGCCTTTTTCAGCGTGACCCCAAACATACTGCCAATAGAGTGAAAAAAACATACCTGGATAGAAACACACAGTGGATCACTATCAGTCATGGATCGGCCTCCTCAGAGTCTGGATCTCAACATTATTGAAGCAGTGTGGGATCATCCGGACAGAGAACTGAACAAAAGGCACTTTCAGGCTTGTTAGACTAACCCTGTTTTTTGTATTATATGCTGTGTTTCCATGTATGTTTGCACATTTTTCAATAGATTGCTGCTCCTGTTTCCAATTTTGACAGCCCTCTGCAACCTCGCATGAAGATCTGGGGCAGTGGCAGTAGATTGGCAGACCGGGGTGCTGGTCCCCATCTTCAAGATGGTGGACCGGAGGGTGTGCTCTGACTATCAGGGGATCCCGGTCCTCAGCCTCCCTGGTAAGGTCTGTGCCAGGGTGCTGGAAAGGAGGGTCCATCTATTAGTCGAACCTCAGGTTCAAGAGGAACAATGCGGTTTTCCTGGTCACTGAACACTGAACCAGGATAATATCCAGGATATTTGAGTATGCGTGTGTGTGTGTGTGTTGGGGGGCTGGGAACTTACGCATTTTGATCTGGAGGAAAATGAGTGAGAGGAGTTGCCATTTGGTGGTATTAGTAAGGTACATCTCATTAGGCTGCATGCATTAAACATATTCCTTCAGCAGAGAATCTACATATATCACACTTAAAGCATCAATGAAAAAGTGGCACAATGAAACTGGACCAGGTTACATTTTCAGCATCAGTTATGACGGTGATCCAGCAGGTAAGCAGCTCACTAACCCCTCGGTCTCATCTTATTCCACTGAAACGCTTTCTTTTCAGGATGACTTACGTTCAGATGGTTCCAGCTCTTGTCTGCAGGCTGTGAAGTGGTGAGCACACAAGCTTTATGTTGTTTTTCTTTAGCGATGTGTCCCGGTGATAAATGACTAATTGTACAGCATCATGGCTTCTGACTGATGAGGTAAGATGCCACCCACATCTTCGCATTTGTTTGTGTGTTTGTGTGGCTCGGGATGCTCTCGCCGACAGATGAATCCATTCTGTTGTGTGTGTTTGAGGAGAGCTGCAGGCTTGTTTATGCAGGGAACACAGTGAATGATCCAGATTTACATCAGATACACTTGAGGAGAAATGAAGGATGAGCAAGGACTGAAAGAAAGTTACTTCTGCTGTGTGAGAGGGAAATCACCGCCCTCTTTATGCTAAGCCAACTAGGAAACATTTTTCCCAACCTGTCAAACTTTATGATGACCATCTCTGTTTTTTCTGTCTCAGTGTGGTTCAGCTCAGGATGTACTGTCTGCAGGCACAGCCTTTGCTGGCGTGCGGCAGAAGTTGGTTTGCAGAGGCCGCCGCTGTCTGATGACTGAGTCAGAGCAACTGTAATAAAACTGGGATCAGACTGGGCTCAAGTCTGATCAGGTAATCCGGGAGTGCAAGTGAAGGAGTAAAAATAATTTGCGCTGATCCATCACAGAAATCCCTGCAGCTTCTCCAAAGTCGACATTAAACACTTCATCACTGCCGGGGGCTTCAAACCAAGCACTGTGTGCATATTTTTCCACTTCAGCTGTAAATTATCTCTGATAATGGACAAAAAGGAGGACTCACAGAAAGTTCAAAGTAATAAAGATACAGGAAAATAAAGATCTGATGCAGTGAAACAATCTGTACTCCTTTAAATTTGTTCCTGCATGAAACAAGAATCAAGATTAAAGAGATAACCTGACTGGAAGTCATATTAATGTCAACCACTTCGCCAAAATAAAGGTGAAGTTTAACACCCAAAAATAAATTAAAAAATCAGCTGGGGAGTCAGATCTCGCTTTACCTCAACAGTCCATCACACCTTCACCGCCTCACAATCCATCTGTCGAGCTTTTGCACCACTCTTCCTGGTGAATGAGACCCCGAGAGGACCGAACCTGATCTGGACTCAAGTGCAGGACACAAAAGTGCAACAGGTTTATTTTGGCTACAAATTGTCAAACAGTCAAAGATTAAATTGAATTGAAGTGTTTGGTGTTTTCCTTCTAAGTGAGGAAAAAGATAGGAGGTTCCTCCACAGGCTGGGACAGGAAGCACCTGCACAGAAGGGAAACGATACGTCCACAGCAAAAAACAAACAGCTTCCAGGTGAGTGGTCAGGGAAAGCGTGGGAGCTGGGAGGAAGCTCCGCCTCTGAAACACAGAGAAAGGTAGAAAGGTAGGTCGGCACAGGAGGACTAGAGGACACTCTACCCTCTTCCAGCTGAGGGCCATGGTCTCAGACCAGTATGAGTGCATTCATAGTGCATTCCAGTGGAAGGTGGAATTTCTGAGTCGTCAGTCAGAATTTTCAACTGGAATGTCAACTTTCTAACTGGAAAGTTGGCGCAGATCCATCAACCCTGACTTAACAATCCAAGATGACAGCAGTGCGTGTGAATGGTGGTGGTTGTCTGTACCATCACTGGCATCTGTTTGACTCACTAACTAAGCCATATACAGAGTACTGCCCGGGCTCTATCCATGATCGTGCTGCAGCCAAAATAAATTACTAGTGATGCATGAATGGAGTGACGGCAGACTTGCTGCCACACCCTCGAATATCCGTGAGCGGATAAAGAGCTGGTCCAGTGTCCCACGACCACATTGTTGCTCCTGAATCGGAGGTTCAACAATGGACTCTCCTCTCCAGTCCAGACCTTCCCAGAGAGGCGGAGGAGTGTGATCCCCCCCCCCCCCGGTCCCTCGTTCTTCAAATCCCCAGCCTGCCAGTCCAGAGGCACTGGGATCAGCAGCGCGACAGGACAGCAAAAGATTGGAGACATTCTTAGCATTATTAGCATAATGCTGAAAAAAAGGGTTAATTCATAACCTGAAGACATGAACATGTTGCTGAGAGTTTTAGAAGTAGAGATCGTGAGTGGGTTATGAAAGGAAACAGCTTGTGAATAATATCCAGCAGCTTTTAAGCTCATTTAAGCCCATTAAGATTCTCTCTCTGGTTTCATATACCTTCTGGTCAGCAATTTGTATAAAAGCAACAATAACAACTTGAACTTGTGTGAGAAATAAAGATCTGGCCTTCACCTGGCTACTAATCATACAAAAACTAATTCTGTGTTATACAGAACTGAACTGAGATGATTTATACTCCTGTTTTTACCAAACTTGATGATTTTTCTTCACAGTTAATCTCAAGAAAAGGATTAAAGCTCGGCGCTGTGACTGTACAAACAGGATAATTGTGTCTGCAAAGCTTTCTTGAACCAACTGATGGGAGTGCAGTGTGTGTAAGTGCCGAGGGCGACCCCGTTTCTCAATAACTCGCTCTCGCTGTCGTCTTTGGTGTCCTTGCACCTGTTCAGAAACTCCACAATTTTTCATTTTCCTCTTTGCACGGCTCACATTTGGGTTCATGTGTAGGCGTGAATGTTCAAGGTAAAAGAGAAAGAAACACAGAAAAGATTCAGATTTTTTATCGTGTTTTCTGCGCTGAGTGTAGAACACCAGAGGGAAGTGGTGTCAGAGAGGTTATCTCTAGACAAAAGGCTTTAAAAGCTGTAAGATAAGAGAAGGAATGATGAGTGGACTCAGTCAGCAAGCAGAAAATCACTGAGCGCAGGGTCTGTGGAGGAGTTGAACAGCTTACCGCGGCAGGTCACGAAAACATCAGCAGGTTTGTGAAAAAGGAAATGAGTCCCTGTAATGAGCGGCAATGAATTCAGTGCGATCTCACCTGCAAAAAATGAGTTCCATTCAGTCCTGGTTATGAGCAAAACACTTCACCAGAGAGTGGAAATATGCACCCATCAAGCATAATATTATGACCACCTGCCTAATATTGTGTTGGTCCCCTTTTTGGCCTGACCCATCGAGGCATGGACTCCATCAGACCCCTGAAGGTGTGCTGTGGTTTCTGCATCAAGATGTTTGAAACAGAGCCTTTAAGTCCTGTGATTAGTGAGGTCGGCCTCCGTGGATCGGACTTGTTTCCACAGCACATCCCACATATGCTCGATTGGATTGAGATTTGTGGAATTTGGAGGCCGAGTCAACACCTCAAACTCGTTGTTGAGCTCTTCAAACCATTCCTGAGCCATGTTTGCTTTGTGGCGGGGTGCATTATCCAGCTGAAAGAGGCCATCAGGGAATACTGCTCCCATGAAAGGGTGTAGATGGTCCGCAACAGTGCTCAGGCAGGTGGTACGCATCAAAGTAACATCCACATGGATGGGAGGACCCAAGGTTTCCCAGCAGAACATTGTCCAAAGCATCAGACTTCCTCTGCCAGCTTGCCTTCTTCCCATAATGCATCCTGGTGCCAGGTGTTCCCCAGGTAAGCGACACACACACACACACCCAGCCAGCCACATGATGTAAAAGAAAACATGACTCATCAGACCAGACTGCCTTCTTCCACTGCTCCGTGGTCCAGTTCTCATACAGTTCACTTGCTGCCTGATATATCACACCCACCAACAGGCGCCATGATGATAATCAGTGGTATTCACGTCACCTGTCAGTGCTCATAATGTTATTGTTGATCTGTGTACATAACAAACATCTTTCTGAATGCCTAATTATCTTGGTAGAAAGGAAAAGTTATCATTTAAAAACAATAAAGTTTTGCTGTTAGAATGAGAAGCTAGAATTACACCACGCAGTCAAGTCGAAGTTTATTACATGTATGAGTGTGTCCATGCATATGAAGAGACACACTGTATGTACAGCGTGTAGTGAAGACTTTCGGGGAATTTTCAGAATCTTTATTGACAAAGTATGTGACAACAGCAACATGACACAACCAATAACAACACGTAAAGCACATTTGTATTTATATGTGCAACAGTGCAGTGGTTTAATATGTAATTTAATATGTGGAAACCAAAGGTTACTGTGACCAAGTCTCAGGACCAAACATCTTCACTTCCCTCGAGATGTTCAGGAAACACTGAGTTCACAAGATGATTAAAGACCCAAAACAAAAACATGCAAAACAAAATGACACAAAACAACTGCAAAGATGCAAAAAACAAAAGAAATATGCAAAACATTCAAATGACTTCATGCCTGAGTTTAAGTTCGTGTTTGTGCTAAAACTTCGGAGGTTTTGTCTTTACAAGATTCAGACAGACAAATAATTTTACATTCTGGGCTTCTGTAAAAATAGACACGATGCTGGACGATTTTTTTGAACCAGTATGATGACAGAAAAAAATGAAGCCAAGAACAGGCGGCCGTGGTTCTGGAGGTAGAGCTCATTGTTGAAGTATCCTCGGGCAAAACACTGAATCCTGAGTTCCCCTCGATGCATCCGAGTGTGAGCGTCTGCGCAAATATTAGGCAAGGTGTGCAGGTAGAGAAAAAAGTGCTTGTATGAATGTGTGTGATTGGGTGCAAAAGCATTATGTAAGTACTGAGCCGTTTATCAAGAGACACGTCTCGTCCTCTTCAGGTACCACAGAGGTTCTGCAGAGTTAAGCTCACATTGAAGGTTACACTCTTGAGGTGTGATGAAGCATCAAGAGCCTCTCTTCCACGAGAATCTTTTACATCCACCAAAGTGAAGCAGATGTTTGAGTGGGATCGTTTTCAGCCTTTATTTCTGCACAATCAGCTTAATAATACACTTCCACTGAAACCAAAGGCAGTGAGGTCTTTGAGCTAAAACTGTAACAGTTTCCATTTCTCAAAATGCTGCTGAAGCTCAAGGTGAGAAAAGAAGGCACAGGAAGTTTGGTTAACCCTCTGAGTCCTTGTGGACTTGTTGCATAAACATTTTGAGACCCTGAGCATCTATTTCAGGTCTGCAGACCCTGACTCGCGTTTTTCTGCACAGCACAGATAAGCCTGAACAACAGGAAGCTATACAACAAACACAACCATTAGGTCCGTGCTCCTTAATGGATGCACAGAGTATGCGATGCATATGGTGGTACCTCAGTGAGCCGGCTGATACAATCAGCTGGGTTATTTAAAGGAGGACTCAAACAAAATGAGGAAACAGTTTAGAGCCATTAAAGTAATAGTTCAAGGAAGGTGTATTATCAGGGCTATCATCAAGGCCCCCAGATTGCGTGGTGATTATTTTTTCTCTCTTTTTTTTTTTAATTGTTTATGTTTTTCTGATTTGATCACAGAAAGGCAGGCACACACCCCCAAATTACACGAACGCTACAAGATGCAAAGCAACATCAATCAGTGAGACCACAAGACAATCACAAAAAGACAAAACCACAAAAAGGAGACAGAACACCCAAAAGCCACTACAGAAAAGACCCAAAATAACCACAATTATGCAAAAATAATGGCAAAAAGATGCTAAACTAGTAAAAGCGAAAAGTAACAACAAATATATGGAAAACTAGCGATACATCTACACAAAGGAACCACAAAAAGATGCAAAAACAAAAAAAGACATGCAAGCAAAGATGAAAGCAACCACAAACATTAAAAACAGATACACAGAGGACACAAAATAAACACAGTGATGCAAAACAATGTCAAAAGATGCTAAAATCACTCAGTCACATTTAATCTGATATTAAACTCAACTGGCTTCTCGCAAAATGTAAACGATCTCACTCACTGTTTTAATCGCACTCTGGATCTCGTCCTGATATGTGCCATAGAAACTGAACATGATGATCTGATTGTTTTTTGATCATATTTAATTTTACACAACAAATGCAGTGCATCAGAGGTCTTTGTAAAAGTGCTGCAACAAATAAAAATCCTTCATTATTATGCTCTTCAGTGCCAACACAGTGCAGAGCAGCTACCTAAACTCTGCTCCCAGTGAGGTGGATTATCTCGTCAATAGTTTTACATCCTCACTGCGTATAACTTTGGATACTGTGGCTCCTCTGAAAAGGAAAGCTTCAAATCAGAAGTGCCTGACTCCGTGGTATAATTCACAAACGCACAGCTTAAAGCAGATAACCCGAAAGCTTGAGAGGGAATGGCGTCTCACTAAATTAGAAGATGCTCATTTAGCCTGGAAAAAGAGTTTGTTGCTCTATAAAAAAGCCCTCCGTAAAGCTAGGACATCTTACTATTCATCATTAATTGAAGAAAATAAGAACAACCCCAGGTTTGTTTTTAGCACTGTAGCCAGGCTGACAAAGAGTCAGAGCTCTGTAGAGCTGAGTATTCCTTTCACTTTAACTAGTAGTGACTTCATGGATTTCTTTACAAATACAATTTTAGACATTAGAGAAAAAATTATTCATAACCATCTCAAAGATTATTCTTCATGTTCGGCTGCTTTCAGCACTGCTGGTATTTGTTTTGACTCTTTTGCTCCAGTTGATCTTTCAGAGTTAACTTCAATAGTTACTTCCTCCAAACCAGCAACATGTTTGTTAGATCCCATTCCTACTAGACTGTTCAAAGAAGTCTTTCCAATTATTGATGCTTCAATCTTAAAAATGATCAATCAGTCTTTATTAGTTGGCTGTGTACCACAGACCTTCAAGGTGGCTGTAATTAAACCTCTGCTTAAAAAGCCATCACTGACCCAGCTGTCTTAGCTAATTATAGGCCAATCTCCAACCTTCCTTTTCTCTCAAAGATTCTTGAAAGAGTAGTTGTAAAACAGCTAACTGATCATCTGCAGAGGAACGGTTTATTTGAAGAGTTTCAGTCAGGTTTCAGAATTCATCACAGTACAGAAACAGCATTAGTGAAGGTTACCAATGATCTTCTTACAGCCTCTGACAGTGGACTCATCTCTGTGCTTGGACCTCAGTGCAGCTTTGATACTGTTGACCATAACATTTTATTACAGAGATTAGAGCATACTATAGGTATTAAAGGTACTGCACTGCAGTGGTTTGAATCATATTTATCTCATAGACTCCAATTTGTTCATGTAAATGGGGAGTCTTCTTCACACACTAAGGTTAATTATGGAGTTCCACAGGGTTCTGTGCTAGGACCAATTTTATTTACATTATACATGCTTCCCTTAGGCAGTATTATTAGAAAGCATTGCATCAATTTTCATTGTTATGCAGATGATACTCAGCTTTATCTATCAATGAAGCCAGATGACACACATCAATTAGTTAAACTGCAGGAATGTCACTGATTGTAGGATCTTTAACTTACAATATAAGTGATTTGGCACTATATAAATAAACCTGGATTAAATCAAAGAAAATAAAACCCCCACAAAATATGAAAGACTACAAAAAGCACAAAATAACCACAGTGATGTCAAACAATGGCAAAAGATGCAAAACGTCAACAAAACAGATGTCAATCAACCACAAAGGGGCAAAAAAGCCATGAAAGCAACAATAACTGAAGCAGAACTACCACAGAAATTCCAAATCTTCGCAAACAGACTTTAAATGACTCAGAGAGTTGGAGAACAAGAAAAAACAAAGAATAGTTTCTGTCACATTTTGTTTTATCTTTGACAGTCAGGTGTCGTTTTTTATTTGATCTTGGAAGCCCTGAAAGGTCCTGCTGGAGGCTGGTGTTTATTAACCCGTCAGACCGGCTCAGCTACAGCTGTTATTGTGCCAGATGTTGGTTCCAGTCTGAGCTTCAGCACCGTGTTGTCCCAGCCGGGCTTCACTGTCGGTGGCTTCATTTCAGCCGTTTGAAAACAGATGCGAGGAACTCTGCTCCCACCTAGTGGCTATTTGAACACATAGACTCGGCAGAAGCTGTAAGGAGCAACAAATTGTCATACAGATGTTCGTGTTAGTTTGTGTATTTGACCAATGACCAACATTCATGCTGGAAGTGTTAAAAACAACTGCTAAATGGCACAAAACATACAGAAGACCCACTTTATTGTGTTGCATTAAACTCTGTGCTGAGCTGTTTTTGTATTTCTTTTTAATGATTTTTCTTATTGAGCTCGTTGTTGAATTATATCCAACTTTTTACTTATGAAGCACCTTTATATCATTTCAGCATTTTTCTTTTTAATTGTGCTCCTTTCTCTTGTGTAATTTTTATTGAGCTATTTTATTTTGTCATATTTTGATGTATTTTATTGAGCTCTTCTACTTTGTTCAAGCTATTTGTGGTGCTTAATGTTTTGGCTGCAAATATATCCAATGTTACCTGATCTTAAAAGTCTCTTAAGTTACAAGAATTATTTTTGTGCACATACACGATCAATTTCCATGGATGCAGCTCATTATCACGGTTAGCCAGCAGGTGGCGCCAAATGACCATAAACCTTTTTTTTTTCTCCTTCAGGTGTGCAGCTTCAGTCTGAGCTGCTAGTAATGCAAACTGTGACCAGCATGACTGATATCACGCTGCTCCGTTCAGACAGTCCAGATGCAGCAGAAAGAGTGAAACTTCTTATTATTTCAGCTTTTACTGTTTTAGGTGTAAAAACAGAAATTATAGTCGTTCTGTCAGCTGCTTCCCAGATCTGGCTACCATGTATTTGTCATCTTAGAAATATATTTTTTAAAATGATCTATTCCGCTTATCCGAGGCCGGATAAGCGGAATAGAATGGATGGATCTATTTTAACAAGGCACAGTAACAGTCTCACATGCTTTTCTCATGAGGGGATACTGAGCGACTGCAGACTGAACAGAACTGGCCCCAGTATGTTTCATACAGGTTTCCATAGAGCAGACCTCTCAGCACCGCCTGTTCCAGGGTCCCAGCTGAAACTTAAAGAAGCTGCGGGACCACCGGCCTCAGTAAACCAGTCTGTCGCTTCGCGCCTGAAAACAAACTTTTATGGGAAGGCCTTTCCTCCTGGATGTGTTTCGGCTCCTTCGAGCTGTCTTTTCATTTTTACTAAATTTTGCTGGTCGCTGCTGTTTGTTCTATTCTGCTGCTCCTCTGAAGCTCTTTGGATTTCGAAAAGTGCTAGAAAAATAATACTTATTATTATTGTTATTGTTTTATTGTGTTTCCTGTGTTTGTGTATTAAAGAAAAAGCTTAATTAAAAATAAATAAATTCATTCGGACTCTCTGTGACTCACTGGTCGCCCAAGCTGTCAGTCATTTCTCCGGTTCCGCCTCCCACGCGGACACACCCATTTCCTCACCGGCATTTCATTTATTTATTTATTTATTTCCCCCTTATTGGCATCATCTGCACGCGCGCAGGGCTGGTGCGTCCGCGCGTGCCGGTCACGGCGGGGTGATGATAACATTTAAACACGGGCGCTCATCCCGCTCTGTGTGTGTGTGTCTGTGTCTGTGTCTGCGTGTGTGCGTGTGTGTGGTCCAGTGCATGTCTACCTAGTGGGCGTGTGCCCGCTCCTCCCTCCCTCCCTGCAGACCGGTGCATGTGTGTGTGTGTACGCGCGCGGGTGTGATTGCACGAGGTGAAGCTGGGTTTTTGCAGGTTTAATCAGCTGGTTGTGGGTCCTCGCAGCAGCGGCGGCGGCTGCGGTCACGAGTGGGTAATTTCTCTCTGAGTGTGCGTGATTCCCCTCTCCCTCCGCCTCCTCCTCTTCCTCCTCCTCCTCCTCCTCCTGCTCCTCAGCGTGGAGAGGTGCGGGGCCACTACTGGCTGTGTTGTTGCGGCACTGGATGGATCCGCCGAGCATGTTTGCGGGTGAAGCCTCGGGCGGTGCACGCGGAGGGAAATAATTTTTTTTCTTCTTCTTCTTGTGTTTTTTAATACTTCCTGTCTACCTGCCGATCAGTCACCCCCACCGTGGCGACATGTCAAACTCAAACAAAAGCAAGAAGGACAAAGAAATCCTCGCAGAGTACGAGAGCCAAGTGAAAGGTAAGCTCGTTTCTCCTCTCATGTGAACATCTCCCGCGCGCATCTGCACCCAATTCTCGCAGTCACACCCACCTTTTTTCTCACCTTTGCATGCTCACATAAAACCACACACACACACACACACACAGAGACACACACGCACACCTGTCTGCCAGCATGTTCAGCACTCATGCATTGAGTGTTGTGCAGGGTGTGTTTGTAGGGGAGCTGACACCTCACCATGAGACGTCAGGATTTCTGGGTTCATCCTGAGTGCTGCATGGCGCCTGAGGGGAGAGGAGGAGGAGGAGGAGGAAGAGGGGTGTATGTATTCTGCAGATCCCCTTGATCTTTTTCACCCACTCTCCATGTGTTGTGTGTGTGTGTGTGGTTTTTACGCTCAGACCTGAGGCGAGTGGCTGCCTGGTATTTGTATTCCTCTGAGACTGTGACTGCAGCAGTGTGTGTGTGTGTGTGTGCACCTGATACCCCAGGGACACGCTCAGGTGATGGTGGTGGTGATGATGATGATGATGATGATGATGATAATGGAGACACACTCTTAAATAGTGGTTGCCATGATTGCGGGGTAACCCTCTCTCCTCCTCTTCCTCCTCCATCCCTGCTCGGATGGGGCGGACAAGTCAAATGACCTTTTATGAAAGCCTCTTTACAGGCTGCTTCATTTTCATTTCATGAAGCAGGGTGGATGATGGGAGATCATCTGAAATATCCAGCTCGCTGTGTGTGTGTGTGCGTGTGTGTGTGAGCGCGCCTCTTTACCTCAAAATGTCTGACCTTTTAACGGCCTCATTCGGACGCCTGCAAATGCCAGCAGCATCTCATTTTTCTGCAGCTCCACATGGCTCCTCACACTTGGGCTGCCATCTTCACTTGTCACCTACGCCCACACCATCACCACTGCCTCTCCTCTAAAAGGAGCCGCTCATGCTTCCTCACCTCAATCCACATGCCAAATCTTTGGAAATGTTCAAAATTCAAACACCTTCATTCAGAAATCCTGCCTGTGTGTGTGTGTGTGTGCGTGTGTGTATGTGTGTGTATGTGTGTGTGTGTGTGTGTGTGTGTGTGTGTGTGTGTGTGTGTGTGTGTGTGTGTGTGTGTTTCATTTCATACCTTTTCAAATGAATCGACACAGACTTTGAGTGATTACATTTAATGGAGAGTGGCCGTTACAGCCCCCAAGAGTGGAGTGTGTGTCTTGTTTGTGGCCACTTGTGTCTGTGTGTGCTCGTGGCCCTCGCTTTGGCGCTCTGCCAAAACGCGCTCGGGGATGCCCTGCATCATAATGACCGCTCGGATAAAGCACCCTCTGCTCCTCCTCCTCCGGACGGCCGACCGTCTCTGCACCCCTGTCGCCTCCTGCCGAGAGCCAAACGTATAGATCTGCTGTTGTAACTATGTGCTTTCCAAGTCTGCCTCCCTGCTCTGGCTCCTGATTGGTGGAAGCAGGAGGTGGTGTGTAATGTATACAGAGGAGGTGGCCGCCGCCGGGGAGGTGGGGTCTACTCGCTGAGGTGAGGTGAGCTTGGCGGAAAGGTAGCGGAGAGATTATGCACAGTGCTGACAATACATATTTGTGTGCTCTGGTTTGGAACTGCATTGAGCGTGCTCACCTCGTCACCCAACGTGTCACTTCCTCTGGCTGAACGAGCGGGATGAAGAATGTTTCAATGAGGAAAAGAAGGGGGAAAGGAAAAAGGAGCTCTGCAGGAGGAGAGGAGAGGCAGACGTGAGGCAGAAGAGGCAGAGATGAAGTGTTTCCTGCTGCATGCGGCGGCTGCAGCTTTTGGGGGGTTTTTTTGCCTGCGCCTGCATGCAGGTGATTAGTGACTTCACATCTGCATACCTGCAGGACAGACACACACCTATATAAAGACGGACAGACAGGTGCACATTAAAAGGAAGGCGAGAGATAATGAAGTGACTCTTCACTCAGTAAACGCTCTGAAGGGTCGACTCAAAGGCCCAGATCAGTGTGTGTGTGCGTGTGTGTGTGTGTGTGTGTGCATTTTCTTAATGATGATCCAGCACTACTCTGCCCATGTTGTCCTTGAACCCGGTCGTCGTGGTAACAACCATGGCATAAGCTTCCTGTTCCTCTGACATCACACTCACACATGCTGTATTTATAGTGCGTTGTGAGAGTGAGGATACTTTGAAAGAGAATGGCACAAAGTCACTTTTCAAGGTGCTCGGCAGGTCGGCTGTTCGGAGCTTCACGGAGGACGTGCAGCAGTTTTCTCTTTCTGCATTTTCAGGGCAGCGTGCAACAAAAGGGATCCAACTGTGGGAAAAACTATTCAAGATATTGCTAAGGAATTGGGTTTGTTAGATGTATGCTGAGAACTCAAATCTAATCTTACTCCAGAGCATTCAATGCAAACTCTTGCACCATGCACTTTCTGTATCTATTGAACCAGAGCATCTGAAATACAGAACTGCTACTGTGATGGTATTAAAATTTCAGACCTAGCACCATGATGGTTAAAGGCCTCCTCCCAGATGGCAGTTTTAGCACAAACAGCTCCAAGAACAGGAACCAGCAACTTGTCTTAACCTCTTTCCCAATTCAGGGTCATTGAGGAGCCATCTGTAAAAGGATGAGAGGCGGGGTACGCCCTGGCCATGGCTGGTGCTTCTCTGTTGTTTAGCTTATGTAATGTTGGTGATAGGATGCCACTGTTGCAACAAATTAGTTTGTGATTCCCCCCACGCACCCACCCAAGCTGTTCCACGATCAGCTATAAGGGAAATTACTGCCATGTGGAAGCATTTAGGATCCACAGCAGCTCAGCTATGAAGTGTCAGGCCTCATAAATTTACAGAGCATAAAAGTCATCAACGCGCTGCTGACTGAATCTCCTCTAGCATTAACATCAGCACAGAAACCGAGTGCCAGGAGCTTCGTGGCGTGGATTTCCATGGCCAAGCAGCTCCTGCAGGTGTAATGTGTATGTGGCCCTAGTGCCGCTCGATTATGGAAAAAACTCATAATTCAAGATTCAAGATTCAAGAAGTTTATTGTCATGTACACCGCAAAACACTGTGGTTATGCTGAGCAATGAAATTCTTACTTGCGACTGCTTTACAAACAATTGAAATAAGCAACCAAGTTAAAATAAAATTTAAGATTTAAGAACTGTAGCATCGCAGTTATTTTGGTCAATATTGAAATCACGATTATTTAACATGTTACTCACTGACTCTGTAAACACTGCATTTATTGCACTTTTAAGATCAGTGAATACCTTGAAATCTACAATCTCTTGAAAATAAATACTAAATTAAAAACGAAATACAGAATATATAACTAAACTAAAAAATATATAAATAAGTTGCAATATAAATAAATACTTTATTAATTCAACAAATATGAATAGAAAGTAATGCCAGTTATCATGACTAATAATGGCCCAGAGCAAACAGAAAACATGTTCATCTTCAGACTAAATCAGAGTTATTCAGGCCGACTCAGCAGATACTGGTTATACTGGTTATTCTGGTTATACTGTGTTTGTGTCACGGATGGTGCAGATCACACCATGCAGCAAATCTGTGTTAATTACCTTGCGGTCGGGTCGCGGTGTTTTACCTGCGGTGCGGCCGACAGAAACAAAATGCCGGGACTCTTTTCCCTCCTGGGTCAGTTTATTTGTCCTTCTAATTTTTCCACTTCTTTGTTCATTCCCTCACCTCCATTCCGATCGTTTCAGCGATCTCCCTGCAGGAATTTACTGACATTTGTGAGTCCTTATATGGATGCTGTGAATATTATTCCTTATATTGAGACGATGATTGTTATTCTCTCACTGATAAATTAACTTCGCTGTAAAAGTAGCCGCAAATGCACGAACCGATGGTGCTGAACAGGCCAATCACGATCGTTGAGTCGCCCCTACCAGTCCCATCGCCAGATCTCAGTCTTAAGGGGGGCTTATGAAATCCAACAGGGGGGCACCACTATTATTAGCTTGATTAGTGATCTGGCTTGGGTGGGCGGGCCAGGGCGGGCCCAAGCGTATCAGTGGGCGGGCACGGCCCCCTAGGGCCCGCCCATAGCGACGGGTCTGGCCCCTACAGGTAGTGCAGGTCAGGTTATGGCTTAGATTTCCCGCTCAGTAATTAGCGGTAATTAACACATAATGCACCAGCACAAGCCAAAGTGCTGGTAACATCGCAAGACTCAGCACTGCAGAATATATGTGGGATAAGAGTGTACTTGCAGCAATATGACCAAATCATTTTAATAATAGTCGTTTTTTGTCGATTACACTGTTTTTGTGATCGTTTGGAGCCAAAATCACATTTCGATTAATTGCACAGCCCTCATTGGCCCAGAACTTTTGTTCAGATAGTGTATTTAAAAAAAAAAACTTGCCACCATTCTTAAATGAGTTTAAGGTGGATTTATGAACTGCACATCAGATGGTCTAATGGTGAAGTAAACCTCCTCTAGTCTGTGTCATTCAATATCTGAAGCACCCAGTCCAACGTTTACTACAGTTCATCGCTTTAACCAGATGAATGTGCAGAATTTGTAGGTTTCTCATACTTGAAGTGGCCTGAATGCAGTCCAGCTGTTTAATGAGGATATAGCTTTTTATTTATTTATTTTTTAAATTCATCTGCATTCATAGTTGGACTGTCAACAGCGATCGGCACTCAGGCAGGAGGTCCAGGTCCAGATATCCACTGGCCACACTGGATTTTCCAAAGAGATAAAAACTCCCACTTACAGTTTTTACAACACCTTTATTATTAAACCAATATGATTTGGCTTGTGGTTTTTATCAGCCTCATTATTTGACCCCTTCAACTGTTTTTCATTTCCTTCATGCACCTTGGAAAAAGGTAAAGTTGCACCAGAAATCTCCAATCTGCCGTCACACCAGGAAGACCTGAAAAATTGGCCATTAATCGCAGATGTTCAGTGACCAGACTGAGCCGATGGGCTCCCAGATTGTATCGCAACGGGATAGAAGTGCAGAGGAATGTGGGGTGCACTACTTCTCTTCCTAGCTTTTTGTTGTTGTTGTTGTTGTTGATGATGATTTTTACATAACTTTTAGTGCCTGGATGTTTCAAATATCTCAAAGAAGTCTTCGGCTTCAGCTTTTAGTCTGTCTGTTTAGTCAGTGTAATTTTAGTCTCACTCCAAAAGCTGTTTGCAGAGCTGAGAAAACAAATATATCACACATTCATTCATGGATTTTAAAACATTTTTAACCTGCCATCTCCCTTGCACAAAGACCTTGCGATGCCTGATTGAGAACCAAGCAGGTATATCTGACTGATAAACAGCCTTGGATAAAACTGCCCCCTGCACACTCCACCACTCCAAGTAGTACCCAACATTTCCAGCCTGAAGTGGACTCGCTCCTGTTTTTCGCACAACTTTGGACCTTACTGGCGTGATTGTCCAGATGTTTCCCTGAATTCATGTGTGAAAATGGCTCATGATGTTGGCAGCCCGTCTGTAGTGGGACTCTTTATTTCACGTGTAGCTGAAGGTAGCTCAGTCCTTTATGACTGTCTGGATGGTGAGGCTCATTATCATGCTGCAGAATGATGATCAGTCAAATGCCTCCCTAAAGATCAATTCAGGGTTTCAGTGTGCCTGTTAAGGTCTGGCTGATCTTTTAACTGTCAGGTCACCATTACTGCACAGAGGTGTGAAACAAGCCTGCACGCCTCCAATTTTAGAAGCTCGTGCAAGTCAGCCGCTTTCTCTGGAAACCATAAATTGGTCTTGATCATATTGTGTTGTAATGACACATTGTGTAAATGCAACTTTTGCACAGAAAAAAAAAAGTTTCTCATAAAAATGAGCAAAGACAGGGGTTGGATGGAGAATAACTGATGAATCCTCGTCAACCATCTGAAAGTAAAGACGTCTTCAGCCCTATTTAATTTTTAAGAATTTGATTTTTTTTATTATTTATTGTCAATGACCTTTTGCAGCCCACTTGCAGTACCGTCATAATGCACCAGGGGGCTGCAGCCTGCTTTTTCGCGAATAACTGCCACAGAACGTGAATAAAAATGTGGCAATTTTTCCTTCAACTGTATCAAAGTGGAGCCAAAATAAATCAAAGTGGGAATGGTGACCCTACGCTGGCAGGGCTGGTGGGAAATCACCAAAAAGCTTTTCTTGCTTCTATACAACCCAAATACTTTTTGCACCAGCATGAGTCTCCCCCTGCTGGTCATTAGAAAGAATGCAGGTTTAAGGCACTTTTGGACTGGTTTCACTTTTCTTATGTTTTCTATACTGTCTACAGTTTTAACCACAGCTGCCTTTTTTTTTTTTTTTGAGGCGCAAACATGTTTATATAATATATTATATAATATAATGTTTATAAACACAATCCAAATCCATAATCCAACGAGGCTTCCTCGAAAAGTTTTGAGAACTTGAGAAGATGTGTCAGTCTGTTGTATCCTGTTCTATTCGTTGACACGGACAGCCTTGTGTGGCAGTGCAGGTCTGACCTTTCACACAAAATCCCAATAAAAAAAGTGGAAACTCAGCGATTCTTGGATTATCGTGTGACTTCACTGCAGGACCTCAGTGGGTTTTTGTGCACAAACTTTTATTTTTCTACTCTAAATGTTTTATTTGTTTTCCAGTTCTAGGCTGTTCGGGATCTCTTCCAGGCTCTAATCTGACTAAAGCAGAGCAACAGAGGTGATTAAAAATTAATCTCACTTAACTTCATCCAGGACTCTATAACAGAGACGCAGATAATCATTGATGGTGTTTAGAGGAGCAAATGTAAAAGTTTTTATGTGATTAAGAAGCATAAAAATTGACTTTTATTTTAATAAAGGTCACATTGAACAAAGAAAATGGCTGTATGAACGCAGAATTGATGATTATGCGTCACCTTCATCCTTATTTTGCGGTTTCATGCTCTGACCTTTGATGGTGCGTGACCCGCTTGCTCCCTCCCTGCAGCAGAAGGAACAAAACGAGCTCCGAGGAGCTTTCAGATTAAATCAATCCACAGATTTAACAAGACAAATTCTTTATACTGTGGGTAACTCCTGCATGCGTTTCCCTTTGTCAGTGTTTTACCACCTGATTCTGCACTGACTGTAGCTCGTCTGATCAAAGAGGACGAGTCTAGTCGTTCGGGGCGCTGCGAGGACACACGAGGAGGTTTCTAAGAACAGGCATTTTAGAGATCAAAAGGTACGCACGGCGGATGTCCTCCTTTCACTCTCAGTTAACTGTGATCCAAGCCGAGGAGTTTCATTGATATAATCTCGCCTTCTCAGTGGATCTGCTTGAATCCTCCTCCTCCTCCTCCTCCTCCTCCTCCTCCTCCTCCTCCTCCTCCTCCTCCTCCTCCTCTGCAACAGCAAGCCTAGGACTCAGTTTTGTCCTAATCAGAATTCTCTTCTTTAGGGCATTTGTTTCCCTTCATTCATGAAGTGTTTGCAGAAAGTAGCGAAAAAGCAAACCATCTGACCCACACTGGGTTTCCTAACATATAAGACAAAGTAAGGCACACTGGACTCTGCAAGGCTTTGTTTCCTCCTCGTCCTCCTGCAGTTTTTTGTTGGCGCTGTATTAATTTTTTCTATCTTTTCACTATCAGTGTCATATAGAAATATGAGCTACATATTTTCTGTTTGCTTCTACAAAGGTCATGTCACTGGTAAAGTCGATTTCTTCTCTTGTTAAATGGAAAAGTTTAAGTTACACTTGCTGATTATTTTAGAACAAATCTTGAGACAAACATAAATAATATTTGTTGAGACTTTTACAACATCAGCAAAATAATAAACACATTTTTTATTAATTACCAGTGTTGTAACGCACTACAGAGTACTCACAGCACAGTTCCTGCTGGTACTTACCAAAGAATGTAAAGCTTCTGCAGCCAGACGGATAGAAAAGAACAGATCAAACATGCCTTTTACTTCCTGCACATTCACACTATAATCAGCTGATTTGAGTTTGTGTGCTGGGAGGAGGAAAATGGTGGAGCATCTACAACTTTTGAAGAGTGGAGATAAGAACTTTACTCTTAATTTATTGCACAAAAGGACCAGAGCGTGATGGTAAAGTGTGACCCGTGTCCAGGATAGAAACAGCTTCATTCTACCGCTAACACATCATCAGGTCTGTGTGAACAAAAATAACCCAGATTGATGTTAAAGCTGAGCCTATGCTGACCCCAGGCCAGCCTGATCTTCAGTGCACTGAGTCTGTGCTGTTGTTGGTCTGTCAGCCGGCCACAGAGACGAGCGAAGTTCTAACGTACAAAGAGCTGAAGTGAAACTGTTAAACACAGTGAACAGTCTCCACTGCAGCCACTGCCTGTGCGCTTCACGCTCTACTTTTTGATCTTTTATGTTTATTTCCTGTTTCTCCCGTTGCCGGTGAACTGCACGGGAACATGTTGGCGTTGGTCGAAAACCCATCAGCAGCTGAACAGTCAGGCCTGTGGCCTCCATTTATACCTGTTCGTGTTTCCACAGCAGAATCACTGTCGCTTGAAGTCTCTTTGGGCTGGTTCTTAACTTTGTGGTGTGGCACTAAAAGAAAGCTCTTGTGTGTCCTCAGGATAGGGAATGTGTCGATGGATGGATGGTAATTATGTAGCAAAGCATTTCAGGCCATGTTATCGAGTAACATGAAAGTAATGTAACGAGTGGTGTCACGAATTACTTTTTTCTGCCTTACTTTAACAAAAAGTAACACTATGTAATACTTTAGTTTTTTTTGTGTGTGTGTTACAACCCCAACAATATTAATTACCAAATCAGCCTTATAAGAAGAGAGAGGAAAATCTTCCATTTCATAACTGGTAAAACCAAAGATCAGATCTTATTGGAAGCCTGGAATTGACTGTAAAATGTCTCGATGTTCGTCCTCAGGATAATTTATGAAGTTAGAGTTAAGGAAGCTCTCTCCATGCAGGTTGTTTTTGTTTTGTTGTTTCAAAGAAAAAGTCGAGCTATTGTCATAGCTGCCGCGGCGGCCATAACAGTGGCCGTACCTCGAGAACGATCTCACCTGGATCTTCAAATTCACACCATAGATGGAATCTGTTAGACCCGTCAAACTTCACTCACTTGTTCACTGACTTTACTTTAACAGCACTTTAACCCCTAAAAGTCTTGCTAAGGCTAACTTACACATTAGTATTATAAGATTTGATAAGTATCACTAAACACAGAGCACACCTGATCTGATGGGACGGGGATGTGATAGATTTACAAAGTAAGGAAAAAATCAAAGTCTGGTATCTATGATCTTTACCCAACTTAATACAACACAAGTGATGAGCTGGAGATATTGGTGAAGACTCAGAAAGTATAGTGTGAGTGCAGTCTCATGTGTTTTACTGAAGCACCACCCGAGGCGACAGCTGAAGTTCCATGTGAAGTTCTCCATGAAACTGTTGTTAGGATACAGACTAAACATCCGGAGGCACTCTTCATAATTTAAGGAGACTTCAATCATGTTTCTCTCTCCTCCCACCTGACTGGATGAAAGCTGGCTCTGTAATTGGAGCCAGACTGGACACGCTGGGAGAAGTGGTGAAGAAATGTGCACTAAAGACGTTACAGGCCATCCTGAACAACTCTGATCGCCCACTCTCTCTGTTTTGCAGAAAGTCCTTCATACCCACAGCCATCAGGCTTATTAATTCACATACAAATAGCAGATGAGTTATGTCAGACATATGAATTTCCCTCTGGGATCAATAAAGTCATTCTTTTTATTATTATTATTATTATTCTGGAGAGTGAGTGCTGTTGAAGCAGTCGTTGCTCATCACATCGTTGCTGTGCAGCAGCCTCCAGGGTCAGACTCAGGTGTTGATTGAAACTGAATTAATCAAATTTGGCTAGAACTTAATTGGAGGTCACACCTGTATCCAATCAGAGAAGGCGGTCGTGAATAAGGTCAATTTTATGTAAACAGCTTCAGATGGACTACAGAGGGGAACGTGGGCAGTGAGGAAGCATGTGAACACATGAATTTATGTTTCAAAAATCATGATTAAAGTGAGCAATAATATACTGTATGAGTAATAAGAGCAATAAAATAAAGTTTTGTTTTTCTTGATCCTAAATTGTAGTTAATTAGTAAGAGTCAGACTTTCAGAGTCCAAAAGAGGCACAACACAAATAAAAATAACTGATAGTTCATCATGGTTTTATAAATTCTTTTATTTCACTTTGATCGCAGTTGTTTTAATCCATGGAGAATCTCAACTTGTCTCTGCTCGATGCATGTTTGTGTAAAGACGCAGTCTCACGTGATTTTGGAGGCAGTCGAGTTCACGTGTGCACTCTTTGATGTAGTGTCTGAAATCCCAATGGAAAGTGTGAATGGGATTTAGAAGGAGAGCGAAGAAAGAGCCTCCTACAGTTTGTTTTACTAATAAAGAAAATCACAGAGTGTTTGGTGTTGGAGTGCTGCGAGGAAAATGATACAGTTTTCCAAAAGAGGGCGAGAAAATGTGTAGTAACAGTAAAGTTATTGTTTTTACTGTAGTCGAATCATTAAGTTAGATCCTTCATATTTTTGTAGGCGGAGCGTTAAATAATAAAAGTTTCTGGTTTTGTTTTTGTTGTTGTTACTACAGATGAAACATTTACACAAATGTTACTGTTTTGTTTTTTAAATTATAGATGAACCTTTAAATAACAGGAATTCCCTGTTTTTTAAACTATGGGAACCCTTAAATAATGTAAGTTTAATAATGTTGAATCAATTAAATACTGCAGCATTTGAAATTGTTAAAGTCTGCTGTTCATGGATGGATGTTATTACTTTTCACAGCATCACGTTGTCGAAGTGCTTCTGTTTGTGGCCTCTTAAAGAAAATGTTCATAACATCTACCAGTCTCCACTCTAATCCATCCCAAAGGCTGAGGTCAGGACTCTGTGCAGGCCAGTCAAGTTCTTCCACACCAAACTGGCTCATCCATGTCTTTGTGGAGCTGCTTTGTGCACTGGTGTGCAGTCATGCTGGAACAGGAAGGGGCCATCCCCAAACTGTTCCCACAGAGCTGGGAAACTGTCCCAAATGTTTGGTATGCTGAAGCATTCAGAGTTCCTTTCACTGGAACTAAGGGGCCGAGCCCAACTCCTGAAAAACACCCCCACACCATAACCCCCCCTCCACCAAACTTTACACTTGGAACCACCAAACCCAGACTCCTCCCTCAGATTGGCAGATGGAGAAGTGTGATTCATCCCTCCAGAGAACACGTCTCCACTGCTCTAGAGTCCAGTGGTGGCGTGCTTTACACCACTGCATCCGACGCTTTGCATTGAGCTTGGTGATGCAAGGCTTGGATGCAGCTACCATGGAAACCCATTCCATGAAGCTCTCACTGTTCTTGAGCTGATCTGAAGGCCACATGAAGGTTGGGGGTCTGTAGTGATTGATGGTGACCTCTGTGCACTATGACCCTCAGCATCCACTGACCCCACTCTGTGACTTTATGTGGCCTACCACTTCATGGCTGAGTTGCTGTCATTCCCAATCACTTCCACTTTGTTATAATCCCACTAACAGCTGACTGTGGAATATTTAGTAGTGAGGAAATCTGAGGACTGGACTTGTTGCACAGGTATCATCCTATCACAGTACCACGCTGGAGTTCACTGAGCTCCTGAGAGCGACCCATTCTTTCACTGATGTTTGTAGAAGCAGTCTGCATGCCGAGGTGCTGGTTAATACACCTGTGGAAGTGACTGGAACACCTGAACTCAATGACTTGGATGGGAATACTTTTGGCAAGATAGTGCAAATGTGAGGTTTGCATCAGGAAGAGCATCTGTTGTAAAAGTGTTTCCAAAGCAAACATAAGGATCCATCTGCAGTGGTGACCCATTTTTTCACTATACATGAACTATTAAAGAACAGAAAATATCCTTTTTTTTATGATAGCTGAACCATTAAATAATGGAAATCTCATAAAATATGAAATCTGCAAGTGAGCATAAGCCAGCTCAAGTCTGTAGATTGTAATAACTTTTGCAGTCGGCTCCCTGTGTTGTGATTTCAATGCACAACTCCACAAAAAAAAGTTAGAAACTAATAACTGCGTCATTCATTTACCCCTAAAAATCCTTTTAAAATGTTCCGTCAGCAGAGAACCCTGGTGTTTTTTTCAGTTGCCAGATGGTGGGAATTATGAGAGTGTACCACATCAAACACACTGACGCTGTGGTTAATAATAATAAAAACTAATCATTTCTTGTTTGGCGTGAAGCACAACAAAGCTACCAATCATTTGGCTTCTCACTGAGTTCATGTCTAAAGTAAAACACTTTCCTGATGCGTTTATGGTCTCAGTCTCCAGCCACTGAGTGTGAGTGTCTCACTGAATCCAGAATGATGTTCATTTTTATAAATTGTGGTCCCATTTAGACAGTAAAGCAGGGTATGACTCATACGCTATGACTCATATGGTAGTGACTTGTTAATCATATGGTGGGGCAGGCGTACCGTATGATTAACAAGTTGCTGCTGTATGAGCGTCCTCGGGTTTCTCAGTCAGATCCTCCCCTCGTTTGAAGCCTCAAAGGTCGCGGCTTCAAAAACAGGAAATTTCAAACTGGTCGATGTCAGAGATAAACAGGCTGATATGGGCATTAATATTTTACGCAGTTCGTTTAATCATAACATCATCATCTGTGTGTGCACAGATGTCCATCCATGCATCCATCAGCTATCTTCCACTTATCCAAAGTCACAATGGCAACAGGTTTCCACACCAGGTCCTCCTGTTTCCAGACCAGATGAGATACATAATCTTTTTACATTCTGGGTCTACCTGGGGGTCTCCTCCCAGTGCCTGGAAACCTCTGAAATCCAAAAAAACTTCAGTAAAACAGAAAATTCTAAAATTTTCTGCTGGATAACCTCATCCCGAAGCAGGAAACTGTGGCCGCCTTCTGGAGCCAAACCTGAATCCACATAACAGATCTGTATCCAATATATTGTTATTATTATCACTGCCATTTATGCTTTTTAGTAGCAGTTTGTTTCCCCCATCACCACACTTCCAATGTCTCAGACCCGGAACAACACATTAGAGACCTTTTTTCTCTCCGCTCGGCTGCTCATAATTAGTCTTTAAACGATACATAGCGAACACGGCATTGACACCAACTTAGAGGAGTAATTAAACCGCTGATCCATTGGGCCAATCAGCCAATCAGAACCGAGTGTTCTCCCCCTGCCCGGGGTAAGATGTGAAGCAGCCACAGAGCAGCAGAGCAGACATTCATTCATATGAAAGTGTTGCAGCTCAACACAATGTGTGTGAGAGCAGCGTGAGATGGCAGCCATTTTAAATTAGTAAGCAAACAACAGCAAAACGATACCAGAATCAAAACACACACACACACACACACACACACACACACACACACACACACACACACACACACACACAGCTGGTCGTACATGTTTTTATGGATCTCTGTAGAAAAGTGCTCAGTCTATAAAACTCTCCATTCCTGTAAGAGTGTGTGTGTGTGTGTGTGTGTGTGTGTGTGTGTGTGTGTGTGTGTGTGTGTGTGTGTGTCTCGATGCGGCAGATGCGAGCTCTTGTCTTCACCTTCCTCATCACATGGTTCACACACAGTGTGTGGTTGCCAAGACAACAGGTATTGGAGTGGATAGGATGCCCAGGGATTGGTGTGTGTGTGTGTGTGTGTGAGAGAGAGAGACAGGTGGAGTTACTGTGTATTCTGTGCTTGCTCGCTCTCCCTGCTGCTGCAGATTGATCGAGCTCTGAAACAGCACGAGCAGTGAAGCGTGCAGCCAGGCTTTACCATGCTGACTGTAGGACTCAAAGAGTGTGTGTTTGTGTGTATGCGCATGCATAGTGTGTTTATATGTACAGGGTTTTTTTTTTTAATGCGGTCACAGGATGTCGTCCAAGGTGACTCCTCAGAGAAAGATGGTCTTCAGCAGGAGCTGTGTGAGGATGAACAGACAAAGAGAGTGAAGGAGGAAGAAGAGGAAAACTAAACAATTTTAATTAAAAGTTAATCAATATTGCAGTTTAATATGTTAAAGCTGCACTGGACTTATCAATTAAGCTCATTATCTTGAGTGTAACATCTATAGCATTCACCTCGATTAGTTTAACGATTTGTCTTAAATACACTTGTGCACAAAGCGACAGACTTTGTTCTTTCACTGCAGGAGAAAACTGCTTTCTTACTATCATTAATAACGGGTAACATATTAAAGGTGTTCCTCTGCAAATATCGGCCCACTTTGTGCCAAATAAACAATAAAGCAATAATGAGCTGCCTCTTCAGTGAGTCCCACATTTAGATGCCAACTCCATTTAGTGGACTGTTGCTCCTTGTTCTGCTCTGGGACACATAAACCAGTTCTTCACCTGATGCTGCTAAAAGAAGACTGCTGTCACCAGTTGCAGTTCAATACGAACAAAAGCATGAAAGATCTACTGCAGAGGAAGCTGAACGATAGTGAGGACAACCAAAACCAGTCAGGGAAATCCAAGCTGAAATGATCTGGAGCTAACTGGTTATCAGCAACTGAACTTTCAAAATAAGAGCAAGGGTATTGTATTGTGCACTTTTAAACCATTCATGTCACTGTCTTTGGGCGGTATGCGGCTGGCAGTCTATGACATTTCTATGCAAATTTAACACCAATGAGACCATTTTAAAGCATGTACTGCTATCTGTTGACTATCTTTGCATTTCTGATTATGTGTGCAGATGTGCGGACCCAGTTGGTGGAGCAGCAGCGCTGTCTGGAGCAGCAGACAGAGATGCGGGTCCAGCTGCTTCAGGACCTCCAGGACTTCTTCAGGAAGAAGGCCGAGATCGAAACTGAGTATTCGAGAAACCTGGAGAAGCTCGCCGAGAGGTTCATGGCCAAAACACGCAGCACGAAAGATCATCAGCAATACAAGTAGGTCTGCCTGCCTGAGTATGCGTGTGTGTTTGCATGTTTTGGGGGCATATATTTGTACACAGAGTCACACTGTGGGGCCTAAAAGCAAATCCCAATGGAGTTTGGGACTTTTCTCACGAACACTGAAACATTAATATCTTCCCAGTGAAAAGAAATCATGGTATGAGGTGAAAAAAAAAACTGCACCATAGACGGACACATGTTGATAACTTGAAATATCAAGTTATTGATTTTGAACTGTACAAGATCAACAGGACCCTAAGAGCCTTCATCAGTAGGGGATGTGGAGAACAACACTAGAGGCCAACTTCAAGCCAGTTGCACAAGCCACCATCAAGTCCTGCATTTACCAAGGAGATGCTCTGTCCCCACTACTGTTCTGCATAAAGCCTGAACCCCCTCAGCCAGATCATTAACAAGACTGGCTACAGATACCAGCTACGAAATGGAGCAACCATCAGCCACCTCCTGTACATGGATGACTTCAAGCCAGGAGTGAATGAGATATCGATTCACTGATCCACAACACACAGATCTACAGCAGTGACACTGGGATATCATTCAGACTGGAGAAGTGTAGTTGGATGGTAACAAAGAGAAGGAAGGATAAGATAAGATAAGATAAGATAAGATAAGATAAGATAGTGTTTATTTGTCACATGCACAGTTATACACAGTACAATGCACAGTGAAATGTATTTTGTACCTGCAACCTTATATACACACACATATAAATAAGAAGAATAAAAATTAAAAAAAAAGTAATTCACACTATACACTATACTCTATATACTATACCTATACACACTTTTTAAATTATGATATTTACACTGTGCAATAATGGTCCAGTTAGGGCTCAGAGTTGAGCAGACGGATGGCTTGTGGGTAAAAACTCTTCTTCAACCTTTCAGTCTTAGTCCTCAGGCAGCGGTAACGCCGGCCTGATGGGAGCAGGGAGAAGAGAGAGTGTCCGGGGTGGCTGGGCTGTTTTAGGATCTTCATGGCCCTCAGCCTGCACTGCTTGGTGTAAATGTCCTGCAGGTTGGGGAGGGTGGTTCTGATGGTCCGTTCAGCTGAACGAACCACCCTTTTTAGGGCCATGAAGTCCTGCTTGGTGCAGTTTCCCATCCAGGTGGTGATGCTCCCACGCATGATGCTCTCGATGGTGCAGGTGTAAAAGTTCCTGAGCACCTTGAGTGGGAGCTTGAAGTCTCTCAGCCGCCTGAGGAGGTAGAGATGCTATCTGGCCTTCTTCACAGTGATGTTTATGTGATGAGTCCAGGACAGGTCCTGTGAGATGGTCACTCCCAGGTATTTGAAGGTGTCCACTCTTTCCACCTCAGCACCACTGATGACAAGTGGATGGTAGTCCCTCTGCTGCTTCCTGCTGAAGTCCACGATCAGTTCCTTTGTTTTGCTGACGTTGAGCAGGAGGTGGTTCTCCTGGCACCAGTTCTCCAGGCGGGAGACCTCTCTCCTGTAGGCTGTCTCCTCATTGTGAGAGATTAGTCCCACAACAGCAGTGTCGTCAGCAAACTTGATGATGACGTTGGACTCTGACGTGGCCTCGCAGTCATGGGTGTACAGTGAGTACAGCAGAGGGCTGAGCACACAGCCTTGGGGGGATCCAGTGTTGAGGGTGAGGGAGGATGAGGTGAGGTGACCCACTCGTACCACCTGTGGTCTGCTGGTCAGGAAGCTGTGAACCCACCTGCACAGGGATGGGCCCAGGCCCAGGTCCAGCAGCTTAGAGACCAGCCTGGAGGGAACTATGGTGTTGAATGCTGAGCTGTAATCTACAAACAGCACTCTCACATAGTTCCCCTTACCAGTGTCTATGTGTGAAAGGGTCTTGTGGAGGAGGAAGGATATGGCGTCATCTGTGGATCTGTCTGGCCGGTATGCAAACTGTAGTGGGTCGAGGGTGGTGGGCAGTGAGGAGGTGATGAATGTCTTGATGAGTCTCTCAAAACACTTCATCACCACAGAGGTGAGTGCTATGGGCCTGAAGTCATTGGGGCTGCTGGGGTGTGGTTTCTTTGGGACAGGGAAGGTAGTCAGAACTGAGGGGATTGCACTGCCAGAAGGCAACATTGCAGACATTGAGGACAGCTGCACATACCTTGGAATCCCACAGGCAAATGGGAACCATGAAGAGACCGCTTGGAAAGCTGCAACGTCCAAGTACCTGCAGAAAGTAAGGCAAGTCCTAAAGAGTCAGTTGAATGGGAAGAACAAGATACCCCGAGGAGATAGAAGCCACTGACATCAAGACAAGAAAGCTCCTTACCATGCATGGAGGGTTTCACCCCAAATCCAGCACCCTGAGACTGTATGCTAAACAGAAGGAAGCAGGCCGAGGACTAGTGAGTGTCAGAACCACTGTCCTAGATGAAACAACAAAGATCCATGAATACATCAGGAAGATGGCTATAAAGGATCTTAATGAGTACCTCAGGCAGCAGAAACCCGAGAAAGAAGAGGAGCAAGAACAGGGACCATCATGGAAAGACGGGTCTCCGCACAGCATGTACCACTGGCAGATAAAAGAAGTGACTGATATTGAAAAATCCTACCAACGGCTGGACAAAGCTGGACTCACAGACAGCACAGAGGCACTAATCATGGCAGCACAGGAACAAGCTTTAAGCACAAGATCAATAGAGGCTGGGGTCTACCACACAAGACCAGACCCCAGGTGCAGGCTGTGCAGAGATGCCCCTGAGACAATCCAGCACATAACAGCAGGGTGCAAGATGCTAGCAGGCAGGGCATACATGGAACACCGTAACGAAGTGGCCGGCATAGCATACAAGAACATCTGTGCTGAGTATGACCTGGAAGTCCTGAGTTCAAAATGAGATACGCCCCCAAGGGTGGTCGAGAAGGACCGAGCAAAGATCTTTTGGGGCTTCCAGATACAGACGGACAAACTGGTGATGACTAACCAACCGGACAAAGTAGAGGTGGACAAGCAGGGGAGGAAGGTCGTAGTGATAGCTGTAACACTGTGGATAGCAACATGAGGTAGAAGGAACACGAGAACTACCAAGCTTCAGCCTCCGTAGCCTCCAGCAGGCTACAGAGGCTGAAGCCCCTCTGGAATAAGATTGGCCCCTTGCACTGTGGACGCCACATTTATTTTAAAGCTTTAATTAGTTATATTGCAGATAAATTGCATTGTTTTGGATCGAGTGACCCAGCTATACATACATAAATTATTAACAGCTCTAATGATAAAATAATACAATGTGCATGATTCTGAAAAGTGCCATTCTACATAATGACTATGTTTACTTGAGGTGCTATAAATATAGTTTGATTATACAACTTTGCATTGCAACAGTTTCTAGGTAGTTTCATAGTTACTGCTCTCTTCTCTTTGAAAAATGCAAAAACAATATATAAAGAAATACTATAGCTGTAATAGTATATCCTATAACAAGCATTGGCCACTGGGTATTTAGACAGTATATATTTTATTATACATTTCATAAAGTAATGACATAAATAAAGTTTAAATTAAATTGTGAATCCTAAAGTTTAATCCTAAAACGCAGTATAAATATTGGACAAATTTATCTGAAATGATGCATAAACCCAAACCCTAACCCCTAACCAAAAACATTACTCATTTAAAAGCTTTGAGTATTCCTCAGTTGTACCACATGTGTGTGTTTAATGAGGAGTTTGAATACGCTTTAGCTGTCTGCCAATGAAGAACAGGATGAGTCTTAAAGTGACTTAAGGGGAAAACAGGAGGCTAAAAGTTGATATTGATATTTTTTGCTTTATTTAAACCATTTCTTGCTTTGTCTTCCAGGAAGGACCAGAATCTGCTCTCACCAGTCAACTGTTGGTATCTGCTGTTAAACCAGGTCAGTTGATGCTTTCGTGAATCTCCTCAAAACCCTTTAATAGAACAGGAAAACTATTAAATCTGTGAACTATGAATATTAAGTGAGGTGTGCGCTTAAGATGGTGAATGCAGGAAAAGCTGCTGGATCCGATGGCGTACTTGGTAATGTACTAAAAGTTTGTGCTGACCAGCTATCAGGGGTTTTATCCAAGATTGTTAATCTTTCCCTGACACAAGCTGCCATCCCAATTCCTGTCCCAGAGAGACCAGCAATCAACAGTCTAAATTACTACAGACCAGTAGCACTAACATCAGTAGTCATGAAATGTCTGGAGAGACTTGTATCTCAAAACATCAAAGACTGCCTCCCTCCTAACTCTGACCCACATCAGTGGGCTTATAGTGCAAACGGACTGGCAGAGGACACCATCTCCACAGCCCTCCACGCTGCACTGAGCCATTTGGAATACCCAGGGAACTACGTCAGAATGCTCTTTGGTGGTTACACTTCTGCCTTCAACACAATCATCCCACATATACTGGCTGACAAGCTATCTAACCTAGACACCCCCACCCCCCACTCTGCACTTGGATTAAAGGCTTGCTTACTAACCATCCACAAACAGTGAAGGTGGTCCTCCACCCTTACCCTTAGCACTGGCTCTGCCCAGGGCTGCGTGCTGAGTCCTTTCCTGTACACCTTGTGCATGTATTCAGCTCAGTTCAGTTCAGTTTTATTTATATTGTGCCAAGTCACATTAACTGTCACCTCAAGGTGCTTTATACTGTAAAGATCCTGCACTATTAGAGAGAAAACTTGGTGAGAGTGGGAAAGAAAATCTCCCTTTTAACAGGAAGAAACCTCAGACAAGTTTGGATTCATGTGCGGAGGTGATGGAGGTCCACATACAGAGATAAGGTGCAGAAACTGTCTGGGTGGTGCTCTGCACTCAACACCAGTAAAACCAAAAAAAGATGATTAATGAGTTTTGGGATGTGCAGAGTGGACCCGCCCTGTTCTACATCAACAGGGACTGCCTCGGGAGGGTTTCCTCCTTTAAATTCCTGGGAACCTACGTGGTGGCGGATCTCTCAACAGCAGTGGTTAAAAAGGCCCATCAGAGACTAGATTTACTGAGTGCGCTGCAGAGGAACCACACAGAGGAAAAGCTGTTGGGGGCCTTCTGCTGCTCCACCATCAAGAGTGTTCTGCATCACAGTGTCGTTTCACTGGCTGCTCAGTAGCAGAGGTTTATCAGCACCACCCAGAGAACCGTTGGCTCCCCACTGCCCTCCGTAGAGGACATCTACAGCTCTCTGAGTCTCAGCAGGGCAAAGAAAATAATGAAAAACCCTTCCCACCCTGGACAGCACTTGTTCAACCTCCTGCCCTCAGGCAGACAGTGCAGGTGCATAAATAGACCTATAAACAGTTTCGTCCCCTGAATCATCAGAACTCCAAACTGCTGTGAATAAAGGAGCGCAAAAGCTATTCTGTAGGGAACGGCATCCCAGGAAGCCCGGTCATGTTCTAAAAGTGTGAACGTCTGTGTCTGCTCTTAATGCATTTATGCTTGTGTCATTTTTAAAGCCATTATTCTACACTGAACAGAATAGTTCTCAGTATCTCGTTATATATTTTTTGCACAATTACAATGCAAGATTATTATTATTATTATTATTATTATTATTAAATACCTTCATACCCATCCATGTTTTCCAGGTGAGGAGGGAAAGTAAGGATCACGCCACCCTCAGTGACCTCTACCTGAACAACGTCATCAGCCGACTCACACACATTAGCGAGGACTCGGCCCGTCTGCTGAAGAGGGTGATTATCATTACTATATACCATGATACCATGCTTCATGTGTTAGCCTGTTAGTAAAGATTTCTTCACTTTTAAAAGAACTGAGGTTTGTAAGTCTCAATATTAAAATATAACACTGTTAAAGAAATTAATATAACTCAGTCTCATAATGATATTTCTGTAGATATGTCCTAAAAACCTTATTTACCGAAGAATAATGAAAATAAGTGCAGGAATATTTTTAAATAAGGCAGAAAGAGGTTAGTTTCTGCACCAGAAAAGTCCTTTTCTATCTTTATGACATCACTCTATTTATGCATCACATTACTTTTGAGTTTTCACTTTTATTCAGTATGTCACACGTGCACCACATTGATTTATTGTAAGCTAAAATCACACCAAGTATGAAGATTTTTGCAGCTTTCATATCTTTATCAGGCTGAATGTAAAAAAGTATAAAGGCTTAAATTCAATAAGATTTTCTTTTCTACTCAGTAATGAACCAGAAATATATGAAATGCATTTTGCAGTAAAAGCATAAAATAACAGAGAAGTTAAATACTCAAAGATGCAATTACCGGTTTTTTTTTTCTTCATTTTGGAGCATTAAAAACTAAATGTGAGCACAACACTGACCAAAGAAGCAAGGCTTGAACCTCTGCAGCCATCTTGAAATCACCTTATTCAATAATTATTTTAAAGCATTATTTAAATTTACTTTAACTTCAGCTGTCACTGTGATGTTAAAAACTGCACACATTATTGAATCTGATACAACGAGCTTAAAACTTTTGCTTTTGCCCCAAAATAAGGCTTTAAAATTTTTATTCCTTAATAGTATTACTTTTACCAAAAATCTCTCACAGATTTCTAATCAGGATCCTTTAACTACCACATTAGTCCCTTATAATTTCTCTGCTTAATATTAACTTTATATGATGAACTTGAGGGTTAATAGTTCAGTATTTCCTCTTTTTTAGCTCCATTTTTGGTCTCCTCCAACTCCTAAAGGAAACATATGGATCTTTTTCAGTGTTTTGGTGATTCTTCTTTCCATAAAACCCCCTTTAACCATACAAAGATAAATCTGAAGATTTATTAACATCTACAATCTACAATACAGCTTCTTTTCATTATTATTGTTAAGGTAAAATATAAAATCTGAAGGATTCAGTTAGTGTCAAAAGCTAAACAGTAACAGTATATGTTTTGTTGACCTGTGTGGTCCCAGGTGTTTTTAGCAATGCTTAATTTGACAACTGGTCAGTCATAATCTTCTTCTAAGTGAATGCACAGCTAATGTTAACAGTTATAGCATTCTCATTTACATTAATTTTAGTATGATTGTTTTAACAGCAGGTAACTGCGCTGGACTGTTCCAGATGTTAGCAACAGTAGCTGTAAGGATAGTTTGCTTTCCATTAGAATAAAATCAGTGACCTCTTGATTTGTGCTTGTAAGTCAGAAAGACGTAAAGGCAACAGTTATGTTTTCATGATGAGGTTCAAACTCTGTATATAGAAGATGAATTTATCATCAACAGGAAGGGTAAGTTCTGGAAATATGTTTCCGTGAGTAGATTCCTGACTTTTATGACTGAATGTTTGTAGGTTTCCAAAAATATTTAGTGTGAATACAGCTTAAGATGAACAAAGATTTCAAAATAAAACAGGAAGTGAAACTGACAGCAGTGTAAAGTGACTAGGAACATGGCATATTCCATATTTGGAATGTGAAGCCAGTGGAGAAGTGCCTTAACCCCACATTCTTTCTAATGGCCAGCAGGGGGCGACTCCTCTGATGGAAAAACAGCTATGAAAAATGGCCATTCTGCTCCCTTGAGCTGTGACCTGAGTAAAACATTTCCTCATGATCTCAAAGACTAGATTTAATTTCTATTTAATACAACATGATGTTTGTAAATTATCTGACGCAGTGGTTGTTTTAAAGCGGGCCCACCTTGTGATTGACTGTACAGTTTCTCAGTCAGATCCAGCCTCTGGCCCCTTGCCACACCATGATGGTAAAAACACTCTCACAGCAGGACCTCACTTAACCAATGTGGGAGCTATGTCCGTCTTTTATATACAGTCTATAAAACACTCCCAGTATGTTGAAGTTTTACTTTTTCCTTTAAAACCCTTAAATATTGCCAGAAAAACTATTTAAAAAGGCAGTTTTTCCATGTTCCTCAAATAGCTAAATTTGATCACTATTAATGAACATTTGGGTAAAATTTTCATGCAAGTTTCAAACTGATGTGAGTTGCTTTTAGGAACTTTTCAGAGATGTTATGAGAAGAAAAAATGAAAGTAAAACAGTGAACTTGTAGTCTGAGAGCTAAAAAAAATAAATAAGCTGAAACTCACTAAAAGCTTTCAGGGAAACTGTAGATTCAGCTGCTCGTTCTCATCAGCCTCATCACGTCAGTTCATACTTTATTACCATCAGAATATTGATTACCAGCTGCTTTAAGTAGAGGATCTGAGCGCCTCTCCCTCCACTGTGTATGTCCATGCACAGAAACAGTGGTCATCCATCAGGCTGGCCGAACAGAAGCAGATATATAAATGGACCTGACCACACACAAACAAATGAATTCATAAATGAAACAAGCCGCGCTCCGCTGCGTGCTCTCAGACTGTATTTCTCCCTCATGCATTAAACAGCCGAGCAGTTTGGGGAAGGAGCTATGTGCCAGCATTAATATTGCATTATGCTAAATGACTGAGGAATCCCAGGATGGATGAATCCTGTTCCCAGAAGGCCTGCTGAGAAAAGATCAGTTGAGCTTGTCGCCATGGCCACAGGACTGTCGCCGTTGTCATGGCCACTCAGCCGTCTGTCTCTTCCCGGCGTTCAGAGTTTCTGAGAGGATGCAACGATGTGATGGAGGTCTTGCTGTTTATAGCTGCTGGCAGCGGCTGCACTTTAGTTAGTATGAATAAAAGACGAGCCGGAAGCGAGATTAATAATGAACACAGCGAGCTAAAGTTGGAGGTGGCTAAAAGTGTGTGTGTGTGTGTGTGTGTGTGTGTGTGTGTGTGTGTGTGTGTGTGTGTGTGTGTGTGTGTGTGTGTGTGTGTGTGTGTGTGTTTAATTTGCTAACCTCCAAGGCGGCCCAGCAGACTTCAGGGGAACACTGACTTTACTTTTCATTAAAATCAACTCTTCGACTTAAAGAAGCCGTATGAAAAAATAACAACCCCAGAGAGGTCTGCGTACACGGATGGCTTCCAGTGCTGCAAAATACATTAATGGTACTTTAGTGCTGTACTCAAACACAGCACTGAGGTGCTTGTGCTTAGAGCCGCATCTGTAATCAGTGGCTGATGTTAACAATTTATAAAATGGCAATGTGATTGGACAGCAGCAGGCTCAGAGAAAAGCTATAAAAAGCAGCTGTATCACCGGGAGACTGAATTTTTAAATGTTTTACCTTAAAAATTAAGTCATTTAACCATTAATAATTACAGTAGTCAAAACGATAGTCTATTTATAAAATATAATAATATATTTGTACAGTACTTGCTTTAACAAAGTTATGAAGGAGGTCAAAGAAAAGTTTTAAGGACAATAAAATAAAATATAGAGTCCGTTAATAACTTTCTGTTTTGGTGGCCTCAGGATTGCCTCTCTGCTTTTTCCAGATGATGTGGTTCTTTTGGCTGCTCACAAGTGAGGAGAGATTGACAGATGAACTCTTGCAGCATCTGCAGTGCTGTGGACTCTGCACTGGTTTGTTGTGGTGAAGAGAGAGCGTGAAAGTGAAGCTGCTGATAAACTGGTCAATCTGCATTCCCACGCTCATTTATCACCACAAGCTACGAGTAGGGACTGAAAGCCTGAGATCATGTTAGAAGCAGTGGAAATGAGCTTCCTCCACAGGGTGTCTGGAGTCTCCCCTATAGATAGCAGGTGAAGAGCTGGGTGACTTGGGAGAGACTTACAGTTGAGCCATTACTCCTACACACCAAAGGAGCCTTTTGAGGTGGTTCGGGTATCTGACTAGGAAGCCTCTTGGATGCCTCCTAGGTGTTTTGAGTATATTCCCAGAGTTCTTTGGGGACTTCTGTCTTCTTGGATGACTTGGGAACACCCTAGCATCCTACCAGAAGAGCTGGAGGAGGTAGCTAGAGAAAGGAGAGTAGATGTCTCTGCTTGGACTGCTGGCCCCTTGACCCAGGCCCGGATAAGGGTCGGAGGATGGATGGATGGATGGATGGATGGATGGATGGACTAAAACTTGAATACCAACAGTTGTCTCAAGTTTTTTTATACTGTAAGACAAAGCCCCTACATATTAAAGAGAGAATCCCAACAATCAGACAGTGAGTAGAACACGGTGACAGTGGGAAGGAAGAAGTCCTTTTTAACAGGAAGAGTCAGAATGGTTTTTTGCAGCAGGCTGTAAACATGTTTATTTCTGCTGTAAAGATGGAAGGCTTAACATGGGAGTCTGTGGGGATTGACTCACTTTTGGAGCCGCTTCAAGTGGCCATTCGAAGTTTCTTTGCACTTCATTCATGCATTTGCACAATGTCTCAGTGTTTGGCACTGAGTTCAGTAAAGGGTCCTGGGTTCAAACTTAGGCAGGGGCCTTCTTATGCTGGTTTCTCCTACCAGATGTTAATGTTATGATCGTGATTTCAGGTGAAACAACTGCTTCTTATGAGTGTGTAAGTTTACCAAGAGAAAAATCTAAAAAAGCACATTATACTAAATCTGTCTGAGTCCCTTTCGCATGAGTCCCACTGTGAATGTGTGTATTTAACAATATGCTGATGACATGTTTCTCTTCACATTGGGTGTTTTAGAGTAAGGAGATCCTCATTCAGCTTCAGGAAGACCTCATGAAGCTCCTGAATGAGCTTTATACCGTAAGTGGAACAAACTTCATTCTTCCAAGTCGTTAAGCCTTCAAGTTGTCAGTGTTAACTACATTTTTATGTGGTTCATGAACGCAACAAGAAAATGCACTTTTATACATTTCATTCATAGTAATTATGTAAAAAAGCATCATAAAACAAGGCCAAGGGAGCATTCTTCTTCAATTTAATTTGTGTGTTTATAGCTGTTATAGCCAGTGTAAAAAAAAAAAAATCACAAACTTGTGTTAAAACATGTTAAACATTCTCATATGAGGCAGAAATCATCAACTATAAAGATTACCTAACTAAAAGAGGACTTTTTATGCTTTTCCTTATTTCCTGACACATATATAGTACATATAGTTAAATGTTGGATTTTCATATTAAACATGGCCAAAGTTTAAAATAATGAGGTTGGTGTATGTACAAGTAATCTCTGTGAGCAAAAAAAAAAGCCCCACCCACCTGCTGTTCAAACCTTTTTTTTTTTTTTTAACAAGAAGCAGCCAATCATGTGAAAGTTTGCATAAGGGAGGGGGGAAAGATGCTCAAACAGCTTGTTTGAGAGGATGAGGATGAACTGAGAGGCTAAGGGGCAGTGGATCGTGCAGAGCTACTTGAGTCCACAAATTAAAATATGGAGCTGGAAATGAGTACAATAGGTCCCTTTAACGGTAGCAACACAGAAACTGTACCAAAGCAAAGTCAGCATCCTCTTTTCAAAGCTCAAAAAGCTTCCCTCTTAAATGCAATCACAATTTTTATCCATTCATTTTTCATCCTGCTTTTTGTCGGTGAAAATCTGCTTCCTATTGGCTGCCAATTCTCAGGTTTTTCTTTAGGTCAGAGCGCCGGCCCTAAAAGCTTCTTGTCCAAACACTAGAAATCAGATTAGAGCAGAGCTGATAACCTTGGGGAATAAAAAATAGCGGCTGCAGCGCGATGCTGTTTTCCTGTTTGACTGGGTTGTTATGGGCTGCTGTTGCCTAGGTGATGAAGACGTATCACATGTACAACGCGGAGACGATCAGTGCAGAAACCAAGCTGCGGGAGGCGGAGCGCCAGGAGGGGCGCGTGAAGGGCGTGTCGGGGACCGGCGGAGGGGTGGAGCCTGTGTTCGGCCTACGAATAGAAGAGCGCCACCAGAGACGCAACGCCGCCCGCAAGATGGAGAAGATGAGAGAGAAGGTAACAGTTTTATTGAGAAAGGAGACTGACTTTCCTCTCAGGTGTCATCTGAAACAACCAGATGTTTAACCCGTTTCTGCATTAGATATTTTGAGTTTGCATTCCTCTATTTAATACTAGTCCTTTCCCACTTCTTCTGGGCTTTAATATGACTGGAAAGCAGAAAGGACACATTATGAAAGCTTTTTTTTCCTCATTGATCACGCTGGCAGAACAAACAGAGGAATCAGTACACGAGGACCAAAAGCCTATAATTTAATCTTCTTTATGTCTGTTTCTTTCCTTACTAGAGGAAGGCAAAGTACTCTGAGAACAAACTGAAGACGGTGAAAGCCAGAAATGAGTATCTGCTGACTCTGGAGGCCACCAACGCCTCTGTGTTCAAATACTACATCCACGACCTGCCCGATATCATAGACGTGAGTATATTACACTGTGCATTTGTGGCACAAACTTTAAATTCCTCACTAAAGAGGTTAGTGGGTTTGTTAGCCCAAAAAGACATTTTTCTCTCTTTAAATGCAGTTTTAAAATGTATAGAGTTGTTGTGAGATCATTTGTAGTGCCTTTAATAACAGAAGTTAAATTCCTTTAGATTTTTCCCATAGACAATGCTACATGAATTACAGTTGGAGCTATTCTACCTGAATTGGCAAAAAACTCCAAAAGATGACCATCAGTGTGTCTGGTTCAGGATTTTGACAAGAAATATCCAATCTGAGAAATGCACTGCTCGAAGAAAATGGATTCTCAGCAAAAAATTAAAACCACTGACTGAAGATTTAATTAATCTTCTTCACAAATGTTCACAAATTTCCCCAAAATATGTACAGTGCTTTCCATCTTATGAATAAATCCCCACATCTTTGTTCTAGTGCTGTGACCTAGGGTACCACTCCACTCTGAGCCGGGCACTGAGGACCTACCTATCAGCCGAACTGAGCCTTGAAGCCTCCAGGAGGGCGGGTCTGGAGGTCCTGGAGGGGGCTGTGGAGGGCCTGGACCCCGCCCGTGACAGGCAGCGTCTGCTGGATCTCTACCCCACTGCCTTCTGCCCTCCACAGACCTTCAGCTTCCAGGCGCACATGGGCGACGCAGTCAGTACCTTACACCAGATCTACAGATTCACGGCACACTTTCTGTCCTTTCTGTATTATCCTAACGCATAAAATTTAACTTAAATATTCACCAGCAGATCTGCATGAAGACACATTTGAGTATTCAGTCCTCTGGACAGCCATTTTCTAATTGTCTTCTTGTTTCGCTTCCTATCAGGTGACCCAGATCACCTCCCAGCCACAGGTCCAATCAGAGCTCACCCTCCGCCTCACTCAGCTCCAGACTCGCCTGGCATCCCTGAAGATAGAAAATGAGGAGGTCAGAATCAGAATCAGAATCAGAAGGTTTTTATTGCCATATGGGTGAACAGGTTCACAGCATTAGGAAATTGCTGCGGTACTTCGTGCTTACAGAAAAAAAACAAAAAAAACAAATAAGTATAAAAACTATAAGACAATATACAAGTATACAAATTGCAAATATACAGAGATATTAGAGCTTACAAAATATACAGTGCAGAGACTAATTAAAAGATAAAGAATGTAAACTATATTCCACTAATATGTACATCAGTGCAATCAGACAGGTGCATAAACATAGGGTCATCAGCGTTTGTGGAGGGTGGTGGTAACAGTCTTAGGGTAATTGTTCATGAGTCCAACAGCAGAGGGGAAGAAACTGTTCTTATGGTGGGAGGTTCTGGTCCGTATGGACCGTAGCCTCCTGCCTGAGGGGAGAGGGTCAAAAAGTCTGTGCCCAGGGTGAGAGTGGTCGGCTGTGATCCGACCTGCACGCCCCAGTGTCCTGGAGGTGTACAGGTCCTGGAGAGATGGGAGGTTACAGCCAATCACCTTCTCAGCAGAGTGCACAACGCGCTGTAGTCTCTGTTTGTCCCTAGTGGTGGCTCCAGCGTACCACACAGTGATGGAGGAGGTAAGGATGGACTCAATGATGGCAGTATAGAACTGCACCATGGTCCTTTCTGGCAAGTTGAATTTCTTCAACTGCCGCAGGAAGTACATCCTCTGCTGGGCCTTTTTGACGACAGAGGTGATGGTGGGCTCCCACTTGAGGTCCTGGGTGATGGTAGTTCCCAGGAAGTGAAAAGAGTCCACTGTGGTGATGGGGGTGTCAGTCAGGATGATGGAGGGTAGAGGTCAGATACACAAGTACAACAAAATCTTCCAACATTAGGCCATTAACTCTACTTTGAGTGGACTAATTAGGACTACACTAAGATGGTGAACTTGGTAAGGCCCCAGTCACACAGGCCCAAAAACCAGTTGGCAAACCCCTGGCAGCCTCTGGACTGTAGAGAGGAATTATTTCTCCACCAGTTGGCAGGAACTGCTGGCTGTCGCTGGGTAAAATCAGTCACAAAGAGGGTGCTTCACCAAAAACCACCTTGTAATTGCTTTAGTTGATAGAACACAAGCCACGTTTTACATTTTCATTTCAGGTTTAAGCATTAAACCAACACACAGACTCTGGTAAAAGTGGCCAAAACCCCCTCATTGATTATTGATTGAAATGCTTCTTTCTAACAGTTAAAAACTTTGCACAAAGTTATGGTAATTTATACAGAGTTAATGGGGTGATAATGTAGCATATGTAGCCTCTAAAAATAAAGTTGAACCATCTGATAGCGGCGTGGTGCTGCAGACTGTTGGTGTCCTCGCTGTTGTTGTGCACAGAGGGCAGCTGTTAACTCACCCCGAAGGGCATAAAAATGCTGAAGGAGTCTGGATTAATGAGCTGCATCTGCACCTCTCAGCAGCGCACGGCACACACAAACACACCCTGATTATCATACACAAAAAAACACTCATTACTCTTGCTGTAAATATAAACACTCTTTGCATATGTAGCATATGCAAACACAGCAGCTGCACTTGAATGCACATACCTCCTCAAACATTTCTGAAATTTAAGCCACGCCCATAAACAATTACAGATTCATAATTCATTTTCATTGATCCGTGAAGCTGTGTTGTGACTGAGTGAAACGTTCAGGGCTTACAGAGTTGCTCTTCCATTTAAGATCAGTAGAAAAACAGTCTGGAGTCCAGCAGACGAGTGGACCAAATGCTGCTTCCTCCCTGAGGTGCTCCGCCAGCCTTTACTGCAGCTGCCTTCAGTTGCTGCTTGTTTTTGGGTCTTCCTGCCTTCAGTTTTGTATTTAATAACTGAAAAGCTGCTGCACTGGGTTGAGATCAGGGGACTGACTTGTCCATTGAAGAATATCCAATTTATTTGCTTTTGCACTTTGCTTTGGGTCATTATCCATTTGCACTGTGAAACTCTGTCCATCAGTTTTGCAGTATTTTCCTGAATCTGAGCAGAGAGTATAACCCTGTACACCTCCCGGTCCATCCTGCTGCTTCTATCAGCAGTCACATCACCAACAAACGTCAGTGGCCCGGTTCCACTGCAGGCCATACATGCCAATGCCATAACGTTGCCTCCACCATGTCTGACACATGATGTGGTATGCTTCAGATCCTGAGCTGTTTCTCTCCTTTGCCATACTTTTCTCTTGCACCAACAACCCTTTGGCCTTATACCGAGAGTTCCATTGGAGAGATGCCAAATGCAAGTTCAACACTTGGAATAAACTCCATCGATAAATCGTGTGACTTATTGGCAATGGAGGGCTGTAATAAAATAATTCCCATGCAGTGTCATGGCCGGGGAGGAAATGGACGAGGAATGGCTGACACGAAGGACTCCAGAAGTCAGCGTAACATAAAAGGGATTTATTTCAACGGGGAAAAAACAAATACAAAAACCGTGGAAGGGAGACGATGGGCAGACACAGGGAACACAGGAACACAAGAACACAGGAATACAGGAACACACGGACACACAACGTCAACGACGCAACAGAGAACAAAACAAAACTGAGGGCTTAAGTACACACTGGGTAATCAGGGCAAGAGGAAACAGCAGGGAACAACAGGTGAGGCAAATGAAACTAATTACACAGGGGAAGCAAAGCTGAACACAAAGCACAGGAAAACCAGACTGTCAAAATAAACAGGAAGTGACAAACCAAGGAACATACTGACTAAACACGGGGAACAGGCACAGACTCAGGACAGAGACGCAGACATCACAACACTAGGAAATAAACTAACACAAACCGCTGGGCCAACGGCCCAGGACATGACAGTACCCCCCCCTCAAAGGCCGGCTCCCGACGGCCAAAACCAGAAAACAAAACCAGACAAGGGCGGGAGGCGGGGGACCAGGAGGGAGGGCCCGAAACAAAAACAAAGACAGGGAGCAAAACAGAAATCACAGGGCGTGAACAAAACAAATCAAACCCGTACCGGAAGAAAACAAAAACACAGGACCAGAACAAAAGGCGCCGGCACAAGGCCGGAGACAGTCCAAAACAGGGGGTCGAAACAAGGAACAGTCCAGGAGCTATGACAAAACAAAAAACAGCAGGGGAAAAAACAGTCCACAGTTCAGGGGAGTCAGTGGGAAATCCAAAAACAAAAAACACACAGTTCAGGAGGCCGCAGAGGCCAAGGGGCCACAAAGCAAAATCCCAACGAGGGAGGCCGACCGCGCTCCCAGCGGCGGCGGCGACGAGGACGAGAAGGAATCACTGGAGGCCGACCGCGCTCCCAGCGGCGGCGGCGACGACGAGGGGGAGTCACTGGAGGCCGACCGCGCTCCCAGCGGCGGCGGCGACGACGAGGGGGAGTCACTGGAGGCCGACCGCGCTCCCAGCGGCGGCGGCGACGACGAGGGGGAATCACTGGAGGCCGACCGCGCTCCCAGCGGCGGCGGCGACGACGAGGGGGAGTCACTGGAGGCCGACCGCGCTCCCAGCGGCGGCGGCGACGACGAGGGGGAGTCACTGGAGGCCGACCGCGCTCCCAGCGGCGGCGGCGACGACGAGGAGGAGTCACTGGAGGCCGACCGCGCACCCAGCGGCGGCGGCGACGACGAGGAGGAGTCACTGGAGGCCGACCACGCTCCCAGCGGCGGCGGCGACGGGGAGCAGGCACCGGAGGCGGACCGTGCTTCCAGCGGCGGCGGCGGAGACGCGGAGAAAACACTGGAGGCCGACCGCGCGGCATGCGGCGGCGACGAGGAGGGGTCACTGGAGGCCGACCGCGGGGCGTGCGGCGGCGGCGACGGGGAGCAGACACTGGAGGCCGACCGCGGGGCATGCGGCGGCGGAGAAGGGCGACCCCGGGCTCTGGTGGGGAACCCTCGGGTGACGTGGAGCGCTCGGACTGAGCAGAGACCCCCACCGGCTCGGACTGAGCGGGACCCCCTGGCTCGGAGCGCTCGGACTGAGCGGAGACCCCCATCGGCTCGGACTGAGCGGAGACCCCCATCGGCTCGGACTGAGCGGGACCCTCTGGCGCGGAGCGCTCGGACTGAGCGGAGACCCCCATCGGCTCGGACTGAGCGGGACCCTCTGGCGCGGAGCGCTCGGACTGAGCGGGACCCTCTGGCGCGGAGCGCTCGGACTGAGCGGGACCCCCTGGCTCGGACTGAGCGGAGACCCCCATCGGCTCGGACTGAGCGGAGACCCCCATCGGCTCGGACTGAGCGGGACCCTCTGGCGCGGAGCGCTCGGACTGAGCGGAGACCCCCATCGGCTCGGACTGAGCGGGACCCCCTGGCTCGGACTGAGCGGAGACCCCCATCGGCTCGGACTGAGCGGGACCCCCTGGCTCGGACTGAGCGGAGACCCCCATCGGCTCGGACTGAGCGGGGCCCTCTGGCGCGGAGCGCTCGGACTGAGCGGAGACCCCCATCGGCTCGGAATGAGCGGAGACCCCCATCGGCTTGGAGTGAGCTGAGCCCACGGGCTGAACGGGGCCTACATAGTGAGGCACCGGATGCGTAGGCTGGGACCGCGGAACAGGGCACACTGCTGCTTTATTGAGCAGCAGGGGCTGCTCGGGGAATAGCCGAGGTGCAGGGGACTGCGTGGAAGCAGGCCGGGAGACGACTGGCTGCGTGGAAGCAGGCCGGGAGACGACTGGCTGCGTGGAAGCAGGCCGGGAGACGACTGGCTGCGTGGAAGCAGGCCGGGAGACGACTGGCTGCGTGGAAGCAGGCCGGGAGACGACTGGCTGCGTGGAAGCAGGCCGGGAGACGACTGGCTGCGTGGAAGCAGGCCGGGAGACGACTGGCTGCGTGGAAGCAGGCTGAGAGCTAGCTGACACTGGGGCCTGAGAGGGAGCTACTGGAACTGACTGAGAGCGGAGTGGACAGGGAGCGACAGGGGCTGGGGCTGACTGAGTGCTAGGGGGAGCGACAGGAGCTGGGGCTGACTGAGTGCTAGGGGGAGCGACAGGGGCTGGAGCAGACTGAGTGCGAGGGAGAACGACAGGGGCTGGAGCAGACTGAGTGCGAGGGAGAGCGACAGGGGCTGGAGCAGACTGAGTGCGAGGGAGAGCTACAGGGGCTGGAGCAGACTGAGTGCGAGGGAGAGCTACAGGGGCTGGAGCAGACTGAGTGCGAGGGAGAGCTACAGGGGCTGGAGCAGACTGAGTGCGAGGGAGAGCTACAGGGGCTGGAGCAGACTGAGTGCGAGGGAGAGCTACAGGGGCTGGAGCAGACTGAGTGCGAGGGAGAGCTACAGGGGCTGGAGCAGACTGAGTGCGAGGGAGAGCTACAGGGGCTGGAGCAGACTGAGTGCGAGGGAGAGCTACAGGGGCTGGAGCAGACTGAGTGCGAGACAGCGCTGCTGGCTGCGTGGGAGCAGCCTGAGGGCTAGGGAGATCTGGCTGCGTGGAAACAGAGAGGTGAGAGCTAGCTGACACTGGGGCCTGAGAGGGAGCTGACTGAGAGGGCACTAAAACAGCTGACACGGGGAACCGAGGGAGAGCGACTGGAGCTAGAGCTGACTGAGACCCTGCTGCTGCAGCTAACACAGAAAACCGATGCGAAGGCTTGGACCTGGTTGCCCCCACCCGCGGAACAGGAACGGGTGCAGCGGTCAGCCCGTCCGTGGCTGCCCCCACCCGCGGAACAGGTACGGGTGCAGAGGTCAGCCCGTCCGTGGCTGCCCCCACCCGCGGAACAGGTACGGGTGCAGGGGAAGCTGGAGCTAAGGGAGCTGGAGCAGGGTGAGCAGAGGGAGCTGGAGCTAACTGAGGGGTCTGGGACTGCGACTGAGGGGGAGCTGGAGCTACAGCTGACTGGGAACACTGCGACTGAGGGGGAGCTGGAGCTACAGCTGACTGGGAACACTGCGACTGAGGGGGAGCTGGAGCTACAGCTGACTGGGAACACTGCGACTGAGGGGGAGCTGGAGCTACAGCTGACTGGGAACACTGGGAAAAAGCTAAGGGAACTGACAGGAGTGGCTGAGAGGCTGCAGCAGTGGTCTGTGGTGCTGGCTGTAGGTGAAGGGTGGTGATTACAAAGTCTTTCACTAACCCGTGCAAGGAGTCCAACAGCCAAGGGAAACTGGCAATCAGGTCTTGAAGCCTGGTGGTGATGGCTTCCTGTTCCTCCTTACACGGGTCAGATAACAAGTCCAAGCATAATCGGTCCACTCTTCGGATCAAAATTTTCCTGCTCTCCTCTGAGAGGGAGGAAGCAGCAGAGTACATGACGGGCTGAAGTTGCTCTTTCTGCTCCCGCGGCGATTCTCTCTGATGCTGCCGGGAGCTTGGTCTTCCTCCGTCAGCAGCAGGCAGTGGTGACGCGGAAGTGGTGGGAGGCCAAGGACCCCTGTGACCCAGGAATCGGAAAAATGACTCCTCTGGAGTCATTCCGGGCGCCGGCTCCAGGAAAACGTCTCTCCGCTTCCTCCGGTATCTCGTCCTCCGTGGCTGCGGCGACTGCTGAGAAAAGGAGGGACCAGCAAGCGGAGTGACAGGTGAGGGAGCGGCCGGCGCCAAAAACAGTCCGCCCACGCGGCAGACCTGCGGTTTAGGCGGGGGCGGTTTAGGCGGGGGCGGTGAGCGGCGTCGCCGGGGACCGTTCAAAAAAGCTGGTCCCCCCAGCGCCAGGCGAGTGCCGTTGTAGCAGCCGGAGCTTGCAGGGTCTTTAGTATGGTTGCGTCGTTCTGTCATGGCCGGGGAGGAAATGGACGAGGAATGGCTGACACGAAGGACTCCAGAAGTCAGCGTAACATAAAAGGGATTTATTTCAACGGGGAAAAAACAAATACAAAAACCGTGGAAGGGAGACGATGGGCAGACACAGGGAACACAGGAACACAAGAACACAGGAATACAGGAACACACGGACACACAACGTCAACGACGCAACAGAGAACAAAACAAAACTGAGGGCTTAAGTACACACTGGGTAATCAGGGCAAGAGGAAACAGCAGGGAACAACAGGTGAGGCAAATGAAACTAATTACACAGGGGAAGCAAAGCTGAACACAAAGCACAGGAAAACCAGACTGTCAAAATAAACAGGAAGTGACAAACCAAGGAACATACTGACTAAACACGGGGAACAGGCACAGACTCAGGACAGAGACGCAGACATATCACAACACTAGGAAATAAACTAACACAAAACGCTGGGCCAACGGCCCAGGACATGACATGCAGTTAATGCTGTCCTTTTGTTAAAGCTTGAATTAAAGCAGAAAGTCTGCACTTCGATCACATCATGATTGTCTGATTTAAAATCCACCATGGTGGTGTACAGAGTCAGATTTACAAAAAAATTGTCTAAATAATATTACAGAAATGATCATGATTTTTACAAGCACCTTAATTTAACTCAAACAAGCAATTAGCCACCAGTATCTCAACCTTCCACATACGTATGCTTACTACGCCGCTCCCCTTCCAGGTAAAGAAGACCTGGGGTGCGACTCTGACCACCCTGCAGGACATGACTGTGCTGGACGACTACGACGTCTCCCAGAGCTTCACCCACAGCCCGTCCTCCGAGTCGGTCAAGTCCAGCGTGTCGGACGGCTACTTGAACAAACCGAGCCTGGCCAAGAGGCGGGCGAACCAGCAGGAGACGGAGCTCTTCTACTTCTCTGTGAGTCCAACTGAGCAGAGAAATATAGATTTTGATACTTTTTAACCCTCAATTATTTATATTAGATGAAGGTGGGTTTTGGAAGTTGCAAATATTGAATAATAATAATAGATTTCTTTTAGTCAGATAAATCACATTTGAAATGACAGCAGCAGATTATAGAGTACAGTTGGATGTTTGGGTTTCTAAATTCTACATTAGTGTTTTGTTTACTTAATTTACTTCATAATACAATATAACACACACTTCGACCTTTTTATTCATTTATCACATTTGTTATATTTCAAATTCACCTGTCTTCTGGTGTTGTCTCTACATACCCTTAGTAAATGTACTGATATTCAGAATAAATAACGTTCTGGTTTTATCCACCTTACTTGCACTAATGTACAGTGTGTATTATTTTCTCTGCATTGTGTATACTCATGCTTTATTTGATTGTGTATAATTTAGCCTTTGTTTTTGTCATTTATGTGATTTACGATCTTTAGAAATTCCGCGAGTACCTGGAAGGAAGTAATCTTATTTCCAAACTTCAGGCTAAACATGATATATTAAAGAAAGCGCTGGCAGAGGGTAAGACTCACAGAGAGGCTTCTTTAGTGCTATATTTGGTCAGACAGACTCTGATCTGCATTACTTGGCTTTTAAATCTTCTCCTTTTCTTCTCTTGTAGGGTACAAAGCTGAACTGCTGACTACCAGGTAAGGCGTTTTCCCTCCACATCAGTAATAAGTGCTGCTTCTCTTCCCCGTGCTTCAGTTTGAGCTCTATGAGACTGAGACCCTGCTCTTTCTCTTTCTTTCTCCTTTTTGTGCTCATTGCAGTCGTGGGCGGAAGAACTCCCACAGCAAGCACCAGGTAGAGTTTTACTTCATCCAGACTTTGGAGGATGTGGGGAGCACATGTTCTCCTCAGTAGAGTTTTAAACTGTTTGGAGCAAGTGAAGAAGTTTTATGAGATAGGATGAGGCTGCGGTAGTCAGGAGCACAGCCTGGAAATAATTTGTATGAGATGCATGAGATCATATTTAATCAGGGGTTAAATGAACAATTTGGGATTTGAAGGGAAAAGTGGTCCAGAGGTGTGTAACCAATGAGGAGAACCTTGGTTTTGCTTCCACTGAGCTGAAGTAGGATTAGTAGTGTAAAGCAGGGTGTCATCTACATAGCAATAAAAGTGTATTAACCCTGCCCTCAAAACAACAAGCTTAAGAGTCATCTCTATTAATTTACCCTTAGTTTCACCTGTCCCTCTACCTGCACCCTGTAAGACACTACTCAGGGCAGAAAAATAACTCCTTGAATATTTATTACATACTTTTTGAACCAGTGTTAGCCTAAAATATGGCAGGACAGTACTATTATTAGTGAAGCTGTATATGTAAGTATATGTATTTATCATAAAATACTACATCATCTATAGTTTTACAATAATAAAGCAATTTACCCTACATTTCTCTTTTCTACTTAGCTAACTACTATGTTAGTGCACCAATAGCCTCATGATCAAGACCTAGACCATGCAATTGCAATGTTTTTGCATACATATCCATTGGTGCATGTCTGCAACCTTCCCAACATTTCCTGTCTAATATTGCTACATATAATACACAAGATATTAAAACTGGTCAATTTCCAATTAAACTAAAACCATTTAGACAACATAATGGCTTTAAACCCACTTGGAAATAAATCTGTGGTTACTCAGATTTATGAGAGGATCTCTTGTCTGGTCTTATCTATAATTAAAGGCCTGTGAGATCATGATCTAAATTTAAAACTGGATGACTACATGGGATTCAAGCCCTCATTTTTCTCTGCCATAATGTGGAAAGTGCCATTGTGCAAAAATGAACCCTTCTCCACATTTTCTGAACATGCCGCCAAATCTCTCAGAGGTGATTAAGAATCTTCCCATTTGGACATCCTAACCTTTAAAAAAAAAAAACTCATTACATTTGCAGTACGATGTATTGTGTGACTACTTTATTATTTAGCTTTCCTTTTTTCTGTAGTAAGCATGTGTTTTTCAAAATTCAATTTCATGCAACTTCAAAATAAATGCAGTGTCATCCCTAAGTGTGCACTCTGATTGTGTTTTTACAGGATTCAACCAAAGCCATACCCTTGCTTGTGGAGAGCTGCATCCGCTACATCAACCTGCATGGTGAGTGTCAGTGCAGCTCTGACCGGTGTGAAATAAATGCTGTAGTGACTGATGCTGATGGATGAAGGGCTAAAAACAGAGAAAGGGATAAAGGCTTTGTTAGTATAAAAGACCTGGAAGGTATGAATTTAATTTACCAAAGTCTTTTCTCCTGCTTGCCATGGGCAGTAACACTGGCTCTAAAATGTTTTTGTGTGTGATTGTGGGCAGTCAGGAGATGTTTTACACTTATAAACTAAAAGTGGGACATTGTGAATAGTGCTGCAGGAGGCATTTAAATCCTTTTTGTTGATCACATAAAGCCGCCTAAATCTTAACTGTCAAACTCTCGTGTTGGCATCTTTTCACTCTCTTCACTCTGCAAACAACAAAACTGCATCACAGCCAGCATCTGACAGCTGAACAAGTACAAAACAGTGACTTCATTTTAATTCAGTCATTCCCAAGCTGCTGCTGATAAAATCATTGTTTTATAATTATGATATAAATCTGAATCTAGCCTTATAATCAACACGCTCTTTTCTACATTGTGCTTTTCAGTGTATAAAATTTTTTAAAATGTGTTATTCGTGTATATTCGTATCCAGGTATATTTCACATTTTAATGAATCCAAATCAAAAGTAAAAAAGGGGGAGAAATGGGATTCATTCATAAATAACTGTCACCCATATGGTGACGATTGGTCACTATATGATTACTTTAGACAGCGGAGATTGTCAACAAAAATTTAATTTATACTCTCCGCACTCTTTTTATCCACCAATGAAATACAAAAAAACAATTCATGGCTGGCTCTCAAGAGCTCATAGCCAGCAACTGATTGCTTATTCAGCAATGGAAGTTCAAGATCCCTAGGCTAGCAGCTAGTAATCCAAGTTGGCAGCTGTCAATCCTGATTGGCTAACAGTTAGTATTTTTAAGTAGTTAAAGGAGTAGTTAAAGGGTTGCTAGTGACTGAAGTTGGTGACAGACCCAGCGGTTTATAAGAGCAGGCATATGAAACACGAGACTCATGGGTTAATTAGCCGAGCTCAGTGTTTGGTTAACTTATCTGATGAGATAGATATCCTTACTCTGTCTTGTCAAGTCATTCCTCTGCTGTTCCTAACAGGTCTTCAGCATCAAGGCATATTCCGGGTTTCAGGATCACAGGTGGAAGTCAATGACATCAAGAACTCGTTTGAAAGAGGTGAGAGGTCAACTGGAAGGTAGCCTGACTGTGACCGTGATAAGTAAGCTGGTTAACCTGTATTTCTGCCTCTCGTCCAGGTAACGACCCGCTGATTGATGAGGAGAGCAACCACGACATCAACTCTGTGGCTGGAGTGTTGAAGCTGTACTTCAGGGGTTTGGAGAACCCACTGTTTCCCAAGGACCGGTTTAATGACCTCATCTCCTGTGTCCGTAAGTACCACAGACATACACTGAATTGTCCATGATGTCCATGAAGACTGTAAAACTATTTCAGAGAGCTGGTTTCATCACAGAGAACCAGAAACCCACAGCTCACAGTGTTCAGGACACCAAATATTTTAATGCTTCAGAAAAGAATCACAGTCAAGTTCTTCCACACCAAATTTGCTCATCCGTGTCTTTATGGATCTTGCTTTGCCATTCCCAGATTGTCCCAAATGTCTTGGTATGCTAAAGCATTAAGAGTTCCTTTCACTGGATCTAAGGGGCTGAGCCCAACTCCTGAAAAACAACCCCACACCATAACCCCCCCACCACTCAACTTTGCACAATGCAGTCAGACAAGTATCCAGACTTGTCCATCAAATTGCCAGATAGAGAAGCGTGATTCGTCACTCCAGAAAACACGTCTCCACTGCATCCAACAGTTTGTATTGAGCAGCTGCTCTGCCATGGAAACCCATTCCATGAAGCTCTCTGCACACTGTTCTTGAGCTGATCTGAAGGCCACATGAAGTCTGGAGGTCTGATTGCAGAAAGTTGGCGATCGCTGCACATTATGTGCCTCAGCATCCATTGACACCACTCTGTCATTTCTTCATGGCTGAGTTGCTGTCACTTCCAATTGCTTCAACTTTGTTGGAATATTTAGTAGTAGAAGCAGTCTGCATGCCTAGGTGCATGGTTTTATACACCTGTGGCCATGGAAGTGTCTGGAACATCTGAAATCCATGATCTGAATTATTGGTGAGTGAATACTTTTGGCAGTATAATGTAGCAAATAATCCAAACCGCGCAGTGACATATTAATGACTATAACTTCATTTTATGGCCGGGTTCATCTCAAACATTCCCTTGGCTGAAGTTTGATGCCTTTTTGGTGTTTTCTTTCTGCCATTTGATGGTATTTGATGTCCATGAGGAATCATCAAATGTAGCTTAATCACACCATCATTCTCACTGAAAAAGCAGGCAGTGTTTTAGGAGAAGTTGAGGGGAAATATGACCACCTATCACTCCTAATAAGAAGTTAATTAAAAGTGAAAGGTGCAGCACCTCAAAGGTCAGTACTGTCAGCACAGCTTGTTGTTGGTCAGCACTGCATATTTACAGGTTAAAGCTTAGCTCAGTGTATTCCTACTTATACCTGATTTCTTCTCTGAGTCAATAATCTCAACACATGGCTGTGGTACAAATTAGTGTGACCTGCACTATTTGAGGAAACCAGTATGTCCATTCTACATCTCAGACTGGGGGTATAAACTTACCTATGAAACATTTATATTTATGGATTAGACTTTTTTTTTTTTGCAAATGTCTAGAGTGTAATGTGCCAGAGTCAGCTTTATTTATTATCATTTGTTAAACAAATACTCAGGTATACAGTATATATGCACATCTTTCAGATGTTGTACACTCACCTATCACCTATCATTGGACTCTCTTTTGACTTCAGAGTTGCTTTAATTCTTCACGGCACAGATTCAACAAGGTGCCGGAAATATTCCTCAGAGATTTTGGTCCATATTGACATGACAGCATCACACAGTTGCAGCAGATTTGTCGGCTGTACATCCATGATGTGAATCTCCCGTTCCACCACATCCCAAAGTGCTTGGTTAGACTGAGATCTGGTGACTGTGGAGGCCATTTGACTACAGTGAACTCACAGTCTGGGCATTTAAATGATGCTCAGTTGGTATTAAGGGGCCCAAAGTGTGCCAATAAAAAATCCCCCACACCATTACATCACCAGCAGCCTGCACCATTGATGCAAGACAGGATGGATTCATGCTTTCATGTTGTCCACACCAAATTCTGACCCTACCATCTGAAACTGAGACTCATCAGACCTGGTCGCATTTTCCAATCTTCTGTTTTCCAGTTTTGAGCCCATTCTTAACTGACACAAGTGGCATCTGGTGTGGTCTTCCACTGCTGTAGCTCCCCTGCTTCAAGGTTCAACATGTTGTGCATTTATGCTGCTTTTCCACTAGTACCTACTCACCGCGACTCAACTCGGTTTTTAGGGTCTTCCATTAGGTGGTAGTACCTGGTACCAGGTACGTTTTTAGTACCTACTCATTCGTGGTTCCAAGCACACTGAGTCAAGCTGAAAATGTGACATCAGCACAGTGCATGCCACTGATTGGCCAGGAAGTGATGTCACTAGATAACTCATGAGAGCAACCCCTTCACAAGAATCACAGGACTTTCAGGCCGCCTTGCTGAGGCGGTACTCCATTGTAAATGAACCAAACCAAGTAGAGTAGAGTCGAGCCGAGTAGGTACTAGTGGAAAAGAGGCATTAGAGATGCTCTTCTGCACACCTTGGTTAATGAGTGGTTATTTGAGTTACTTTTGCCTTCCTATCAGCTTGAAACAGTCTGGTCAGTCTCCTCTGACCTCTGACATCAACAAGGCATTTTCTGCCGGAGGACGGCTGCTCACTGAACAGTTTCTCTTTTTCGGATCTTTCTCACTTTTCTTCTCCATTCCGATGCTCAGTTTGAATTTCTGCATGCTAAATGCTTGCATGTGATTGGCTGATTAGACATTTGTGTTAATAAGCAGTTGAACATGTGTGCCTGAAAAAGTGCACATGACCTATAATAAAAAGTAAATTGACTGGTACTTACATTCCTCCATAAGTTGCTTTATTATATTTCCTTAAGAACTTTTTACCTAGGACGCACTCTGGGGTTGAAGGAGACTTCACTGTGTGGGTAGGAGGAGCCAGGGATTGAACTACCAACCTTCTGATTAGTTCTAGTTTCTATACACTAGCTTGCACATGGTGAGCATGCATGAGCTATGTGTAAACAGAAGCCGCAGTTCACTTAACAGGCGAAGTTAAGTAGAGCTCCACCTAATTGGGTCCAGTTAATTGTGTGGTGTAGGTGCAGTGAAATGTGAGCAGAGCCAGCAGCGAGTTATTCGTGTTGCAGTGAAATGTTCGAATCATCTGACTGATTGTGAAACTCGACTTTCACTTGCTCTAACACTTGAGAGTGAACCGTTTGTGCGGCTTCCATCTGCTGCAGTGAAGCTCAGCACGAATCTCTGTCTATCTATTCAGCCCACACGCAGTCACTTTCCCTCTCAGTTTCCTCATCTTTGTTTCTCGTTAGTGTCTCTTTGTCTCTCTGAAACCCATCCCCTCCTCAGCAGAGACACGGAGCTGCCTGCTTCCCTTTCTGCAGCACCAACTGGTGTGTTTCAGGATGTGTCATCTTGTTACAGACTCCTCCTGTCGTCTCGGGGATTCATAATAACTTCAGACTATGTGCATTTTCCTGCTGCAGGAATAGAAAACTTGTATGAGAGAGCGCAGTGCATCCGTAAGATCCTGTTGGGTGTCCCGAGGGCGACGCTGGTGGTGATGCGTTACCTGTTCGCCTTCCTCAACCAGTGAGTATCCACTTACACAAACCAGGCCCTCACAGCTTATGATAATTGCCCATTTTTATGTTTTCCCAGCTAGGCAGGGAGAGGCCTCTCTAGTAGTGAAAGGGGTTCGAAGTGCACACTTGTATAGATGATAAAACACAGCTCATTTTGCTTCTGCAGCCTCTCAAATAAATATAGAATGAGAGAGCAGCATGGAGAGGCAGGAGGTGTGAACAGGAAGTGTGATGAGCTGGTGCGATGTACCAGCCGGGTGATGTACTGGTGTGTTTAGTAGCAGGGCTCTGAAATGCATTCAGCTACAGTGTTATTAAACCAGGAGCTTCACGGTCGAGCGCAGTGGAGACATTTCCATAACTATTTAAAATGAAAGCTGCAATAATAGAAAAGTCCCAGAGTTTATTGGATACAGCCTTTTAACTTCAGGACTGTATTCAGGGAAGCATTTTTAAAACAATAATTTAATGGGCAAACACAAAGCAGAGCACCACATAATGAGCTGTGGAGTCGTAACTTTCAGGAAATTTGCTGAATGGTTTTACAGCACCAAAGACAAAGTTAGATGTTATCAGAGCAAGAGGGTTATAATCTTAAGCCCTAAAATTAGAAATGATAAAAATAAATGAATGAATGTTTTTAAATAAAATAATTCCAAAAAAATGTATGATTTTTTTTTTTTTTTACAGTGAGGGATGGGGCACAAACATTTTAATGTAAATGCTTTACTTATTTTTAAAAGCTATAAGCAGATCAAACATTACAAAAACCTTTCAAATTAAGCCAAAGAACAAAGTAAGAATAAGAAAACCATGAAAAGGTTTCTGGTTGCAGCTTCCACATTTGAATATTTTAGGTTTTTCTCACTATTTTTTGCCACTGTAAATTGTTCTCAACCAGACTCCATCCAATAAAGCATCAATTTAAGACCATACTGGATTTATAACAAATACAAACCTAAAGCAGCTGATTTCTGATTTTTTACTAATCTATAAGGTCATCTGTTAAATTAGCACCAACTCAAACGCATCAAAAGGAAAACTTTTGGATAATCTTTTAGTCATTTTTCAAGCTACATTAAAAAAAAATCATTGTATATGATAATAAATTAAATATTTTTGGGGTTTTGGAGGCTGCTACTTTGATAAAACAAAACATCTGATGATGCAAACAGAAGCATTCATATTTTTATTATTTTATTATTCTCTCATATAATATCATAGAACCGTGGTGAGAGCCATAACATATTATTTAAATTTTTCTGGGTTTCAATTAGAGCTGCAACAATTAACTGTTCAGTTTATGTAATGGTCCTTATTTGTCTGATTTTAGGCAAAAATATCAAATATTCACTGCCTATGTAAAGATGTGATGGCTTTAATTGTCTTTTTTGACCGTAAACCTTCTTTTTACTCTTATGCATGAATCCAAACCTAAAAGTGGCTTTTAGACATCTGCATGGTCACCTTTTGAAGTCAGCAAATAACACCGTGTCTAACTGGAGGCTTTTGCATAATTAATCTTTTGAGTCATATTTAGGCAATAAAAACGGGAACAGTTGCTGTTTTTCTTTGTCTTATATGAAGCTAAATTTATTTTAAGGTTGTGAACTGTTGATCAGACTAAAAGAAGTATCACAGAAACATGATTACATAAGAAACTAACTGTTGTGATGCTGTGGGTCTCAATGAGCAGCTCATTTTTAAACATTCATCATTTAAACATCAAGATTTTATGTTTTATTTTATGGAAAAATTTCAGCTCCCTTCTTCTCCAACTAGACTCCATTAAAATAATATTAGGAAAACAGTTTTCCTCCTTTTTTTTTCAGCTCTCACTTCCTTCTTCCTCCCTTCTTTGGCCTAACTCAGCTTTCAGAGGAGTATATTTTCTCCACGAGAGCCACATTTCTTAAATATAATTATATGAAAAAAATTAGGAGAAAAAGTTAAAAGTTGCATTTTTCCAGACAGCTGGTAATGTTCTGCCACATTTCCCATGTTTCTGCAGCCTTTCCCAGTACAGCGACGAGAACATGATGGATGCCGGCAACCTGGCCATCGTGTTCGGCCCCACCCTCCTGCCGACGCCGGACACGCTGGACCAGGTGGCCTGCCAGGCGCACGTGAACGAGGTCATCAAAACGGTCATCCTTAACCACGACAACATCTTCCCTGACACCAAGGAGCTGCCCGGTCCAGTTTACGAGAAGTGTATGACCGGAGACCAGTACTGGTGAGCCTCAGGATCTTATTTTTTTAATTAGGCTCTAATTGGAATTGCTTCAATTATTATTATTATTATTATTATGTACAAAAGCAAATTACTTGGTGAGGATATAAACATGAGCCCCAATCATGTGTTTGACGTACATACAAGAAATTTGATACACAAATGTAACATCTTAAGACAGAAATACAGTAAAAGTCTCTTTGAACTGTATCCTTAACTCAACAGGAAGTCTAACGTTTGGAGTTAAATATCAAATTTTGATGTCATCTTTGCCACTTCCAGGCGTTGCACTAACTCCTCCTACAGATTCAATCCAATAAATTTATATCCATATTCATACTTACTCATATTTGGTCAATCAAAACTAAACACTAAATGATGCTAAATTGTGATGTAAGCTTTTGAGTTTTCATTGGAGGGCGTGTCCGTGGTAACACATGTATGAAATTGTTCTAACTCAAAATGCAAATTCTGCATTTTTTCACACTGGGTGTGCAGAGATGTTTTCAGTTATGTGCAGCTGTTTAATTTTTGATATGTTTTTCTTAGTTTTCCTCCATTTCCACGGCCTTCACCTTTTTCCAGGCTGCTGCTGGAAATAAGAAGGACACCAGTACAGCCTGGCCCTGGTTCAACTTAAGTTGATATCTCAAACATAGATGCTTTGGTCACAAAGTCTTAGCTCTTCTCTGTGTCCTCATGGCTTTAGTTACATTTGAAAGGCTTTAAGCTGTTTTTGAACACAGGAAAATAAGTTTGAGTACCTTTAAAAGGTGCAGAAAAAAGATGCTGCAGAATTTGCTTGTGAATTTAAACATTTTCAGGTTTTTTTTATTGTCACAGTAACCTGGTGGTAGTTGTCTGTATATCAGTATCAGTACTGCAAATAGGAAGTCCTGCATGCCTTTAATGGTGTTTAATGTAAACAAATATAGGTAAACTGCAGGGTGGGGCCTTTGAATAGATGGAGCTGTCGGTTTTAACGGACCCCCGGCAGCCTGTCAGGAACATGTGGTGTTAGAGCAGGCAGTAATCCTTCTGCTGTGGGAAACCTCCTGCAGCTTCTCTGTTCCCACCATCATCTGAATCTCGACATACTGCCGCAGCCGTAAACGTCCTCAGACTCTGATGAGCCGGCTCGTCTCCCGCTGTGCATGCTTCTCCCTTTGTTCCCACACTGAATGGAAGGGTGTGTGTCAATCTGCTGCTTCTTCTTCTTGCAGCGAGAGCCCGTTCAGTGAGCCGGGAGCGTTGGAGGAGGCCGAGCCCGACGCCGGCACCGAGACCCAGACCAGCGACGAGGGTACGCGTGACCCCTGACCTTCACACAATCGCCCACACTCCCATACGCGCACTCCCTCGTGGTGGTGGAGAGTGGTTGCTACGGCAACAGCAGCCATGGAAACACTACCACCACCACTACCCTCCCTCCCTCTTTTTATCCACACCTCACCCAGCCTCCCCTCCTTCCTTCTCATCGCTCCATCTGAATTAATAGAAAAGACTCTTTTTAAATCTCTTTTCTGATTGGTGGAGCAGTGGGAGGAACAAAGCCTCAGAGACAGTTGACTGACAAGTTCAGGTTCACCTCCAGTTCAACGGCTGGCTCTTATCTTCACCTCCTCCTCCTCCTCTTTTCTCTCCCTGTCTCCTTGGCAGAGGGTGAAGCTGTGGAGGCGGTGGCGAGGTTCGACTACGTGGGCCGGTCGGGCCGCGAGCTCTCCTTCAAGAAGGGAGCCTCCCTGCAGCTCTTCCAGCGCGCGTCACATGACTGGTGGGAGGGCCGGCACAATGGTAACCACGGCCTGGTACCTCATCAGTACATCGTGGTGAAGGACAGGCGAGTGCACAGCCCGAGATGGTTTGTACACATCAGAAACATGGAACAAGTTAAAATAGCTGCAACACAGTCTGAAAATATTTTAATACGTAAATAAAATAATCAAAATTTTACAGTAAAATGTGCTTAAACAATGAAAACGATGATTTTCAGTATGCATTTGCTCACTCAGACAAATACATTTTTGTCTTTGCAGGCTTCTTACATTATTTCTTTGGTTTGGGTCTTTATAAACCTGTAAAATGGAGTTTATATATTGCAGCAAATGTTAGATAATTACAAATGTGTTTTTAATGCATCATTAATTTATACTATTAACCAGAATTACGTACAACTATCTTTACATTTATTATCATTTTCAAATACAGGCATTTAATTTTCTAAAAACATTAGAAAACATCCATAAATTGGTTGATATAGCTACATAGGTGTACAAGATAAAGTTTTGCAAATATATAAAGTAATTTTAATTTTAGAGTTTTTGCGTGTTACATCATCATGGTGTAACATGTATTTTTATATCTCATAAGATGACTGCAGATAGCTACAAAACATTGGCATGCATTTGTGCATGTTTCCAACTTGAGCTATCATGAAATTTAACATTTCAAGATAATTAAAATTGTTAATTTTCAAAATTTTGTTTACTTGTTTTTGTTTCCTATATGAATATAGATTTTCTTGATTACTTTTATCTTCAGTTTTACATTTTATAAAATTACAATGTAATCTTATCATAGCATAAACAGTGTTTGTATGGTGTAATGTGTGGGGGGTATTTTCTTCCACAGTGTGTCTTTTGTCCTGTCTCTCTCCCCCCTCACAGCAGATGACCCCCCTCCCTGAGCCTGGTTCTGATGGAGGTTTCTTCCTGTTAAAAGGGAGTTTTTCCTTCCCACTGTCACCAAGTGCTGCTCACAGGGGGTCATTCTGACTGTTGGGTTTTCTCTGTATTATTGTAGGGTCTTTACCTACATAAAGCTCCTTGAGGCGACAGTTTGTTGTGATTTAAATAAAATTGAATTGAATTTGTTTGCAAAGTTTACAGTAATTTTACATGTTTTTAACTAATGTGTTTCAAATATTTAGTCGAACATTTTAAAATTATTTTTTCTTTGGTTATGTGTGGGATGTTAATATATATATATATATATATATATATATATATATATATATATATATATATATATATATATATATATATATATATATATATATATATATATATATATATATATATATATATATATATATATATATATATATACAAACACACCCACTGATATGTGTATGTATAATTTTTCATATGTGTGTGTGTATCCAAGCCTTTGACTGGTACTGTATAATAATTGAGATTCATGTTTATCTAGTTTTGAAGTTACAATATTTTCTTCAGAAACAAGATAAAGTGGATACATTGTGCACAGAAATGGTGTAAACAGTATTCTGAAATGTTGAACCTTTTAAAGCTTTGAAAGCTTTCTTTGTAGAAGTTCTTGTTAACATAAGTGGCTCATTAGACTCATTGACGAGCTGCAGTGATGGATTTGGGTGGACTGCTGCTCACTGGATTGCACACCTTGTTGATTAACAGACTGATTGGGCTGAGGCAGTCACTAGCCACATGCTATTGATCAGTTAATTGATGATTGGTATGTTGTGCTAGTTCAGCTCTCCTGTTTCCAGAGTGATTTGTCCTGATTGAGAGTCTGTGTCTTCAGGGCCGACGCTATGTCAGACACACTCAGTCAGAAAGCCGACAGCGACGGAGGAAGCAGCAGTACCGATGACAAGCGGTCCAGGAGCGAGCTGAGCTCCCCGACCGACATGAGACCTCCAGAGACCTACAACAGGTCTGTCATGTAAGACACCTTTCATTATCATGACACGAGAGAGAGGATTTTGTGCGGTGTGTTTTAAGCCCATTTTCCATCCTGTTCTCTCACCTCTAAAAATACCTGCGAATCTCATCATGCTGGTGTCACAGCTGTTCTCATGTGACCAGTTTCCCCATCTGCAAACTCCAGACACCTTTTATTTTATTCACAGTCATCCCTCACAACACGTCAAGGAAGGCAACCCAAGTGCTAATCTGTGCAAGAGGTTTAAGAAGCATTCAGTGGCAGTATGACAATGTGAACATGCTTTCATTAGAGCAAAAATCTTGATATTATCAGTGCAATTCTGATATTATTGGAGATAAAGATTGATCTGATATGTGTATAAGCTGTATAGCTGTATGTTATCAGACATTAAAAAGTCCTACAGCCCATTATGGAGTAGATTTTATTGTCAGAGGGTGTACAAGAGACAAGAGCCTGTTTGTACGTCTGCATAAGCTTCAGTAGTGGAAAGAAATAACTGAATATCTACGGTGACTATAAACTCAGAAGAGTGTTTAGAGAGGTCGAGACAGAAAGCTGTTTTCCCACAGACTTCTATAGGACTGGAAGTTGTTTTGTAACCACACCTATTGCCGTCTAGTGGCCTTTGGTTAGGTTTTCAGGCATTTCTGCACTGGCTCCATTATTCCGACCTAGAAGCTACAGCCATGTTTTATGCTGTGTATGGTTATAGGAGCATCTCCATGATTTTCTGGTTCATCTGCAGTGGAAAAAAACAAGAAGCTCCCAAGACTAGACCTTTTGAGAGGCCAGTTCTGGCCCCCAAGCCCTATATTTGACACCCTTGTAATTCTCTGAAATCCCAAGTGTCACTTAAGTCTCCTACGATCACATGTTAGAAGCTGAATCTATAAAATCCATGAAACTATTTCATTATTTAAGATAAAATAAATGTCAAAGATGTTTTGCTGTAAGCAGAAACTGCTGAAGCAATTAGACGAACGGGCCTGTCCCCGATTGTCTGGTATAGAGGTTACCCGAATTCTCGCTTTATTGGGAGCCCTTTCACATCTTCAGCAGGTATCTCAGGGTTGCTCCTCAGCCTTCGACTGAGTGGGGCAGCAAAGGCAAGGTTAGCCTTCCCATTTTTCTCCAGTTTCTTCAGTTGCTTGGGCTCCAAGCCAGTGAAACAAAAGCGGCCGCATGCCAGCTTTTCTCAATGGCCTCATCAACCAGATCTTGGTACTTGGATAGCCTGTCCTGTTAGGGCACCTTGAGCTTAACTAGACAAGATAATCAAGTCTGGATGGAGCGTGGTCACTGCCACTTCTGGGAAGACGAGCTTCTTTCTGAGATCGACTTGCATCTGTCAGAAGCCTGGTGCAACATAGAGGGCAGGTTCTCCAAAGGGAAGATAATATGTGGTTAAATAGTTGCTGATTATGATTTGTCTAATTTTACCTGAGCTCATGCTGGTCGTACTTATCACTGACAGCCACAGGAGGAAGCGAACCGACGGTTTATTCCGCCGCCCCCTCTGCCGCTCTAACGACAACCACGGGAATGGCAATGTGATGGAGCGCAGCTCTCCACCGGTGACGGGTCACTTCAGCCCCAGGGAGCTGCTGCTGGGACGGGGTCAGGGCTTGACCCCGCCCCTGGACAGCCCAGAGCGCCGCCGCCGCTCTGCAGCCGTGACCATGACGGTGAGCCGACACGATTCGCTGCGGAGGCCGGAGGACACGCCGATCCGACGCTCCAACAGCGGGCAGCACGGCTTTGGAGACTCCCATCGATCTAGAGCTCTTGACCCTGAGGCACTGGCACAGGTACACCAACACAACATGTAATAAAGTTAGCACGAGCATTTCCAACTCCAGAAATACAAGATAAATAATATTAATAATCTTTCTCTGCAATGTTTGGAGGTACTTGGAAGCGCTGGAACATCTTATTTTTATAACCAGGTTAGAGAGAGATCTGAAAACAGCAGAAATTCACTTATCTACCTCCAATCGAAATTCTAAATGAGGGACTGAGTAACACCTTTATATCAGTGAGTCAGTGACACTGATGGTATTAGACTCTAAAAAATCTCAGCTACAACTCTGCCAGAGCTGAAGCACAACAATGACACATCCATTTTAATCACAGTAGTACCAGGACGCCTCTCCAGTTTGTGTGCCCGGCTTCTTAAAGCGTCGCCAGCGGGAATAAATGCAGCTCAGTTCTGTGTCAGGAAAGACTTAAAGCTGTACAAGCAAAGTTTAAGAGATTTTAGACCAAAATAAGTCAAACTGGTCATTTTTACCACAAACTATCAGTGTTTCTGCAGCTCTAAATTAGCCATCGCAGGTTTCCAGAAGTCTTAGGCTGAAGTTTGCGTTTCCTTATTTTCTCTCATATTAGGACAACGTTCAGATAATGAGGTCAGTGCTAAAGCAAACACTCAGTTTCAGACAACAAGTGCTTCATCATTAGGAACTAATATTGTTATCTCATAGCCCCGCCCATCTGCTGTTTGGAGCAACCAATCAGAAGAAATTTAACTGTCAAAATCACGAGAGTGTGGTTGGTTTATGATAAGACACTCACTTTCAGAGTTTTTTCTACTCTTGGCTCTGTATGATGTCAGTGAGAGGTGATGTCACTAATATGATCTCATAGCCACACCCACCAGCTGTTCAGACCTTCTGTTTGCGACAGGTAGCCCATAAAAAAGTGCATTTAAAGGAAGAGGATAAACTGAGGCTGCTCAACAACAAAAAATAAAATAAAATACTCAGTACTGAGATCATTAATGTTCAACACGATTACTCAGACTCAGGAAAAATAGTGGATTTATTAAACTTTCAAATAAAATATCTTTTTAATTAAGTGGATTTAAATGAACTGTGCTAAATAAATTTAAATAAATAATTTTTTTTGGCAAAAAAAGGATGTGCAGAAAGGGAAACAAGACCATTACTGGAGCACAATAACAGCTTCATCTTGAGTTTCTCATTTTAATAATCAGTAAAAGCTGAAGTTGAATTAGAATGAACTGATTCATAAAAATTAAATGACTTGTACAACTCAAAGAGAGGATAAGATAAATAAAGATTATTTTAAGCTTTGCATTTTGCAAAGCTACTTTCCCGGAAAGGAATATAAATGCTCCCCTTCAGTATACGTGAACTTCAAGTTCTCCGAGTGTAGCTTTGAGGAAAGCACACTGAAAGCACCAAAATCTCATTTAATGTGTAAATTTGTTCATATAAAACTATGAACTTGTTCTTTAATTGCCTGCAGGACATCGAGGAGACAGTGAGCGTGGCTTTGGGGGAGTTGAGGCAGTTGGAGCGGCAGGGCTGCCGGCCGGCCCCCGACGTGGTGCTGGACACCCTGGAGCAGGTGAAGAACGGCCCCGTAACCACCTGCTCCTCTGAGTCTCCCAGCCCGCACAGCACCCCCAGCACACCGGGCACACCAGGAACCCCCGGCACCCCCGGGACGCCTGGTACTCCCGGCACCCCGAGCCCCCTGAGTCCTCTGAGCCCCATCAGCCCACTCCCCGGACCTCCATCTGGACCTCCCAGACCTGCCAACCCATCCCCTGATGCTCTGGGTTCCTTCAAGCCAGTATCAGCTGCCCGCATGGGGGCTCCGCTGCGGCCCCCCGCCCTGAGACCCAAACCTATGGTCCCACCCAAGAGCAGCACCCCGCCTCTACCCCCACCGCTGGACAAATCCTGCACCATGTGAGCCAAACCAGGCCGATAAGAGGCTGAATCAGGCCTACCCGGGCCAAAAATGGGCCAGAAGAGGAGATCAGGGTACTGCTTAATGTTTATAATCAACATGAGGGTAGAAATTGTAGGAAAGATGAAAAAGGCTTTTAATGTAGTAATAAAATATAATATATGACATGACCTATGATATGATATGCCATGATATTTATGTGTCGTCAGGTTGGTGTGTACTCTCTTGGTGTGTAGGAGTTTACTTTCTCCATGTATCGAAGCATTTATCAAAGGTTAGCTGAAAGAACTGCTGATGAGGAGATGCAGGAACGAGCATGGGCGGAGCTTCCTGTGTGAGATCGTAATCAGAGAGAGATGGGGGGACCTGGGGGGGGGTGTAGTTCAGCTCTGATAAAAATGTAGTTTAAGTGATGTGACTGTTGCCAAAAAAAAAAAGGCTGCTGTTTTACTTAAAACAAACACGATTGGCTGCTGTGTCTACGATGAGTGACTCGATTGGGATGAGGACGCGGCAAAGGATGGCTCAACAACGTCTGCGGGACTTTATAATTTATTTTTTTAATTTTTTCACTCGGTTCAGCTGCTAAGCTCACTTGCACCTCAAAAAACAAAACAAAACAAAAAAAAAAACCACGAAAACGCCTCCTGAGGTGGTCAGTGAAAGAAAACTTATCTAACCAACGTCCAGCTACTTAATGAATGTTTCCTGTATTTTAACGACTGTTCAGCCATCTATTGAATGTTCGGTGAGCTGCGGCGGCGGCTCGCTAAACTTTTTAACAGCCTTTTTGTGTTTTCAGACGGGGAGGGGGGGAAACCTCACACCCAGGCCGGAGCTCCATCCAAACGGGGTGGTGGAGTGAGCGGTGGAGCTTGGATAGAGCTTTTTCTGGGGTGGGTGTATGATTTTTGTCCCTGTTTGTTTGCGAGAGGTTGTGAGTGTGTATCAGGGAGTGTTGGCGCCACATTAAGAAAAAGATATTAGAGGGAGAATTTATTTTAGCTTTTTAATTTTGAGAATAAAGTCAAATGTTAAGATTAAGGCGTTAACAGTGTATCAGTATGGACACATTATTCTGAGTTTATTCTCAAAACTGGAAATAGGATTTCAGGTTTATTCTCAATGTTTCTATCTTAAAATTTCAGCTTCATTCTTGAAATTTTTACTTTATTCTCAAAATGCTAAATTAAAGCAGAATTTCCTCAAATATTTTTTCCCTCAGTGTGACCCTGATACTCGCTGTAAAGTGTGTGTGTCTGTGTGTGTGTTCTGCTTGTCTGCCCTTGTTCTGCTCTCTTGTAAGTGCAGAAGTACTAGAATAGCATTAGACTATAGATAATTCATGCCTGCCAGGAGTGCCAGAACACGCGAGTGGAAGTTTGGGGAAAACGAGTGCAAAAAGCATGCCACTATCTTTGTGTTTTGTGTGTGTGTGTGTGTGTGTGTGTGTGTGTGTCAGAATACTGGTTTACCTGCTTGTTACACTGAAGTCACTAGTTAACCTTAAACTCACAATAAGCTAACAGGGTGGGGCTCTGTGTGTAAACGCCCAAAAAACACTTGAACAGCACACTGAATGTGGCCTCCAACCGGGCTGTGAGTGTGGTGATTAAAATGAAACATGACGTGCTGAGATGGGCTATGGATGCACATCTGCGTGCGTGTGTGTGTGTGTGTGTGTGTGTGTGTGTGTGTATGTATGTGAAAGTGCCTTTTTTTTTTTAAATCCTTTTTTGGGAAGTTGTGAATCCACTCACGCATGTCCTGAGCGAAGAGCAGCAGCACTCCGAATGAAATAATCATAAAGTGTTTAGTAGATTACTGAATTATGAATTCTAGCATTAACCCATTGTGAACATTGCACTTTGATGTATAGGACTGTGTACTTGGCATGTAGCATCATAACATGTTGGTGCATTTTAACTCAAAGGGGAGGTTTCTTTGAATGTGTTTGATAATAAAGGAAATGGTTTTTGTCTGTTAGTGTTGCTGTATTTGAAAACTGAGCTTCCTAATGACGAGCTCATATAGCCAAATGGATTGTATCAATGTGTTGTATTTATATTATAAATAAACCTAAACTAGCATTCAAGTCACTCATCGATTCGTTTCCTTCACTGTTTTTGTTTGAACATTCAATAAAAACCCAGATATGTTCTGTAAGTTGGTGTCATTTAACTTTTTCCCCACAAAGGATTTTGGTCACTGTCAGTATTGTAGTTTTTACCTTATTATACACACTCATGGGCCTCTTCATTAACTACTAGGGTTTAATATTTTTCCCGAAAATGACATGAATCAAATCCCGGGAAATGACGAGCCATTTCCCGGGAATCCCGGGAAAATGTTTATTTATTTATTTATTTTAATTAGGCCTTCTGTAGCCTGTGTCGGCCTTAACCTATTCTGATATTGTAGAGGTAGCTTTCCAGCTATGTCCTGTTATGCCCAGTAGGGGGTAACGTCGGCTTGATTAACGCAATAAAACCTACATCTCGACATTCAAGTGCTCGAGCTATGCGGTGTTGTATCGTTCCTCAACACTCCCTTAACAAATATAATTCGAATATTCCTCCATTGTACATGGAATTATACCAAGATATTTTACAACTGCTGGTGCAAAACAATACGGTTCATCTCCACAGCATTGATAAAGGCTCAGCCACGCTGTTGTGGCGACATCTGTTGCAATATATCTCCACCAGTGGAATGCTGTAATAGTCATTGAAAAGTTAACTACCGTACTACACTATAATATGGCATAACACAGGGCCTCGAGTAATGCACTACGACTTGGTCATTGCCATTCTGGCAACAGCAAATTTATAACACCGTGTCTGAGGGTTAAAGTAGGTTCGCTGTGAATCGTCTTTTGAAAAACTGGCCAATCCTTATAGCCTAAAAAATATACATTTTACTCAACTCCATTTTAAAAGCGAAATATGTTAAAGCAATCTATTTCATGATAATTTCTTCACACATTAGGCCCGTATCCTAATTCATGATTGTTAGTAAGCGGCTGCAAACGAGGAAAAGAAACACTCGAAGTTAAACAGATATTTCTTTATTGTTCAGGGCAGGCATATTTTATAGGCTATATAATGCAATATAACAATATATAATAATATAAAATTATATAATACAAAATACCTTAGGGTAAACACATTGCCTACGATTTCAACAAATTAAAGAGGAAAAAAGCACAACTGTGTAATACCTCTATTAAAACGCTTGAGATGAAGGCTGAAGCCTTAAACGGAGGCTGAACATGCCTGAAATGAAGAGTAATGCTTTTCGCATTAAACGAACCCTTCTCTCAATATTTCCTTAAATTTAACTTTCTGAAGCTTTCTTTTCTTTCTGAAAGTCAAATCGACGCGCGCGACTTTTTTCCCGGTTTCCCGTCTAACGTTTCCCGGGAAACGGGAAATGGTTCTGATCGCATTTCCCGGGAATCCCGGATGCCGGGATTAAACCCCATTAACTACACCTTGCTTGTAGATTTACCTGCAGATTTGTTGGCTGCACATCCACGATGTGAACCTCCCGGTGCTCTGAGTGCAGTGAACCGTGTCATGTTCAAGAAAGCAGTTCGAGATGATCTCAGCTTTGTGACACGGTGCGTTATCCTGCTGTAAGCAACAATACTCAGGTAGGCCAGTGTGCCAAGAAAATAACCCCCCCACACCATTACACCACCAGCAGCAGCAGCAGTCTGAACGGTTGATGCAAGGCTGGAGGGATCCATGCTTTCATGTTGTTTACACCAAATTCTCACCCTACCATCTGAATGTCGCAGCAGAAACTGACCTGGTAACATTGTTCCAGTCTTCTATTGTCCAGTGTTGGCGAGCCCGTGTGAACTGTACCCTCAGTTTCCTGTTATTTAAGAACAGGAGCGGCCCCCGGTGCGGTCTTCTGCTGCAGTAGCTCATCTGCTTCAAGGTTCAAATGTGCGTTCAGAGATTCTCTTCTGCATACCGATTGGAACGTGGTTATTTGAGTTACTGTCTGACCTCTGGCATTAACGAGGCATTTTGTCCCAGAGAACTGCTCACTGCACATTTTTTGCTGTTTTTCCGACCGTCCTCTGTAAACCATAGAAATGGCTGCGTGGGAAAATCCCAGCAGATCAACAGTTTCTGAAATATTTTCATACAACATTCAGTCACTTAAATCACCTTTCTTCCCCATTGAACTTCAGCATGTCTACATGTTTAAATGCACTGAGTTGCTGCCATGTGATTGGCTGATTAGACACTTGAATAGGTGTACCTAATAAAGAGGCCAGTGAGTGTAAGTACATTAGTAAGTGAAGACCTTTGAAAGTGGGACTTTGTGCGGGCTACCCTCTGCAGTGGGAGTGGTGGGTGCTGTCCGCAGGGGCAGCGGTGTTCTGGGGTGTTGTCGCCGTGCGTTCTCCCTGCCCTGTGCGGGGGTGCCTACTGAGCCGGTTGCTCAGCTGGCGATCTCCTTCTGGGGGGGTTGGCCTCTTCTCCCCGGCCTTACACCCAGTTTAAAACAAATTAGGATTATTGTGAGTGCATGAATAAAAATATGGAGCTCCTCTTTGATCATCAGTAATGACACTTTACTGTTAAGGCAATGAGACTAAATGTACCATCATCTCAAACCTTTATTTAAACTGGATTAAGCACAACAAATGTAAGGTATGATCATTTAAAAAATAAACCTGTTAAAACAGCAACTGATGCCAAATAATTAACATTTCACAGAAAGGCTTTAAGCACGAGCAGCACTGTGTTGGTCATACTGACGTGGACAAAGAATCAGCTGGAAAAATTAATTCACAGCTCCAAAAATCTCTTTGGTCTGGAACTTTTGGGAAATTAAGATTCAAAGCAGCACAAAGGATTTCTACATCGAGCACCAGCTGGACACGTGAAAACTCATGGCCGTTTAAAATTTAGTATTTTATCATGTTCGGCTCCTAGTTTCCCTTTTGGAGTCGAGTTCACGTCCAGCTCAGCCCTTCGAGCCGGGTTTGAGGGTGCTGAAGGGTTTGGAGTTCCGAAGAGAGCCTGAAATCTCCTGTAGAAAGCCGGTGATGTTCTGGTCCTTCTCCGACTTCCTGCCGTCAAAGATGACAACCAGCGTGAAGTGCGGCTCTGGCCGCGTCAAGTAGTACGTGCTCTGGACCTTGTCGTCGTAGAAGTGCACCACTTTGTCTAGAGTGTTGAGCTCAGCCGCGCGGTCTCCCATCATCATGATGACGTTCGGCCAGTGCGTGAGCGGTCTCTCTCCAGAGGGCAGCGACACCACAGCGGGGAATTGCTCCACGCCTTTCGGTGCTTCTCGGTACGAGTGCGGGTGGTGGTAGCCGTGACCCTGGAAGCTCTCCGAGCCACGGTTGTCAAACACCAGCGACATGTTGCTGGCGTCGTGTCTGCGTATGAAGGAGGAGATCTTGCCGTAGTAGTCTGGCGTGGTGCGGGCGGTCAGTGTCCTCATGTCGTTTGGGACCGACTGCTTGCTCAGTGCTTCATGGAAGTAGAAGCTGAACTTGGCGAGGAGCACCGCCTGGAAGCGTTGCAGCCACACGTAGAGGTGCGGAGGCTGCACGGCCTTCTGAGACTGACCTCCAAACAGATGCTTGCGGGTCTCTTTCTGCCGCTGGAACAGCTGACCCCAGGCGATGAGCTTGGAGTTGGCGCCGTGCAGGCTGAGCAGGGCGGGGAGGAAATGCCACTCTGACAACTGCGCCTGGCAACGCAGCAGCTGGGTCACCACGTCCACCTCCGTCTGGAAGCCCTCTTCCACCCTGCCGACGATGGGGTGGTGAAACCTGGAGGAGCAAGAAGAAAGAGGAGGAGGTTAGGAATTAAACAAGAAACCAGCACAGAACCCAAGTCTGACATCATTTTCCAGGTCTGAAAGCAAACACTGAGGCACTGCTGAGAGCTTCAGTTCCAATAAAACGATCACTTCAGTGAGCAGGAGACTCTGAATTTTTAAAGACTGAGCTTAAAGACTTGCTACACATGAACAGCGTTAATTAAAAGCTGCAAAGGCAGAATGTGTAGAAGTTTTTAGGGTAGCAACCGAGTCAAAAAAAAAAAATCTCCCTAAGGAGGCAAATATTCCGTTCTTATCGTCTTTTCTGGCCTAATTCACAGAGAGCTGAAAGCAGCTGAGACACAAACGTTTTCCCCGGTTTGCTGACACGAGAGAAATCACCACGTTCACTCGTCGGGACACGGTTGGCCAACCCGGTGACGTGAGGCGTGTCACGCCGCGTCCTGCTGCAGCTCAATCAGTGGTTCACTCATTTTGTGGTCCTGCTGCAGCTGCAGGACGCCGTTTTGCTGACACGTCTCCGGGGAAAACGCAGGAATCCTGGGCAGAAAGTTTTCTTTCACCAACCTCAATATGTCTCTCTCTCGCTCTCTCTCCTTTTCTTCCTATTAGGTCCACACGTTTCTGAATAATGACAATTTTTGTAGTTTTACCCCTGTGCACCACCACAGCAGGTTTTAAATCAAGCTACAAAGACATGATTCCAGTGCAGACTTTCAGATTTAACAAAAGTACTGCATTATCTGTTTAGGGATTACAGACATTTTTACTCACAGTCCCCCTGTTTAGGGTCAAAATTGTGTCATAATACTTGTGAAGAAATTGTGAAGAATACTTCTGGACATAACTGTTTATGGTTTTTATATGATAAAAAATTTTAACTGAATTAAAAAAAAACAAAAAAAAGAAGACTTAAAGGCTCAGATGAGAACTGAAATATACCACTGAGACTGAGTTAAAGTATAAGGTAGTTAGGTGCCTTTATACTGCACAGTACTTGAGTAAAAGTACTCTGTAATGAGATACACACTTGGAGCTGTATTTCTGCAAGACGACATCGAGCGTGGCGACCAGCTCCTCTGAGTTGACGTTCTTCTGGCTGCCCAGCGAGTGCATTTTCTCGTACAGGTCGGCCATCTCCATGCGGGCCTGCGTGAAGTGGCAGAGCTGCTCCGAAAGGTGCGACAGCAGGTCCTCCAGGTAGGAGGAGGAGCCCGGCTGGCCGTGGCGCCCCATCATCACCACCTTCCGGAGCTCGTTGTACAGAGAGCTGTAGATGGTGCGGATGGAGTCCTTCCGGCTGAAGAATGACTGGCCACCTACGGAGACACAAGGAGTTTGTCACCATGAGAAGAAAATGCAGAAACACTCAGGTACTACAGCGCCATCTGGTGGTGAAAGACAAGTCTATTTCTGGAGCTTCAAATGTTAGAAAAAACACTTGTTAGATGGAGCAGGAAAATCTGAAAACACTGAGTACATCCACCCACCCATTTTCTTCTGCTTATACTTTTCAGGGTCACTGAGTACATATAGTAGTATATAATATAATATAATATAATATAATATAATATAATATAATATAATATAATATAATATAATATAATATAATATACAATAAGCTAGTCATTAATAAGTCTCAGCTGAGGTTGGATTAAATGTCAGGTCGAAGTAGCACATCTTAAGCATCGATTTAAAAGTGGCCAATGATTTGAGCAGATCTGACGTGAACATAAAATTTCAGGAGTCCTGCGAACTGTGGAGTAGGAGGTTCATTAGGATATAAAAACAACTGATGAAACCTTCAAAACTGAAAAAAATACATGAGATGCTGCAGATCATTCTCCACACATGAATAGCATTAGATTTATAGACTGTTTAATGGAGCAAAAAGTACTTAGAAATAATTATGTATTCTGATAGCAGCAGGACAAAGGAGGAAAAAGCCTGAAATCACAATTGTTTTAGTCATTGTTAAGATCAGGATTATTTGACACGATTACTCACAGACTTCTGAAAAAGATTTATTTAACTTTAAAAAAAAAAAAAGAAAAACATCTTGCAATTTCGATGATTTTAATTGTAATTCAACTGAATAAACTAAATAAATAAATAAATGTGAAATTAAGGAAACCTCCCACAACCTGACAGGGAGTGAATCTGGACTTTCATAGAGAGGCACTACTACGTAGCTTCAGTGCTCTCTGACTCTTTGAATCTCTACGGGAGGGACTGAATACCATATTTCCCAAATACTTTCCAATATCTGATGCTTTAATGAAGGTGTTTGGCTCCATAGGCTGACATTTGGTGACTGCAAATGCCGTGACTTATGTAATTTTTAGACTCATCAAGCCATTCGGTGATCTCTCGTGTCCTATTAATGTTGTACAATCATTCTGGAAGAGACAACTCCCATCAGGACAGAAATACTTCACCACAGGTTAAAGGTGAACACTCAGGACAGAGCTGTATTGGCTTGCTGTGACTCTTTGCTGTGACCCAAGCAATGCCAGCTAAATTCTTTCCACAGCATGAGAGCCACTGTATAACCTCACTGTAGGGGTAAAGGGTTTTTTATTTTCCTTTAATTTGTCACCCAAAATGACCTTCCAACAAAAACCAATAAAGATAATAATTTACAACTTTTTCTTTATAAGTGTGCCAGTTAATTTTTAGTAAATATGTCACTTTTTTCTTGTATATTTGCCATTTTATTCTCATAAAATTGCCAGTTTATTCTCAGTTTGCAAATTCTATTTCTTATAAGTTTACCACTCATAAGCGTGCCAGTTTTTTTTTTTTTAATTAATTTGCCACTTTTTTTCTCTTAGAGTTCCTAGAGGTTTTCCTTTAATTTGTCATTCAATTATACAGGTATGGCTAGTAGTGTAGTTAGTAGTAACAAATGTTCTTTTCCTCTGCTTTCATGTTTTTAAATGTTACAACATATTGTACTTTATTAAATGCAGGGACCCCATAAATAACTCCAGGTTACATTTTATCCGATTTAATCCACCACACACACGCTGTTACCGTGGTTAAACGGCAGACTGCAGCCGCAGAGAAAGCTTTTCTCCCTGTCTTTCCTTCAAAAATATCAAACCGCAGCTACCTATTTTTTGTCCCAGGAACGTCAAGTTGTGGTACACCTTCTCCGCCGCGGCCAGGTGAGCCAGCGCGGCCAGCAGCGCGCTCCAGATGCCGCCGGCGCTCCTGCTACCGTCCTTCTCCCGCTCCACGTAGTCCTTGGCTCGGTCGAAGGAAAACATGCCGAGCTGGGCGAAGAAGCTCTCCAGGATGGCCCGCTCTCGGGGCACGGGTCGCAGCTCCTCCACCTCCGTCATGGCTCACAGATAACCCGAGCGCCGAGCCGAGCGGCTGCCTGCAGGACCGAGCTAACGCTTAGCCGGCCGCGTTAGCAGCAAGAAGTGTACGTAAGAAAAGACCATTCTCCAAAAGATACACCGAACCCACAAGTGTCAAATACTGTGATATTATATAATATTATATTATGCCAGGAAAACTTGTTAAATATGAACCTGAAACGAAGCGTCTGTTTAAAGTTAACAGGCTAACCACAGGACACCATATTGGCTGCAGCGGATGTAAACAGTACGGAAAGCCAAAGGGGTCAAATCATGGAGAGGCGCGAATGTGAAGGTCGAAGAATATAAACCCTTCGGTTTGTGGCCCACTGAAGGGAGTTAAAAAGACTTAGGTGAGGAAAGACATACATTTATTAAAAGAAACTGTCAATTTTACGAGAAAAAAGTAGAATTTACAAAAGTTAAAAATTTATGAGGAAAAATTGTGTGTCAGTATATGTATTTTTGGTGTTCTAATAATTTCTTATGATTTATTTATCCCAGTATTTCAAATACTTAAATTTCTGTACAACTTAATCTTGAAAAGTGAAGTGACATTATTCTTTGACTTAAAACCCCCCACTATAAACCAAACAGGTTTGTGCAAGCGTACTTTGCATTACCGTAATTATGCTACAGTTTGTTCTATCGGACAAATTCAAACTGTTTCCGAAAGCTGAGAAATTACGCTTCACACCCAACATGGGGTTATTACGGTAATTTCAGTCACACTGCCAGAAGTCAGCTAACAGCAGAACATTTGAAGCATGTCGTGTTGGTGACGATATGATCGGCCCTAAAGGGTTAAACCAAGCAGCGACCTCAGGGGTGAAAAACAAAGCCAAATCAAAGACTGCAGTTCCTCAAGTGGCCACTTGAGGCTGCCTTCAAAAGTGACTAAGGTCCCCACAGACTCTTGTGTTAAAATGTCCAACCTTACAGCAGAAATAAACATGTTTTACACCTTCTGCAAGAAATGGTTTAAGCCTTTCTTTATCTGTTCACTTCTGGTTTCAATATAGCAGCATGCCAGTTCCAAAATGCCAGCACTGACTGACATGACAGTGGCTACATCCATATTTATATACAGTCTATGGTTTGAGCTCAGGTTCACCCATTGATGTTTCCCTCAGGATGAATTGTAAAGTCCTTGAGGATTCACTAAACTCCAATATCAGGTCTATAAACTGCTGTGATTTTAAATTTTGGGTGATGATTGAAATCACATTCAACAACTACACTTTGCATGCATCTCAGACATACAGATGCATGCTATAAAATTTCTCTCTTCCTCACTTTCTCTTTGAGTCTCTCTCTCCAGGGGTGGATCTATCCCCCCCCTTTAAAAGTGGCTGCTGCGCCAGTGTCAGCACAAACCACATTTCCTCTGATCCTCCTCTCGTCACTGCTCGGTAGGTGGCATGATCTATCTCTTTCTCCCAATAACGCTCCCCCTGTTTTTGTGTTCACAGATTTAGCTCAGGAAATGTTATTGGCTTTTTGGCATTTATACTGTTTATCCAAAACAAATTGCTGGTATTTAAATCTCCACCATGATTGTGTGGGTTTAATACTGAAGTGTAAAATCAGGCTACAAGAAAATTGCTGCTTAACGTCGAGAACTTTCCATCAGATGTAAATCATCATCTGTTTTGTGCACATAATGTGAACCAGTGGGAGGAAAATCTGGTTACACAAAATCTCATGTAGGCATTCAAATTGAATCTACTTGATGACATGACAGCTTATTCTGCTTTCTACTTCTGCACTATGAAATTTTGGATATGCACTCACCAGCCACTTTATTAAGTACACCTGTTCAACTGCTCGTTAACACAAATATCTAATAAGCCAATCACGTGGCAGCAATTCAATATATTTAGGCATGTAGACATGAGCAAGATGACCTGCTGAAGTTCAAAGCGAGCATCAGAATGAGGAAGAAAGATGATCTAAGAGGTTTGAATGTGGCATCGTTGTTGGTGCCAGATGCTCTGAGTATTTCAGAATCTGCTCCTGATTTCTCCTGTCAGCTAAGAGCAAGGAGCAATTCACACAGGCTCACCAACTTTGGGCAATAGAGAATTAAAAAGTATCGATATCAAGTAATAATACAACATGTAATAAAGTAAAAGCAAAACCAAAATTTACAATGACTTTAAATGCAGTGAAAAGAAACGAGTTACTTGAAAAAGAAAACGCTTATTCGAAAATCCAGCCTGTGTCCTTTACATGAAAAGTATAAATGGAGTTATAGGTTCATAGACTGTTAGTAAACTCCAGGAATAGAGCTACACTCTGTTCTTATTAAAATTGTTCAACAAGCTGTTTCACATTAATTACATGCAAAATCTCTGAAACATGTGATCACTTTTATCAGTTTATGAAAATGAAATGCAACAGAAATATGGCCAATCACATGACTGTCATTTAAAAAAAGCTCAGCTGACAGACAATAAACTGGATTTCTGACTTTTTTTTACAAATAATTAGACTTTAATTTATGTCTAAATACCTGTAACACAATGTATGTCCCTGAGCCTTAGCTTCACTTTTCACTTTTAGTGGTAATTTGTAAATGAAACCACATTAACTGAGATAAGATAGGAGGGGTGATGGTAAGCTGACCTTCCTTATCAGCTGTAGCTCAGTACACTGTATATTGTGGTATCTGCTCGCAGCAGCAAACAGAACAGATACTTATTAACCGTATGAAATAATCTGTAAAACCATTTTAAGCCAGTCTGTTCCCCAGAGAAAAAAATGTTTTTTTCAGACATGCACAATAAAGCTAATTGCTAAAATCCAGTTTTATCTTTGGTTATCACGTTCACTGTCACCCTGTCAGCATGCCTACAGTTTGCTGACCAGGACAAAGTAGAGCTGAGACAGATGGGAATATGCTACAGATATTTAACTACAAACCAATGCGAAGAAAAGTCAGATTATCATTAAAGTCATTTGAGTTCATCCTGAAGGTAACATGAATATGTGAACCAATGTTAACCTACGGCCAGCCTGTATATGCTAAAATTCACACTCCATGTAGCAGTTGTTGAGATACGGTATCTGGCAAAAATAACAGCAATAAATACCAAAAAAAATTGGGATTCATGATCTGTGTTCACGCAGCTGATTTGGTGATATTGTACAGAAAAGGGAGCACTTTCCTAATGATAGCACAAGATGAAAAATCAGGAGATCACCATAGCTCAAAGGACACCATAAATCCCTGCATGCAGCATCATGGTAATCCATCTGATTTTGATCTCTTTCACAGTAAAGGATCATCAAAATTGACAGTATTCATATCCTGGACATCATATAATTTCTATATAAGCTTTCAATCAAAGGGAAAATTGGAGGTTCATTATGTGGGAATCATGAACAACCATGGGCAAATAACTGAGACGTTTATCCCATTTTCAGATGGTTTACAAAAATATAACTTTGACCAGCTGGTGGAACTAGATTAAAAAAAAAAAAAAAAAAAACCTAAGTCCCAGAAAATCCATCATCTGGGAAGCACGAACAACCAAATGCAAATGATTGGTCCAGTTCACTGAGTAGATTATGAGACAACTCATGGACTAAGGATCATCCTGTGGGCAATTTTGACCTGTCAATCTAGTTGATTTGAATGGTAACACAACTACATTTGCTATGAATCATCCACAGGTAAGTATTTTAAATGGATGGAAGTCCCAGATGAATAGTCACCACAATTACTAGGATTCAGTCTCTTGGGACCATGAATCTGTAATATGATAATTCATTCAGTATCTGTGGAGATATTTGAATGACAAAACAAAAAATGTGACCCTCATGGAAAATTCACCTACTCAAGCCAGTAGGATTAACCCTCTGAAGAACATGAATAATCACGTGAAACGTAATCAAATGCAATCCATTAAATGTTGTGATATATCTGTGTTTGTCATTGGTGGACAGATATTGGATTTCTTGTCACTAGAAGTTTCTGAAACTTGCAGCATCCATCTGTGTTCTCAGTAAGAAAAAATTGGTTTGATTCAAAGCATGTTACTTGTTGATTCTCCATTACACACCAGATTTTAAAAAATCCCACCATGATGCAAGACAAGAACAGAGGTTGTGTTGATGTGTAAAAGTTAAGAGACAGAGGTGTGTCTGTGCTCTGCGGTCAGGAAGAGAAGTGTTTCCTGTGGGATCACAGATTACAAGCAGCATTTTTTTCAGCGCTTTAAACTAGCTAAAGATCACTGGAAGCTCAGGAGAAGTGATGAGGCTCACTGCACACTACACTGCGCACTACACTGTGGAGCAAATATGTAAAACTATGAAACAGTCTCTACATAAAGGGCTGTATTTTCTATTTCTGATCTGCTAATAGTGTAAAAGGAAAGTGGCTGGCAAAGCAATATATTTGCAATATACAGCAATGTTGCTCTGAAACTAAGCTGTCATAGGGGGCGGGGTACACCAGTTAACCCACCCCCATGCATGTCTTTGGATTAGTTCTTTTCCCCACCTGTGCCGCCCCATAAAAAAAATAAAAAAAAATCTCCCCTGATACCCGTTTGTTTGCTCAGGTGTCGGGGCTGAAATTTGGGTTACTGTCTCTTTAAGAACTCAGAGGCTACCTACCGGAAGTTGGTCCGTCCTGTTTTACCCCTCGGCGGGTTGAATCTTTAGCTTAACATCTGATTTCGGTTTCACGGCTAAAATTTGTTTCTCTTTCATTATATTTGTAGGAAATAATACCTTTATTTATTCTACTCCGAAAATAGAAAGCTAACTATCTGTGAACAGTTAAATTTAGCCGTCGAAGTTGGGAGTTTAACTGCTAATTCGCGATGGCTGCGATGATAAACGGTGAGTTGTTATGAGGAAGCGCTACTTTAAGTTTATATGTTCACAATAAGCACCGTGACACACTCAGCTGGTGTTTGTTATTCTGTTTCACTTCGATTCTGTTACATTTAGGTGTCTAATTTAAATTTAAAGGTGGTGTGATGGCGCTTTATTTTCGTTCCGCCCTCCTCATGACTCTTCATGGCAGAGTAGAGGATGGCTTGGAGCTGAGAGCAGGGAGGGTTAGGGTTAGGATGCGTACAGGCTGGTCTGAGGTCAGCTAGTGCCACGGCCCAGTTCACAATATGATCCCATGAGACGATAAAATGGTCATTACAAAGAAAAAAAATCTAACAGTAAAATGCAGCACTCTTTAACCTTGGGACTTAGTACACAAGTAAACATTGTATTTTACATTTGAGTTAATTATTTCTGCTGCTGGCTGACGGTGTTGGATCAGGTGACCCTGAACCATCCCATAATCATGCTGCAGTAGGCATAGGCTGCTGGGAGTTCCCATGATACACTGTTTCTTTTCATTGACCTCTTTTTACCCAGTTTATACACCACTGCATTTAATTAGCCTTAGTTATTATTCATCTCTGTCTCTCTTCCACAGTGTGTCTTTTGTCCTGTCTCCCTCCCCTCAGCCCCCCCTCAGCAGATGACCCCCCCTCCCTGAGCCTGGTTCTGATGGAGGTTTCTTCCTGTTTAAAGGGAGTTTTTCCTTCCCACTGTCACCAAATGCTGCTCATAGGGGGTTGTTTTGACTGTTGAGTTTTCTCTGTATTATTGTAGGGTCTTTACCTAAAATACAAAGCGCCTTGAGGCGACTGTTTGTTGTGATTTGGCGCTATATAAATAAAATTGAACTGAACTGAATTAGAGCTCTGAACCTTTAAACTGGATCCATAAAAGGATTAAAGTTTACTGTCCTACAGTCCAATAAAGGAGAAATCAGTTTCAGATCTGGGGTGTACCCTGCCTCTCACCCCATGACAGCTGGGATAGGCTCCAGCCACTTTGGCTTTAGTTTTGAGCTCAGGACTCTCACTGTGAAAAGTTTGAAGGAGCAATGGAAGTTTGAGCCAACTGAGAGCTTTTATTTTATTATAAAACGTCTTCTGATTTACTTGAATTAACAGTACAGTTTTATTGTGACAGTGGAAACGATGTACACAAACACACACTGACGTGTCTCTGTCCTTCTGTCCTGCAGCTCGGGCCGTCTGTCAGCATGGACTCTGAAAATGACGTACTGATGAAGGAGTCCATCAACATGATGATTGATATGATCGTGCTGTGTGCCACTTTGGCGCTGTCCCTCTTCTTCTGGATCCTCTCCCTGACCATGAGCACCTTCTACGGTGAGCCTGAGAACTTTTTCACTTCGAGATTTCTTTTTTTCCTCAAAACTGTCCCTAAATGCGAGGTCAATCCATTAAATCATGTGCTGCTCTTTAAATTCTTCCCTAAATTCTTCACTTTTCACACTCGTTTTGACTTTTCCTCAGAAGTGGGTCAAAAGCTGAACAGACCTCCTCAGCTTCATTTTTCACAGTCATAAACAAAGAGAAACAGTGTGGTGATGTGGATGTGAGGCACATGTTCAATGTTTTAAAGCTGATTTAACTCAGTCTGGTTTAAATGTCTGGTTTGATTGCAGTCTTTCTCTTGAGCAATAGCGTGAAGACTGAAGTTTGGGTTTCACGCTATTGCTCAAAGGTTTTGGGTCACTTACATGGCCTTCATTAGGGGGTATTTGTGCTTAAAACATCAGCTTGTTCAGAAATGGCATTTGAGATGAGAGTGGGTCATTGTGTTACAGGACTGCAACCAGTGTTAGAAGCCCAGCTGATCCTAAGCTCTCTTCTTCTTCCTTTGGGTGTTCCTTAAGTGTAACCTTAGTGGATCATCTGCCTCCATCTCATGCTATCCCTAACATCTTCCTCCTCTGTCATACCAACCCTCTCATGTCCTCCTTCGCTACATCTGTGAATCTGCTCTGAGGTCTTCCTCTTTTCCTCCTGCATGGCAGCTCCATTTTCAACATCCTTTGTCCGGTATATCCACGCTCCCTCTTCTGCACATGTCCAAACCATCTCAACTTTTCCTCTTTAACTTTCTCGACTTGAACTGTCCCTCTGATGGACTCATTTCTATTCCTCTCCAACCTGCTCACTCCCAATGAAAATCTTACCACCTTCAGTTCAGCCTCCTGTCTTTTTGTCATCACAGCAGGTCTCACTGCAACCTTCTCTTTCACTCTTGCTGCTCTCCTTCTGTCACAAATCACCCCTGACACTCAACCCCATCCACTCCACCCTGCTGTAGTTAAATGATTTCAATAACTTACAGTATACATACTTACATGGCATCATTTAGATGCAAATAAAACCACCATTGTTACTCTGCCAGTTGCTCGCCTCTCCTGTTTTAGTTATAGATCAAAAGGTTCTGCAGTTGGGGGCAGGCTAGTCCATTTAGTCCAAATTTCATTGCAGCAACTCAAAATGGTTTGAGTTTCTACAGCTCTCACGTGCTTGTATGCATACCTGATAACATCAGGGCGCCTAATGAGATGATGCATAGTGTCCTGGTGTCTCCATTTCATGTCAAACATTTCGTTGTGTGCCTTGTGCACACAATGACAATGAGTTGAATCTAACATCTAACATCCTAGATCTGGACCAGGGCGTCACTGAGCTCCTGGACAGTCTGAGATTTAGCCTGGTGGCGTTGGATGTACTGAAACATAAGCGTAGGGGCCAGCCAGAGGTATCAGTTCCTTCATCCCCCTGGATGCCTGAATACTCTCATCACATTAGAGTATTCAGGCATCCATGAGGAACCCAGGACCCACTGCACCAGTGTAGGATGTGAGAGCTCCAAGGATTTCATCCTGATACCTGATGGCAGCCAGGGTGCCGTTGCCTGTAGAGGTCTGTGTGTCCCTCCATGGATATGCCTCCACAGACCATCACTGACTCATCACCAAACCGGTCATGCTGAACGATGTTACAGGCAGCATAATGTTCTCCACGGCTTCTCCAGACCCTTTCACATCGGTCACATGTCCTCAGGGTGAACCTGCTCTCATCTGTGAAAAGCACAGGGCACCACTGGTGGACCTGTGAATTCTGGTATTCTATGGCAAATGCCGGTCAGGCTCCAGTGTGCTGGGCAATGAGCACAGGGGCCATTAGAGGACATCGGTCCCTCAGGCCACCCTCATGAAGTCTGATTCTGACTGTTTGGTGCGAGACATTCACACCAGAGCTCGTCCTGTTCCTCCTGCACAAAGGAGCAGATCCCGGTCCTGCTGATGGGTTAAGGACCTTCTCCTGTCCAGCTCTCCTAGAGTAACTGCCCCTCTCCTGGAATCTCCTCCATGCTCTGAAACTGTGCTGGGAGACACAGCAAACCTTCTGGCAATGGCACGTATTGATGTGCCATCCTGGAGGAGTTGGACTACCTGTGCAGCCTCGTTGCTGCTGTTTGCTGTGTTGACATGTGCAGTGGAGGTAGCGATCATTTCACCACTTTTGAAGTTCATCGTTCCCCGTTTGCAAGCTTCGTAGTCTTGGAAGAAACTGCCGAACTAATAGAATAGATCTGTTACGTGAGGTAACGTGTAGGCGTCTTTGCCTTAGCTACGCGTGGACCAATCTTTATGTGTAGTTGCCTCCAAAGGCCCATTTTGAGCCCAGAAAACCCTGAGGAATTTGGGGAGGGTGTGAAAACTAATATGCAGAAAAAAAAACTCCACATGTTTCAATAAATGCTTCATTTGAACAGTCGGGTGGAGGTGAAGGTGATCTTAGTGTATGTGTTTGTTTTCAGGCACACTGCAGCCCGTGTCGCCGTGGCGTTGGTTGTTCTCCATCTTGGTTCCCCTCGTGGTGACCGTGCGAGCGGTGAGGAGACGCAGTCTGGACCGATCGGGAGCCCTGGCAGGTGAGTGTCCTCACATTTACCTGCCTGAGTGATGTCAGAGGAACCTGGCTCGCAGCATTATTGTTCTGGTGTTACTTCTGGAGAAAATTAAAGAAGGGCAGAGATGTTATAGAGAGAGATATGGTTTCTGAGAGCCAATCAACCCAGCCAGGAATCACACAGTACTGTGCAGAAGTCTTGAGTCACCTCTGATTTCTTTATACTTTGCTTCCATGGAGCCAGACTTTCATGTCATTTTTTTTTAACGTGGTCTTGAGTTCTCCAGGCTTTCTGAAGGCCTTTCAAAGCTTTTCATTGGATACTGGATCAGAGGAATTTCATTATGCAGATTCATCCACAACAGATGAACAGAGTCTGAAAGTCATGTCATAAAGAAATGGAGGGAAAAAAAATCCAGCAAAGTCCTGACAGAGGACCTCAGAGATGCATTTGGACCTTCACTTCATCTACTAAAGCCTCATCAGAAATGGTCTCAGTGGAAGAAGCCACTGTCAAGAAGCCATTCTTAAGGAAGGGAAACAGGGAGGAAAGGCTGAGTGATGCCACATCACATAAGAACTGGACTGAAAATCAGCAGCAAGAGGTCTGATGGCGCGATGGATCCAAATTTGAAATTTTTGGTTCACGTTGTCAGTGAGTACGGAGGTCGTCTCATGACCGTGACTGCCTGTAAACACGGAGGAGGCTCTGTCATGGTTTGGGTCAGACCTTTTAAAATAAAGAGATTTCTCAGATGTTTCCACTTTTCTGAGAAGGAGCCAGTTTTGAGAAATCCAAACCGTTTTCCAGTTTAGATACACACTGAGTCATACTGGGAGGAGCGCTCCATTAGCTCTTTTCTTAGTATTATGTGATGTAAGTGATGCATTTAAAACCAAAGACTATACTGTGTTTAACACTCACAACAGGCCTCTTACTGTGAGTCTGCCGATGACGCACACATCTCGTCATGTGACGTATCAAACTGATGTTACGGTTGTCACAGAAGCCCGATTTTCAGACCAGAAAACAGGATTCCTGCGTGGGTCATGGAGTATAAAGAGCTAACATTTCTAATTCTGTTACAAAACCGGCCCATCAATGGACTTATTTCTCAGATCAGACACATTAAAAAAAAAACCATCGTTTTAATTATGTAAACTGTTTATGTAAGCAAAATCCCCTAAAATAATATTTTATCATATCAAGTGTGAGCCTTATGCAGAGTTTAACATTCACCTATAAACACATACACTCAGCTGCCACTTTATCACATCAAACATGTGATTTGATGCCAGTCCTTTTGCCCTCCTCCAACAATTTTCTTGTGACTTGGTGACCTATTTCACTTGTGGCTTGAATTTTTGCTGGATATTTCCTTTTTAGTATAATTTTTGAAATCCAATGTCTTTTACTCATCAATATTCTCTGGATGCATTTTCCACCATCTGGACACCTTCGTGGCAAAAATGTAAACGTGCCCAAAAAAACCCCACAATTATATTTTTGTGTGTTTTTTTTTAAAAAAAAAAAAAATAATAATTCAAATAATAAAACTGGCATTTAAAGGGTTAAAATTCTGATAATGATTAAATATTTGATCATTTTAATCAGGGCTGAAGTTGATTAAGTAATTCATGGGGACAGAGCAGAAAAAATATTGATTTTTTTTTTTTTGTTTGTTTGTTTTTTTTTTTTTTTTGAGGATTTAATAGCAGTTTTTTTGGTGTGCGTTAGTTTGGAGGGTCCTGTTAAAGAAGGCCTGAAGTGGCAGCAGCGTGACGGTGGAGCAGATTTGTGGCGGAGCCACATTATCTCTGCAACCGCTGTACTGTTCGTGGATCAGAGGCTTTAAACTGAAAACCAGAGCGTGAAAACGATGAAGTGGTGAAAATGCACGTAACAGGCGTTCAGAGGGAGGTTATGATGGGCGAACGCTCCAGTCTGTTTTCCAGAGTTCGTCTCATGCAGCTTGTTTTTCCTGTGAAAGTTTTCAGTTTGAAGTCATCAAGTTACTGCTGATGTTTCCATTTGATTTTTGTTTTGTGGGTCATGTTGAGAGTCCCGTGAAAAAGGATTTACTCCCTGATTTCTTAGTTTTTTGCACATTTGTCACACTTAAATGTTTCAGATCATCAAACAAGTTTTAATATTAGACAGAGCTGAGTAAAGACAAAATGCAGTTTTTATTATCCTGATGTAAAGCGGGAGGATGTTGTCATCATACCGTCCGTCTGTGAGGTTTTACCTTTCCGGTCTTTAAAGTTCAAAACCACAAGCCATCAAATTTGTGTTGTTTACACATCTTCTAAGATGTGCAACAAAATATTCATATTCCTGGATGTTTAGTACCCTTTGTACACTTTGGCTGCATTTATCTGAAGTGGAGAGCAAACGGAGGATTTCAGGCCTCCAAATTAGGGCAGAGAAGTTTTGCAGAAGGTGATAAGATCACTGCTGAAGGGTTTTCTGTTCTGAGGTGAGCCTGGAATGATATCCAGACTCAATTTAGTGATGTTAGTTTTAGTTATTTTAGTTTTTCATCACTCAGGTGAGGCCTGCAGATGTTTTTCTGGGTGCTGCTGTGACCTCCTGGATGGCTCGTCGATGTGCGTATGTGTGTGACGTGCAAAAAAAAATAAATAAATCATGGAGAGGACAAATACTTTCTCACAGCACTGTACATTTTTAAATGTGACAGGATTGTTCTTAAACTCTTGGACTAGTTTTCCTTGGGAGAATAAGACACTCTTTATTGATTTAACATCCATAAGAACTCAAATTTCTAAAAACTGAGAGTCACAAGGCCGCTGCCTCGGAGCGCGGGCAGTCATGAAAGAGCTGATTCTCATCCATCTTCATTTCACTGCTGAACGATGCCTCTGTGATGGTCAGCTGTTCTCAAATATATGAAGAAGGGAGGTTATTTTCTGCCATCCAGTAAAGAAAATGAAATCATGTTTATGTGTTTTTGTAAAGAATCAGTGGATTTTTAAAACAGTCCAGGTTGATGTTAATTTGCTTTGGGGCTCTGACACTCAGAGGTTCACCTGAGAAGCAGTTCAGTGTGTTTACGCTGCCGTATGAAAGCTTTACAACACACACACTGTTTGACCGGTGAGTTTATGTTAACGTGTGAAACGTGTGTCCTCAGCTCTCCTGGTGGGTTTTGTGTTGACGATGGCAAACTACAGCTTCTTCTCCACTCTGCTGGCCTTCTTCATCACCTCCTCCAAGCTGACCCGCTGGGGAGGAGCGCAGAAGAAGAAGATAGACGCCGAGTACAAGGAAGGTGAGCGACATAAAGGGGTCACAGACGGTGCAGCTCTGCAGAAGAGGACTGACCCGAGGCTGCAGGTTTAACGCAGTTTGTTTTACTGCAGTTAAAGGAAGTGCTGAACAAAAGTGAAGGTTCTCAGTGGGCTGGCTCCAAACGTTCAGCTTTTCAGTTTTCCTCATCAGAGAGGCTGATAAGATGATGGTGATGTAGTTTACGGTGGAGTAAGACTCTTTTATCAAAGCACCTGATCATCGAGCCTCGAAGGTGAAGTAAAGCGTCCATCAGCTGCTCCCATCGACTGAGACAAAGCTGCAGGAAACAAGTTAAACCTAAAGCTTTTACATTTGTCGGGTTCCTTGTAAACTTTGCTGCAGACGTACCTGCAGCGTGCACAAGTGTCTAAACTGGGGAACAGCATGAAAGCTATTTTAAACCTTTGTTTACTTATTTTACAGATTCAGATTATTCAGATGACATTTAAATGAATAATAGATTTATGCGACACTGTTATTATATATAAACCAATTAAAACGAGCTTTTTTCTGAGGGATGGGGGAAGCATGTTGGATGCTGATGAGTTTGTTTTTCTCTCAATCACAGATCAATTAAGAACAAAATATCTGATTAATGTTCCCCAAGAAATTAGGACTAAGGAGGGAATCATAGTTTTACCTCAGCTGCTTAAAATAGTTTTTGGAAGAGTTTGAATTAAATGTAAACTGGGTTTTTTTTGGGTCTTCTTAGGGGGTCAGAGGAACTGGGTTCAGGTTTTCTGCAATGGAGGTGTTCCCACTGAGCTCGCTCTGCTCTACATGATCGAGGTGATCCCAGCAACACAGAAAATAATCAGCTCTGCTGCCTGTAACATTAGCAACATTGTTTATTTCCTGCTTGGGTTTCAGGTGGGTCCAGGTGAGATTCCCATTGATTTCAATAAGCAGTACTCCGCCTCCTGGATGTGCCTCTCCCTACTGGGCGCGCTCGCATGCAGCACCGGGGACACCTGGGCATCGGAGGTGGGGCCGGTCCTCAGCCAATCAAAGCCGAGACTCATCACCACCTGGAAGGAAGTCCCAACAGGTGAGGCTTATACTACTTATACTAATACTTATCTGTGTTAGTACCACCTGGACACACACTGGACACATGATGTTCCACTTATTAATTTTATGTATTAAAGACAAAGGACTGACGCGGACTGAGAATCTCTTCACACACACACACACACACACACACAAAGAGAGAGAGTGGAGCATGCCACAATGACATAGTCTCTTATTCAGTGCACTTGCTGTTATTACTCAAGTGTGGGGATGATGAAACCCCCCCCCCGACCTGTTGTCCTGGCTCCCCCTTGCCGTAGCATTTGTGTCTAGTTACAATAGTTGTCATCTCATGTCCAGTGGTTCCATGTGGAAGTACGCCCTGGTTGGGATTCGAACCCGCCTACGTCCTGCTCCAAAGACTGAAATGTTACCACTACACCATTGCAGCTGCTATGCATGTGTATATATGTATATATCCATATATATGTCTGTATCCATAAAAATAATGGGACTGAGGAGCTGTGATGTTTATTAATAATGTGACTCACCAGTTTGTTTTCTCGGGCTTTTAAACCCTACAGATGAACAGAGACGTTCTTTCAGGCCGTGACTTTTCTTTAAAAGCTTGACATATAGATCAACAATGAAGATGAAGGAAGTCCAAGAAGCACCAAAGTTTCTTTGTATTGAGGCTCTTTCTCGGAAACAAAATTTAGCCTTTTTTTTACCCTTTAGTCGACCTCGTCATGCTTCCTTATGTGTTGAAAATCATTTTTGGATCAGTCCCCTGAATTATTTTGTTACTGGGTTTTTTTTTCCCCCCTTCCAGGAACAAATGGAGGAGTTACCCCTGTGGGATTGGTTGCCAGCTTCCTGGGCGGGGCCACGGTGGGCGTGGCTTACTTTGTGACACAGCTGGTAACGGTCAGCAACCTCCACCTGGCCGACCCCCAGTGGCCGATCGTCATGTACGGCGGCGTGGCCGGCCTGCTGGGGTCCATGCTGGACTCTTTCCTGGGAGCTCATATGCAGTACTCAGGTCAGTTTCAGCCAGATGTTCATTTCATTTAAAAAGTGACCACATGCTAACGAGCGCACTGAGGTCAGCACGAAAACGAGCCAGATTTAAGCACAGAACAACAGAATAAAATAGAATTACACAAATACACAACAATAATAATTATTAAACCCAAGGCAACGATTATATAGGGTGGAATGTTATTATAGTGTAGGGGGGGGGGGTGTAGACGTCCTCTGGGTGTCGGTCCTTGAGCTCAGCAGCTGTGCAGCATCTGTACCACACTGTTCGCCTTGAGTTAAGTGTGCTTCAGAAGAGAAAGCCCTCATCAATGGAGCGCCTATACCAGGATTCACCATGGCAACAGGTAGATAAAGGTCAGAGCATCCATTTTAATCCGGAGGAATAAGGAGGGAAGAAGAGTCACTGTGGCATCAGACAGGATACATACAGTAACAAACTCCAGGCAGAGCCACTGTCTTTATTACACAAAACACTGTTTATGACCATTTCAGTTCTTCAGTAATTATTCATAAACTAAAACAACTGTACTGTGAGATGAAAATAAAACTAACACTGAAACTCATAAAAACTAAACTGAAACAAGCAAACCCCGTCTGGAGACTGAAAACGAAGAAATAAAACCTCAGCAGAAATAACAAAACTGCTCAGCCTGTGAGGAAACAGCAGCTCGACTGTTCCACATATTCCTAACTGAAGACTGTGCAGCAGCTTTTAGGAGCAGAGTGTTGGCTTTCCTCCTCCGTGTGTGATTTTTTTCGAAGGTGAAACACCATCTTCCACAGCTGGGACTCCTCTCTTCCACTGACCTTTTCCCTCTCTGTCCTCAGGCTTCGACACCAGCACCGGGAAGGTGGTGAGCTACAGCTCCGCCACCACCCAGTGGATCTGCGGGAAACCCATCTTAGACAACAACGCGGTCAACCTGTTCTCCTCCGTCCTCATCGCACTCATCCTCCCCGGGCTGGCGTGGGGGGCGTGGCCACAATAGACCGATGCTGGGCGCCATCACGCTAAAGAGACGCTGCCTGTTTTATGACCTGCTGGGCGTCCGATCGTGACAAAGACTGAAACAATAAGTGGAAACTTTTGAGATCACCATAATAAGACTTTTTTTTTTTGAACACAGGTTTTAGTAACTGAGCTAAACCTACAGAGCTGCACCATCAGCCCCACCCACCCTGCTGCTCCACTGTGCTTTTAACATGTTCAGGAGGCCACGGCTGTATTAAACTTCACTGCCAATCCTTCATCAGTCTGGATGTGGCTGATTTATTTACAGTAACATGACATATGGGCCATTTAGTGGCACGGCTGTTTATTTTCTTAAGGAGCTTGTTTCCAGGTAGAAATGATGAACTGGATTAATCATTTCTACCTGGTTTATCTGACAGTACTTCTGAAAACAAACTGCTCTAAGTTTAGACGTAAAGATGGAAAACTAAATGGCAACGTTTGGAGGGTTGGTGATATTGTTTTAGTTGGCATAAAATGAGCTTTGGTTAGATGGAGGACGAGGGTTCATCTCTAATGGGCAGAGAGAGCATCCGAGATGATCCGTCCACAACACAAGCTTAGTCGTGTGCGGTTTAGATTACTCCTGATCCTGAGAAGAAGAAATGCTGAGGAGTTTCCAGAGGTATTACTGTTTTATTTCAGTGTCTGAGAGAAAAGGCACTAAACCAAACCGGGAGAGTGACATTGATTTTGAACAGGAGAGAGAGAGAGAGAGAGAGGTTTAAATTAACATGTATAAAGTTTACAGAACAGCAGGCGCGCGCACACACACACACACACACACACACACACACACACACAGCTTATTGTTAACGAGTCCTGATTGGTTACACGGACCTCGCTGAAAACACCAGGACACGTCTGCAGAGCGTCGTGTTCAACAGGAAATGTAAATGCAGTGTTTCCTTTAATGCTTCCAACAACAAAAGAAACAAAGAAACCAACATCTTCACCCTGCAAGCATCATACCTCTAAATAAAGTTAAATATAAGCTTATGTCTGACATGAGCAGTTCCAATATGAGAAAACTGAGCCACCATTAGAGGGGGGAAAGTCCATCTTTGTAGCATAATATTTTATAACTCATAAAACTGACTTTTTTTTTTGAAAACTTTTGAGAAAACAATTTTGTGACCACGACTGTAACTGAAATTATTTTGAGGGTGAAGCTGATAAGTGCTAATTTTATGAACAAAAAAGCTTAATACTCTGATGTAAAGTCAGGAAAGTTCAAGTGGTTTGAAAATAACAAATAAATTCAGACATAATCAGAACACTTTGACCACAGAAATAAATCAATTTTATAGATATTTGAAAAACAAAAGTCAGACTGCCCAGAATGAGCTTAGTATTAAAAAAAAAAAACTATAATTCAATAATTTAAGATATTTGGATAATAATGAGAAGTCAGACTGCCAAAAGGTAAGAAAATATTTGAATTAGTGCCAATTTTACATAAAGAAAAAGAAAAAAAAAAATCAGTCAAAATTTGGAGGGAAAAATATTTTTAACTAATTTTAAAGCTAAATTTAATAAATTAAACTCGTGTTTTGAGAATTTTACCAGGTTGAAGTTTCAACAAAACATTTTCTAATGTGAAAACTTTCAAATTACAAATAAGTCACAAATCTTTAAGTTAAATTTAAACATTTCATTCATAATTTTAGACTTTAAACTTGAAAAAAAATTTAATTCTAACTTCAGAAAGAAATGATGAGCTGTCACTGGCTCCCTGCAGTCAGCTTCATTATATCCAAATATTCTGAAGTGTTTCCCCTTAAACAGACTTTTACTCTTAATACTGCAGTTTTATCAGTTTTACTGCTGAAATATTTTCTCATAGTATTAAAATTTTACTTTTAAATCTGACTCATAAGGTTCATTTGGTTGTGTGCACCCCCACAACACATCGAACCGTTTGTGAAACGTTCCAAAACCTCAGTGAGGACTTCATTCTACGCTTCTCACAAACTTTTATCAGATATTTTCTCATAAATGTATCGATTTTTTTGATCATTTTCTCGTGTTTTGCGGCCACTCCTGCTCCTCCACAGTTTATCTTCATGTGATTCAGGGTTTGTAGTGCTTTTATCTTAAAGGGGGGGGGGGGGGGGGTATTTTCTCCTTTCATGTCAGTTTTAGTCATACACTGGAGTACCAAAGGAAATAACAACCTAAAGGAGTCCAGGTCAGTAACGACCACCGAGCGCCGCCATCACAGTCTTACAGTCTTTTTTTTTTGTGATGATTGAAAACAGTTTTTCACACAAAAACACACGAACGGAGAGGGAAGGAGGAGGAGGTGGTTCCTGAAATAACCGCATGGGGGGGGGGGGCTTCAGGTCATATCCTGCTGTGATTGGAGGGCGAGCCTGGTCACAGCTGGTCTTTGTAGTAGCCAAGCTTGGCGAGGGACATTTCCCTGCGGAGCTGCATCACCTCCCAGAACATCTGCTCTGCTGCAAACACAGAGGAAGGGAGGGTTAATCACACCGCCAGCATCGACCCGCCGCCTGAACCTGCTCAAGTTTCCGTGCGTTTCTTACCGTCCTGCTGTTTGACCAGCCCTTGGTGGATGTAGCGAATGTAGGTAAAGAAGTTGCACACCGCCGTGATCTGAGGGGAAGAAGAGACTGCTGAAAACACCGATCAGCAGTGTGTGAAACATCAACAAAGTCATGCACAGCTGCTCTAGTAGACTTGAACTAATATGTGGAGCCGACTCTTTCTCTCAAACTTAACGGTAGTTCCTGTTGTTTTAGGAGACTTTAAAAGTATTTATATTAAGGTTATAACGTCTGATTTAGTTTGAAAAATCACCCCAAATAAAAGGAGTGGCTGAAAAATGAAGCCAGTGAAAGAAAGAAGGGGAAACAGGCATATCCTGTGCTGGGTCAATGTGACAGAAACTGCAGTTCCTCTAACGTCCACTGGAGGCTCCAAAAGTGTCCAACGTTACAGTGCAGGAAGCTGCTGCATTAACACTCAGGCGACAGTGACGCTTCTGTCCTGCAGCTGTTATAAGGCGGCGTCAGTACATGCTGTGTTGTACTCACTCTGTATCTACAATAGGGAGACACGTAGTAATAGCTGGACGAATCTCCAAACTTGATTCTGTGCTTACAGGTTTTGGTCTGACCGCTCAGGGCACATTTTCTATCAGAGAGACACAAAAACAAGCGTTCACTTTTCTTTCAACAGGAAGAAACACACACACACACACACACACACACATACAGAAACAAAGCTACAAAGCAGAACAAACTATACAGGAGCAAAAGTAACACCGCTCAGGGAAGCGAGGGAGGAGAAAAGGAGGACAGGATGAAGGTTTGTATCATCAGGATGGCTTTGATATCCTGGACAGGAGGTTTAGAAGGAGTGAACGTCATGAGTTAGCAGGAGAGTTTGGAAGAGCCGGATGGAGGCAAGAAGCAACTGAGGAGAGGCTAAAAAAGAAAATGTAGATGGGGGAGCGAGTCAGACTTACGTGACGAGATCAGGCCTTCGGCCACTAGAGGGGGAAATTGAGGGAAGATGGAGATGTGATGATGAAGGAGTGAAAGCTTGATGAAGGGGAGAAGAAGTGAGTGTGTGTGTGTGTGTGCGCTCACTTTGGTCCTCCACACTCCACCGCCGACGCTTTGACCACAGGTAGCGGCTGGAAGCCGACCGGCTCCACACTCAGCGTGTTCTGCTCCACGGCTTCCAGGATGGCCGAACCCAGCTGATACAGAGGAGAGACGAGGACAGCAGGAGGTTTCAGAATCCTGTGCCAGTGGATTTACATTTTCCAAACCCAACATTCGCACGTTCTTCTACAGCTGTGCGGAGGAGAGACGAGCCTTTAACAGCGTCTGAGGACATTTCACACCAAACCAAACGCGTACTGTGAAAACAGGAACCCGGTCCAAAGTGTCTTATGATGTATTTGAACGGTTTCCTTTGTTCTGAGACAGAACGGCTAAATCAAATGTAACATTAAGGTTGCTCAATTATGGCAACAGTTGCAGGAAGTGCTCCCACCTCAGGGTGTCTGATGGGCAGACGGGAGGGGCAAAGAGAGCACCAAGCACCAGCAGACCTGCCTGCACGGCAGCCACTGTTTACATTTTTTTAACTGATGATCCCATTCAGGGTTGTGGGGGGGTGCTGGAGCCCATCCCAGCTGTCACAGGGTGAGAGGCAGGGCACACCTGGCCTGGTCGCCGTCCATTAGCGCTCATGTTTGCACCTACAGCCAGTTAAGAGTCGCCAACTAACCTAAAAAGTCTTTGGACTGTGGGGGGAAGCTGGAGAACCTTGAGAGAACCCACACAGAGAGAACATGCAGACTGATCGCAGGAACTCAGGACCTTCTTGCTGTGAGGCGACAGCGCCCCTAAAAGGCAGATGCAACCTTAAAAAAAAAGCTTCTGCAGCTTCACCTCCAGAAACCTCGTGATTTTTTCCCCTCTGTTTAGATCTTTGTGATCGAGGGCTCTCGTTCACTCACCTGAACTAAACGGCGAGTACTTCACTTTAAAAGTTTTATCAATTTAACTGGCGCAGCAGAATTTGTGATCAGAGTGAAATTCCATATTTGTGGGTCTCAAAGGCTGACCCGACCTTCGTATCAAACAAACATGTTTCCTTTCATTTTTATGTGGCTCACCAAAAAAAAAAAAATCGCTGTTTCTGTCTCACGTGTCTGACAGCTGTGGATTAAAGTATTTTCAAAAGCTCCGGAGACCCGGCTGCGGTCAAACGCTCGTGTACCTCGCTCTTGCTGAAGGTCAGGCAGGGGTAGATGTCCTCTCGGTAAATTCTCTCCAGGAAGCTGCAGCTCCGCTCGAGCGTCGGCGCCTCCTTCCACGCCTTGAACTCGCCGAACAGCTGACTGTCCACCTACACGTTCAAAACCACATACAGTCTCATCACCCGGTGTTAAAGAGAGCACTGAAGCTGCACGTGCGCGAGCGCTCCCTCCTACCTCCCGACATTCCCGTACGATGGGCTGCGTGGCTGACGGGTCGGGCTGCGTCCCCAGCATGGCAGAGGAGGTGCTCTTGTTCCTGCTGTGGCCCTTTCTGAAAGGAGTCTTCACCCCTCCTCCTCCCACAGAGGGGAGCTCACCCACCGGGGAGGTCGGGGAGGAGAGCACGAGCGTCTTCAGGGCCTGGACCTCCGCCTGGAGGACGTCGATCTGAAGACAAACGGAAAGAGACGGACGTTCATCAACATCTCACAGAAGTCCTCTGAGAGATGCATTTATGGTCCTATATTTAAGCCCGTAAATAAAAGGCACAGGTTAGGGCGACTTTTCAGTACATCACTGAGTTTTTGGTCTTTTCATCCTCTCAGATTAAACTGTGTCGTTTATAATGCGGTTTAGTGTGAGTGCTCCGTGTTGTCACCTTGCCCAGAGCTTCTTTCAGCTGTTTTTCAGCGGTCGCCTGTTTCACGTTTGCTTCTCTCACCATTTTGTGGGCCTCCTGGAAAACACACACATTGACTCTGATGGTGAAATCAGCACCTAAACAAGCTCAGTGCAACTTAAAGGAAAAGTTCACTCTAGAAAAAGAAGGAAAACAGAACAGGAACATGAAGTGAATCTGCACATACAGACACACAAACACACAGAGTCCCAACACCTGAGAGAGAGAGAGCTGAGAACACGGAGGAGGAACGAGGAGGAGGAGGAACAGCACGTTCTGAAGGCCCGCCGGACAGATTCAGTCCACACAGATAGAACTCTGGACTGGATACAACTCCCACTCTGGACCTCATTTTTCCACAGGAGGCGCTCGTGGAAACATTTCACGACTTTTAGGTTCTCTTTTCATCATCTGGCCTCAATTTGTGACTGAGTTTGAGCTCTTAGGGAGGGTTTTGTGTTGTAAGGGAAAGGGGTGCACTTGATTTTTAACACAAGACAAAGCGAGAGATTCACACTGAAGAAAACCACAAAAGAAATTAACTCTTTAATTCCAATAAAATCCAATTGTTTGCCTATTTTTAGAGGAAACCTGTGAAGCCGAATGAGCGGAACAGTGAAAATGTTACGTTTAGAGTTCACCTAAAAGCTTCGCAGCACCTCGGTGAAGCCGTCACGCCTCCATTTACGCTGCCTGTGTCAATCATTCTCATTTTTTTCTGTCCGGTGCCTCAGGAGGAGAAAAGGAAACAGGAAGCAGGAAGTGGAGGAGACAGACGGGGGAGAGGCGGACCGACCTGGAAGAGACTGGCGGTGAGCTCCTCCAGCTCCTGGCCGAGCTGGTCTCTGACTTTAGACAACCTCTCACACTCCTCATCCTTCAACAGCAGCTCCTTACACACACACATACACACACACACACGAACAAACAAAGCAACACAACAGAAAAACAACGGCCAAATGAACACGTTGAAAATGAAAGCGTGGCAACAACGAACAAAGAGATGAAGAAATTAAAATTAGTGAAACGTGTTTAACAAATGCACAAAAAATAATTTTAAAAATGCTTTTAAATAAAACTCAGAATTTTACATGATGTCAGTCTAAGTAATGAGCGCTGTGGGGAGATGTAGTGAAGTCACACAAACACACACAAACACACACACACCCCAACGGTCAGCTGTGAACACGTCTTTAAGTTAAAGGAACAGTTCACCCCAAAATCAAATCTCTATATGCTTTTTATCCACGTGGATTATTTTGGTCTGCACATCTTCCACTGTTTTCTTGAATATAAAGGAACTAAGTGACACTCATCTTGTGGCACTCAAAGCTAAAAAATTATACTTGGAAAAAAAACGTCTGTCAGAGATTATTATCCACAGTAAAAGGACACTTCCTTCTGCTCTGTGGGTGCATTTTGGTAGAAAGAAAATACACAAAAAACATGGCAACATCTCATTTATTTATGAGTTTCTTTTTTCTCTCCTTTTTCCTGTTTTCTCTACAGCAAACTTCTCCAAAACCGGAAATTCCCACCCTAACAATCTCAATGGTTAACCAGCACTGCAGGCCAGAGGAAAAACACTCGTTTTGGGGTGAACTGTCCCTTTAAAGCTTAAACACGAGGGCTGGAGTTGAAGTCAGGATTAGGCCATGTTCAGGTCAGATCAGTCTTGAGGAAACTGATGTTGCGATGTCCTCTGATGTGATGAAGATGTGCTCCTGTGAGTGCGCCCTACCCTCTGGGCCTTGGCGAGCTCCTCCTTCAGCCTCTCGTATCCTTTCTCTCGGACCTCCATCACAGACGGGCTGCGCAGCCGCGACAGGCTGTCACTCAGAGCGCCGCACTCCTCCCCGTCCTCTCCGGACAGAAAGTCAGCCGACTCCCCCTCCTGGCCCGGCACACTGAGGGGGAAACAGCACTGATGAGTCGTGAATTACAGCCGACAGGTCGGGTTCAGCCTCTGTATTTTCGTTACCTTCCATTGTGGCTGTGCCGCGGCGCCGAGTAAACCGGCTGAGTGGGGAGCTGATCCGCTCGCAGCGAGGTGGGAAGGCCCTGGGGGGGCGCTCCCAGAGAGTGGGTGCGATACAGAGAAGTGGGCGGGGTGCTGTGACGGGCGGGTGGGCGCTGATCCGATTGGTTCTGCAGGTCGATACACAGAGAATCAATCGAGGTGATGAACACCTGTTACAGGAACAGGAGAGCGGAGGCTGGGTGGGATTTTAGCCCCCCCCCCCCAGACACAATCAACTGCTTCAAAACACCGACAAAGTTGTTCAGACAAGTTTAAAAAAGCCTCAACAGAAAGACTGTTTTTCAATCATGCACACAAGAGAAGAACAGAACCACCATATGGGACGCAGGGAGCTCCACAGAGTTCTAACCAACAGTTTAGTTTTTGTTACTGTCACAAACTTCACTCACGTTAATCTCAACTATGAGAACAGCAATCCTGGCTACACTGACCAACAACGCCTCCTGAAACATGCTGAAAAATGCATGCAGAGAGCTGAGCTCCAACCTTACCTGAAGGTCAGGTGTGGTGGGCGAGGCCAGGTTCACCTCGTGGAACCCCTCCAGAGTCTCTGCATTGCTCTGACCGCTGCTGCAGGCCATAGCAGCTGCTCTCAGACATCATACACTCTGAACACACACACACACACACACACACACACACACACACACACACACAAAGCTGTGAGAGAGCCTGCAGTGTGTTCGTTAAATGTATTCACATTGAAAATGTGGAGGGCAGCAGTGAGTCATAGGAAAGCTGCCAGCAGTCTCGCTTCAGTCCAGACTGCAGATGGAGACTCGGTGCCTAACAGCAGGGGGCCAAACAAAGGCTTCAAAAGATGTTTGTTGGTGAATCAGCAGCCATTAGCATTTTTCTCACTGCAAGTTTACAAATAAAAAGTTTCTCATCAGTGCTGTGAAACGCAAAAACCTTTCAAATGACTTTCAAGCGGATCCTTTACTAACGAGCTGTAATTGCGGTGGGAAACGCTCTGCAGCCTGCGAGAGGCGGCGGCCCAAAGGTTCTGACTTTAAAGTCCAGCACCTCCCTGAGTACGTGATTACAGCTGTGAACAGGATCCACTCACATTCAGAGACTCACTGACTGCAAGAAACGTAACATCTGACATCTAATAACTGCGGCTGCTGTTACACCCAAATTTCCCCTCTGTGGGACAATAAAGGCTGTTTCTTCTTCTTCTTCTTCTTCTTCTTCTGTTTGTGAACCTGCAAACACAGTTACACAACCACATTTCTGCCCTGCAAAACAGAATAATATCAACCCGTGAGAAACAGGAAGTGTGGAAGTGTTTGCTGCCCTCAGCTGGAATTTAGGAACATTGCGACATACACCATTTAAATCACCATCAAAATGAAATAAAGATCAGTGATTTTTTCAGAATTTTTTAAATCAATTACCTTGTGATGTTTTTCATTTCAAGAGTCTGAAAAACTCCCGCAAGTATGCTCAGGTGTTAAACTCAGATTTAAGGTGAGTGCAGAGAAACTGGAAACAAATTCTGCTCATGTGAAGTTACATCATCCTGCAGCTTTTTAACCTTTTAAAGATCTGAATGAATAAAAATTAAGACTAAAAAAAAGTCTAAACGATGTGATAAATTTGGCCACAACTCCGAGTTGGGCTTAGAAGCTCACTGAGTGCCTTTACGACCTGAAGTGTGTTTCCTGTTCACTGTACCATAGTGCAGCTGTGGGTGGAGACGGCTGGAGGTTTGACGGAGGCTCGCAGTCAATAAAAATCAGGTGAAGGAGCGACTCAGCAAACACACCAACAGGCAAAAGCTGTCCTGTACCTGGAAAATAAAGAGAAAGAGGCAGAGAGAGAGAAGTTTTATTTTCTGCTGCGGGTTCAAAATATTTGCTCCACTGACACCAGTTTTGTTTAGAGATGCTATAACTGACAGAGTTAGAAATTAAAGAATTCAAGTCCCTCTCTTATAACAACCAAACATTTCTATCCTGAAAGCCCTCAGATACAAAAAACTGGGGGTAGAAATCAGCTGCAGCAGAACCAGAACCGTTCCCAAACAGAACAAAGTGGAGAACAAGGATTTCCTTTTCTGGACCAGCAGCAGGAGCAAAACCCGGCTCCTGTCTGTCCAACTCCAGCTGTGCTAACAGTCACTGCTTTGTGGCTGCTGAGTCGTAACGTTCAGGGAGGCTGAGGCTACAAATTTCAAAAAATACGACTGGTGAGGGAGGGGTACATCCCTGCATTTAGTGTTTTACTGTCCAGCTTCCAAACCTCAAATGAGAGCAGAGCTGAGTGGGCAGAAATGCTGCATTTGTTCACCAGTAATTAATCTCACAGGCTGAAACGGGGAAGTCACATGGGCCTTTTTTGCCCCAGAGTTTGCCTGTCAGGGTGCTGCTTGATTTAAAGGAGGCGTTAACTGTGTTTTGTAAGGGTCTGAAGAAATAAAATTATTATTGTTTTATTGACTCTTAAACAGATTTCAGGCATCAAATCAGCTTTTATTGCCCCCGAGTTTGAACGCAGCATACAGACACGGTCATGGTTTCACAGTTCAAACCAGCAAAACAGGCAAGTATTGATAACAGGAGCTGACAAGCTTAGAGGGACACGATTCTCTTGGATTTTGGAGCCAGTTTTCGATTCCCATCCCTAATCAAGACGTGTCCACATAACAACACACGTGTAACTCACACAGCACAGCATCACATTTAAGCCGAGGCTTTAAAATAAACATTTTCCTCTCCATATGTGGTATGTTTGATTACTATTCTCCAAAATGATGCTACTGCATTAGTCGCAGGTTTCGCACCTATAAACACACCAAGCTATGACCCCCGGGGGTGAAAAACGACACGCAACTGCCAGAATCTTGAGGCCGCTCCAACAGTCAGTCAGTCCCGCAGACTTCGAGGTCAAAAAAGGTCCAACTTTACAGCAGAAATAAGCACGTCTGCAGCGTTCTGGAGCATTTAAACTGAACTCTAATACTTCGGCTCGCTGCGTCATACAGCCCGACCTAAAATTTCATCCTTCAATTGTGGTGAAATTCCAGCCTTCCTCATCAGGAAGTGTGAAATAAATTTAAGCGCACATTTTAATGAGGCACTTTTTTCCACCATAATTACTCCGTCCCTCTGAGACCGGTCTATTAGTAGCAGCACTGCTGCTTCAGCACTCCTGTAAACTCAGACCACCAGTCCAAGCCTAGATTTTGGTCACTTCATTTTTGTGACATCATCGCAGCCCTGTTATCATTTATACTGGTGTTTCAGGTGCGCCAGACTCGCTGCAGTTTTCTCTCAATGAGAAAAAAAAAAAAAACCCTCAGACTCGACCACGCTCACAGTATGAAAGCCACGGAGCCACCGTGGCATCACCCACTGGGTCTGTTTTCATAAAACGTCTCCTCCTGGACACTCTCCCCATGCCTCCTGCAAGCCTAACCCAGGCAGCTCCCTCACCTTCCAGTAATGTGAACACACCTGAAGCTACTGTTGCTTTTCCAGACCTGATTCTCCAAAAAGTGTCCAAAGTTCAGGTCTGAAAACATCTTATGATACAGTTTATGAAGGCTGAGGTCAAAGTTCAGCACAGACAGGAAGTTCACGGCTAAAGCTTCTGAGAAATCTATTTTCATACCCGAGTTACTCGTTTATCATCACTAACATCACCGTGATGCGTTTTTAAAGTAATCTCATTACTTCTTTGTCCCGCTCCTTTGTTTTGCCTCCCTCAGCAGGGTGGCTGAACAGCACACCGGTCACACCTGCTCCACCTGGTGCATTTCTGCGTGTGTGTCTGTGTGTGTGTGTGTGTGTGTGTGTGTTTAGTGGGCGCGTCTCTGATGAGTGTAAACACAAAGAGTGACTTAAAGACAAATAAAGCAGGTGTCACTCCCTCTGTACTTTAAGAACATGCTGAGTGAGTGTTTTGTTCCTGTCTCGGTATCATCACGTCTTCTTCTGTGGATGTTCTTCATTGAGCCCGTTTGGGCGTTTCGTCCCCTCCTCGGTGAGGTATGCTGGGGAACGATGCTCAGCCGCGTCTCAGACTCTGAACGCTGAGTCCAGTCATTGTTTTGCTCCGAGTTTCACTGCTGCTGGAATGCAGACGCTAATGCTGCATTCAAGGACAATCAGCCACCAACATCACTGTGATGATGGTATACTGATATGAATGAAGCCCTTTTTTCCTCTTGTGTGATTTGTTGAAGACCATGAAGAAGTTTTGTGGTTTAAAATCAGGAAGTAATGACGGACTAGGACATATCTGTCTGATCTTATGCCAGATTACGGGGTTAAACAGTCATATTCTCACCACCAACCAATCACAACTTGTAACACTTAGAGTGCGACAGATGCTGATTTTAGATCAGACGCTACATCAAAGTTACCACTGAGCTAATTTGTTCAATTATTCACATCATAAAATATTCACATAAAGGAAAAACAAACCATCAAAAATTAAATGCAGCTCACATGATTGATGGTATAAAAACACAGACGCGTCAGCGCACACCCATACAGGATGTATACCGCGCACACACACACACACACACACACACACACACACACACACACACAGGTGAAACCCCACCTGCATTAAAAACAACCTCACTCCTCTTCCCCTCCCGCCCGTCTCCATGGAGACCAGTCCCAGAGAGCCTGCCGTGGTAACCTGACACGCCGAGCGGGGCCGAGCGAGGATCCGGTTACTCATCCTGTGTGTCGGCGGCGTTTACACGAATCCCAAACAGCTTGACTGACCGCAAAGCGAGCGGCGAGGAAACAGTGAGGGGTTTACAGCGACAAACGGGGGCAAATTAAAGGAAAAAACAACATCGAGTGTCATTATGAGGGGTGGGGCCTCCCTGGTATTGATTAGCATTTATTAGCATTTATTATATAATGTAAGAAAAAACAGGTAACCAGTCTCTTTTCATGAACACTAATGTCTTAAAAATAAGTAGTTTCAACAATATTCTGATTAAATGTGCATCAAAGATCACAGCAGAGCTGCAGGAACATGAAGAATTCACATGCAGAGTTTTCACAGCCTGTATCATCACACTCTTTATGATTGACTACACCTTCCAGGTGTTTTCCACTCCTCTGTACTACTAATGCATGCATATGCATGATCCCAGCTCCCTCATTCCCCTAAATGTGGATTTTTTTCCCCCCAGTATTTAAAAATGCAAAGCACTGGCTTCACTTACATGGCCGTGGATGGGTGCATGACAGACTGGACACATGAAAAATCATTTTCAGGAACTCCCATGAACCTCACCAGGACTAGCAGAGCATTATAAAAAAAAATGATGCTTCGCTGCACTTTTTTAGCTCTTGCAAAGTCATCCAGTAGGCCTGTTGGCTCTGACACTCCTGCTCTAAAAGGAAGAGCAGGAAACTAATTATACCAGTAAAGGACCCCCATATCACCCCTCTGTAGAGGTCATACACTCAGACCCGTCGCTTTCTCTTGGTCTGCACCACACATGGATAGCCTGCATTTCAGTTTAATGATGGGTTTCTGAGCTGCAGCCCACCTATAATTTCTGTCTCTGTAACTGTTAATGGACCGTCTCTGCTGACAGTCTGATTACATCCGGCACTGAGTCATCTACAGAAAACCTGCATCACAGCCACAAAACATGCAACGACCTGGCCCAACAGATACTGTTTGGTCCAGTTTATTGTGAAGACAGGTGAAGTCTATGAAATTTCTGTGTATTTTCTCAGAATATACTCTATACTGCCAAAAGTATTCACCCACCATCCAAATCATTGAATTCAAGTGTTCCAGTCACTTCCACAGGTGTATAAATCAAGCGCCTCGGCATGCAGACTGCTTCTACAAACATTAGTGAAAGAATGGGTCGCTCTCAGGAGCTCAGAGAGTTCCAGCGTGGTACAGCGATAGGATGATACCTGTGCAACAAGTCCAGTCCTCAAATTCCACAGTCAGCTGTTAGTGGGATTATAGGAAAGTGGAAGTGATTGGGAATGACAGCAACTCAGCCATGAAGTGTTAGGCCATGTAAAATCACAGAGTGGGGTCAGTGGATGCTGAGGATCATAGTGCACAGAGGTCACCAACTTTCTGCAGAGTCAATCACTACAGAACTCCAACCTTCATGTGACCTTCAGATCAGCTCAAGAACAGTGAGAGCTTCATGGATGGGTTTCCATGGCAGCTGCATCCAAGCCTTCCATCACCAAGCTCAATGCAGAGCGTCGGATGCAGTGGTGTAAAGCACGCCGCCACTGGACTCTAGAGCAGTGGAGACGTGTTCTCTGGAGGGACGAATCACACTTCTCCATCTGCCAATCAGAGGGAGGAATCTGGGTTTGGTGGTTGCCAGGAGAACGGTACCCGTCTGCCTGCATTGTGCCAAGTGTAAAATTTGGTGGTGGTGGTGGTGGTGGGCGGGGGGGGGTTTCAGGAGTTGGGCTCGGCCCCTTAGTTCCAGTGAAAGGAACTCTTAATGCTTCAGCAGACCAAACATTTGGGAAAATTTGATGCTCCCAACTCTGTGGGAACAGTTTGGGGATGGCCTCCTTAGGATAAATTAGAGCGGAGACTGTGAGCCAGGCCTTCTCGTCCAACATCAGTGCCTGACATCATTCTTCTGGATGAATGGTCAAAAATTCCCATAAACACTCCTAAACCTGTGGAAAGCCTTCCCAGAAGAGTTGAAGCTGTTATAGCTGCAAAGGGTGGGCCGACGTCATATTAAACCCATGGATTAAGAATGGGATGTTACCCAAGTTCATGTGTGTGAAGGCATACGAGCCAAGATTTCTGGCAATATGGTGGATGTTCATGGCATAAAAACGAATTATTCAGCATCCCACAAACAGATGAGCAAACTGAATTAACAACATTTGAGCAGCACAGGCCAGACACTAAAATCCCTTTGGGTCTGTTCAGTAACAGAATTAAAGTTTTAAGAGCCTGTAGATTTCTTATCTTTACCCCCAAAATATGTAAAGTACAAACAGAAGTCATGTGAATTTGTTTACCGGTAACAATTCAACGTTTTAAGGCCAGAGGAAAGTTCAGGTACACTAAGATCACCTGAGTTTACACCTACAACTGCGTCTCTGCTCATTTACCTGATCTCCAGCTCTGCCTGCTTACAGAGTCACCTGTATGCTGGAGGGCTGATGTCGCTCCTCCAGGTGAACGGTTCCTGCTCTCAGGTGTGAGCACCTGACAGCTAGCATTGGGCTAGCCGCTGATGCCATGTTACGTGAGGCTGCTTATTATGCTAATGCGCTGACATGTGAACACCTGCAGCCCGGAGGGGGCTGACGTTAAGGGGCTAGCGGCTGTCACCTGACGCGGTGTGAAGGACGCGAGGGAGCGGCGTCTGTTCGCGGAGCGTCGGTTCGGGTTTCGCTGCTACGACGGGCTAAGGTTAGCCGAGCAGCTAACGTTATCTAACATTAGTTGACATCAGTGAGAGCGGGAATTTTTTGTACAGCTGCGCTAAAAAGACGGAATAAATCACCTGATAATAATAAATGTGTTAAAAACAAAATATCCGTCCTCCTCAGCCAATAAACATCTGTGAATCAAGCAAGGGGAAACCCTGCTTCCATTATCGGCCACTATGTAAAGCCTGGCTGCGGATGGCTAATTTCCCTGATTACAGCACACTGATAAATGCACTGATTTATGTGACAGCGGATGCGCTTTAAAACACCGCAAACTGAGCGTGTGACTGAGCAGCCGTGAGCAAGAGGAGAAGCGCTGTCCGACAATGGGCGCATCGATGCTGTTTGCATGTAGCAAACAAGCTAGCGGTGCTAAGCAAGTTCGCCCAACTCAGCGAGCCGGCCATTAAAATGAAAACAGTAAAGGCACCTTAAAGGTGGACTCACCGGACCTCCGTGTGCACTGCAGCCCGGGCAGCCGGCCTTCTTCACGGTAACGGGACGAAACAGCCCGATAAACAGACAAACAAACGGAGAGAGACTCACCGGAGCGGCTGCTGACGCACAGCGGAGCTCCTACTGACGGAGGCGCGTTCACGGTCAGCTGGGAATCCACAGAGATACCAGAGATCGTGTAGCGCAGAGGACAGAAACGCACCACTCAGCATTAGGACAACTATCAGAATAAAATCAAATACATGTAGCTCAGGGAGGAGGGTAATATATTCAATTACAAGAGATTAAAGTTATTAAAAAAGAGAGAAGAAACAGAGGCAAATTAAATTATAAAATTATAAGTGTAGCTCAGGGAGGGAGAGAAAATCCCAGAACATATAGTCGAAAATTTGCAACAAATACAACAATTTTTTTTTAAAAAAAGAAAGAAAAATAAGTAGCCCATTCCCGAAAAAAACAATGTGCTTAGAGAGGGGGATAATAAATTTATAACAAAAACAACTCAAAATTTATGAGGCTAAAGTTCCAAAAACAGAAAGAATGAAAAAATAAAAAAGGAAAAATAATAAATGTAGCTCCAGGAAATGAATAAATAAAATAGATAAATATAAATAAAAATGTAGAACAGGTGAAAGGCACTAAGTGAAAAACATTAAATTAAAAAAATTATTTAACTTAATGAGGTTTAATTTGTAATAAAACAAAAAAAGGGAAATAAACAACAACAATGTAGTGGTGTATAAAGTGACATATTCTCTGAGATTATGAACTCAGAGATTAAAGTCATCCAATCTTTCCAATCTTTAAATTTTACATGTTGATTTATTTCAGTCAAAGAGGGACTACATGTGGATTCTGGAACATTAGAGGGAGAATTAAAACTTCCAGAAGCAAGTTTTTATCCACCACTTCAATTCAAGGGCAATAAAATACTGAGGAACCTCATTTTGTTCTTTCATGGTGGTTTACAGGGAACGTTCACACAGGGAGCAGCAGTCCTCTGGGGGGAAAAGGCCTTGTTCATGTCAGAGGTCAGAGGAGAACGGCCAGGCTGCTTAAAGCTGATAGGAAGGCAACAGGAACTCAATTAACCACTTATCACAACCAAGGTATGCAGAAGAGCATCTCTGACCACATGACACATAGGCTCCAGCAGCAGAAGACCACACTGTACAGTGGACTTCCGTCAGATAAGAACAGGAAACTGAGGCTACGATGTGCACGGGCTCACCAAAACTGGACACCATAGAACACTGGAAAAACACCACCTGGTCTGGGAGTCTCAGTTTCTGCTGCAACATTTGATGGTAGGGTCAGAATTTGGTATTAACCGCATGAAAGCATGGACCCATCCTCCCTCATATCAACAATTCAGGCTGCTGCTGGTGTGATGGTGTGGGAGATATTTTACTGGCACACTTTGGACCCCTTGGTACCAACTGAGCATCATTTAAACCCCACAACTTACCTGAGTATTGTTGCTGACCATGACCATCCCTTTATGACCATCCTCTGATGGCTGCTTCCAGCAGGATAATGCTCCATGTCACAAAGCTCAGATCATCTCAAACTGCTTCCTTGAACATGACAGTGAGTTCACTGCACTCAGATGGCCTCCACAGTCACCAGATCTCAGTCTAATGGAGCACCTTTGGGATGTGGTGGAACGGGAGATTCACATCATGGATGCAGCCGACAAATCTGCAGCACCTGTGTGATGCTGTCGTCTCAATAAGGACCAAAATCTATGAGGACTTTTTTTTTAGCACCTTGTTGAATTAAGGCAGCTCTGAAGGGAAAAAGGGGGTCTAACCCAGTACGAGCACGGTGTGCCTAATAAAGTGACCGGGTGAGTGTGAATGAGCTTCGGGCTGCGGCCAGCAGGGGGCGCAGAAGCCACGTTTTTAAATATAAGGACTTGTTATATGTTTATTGTTTATGCGCACTTCCGTTTCATGAAGACCCAAACTGAACCCATAAATCAGAACTGCTCCTGAAATCAATCAGAGTACTCAAAACCCAGAGTAATCAGCAAGTTAGTGCAGCACAACGACTCCTGTCACAGTTGTCATATTAAATATTATAACTGTGGATAAATGTAACTACTTTATAAACTATTGGGGGACTTCAGTGTAAAACAGTGACTTGTTCTCAGGAGGTGGCACCTGATATATTAGTATTGTTTAATGTGGCTATAAAAAGCTCAGAAATCCATTATGCATAGATGCAGACTCAGCGAGTACCTCTGATCTATATTTAGTTTCAAGTGCTTCTATTGCTCTTCTACTGTAAAGTTTTTAATGCAATCCCAAAAGAATGATAGGAATGTTTTGGCTTCTGTCATGAGTCAAAACAAAAATAAAACTCAAATGTTCTACTGTTTCTGAACCCATCCCTGTGATACTCTGAGGTGTGTGTGTGTGTGTGTGTGTGTGTGTATGAGTGAGAGAGAGAGCTGGATAACTTTCCACTGTGACACTGCCGTCACACACACCTGAATGAAGCCACACACGCCCTCCTGGGGGTGGAGTTTCCTCGTGGTTTTAAGTGATGCGTTACGCGCCGCTCTGGTGTTTTTGCGCACACGAAGCGCAACAGGAGCGATTTGGACTATTCAAGAACTCGGAGCCTAATGTTGCTGCTTTCTCCGTGAAGGAAAACCATCTGTCCGGCTGCTGGTTTTAACCTCACGATGATTCATGTGAGAACTTTATGGGTAAGAAATATTTTTACTTTTCTGCACTTCATCGGATTTTTTGTAAAGCAGAAAATGAATTTGTATTTCATCTAAAGTTGCGGTATTTTTCAGTGATGGTCTGTAATACACTGAAAATGCTTCTAAATATATGATAGACTTCATAGTTTTCCTTAAGAATGTGAAACAAATATTAAAACTCTGATTTATCTGTTTTTGGCTGCATCATATAAGAAGGAGAAAAGGTGGAGTTAATGTTTCAAAATTGAAACACCATTAATATCCAGTTCCTTAAGCAGCAGTGAGTGCATTAAAGTGTATATTTCCATCTTCATTTGGTTTGTGAGCCTTTAAAGGAGAAATTTAGAGGATTTTTTCCTTTTCAGGAGTTATTTTAAATGTTGAAAGCAAAGATGGAAAACAGTGTAAAAATAAAGAAGTGTAGATCTGAAAATGAATCCAAAAATCCCGATAAGTTTTTGTTTGATGGCTTGCAGAGATGATTTACTAATAATCATGGATTGTTATAAATAAACCCAAAAAAAAAAACACTGGCTCCAAAAATGACTTTTGGGGGTTGTTTAAATAATTAGTAAAAATATTAAGTAATAACATAACAATGAGTGTATAAAGATTAAAAAAAATTTCCCCTTAATAAAAGCAGAAAATCTACTTTTATATGTGGATTTTTTTAGTGTTTCTTTACATAATTAGGAGGCAAATTGGTGCAGAAAATGGAACAAAGCTCAAAAGAAATGGAGGAACGTGAGTGTGTGTCCTCACACACTTATGTGTGTGATGGTAACAAAGTGTTGTGCTTGTCCTGCTCTCCTAATATTTTACTACATTTAATGGCCCGTGTCTGAGGACCCAAATGAACCAAGACCGGTTTCAGACCCAGACTCACTCACCTCGTCTTTGCTCAGAGGTTTCTTGGCACTCCTGTCACTTCCTCATTTCTGGCTTTTTAAACTCATCAGGCAGCATTTCTCTTTGTTCTGAAGCTGACGTGAGAGCAGCTTTAGGCAGGAATGTGCCGGGATGAAGATCTCGCTGGTTTCGGCTCCACGATCCTGTTCTGCGGCTGCCTGTTCTCGGTTAACTGGTCCGTCAGGTGCGCGTCTCTCTGCTGAGAGGCTGAGCTGTGAACTAAATTTACATTCCTGAGGGCAATGATGCACTCTGTGCTTTTATCTGACGGGAGCCGTCGTGGAGTTTTCAGTCTGTGAAGCGTTAAAGATTAATCCAGCGCTTTGTGACCTTCTAGCTTCTCCTCTCTAACAGCAGAACAGTTGTTAGTGGTTGCTGGTTTCTGCGATTGCTGCTAAATACTGAATAAACTCTGACAGTTTAAGTGCAGACATGATTTATTCACCTTAATGCACTTTTATTTAAAGATAAACCTACTTGTGCAGAGTTTTTTTGCATTATATTCTTCAAATCTTACATTTTATTGCTTTTTTTTTAAAAATTGTGCCAAATGTGAATATTCAGCAGTCTTAATGCAGAAATCCCACATAATAAAGGCCCTAATAACAATAAAGGGTAGCTGAAGGGTAGCCCCCCACCCCCACCCTCCCTTTAAGCTAACTTTAGTCTGATTGGTTGGCATTAATGCTGGGGCTCCTCTATGACATCATACAGGGCCAGTCTGAAGCCTGAGCTATCATTGTCTGACGTTTCATCCCTCCTCTGTGTCTGCAGGCTCTACTTCAGGAGAAGATTAGATGATTCTTCAGAGCAGAACCAGACATGGACCTCCGTCTGCACAGAAACTCTCAGCTCCAGTACGGGGTCAACGGGGGCAACTCTAGGCCAGGCGTGAGTACTCCAAAACCACTCAGGTTAACCCAAGCCAGACCAGATTTCCCTGAAGGTCAGGAGGGGGAAGTCAGGACCCCAAAATCTGGGCATAAGGTTTAGACTCTAATGTCCTCAATCCCACAAACATCGTGACACGAAACAGCAGATTCTAAGTTTAAGAAGAATCAGTCCAGTGAGCAGTAAGCGAATCAAAACACAGGTGGGATTAGTGCCATTCTAAAGATTTAGTGTTGAGCTTTTATTTTTTAGATAGGACAGTACAGTGAGAGTTGGAGGAGCAGTACACAGGAAATGGTCTGGGGCAGACTAAAACCTCAGCCCCTGCAGTAGCCTTCAGCATACGGCTCACCTGATGAAGCAGGTGAGATCCTATCATCGTGGCTATTTTGAGCATTTTGCCCTCAAGGCAACAGCTGAACTATTTTCCTTTCGTTCAGTGTGTTGGCATGGCTTTGCAGCCGCGTTGAATTGAAATAAAGTTACATTAAGGAGGTCGAACTGGGCGAGCCGATGCTACGAGGTGCCACACTCGAGTGACCTAACCCAGCAAACACCACAGAAACAGCAACTTTATCTCCTTGAACTGCACACGGACACTTCTTGGTTCCTGTTTATAGAAAAGGGTGCTAATTGGCTCCCAGCACTATCCCAACAAAGCCGATGTGTTGGCCATCGCAGGTAAAACTGGTGCTGCGTGGGGGAGAGTGGGTCACATCACGGAAGAGGAAAGAGTAGTGCTGTTCTTTTGTCTTCTTAAGCACAGCAAACAGACTCAGCGTATCAGGTGAACAGCTGATTGTTCAAACTACACGTTCACACCGGCTGAGGCCTCGACGCCGTGTTTACACAACGCACCCAGTCATCTCAGAAGCTGGGAAGCTACACCTGCCCGACAATTTAATCCCTTCACATGCCTTAGGGATGACATTCACTATCAGCGCACGGCACGTCCGAACCGGTTAAGCTGCAGTTTTTTAGGACCTGAGCTAAAAAAACTGCAGAGAAAACCAGCAGATCTGTGTGTTTGTCTCTGAGTGGTTGCTGCAGGTGTGTGTGAGAAGCAAATCAGTGCTCTCAGTAACCTCGTCGTGGCACTTTTCGTCTCAGCAACACCCCCCCTGTTGCCATGTGAACCGCAGCCTGAAGGTCATCACCTTGACATGGCTCAAATAAACAGCTCCGTCCAGGCTGGCGGCTGTTTGACGGTAATAAAGCAGCTTCAAACACCCCCGCTGTCCCGTTTTCAGAGCAGTTGTGTTTACATGTAGAGCTACTCTAAAGGTGAGGTCTGTCTGATCCACAAAAATCACTTCTATTGAAAAACTTTGAAACAAAATAGTCGTGTTTTGGCTTTTTTTTTTTTTTCCCCTCTCAGTCAGCAAGTGGAGGTTGTTGGGAACTGCAGAAAAAGCCAGAGCGTGAACACTGAGTGGAGATTTTGAGTCCTTAAAACTATGGAAAAGATTTCCATGCTCATACCAGCTGTAATTTTTAATTATAATGAACTACTTGTTCATGTAACGTGGCCTTTCTTTCTTTGTGGCCACCCCTATTTATTTTTAGGTCCATTACACATTGTGTCCCCTTAAGCCATGTGGTTTGGTTTAAATAGGCGGCCTCGATCCCTATCAGGACCGCAGAAAGACCTCGGTGAAATCAGTAGTCACTGAGTGTTGTTACTGGATACCCTGTTGTGGTGGTGTTCAGTGGAAGCTGGGTATGTAGAGGCGAAGGTGAAAGGGAGAAGAGGAAGAGGTGAGGTAGCCGTCCAATAGAAGAGAGGCCAGCTTGAGCCAAAAACAGGGTGGGAAAAGGAGCTTGGAGGAACAAACAGGTCTGTGTTCGCTCTGCACACACGCCTACTGTATGAGAAAGTCATACGTGGATGGTTTTCATCCACATATGTGGAGTTCACCGATGAATAGACGTGTAGGCTAACATTAGCAGCACTATTCTTCTATATTTTTTATTGCATTTAATAAAGTTTAATAGCAACACTTAAAATCATAGATTCAGTGACAATCTTTTATCTTCACCTTAAGTCTTTTTTTTAGTCTGTTTCAGTTCTAAACAGATGTGTGTAGCTACTGTGAGCTCACACACTGGTTTGTGAAATTGAGCATTTTTGCTGCCGCCATCTTGGTATTGTCTAACTCTGTGTGATTGACAGGTTGTTAGTCAGCGGACCGAAGCCAAAGTCCAACTTTTATATGGTCTGTGGTTCAATTACAAAGCTGAACACCTCGAGCTCTTACTGGAAATGACCTACTGGAAAATTAACACACTTAAACAGTAAAAAAAATGACACAAAACGTGGAGGCATGCTCTGGAGAGAAGAGGAATAAAAGTCAGTAGAAGCGAGACGGGTGGAAAGGTGAAGCTGCAGGGAGCAAAGGTCATGAAGGTGGATGAGTTTAAATACCTGGGGTCAACAATCCAAAGCAACAGACGGTGCACGAGAGAGGTGAAGAAGAAAGAGCAGGCGGGGTGGAGTGGGTGGAGACGAGGGTCAGAGGTCATTTGTGACAGAAGGAGAGCAGTAAGAGTGAAAGGGAAGGTCTACAAGATGGTGGTGAGACCTGCGGTGATGTATGGAGACGGTGGCACTGACGAAAAGACAGGAGGCTGAGCTGGAGGTTGAAGATGTTAAGATCTTCACTGAAAGTGACCAGGATGGAGTGGATTAGACATGAGTCCATCAGAGGGACAGCTCAGGTTGAGCAGTTTGGAACAAAGTTAAAGAGTCAAGGCTGAGATGATTCGGACATGTGCAGAGGAGGGATGGTGGATATACTGGACAAAGGATGTTGAAGATGGCGCTTCCAGGCAGGAGGAAAAGAGGAAGACCTCCGAGGAGGTTCATGGATGTAGTGAAGGAGGACGTACAGAGGGTTGGTGTGACAGAGGAGGGTGTAAGAATGGTTTGCAGTTATGAGGAACCTACAGCATACATTTATCACAGAAGCATGAAGGATGAAGGAGGATCATCCAGGATGCACTCACTGGTGGTGTCCTTTGGTTTCTTTTGCATCTAATTTCAAAACACTAAGACAGTGACAGCAGAAACACTCAGATTTGGGAGCTATCACGATGGCTTTGTTCATAAAGTTTTATATACAGGAAGTACACAAGTCTTTTTGGCCAACTAATAAAGCTGAGCACACAGTTTCTAAAACAATCAAAATGTGTCTCTCTCTCTCTCTTAAGTAGCAACCTTTGAAACTCCCCCTCCATTTGTAAATACTGGAAAAAGCTATTTGCGCTACCATGATTCACAGTAACATGACTGATTAAACTCTGACCAAAGCAAGATAGTAAAAATGATGAATAAAGAAGACACAATGATGCACCACGTCAGTGAGATTTTTAAATGTCTCATTGCAGGACGATCACACAGTGCAGTTTCTGAGTCAGGAGGAGCAGGAATGCATCCAGTTCTTCGAGAACACCATTGACTCACTGGAGGCAAGTCTGGAGGAGGATGACTGGAGGCTTGTGCGAGCGAGACCCATTGACAGCAGCATCGCTCCCAATGAAGGGGTCGATAGACCCCGTAGTATGAGAGCCAACCCTGGGGTCACTCTTTCTCCCCACCTCGCCAGACCTCCGAGCTCCAAAGACCAGGATATTATTGATCTGGTCCACCAGGATGTGGACTTCGTGCACACTAAAGAGCCGAGCTTCCGTCCCACTCATCCAGGTATTGTACAGCAGTTGGTGTTTGTGTGCAGGCCATAGTCAGGACAGTCAGAATATTTAATATGGTTTATGTAAATGAAGCAGATTAACAAATGAAAATCAGGAACTCCTCACCTGAGTTTGTTAATGACCTCCATGTTCTAAATGACTGAAGCCCTGGACATAACTAAACCTTTTGCAACCTGTTTCTGCCAGAATTTCAGAGTATGATGCCACCCCCTGAACGTCACTTCGAGATAAAGCCAAGGCATGATCCAATGGACAGCTTGCCTTCAGAGTATAACCCTCCCCTACCGAGTGGCGCCCCCAGGTCGACAGACAGCTCCTACCACCCACCAGGCTGTATCCCTACCCCCGTCCTCATTGCCCAGAAGATGGCCGAGAATCAGCCCGCACGAACCTCTAACCTCTTTCGCCACAGCAGCCTGGAGTCTGAAAAACCACCGAGCCTGAGCACAGATCATCCAGTGAAACAGGGTCCTCCTACCTCTGCTAAGCCTACCCGCTTCCCTGCCAACATCAACGTGATCCGTGGCAGCAAGGAGCACCAAAATCAGTCGCTGCCTAACGTGAAAATCCAGGAGAGACAAGCGCAGATGCTGGCAAACCTAGGTATGGATCACCCTCTGCTGCATAGCAATTCTCAACATGATCTAGGGGAGAAGCCTCAAAATATTCCCACTCGCAGCATTTCCTTCAGAGACCCCATACCAGACAAATCCAGGATAGAGGCCTTGTCTAAGCTAGGACTGACCAGAAATCGAGCTATGTCTGGGGGTACATCTCACCAGATCACCCCTAACAGTACCCCACTGGTTCCTCTTACAGGTGCAGGCAGCAGTCCCACTCCGCTGGAGGCTCATAATCCTGTAGCAACTGATACCGGCACCAAATCGCCAGTCCATGTTACTACCCCACCTCTTCATGTTGACAGAAAACCTGAGGTTCGGAGGACACCTTCCAGCAAGAGCTATGAAGATAGAAACCCCCAACCGAGCCTGCCACCTCCAGCAGTCACACAAAGCAGCTACCATCCACCTCCTTTGGAAAACAAGGCATCTGTCCCCCAGCCATCTGAGGTAAGCTCATTGGCGCTTAACAGCTATGGAGGAAAATCCATTGTGGTCAACCCTTCTGTTGCCTCCAAGGGTGAACCTGCAACCTCACCAACAAGCCACGAACCGACATCCCACCCACCTGCACTGTCCAACCCCAGTGAGCTCAATACCTATGGAGGAAAGAGCAAAGTCATGACCCCTGCTGCTCTAGCTGCCCCCAAGAACGACCTTCCTGACATCCTTAGCTCACACATTGACAGGCGTCAAACCTTGCCCGCCAAATCAGAGCCGCCGCCGCCGCAACCTGAGCCCAACAATTATGGAGGAAAGAGCCGAACCATTAACCCCATCACCGGCTTATATCGCACTGCAGACAGCCCAGCAAGGAGTTCCAAACCTCCAGCCCCAACAACGGCCCCAAGACCTCCTCGGCATTCCTACCATGGCATTACTACTCCCCAGAAACCAGCATCATCCTTGCCCACAGAACACAAACGAAGATCCAACTCCCTGTTTCGTCCCCAAGGCATCACTGTGCAGTTTTCTGGCCGAGGGGAGATGAACGAATCACGCAGGGAGGCACTGAGGAAACTGGGGTTGCTGAAGGAGTCTTGATGAGCTCTTTATTTTGGATTTATCCTCAGTTTCTACCTGGGTTAGGGTGTGGGGATAAAGACAGACTTCCACAGAGGAACTGAGAAACACTGCAGCTGAGTTAAACTGCTTTATGCTGACATTTTAAACCTCCTCCCAAGGTTTGGAACAAACTGATGCCACAAAAGGGAAGTCTCCTAGCGCACCTTTATTTGCTACATGAGTCTGAACTGGCAGAATCTTTTTAACCTGGCTTCCCTTTACTAAAAGCATCTTAGAAAAGTCCAGCATTTATTCTGGTGGTTCTCAAGCTCTGTGCTCTTTGGAAAGGGGACTCAGATTAAAGGTTGGATAGATTTTTCTTTTTTTTCTGTTCATGACAAAGTAAAACTGCATGTTTATTCTCAGACTGTGAAGTCTTTATCACCTCTGTTACATGAAAGCCTTTTTTTGTTTTCACCGGTTTGTTTACGGACTTTGGGCATTTTTAGTCAGCAGTATGTTTGTGTATTTTTTTCTTTTCAGTTAAAAGCACTTTTTAAAATTTCTAACATAAGGAATACTAAAGAGCAAAAAGTGATCTTATGTACTGGACCAACAGTGAAAAGTTGCTGGCTTTCTTTGAAGATGTGGAGCCGAGCCGAGCCGAGCAGGAGGATATTTTTACTCCAACGAACAAACCTCCCACACCAAACCACAGGCTGGTGGTATGGGTTTGAGGGCAGGACTTTTACTTTTTTACTCCGCAGAGGGAATACTTTAAAAACTGCTCTTTAGGGATGGGCGAGCACATAGCATTGTACAAAACACGAGCACTAAAACCACAGTCTAGAAATACATCCTGGGTTACTTATATGTTGTCGATAACTTTGCTGTTTCTGACATTTGCAAGTGTGTTATTTAACTGTCGTGTGTGTGTGTGTGTGTGTGTGTGTGTGTGTGTGTGTGTGTGTGTGTGTGTGTGTGTGTGTGTGTGTGTGTGACTCCGGCCTCTGTAGTTTACCTACAGTAACTTTTGAAGTAAATTTTATAAACATATGTTTACAGACTCCGGTTCTCTGTAGTTCAGCTACAGTCATTTTGAAGTATCTGATGGTGCATGTCTGCAGTGTGTAACTACTTTCTGAGGAAGCAGTCATATCTGCACAGATTGAGGATTAAAAGTGCCTTTTGGGGGGTAAAAGGGAAGCTGAGCGGCCATGTGAAAGCTGCTGCTATAACTCAACAGCCTGGTGTACTTTCTGACTATTACAATGTTCACATTATTAACTGTCTATTCTCTATATGCTTAATATATCGTATATTGAATCTTTGCCACCCATTAAACTGAACAATATGACATCTGTCTCCTTGTTTTTCTTTGAGGAAAGTGAAAAAGTAGTAGGTGCTGTTTAATGATTGGCCACATCTGGATAATGTGTCACCTCAGTGGAGATTTTAGGGTAGTACTCCAATGATTTTAGTCACAAAAATTGCACAACCTTTGGAAAACAGATGCCTAGACTCAAAGATGCCTCACTCGCAGTGGTGTCAATATGGCAGCCACATTGCTGTGGGGAAGCTGCACCTGTGAAGGTGTGTTAGAGCAGGACACCTATCGAGACTCAAAATCATCTTGAAACAAATTTTCCAGCTTTTAAACGATGAGCAGCACTTGGTGACAGTGGGAAGGAAAAACTCCCTTTTAACAGGAAGAAACCTCCAGCAGATCCAGGCTCAGGGAGGGGGGGGGGGGGGGGGGGGGTCATCTGCTGTGACCGGCTGGGGCTGAGGGGCGATAGTGTGGTCAGAGTATGTACAGGTGACGCCTGTGAGACGAAAGTTCAGGCTGCAGACTGGCTTTTTATAATATCTTGGAGAGAGGCTATCCCTAATATGGTCATCTCAGACACAGAGGCCCCACCCATCTGCTGTTTTAGACTTTGTACGGGAGGGGCAGCCAAACAGAGACCCCAAGGCTCAGAATAAGCCAACTAAAGGTTATTTTGAACTTATGCAAAGCTGCTTTAGATTCAGAATACATATCTGGAAATGAGCAGAATAGGTCCACTCTAATTTCTACTCTTTTATTTTTAGAAATGTTTGACTATTATAGAAATCAGAACAAACAGAGGTGATATGTTCCACCTAAAACTTTGGATTGCTCCTTTAATAGCGCAGTTCGAGCCCCACCCAGCTCGTGTTTTTATTGTGGAACAAAGTTCTGAAGGGTTTTCTGGCCCCTTTTCCACGTTTCACACTGGACTACTTGTGTTTTAAACAGCAGCAGCACTGAAGGAGCTGTCTGGACTGCAGACTCTTACATAAGCCTTCGACACAGAGGCTTTCATTCCTGAAGAGCGCTGCTGCTGCACTCTGGAAGAGTGTGTGTGTGTGTGTGTGTGTGTGTGTGTGTGTTTGAGGGTATCTAGGGCATCAGCGGGAGTGCCGAGGAATGACTGATGTTCTGCTTTTACCATTGTTTTTCTTAATGAGCATGCACGCCTGTCTTTGTGGACGACCCAGTGTTGCAATCTAACTTTAGCACATTTACTGTGTTGTTGCTCACACTGTGGACACATTCTCTAGTTATGTTTAGCTGAATTGCCAAAAAAAGGCGATGTTTACGCCCGCCCCAGATGTGACCTCAGGACCGCGTCATTGGGGGAAAAACCTTAAACAGATGTTAAGGTTTCTTCTGAGGTGTGTTTATGTTCCCCCTGCAAACACTGGACCACTGGAAGCACTAAAACAGCAGCACATCAGACTTTTTAACTGGACCTTTGTGTATTTTTACTGGCTGCACACCAGAAAAAAGTAAGTAAACCTTTAAAATGAATGTGGTGGAGTTTAAACTTGTCCAGCCAGCTTTTTCTGCTGGCCCTGGGTCAGCCAAATGCTCATACTGAACCCTGTTCATGTTACATCTGGCTCCAAATATGTTTCTGTCACCACTCTGGAAATGTAATCAGAGTGAATTCCAATTCTCGATGCTCAAAACGACACTCTGTATGAGTTGGGGTTTGGTTAACTGGTGATCCTAAATTGGATGCAGGTGCGAATGGTTGTCCATCTCTAGGTGTACCCCTCCTCTCACCCCATGACAGCTGGGATGGGCTCCAGTCACCCTCACGACCCTGAACTGGAGAAGTAGAAGAAATCATGATGATCTCCACAACGTATCACAAACTGATCCCGATCCAGGGACTCCACTCATTCATTCCAGCCTCGATGGAGACTTGATCAGAAAAATGATCTGGATCTGTTGGTTTGTCCATGCTCCACCCATCTGCTAAGTTTCACAAAATTCATTTTAATCCTCACATACAGCAGAACTAAACATGTTTACATCCTGACGCACAATCAAAAGTTTCCCCCCTTCTTAATAACTGTGTGCTTAAAGCTAGGAGCCACTTTGACAGACAGGTGTATCAGCGCTGGTGGCTGTAGCTGCGGCTCACCTCAGCTAACTGGACTGACTGGACTGGACGTCTCCTCTGAATTTCTGTTGGTGCCTTTTTGAGTGTTTTAATTATGAGATAATGATTACGTGGCTTGCTGTTTGGTGTAGATTAAGAAGTTTATATTTCAGTTCTGGTGAGTGAAATGCTAGTATTTTATTAGCCTGTTACTTTGCACTAATTAGAAGGTATCTAGATCTGTGCATGGCACCATACGTCCATCTTTTATATACAGTCTAAGGTGCCTGGATTGGTGTAATCAGAGCTCCTGGGACAGGACCAGGGGTGATCATCTTGCTTCATTGCTGGGAAACCCTGCGTCCTGGCGTTCACGTGGATGACATATAGCAGGCACTCGCTGATGGCTGTGGTCTCCTATCAAATTGCAAGAATGACTCGAGGAATGAGCCAGAGGCCCCCAAACTCCTCATCTCTGCTGGATCCAAAGAGGCAGCAAAAACACCTGCCATACAAAGGGGTGGGTGACCCCGTGGTCCTTCAGCAGGTTAATCCGGCCATGTTTACCAGTGCTCTACATATGTAATGTTTAGAGAAGGGTGCGGGCGGGAAAAGAGGAAATTCTTACGCTTGCTGCCTTGTAATTAGACCTCAACAAACAGGCGCACCCTCGCATGCCTTAAACACACGACTGACCTCATTCAGAGAGAATACTTCATGCTTTTATTGTGGTAAATTTTATATGTCATGAGCTGAGACACAAAGCTTTAGCAGGCTGCTTCTTGCCTTTTCCTTGCTGTAAAATAATAACACACTGGACGTGGATAAAGTCGAGTTCTGGATGCTTTTTACTACAACAAAGACACAGCTGCTGCAGAAAAGGCTCATGTAGCAGAATACAGAGGATATATATTTATAATATCAATCTAGAGGTTTAACAGATTATATTAATCTAATTAAGTCATGTCATCACTGAGGAAGACTCTCAGGCACACAGTTATATCCAGGAGAAAGCCAAAAAAAAAAAACTTGTCACATGACACTGAATAAATCAAAGCAAGCTGAACGTTAGCAAACAAAAAAAATCATCAAGCTGAATATGTACACTCAGGTGTCCATCGGTGAGCGGGTCACTCGATCCAGACGTGCCTCCACGAGTCTGAACGATGCGGAGATCAAAAAGCGTCCGACGGCGTGAGAGCCGGTTCTGCTGTGCTGATTTCTTACCAGAGCAATAAAACGACTGACACCTCCTCTGACAGGTCAAACCAAAATGCGCCACCTTTACTCTCTTTTTGTTACGTGGCTGGCAGGCAGCCTTTGTTGGTGACTTTTCTGCAGGTTTTACCAAACTTCTGGTTCCAGGGCGTTTTCAAGCACTCGTGTCGGGCTGCAGACGAAGCACGCGCACTCCACAGATCCAAATCTGATCATTCTTCTCAGCAGGGGCCACATTTCACACCCCCAAACCCTCATCACTTAACCTCAGAGGTGTTCTGGTGGTGCGAGGTGGGCCGGAACAATACCAGGCAGGTGGTTTTACAGACTTGAGACTTTTTCATTGAAATCTTTGGCCATAAGTTAAATATTAAAGCTCTTTTTCTTTAAAGCTCCCACCTCCTCCCTAAAAACTCACTTTCTACTGATTGGCTAACTTCTGGAAGCCTACCAAGGGGCAAGTCCCAGAGCCGGTGAGCTTTTGATTCTTAGAAAATACTTTAACATCATCAATTCAAACTGTGGTCAAGCTTCAGGTGGATCTTTGATATTTTCTGTGATATACAGACTGAATAATTGGTCACTAAAGCTAGTAGGAGATACAATGTAACTACTACTGCTGTTAATAATTACCAAATATCTTAATTAATGAGGACAGACTTGCTAAGCTTTGTTTAGGAATGGGTGGCTACACTTCTGTCCTAAAACCTTGATGTTCATATTAAACATGACCAAAGTTTCCAATAATAAGGTCAGGGTATGTATAAGCAATCGGGCCAAAAGCTCCGGCTGCAGACAGCTTTTTCTACTTTCACCTCTGTATGAGGTCAGAGAGATGCTCCACTCATGTGCTTGGGGGGCAGGGGGGGCAGCCAATCAGAAGACAGCTATCTTAAAGGTGGAGGAGCAATGAGGGGACTGCACGGCCCAGGATCAGATAAGAGAGGATTATTTTGAACTGTGAATCATGCAAAGCTGTTCTAGAACAATGACAGGTCCCTTTTAAAGGTCTTGCTATAATTTGTAGAGAGTAAGTGAGAGTAAATACCTACTCAGTATAAATTAATGTGACAATTAGTGTTTAATTGGCCAAGTCAGGAAATCTGCTTCAAGAAGCAACTGTAGAAAAAAACTGAGGCATATTTAACTGATTATGAAAAAAAAAAAAACAGCATTGCATTTTCTATCAGCTGACTAAAAATATCTCAAGTATCAGTCTGAGGAGATGAATGTTAAATTCTATCTATATTTATAAAGTAAGAGCGTCAACAAGCTGGATTTTTTGGGGTTTCTTTTTAAACTGCTGGTCGAATGAAATTAGCAGTTTTAACAAAACCGCTCGATCTGAGAGACATAAAGTCTTTTTTATCTTAAAGAAAAGGATCAGTGGAGATAAGAATGCACGCCATCGGTCGCTGTTTGCTCTTCAAACCAGCGTAACTCGATTAGCACGTCTTCCTCTGCGTCATTTGTTGCTTCACACAAAATCAGACTGAGCTGTTCCCGCAGTTAGTCCAAAAACACACACACACACACAAAAAAAAAATCCCTTGCTTGTCCCGTGTGAAAGTTGAGCACTCGCAGGTTTTAACTCCTAAAGATGAGTCACTTCTTCCTCCGCTTGGTGTGACGGCGGTGGGTGAGCCGCGCATCTCGCTTCACCCCGTCCGCCTCGCCATCAGTCCGCCGGTCAGCTGTTTCTAATTTGTCCTCTGGTCCAGACAGTTTTTTTTTTCTTTGTCATCTCAGGTAACAGACAAAAAAGAAAGAGTGCCACCTGTCTGACCCCTGACCTTTGACCCCAGTCCCCCCCCCCCGTCGGTTTTGCCTCTCCTCCTCTGGCTGGAGCGTGTGTGTTCAGGTCAGGGGTTTGTCTGTCCGGCTTCAGTGGGCGTCTGAAGGACTCGTTCCCTTGTTTTCGACCAGTTTCCCCTCTGAGCTTCTTGGTTTTCCTCTCGCTCTCTCTCTCTTTTGCTCATTCATTCTCTCTCTGTGTCGCTCGCTCAGCCCGGGCCCAGACTCCTATCAGCGTCTCCTGGAGGACAGAGCAGGACATTTACTGCAGAGGTGCTGAGCAAGCCTGACCCCATTCCTGACATTTCCCCTTCAATTAAAGACCCTCAGTTTGGTTTCATCTGTTATCACAAATTGCCTGATGACACTCTGAGGATTTGGATGTCTGCAAGACGATGAGCCAACTGCTTTCAGAAAGGTCTGTTTTATATCTATACTGAGTTTCCTAAATCTTCCCTTCAGTGTTTTCCATTAATACAATAATTAAAATAACTAAAATTAACACTGAAACTAAAAAAAATACTAAAACTAGAAATTTTCATACAGTGAAAACTAAATTGAAAAGAGTAAACGCACTCTGAAACTCACTGAACAAAGTGAATTAAAAACAAAAAGTGAAAACAAAATAACTTTAATAACTGACTGGACGTCAGTTCTGTTTTGGCTGTACTGTAAATGTTTATTGTGCTGCTTCTCAGAGCTGCCTGCCTTCGTAAAACCTCAGTAAACTTTTTTTTTTTTTTAAAAAAGGATTTTTTTTTTTCATGTTTTAGTCATTTTGAGTCGTGTTTGTGTCCTGATGAATCTACATCCAATCTTCTTTCTGGTTTTGCTCCATTTTGGGTCTCCACCAACTCTTTAGCTCCAAAAGGCTCCACGAACCTCCCAGCGAGTTCCCAGTGGTGTACTACAGGTACTACAGGTACTACAGGTACTACAGTTTCTCTGGAAACAGAAGCTTTCAGCAAATAAAAATTGAATCTCTGTGTCTGTCAAAAATCAACAGAAACAAAAAAGCTGCTGTTTCATTCAACATTTCTAATGTTTTTCACACTTTTTTCCTGCCAGATTTTTTTTCCTGGATTCCACCATCGTTAAGTTAAAATCGCTGTTCTAGTACAAAACCACTCCTCGCTGTTACCACTGGGACTAAATAAACCAGAACTAAATATATTAAACCAGCATGAATTTGTTTTTCACAGAAACAATAATAACATTATGTTTTAGAGGCAGCTAGCCTAACGGTGTACTACAGACTGTTCAGAGCTTTTACTCTGAAAACAGCTGTGAAAGACCTCGAATAAAGCCACTCTGCTTTATCAGTAGATGTAACGTCATATAACGCAGACGGTTTAAACCTGCAAAAACATTTCCTTTGGGATAATCCAGACCAAACAAACTGCTTTTCATTCCCTGTTCACAGTTTTCTGATCTGATTTTATTTACAGAGAAAAAGTATTAACGTCAGCCTGCTCCAATATCAACAAACAGGCTTTGGAATTCCCTCAAACATTGTTACTGCATGACTTTGGTGTTTTAATTCAATTCTACTTAATTTAGCTAATTATTTACTTAATCTTCCCCCTACCCTTCTTTAATATGATGAATAGAGCCCGATCTCAATATTACTCTTTTTGTTTTGTTTTTGTTTGTTTCGTTTTCTGTTCGCTTGTTGTTTCGTTCTGCTTTGTTTTTGCTTTTTGAAACACTGAAAATGTTATTTATTGTTCTGTAATCAATAAAAGTTAAAAAAAAAAATTAATAAGTCACAGTGGAAAACAGTGTTGTGTTTTTCACAGCAGTGCTGACTCAGTGTGCTGAATACTGACTCTGTTGGGATTATTAAAAATTTTTAATTATACAGAAATATACATTAATTAATGCCTACACGTTTCTTTATATTTTTGGTGAATTTATTTGAAGTTGTTTGTTTATTTGGCAGCTTCGGGCCTCCATACAAGAAGGTCAAAGTTCAAGTTTATTTATCAGGTGGATTCTTTGAGTTTATTACTGAACACTGAAGCCAAAACTCTACTTGAGAAGTCTGCTGCTTTTAGGCCAACTTAAATGACACTTTTATATAAATCATCTCCTCATTTTGTGCAACAAAGATGTACAAAATATAAACAGGAAGTCATCTTTATTTGTCGACATTTTCTCAGCTTTTAAAGAAAAATTAATAAATAAGGCTCCTTAAACTCTCTGCACTTGAAAATGAGATCAGTTATAAGTGAAAGTAAGATGCTGCGTTTTTTTGCTCCTAAAGCCTCGCCTCTGGACAGCAGCTCCAGCTGTTTTAGCCTACTCCAACTCATATCTTTGGCTTCTCTCCTGCTTCTCCTGCCTGTCTCGCCTCTCCTGCCTTTCAATTCTTGCTTGTTTCTTTCTGTTCAAAGACACACCGAAGTTAACGAGCCCTAATCCGACACACTGCGCAGCCTGACGGAGCATCACCGATCGGGGAGCGCGCCTCACCTTCCTCCTGTCTTGAAGATGAGGTCGGCGTTGGGGGCGCCTTTCGGGTGCTGGTAGCGGGGCCGGCGCTCCCGGTTGGTGTTGGCCGGAGCCGGACGTTGGGCCAAAGACTGCATCATCTCTGTGACACGAGGAGGCAAAAAGGAAATTCAATCAGAAAGCTGTGGTGAAAAATATTCCACCTGTTTATGAGAAGAGCAAGACAAAAACCAAAGACGAGCAGACATGAATAATTAAGACATTATAATAATTATAAAAGTCAACACTACTGCAGCCGTTTAGGACCTCTAAAACTTCTGATGAGACCAGAGAAATTTTCCATGGATGACTGATCTTGTCGTCTGTGTTAGCAGCTATTGTGCATTTTATTGTGCTAGTCCTGCCTACGTGAACAGGAAACATGGCCAGTGGTGCTTAATTTACACTCCTGCACGGTGTAGCCTGTGTAAGTGTGGTCACAATGTACCTACGGTGACAATTTAACACATGAGCATAAAATCCACTTTAGTGTAACAAAGCGGCAACCTCAGCGGTAAATATGTAACCAATGTGGAAGTACCAAAAGACAGCAGTTCCTCTGATGGCCACTAGAGGCCGGCTCCAAAAGTGAGCTCAGCCCATTGACGTTCATGTTAAACTTTACTTTAAATAAACAGGTTTACAGCACAGTTCAGCCTCCATAGATGGTTTAGGCCTTCGTAACTGGACAGGGGGAGGCGGGATTTATTTTGTTTGTTTGTTTGTTTTTAAACAAAACATTTGCATTTTGTTGCATTAGCCTAGATTAGCTTAGCCGGAGTCACCATATCTGGTGAGTGGTGGTGAAATTCTAGCATTAATTAGCAGTTGTGTGTCTGTACATTGCACCCTTTGCAGTTTATGGATGCAGCTTGCTAACCAAGCTTGCTGGCAACTTATTACTTCACACTCTCCTCCAAAAATGGATCCTTGTGGCTCTAAAAAAAATCAGACAGTGTGAATGTGCCACAGCAGCACTGATGGTTTCTTCTAGATGTTCACCCCCCCGCCGGAGGTTTTACCCAGAGCCAAATTAAATGTAACCACAGACTCGTCGCCTCTACTGGTAACAGCCCAATCATAGTCATCCTCCAAAAGGCCCAGTCTGAACCTGGAAACCTCCCCCAAGCTTTAGCAGCAACAGAAAGTGAAAGAATTCAGAGTTTATCAGGACGCTTACATTTCTGGAGGAAATAATAGAAACCTATAAAACCTCACAGGTCAAAAAAAAAAAAAAAAAAAATCAACAGACCAGATCTTTAGTTTTTTGTTGTTGATCAACAATGAACCAAATCACGCACTGACTTTGACTCCCTGCCTAGAAGAGGCCTACAGTAAGCTGTGCAGAGACGAGCTGCAGCTTTAACCTGCTTTTCTTATCAGCGTGAGCCTCCACGGAGGGAGAGCTTCAAAGGAGTCCTTAGATAAGCGAAACAGCCTGCCCTGATTTCAGGTTAAAGGTCACAGCTTTTACAGATCAGATATGAAAGAGAAACCGAGGTAACCCTGGGCAGCGGCGCTAACAAACAATAAACAGTTACCCTGATAGTCCTCCTGCTCCTGCCGCTCGTTGATGTCCAGCGTGAGCTTCTTCATCCTCATGCGCTCCTCCTGTTCGGCCTGCTGCTGGTTGAAGTGGTTCGCCGCCAGGTGGGAGGACAGGGGCACATTCAGGATCTTATACTGTCCCACAGAACGAAAGACACGCACATGCAGTTATTCACATATTTTTATTTAATCTTTTTATTAACCTACTTTTTAGATTTTTAAATGATCAAACATTTGAAATAGTGAAAGTGTTTTAGAGTCGGGTGCTCCCTGGTGTTAGCTGGGCTCCATGATGAGCTCAGGACCTGTAATACTGGAAAACTCGATGGTGTTTGTTTTTGCTGTGTAGTTATAAAGTATTAATGGAAGACTGGTGCACTGTAATCACAAGACATTAAATACTTTATCATACAGTCCGCAGCCCAAACAGTTTAGCATATAATGTTAGACGATGCAGGATTGTTAAAATCCATACTGATATTTGGTCAATTAAAAACCTGATTTATAGGACGAGGGGCAGCACGGTGGTGTGATGGTTAGCACTGCTGCCTCACAGCTACAACGACATCTAGAATAGTAGATTGAATAGTAATAGTAGAGGGTGGTTTGTGTGATTCATCTTGTGAAGTTACAATACAGTATGACTGACAGTGTGCCTCAGCACAATTTCTCACTCCCTACAATCTGATATCAGCCCCCCCCCAAAATCCCAGCTGGCTGAGCCTCAGATCTCTAACACACGGACAAAGACGCCCTGTGTGCGCCGTCCCACGCTGACGTTTCTGCTCGTGTGTTTCTGGCAGCTGCTTTTTAAGCAGACTGAAACTGTGTGGACGGGCAGAAAACTGGACACACCCAGCAGCACAAAAACCAGCCTCTGCCCTCAAACCACACATTCCACCACGCAGCAGCTCGCCTAAACACACACACACGCACGCACACACACACAAACACGCACACAAACACACACACCTGTGCCCTTCCATGTGTGTTAGGACGCTTACTGACATACAAGCCGTTTTTTTCCATCTACAGTGCCTGAAACCACTTCTCTCAGGAACCTTTGCATGTGTAACAGACAGTAAGAGGTGAGCAGCTGAAGGTGAGGACATTTCCCTCAGTGGGAGACGAAGACCGAAAGCGGAGCAAAAAGAGCGACACCAGGGGGCTAACATCCAGCTCAGGGGTACAAACACGACTCACTGAATGACAGAGCTGCTGGATCAAAATGTAAAGGATGTGATAAAACAGAACAGTTGAAGCTGGTACACACACACACACACACACACACACACACACACACACACACACGGATCCTAAGTCAATATTATTCCTGGGCTAAGACTGAGCCCAGCCTGTGAGCAGGAGGTTTCTGTAAAAGACAGTAAGTGTGAACAACTCCTCATCTCATGCATTTTCCTACAGCCCTGTTCCTGTCTACATTACTGGATTTATGTCTTCAACCACCACAAAAGAACAACCAGGACGATACTTAAAACCCTGCAGAACTAGCAAACGGGGAGGCTGGTTCTGTGGACTGCAGGAAACAATCTGCAGGTCCTGAAGCGCCCGGTGGACCACTCACAAATCCCCCAAATTCCACAGTCCTGGACTCTGTGTCAGCTGAAGGAGATTATTGCTGTAACCTGCAGTAGAACCTGCAGCTGCTGGAGAGCGTGTTCATGTGGAGGTTCAGCTCAGTGGACACCATACACTAGAGAAACAGCTCCATTACTAACAGCTATAAAGTGTCATTTCTACAGATATTAATGTGGAATATGAAGAAGAAGAAAGAAGAAAGAGCTTTATTTGTCACATACATATACATGCAGTGAGATTCATTCTCTGCATTTAACCCATCACACACATGGAGTATGTAGTACACACAGCACAGCATGGAGCAGGGGGCAGCCAAGGGGCGCCCGGGGAGCAACCTGGGGGGGTGGGCTTGCTCTGACTCTGCACGCCTACAATCATCACACCGACTGACCAACCCTGCAGTGTACTGCAACAGTCAGGCACATAGAAGCCGCCTCACCTGCTGTTTGTTGCCCTTGCGAGTCAGCATGACGAACTGCATGGTGTCGGAGATGTCCGAGTCTGCCTCTCCGATGCACGGCTGCCCCTTCTTCAGCTGACTCTTGAGCTGCAGAGGAATGGCCACGTCCAGCTGGTGCACCTTCACCGCCTCGCCGCTACGCTGCTGCAGTGACAGAGCGCACACGAAGCGTCAGTCTGGGAGGCTCGCACCAAAGCTGAGAGGACGTGCATCCACACCTCTACACTGCATTTTGTTTACTTCTGTTTGGTCTGGTGCATCTTTTCACTTTAGTAGAAACTCCTCAATACAACAAGGACATGAACCACAAGGCTTCCTTACATCAGCAATCAGATTAACCATGAAGATAGTTCTCAACTCCGTCAGACGACCAGAGCTGTGAAAGTGTGCTGTGCTTTTTCAGTGGTTATCAAGATGGGAAAAACCTAGAAATGAAGCCTAATTAAGATAAAATAAGATATACTACAAAGTCAGAAAGGAAGAGTTTGCAAACTAAAATGTTTAATATCCTGATCCAGATAAAAGGCCATCTGACTAAATGTACCTGCACACTTTGTTAAATCAACGCCTTGCTCAAATACAGGTATTCCTACACCCTGTAAGGCAATGTTAGCCTTTCTGATGCAACCCAGCAGAATTAAACAGCACAAAAAAAAAGATTTAAGGCTTAGAAAACAATGAAACTGCTTGTAGCCAACAGGTGGAAGATGGGGATAAAGTTTCTCCTGTCTTTCTTATTGATGCCCACCGTGTAAACACTTAGGATGGTCTTTAAAAACTTTAAACCCTCCTATAATCTGCACAGCAAGACTCGAGGAATCTCTTGAGACCGGATCGGTCAGTAGGCGGTGTCCACTGATCTCTTATCTCTGAAACAACCTGTTCTGGAGCAGGTCAGGTGTGCAGCTTAAGGTCAGTGTACCTTTGTCCTCAGTAAACCAAGTCTGACTCTGCGGTTGTGATTCATTACCTCCTGCCTGAAGGACACTGTAAGGATCTTATAAGCCTTAATAAAGATTACTGATGCAGCGGATTATTGGTCCTCCTACCTCACGGCTGATTCCTCTCATCATCAATAAAGTTTTTTGCAGCAGGAAAAAAAAACTCCCTCTTTATCCGTCACCGTGACAGCAGGAGGTCCTACCTGCAGGTTCTCCAGCATCATCTTGTCCAGAGCCTGAATGAAGTCTTCGTCTTCAGCGCAGGCCACGTGCTTCAGCCCGCCGCCGCGGATGGTGACCTCCTGCACATCCACATGAGCAAAAGTTACAAATCTTTAAATCAACGAGACGTTTTATTAAATCTATTCCAGCCTAAAGAGCGTTTTTATGTTCGCGACCATGTCGGATCTTACATTGTTCTCCTCATCGGTCTCATTCTCTTTATTGGAGTCAGTCAGGTAGTCTGTGTTCTCTTCTTCCTCTTCCTCCCTCTCCTCCTCTTCATTCTCTGACCCTTCCTGAAAAAAAACAGTCACGAATAATCGACTGACAAAAAGACTCAGAAATATAAATGATATGAAAATAATAAGATCTAAACCAACATTTTCTCTTTTCTCTCAAGTGCATGACGACAGATCGTACTGAGCCTATCAAATCGTCCTCTGTGACATCACAAAGAGCTTATGAATATTTGATACCATAACTGGACAGGCTGTAGTCTCAACACAGAGCACGACTACAGAGAACAAAGTGTAGCTGCACTCTCACAAACTCAAAAATCTCCTTTTTGTGTCAGACCAAAGATAAAAGTTTAAATATTTAAGCTACAAAGTTTGTTCTGTTGCCACGTTAATTATGATGCTCGAGGAAGGACGCTAGCACTGGGATTTCAGCTCGTGAGATCAGCAGCACTCACATCCTCTTCCTGTTCGTTCATTTCGCTCTCGTTGCCGGACTGCTCCTCGGTCTCGGCGCCTCCCTCTTCATCGTCATCACCATCATCGTCCTCCTCGTCAAGCCCCTCCCCTTCGCTCATGGCACTGGAGCGGCCGTCCTTCTCCATGGCCAGACCTGCATGAAAACACAGGAGAAGGTTCATCTGTAGGACACGTAAAACTCGGGACAATCGGGACAGATTATATTGTAAATACCTCCGAGGCGAGTCAAACCCGAGAGAGCAGCTTTACTCAAACAAGTTATAATTAGAACGATTACTCTGGATGGTAAACGCAGGTCATTACAGAGCCTGATTATGCAAGAAAAGGTAGCGGCGAAGAAATGAAGTCAGGCAGGCGGCCTGGAGTGGAAGATCAGGTCTTGTGTGTGACTCGAGGACTGAGGAATGTCCGATCCTGGTTGAAGTATGAAGGTTAACAATGGCTCCACTGTTTAGTTTCATCAATCACTCACTCCTCTCCTACAGTCCCACACAAACACACACATTCTGCACATCCACCAGCATGAAGGTTTACACATAAACACACATGGTGGAAAGTTACTGAGTACATGCCATGAGGCGCTTTTTCTGTTTGTGCTGCTAATTAGACCGCTGGAGATGGTGATGTATGATAATGTTTGCGTGTTAGCAAACAGTAAACCAGCAGCTCCCCTCAGAAGGACCCAGTGCCTCTTTGGAGGACTCCAACCCAAAGTAACCACTTTGCCCTTTTACTTTAGTAATTTTGTACTTTACAGCTGCTGTATTGATCCTTTTATTTTTATAGGATCTGCCACGGTGTCCTCTCAGAGGGTGGTGCTGTGGTTTACATTTTTCTGAGCACATTCCAGGTCAACACCTTGAAACTGTTCAACAAAGCTTGTGTTGCTGCATTGTTATCAGACCGCAGAGTGAGATACACCTGCTGAGCAAACATTTCCTTCTTCCTCCTCTCTCCCTCGCCCCTGGACATCACCGTCTCTATTATTGTTTTACATTCCTGATTATTCAGACTGCCCAGCACCAGAGCTCAGATCGCTGTTTGCTACAGGTTGTAAACCTACCTATACCTGTAGGTTACATCCTAGGCCAGCATTCATCCTTTTGCATGCTGCATTATGTTTAATTACCTGGTGATTATGCCTCAGCGTTTTACATGCGGGACCAGCTGACAGAAACAGATAAAACGCCCTCCTGTGCCCCCTCTTCATTCAGAGGCAAATGTATTTGTTCCTCATGTTTTTCCACTTCTTCCAACATTGGTGCCAGAAAATTGTCAGCTTCAGCTTTCATTGATCTCCCCGTGGCTGCCACGCAGGAGCTCCCTGAGCTCGTCGCGCTCATCTGCAGAACGGGCTGCAGCCTGGCTGTGTTTGTCTACCAGTTTTTTAATGCCTTTAAAAAATATATAAATATATCACATCGCTATGAATTAGTGTATAAATCTGGGTAATTCCCAAAGGCAAAGTATGCAGAATTCCAGACTTATGGAAAGTGCACATATAGAGCTCAAAACGTCTGCCTGAAAGCACCTCGTGACTCGGTCCAGCGGCGCAGTCAAAGTCTGAAAATCTGTGTTTGATCTCTGGGATTGGACCCCTTATCCGGTTACCTCCTGACCTCAAAACGATCAATTTATCACAGAACAAAGTCAATACTCTTTCCTCTTCCTCCTCCAACAATGATCCCAGAACTGAAAAACTGAAGCAGGCTGCAGAAAGACAAATTGGCTGCTTATGCTTTGGTCTGTTCATGAGGTTTATTTTTTCTCGGATAACTTTTAAAAGAGTTTTACCGCCACTGTCAGATACAAAGCTCACAGTTTATTTCAATCCCTCCTCTTTATAACATTACATGAGCAGTCGAATAGGTTTAATCACCAAAACAGATGGATGCATGTCAGGTGGTTTCAGCAACACATAAATGCATCTTTGGTGAAGGCAAATTTAAGGTAATCAAACCAGATTAAACTGTGAGCACAGAGGAAGTCTGAAACGGTCATAACTCATTTGAATAAATCCTTCCTGAAGCTTGTGTAATGAGTGTGTGCATGTGTTTGGCTTTTTAAACGATGAGTTAAAACCTGTCCGACCGATAAAGCAGACAGAGGAATGACGCAGCACGCTTGCCCTCCCACACACCGGGGAATGCTGCTCTGCCGAGATGACGGAGAGCGGCCAAACCGGCAACACCGGCTGCTACAATGACACCGTCACGCTCTACGTCCGCACGTTAAAGGCGACTACTCAGCTTCACGCTCCTACCTAGTTTGACGAGCACTTCTCTCTCCAGGTCAGTGACCTGTCTGGTGGCCTCGTCCAGGGAGCTGCTGAGCCTCATCTTGGGCCTGAGCAGTTCCAGGGTGTCGCTGATCATGTAGTCAATGTCGATGGGGAAGGGGTGGTCCTTGGTCCACACATCGAGGCTCTTTTTCCACCAGATGTACCTCTGCAGACACACAATAACATCTTACTTATTTCACCTGAACTATAGACATGGACTCCATCTTGTACAGGTCTGATACAGAAATGCGCTGTTAGCCTCCTCCGTGCTATCCAAGCTCTCCTGTTAGCCACTGCAGCACTGCTCTCAATGTGTTGCACACTGAACACCCAGTAGAGCTTTACAGGTCCCTGTCAGGCCAATATCGTGCATTCCTAACACAAACTAGAGGAAGTTACATGCCTGGAAGTAGATGAGGAAACAGTCGAGCTTCCTCTTGCTGGAGCCTCGATCGAAGTACTGGCCGCAGGTATCGAGCAGGGTGCAGACCAGGCGGATGCGGAACAAGTGCTCCGGAGGGTCCAGAGGGCTGGGGGTGCCGTCCTGATTCACCCCGAAGGAGATGAAGGAGAAGAGGGTGCGGAAAATGACGGCCGACTCCACCATGCGGTAGTTGTAGAGCTCGCCGAGGAACTTGGCGCTGCTGATCCGCCGCTGGTTGAACTTGGGCTGGTTGACCTGGGAAGGAAACAGCGAGGGAAGAAGCGCTAAGATCCTAAATGCTGAAGGAAAAACAGATGTCCAAAATATAAGACAGGATGCTGCAGGGAAAAAATGGGAACAATCCTACAGGGATATGTTGCAGAGACCAGGACGATGCCAACTTCCTGGCTGGCCTTCAAATAAATGTCATCCCTGCAGCACTCCATCAGAGATGAACTCTCCTGTTTATTCTGAATACTGTTGCTGTTTTTGATGTTAAGAAACTTACTTGAATCTGGACTGGCTGGACTCAGTTTTGGGGTCAGATGGGAGTCAGATCAGGGTCAAAGGGTAAGCATGGCTTCTAAAATATGCAAGTAAGCACTTGCAGTTGTGACACAAATCACACGGAGCCCGACGACATTCACACATTCCCACATGCCCTGCGACACGTAGCAGAGTTCAGTCTCCACACTAACGATGCGGCAACACAAGCGTTCCCTTCAGCCAGCTGTCAGTCAAAAAGATAGCATCAGGTTTCTGCTTTATCGCCCTGTCCTCTCACTGCTCCCTCACCTCATCAACAACACACAAATAAACACATCTAATACGTGACACACACCACAGCGGGGATACACGGTCCAAGATTTAAGATTTGAGGCGTCCGCCTGACTCGCAGCCATGCAGACGCCTTCTCCAAAAATTCACCTCCTCAGGTTTTGTTGACAGACTGGACAAAATTTTTAAAAAGTAAAGTTGAAAAGTTAGTTTGGTGAGTAAAAACACTTTTTTAGTCTAGTTCGTATTAATTTTTTAGACAACTGTTGTTAGTTTGTAGTGTTAAATTCATTTAACCAGTATCAAATTAATAATCTGTATCCCTCACTATGAGGAGAGACTGGAGAAGGAAACATTGGGCTCAACTGCAACTGCTTTCCTAACTCTGTAAAAACAAAATAAATACATTCAACAATATAAATTTACTTTTTGGTGCTTAATAAACAAGACATGAAAACCGGTGCAGGATAAATATAGCGAAACAAATAATGTATCAGAGTTATTGATCCAATTTATTTGCACGGCTCTTGTTTCGAATCAAAGGGAAAGTCATCAGGCTGCAAACTGCAGTCATTTACAGTCACAGCAGTTTCTCCTCCTCACACACAGGAGACTACATTAAATATTTAAAATAATAAACAAGTCAGCATCAAACTTATAGTCCAATCCAAATCTCAGCTCGGTGCATTCTTAACAGCAGAGTCCACAACATTCAGCTCCAAGAATCAAATTATCCAACTAAATCCTACTAAGAGCTAATTTAAGCATGAACTAGAGGACGTCTCGTTTCCAGATTTTTGCCTCTCCTTACCTCCATGCCGAGCCTGATGTCCTCCAGGACTCCATCGACCACATGGATACCCACGTCCTCCTGGTAGGCCACCAGGCCAGCCAGCAGGTTGGCCACGCAGTGGATGCTGTTGTACTTGACGTTCCAGATGTTGACCATGCAGCAGATCAGGTAGCTCTTCACCTCGGGGTCCTGCCACGGCAGCTTGCGCATCTGCCTCAGCACCTTCTCTGTGGTCACCTTGGACAGGTCCTTGTAGAGCAGCTTGCGAATGTACTCCTGCAGCGGCGGTCTCTTCTTCTTCACCGTCTTCTCCATGGGCGGCGGGTTGCAGTAATAGTACGCGTTCTCCACCATTGTCACGTAGCGGGCATCCAGATGCTGTGCCTGCTTTTTGCGCATCATTTGTTCCTGAAGGACAGATGGGACATAACTCAGGCTAAAATGATGACTAAAAAAAACAAACAAATAACAACTATATTCCAATATTTTCTCTGTTTGCTCTACTTTTCTATATCACAGTCTAGTTTTCTGCTTTAAAACAAACTGATCCACTGTGAGGAAGATGATACTGACCAGCAAGACGCTGGTACGCAGGTGAGAGTCGGGGGATCTGAAGAGGAAGCGGCCGCAGGTCTCCAGCAGCGTGCAGGCCATCTCTATGTGATGGTGGGTGAAATCAGACAGCAGCATCTGTCGGACCAAACCACAAACACCACATCCGGATGAGACGTGGCACTCAAAGAAAGCTCGTACCTGCCTCCAAAACAGCCACTTAACACTTAAACAATGAGCCAGGTGTGTTGTTATCCTGATGCGTGAACACAGCAGTCTCAGCTGTGTGTGTGCTGGCAGCATTTTCTGCTTTGTTATCATAGTAAGGATGTAGGTAAGTGCACTTTTTTTTTCATCATCTTCTTTTTCAGTGATCTGATGGGATGAGCGGAGTTGTTGCTCGAGGTGCAAATAAACTCACTCCACCTACCTTGAGACAATGAAGCGTGTCCGTTTTCGAGAACATCTTGAACTTGGCCAGCTCGCCGATGAATCTGACGGTTTTATTCTTTGTCTCGATGTTGATCTGATCCTTCTTCCGGATCTAGACGCACAAGTTAAATTCATAAATCTGCTGTATGTTTTTAATGCAAACATGAGCAAAAAATGCAAAGTTTAATGAAGGAATAACCACTCAAACACACCACTGGAACGTCTGATTTTAGCTTTTTAATCAGTCTATTTAAAGTGGTTTTACTCTGTAAAACACGATAATATCAAGCAGAGGACCTACGTGAAACCTGAAGTCTCCCTTCAGCATGGAGCAGAGGTCCTCCGCCACGTCTGACATGCATGGATGCAGCGTTGCCACCAGACGAGAGTAGAAGGGCAGGAGATCCAACCTGCAGGAGGAGAATGACTCAGTGCACCTCTCCCAATCAATAAGTCATGATGACAGCACCCCCTTGTGGCGATTAAAGGTATGGAATATGCCAGGTGATGGTTTATGCTTTGCTAATGTCAATAAATCTCATGTATTTAATCCTCGTCTGCTCTGGTTTCTGACACACTGCTGTGCACGGAGGCGGAAAGACTCCCTGTTCTGTCTCAAACTGATAAAGTCTGCACAGGCCTACCTCTGCCTGGGGACGGTGAAGAGGGCGCGGACGAGCTTCCTCCTGTTAGACTTGGTGTTCATGTTCATGCAGAAGTCCATGGCAGCCTGCAGGAATCACACAGAGCTCATAAATCTTTACAATCCAGCCAGCATCTGAAAGCTCATCTCATCAGCTGCTTTCTGCCTCACCTTGTCTATGAGGTCTCTGTTGACACAGTTGGGGAGCTGCTGGATGAAAGCGTCCACGATTAGCTTCAGGTGAGACCCCGTGTTGGCCTCCTCGTCCTCTTGTTCTGCAGGTAAACAAACAGATGCTCATACTGAATCTGTTTAAAGCGCCTTGTGTACAATAGAATTACGGTTCATATTTTTTATATATCTTTTAATAGCTGCGATAGCAGCTGCTTCTTGTTGGAACACTGAGCTACTTGTTTCAATGTCAGTCTGGATGTCAAAGAGTCCACAGATCCCTTCATGAAACCCCTCTCACTGGCATTACATGCGTAGTAGCATTCCAGCAGTTCCCGATTCTCATCCTGTATCCTTGTTCCGGTAGCCCACTTATCGTCAGTATGCCGTGGTTCCAGGAACAACATCCAGAAAAGCACAATGTACTATATTCTTTTATAAACGAGCCACAGCTACACAATAACTCCCAATGTTTCATTAGGTTTTGTGTTTTCTAATCTCAGCTTTGGCTCGGCCTAAAACGGCCTTCCAAATCCAGGGTTTCATTATTTTTTTTCAACACCAGAGCTACAGTTTATGTACACTATATGGTCAGAAGTATCGGCCCACACCTGATGTATGTAGCTTTCAACTATTGGCCTGAAAAGTGAAGCCAATAATCGAGCAACTTTAACCTACATTCCTTCTAAAGGGCAGCAGGGAGCGACTCCTCTAGCTGCAAATTATGCTGTATGGAAGTCTATGGGGAAACAGCCCTCAGCTTCATTTAACTTCAGTAACCACCGTCCTGATGAGTGGCTAGGTTCAAGTCTTATTGCCCATTTGGTAAATTATGGTCTACGTAGAGTCAAAAAGGAGGATAAACCAGTGTATTCTCATTGATTAACAACTTGTGATTGAAAAGAGGACTTCGCACCTTGACGTTAACCTTGAGTGAGGGACACTGAATGATGTTGGCCAGTTTCCCAGTAGTCTTAAGCACATCATTTCCCATTTTAGAGCAGCAGACAAAATTTCAGGAAATATAAAACATTTGAAGTCATATTTTCCTTCGTCTTAAATCTAACAATAAGCTTCCTATAGGAAGCTTATGCTTACCTTGTTCATCCAGCAGTTTTTTGGCCAGTTCTTCATTTTCCACCTCATCTGGTCCCTCCAGTTCTAGAGGCTCATCTGCGATGTCCAGAGCCTCCAGCTCCAGCTCCAGCTCCTCTGTGGTGCTGCCCATATCCTTCCCCTCTCTGCCATCTGAACCCGACAGCAGTACGGTCAGAACAAAATACACAAATCTCTTCCATCGTGTGTGTGTGGGTCTTTTACGACATACCTTTGGCATCCTCCTTCTCTTTGCCCTGGCTGCTCTTCTCATTGTCCTTGAAGAGGATGGCAGGGACAAAGGCCTTCAGGTCCACCAAGTTTTCATAGAAGTTACGAGCATCTTCATCTTCCCAGATTCCTCCCTCCAGGTCGTACTCTCCGGGCTTCCCGGGTGTAAAGATGTCAATCCCGGGGCCGTGCTCTACGAGAGCAAAGATGAGACGATATTATATATTAAAAATTGACACAGCCTAAAATGAAGAAGAAGAAAATGTCCTGCCACACACCCTCCTGCACAGTCTTGTCCTGAGGGAGCTCAGGCATGTTTTCATCCAGCAGATCGGCCAGCGACTGAGTGTTGGCCAGCAGCTTCTGGTAGGAAGTGGCGAACTCTTCATACTGCTTGTGCCGGTCCTCACTTAGCTCTCCTTTGGAATGTAGGATCCGCCTGAAGAGGGCAAAATTTAGATGGTGGTCAGAGAGAAGAACAAAAACAATCAAACGGCACTTTCCTGTAAAAAATACACCCTCACCTGTTCTGTCTCTCGATGTTCTGCAGCTCCCGGTGGTCCTTCTTCAGGTGTTTGGTAAGGGATGTGAAGTACTCCCGCAGAAGGTTCTGGAAGGGCTGCTGCTTCTCACTGCTGATTATCTCGCTCGGAGGGAAGGCCAAGCCGAACTTCTCGGCTGCGAGTTTCACCTTGCGGGGCACCAGGCCGGCGATGTCGTCCCCACAGTGCTTACAGAAGCTGATCACCACAGAAACATGGGTGTGCGTCTCGCGGTCGGCCCCGATAATGTTCTTCAGCTGCTCATAAATGAGCGAGAGGCCCTCTTTGTCCGTGAAGAGGCCGACGATGGTGAGCTCAGCGATGAAGCGCAGGTCTGTGCGCAACTTGCTCACATTTGGAGCCTTGTCCTCCTTCCTGGCTTCGAAGTGCTTCTTCCAGGCCTGTAAGAGTAACTGAGCAAACTCAGCGTACCGCTGGTGGAAGAGGGAGCACAGGTGGACCGCACAGCCGACGTCGGAGATCTTCAGCTTGGCCTCCACGACGGAGCTCACGGCCTCGCCGATGTACTTGCTGAGGTTGAGTGAGGCAAAGTCGTTGGAGAGCGAGTCTCGCTGCTGCTCGGTGAGCGTGCGCAGCTTCTTCACAAAGGCGGTGTTCTTTTTAAGGCTCGAGTCCAGGCGGCTGAAGAAGGCCTCTTCCGGACGACCCTCGTGGGCGTTCTGGTTCTTACTGCGGAGTTCCTTCCTGCACTGATGGCGCTCCCACGCCTCCTGGTACAGCTGATGTCCTTCCTCCTTTTCCCTGCAGAGATGAGGTAAAACAGAGAAAGAGTCATGATTAAAGCGAGACAATAAAACAGGCAGACTTGCTTTGGGTGTTACTGCGGCCCAGAGGCCAAGCTGAGGATTTAAAACTTCCATCAGATGCTTCCATCAGGGTTAAGACTAACAGGTTCAGACAGTCATTTGTTCAATCTGCTACTGTTAATGCTCGTGTGCAGCAATGTAAGCGACTAAGAGATATCAAAACGAGGCCACAAAAACAGTCAAGTACAGCAAAGTTTACTTACTTAAGGAGGGCAGCCTCCTCCTCACGTTGCCTTTTTGCCTCCTCCTCCTGAAGCTTCCTCTCCTGCTCCTCCTGCTGCCTTTTTTCCTCTTCTTCCTTCTTCTTCTGCTCCTCTTCTGCCTTCTGCTTTTCCTCCTCCTTCTTCCTCCGCTCCTTCTCCTCCTTCTTCTTCTTTTCTTCCTCCAGGCGCTTCCTCTTCTCCTCCTTGCCACCGTCTTTTTTGCCGCTCATCTTGGCCTCGTCTTTAGCTTTGTCCCGGGTGGGCGCCGGCCTTCTCTCGGCCTCCCTGTCCTTCTCCTTTTCCTTGTTGCTGAAGGTACAAACGTCTTTCTCGTCCATGTTTACTGAGCGCTTGCGTTCAGCAGGCATACTGAGGAAGGACACAAGAAAAGCTTAATGACAATAACTGCTGGTGCACAGGTAAAGACTCATCCAACCACCTGTGCTTTCTGACTGTCTATCAGTCTTTTTGGGGAAGCTTTATAATGTAAACTAAAATGCTCATTATCAGCTATATTATCAAATATTCTGATTTCCCATGATCCCGCTGTGCCATCCAATTTAAGAAAAATCTTCCAAATCTACCAAAAGCCCGAGGAGGAGGAGGTGGAGGACACATAATTTGGTGCTGGACCCCTGTTGACAGTACTGACAGAGAGGAAAAATGACTTTGATGTTTTCCTGGGAAACTTTGGGTCCTGACATCTACCATCCACTCACCACACACTGTTGGAAACCAAGCACACCACCCAAAAATCCTCAAATCAACCAACCAATCATTCCTGATCAAACAAACTCAACTTATACAGGCCCAGGTTTAATTTATACAGACTACAAAAGTGCCCGACATTGCTGCCAGAATTTATACCTATGATTTTATCACTGAGCATGCTCACTGAAAAGTGATGGCTGCACATTAGATTTAATCATCAAAGCGTACTGTCCCCCAGTATACGTCCGTCCCTCGGTTGTCACAAACCCCGCAGCCTCGTATGTACTATTCTGTTACTGTTAAAATAAATGTGCTGCTATTTTGTGCCATTGTGGTTGTACTGTGTGAATCTATGTCGAAATCTTTTTTTCATAGTCTGATATTTGTGCCTTTTGCCTTCATTCACACTGATCAGAGGACGGACTGAAGATTTTTCTGGCTTTGCCTCAAAACAAAATATTATTTATTAAAAAGTAGGTAAATTACTATATTTACATTTATGAAAAAAGGCACCTCACCATCACCTGTGAGATGAAATTACAGAACTTTACTATAAGATCCAAATAAAAAAAATAAATCAAAAGGCTCGAGGCAGATTTAGACGGTTTTGCATCTGAACACTTCATATGTTCCTACATTCATTTTAAAAATGCGTAGATGCGCCTGCCTTCAGTCAAAAACAATGATAAGCTCGTTGCTCTCATTTAACATTTCATTGTGTAGCGCGCTCATAGCTGTGCACAGTTGGGGTGTCTCCATAACAACCCTCAATGTAACAGAGAAGTTGCACATCAGTAAATAAATACAAATTACAAATAAAAGTGACAGGGCTCAGTTATTAGAAATGTTACTCTTTACATCAAGTTAAAGTACCCTATGATCCAAAAAAATAAATAAATACAAATAAAGTAACCAAGAAAATCACAAGACTGAAATACTCGCTCTTGGTTAAAGGGAGAACTTACTACATTTCCCCTCCGACACTATCTTTTTAACACTGGGCTTGACAGCTGTCAGGCTTATGTGCAAGAAGTCCTCCAAAGACTCGTTTGACACTCGTTTCCTCTCATGCGTTTTCATAGAGTTCATTTTTGAGAACGCAGGTGTATGTTGAGCCAAACATGGTGAGCACATACAGAGCCAATGTCTTCAGTGTGTCATACTCTCGGAGACAAGCAACCCAAAAGACGCTCAAACTTTCAGCACCATGGAGAGCAGCTTTCACGTCACCAGCAGCCTGGAAGCCACTCGGTTCGCTCTGAACAGCCGCCTCATCCAGCAGCATCACCTTACACATGTTGGTGGAGAATTCTCCACCTGGGCTGATAGTGAACAGGTCACGCACAAATTCAATGATATCCCTGAAAATGGCAGAGTTATCAAATCTTGCAAAGAAACTTTCTCTTAGCTGTGTGATAAATTTCTTCATGTTCTCCGTGATCTCTCACCCACCGTTTTATGTGTGCTGAAGTGTAGCAGCCTCCCCGACAACAAATCTGCATGGAAAAGCTCGAGTTTGCTTTCAAAGGCTTCGAGTTTTTCCACCATATCAACCATGGTTTTTTTCTTTTTTTCTGAAGTTTTAGATTTAGTTCATGCAAATGGGAAAATATGTCTATTAAAAATGCAACGTTGCACATGTTTTCTCTGTCTTGCATTATGTGCCGGTGATCAGCTGCTGCTTTTGATTGACTTTGCATTTGAAAAATCCACAACTTGGTCCCTGAGCTCAACGAAAGGCTCCAGTGCTTTGCACTTACTGAGCCAGCGCACGTCGTCGTGTAGTAAGAGGTCATCATGAGAAAGTTCCTGCACAAATTTTCGAAACAAACAGTGGTGTGCTTGAATTCCCCCTGATGAAATTAATTATTTTTATTCTTTTGTTCATAACCGCTTTAAAATCGCCACTTGATTTTGCGCACAGTACGCTGAATGAATGAGACAGTGAAGTGTGTTAATGCTGGGAGCGACTTAATTCTGCTCACTAGTCATTATCCTGTCCATAGACCAGCCACCATGCATTCCTTAAAAACATCAGCATCAGTAAACGGTTTGCTATGATTGGAGAGTACCCAGGCAACCTGCAGAGATGCACTTGTTGCCCTCTCTTGCTCAGTTGAAGTTCGGTTAATAAGTCTGGTGGGATGGGAGTTTTTAGATTTCAAAGCAGCGATTTTTCTCTGCGGGCCTCTGATTGTTCAGGATATGACTCCTTGAAGCTTGCATGCTTTGTGTTATGGAGACGCCTCAGATTATACTCTTTAGCCACAGCGACAGTTTCATTGCAAATGAGACACACAGGTTCTTAGAGAGCGCCATTTTTCATCCTGAAATATGAAGTCTACAATATTGCAATCGCCCCCTAGTGGCTTGCTGTAGTACAGGTAATATGAGTCTGTTAACACTGACAAAGGCTTAAAAACTGCATAAATTAGAAAGGAAAATTAATATTTCAAATGATAACATATTACTTAGAGTACAATATTAATTTGTTTTACTTGACCAGAGCTTCTGGCCCTCACAGTGTTGAGAAAAATTCTGGCCCTCGGACAACTGTAGCTGATGACCCCTGCATTATACAACAATACTCTCACTGGAAGCATCATGGCACACGGAGGCTCCTGCCTGCCCTCACCTGTCAACCTGCTCATCATCGCAAACAAGAAGGGCTCAGAGCCGACACCTGATGAAACCCCACGCCCACCTCGAACACAATTGCCAACCCTACCGCACCACTGTCTTGCTTTGTCATACATTTCCTGCACTACCCTCACATACTTCTTTACTACTCCCTGCTTCCTCAGTACCACAGTTTATGATCTTATGTGACACCATGATGTAAATGTAAGGTCATGGGGCCCTAATAAATCACATTTTAAGTCTGCGGACACAAAATGGAGAAAAAGTCATGGGTAATGCTGCGTTTCAGGCGCCTAAAGTAAAATAAAATATCAGTTCAGTCACATATTCAGAGAGAAACTGCACGTAAACACGGCTGAACGGGGCCCTGCAGGTGGGCCTGATGAGCAGGTAAATCAGGCGAAAAGCTCGTTAAAGTTAACGCCTGTGCACCTGTGTAAACGCTGTTTGGTCACGTGGACGCATTAAAAAGACAGTGAGAAAGAATAACGTCAAATTTGTAACGCTAAGATCAGCGTGACACCGCCCACGCAGACACCGCCTGTTAGCCGCCGAGCCCCACTGTACCGAGAGCTCTGCTCCCTGCTAACAATCCGGCGGAAGCTTCACTTTAACGCGACCCAGGAGGAAACTGTGTGCACTTCAGCGACGACGAGCCACTGCGACGCTTTTAAACACGCAAACAAACAGAACTAGCGTTATCATGGCTAGCGAGTTTAGCGCGAATGGACACAGCGAAAACAGCCGCAAACAAACGTTTTAATAGCGCAAAAACCACTGGTGGTAATTACAGCGCATATTTACAGTAACATGCACCAGAACCCCCTGCTTAGAGAGGCCCATTTTCCTCTAAATGATGTATAAAGATGAGCGAGTTTACCTGCTAACTGTAGCAAAACAAACATCGGTTGATCTGCGCTTGTTTCCGGGTGAATGGCATTAGGACCCTCTCATGTTGGAGCCACAAATTATGCCTGTCTAAAATTAAAATCATTACATTACATTTTCTCCCGTGTATCAGAGTATTTTGTTCTACGCTTTAGAAATTATTAAGTTTATTAGTTAACCTTAAAAGATGTGTGTATAACGTGCAAAATTAAAATTGTTGTCTCCCCAACAGGCAACGCTCAGACTGCTACTAACAGGTCTCAGTTTATAATTTTTAAATTCTGTGACCTCTAAAAATGGATTATTCAGACATTAAAATTTAAACCCATTTAAGCATATTGGTTTTAATTTATTTGTTCTTCATTGTATTTGAGTTTTTAACACATATTTTTTATATTTTCAGAGGAAAAATGCATAAAGAAAAATATTTTTTAGTATTTTAAAATCCATGGACAGTGACAGCTTATGCCTGTATGTAAAAGATTTTAAAGAATTTTTAAGCTCTACCCTACCCTGCAACTTTAAAGTGGATAAGGGGAAGAAAATACTTATTGTAATCACCGTCTTCAAAGTCTCTGCCACCAGGGGGCAGCATTTTGCCAGTTTGTGTCTGTCTTGCTGTTCTTTCTACTTTTAGTATTTTTTTTTTTTGCTCAAATCGTATTTTCTCAACAGTCTTCTCCTTTTGCCAGGACACCACTGCAGTCAGTAGAAAGTCAACAGAAGCGAGACAGAATACATGTGTGTGAATGAGAGGGAGGCAGGTGGAAAGGTGAAGTTGTAGTGAAGGTGGACGAGATTAATTACCTGGGATCAACCATCCGAAGCAATGGACAGTGCATGAGAGAGGTGAAGAACAGAGTGTAGGCAGGGTGGAGTGGGTGGAGACGAGTGTCAGGGGTGAGAGCAGCAAGAGTGACCAGGATGGACAAGATTAAACGGAGGGATGGTGGATATATTGGACAAAGCATGATGAAGATAGAGCTGCCAGGCAGAAGGAAAAGAGGAAGATCCAGAGAAGATTTATGGGTGTAGTGAAGGACATGCAGAGGGTTGGTGTGACAGAGAAGGATGCTGCAGATACAGGAAGATGATCAGCTGTGGTGACACTTAAAAGGAGCGGCCGGAAGGAGAAGGAGCAGCTTAAAGTTCAGATTCCATGAAATGGAAAACACAATATTGATTAATATTGATTTGCAGGTTCTGTCAGCTGTCAGTCACCTTTAACAACAGATGGTGCTTCACTAGCATTTTTACAAAGGATGCTCCAGTACATCCTGTGCTAAAGGAGTTCATAAAGGAAGCACCGAAGCAGCTTTTTAGTATTCAGAGAATTCAGCCAGCTCTTATTATGGCTGCAGACACTTCAGGGTCACTTCACTCAGTCAGAAACCTTCCTAAGAAAAATAACCCATCAATGATCATTTTCCTGTTTTACAGCATTTCCTGTCTTCGTGCTTTACATGAGTGTTGAACTCGTGATTTTACCAACCCTGTGGAATCTGTGTACGTGGCTGTACTTCATCAGCTTTTGAAGCTCACTCGTCCTTGTGTTATTTAGCCTCCTGGCGCCCGTCCTCTCTCCCAGAACATAGCGGCTTTGAAAACCTCCCCCACACGCAACCATACTTACCCACAGTGGTAGCAGTAGTATGCCCACAGTATGCAGTTTAACAGCAGCTCTCGGGTTTCTCTCCTTCCCCGGAGATTTATTTAAACACACTCTTTACACTCGTTCATTCATCTGAAAAATCCCTCCTGGCACAGCTGCTGTGGGTGTGTTACAATTGCAGCTTTATTGGCACAGTATGAATGAGACACACATATGAGGAAAACCCCGGAAAGCTACACAAGAAGGCCGTTCACAGGAGAACTGCACTTAAAAAAACTGTAAAAAATGTCCTGGTACATCATCCATGCTGTTTTTTACAGATTTTCTTTTCACTGTGTGGTTATAATGTAGCAGGTCAACATGCTTATTGCAGTTTAAACTTGTCTACTTTATTTGGATGTCATGTTTGAATGAGTAATATTGAAAATGCTGCTCTTCCTAAACAGGTTGTGTAAATAATCCTGCAGTTTTGAGATTGTGAGTTTTGTACCCGGGATTAAGGTGACAGGCTCAGGCATCATTCTAAGATTATGTTAAAGCTGGACCTTTTCAGCTGCATATTTGATGCTACAGCAGTAACTTTGCATGATTCAAAGTTCAAAATAATCCATTATCTCATACTGAGCCGTGGTGCAGCCCCTGAGTTTATCCTCTCCCTCCTCTGATTGGCTGCCTCTAACAAACAGAAGGTTTGAACGGCAGGTGGGCTGGGCTTCTGTGCATGACACAGCCATATTGTGGAAATCCCTTCTCACTTACTACTGAGCACAGAGCAGGTAAAAATGGATGCATACTGACACACTGACCTTTAACACAGGCAGTCATCCTACCACTGCATTTATGGCAGAAAATAAGAAAAAGCATAAAAACTAATGCATGATGATGCATTCATGTCTCTACAAACTTCCACTAAATTAGTTTTTATTCAACAGTCTGAAAGTGAAGTGAATTAAATATAAACTGGGAAGAGCTACTGAGCACGCTCAGTGTGAGGCTGTCACACTGTACAGTGGTCCAAAGAAGAAATCGCTGTAGGTGCAGAAGATTGGTTTTATTTCAACAGTTAATTGGAAAAGTGAAGATTTCTCTAAATATGTAGCAGAGCACCATGCTTCACAGAGCCGCACCCACAGTCAGAGGATCCTATCCATCCAATGTGGCGTGAAAGGATCGAGATAAAGAATCAGACAAAAAAAAAATAAAATGTAGCAATCAGTAAATAACAGCTGGGAAATCTAAGACATTCTGTCAAAGAATACGGATCCAAGAAAATTACAGGAGCATGAATGTGGCTAAATCTGAAATGAAAATGCTGCAGACTGTAAACAACAAACAAAAACAGATGAGCGCATTCATCGGGGGAATTTCTGATTTGAAGGGCGAGTCAAAGCAGTGTGCGCACGGCCACATTTCAAACACGCAGCGAAACCAGTCGACTCTCAGAGGCAAGGAAGAGCCACCCAAATGTTACACACTGAGCTCAGCTGTGAGGAACTGTGACGAGCCACTTTAAGCCAGAGACGCTCGTTACAGCTGAGGAAGAGGAGCTCCAGAATGGAAGAAACCATCAGAGTTTATAAACCAATTCAATTTAACTCATTTCTGTCTGAATACAAACTGTTCCTCAAACAACAGATGGTACAAGCCTACGGTGCAAAAATATATTTGGAATGGGACGGATAACTTTTTAACCAAATAATAAACTTCATTTACCAGTTTATACAGTTTGTGAGTTATTGGCTTTTGATTGGCAATTACAAGTGCACAGAAACCGTTTATACAGAGAGACCGACAACAGAAGAGGCTTGGCCACCATCATCTTTGGAAAACGCCAGCGGTGTTTGCGAGTATCGATGTGTGCATGCTCTGCAGGTCACTGAGATCATTTAGTAAGAAAATCCTTAGCATTTCACTTTAAAGCCAACGGTTTCGTTCACTGACTGATCGCTCACAGATGGGACCCGACAGATGGTTTAAACGAATCCACGTGGACCGCTGATCACACGCCGACGGATTCCGATCGGTTTCACGTCTGCCGGATCACAAATGTGGAAGTCCTTCAACGCTACAGCTGATCTGAGTAGCAAAATCAGAAAAACAGCAGATGATGCAATTTTGTAATATCATTATGATTATAACATTATTCTCAAGGCAGCATCAGCGTCCAGCAGCAGATGAAGGTTTGGTGTCTTGTTGAAGGTCTTTAACGGAGTGTGATGACAGCCTTCTTTTGATTGGTTGATTGGTTTAAACCACACCCACTGAACGTAGACGTGACAGACAGCAGCAGCAGGGATTTCTCTGAAGGAAACATCTGAATCTGAAGTCCTGAATCCCTCTGTGTTAAAGCTGTGTGAAGAAAGTGAGTTAACACTTGAGAAGCTGAAAATCCAGCTGCCTTTGTGATGAGCTTCAGGTTCCTTTAAGATGTTTGCATCAGTGCTGCGGAGCAACAGCACGAACAGCAGTGTTGACGTACACATTTAAATCTGACATCCACGATGAAATCCCTTCTCTTCTAAAAAAAAAACTGTAATAAAAATAGTAAAAATATGTAGAGAGGTATCTGCAACCGGTCTCACTGAGGATGGCCGGAGTCTGTGCAGCAGAGCGAGACGTAAAGACAGCCTACGGTCTTTGAGCCAGCCGGCTCTTCCCCTCTTCCTGTTCCATCAGCTTGAAGTGAGTGTAAGACAGGATACCTGCCAGAGTGCAGAGGATCCCCAACGCCTGAGTGAGAGACGGGAAGAGAGCAGAAGGTTTGGAGAAAACACCTGATTTGCCTGGTTTGAATCATCGGAACAGCACAGGAAGACTCACCTGGTTGAGTGATAGCGGGTCATGGAAGAGCAGGTATCCACCAACCAGAGTGATGCAGAATTTAAAATGACCAAACATGTTGTAGCTGTGAACTAGAATCAGGAGAACAACGCGTATGGACACCATCTATAATATTTATATCAGAGGACCTCGAGGCAACAGTAAAGCCAAAGTTCTTCCAGAAGTCTCTAAAGACCTCATCAAAATGTTTAATTGCCTGTTTTGTTTTTTCTAAGGTTACAGATTCATCCATCCAGTCATTTTACATCACTCATTCAAGTCAGAGCTGTAAGGAAAGCAATGCACAGATCCCTCTCTATTGGGCTCTGGGAGGATAACAAGGTGTTCCCAAGCCAAGTCCCAAGACCTTCAAAGAAGGCCTCACATCTGCACAAATGAGATCAGAACAGGCCTTGCACCCCTGTGAAAGTAAACCCCAACCTCAACCATCAGATCCCTGATAAACTGAAACAGCCACTGACCCTGCGACACCTATTTGGGCCCTCAAGTGTTTAAGGATACGTGACAGCTGAGGTGTTCCCAATGATCCAGTAGATAGATAGGTTGACCAGGAACGCCACCACGCCGGAGAAAAGCACAGTCATCTGGACAAGAAAAGGAAGATACCGTTACAATGTTACCAGCTGTTTCTAAGGTCAAACTCAGACTTTTAAGATGGGTCAAAACATACTAAATTAAAGATGTTTGTAGCTAAACAGTTTCATCTGTTACACAGAGTAATAACTAACAACCCAACAGGCCGAGTTTTCTAACATCTCAGATAAAATGAGAAAGACTGCTCCTTGGAAAGTCCCAAACGTTAGGCCCAACTACAGACTGCATATTTGTGTGTGTGTGTGTGTGTGTGTGTGTGTGTGTGTGTGTGTGTGTGTGTGTGTGTGTGTGTCCGTCTCGAGTCTGACCAGAGCAGGCAGAGACCAGGGTCCAAATATTCCTCCGGATCCAGTCAGCGGCTCAAACACGGGAACGACGCAGAGCAGGAAGGCTGATGACAGAGGAGCCTGAAAGGACAGTCAGTGCAGTAAAAAACTGCAGCCCTCACATCAAATCGAGCATAAAATCTATGGAACATCTAACTACTACTGCAAAGCCCTCAGCTAACCTGTCTCTGAACTGTAATATGTGTGTATGTTTATCAGATCTGTCCGAATCAGCTGTCTTTAAGAGTGCTTAATGGATATCAAAACTGATTAAATTTTGATTTTACTGCATGAGTCTACATTGTGTTGGTGACAGTCATTAAACAATAATTTTGAAGAAATATCTTAATTTTTCAACAAAAAACTTCGTTAAACGCCATGTTAAATATGCGGTATTAATAATGTATGTATAGGAAAAAGTACTTTTTAAATTCCCAGTCCTAAGTTAAACTCTCATACCAACAAGTCCAGATGAATGTGAACGAGCTCCAAATCAAATATCAGCAGATCCCGAGACAATTTACACCTCATTGTGAACAAACCCTGCATGAAGGTAACATCCCAAAAATCTGCATGGGTGAGTCACAGGAGAAGCCATAAGTCAATGAATATCAGAAAGTACCAACACATTTCCCAAATGGGAACTGTTAAAACATCCCAAAAAATAAAAATAAAAGATCACAAAGGTCAAGTCAAGACACAATTAAGCAAGCTGCAAATCAAATATAAGCAACTTCTAAGTCGCTACAAGACAAGGCCAAAGAGTCCCAAGTCCTGTTCCAAATATCAGACATTCCCAGGACACACCAATGAGTAGCAAATGTGGTTCAAAGTAAAGATTAACAAATCCCAACTCAAGGCCAATGAGTCCCAAATGCCCCTGGACTAAAACCACAAATCTTGAGCAACATTCTAAATAAAAGAGTAGCCTAAAGTCTACTTAGGTCTTGACTAAGTAAAAGGGAAACAAGTTATAGATCAAATCCATGGATAAAAAAAAACAACCAGGTCCCAAATACTGACCAACTCAAGGCCAACCTCTCCTAAGTCAAAAAAAGTCCCCCCAAAATTATAAACAAGACAAGTTTCAAGTGAAGGGAAACAAACCCAAAAAATTAACTATCAATAAGCTCCAAGTCTGCTTCCACGTGACAACCAACAAGTGCTAAGTCAAGGCCAGGAAACCCCAAACAACATCCGTGAACCAAAGCACTAAACGTCAAGTAAAGCTCCCAGTAAAAGGAAACAAGTCCCACACAAAATCCCAAATCAAGTCCCAAGTAAAGGCTAACACCTTATAAAAAAGGAAAAAAAAAGTCCCAAATAATGACCAACAACTCAAGGCAAGCAGTCCCAAGTCCAATTCCAAACCAATCCCATAATAAGCAGAATTACACAGAAAAACTGATTCGATTATCTATCAGGAGATATTGAGTATTTAAAGATCTTTTACTACACAGTATCAGTATTGTGTTGAATAAAAAACACTAGTGTTCCTTTGGTTTGTTTATGGGGTTGGGTCTTACCTGATAGTACAAAAGCTGCATGGAGTTCACCTGGAGCTCATGTTGCTTAGCCCCCACCCACTGAGAGAGTAACAGGCAGTTAGTTTATTCCAGTCACTTCCACAAAAACCACTTTGTTGAGTGTTTTTGTCCGCGTATACAATTACTCACCACTTGGTAAAGTGACGTCACCAGAACACCAAGAGACGCAAACACGATCCCCAACAGGTTGAACCGCACATCATAGTAGGAGTTCAATATCACTCCTAATGTAATGGGTACCTGGAGAGGCAGGCAGGAAAAAACACTGAGCCGACACCACCTCTCACCCCACAGTGAGCCAAATCCCACCAACCTGTAAGAATCTGTCAGGTTTGGATGTTTCTCTGTGACCTTACCAGGGTAAGTTTAATCTTAGTGGAGAAGGTCTTCTTGTAGTAGGTGGTCTGGATGAGGATGATGACAGGAGTGGTCATAGCTTTAGCCAGCTGGTACGTCCCTATCGAGTTGTTCTGCAGGGAAAGGTTGGTGAAGGCCACGAACCCACAAAAGCTCAGCGCCAGCCACACAATCCTGCGAATCGGAAGGCTTTTGGGAGCGAAAACATCCATTTTTTGGCAGATGTAGAGTCCCAGCCAGGTGACCACGAAGTGAACCAGAGTCAGGGTCATGTTGGGGAAGCCGTAGTGTACGTAGATCCATTTGTTGATGAAGACGATGCAGATGGATGAGAGCAGGTTGACCAGCAGGCCGGCGATGATGCGCCTGTTGGCTAAAAAGCTGGCAGCCATAATCCCGGAGGCCTCCGAGTTAAACTTACTCAAGCTGAGCTTTGTTTAACTTAGCCGAGCTGCTCACACTGCTCACAGAGAGACCCAAGTGTTAGAAAGCGGAAAACTCAGCAGCTCATACTACTGCATGTGACGCAGAAATGCACTCAGAAGAAACAATATCACCCAAACATTACTGGATTTTATATGTTTGATTCCAGATTAATCAGTTTCACTATGATTCTAAAAATGGGCTGGGTTCATTTGTTTTTCACTAGTTAAGGCTGCTACCAAACAGGTTTAGACTAATTTTTTTTTCTCTTGAACATAAAGCCATCCAGACATGTTTTATCAACTACTTTGATTCCTTTGATGCAACTTAAAATGCCTTAAAACTATTTGTTTGCAATCATGCAGCTGATCACAGTAAGTGTGCACATGTGCAAAAAGAAAGGAAAGGCCGTCATTTGCCTGCAAGCTGCAAACACAATGAAAATGTTGTTCTGTGTGGTGTTTGGGAGGTTTCCCTGCACATCAGTCCAACGACCACAATACACCAAAAACAAAGCTATAAAAATACTTGTGTATTTATAAATGTAACTTATTTATAATGCACTGTATGAGCATCCTGTTTAAGAGGTCTACTATCGAGCTCTTTTTATTCTTCTATGTGACTATTTTAGAGTTAAAGTCTATCATTTTTACTCTGCTCATGTTCTTCTACAGTTAGGTCCATGCACGTTTGGACAGTGACACATTATTTTTGTAGTTTTGTACACCTGTACACTCTGTACACCCCCCCCCACCCACTCACTGGGGTGAGTCCTGGTGACTGACTGATCCATTGAAGTACAGCCAGGTACAGTTCACAGTTCATCCCACTGCTTCTATCAGCAGTCACAACATCAGTAAACGCCAGTGCGCCGGTTCCACAGCTGGACATGCCCACGCCATAACGCTGCCTCCACCCTGTCTGACAGATGATGTGAACTGTGCAGGCTCTTCCTCCTGGTAAAGTCTAATCTGGCCTTGCTGATTTGCACCTTCTTGTAAATCCTCTGCATTTCTATGCATGCAGACCTTGACAGTGATACATCAGCCTCCTCTGTTGTCTTCTGTGGTCTTTCAGGCCTTTTGGTGTTGCTGAGCTGACGGGTGCGTCCCTTCTTCTTTATCTGGGGTTTTCCAGCCTGATGATGGCCTCCCTCAGTTATTCTTTAGGCCTCATACCCAGTAAAAAACTATAAAGTAGAACACGTAAACAGATCTTTCATCTGCTGTGGGGGAGCAGGCATCACCTGGCCATGAAACTGCTCATCAGTCTGTCTGAAAATGGGAGCCTATGTATTAAAAATGGCTCTAATCCCTAAACAGTTAATGCACGACTTTAATTAAACCACCAGACCTAAAGCTGAAAGTCTGCACTTCAGTCACATTTTTAGTGTTTCATTTAAAATAGAGAGCGGTGATGTACAGAGGCAAACTAACAGAAAGTGTCACTGTCCAAATACTTGTATCCTAAAGGCATATTACTGCATTTTAGAGAGGAATATTGTTTTTTAATGGAGTTCTGCCTGACGCTCACTCTTAATGACTTACTTTAAAACCATAAAGCAGAAACCAGTAGAACTGTTCAAGTTTACAGCTTAAATTACACGATATATATATTTAAAATAAGACTTAACTGCTTCTCTGTCTGTCTGTCGGCCACGCACTGAGTAAAGTTTACCTGGGGTCATCTTTCCATCTGTGTCCCTGCTTATCCTCCGTCTCGCCCCGCTGCAGCCAAACAAACCCCCAGGAAGTACCGGTCTGTGCGCGCGGCTCTTCCCCGCGTTCGAAGCGCCACTCCCGGCCTCTGCAGTGCCAAATCCCACGCCGGCGTGCCGGAGGAATGTCTTCCCTGCCCTCCTGCAAAACGTAACGGAGCCGAGATTTGCAACTCAAAAAAAAAAAAAAAAAAAAAAAAAAACACGCCCAGTGAGTTCCTCGGTCTGTTCCTGCTTCCTCCCAGATTAACACCGTTTGTTTGCTGGGAGCAACAGCGGCTGCTAACGGAGCGGAGGAAGAGCGCAGAGCTGCCCTGTGCTCACAGACGTCTCACTCCACACCGAAAAGAACAGGCGTGGTTTCTGTGACGGAGCGTCTTAAATTCAGGAACAGGTCAAATACTTTTTTGCCTACTGCCTACTATTACCTACTAAATACCTACTAAGTCAAAACTGGGAAAAAAGGAAAGACATCAAATTTTTATCATTTTTACTGAAATCTTTGAAACTTTTGTGATTGCTCTTCACAAGGATAGCAGGAGGATGGCAGCAAGAGTAAAAGGGAAGGTGTACAAGAGAGACCTGATGTATGGTTTGGAGATGATAGCAGTGACAAGAAGACAGGTGGAGGTGGCAGAGCTGAAGATGCTAAGATCTTCATTGGGAGTGACCAGGATGGAGCAGATCAAAAATGAGTCCATCAGAGGTACAGCTCAGATTGAACAGTTTGGAGATGAAGTTAGAGAGGCAAGGCTGAAGATGGATCTGCCAGGCAGGAGGAAACGAGGAAGATTCGTGGATGTAGTGAATGAGTACACGCAGAGTGTTGGTGTGTGAGAGAGAAGGATGAGAAGTAATGCTAGAAACTCCACTAGAAAAATAATTTAGATTTTTTTTTTATAACAGTTCTTCAGGGGAAGGCCAAAACCTCTTATGAGGTGGCACCAAAATGCTTTGTATGCAAGTGTTTTCTCACAGGTAAATAACTCTTCAGTGCAACAGCCTTCAATATCTGTAAAGTTATCTGTAAAAATCAAGCAGTGGAAACAAATACACTGCTGGATGCAATCTAATTGCGACCTGAGGGGGCAGCAGAGTGTATTAAAAGCTGCAGTCTGCTGGGAATATTAATGAAGAAGGAGCAGTAGCTTGTTAAACCTCGTGACGCGGGAACTGTCAACTCGCCGCCATGGACTGGTAAAAACATAATTTTTTAAACATGATCTGACATTTAATCACATTTTGCTCCTCTGCATGTTTAGTTACGCACGTGGCCTGTGATTCGGGCGGTGCGCTTGTTATTTAACCCGCTATTCTGCTTAATTCAGTGAGTTTAACTTTGCTAGCTGGAGCTAATGATGCTAACCCGCTAATGTTGACGTTCATAGTCAACGGCGATGCTAACCGGCTAAACACTCTGGTTTGTGTGCAGTTCACTGTGAGTAACAGGACCTACTTTCCAGGCTGAATAAACTAGTAACCAGCGGTTCAGTGTTAGGTGTAAGTTGTGGAAGCTTATTTCCGCCAATTAAAAACAATCGCCATCCGTAAACCTAAATTGGGGAAAATAACAAGCTTCCGTAGTTTCCAGCCAGCATGTTGGAAAATCAGCTATAGTGTCCACATGATTTGCTTTAATTTGGTTTTATTTACACTGTGCAGGGTCCCAGATTCCTTTCTGAACACGGGGGTTTACACAGAGTTCACACAGACCTGTAAAACCTTTGGGAAATGATTGCGCTGGTTAGTTTAGGGAGTAAAAAGGGGTAAGAGTGATGTGCAGAACCCTGGCAACCACGGAGCGATAAAGCCGATGAGCCATACATGAAGCTAAGGGAAAGAGTTGTTGAAGCAAGGTTAAGGAGAGGGGTGCTGATCAATGAGAAGATGTGTGGCATCATGCTGAGAAAGAGCACTACAGATGTGATGTTTGCTTTGAGAGTGTTGATGGAGAAGTACAGAAGGAGCTTCACTGTGTCTTTGTGGATCTAGAGAAATTATATGATAGAGAGGAACTGTGGTACTGCATGAGGAAGTCAGGAGTGGCAAAGAAGTCTGAGTGTGGTGCAGGACATGTATGAGGACAGCGAGACAGTGGTGAGGTGTGCAGTTAGAGTAACAGATGGGTTTCAAGGTGGGGGAAGGATCACATCAGAGATCGACTCTGAGCCCCTCCTTGTTTGCAGTGGTGATGGACAGGCTGAGGTCAGATGAGGTCAGGCGGGAGTCTCTGTGGACTATGATGTTTGCAGGTGAAATTATGATCTGTAGGAGAAGGGATGGTGGATATATTGGAGAAAGGATGTTGAAGATGGATCTGCCAGGCAGGAGGAAAAGAGGAAGACCTCAAAGAAGATTCATGGATGTAGTGATGGAGATGGTGTGAGGGGGAAGGAAGATGATAGAGAAAAGATGAGATGGAGGCAGATGATGTGCTGTGGTGACACCTAAAGGGAGCAGCTAAAAGAAGAAGAAATGAAATGCATTGGTGTAAAAGCCACTGAACTGTAGATGTGTACATACTGTAGTTAAAGTATTTTTTTCTTTTGGTGCTTTGACTTGTCCTGCAGGGGTCAGAGTGAGCTGCCGTCGCCGGTGGTTCGAGATGACGAGGTGACGGTTGCTGCCCGCAGGAGGAGGAAGAAGGTGGCCTGTATCCTGCATCAGGAAAACTTTGACCTGCTTCCAGTCCGGCTGCTACACCAGCCGAGTGTGGAGTCACACCAGCAGCTGCTGAAGGGCTTTTTAATAAAGGGGAAGGGTAGAAATGTAGCTGCAAGGTTTAGGATGCCCTCACCTTTCTGAAACAGGAACTTGAGAGATTTAAACTGTTATTCTTCACCGTTTGTTCATTTAGGGTTGAGGGGGTTCTGGAGCCCAGCTGTTACAGTGAGAAGATTAGTTATTATTGAAAAATGCACCTTATTACACTCATTCAAGCAACCTTTTTTAAAGAAACATGTTATAAGGAGATTCCACTTATTATGTTGTTTAATATTTGGCATTTTAAAATAAAACAAAAATTCGTATAATCTACAGGCTTACAAATCATGTCCAAATTTCCATTTCATGTTATTCATTCAAAGTGCAGCCGGGACAGGGTATATGGGTCGGATTGGAAGCAGGCCGTCGTGTGTCTGTCACTGTACGGTGCAGAAATCTCCCTCATTATCGAGTCGTGGGGAAAATTTCCAGGGAGGTTATTATAAAGCAAGTGCAACAGTGCCCAGCTTTCTTTGCATTAGCTGGCTCGACAAATCCTAAAACCCCAGTCGGAGAGCGCAGTATCACAGTTTGCTGCACTTCCAGCAGAGTGAAACAGATTTGGCAGATTAGCAATAAAAATGTGTACCGATTTTCTGCGTAACCAGCTGAACGTATCCAGATTCCAGTGACAGTGCGACAGATTTTAGCTGTTGCGCTTTGTTTGGTAAGATTTGAATCTGTTTCACACTTAAAACTGATTTTAAAGCAAAACTCTGAACATAACCTGCTCTGGAGCAGGTGAGGTGTTTTAGTATGGTAGCCTGAGGATGTTGGAAGAGGGCTTGAACTCGATGTAGCTTTAATTGTTTGAGTTTTATTGTGTGGCAAATGCCGGTTTGTTATTTAATGCAGTCGGAGCTGCTGTTTTCCTGACTGTTGCTCTCAGTCCCGTCACCCGGCAGCCCCGTCATTTCTACAGTGACGCCGGCCCGCCCCCTGCTGAGAAACACCCCTGCTTCACTCTTCAGACAGGCTGGTATGGCATGAACACACAGCTCCCATATTAAAGAGATTCAGCTTTGTCTAAATCCCCACTCCTTCCTCACCTCTCTGTCTCAGTCACTCCCAGGGTTCCAGATGTTTCCGCCATTTTGGCCCCAGGAGGTCGAACGCCTCGTTACACGCACACGCCCAGAAATGCACTGAGCAGTTTGGTGAGACACACATACACGCATACTTTTTCTGATCTCCACACATGTTCATAAGATTTGGTCATTAATATAAACTGATGCCTCTTTAGGCTACGGCCCCTCTGTTGTCCTTAACGACTTTTTGGCAGTTGAAAGTCTGTCGTCACGTTTCTGCAGACACGAATAACAGCGTCTTTATTTCAGTGATGTCACGCTTCCTTTAATGTGACAGGAGGAAAAAAATCAATGATGGGATTTTCTTTCCTGCCGTACTCGTCACTGTGATTATTGGAAACACGGTCTCTGACCAATCAGCCCGCCCAAACCATCAGTCTGTTAGTTATGCCAAACCCTGCTCAGACTTCAATATGATAATAAGTAATACAATATTAATTTGAACTCACTGCTAACTCTCTCTGATGGTGTGTGTTTGTGTGTAGAACCTGGATGACAGTGACTGGACCAACAGCATGTACACCTCCCCTCTTTCGGGGCAGGAGAACACGAGTTTCTTCAGAGACGACATCGGGAACCTCAGCTCAGCCCTCCTAAAGGAGGATGACCCAGGAGAGGCTGGTGAGTGAATCAGCTGAACGCGGTCCTTTACTCTGCAGGTGTTTTGGCGTTCCCGTTAATGCTGTAGTTTTGGATCCTTCCAGCGGCTGCCAGTCTTTTCTCGGAGTTCCTCGGGGCCTTTGTGAAACACTCTTCCTCTGCAGTGTTTGAGCTGCTGGACGATTATCAGGCGCTCTGCCAGGACAAGGTAGGCGGGTTTGTTGGATGTGGCGTGAAAGCCGAGATGTGCTCATTTTAAACGCTCACCTTGCCTCCATCACATTGTTTAAGGTGGACGTGCTGCAGTCTGTGGTCCTCAGAGCGGGTCAGAACAGTAAAACAGCTGGAGTCCGCTGGCTGCTGCAGCAGGAGAACTGCACCTGGAGGCTGATTGGCTCCCTCTACAGGTACCTGATTGACTGAAGGACTTCCTGTCTGTATCGGAGTGGCTGTTTGCTCGTCTCTGACTGATGAACTGTGTTTCTGCAGGGATCGGGTCCAGTTGGCACTGGAGGATGACCTCATGACAGACATGGTTGTGAGTAACAGATACTGGATATATATATACTTATATATATTTTTTTCTTCAAAGCAGTTCAGGGATTCTCTAATAAAGATTTCTGCCACTGTTACTATTACTACTTTTTACTTTGAGCACCGCAGTGCAGTGGTTGCATTCATGCTTCACTGTAAGAAGGTTCTTGGTCTGAACTTCTTGGTGGGCTGGAGCTGAAACCCTTAAAGTGCATAGGAAAAAAAAAAAAGCATCTTTTGAATTGAAAGTGCAACCAGAGCTTTAGTAAATACACATGACGAACGCAGGAATGAGAGGCTTCTGAGTCGCACGCTGTCTTTGTGTAGGTTCCCAGTGAGAGCGAGAAGGTTGTGGTGGAGCAGCTTTTCCAGAGGGATGCCATCATACGACAGAGCCAGGTAACACGCTCACACTGTACAACCAGCTTACTGGTGGATCCCAGTCTGAATGATGTGGCTGTACAGGATGTCTGAACTTGAGTGCAAATTTTACCATCGATTAGGAGCAGGTAGGGATGGGTGTTAAAATATAACAAATCAAAGCTCAAGTCTTTCTGGGTGTGGCTGCTCCATGAATGAGTTTAGCTTTACTCTCTGGACTTGTATAGCTTCACTGAACCCAGTCCGAAAGGTATAAAATCTTTCTTTGGTCTGATGATTCACAGAAAGTTGCGATTAATGTCTTTTTGTGCACCAAGAAGACATGAAGAGGATTTAAAGTCTGAGATTTTTGGAAATATAACACAGCATGCTGCTTTTTCCCAGTAAGACTGCAGCGGTGAGGGTTTTATCAGTTTTAGCTGTCATCGATAATCACTGCGGGTCACTGCGTTGCAGCTGGTGGTCGATTGGCTGGAGAGCATCGCCAAGGATCAGATCGGAGACTTCTCCGATAACATTGAATTCTACGCCAAAAACGTGTGCTGGTGAGCCCTTTGGTCTATTTCTTTCAGCATGAACTCTACATTGGTTTGTGTATTAAAGTCATCACTGGGCTGTTTGCCTTTTAGGGAGAACACCCTCCATGCGCTGAAGATGAGGAGGAAGAGCGGCACTTCCTTCACTGTCCCTCTGGTCACTGAGCTGGTGAGGCTGCTTACCACAGACGTAATCACACCCTGTCCTCGTCCACCGTGTTTCTGAATGTATGAATACTGTGTGTTTAGGACCCAGATGCCCCCCTCCGGCAGCAGCGGCCCCTGGCTGACCTGGACAGAGAGGACGACGCTCGGCTGCTGAAGAACCTCTTCACCCTGATCAGAGCAGGGATGACCGAGGAGGTGAAGAGACACTGAGATACACGGGGGGGGGGGGTTACCTTCTATACAAGTCAAATTCAACTTGATGTGCTTTACAAGTGAAAGCAAAAATTGACTAAAAATGAACTAAAACCAGAGAGGGAAACAGAAATACCACTTTTAAGATTGCAGATGCACAAAGTCCCAGAGGGACATCATTCCCAAGCCAGTCTTCAGAGACACAGTCTCTACAGCAGTCCTGGAACTGCCTCAGGGTCTCCTACTGGTAGGACATGCCTAAAATACCTTATGTAGTGCCTGGATCACCATGACTATATTCTTCTGATGTAGAAGACTCGTGGAACTGCTCTGAGGCCCAGAGAGTCCAGACACCGTCTTTTGGTCACTCGCCGTAGGTGATGATGGGAAGCTTTGCTTTCGCACTCAGGATTTCCACCAGAAATCTGTTAACTTCAGTGGGTTTGAGATAATCAGAGGGATGATCAATTTAATGTTGCACTTGACTGCTGGTTACGCTGGTGCTTAGGGTCATCTTCAGCCTTTTACAAGAGCTTAGAGCACATGATGAGAAGCGGTGCTCTTCTACAGTGGATGTTATGGAGAAAGTTTCATATCCTGTTCAGATCTTCAGCTGTTTGTGTTTGTTTGCAGGCTCAGAGGCTGTGCAAACGCTGCGGTCAGGCCTGGAGGGCAGCAACTCTGGAAGGCTGGAAACTCTACCATGACCCCAACATGACCTCAGGTACTGTCTGACCACAGTGTGAGGAGCAGAGGTGGTTGCATGAGTTTAAAGATCTGAGCTCAGTTATCCAAAGCAAGCGTAAGAAAGCCAAGGTCATGAATGGTTTGGACATGTGGAGATAGTGGATGTTAAAGTTGGAGCTGCCAGGCAGGAGGAAAAGAGGAAGACCGCAGAGGAGGTTCATGGATGTAGTGAAGGAGGACATGCAGAGGGGTGGTGTGATTGAAGATGCAAAGAATAGGGTGAGATGGGGCAGATGATCTGCTGTGGACACAGTAAAGGGAGCAGATGAGAGCAGGAGTGAGTGATGGTAAAAATGAACACACATTCTGAAGCCTGGCTTTGTGGTTCACAGGGATTCAGTGACCTCTTTAAAACTGTAACCTGTAAATATGAGCATCCACCACTGGAGCAGTATATATGACAGAAAACCAGAAAAGGCCCCCCGATTAAAGGAATTTGACTTTTAACCAAAGCTGTTTTCCACCTTAGAGCTATATTGTAAAGTAGACCTCGATGACCCCTATCTGCGGGACTCAGTACCTGTCCTCCTCTCTCTGCAGGCGGTGTGGAGTTGCAGCCAGTTGAAGGAAACCCACACAGAGGAATATGGAAGGCCTGCTGCTGGAGAATGGCTGAGGAGGTGCATCATCAGACACATGAGAAACGAGAAAGCTGAGCTTACATTCAGTCAAGCTTCAAAATAAGAACTGTGTGTGTGTGTGTCTGTTTTTATTTTTTATATAGGAGCAGTTAAACAGATATGAGAGGGCGATCTACGCCAGCCTGAGCGGGAACCTCAAACCGGTAATGGAACCATTCTCTCCGTTACATTCCTGTGACTCCGTCTTGACGTGTCAGGATGCTTGTCTCGGTCACGTGATACGTCACCGCTAAAATTAAACCCACAAGCTTCACTGGTTCCTGTGACCTACATAACGCTCGTTTAAATATTTGAGCGCTCAACAAGAGTAGAAAAGTGCCTTGTAAGAACGAGTCCATTTATATTTAACATCACGGGGATAGCAGTGATGCGGACGCAGCCAAGGGGCTGACTCTCTCCGGCGCTCGACACCGCGGCTCTGCAGCCTCTCCCTGTGAAATCAAAGCTTGCACTGGTGTGTGTGCCGGCCAACCCACATGCTAGCAAAAGTGAGTAGAAGCAGGCTCAGGGTTCACACTAATTCAGGGTCACGGTGGGTTCTATTTTTCATGTGCTTTATACAGTAAAAATCGCCTAAGTTGAAGTCACACAAATCAGATTTTCACTCTAGTCGGATGGCGTCTGCAGGTCCCGATTTCTCCTAACGTTAATTCCAATAAAATCATCACCAAAATCTGATCATACAAGTTGGATTTTCTCCTACCTCGTTGAAAAATCTGCTCCCATTGGGATGCATTTCTAATTAAATATGATCGTATAAGTCGGGTGAGTAAAGCCCTCTTCAGCTCCCGTACGCCTACTTCCACACACCGGCTCGTTCATGCACAGCTGCACACACTAACAGCGCCTGCAGATCGCTTTAGTGTCTACACAGTAACGTGATGTCTTGATTGGCTGCACTGAGATGAAGCAGCGAAATTCAATATTTGGAAGAATTTGATTTTATCCAAATTACACTTATTTGGATTTTTTATTTTATTTATTTATTTATTTTTTACGAGTTGGATGAAATTATACGGTCCATTTGAATCTGAGGAGATTTCTACTGTTTGTCTTATTTTGAAGGCATGTTTAAACATTACCATAGCGATCAGAGAGCATTGTGGGCAGAGAGGATGTTATTCATGCGATGTCACATTTTGCGGCTCAGAGAAGTTTGGGGACCTCTGCTGTAGATGACAGATGTGTGTGTTTTTGTGTTTCAGCTGCTGGCTGTGTGTGACTCGTGGGAGGACTGTGTGTGGGCCTACTTCAGAGTGATGGTGGACTCGCTGGTTGAGAAGGACCTCATGTCGTCGGGCATGGCCCATCAGGAGGTGGAGACGTTGCCGCGGGAGTACCTGGAGGCCAAGTACGACACAAGTGCACAAGTCTGAATGTCTAAATCTGCACAAAGCTTCTTTGTCTCATCTACTGTCTCCTCCTGCAGCTGGACCATGGAGAAAGTGTTTGAGGAGCTTCAAGCCTCCGAGTCAAAGGTGAAACCGGTTCTAACTCATGTGATTGGAAAATATTGAAGTCACACAACACAGTAAACCAATGGGTTTTTGTTTTTTCCTGTGTGTGCAGAGGGTGCTGGAGGAGACGAGAGAGCATTACCACGTCATCCAGAGGTTTGTCATCCTGGGAGACCTGGACGGTAAGACCGACTTTGACCTCACAGAAACCATCGAACATGTGAGCTCCAAAGGGTTTCCCCTGAGCCTCTTCGTGTTTGTCTCACTCAGGTCTGTTGGAGGAATTTTCTGATTGGCTGACAGCCTCTAAGCCCCTCCCCTCCCACCTTCTGCGTTTCATGACACACCTTGTGCTGTTTTTCCGCTCTCTGGGTTTGGCACTGAAGGTAAAGTCCACATTAAGGATTTTACAGGTCATTTAATGAGAATCTCAGGTTTGTATTAAATGAATTAAACTGTAATAAATTCTCAGATCCTTAAAGCTGATTGAATTAACGTCACTTAGTTTAGCTTCACTTTTAAATGTGTTTTTATACATTTGAACTGATCAGCTGAACATAAAGACTTCTCCCATAAACCAATGTTAGCAAACTATAAACTAATGAAAGCAGTGACTCCCAAACGAAATAATTAATCAGCAAAACTGGGCCTCACTTTTAAAAGTTAGATCATGTCTTCAGATGTTTACAGACAGTGTAATAGGAACACAGTGTAGTGTTTCAAACAGCTGGGCTTTATTTTAACCCAAAACTCACACACACAGTTAACTGATACTTCTGAGTCTTTTTTAAAACAGGTTAAATAACTGGAACTGTGCTGAAGTTATAATACTGACGTAGGACCGCAAAATAACATCAAACTAACTGAGACAAAGAAGAACTTAAATACTGGCTGATCAGAGCGGTGACACAAACACTAAAACAATACCTGACTACAGTGGAACTAAACAGTAACTAAATTTATTTCAGTTCAGGTTTATTTATATAGCACCGATTCACAGCAACCGTTGCCTCAAGGGACTTTATACTGTAAGGTAAAAGCAATACAGAGAACCCCAACAATCTGACGACCCCCCTATGACCAAGTGCTTTGTGGAAGTGGAAAAAAGTCCCTTTTGAATAGGAAGAAATCTCCGGGCTCAAGGAGGGGCAGCCATTCACCACGACCGGTTAGGGCTGAGGGGAGGGAGACGGGACAAAAGACACACTAAGGGAGAGATGACACAAAAATGTATCCTAGGAACCACAAGTAAGGCTGAGAGAGAAGTGCTCTGTTGGGGTGATATGGTACTATGAGGTCTTTGAGATAAGATGGGGCCTGATTATTCAAGACCTTGTAGGTGAGGAGAAGGATTTTAAATTCTATTCTAGATTTAACAGGGAGCCAATGAAGAGAAGCCAATATGGGAGAAATCTGCTCTCTCTTTCTAGTCCCTGTCAGTACTCTAGCTGCAGCATTTTGGATCAGCTGAAGGCTTTTCAGGGAGCTTTTAGGACAGCCTGATAATAATGAATTACAATAATCCAGCCTAGAAGTAATAAATGCATGAATTATCTTTTCAGCATCACTCTGAGAAAGGATGTTTCTAATTTTAGAAATATTGCGCAAATGCAAAAAAGCGGTCCTACATATTTGTTTAATATGTGCATTGAAGGACATATCCTGGTCAAAAATGACTCCAAGATTTCTCACAGTGTTACTGGAGGCCAAAGTAATGCCATCCAGAGTAAGTATCTGGTTAGACACCATGTTTCTAAGATTTGTGGGGCCGAGTACAAGAATTTCCGTTTTATCTGAATTCAGAAGCAGGAAATTAGAGGTCATCCAGGACTTTATGTCCTTAAGACATTCCTGCAGGTTTACTAATTGTTGTGTGTCATCTGGCTTCATGGATAAAGCTGAGTATCATCTACAAACAATTTTTCCAGGCCAAGATCCTAACTTCAGATTCTAATTAAATGGACCAGATATTAAAAGTAAATGATTCCAACCAGCCCCCTTCTGGTGTAGCAACACTTGGTATGATCGAATTAGTACTTTGTAAATTTAATAGAAAATAAGTGGATTAAATGTATTTTCAGCAAATGTGGCTCAAGTGTGGCGGTCACATCGAGGATCCGCAGATTGGTTATGTGCTCAGATTTGCAAATGCCCTGTGCTCCTGCCTTTCTCTCTTCAGGAGGAGGTGTGCATCGACGTGCTGAAGGCCTACGTCTCACTTCTGATCCGAGACCAGCAGACTGACCTCGTGGCGAGCTATGTCGGCCAGCTTCCCGCCGAGCTCGCCACCGCTCAGTACGCTGCCTTCCTGGAGACTGTCACGCAGCCAGAGCTCCGCCCCCGCTGCCTGCAGCTCGCCACCGATGCCGGTGAGTGAGATGCTGTAACGTGCTGAGGTCAGTAAGTGCAGAAGCTTTATCGCTGAGAGAAAACTGACCATTTGTGTGTCTGCCAAGGTCTGGATGTTTCATCCATAACCAAACTGGTGGTGGAGACAGTGAGACAGAGAGATGACACCGAGTTCACGCACCACAGCCAAACGCTGGAGACGGGAACTACTAAGGTAACAGCCACGCTGTCCATAATTGTATGTGTGTCATTGAACCACCAATATCAAGAAAATCTTTTAATTATGCACACATTTCCCAGAAAGGCTGGCATCAGTACACTGGTAATTTGAGTGTACTTTACTTTAAAAAATCGAATTATTAATGACATCCATCCAGTGGACCAGATCTGACCCTTTGGTGTGCTGATTCTGGCCCCCGGGCCATATGTTTCACACCTGTGGTTTAATCCATTAAAAAACTCAAAATCATTTAAAATCACTTCTGTAGCCTAAAACAAAATAAAGCTGAACCCTGCCATATTTAACACAGGTATGCACGTGTTTGCAGTACTGGTGGAACTGTATGGAGTCAGCACACAGGATAAAAAAATGCTTCGTGTAAACAGGCTAACTGGAAGATTCTGATCCGATCACACTCCTTCAGATCAAAATTTCCCTCCGATCAAGAGAGGTGGGCTGTATTGATCGTTAACCAGATCGGTGTCCGTGTAAACGTCTTCTGATGTTCGGTGTGAGATTATCCTCACTGCGCACGTCTGTTGTGTTAACCACATGTCGACGTACTGTATTTCTGTTAACGGCAGGCAGTGCAAAAACTGGTCTGTATCCAACAGGCTTCTGTGTGACGTTCTTTCATACGTGTAAACATGGCTACTGCGGTGCTGTGCTCTGATAGGAGGACCAAAGGAAGATTGACGTTATCGATTGGCTCCTAGACAACCCCGCCCACCGAGCCGAAGCCCTAAAGCAGTCCAACGCCATCATGAGGAAGTTTCTAGGTACTTTTCTTTGTTTGATCAGTTTATCGTTTGATTTGTTGGAATCAAACTGAGATTCTACAGTTTGTCGTCTGTCGTCTCTCAGCTCTGCAGAAACACGATGCAGCCAAGGCGGTGTTCTCCAAAGTCCCAGAGGACTCGATGAGTCAGATTTACTGCCAGTGGTCGGAGGTCGGTCAGCTGCCCGCTGAGGACGAGAACGCCGTCAGAGAACACCTGTGCATCAGAGCCTACCTGGTGCGCCAGCGACCCCTGTCTTCGTGTTGCGTTTAATGACCGAGTTCACTGAGGTTTATTGATCTGAATGTGTCCTTTGATGGTCCTGCAGGAGGCCCACGAGGCGTTCACTGACTGGTTCAGACACAGCAGTTCAGCCCCGCAGAAGCCGGCGCCGGCACCCGAGGCCAAATTCACAGAGAGGGTAGCCAATGAGATGAGAGAAAAGGAGTACCAGGTACACACATGTACAACACCTAGTATTCCTTTCTGCCAAACTGTAGTGCCACTAATTTAAAAATAAAATCACTGAATTCACACTGAAACTCTTGTTATTGTACATGGCTTCCTTTTTTTATTTATTTAAGAAGTCAGTATTTAAGGTGTCGCACACTGTGCTTTTTTTCTGGTGTGTGTCAGGCCTCCCTGTCTGCCTGGTCGTGCCGTCTGGATGCTCTGACTGAAGACGTGAAAGAGAGAATCTACAACGTTCTGCTGTTTGTGGACGGAGGCTGGATGGTCGACGACAGAAAGGTCACTGCTTACATCAGAACATGAACACGCTCTCTAAGAGATTAATTTAACGTTTTAGGAGTACAGTGATCCCTCACCTATCACGGGGGTTATGTTCCAGAGACCCCTGCGATAGGTGAAAATCCATCTTATATTATATATTTTATTATTTATATATATTTCAAGGCTTTGTAAGCCCTTCCCACACTCCTATAAACCTTTCCCACTCTTACTACGACTTGAACGATGAAGATGAGTTATGTAGCTGTGTAGTACTGATGGCGATGAAGGTGGTGCAGTATCTTCACCCTCGGCTGTAACTTCTATTTCCACTAAAAGCCTTCGGGGTGTTATATAAATACTTCTATACTGCAAAATCCTGTATATAAATTTATATATTGAGAACTTAATTTTTTTTAAACCCGTGATACGGTGAAGCCACAATGAGCGAATTGCGATACAGCGAGGGACGACTGTGTTAGTTACAGTCATAACTCAGACGCAGGTTTTTAAATTAACATTTGGTTGTTTGCAGGATTCGGAGCAGGACTCGGAGCGCAGCCACCAGATGGCGGTGTTGCGCTCTCTGTGTCTGCCCCGCCTCAGCTTCCTGCTGCTCAGCGTGCTGCAGAGCTCCTCAAGACACCAGGAGGCGCTGCGGCTCGCTGACATCATCTCGTCTGACCAGCACCGCCTCTATCAGGTACCTGAAGCCTGCAGAAATACATGCGAAGGTGCATGAAAACAGAATCTGTCAGCTGTACTTGTTTAGGGAAGAATATGCAGGGTTTGTATCCTTGAAATCCTTGAAAATGCTTGGATTTTAATATTGTCCACGAGTGCTTGAATTTTAAATATAATGCTTTTTGCAGCCGCGTGCACAAAGGTACACCACGCGCAGTGTCTGCTGTTTGCTCTTGTGAGGAAACTCTACACAAGAGCCGGCTCTAAGCCGATGCTTGGTAGGTTAGAGGGAGAATTCAAGTTAAAAATTAAATGTAAGGTTTGGCTTTCTTGCGTCTGTGTAATTCAGGATGAATGTACTCAAAGCTGATTGCTCCTACTCTGATCAGCTGTTCTGGAACGGGAAGCTCGGAGTTTACTTTTAAACTCTGACTCTGTTCGGAGTCTGTTTTCACTCTTCCTCCCTCTCCCCACAAACTCAGGTGTTCTCGAAGGAGGAGCTCAGGAGGTTTCTGCAGAAACTGAGGGAGTCGTCTCTCTCCCTGCTGGACCGAGGACTCGACCCACTGGGCTACGAACTGCAGCCATGAACACACACACACACAGCAGTGTTTGTCTTTTTGTTTTGTTTTGTTTTTTTGGTGATGGTCTGTTTTTGCAAAATAAATCAAATAAAATCCTGTTCCCTGTAGTGCCCTGTGTATTTTAATTGAAGCAGCTACCAGTACAGAACAGCCACTGTTGCCAGTTTATGACTTTAAAATGTCTATAATTAAATACATTCTTTATTTAAGGACTACAATTATTTGTATAGTTCCAAAAAGAATATTTGCAAACCTACAGAACCCCGCAAGGGACATTTGGGGGGCAGGCATGGGAGAAAAAAAGAGATGCACTTTTGCAAGATCTCGGGTTCATCTGACTCCTCTCAAAAAAGTCATTCGTTCAGTATATTAGACAGACTATACTGTTTATAATCAAACATAAAAACAGCTCAATAATATACATTAAAATACTTGAAAATTACATTAGAAAAAGCACACAGCTCACAGTGTCTGTTTTGTTAGTGTTAAAAGTCAAAGAAAAAAGGTGAGTGATGAGGCCTGTCTAATATGCAGTGGCAGATCATTCCAGAGATTCGGTGCTGCCACTGCAAAGGCCCGGTCCCCTCTGAGCTTAAACCTGGTTTTAGGCCCGGTCAGAAGCAGCTGGTCTGCCGACCTGAGCAACCAGCTGTGAATCTAAGTGTGTAGGAGCTCAGAGAGATAGGGTGGGGCAAGACCATTTAGAGATTTAAAAGTAAATAAAATAAATTTAAAATGGATCCTAAAACGAACGGGTAACCAGTGAAGTGATGCTAAAACAGGTGAAATGTGCTCATGTTTGCAGGCACCAGTTAAAACCCACCCAGCAGCATTCTGCACCAGTTGAAGGCGAGCAATAGCGGACCCTCTAAGCCCCATATAAAGTGTATTACAGTAATCCAGCTGAGTGGTAACAAAGGTGTGGATTACTGTTTCAAAGTCTCACCTTTGGAGAACTGGCTTTATTTTGGCCTCAGGTGAAAAAAGCTCGACTTGACCACAGCATTTATGTGGCTGTCAAGCTTCATGTCTGGATCTATTTTGACTCCTAAGTTTATGATTGTTGGTTTGAGAAACTGTGCCAGAGAGCCCAGATCTACCAGTGGGGGTCACCTCTGTTTTTTTTTCTCAGTGAAATGCCTCAGCCATGCCTTAACATCAGCTCTGCATTTAAGTAATTGTGCCACTGAGTAGGAGTCTTTCCTTTTAAGTGGCACATATATCGGGCTGTCGTCCGCATAGCAGACGCATAAAGAGATATCATATTTTCTAAGTATGTGGCCCGGCGGTAATAGATAAAGGGAGAAAAGGAGCGGGCCTAGCACCGAGCCCTGTGGCACCCCACACACAAGTGGAGCCGTGGAGGACACAAATTCGCCAAGTCCAACACAGAAACTCCGACTTGACAAGACTGAAACCAACTCAGGGCTGTGCCCCTGATTCCCGCCCACTGCTCCAGACGAGAGATTAAAATTTTATGGTCCACTGTATCAAAGGCAGCAGTTAAATCTAAAAGAACAAGAACAACACAATCACCTGAGTCAGTAGCTAAGAAGACGTCATTAAAAACTCTTAAAAGTGCTGATTCAGTGCTGTGCAGGGGTTTAAAACCAGATTGGAAGTCTTCAAAAATATTGTGCTCATTTAAAAAGGTCATCAGCTGACTGTAAACCACCTTTTCAAGGATTTTTGATAAAAAAAAAAAAGGCAGACTAGAAATAGGTCTAAAACTGTGGGATCCAGACCAGGCTTTTTTTAATCAGAGGCTGCACAACAGCATGTTTGAAATTTACAGGGACAACACCTGAGCACAGACTGCTGTTTATAATATTAAGCACAGCTGACCCAACAGTGGGAAAAATGTCTTTCAAAAGACAAGGAGGGATAACATCATTTGGAGAACCAGAAGGCTTCAAGTGACCAACAAGCTCCTGTAGAAATTCCAGTATTACAGGCTTAAAACTGTCAAAAACAGCAGAGCAGGAAGCAGAGACTGAGGGGTCATTCACAGGAGGAGAAATAAGAGCCCTTATAGTGGCGACCTTACTGATAAAGAACTGCATAAATCTTTCACAGACATCAGAGGAGGCTTCAATGCAGTCAGACTGTGGTGGATTTAAAACACTACTGATGGTTTTAAACAACACGCGAGGCGTGTGACAATTTGAGACGACAATGGCTGAGAAATATTTAATCCTGGCCTCTTTTACAGTTGCCTGATAGCGACGCCAACAGTCTCTTAGAATTTGAAAGGACACCTGTAATCTGTCTTTCCTCCACTTCCACTCAGCTCTGCAGCACTCGTGTCTCACTGAGCGGGTCGTGTCATTCAGCCAAGGCTCATGTTTAGCTTTGGACTGCCTAATCTTTAATGGAGCCACAATGTCGATAATGTTTTGGCAGGTGTTATGAAACCATAAACTCAACCCCTCTGTGTCATCACCTACATACTCAGGAGTGACACAGTTCTGTGTGAAAACAGTGGAGAGCCGAAGAGCTGTGGAAGGGTTCATAATCCGACATCAGCAGGCCGAGGTTTCCCTACAGTCCAGCCCAGAGATCCCAAACAGGACAGGCCTGTGGTCAGGAAACACTGCCTCACAGATGTCCAGGTTAAGAACGGGCAGACCATGTGTCAAAGCAAGGTCAAGTGTGTGTCCACGTTCCTGAGTGGCACCAGACACGCTGCACCAGGTTAAAAGACTCAAGAGTTAAACAGTCCTTTGCAATAGGGTGGTCAAGACAATAAACATGGACATTAAAATCTCCAGCAATAAGGACACGATCATAGTTGGGCATAACTTCCGATAAGAACACAGAAAAGTCATTTATAAAGTCCTTATTGTATTTAGGAGGCCGATAGACCAGAGCACACAGCACTGTGTGAGAGCGACCCAATTCAAGTAAGAGCAGTTCAAAGCTGGTGAAGGAGGACGGCAGCCAAATTTGTTTACATGTAAATCAGTCTTGAAGACCATCGTTAATCCTCCTCCATGACCTGATGTTCGTGGAGCGTTAAAGAAGCAACAGCAGGAGTTCCGGGAAAGCGCTGGACTCACCAGGATTCAGCCAGGTCTCTGTCACAAAGAGGAGATCCAATTCGTGGGAGGTGAAGAAATCCTTCAGGACGAACTTTTTTTTACAAGCGGCCTGGCATTCACCAGGCCAGGTCCGGAGCATCTGCCGTCCGGGGAACACAACGCAGGGGTCGGAGATTCAGCGGATTTACACCGCGCCAACGGGGACGCAGAGAGCAGGGGCGGCAAGACAATGACGTTTCATCCAGGCCGACGACAAGTATCATGCACGTGTTGATGGGGTCCAGTGAGCGCCATGACACAGAGACTCGAAGCCCCGATCCGGATTTAACTCCAGAAGCTGGATATAAAGGCTCCAGCCCAGCTTTCAGCCTTACCAGAAAACCGCTGCGTTTCCCTCGGTGGTGCTTACGCCGAAAAGGCGCTGGGACGCGGTAAAGGAAAGCTGGGGTTGCTGATAAGAGCGGGGGAAGAGTTTTATGCCCACTATGGTCAAACGTGTATAAAGGTTTGGCAGAACTTCTAATGTCTAGTAACATTTGGCGATCGTACACCAATAAAGCACTGGCCATTGTGAGCAGCAAGCACCAAAAAACACAGCCGGCCACCAAAAAACACACGGCCAGCCAAGCACACCGGCGCCATCTTGTCTCATGTTGTTGAAATAATTAAGAAAACAGTTTTATAGAACAATCGAGTGGTCAAATGTATTTTGTCTTATCACTGTTAGTATTATACTTATCATGATGACTGCCTCCCCTGACTCGTCACACTCCGTCCATCGGATTTAAATGGAGGCGCCGCTCTTTGTTTACCCGTTGCCATGGTGACGCCATTGCTGGCTTTCTTTCCTTACTGATCTCAGAGTCTGTTTTTAAACCGAGTTTGTCGAACCTGCTTCCTGGAATAGGCCCCATCAGCTCACTAAAACCAACTCCCTAAACTAAAACGAACATAACCGTATGTTTGTATGTTTATAGCTGTGAAGCTAACGGATCGCTATCGTAACAGCTAGCTAGCTAGCGAGGACCGCGTTCCCACCACTTCAAAGTTTTGACGTGACTGAAAACTATAAAGTGCTTCTTCACGTGCGCGCGCGCTAGTGGCTTTGTTTCTTTTGGTTTTTCCATGCGCGTGCGCGTGTATTCATTCGCGCGCGTTCGATTGTGACGTCAGAGGTCAAAGCCGCCGTAAGCCTTTGATTTTACACTGACGTTACGCTTGGCTCAAACCAAGGCTTTACACATCCCCGCGACACTCAGTCATTATTAAAAGTGAGTCCGTTTGGAATCAGACTTCGACACTAGAGCTTGTGAAGCAACAATGTCCACAGAAACAGACGAAGGTGAAATTCGAGTTGTGGTAACAGCAGATGAGCTTTTACCAGTGATTAATAGCTCATTGGAAAAGCTCACTGAATTACAGTGGGGCATGATCAGAAATGGTGCTTGGGACTCAGAGGTTCAAGCAGCTCTGGTTGATATGATTGTTGAAATGATTCAGATCGCTTCAGCCAGCGTCATTAAACGTGCTTTCCCAAATATTCAAAGTCCAGAGGAAATAGCCTCAGCTGCAGGGAAAATAAAGCCATCACTTGGAGACTCCAGCTCAGCAGCCATTTCCAGCGCGCTCAAAGTGCTCAAAGAGACATGTGAGAGCGCTCAGAATTTGACCCGGATGATTGAAGAGGAGATCTCGGAGAAGATCAAGTCATTCGCCAGTCTGCTCTCCAAAAGCAAAGATTGGCCGTCAGACCCAGCTGTTTACATCAGCGGGATTACGAGCTGCATAAAAAAACTGCGTCGCATGGTTTCAGATGCTGCCTCATGCCTAAGACAGTATGCAGGCCAGCTGCAGTTCTGCTGCAGGAGAAGGGAAGAGGATTCAGGCCCCAGCGATTCCAGTGATGAAAGCATCACATCCATCATCTCAGTGGAATCAGCCACCATTGAGGTTCGTGAGATTCTCTCAAGATGGTGTCAGAAGTTGAGAAAAACTGGGGGACAAGCTGGAAAAATCCAAGGTCCAATCCCAGTAGAAAAAGCTGCAGCAGAAATTGTCAAAATCATCTTTGACAACCTGGATTCAGATTCTGACTCACCTTGCTCACCTAAATTTGGATTTGATGTGAAGTTAATTATCAATCAGCTGAGAGATTTCTTCACCTCACATTTCCCATCCAGAGCACGTGCCAGGGAAAAATTGTACAAACAACAGTTTTACGCATTTGTCAAAAAGCAATTTGCAAAACTGAAAACAGAGCTGAAAAAAGCTTTGAAAAAAAGCAAAAATTTCTTGGTTGTTCTGTCTAACATGGCCAAATGCCAGGATGAGAGACCGGCCTCCCCTGAGAGTATTGATATCAGCATCTCAGGATCAATGCCAGAAACTCCTCCTGAGTCTTCCTCATCTTCAAGAGAAATGCCAACCCCGAAGTCTCCTTCAGCTGACTTTAATGCCATCATCTCAAAGATTACTAAATTGTATACAATACTGGCAAAGCAGGAAGGACATTGCATTACTTTGATTACCATGGAAAACATTAAAAACAACCCGGAAGTCAGGGATTTTTCAAGGGAACTGACAAACAAAATCTTTGACTTTCTAATGGTCAATGACGTTGATAAAATACCAGTGCCTGCGATGGGGAGATCCCTCTCAGACTCCGTGATCTCCAGGACTCCACGTTCAGCAAGCAGCTCAGGGCGTCCGTTTTCTGACGAAGTCCTCTATGTTCTCATAGAAGACTCTGTAGAAAAGTTCCTGCAGAAGGTTCTACTCTGGCTGGAGAACGAAAACATAGAGCAAACCATACAGAGTGACCAAGCCTCCGGGGCTGCAGAAGAAATCCAGAAATTTATTGCAACAGCCCAGACCCAGACAGAAAGAAAATACACAAAGTCTGATGGATCTGCAGCATCTCCTTCAAGTCCCAAAAGCAAAGCCAAGACCCATTGGAGGACAGCGAAGACAGCAAAGCGGAACGTGTCTGAAGAGGGAAGCTTTGTTACATCCTATCATCCCATCATCCCATCAAGGCCTAGCAACACATCTCCAGAAGACAGTTCTTTGAGAAGAGCCTGTCACTCAGAACCAAAATTAAAGCTGCCCTCTCATCCTAAGCCTACGATATTTCACATCAGCCATCAGACACTGGCATCATATTTTGATGCTGAGAAAATATCCAAGGACCTGTCTGCATTTATACTTATCCAGATAGCCACAAAATCCACAAACCAATGGCTTCTCTGTCGTTCAGATGCAGATGTCATCATCAAGCATTTGGCTGGTTTGTTGTACCCACAAATCAGAAGGGAACAGTCTGCCAGAAATCTCGATGACGCCATGTATGAATTCACCAGATCCATGACTAAAGGCCTCATCAAAGAGTTTGGGTCCCCGGAGAAGGTGTTGAAGGCTGCTACGGCAGGTGATTCATTTTTTGATGAAGCTGTCCTGAAGCAGGTGAAACTCAATCTCAATATCATCTTCGGTCCTCCTCCAAAGAAGTCCAAAGTTTCCAGATTCTTTTCAGCAGTGAAAAAAGCTTTGGTTAAGCCCTTTAGAAGCTGCTTTAAAGGCAGCGATGATTAAATTTAACAAAAACTAGATTCAATTTTAGCGTCATCCCGTCTCCTTTTTGAGTCCTCCCCAACCGGTCGCTGCAGATGGCCGCCCCTCCCTGAGCCTGGTTCTGCCGGAGGTTTCTTCCTTTCCAAAGGGAGTTGTTCCTCCCCACTGTCGCCGAGTGCTTGCTCACAGGGGATCATTTGATTGTTGGGATTTCTCTGCAGTGCTGTAGCGTCTTTACCCCACAGGAGAAAACACCTTAAGGAGACGGAGTCTTTTAATTTGGCGCTTTGTAGTCTTGATTTGAACTGAATCTTAAAACATCTGATTTAGCATCAAATCAAGTCAGCTGAAGTACAGCATTGGTACTGTATTCACTTCTATTTTAAAATTTGGGATCAAATAAAATAAAATAAAATTTAAAAAAATTCTCTTTTGTATTTTTTTTTCCTGTGTAGTCAAATATGAAGAAAGTGTTGCATATGTGCATTAGTTATTGGTTCCTGTATTTTAATGAATTACAGCATTAAAACAGACTGTTGTGGTTTTGCTCTTTAATCATAAAATATTTAATTTGGCATCCAAAAAAAAAAAAAAAAAAAAGCGCAAATCTGACATACAGTGCTTCCGTTTATTAGACCACCGGTCATAGAAACAATAAAACATTAATATTTTAGAAATCTCTCAGAAACTTGTTAAAAGCTAAAAATGACCTTGATATTTTTCAGACAACTAAATTCATGTTTTTCTCCCCAAATGTGAGCTGTCAGAAACTGATCAGACCATTAAAACAAAATCCCCAAAAAATTTTAAATCCTCTAAAAAAATTTAAAAAATTGAAAAACAAAAACTATTTCCTCCGTTCAGGAATGCACGTGAATAACTGTAATGTGGATTCTCAATCAAAACATAATGAGTTTTACAATGTTTGCCAGGGTTTTTGTAAAACACCAAATTTGAAAGTTCATGATAACAATTATATTTTAGCATTAGAATATAACTGTGGAGTAACCATTACAGAAAATTAAAAATTCTATATATTTTGGTAATTACTGTTAATTTAGGGTAAATTTGTTAAGCACTGTGCATGAGTTGAACATAAGCAAAATCTGGTCTCAGAAACATTCTGCAGTTCAAAAAGTCAAACACCCTCCAAACCATGTCGGTCTGTGCAGTCATATTTATATTATTTAAAATGGTTTGAAATTTAAATAAATGAGAACGATATACAAAATATGGCTGACGGTTCTGAGATTTGCATCTTAAAATATCACTTATACATTTCTCTGTGCCACTCAACGCCACTGCTGTCCACACTAGAAAACACAAAACGTGGATTAAAAACACTCAAAAAAAAATTTAAAAATCCTGTTTTACAAAATAATCCACATTTCTAAAAGCTTGCTGGGGAGATGTGAAAAACATTCAAGTTATAACGTCTCAAATTTCAGCTCCATCTTCGTTGGTTAAAAAAAATAAATAAATAAAATTCTTATTCTTCTTATTCTTTTTGGAGTCAGCCTCTGTAGAATTTAAGGTTCACCACCAGGGGGCACCACCTGTCTTCAGATTTGTACTGGTTTGTCCTGAGTGTACTGAGAATACTTTCTTACAGTAACGACCATGTTTACATGAACTCACTGCACCGTCATGTGATGTAAAAAGTATTATATGAAGCCGTAGTTTACGGTGACATCTCTCCAACAGCATACGCAGCTGTTTTAGCATAAAGCCATAGCTGTGTTTCTCAATCTGCCCTTGACAGATTTCACTCATTTTGGAAGGTTTTAAATGACTTTTAAATAAAAAGCATCTTTAAAATGCAGCAGGAAAAGAAAAAAACAGCAACTAAAACCTCAGATGTGCTTCATAGGAAGCTCTGACGGCTTCAGCTCGTTCATTTTCCATAATGATGGTGTTTCAATGTAAGCTGCAGGAAAATACAGAAAGCAAAAGATGAGAAACGACATCAAACATAAAAACAAAAAAAATCCCCGGTGTGACGTGAAGCTGGGCGTTACCGGACTGACTCGTGACCTGTATAATCCAGGGGTCAAAGGACTGAGAAACGGGTCAAATAACAGATTTTATTCATTTCTTTTTAATCACTTTTTATCAGTTTTGAACAAAGTGCCCACATGTGCCTGAGAACGGAAACTGTTTTTTCAGGGGATTTAATCAAAGCAAATCTGCAGTTATTCTGAAGTCCTGAATGGGGCTGTGAGGGGAGAGGGGGAAGTCTCAGCTGAGGTAGGTGAGGACGACGGACTGGATGGGCAGCCTGCACACCGGACACAGCTTGTTCCTCCTCTTGAGCTTCCTGGCACAAACGTAGCAGGACATAAGATGTCCGGTCCGTCCGTGTACGATGCAGCCGTTCTTCGGCCGGGATTGGCAGATGAGACACGGGTCCAGGCAAGAGTCCGGCAGCCGCCACTCTGCTGACACGCTGCGCTCCAGATCCGGGACTAGCGTGGTAGGAGGAGGAGCAGCAGCTGGAGCTGCAGCTGCAGCTGGTGAAGATGGGAGAAGCTCCTGAGAATCCACAGAGGATGAGTATGAGGAGGAGGAGGGCTGGGAATCAGGAGTCCAGAGCTTCTCCTGCGAGCAGGAGGAGGAAGGCTGGGAGGAGAGGAGATCCTGGGAGTTTGGTGCAGAGGAGGCAGAGTCGGGTGCACACTGCAAGTGCAGAGTTGGAGGAGTTTTTAATCTTTTTCCATCTGGAACATCAAGTCCGTTCTCCTCCACGTCAGAACCTTCAGAACACAGATCGATCCCGTTAGCAGACTGTGGTTATCGGTGACAGAGAACATCAAACTGACTGCTGCTGCTAAAAGGCTGCTCTTATCTAGAGTTTATGAACAAGAGGCAAAAAGATGGCACAGCTGCAGTTCCTCTAGTGGCCACTTGAGCCTGGATCTAAAACAAAGTGAGTCAGCTACACAAACAGTTTTGGTCTCTATGGTGAACTCTTCCCTTCATCTAAACAGGTACAAATTATTTCTATTTATAACTCATCCATCTCAACTCATCCAGCTGACACTAGGGTCTCACCTCCACTAATCCAAGCCCCTGAACTGGACCTCTTCAGCGTTTGAGCTCTTGGTGCCTCCTGGAGCATTTTAATCCAAGTATCTGAGTAATAATAAGGTTCACCTCATGGTGCAGCCCTCCAAGAGGCCTGTGCTGCAGTTCTAGTGAGCGACGCTTAAAAATACATGCTACAGCATTCATTTTGTGATCATTCGTTACAAAAGAGGTGTCTAAACGTAGGGATGTGCACCAAAATTCGACTGTTAGTTGGAACTGAGATGTTACGGAGCCACTCGGCACCAGAACCCAGCAGCAGCCCCTCTTCTTCCTCTCTGATTAATAATTGATTAGACTGCCTTTCTGCAGTATTTAAATGTAGAAAATTAGTGGTTTTATGTCCATGTGTCAGATTAATTAATCTGAGTGATGTGTCACCACATTGTTAAATACACAGTATTTAACTGCATCTCATAGACTGAAGGCATTTTGACTTTTTCTGACTGTTTTCTAACTTCTGTCTGTTGGAGGTTTAAAAAAGCAGTGAGCCAATCTGTTTGACCTTTGACACGGTGGACTGACCGTGTGTCCTGATTTATCCTTTTACACACTCTTTGGTAGAGCAGGAACCCCAGAGTGTCTCTACACACAGTAAGAATTACCTGGAGCTTCTTTGGCAGCTGATTGGTTGGCTGGCTTTGTGGGCAGGGCTTTAGGACTGGAAGAGGCGCAGTTGACGGACACTTCAGGCAGCCAATCCTGGCGCAGAGCCCAGCAGCGGAGACAATTTCTGGGCAGAGGAGGGTTCAACTCGTCGCACTTCGCACAGCGCCAGTAATCCTGAGAGGAAAACACTCGTTAGACCTGTAAGTGTAAGTGTTTGTTCATTCTGTGTGTTTGTGCTGCGACTCACAGCTTCAGTAATCTCTGTGTCTTCATCAAAGGAGTCATCATCATCCGCCTCGAAGATGGTGACCTCGTATACCTGCAGCACACAGACAGGATGGCTGGTGAGTAACGGCTGCGTTCAGGTAGATGTTCAACTGCTGCTTTGGTCTGTTAGCTGTTTTTTTACCTCATCATCAGCAGACAGGGAGGCGTCATCTTCATTATAATCACCAGAATCTATGGACTCCACTTCAAATTCAACACTGAAGTTGTCGCTGTCAGAGTCAGACGCTGCGAGCGTGACCTCTGACCTCTCAGACTAAACACACAGAGTCCGTGTTACACACAGTATGTCGATACAGCATCACTAAAACACTGACTGTGTGTCTCGTGCTCACCGTGCTGTGGGAGTCAGATGATTGGCTGCTGCATCTGTCCCGCCCGCTTCCAAGTCCTCCAATCACACACCAGGACAGGCTGTCGTCGAACGTCAGCGAGTAGCTGTCAGACCGCCTCCTTTTCCTATCGTCCTCATCCTCTTCTTCCTCTTCCTCATCATTGCCATTCTCTGTGCTGTGGGAGGGACCTGCAAACATCAGGTAGGTGGAGTTTATCGTCATAGACTTGGTCAAACAGCTTGAATGCAGCTGTGCTGGCAACTCCTGAACTCACCTGGCTCATTGCTCCTGCAGCTCCACCTCCTCCTCCTCCTTCTCCTCCTCCTGTCAGGCGATGAAGAGCGACCCTCTGTCTCTGCCCCCTGAAAGCAGGAACGTGTTCGGATTTTTAAACATCAAACTCCTGCTGGACAGTCCCAATCATCGCCAAACTCCACTTTTAACATTTAGCCTTACATTTGTTTATGAATATCATCCCAAGAAAAATGTCAGCTCAGGTGCAAAGTAACAAAAAGGTCTGAAATGAATGGAAATCTGTGTCGGTGCGAGTCGACAATATTCAGGAGATCGGGTTCACCCGGTGAGGTGGTCTAAAGATGAAACTTTGAGTTTGGTCTAAACCATTTTAAATGCTGCGCTCAGATTAGCGGTGAAGAGGCGACCGGCTGCGAGTTAGAAATGAAGCCGTTAATACGAAGGTCCAAATCAAAGGTTACTGAATGTGCGTCTTACCTCTGTCCCTCTGTCCATCGGGCCGAGGCGGTGCGGCTCACTCAAACTTGTCGATTCTAAGGAAAGGATGCGGGGGTACTTTGTCACAATCACACCAGTAGGATAGACATCTATATATAGACACGCCCCCTCAATATTTAAACTTTAAGCCTTTATTATACCTTGGCTCCTGACAGCCACCAGGTTCTTGGTGATCATTGCAAATAGAACCCTGAAACAGGAACACATCAGAAAAATACATTTCACTGATTTTTTCTCTCCTTTTAATAAATCTGCAGAATCAAACCTTCACCCTCTTCCTCTCACTCACTGTGGCTCTTTCACAGAGAAGCTGTCAACTCCCAGCACCCGGCCCAGCGCATCCTGGGCGCAGTGAACGATGTGCTGCTGCTTCTGGTCGTACAGCTGCTTCTGGATGATGTACTGACCCAGGTAGAACATCACCTGCAAAAAAACACAGAAAAATGCATCATTAGAGGAATCCAGGCTGCACGGACAGCAGCCAATCAGCTTCTCAGAGCCTCAGCACCAAAGTGCTTTGGAAACTTGGGGAAGTTTACATGAGATGTGATATTCTTGTCATACCTCTTTCATGGTGAAAACATCTTTAGTGGCTCCAGCATGCTGCAACAAAGAGCAGAATTCGACCTTTGGCCTCACCTGAAAGCACAGAGAGGAAAACATTAAGTCACACGGTCAGCGAAGAGTTAAGAGCCCGTGAAGAAGTCGGGAACTCAGCGCCCTCACCAGTTTGTTGTCATCATCCGCAGTCCAGGTGCTGGTCTCGCTGTCGGCTGACATGGTAACCTGCTGCACACAAACACACAGCAGATTATTACATTTACAAACCAATGCAGTATCTTTTTTTTTAAGTGCAAAACAACTGACAGCACGAATCTGAGGAGCTCCTGGAGGAAAGATTTTTCACAGCATAAGAGGCCCTGTTTATACTCTACTGCAGATACAGAGATGGTGATCTGACAGCTGGGGAGTCCTTCCTGTTATACCTCTGAAGTCCTCCACCTCCACCTGGTTGGTGCACTGCAATGTAAATTCTCCACAGACGAGTTCGCCTCGACGGAACTCTCCCAAGGGATTAATAAAGTTTAAATCTAATCTAATCTAAACACAGGGAGCCACACAAAGTTTATATCATACGCCAATAAAAGCAAACTCTCAGATGCAGAAAGTATAATCCTGGCCTTACTGTGTAAATAATTTATCTTTCTGTATTTAATCTGCCTAGCTTAAATTGTTTAACTGTCTGAAATGATGTGGGTGTGTTTAAAGCATTTTTTGGTACTGGAAGCATGCTGAGGAGCGGGTTTGACCTTCCTTTCCTTCTTGTTTAGCTGATGGCTTTCTGGTTGCTTTTTTTTTGCTCGAATAAAAATAAAACACTGTGGAAAAACATGAAAAACAGCCTCTCTGAGTGGATGAGGACTGCTTAGGTGCAGCCTCCTGCTGTGAATCACTGAACTGAAGAAGTGTCGACACACCACAGACTCAGATATTGATGAAACATGCTGATCAATGGGGCCAGCCTAATGAAATCATTCTGATTGTTATTCTAATATTACTGAAAGTGTTACAGCAAAAACACCCACAGTCCAATTCAAACTGAAGGCAGTTCTGGCTCCTGACTAAGCCCAACCGGTCAACAGTCTGTGTTAACACAAGTTTGTGTATTTTCCTGTAACTTTGGTCATTTGGTGAACAAAAATGTACGACAGTTATTAGCAACAACACAAAGATGGCCTTATTTTGTGTTTTAGTGCAGCTTCAGCTGAAATTTAGAAGTTTAACCAAAGATGACCCAAGTTCAGTAAATCTGCTCTCTTTCCAAAGGCTGTGAGTAATCACGTGAAATAAACTGATCTAAGTATTGACCACAATAAAGATGAGGATGTTTGGTGTAATCCAGCAGCCCTACCCGAATCCCAACTGTCACAGTTTAAGCAGCATTTAAATGGGCATAAATGAACAGCTTATAATCTGATGTATTATCAATGAGAGCACGACTTTAGAAATTATTGATGCACCGATTAGAAAGTTAAAGCCTGCATAAGAAAAAAATCTAAAACAAGTCATTTTATGACCGCTTTTTTTTTTCTTTTTCTGGGGATCATTAATACAGAAGAGCAGCTATCACTGCAGGCCTTATCAGCTTACTGTAATTAGGAGCACACTGACTGATGTAAATGGATCATATTCATCTATTTTATCTGATCAGCTTTGCCCTGACGCAGTGTTAAGAAAAGATAAAAGGCTCTAAAACAAATACATGAAAGATTTTTGTGTTTCTCCCACATAAAAAGGGGACAAATAAGCACACAAACAAAACCAGAGCAAACTGGTATGGAGCCAGCATTTCACAACCAGTGCATCACTAATTTTAGCTCAGAGCGTTTGAAATGTTTGGCAGCATTTCTAAGGCGCACAGAGGAAGAAAATGTGAAGTCATCACAGTCAGACTTTAACATGATTTACCCACAGATGATAAAATATTTACACACAGCATCACATTTAAGAAGCTCAAACATCTTTTTACAGCACAAACCTGCAATCCTGACATGATATTTGACAGAAAAACCACCCAGTGCTTCTGCATCAGTCGCCAAGTTAACAATTAAATAATCCGTCTAAAAAGTTTTCCAGTATTCATGGAATGAAATGAAATCCTTACCTGCACATACAGAGGAAATAAAGAGGAAATAGAGTTTCAGCAGCTCATTGTGTGCAAATAAAAGCAGATAAAGTGCAGAGAGAGCAGAGCAGGGCAGAGCTGCAGCCTCTTATAGACCTGCTCAGACATGTCAGGACTAGACCGGTTTAAAGGCCTGGCCTAGTCTGACTGGGGCCTATCAGGGCCTACACTCAGGGCTGACTCAGCGCCCTTACGCTCACGTTTGTACTGACTGGAACAGCTGATTTAATCATAGCGTTCCTGTAGACATGCCAGGACTAGTCTACAATGACTCATTCTTGTCTAAGTGACATAACCAGGCTAACCAGACTGACGGTTTTCCCACTAACCAGGGTAAGAAGCAGGGCCAAGCAGGGTTAAATCAGGGGTGGAGCACCTGCCTGATCTGAGCCATCCTCAATTTTACAATTTATCATTTATTCCATCCCAAAACATTTTTATAAAAAAAAAAAAAAAGGTATTAAAAATTTAAAGATGAGCATATACAGAGACTTTTTTTTAAATGCTTTTATTTCATTGTAGTTTAAATTTCTTGTTTAATGTTAGTTTTAACAGTTCTGTTTTTTCATGACAGATGAGTTCAAAATTTAAGAAAATCCCCTAATGGCTCAGTTTGATTCTTTATTTGATCAAGTAATATATATATATATATATATATATATATATATATATATATATAAAAAAAACAAAAAACATTAATTACATTTTTGTTTTATTTTAGATTTCTCTTAGTACAAAACATCCCGTAAAGTCAGCCTTTTTCCTGCACACTAAAAACTTGGGTTTGGGATTTATTCCAAAAGGAACTGTGATAACCAGATTTCATTTACTCAAGCACAAAATACTATTTGGTCAACAACAAGTGGAAATGCAGAGACTTCTGTTAAATGAATTAACACAGACTCCTTGCCTTAAATATGTGGTACCAGAAAAACCTGTGGAGTCAAATTTTTCTTTGTCCTTCAGTTCACACACTGAGTTTTAGCCTTTATTTTGAGTTTAACTAAATTCTGAGTATAATCATCTCATTTAGCCTCACAGAAGTCTCATTCCGTTTTTAAATTTCCCCACAGTCCTCGAACACACCATCTGTAAGACTTGGTTTGAAAGGAAAAATCCAACAAATCTAACATTAAAAATGGGCAGTTTGACATATATTGTACCCACTGATCTGAGTGTTGTTCAGCACAGTTGGCTGTCCTGTGTCCGGACTTTATCCTGCAGTGAAACCCGCACCCACACAGAGGGGTAAACTACAAACACCAGCAGGTCCACCAAACTGAGCTCGGAGACGGAGCAGAACGACCTGACCACAACACATGGGGGTCACCTCACACGACCGCAGGATCGAAGGGCTTTTCTGGCATGTCATGTTCGATAACCTGGTATTTATTAAAACCATAAAACCCATCAAAGCAGAAATGAAAAACAAGCAGATTGCTGGGCCGTGCAGCTCATTTTTTTTCTATTATCACTGAGATTTTCTCACTTTGCTTTCAAACGATCCTTTATTTATTTATTTGTTCCATTCTATAAAAGTCCAAATTCACTCTCCATCAGGCAGGGTTACTTTAAAAATAATTGAATAATTGCAGATATTCCATTTATTGTTTTTAAGATTGTTACTGGCCGACTGTTGGTTTTAGTAACCATCTCATTTCTTTTATGACTTCATTTATGTGTTTTTCTGCTATTTCGGTGAAACTAGCTGTGCAAATGATAGCGTGAATTCTGGAAAAACAGGCAGACCACACTGTTTTCCACTTCACAGAAAAATAAAATGCAACTCAAATTGTTAAAACAAATTATTGCGAAATTATGCATAATTTTATTTTTAAAAATTACCAGGAATTTGGTCATAGCAGTCACGAGCAGGATTTTTTTATTGTACTAACTTTTTCTCTGCAGTGAACTGCACACATACTGCAGTAAAAGTTCACCCCAAATTTTACAAACATCCTTAAAATGTCACTTTTATTTCAAAAGTTCGCCTGTGAGAGATCTTATTGCTGTTCCACTTCCCCATTTTGCATCACTTGTTTCCAACACTGACTCTGCATACAAAAAAAACATTATTTTTAAGGGTCAGCCCTGTTTTTGCCCCGCGGCGTGTAATATTTCCGATGCAAACAGCTGACAGACTGTGCGTCAGCTGCTGAAGCGTGATAACGCACATACGGGAGGGTTTGCCCGGACATGTCCCGCTCCCTCTCCTCTGTCTGAGTTTCTGTTTCACATAAACACACCTGAGAGCCGGGCTGGAGCCACTGAATGCTTGATCTCATCATCATGGGAAGATTAATGAGTAGATACTTCAAACGGACGTCACAAACTTGAATTAAAGGCTGAATATTATTGTTTGTCTGCAGGATTAAATGCTAAAAAGCTCATTTAATGGCTGCTAAAGAAGACTAAAATCACACCAATCTTCACTACACTAACAGTGCAATACGTAAGAGCAACGGGTAATTTCATTATCACCCCAAATCAGGTGTAAGGACCTTTACCTGAACACTTTAATCCAATAATCTCCGCGGGAATAACGGCTAACGGGGAAACTTTGCTTATACTTTAAAGAATCATTTAAAACAACTCAGAGACTTGAAACCTGTCGCAGGCGCTAGCTTTAAAGCTCAAAGGGTCATTTTAGAGTGTTTTATCTTACCAGAATTCCTCAAACGGACTGTCAGAAAGCGGTGTCCACGGCGCTACTTCTCAATCCGGGTCAACTCGGCCAGGAAACCCCGAGGCTCCGCGGCCTGCTAGCCTCGCTTTGCTAACCACCTGCTAACCCGCGCTTCTGCTGCACCTACGGCGCTGAACTCTGGCGCATCAAAGTTTAGCCGTTCTTTACGCACATTTTAAATTCACTTTTGTTTAAATAATATCACACAACAACGTTAATCCAACAAATTTACGGACAGGTGAGCTACTTCCACTGTATGCGTTTACGAAGGTCGCTGCTCAAATTCTGAAACCCATTAGGATGGCGCCCCTGGTGGTCGGAAGGTGTCACGTTCTTTCACAAATCCCATATACAGTGATGGATAAAACAAACCACCAAAATCAGCCAATCTGCGCTGTTAAAACCATAACTGTTCGAGAAATGCCAAAAAAAGAAAGAAATATTAATTTAAAAATAAAGGCCAATCAACAATTGCACCCATGGATTTAAAAATAATCCATGTACAAAATACAACGTAGTATGAATTACACCTATCCTGATACAAAATGTAAAGCTAGATGTTGTTAAAGTGGTTCCAAATTATTATTCAAAATACAAAATAGCTCTTGAGACCCCCCCCCCCCAAAAAAAAGGCATTTTATCTTGTCCCAACAGTCAAAATAATTTATAAATCCACTTCTTTGTTGTTGATGACATGTCTCTTATAATTGTTAAAGAGCAGTAATTATGTCCCGTAACCATATATTATAAAATATATCTTTTCTTTTATAAAGTCTGCTGTCATCATTTACACAACTTGAATCAGTTTTATAGGTTTTAAATATTTCAGTACAGTCTGGGAGGATGAGCCATTTTAATTAAAGAATGCAGATCATGTCGAGAAACGGATCCGGACTGGATGACTGGAGCCTGAACTGGATCCGGACCTTATCCGGTCTGAATCAGTGATCCTGATCCGTTTGGATCCTCCTGCTGTGCAGGTGGACTCGGACAAGGTCCATTTTAAAGAGCCTGTGATCACCGATTTAGGTGATTTTCAGTGGAAAATTTGTCAACATTCATACTCCGTAACTTTCAAAAAAATTGATGCATTTAAGTCACTTTAAATCCATTTAGTTCAGTTTTGAAATAATTTCAAACGTTCCCATCATTTTTCCATCAGTGAGCTTTTCCAACACGACCAATCACTGATCATTGATCAGTGTGTTCTGTGTCTAAAGCTTCATCCAGATCAGTGTGATGTCACAGTGATGCTACAGTAACTGACTGACAGTCTGACAGTCTTCAGCACATGGAGGCTGCCCCCCCCCCAAATGCAAACACCCCACTGACGACTTTTATCCACGAACCAATGAGACATGTCTGAAGTGTTGAGGACTGCTGCAGGATCTGCATTCACCGACAGCCGTGAATGATTGAGCCTGCTGACGTTTTGGCTCAACTTACAGTAATAATGACAAACTTTTAACTGAGGCATCTCAGACCATCTATCCAGTTTTTTTTTTTTTACTTCAGACATGTCCTAAGTGTCTCATGATCACAACACACAGAGACAGGTGAGTATTTGCTCTCACTTCCACGTCACTACAGCTAATTTTAAATGGGCGGTCAACCTCACGTGCACATGTGTGGACAGACTCCACAGGAAGTTTGAACCCTGCGCCTTTTCTGCTAACCGCTGCAGCCTCCACATCTCAAACAGGCCAGATGCTGCATGTTAACACTTTATGATAAAACACTGCCACCTAGTGGTGAAGCTTTTAGTTACATTTTGTAAACACTGACACAAGCGAGTGAGATGGGCTGGGCTGAGTTACAGCAGCAAAAACATTAAGCACAGCTGTGACAAAACAGCTTCAAGTAAAATACAACATGACACATCACAACAGCTCAGTAAGGTAAAAATTAGTCAAAAGACAGGAGCTCTGTTAAAGAGAAACCTAAATCAAATAATAAAAAGTGTAAATAAAATACACAAAAAGCAGACAGTGCTACAGAGATGCTGCTAAACTGGTACAGTGAGACAACACCCTGCACTTGCACAGTAGTTCATGTTATTCAGCAAAATATAAAAAGTAATATTTGAGTCCAAAAAGGTGGCAGTTGTCCCATTCATCTGTTTAAATCAAGATTACAAAAGCCTCGGGAGTCTCTGTGGCCTCCCTCATTTCTGATGAAAAAGAGTCTTACATTGATACAATGTCCAAGTTTTTCCATATTCACAACCTCTGAGATCAAACAGAGGGACCCACTTCTCCATTATAGCTTTCATTGCTAGAGAAAGAGGTGGGAACCTTCCCACAGACATGGTAGTGGAACATTACACTGAACACTGCCATTAACCGTCTGCGGTGTCTGGTTGCCCCATTACTGTTGCTTCCTGTGTGGATGGTTAGGCTATCCTCTCTGAATTTGCCTAATGGCTTTTATTGCTTATTTACTCTTTTTTTTTTTTGAAGCGTTTCCCCAGTCAGCTCCTTCTCCCTCACTCATTATTCTGCAGGGTTTCCCGCACATTGACTTTATGTGGGTAAGGCTCCGGGTTTATTCTGTCACTCATTATTCGTCTCTGGACAGTCCACAATCGGAAAAAGGAGCCTTTGCAAAAATAATGAGCCCTAATGAGCTCTGAGAACCACTCCATGAAAAGACTCAGCCACTAACAGGCGCCAAGCAGTCATTTAAGTGTGGTTCACGTGAAGCTTCACATAATTGGAACTTAATTCAGTCAAAGCGAAAAGATGACTTGACTAAGTCAAGTTGAGCCAACAAATCCTTTTTTACAGTGTCTGTATAGCTTGACTAATACTAGTATTTGTCAAAAATCTACTAATACATTAAAAAAACGAATGCTTGTGGATGTTATATGGTATTCCTTTGGTGCTTTGCACCCATACAGTTTGCAGCCTGCTGATCAATCTTTGTAGGATTAGCTGGCATGTTTTCTTCAGGCTTCAGCGAAGTGCCCATGACATCATAGTGGCTAAGTCCATCTTTTCTATTCACCTACAGTCAGAGTCTTTATACATTCCCAGGATATTGGGAATAGGAAGTAAATGTAGGTGATCACGTACTCAGGATGAAGGTTTACCTTTCTCTCCAGAAACAGAGTTCCAGCTAGCGGTCGATCGCGCGCCTGGCTGAGGTGTTGTGGATATTTTTTTCCGTCTTCACTCATTTCTTTGCTGGAGGATTTTTGTTCTGAGATTATTCACAATTAGTGTCAAAACATTCCCAGGCAAATACATTTACAGCAAGAAGTGAGGAAATACATTAGAAACCAAGAAACAGAGTCACTGTGGCTTTTTAACCTCTAGAGTTTATTCTGAAATATGAGTGCAGATTTCACCTGTCACAGGAAATGTGGCTGTGTGGCAGGCAGGCTTGGACCCAAATGCAGGACACGTGAAGCAGAGCTGAACTCAGACCAGCTTTAAACCTAAACCAAAGCAGGACTGGAGTCTACTGTACTGAACCTCAGAAACTAGACAAAAGCACAAGACAGAAGAGCGCAGACAACAACGCAACAGTGAACTGAGGAACACTGAGACCTTAAAGACACACACACCAGGTAATCAGGGAGAGGGAGACAGCTGGGGAGGACGAGGCACAGGTGAGATAAGGGGAAGCAAAGCAGGACACAAGATACACACTCACACACACACACAGAAGACCGACAAAATAAGAGAGTTAGAGAGAAGATTAACACAAACTTGACATCACACAGGGAAGCAGACACAAGAGACTCTACACACAGGAACACTGAGGGAAACACAGGGAGAACTCAACTCTAAAGCTACTGGGAACTTAAGGATACATGAATAACCAGACAACTAAACACAACACACAGGGAAACAGCAGGAAGTGAAACTAAACACAAAACACGAGACAAAGGACCACAGAGACGCAGGGAAGTAAATACAGGAAGTATAATAACAGGATTCAGGAATCTAAACTGTAAACAAAGTTAGGAACACACAGCACTGGGTAACGGCCCAGGACCATGACAGTATTTGTCTTTAAATACTTTTCCTCTTTTTATTTGAATTAGCAGAAAAGATAGGGAACATGCAAACATATATTCATATAATACAATCATAACTGTATGATGCTATAATACATTATAATGTGACACACCATTCTAATCTGACATTCAAGTCTGTATTATAGCATTCCCATGATTGTGGGATTTATATAAAATATTTGTATGGACCGTATAGATGTTGTAACTGCCACTTTTTGACTGCGACCAATAAAATCTGCTACACTGAACAAGTCCCGTCTCCTCAGGTTAACAAAGCTCCTCCTTTTCTATAATACGTCTCTACATGAGACAACTACAATACCGCACATCATCAAAACAACAAGAGAGATATCAAGCTTTTCAAAGAATAAATGTTTTGCTTTTTAACACACTTTGTGAAATTAGAAAGCTGGAAGAAAAGTGTGAGGCTGCAGTTTCTCTCCTGAATAAAATCCTGCAGCACATCGTCTCCTGCTTCCCTCCCGCTCTAAAGGCACAAACTTTCCTTTTTAGTTTCACTTTTTCTTCTAAAGCAACATTAAAAAAAAAAAAAAAGGAGATCACACGCGCACCGCTGAGTCCTCTTGTTACACCCTAACCTAGTATAAAGTTTAAAGGTCACAGGACTTGGACGTGTGCCGTTCCCTTCAGTAGCTCCTCATGGCAATGGATACTCCGGTGTCATTAGCTTTGACTTGATGGATCATGAAGAGGGTAATAATCAGGCCCAGCAGCTATAAAGACAGACAGATGAGCAGGTGGTTACAAACAGGCAGGTGATGCAATTATAACCCCCCCCCCCTTCAAGGAGGACAATGATGTAAATGCTGCTGCTCCGATAATTATGAGGTTTTCCTCTGAAGCTGAAGGGGAATCATCAAACTTGTGGCTCGCTGTGTGGGAAGACGCGCTGCACGGAGGTCAAGTTAATACGCTCAAGCAGGATTTGCATTTCAGTGCTTAGTGAACCTCAAATATTACATATGCCTGCTATCAAAACTTTTTGAAGCAAAACAATATCAAGAAATCATAGCCAGTATGATTCATTTTGTCAAATCAGTTTTTAAAGCTGTTATTGTTTAATGTCTCTAGCTCAGTGGGGTTGTTCTTTCGTCTGATGCATTTATTTTCAGGATGTAGTTATGGGGTCTCGATATACATGGAACTATAGCTGTATTATCAATCAACAGTAATAACCATGAGACCTCCACCAAATGTAAAACAGCCTCATAGTTAAACTTATTAAAAATGCCTTACGAAGCACCAATTTAGATTTGTTAAGTTCCAAGATGTACAGATTAAAGGTGGTCGTAGTGATTTTGACAAAATCTTAAAGAACAATGGAGTCACAGTGATAAACAGGGATGACCAATGATGTTACAGGAAAACAGTGGCGCTTACTGCTGTAACAGCAAATCCAAAGCAGAATCCCAGACCGATCTTCATGAAGAAGTCTGCCTCCGAAAAGATTAACTCACCACAGGACTGCAGAAGAGAAGGGAAAACGTTTACTACCTGCAACTATAACTGACTGGCAGATTGTGTTTGATTGGCTGGTAGACTGATTAACTGAATACCTGTGCATAGATTTGAGATGGGCCACTGGTTCCCTGCAAGAGAACAAGAGAGAAATGTGGATGCAAATAGAAACAATTCAGTGTTTCTGTTCCATATTACAAAGTATGAACAGTAAGTTTGAACAGTAACAGGTACAGCAGGGATGGAGACATTAGAAAACAGATTTTAAAAACAAAACACAAACACATGTAAATTCGTGCTCATTGATTTGATGGCTGCACAGTTCCTCAAGTGCATCAGTCCACATTCACAACCTCTGCCATCAAACAGAGGGACCCACTTCTCCATTATAGTGTATCAGTGTCATATCAACACCAACATTTAGCCATTTTTGTAATTCCTCCAATTTTTATCTGGGTATAGCTTCCATAGGGTCAGTGTTTCTGGGATTTTAGAAACTTATGACCAAGTGTGTTGTTTAAGTACAGGTTAACTGTGGATTGAAGAAAACAGTGAAGCTCAAATTAAATCCTCAAAGTTCCACAAAATCCAGCACATTTAGTCACTAAAAAGTGTCACGAGCGTGATCTTTCCCATGAGGTAAGCTTTATTTGATGTTCCAATTTCATTTTATAAAACCGACCTGAGGCTTGGATGTGCATGCAGATGTGTCATATCCTCCATGTCCTGTTGAAGAACTGCATCCACAGGAGTAAGGAATTTCATTACCCCAGTCCTCAGCACTCACTATTCCACAGCATTTGAGCTGTTAACACATAAGAGGGTGACTTTAAACAAATGAACATATTCCTTAACAAAACACTTCTGCGCTTTCATGACTATGGTGAGTAGGATGCCATTATCACTGCAAAACAGTTCAGCCCAGAAAATAGTTAATAAACAGTTTTCTGTATGAGGTGCAATCAAAAAGCTCCAGGCATAAGAAGCAAAAACATTATCTGAGTGAAATTTGGTGGAGCTCCCCTTCAGGTTTGGTCCTTGTGCTCCTCTGGGCTCTTCCTGTGCTACTGCAATGCTTAGATCACTGAAATTTGTGATTTCACCACGACATCCTGAAAAACGGTGGTTAGCACTGCTGCCTCACAGCTAGAATACCATCTAGAAGGTCTGGGTTCGATTCCACATTGGCCCGGGCCTCTTGCTGTGTGGAGTTTGCATGTTCTCCCCGTGTCTGCGTGGGTTTCCCCCGGGTACTCCGGTTTCCTCCCACAGTCCAGAGACATGCAGTTACTGGGATTAGGTTAATTGGTCACTCTAAATTGCCCATAGGTGTGAAAGGTTGCCTGTCTCTCTGTGTTAGCCCTGCGACAGGCTTCTGTGGCGTTTTGAAGGAAAACATTCACCGTAAACAGCTGTGACATTAGGAGCCTGCTCAGCACCATGGTCTTTCCTCACCACCTACTTGCCAGATTTCACTTCCTGCAACTCAAGTTGAAGTATTCTTATTGTAACATGGAGGGATCAATTGTATAGTCACAGATGCCTGAGTGCAACGTGTCAGAGCAGAACTTCCTGAGACTGATCAGAAAAAGCAGCAGCCATTAATCAGTCCAGAGGTGCTCAAGGAGACAACATTGAAGCGTAGTTTGGCCACATTTAAGATAAGTATGGTTTTTGCATTTTACAGAACTTTTTGATCACATCTCATTTGGTTTAAAAGATCTACTACTGTAGATGCATTAGAAAGAGTACTCTCACTGAGGTTAGTAGTACAAAAAAAATTACATCTGATTGTATTTTATTAAGCATCTCTTTCATATGTGGTTCTGTCGTCAAGGTCTGCACTTGGTCACTCGAGGGATCTGAGAAGGCAGTCTTCATCTGCAAACAAAACAAACACCTTTAGTATCATGGCAGACAAATGAGAGAATATATCATCATCATCATCATCATCATCATCATCAAGATTAAGAGAGAAGCACATTAAGCCCAAGTGGGTGGAGAAAGTGCAACCAAAAAGTGGGACAATCAAAATAGAGGAGGAAACAAACATTATGTATCAAACTACTTCCTGTTCAGAAGGACATGATTGAAAAGAGAATATTAGCATAGAGAAAGTGTAAGCAGTGGTAAACCCCACAGGCATACCCATGTCATTTCAGCAGAGAGAGAGAACAATAGGATTGTGATAAGTAGAAGAAAATTAGCATCGACACAGATCAGTGGATAGGCAGGGAGAAAAACAGGTAACCTGGTTTCTTTGGACAGCTTCAATGATGCCAATGATCATCATGATGATCATTCCAATCCCCATGAAACCTGCAAACTGTATAAAAAACAATATTAAGAACATTCGCAGCATCATCACTTTCTGATTTTGCTGAAATTAACAAAAACTAAACAAACAAAAACAATCAGTTCTCTGCTGTGTGTGGTGTCGGCTCTGGGACGTACTGTTTTGAGGGCGAGGACTTTCTCGGAGCGGGCCGCATAGATTCCCAGGGCGGAGACACCGAGGATGCCGATGGCAAAAACCCACAGCCAGACCAAACTTGGCATATCAGATGATGGGACCTGCACCGGCATGTCAGGGAAACAACACAAACGCTAGATTAATCTGGAAGTTTCACTTTTTAGAATAAACAAAAAAACAATTATCCACAGTTAGGTGTTAGACATGAATCTCCCCACTAACAACCGTGCCGCCTTGCCATGCTACCATAAATGCATCAACATTTCAGAACCTGAACCAGGCCATTCCAGGACCAACCTGTAACCCACCACCCAGCAAGTCACAGTGAAGAGGACACCTGCTGTAGAACTTTTCAGTTCAAATAGATACGGCATTGTTACCCTTAGCTAGCGCTATATCACATTTACTAAAGTTTTGGTAAAATTGCAGGACAGGTCCAGTCAGACCAGAATGTGATTTATAAATCACTTTGCCAGAGGAGACTTCACCCACTTAGGAAACTGAGGTCATTTGGAGTACAGGGGGACTTTTTGTGACAGTGGTGGCATCGGCCATTTTATATGGAGTGGCCTGATAGGGTACCAGCATCGCGACAGCACACAGAAATAGACAGAACAAACTCATAAAGAGGGCTGGCTCTGTCTTGGATGCCACTTAGACCCTGTGCAGGTGGTGGGAGACAAGAGGATGCAGGTCAAACTGGCATCCATACTGGGGAACGAGTCCCACCCCATGGGACTGTGGAAGCACCGGCAGCTCCTTCAGTGAGCGACTGCCGAAGTGTGTACGAGAGCGCCATCGTAGGTCCTTCCTTCCTGCTGCTGTCAGACTACAACCAGCACTGACTCACAGCAGACTAGTTACCATCTTATTCACTCACCTAAACTAAACAAATGCAATAACGTTCACGTGCAGTTAACGACATATGTAATAAACACACAATAATCATTCACTTTAATTAATGTATATAAATGTTTAGAGAATTTTGTTGTAGAGTATTTTAGTATTTTTCTATCAGATTTTTTATGTTATTTATTCTTTTTGTACTGAGTGTTCTACTGTCCCTTTACTGTTTGCAGTAACATACATTTCCCACAATGTGTGACACAGAAAGGATAATCTTATCTTATAAATCATAGTTTTTACTCTATGAAGTATTGGTTGGCTGCAAAATAATCAAAATTGTTTTGTGACAAGTTCTCTTTAGAACATTTTGTGGGTTACACTTATATTTAAATGTTTTTAAAAATATGAGATGCTCCTGAGTTTTTTGTCCACTGGGAGCGCTGTTTAACACTCCAAAAGTAGAATGGGAGATGGAGCCTTCAGCTATCAGGCCCCTCTCACATGGAACTAGCTCCCAGTTTGGGTTCAGGAGAGACATCCTCTGTGCTTCCAAGCCTCAAACTTCGCTTTCTGATGAATATTATAGTCAGGGTGGATCAGGTGACCCCGAACGATCCCTCCTAAATTTTACTCTGTAAGTTCAACTCTGGCATGGGAATAAATTTTAAACTGGGACCAAATGTTCTTTTTTTAGAGTAAATTTCTTCAATTTGAGTAAAATTTACTCTGCAGATTTTCCTATGATACCCATTCATTTGAATGGGTGAGTGTGTCCTAACTATTGACTGGTACTCTGTGTCATTATCTGTTCATATGGATTTGACTTTTCAAATACAAATATAGAATCATATTTTACAGTTTTTAGAAGCCAGTAAAATAAATTTCTATTCTTTGTGATCTAATAATTTATGATGGAGAATGGCAACATTGGGTGGTGTCTGCTGTAAGGTTGTATGGGCACATTTGGGTTGGGTGAGGTTTACATTTTGAGTGCCCTTCTAGCATCATTTGCTTCTCTTTGAATAACCTCTGGCTTGTTTCTGAACTTGAGGCACATTATAAAACTTGAAGTAGTTTCAATAACCATGTTGGTGTTTTACCTGGAAGCTGATGGCAGTGGCATTTTTTGCCAAGTAAATCAGGAAACCTCCCATGGCCTGAGGAAATAGAATCAAGTTAGAATATGTTAGTGACATGTTTTATTTTTATTTTTTTTAAAACACACATCAAAATTTGCTACAAAAAAAGTTTGAAAATCTCCCGTAGTATTGCAGTTTGTTGAACTGAAGCAAACAATCAACAACCCCCTATGAGCAAGCATGTGGTGACAGTGGGAAGGAAAAACAGGAAGAAACCTCCAGCAGAACCAGGCTCAGAGAGGGAAGAGCATAACAATGGACGAATTAGATCCTTAAACTTAGTTACAGCACTTTCAGAAAGACTTCTACTGTAATAAAATGTATTCCCCACTGCTGTGTAATTCATTAGAGTAAATGTAAATGTTACTAAGAAATGATCAGACAGGAGGGGGCTTTCAGGGAATACTGTTAAGTCTTCAGTTTCTATGCCATATGTCAGGACAAGATCCAGAGTATGATTAAAGTGGTGGGTGGGCTCCTTTACATTTTGAGAGAAGCCAATTGAATCTAACAATAGATTAAATGCAGTGTTGAGGCTGTCATTTTCATATAGTATCTATCTACCTATCTAGATAGATAGATATTATATATATATATATATATACATATATATATATATATACATATATATATATACATATATATATATATATATATATATATATATATATATATATATATATATATATATATATATATATATATATCAGTCGGCTGGTCAGTCGGCTCTCTGAAATAATTTCTCTGCCTCATACGTGATCCCAGCTCTGCCAACTAAAGCTCAAACTGCCCACTGACATCGTGAAATATCACAGACTTCAGCTCTGGGATCAAACCATGAAACTGTCCCTGCTGCTGCTTTCTTATGAGTTGGATGAACCAAGAATCTCTTGTTAAGAAACATTTTTTTTCACAGTGCGTTTTATGGGGACGATTTATTCACAAAAGCGCAACGTGTCCCCATGACTGCCTTAATGAACTAGGTTGGTTGACCTGCTTAACGCTCGTATAACGACCGCGCTTTGAGTGCTCAACTAGAGTAGAAAAGAGCTTTATGAGAACTAGTCCACATTCAGTAGTTCACATTTATATTTAACAACAGTGGGGACAGCAGTCAGGCAGACCCATCCAAGAGTCGCGTTTATTATTACATTTAGAAAAAATATCACAGTTTTCATGCCGGACGTATCAATCATTTTGTTGTATTTAGTAGCTGAAAAGAAGAGTTTATTCCACTATACTGCTCTGTTGGCATACACTGTGTTTTATATATATAGTGCATTAATCCGCTCTGTCACAGTGTTTGCCGACAGAGCAACATAGTCAAATAAACTAGTCAAATAAACTCTTCTTATATAAACAAACAGTGGCCCTCCACTGAGATGCCAGAACCAGTAGTGGCCCCCAGGTCATTTGAGTTTGAGACCACAGTTTTAATCTAACATATTCATCCTGCTAGAACCAGGTTTCTGTAAGGCAGAATAAATCAGTATGTTAATTGCTTATTAACAATTCATTTTCAAATTAACAATTTGACCAAACGCTGGCTTCTGTAACTTCTGCTTCTGATTTTTGTTTGTTTATTTTTAAAGATACAAAGCTATTTTAATACAAGTGCAAAATCATTTTTCTCCCCGTGTACATCCTAGCAACTTTTTCACTTCTGAACATTAACTCATTTTTTTAATATCAACTCATGAAATATAGTTTTGTTTTGGCTTTTTGTTTGATTCATCATTTTTCTCGCCAACATTAAGTAAAGAAAATCAACCTGAAGAACCAAACCAAACACACAAATTGAAGTAAAATCAGAAATTTAAAAAAAAGAGTTTCTACTTACCATAAACAGTGCATTGAAGAAGATAAAAATGCACTTGAGGCATCCATTAATTTTCCCCATTTTCACTTAGTAGAGGTGAAGCAGTGTGATTGCAGAAAAGACTGAAGATGTGCAGCCTCGTGTGCGCTCATAAACTAAGTGAAAGTAACAGCTGGAAAACAGAAGTAAAACAGAGAGTGCTGCTCTGTAGACAAAACCTCACACGTACAATAAAGATCTCACACTGTTGTGTGAGTTTGTGATTTTCGTGTGTTGGATTTTTTATGTGGTTTTCACACTTGGAACAAACTGCGTGGAAACTGCAACTGCTGCTCTACATTAGTCCAGAAGAAAAGGCTCCCACAGCATAGCCTCCTCCTACAGCAGCACAAACACCTCCTGTCGTTTTATGAGGTTTACATGTCCATCTGCTTGTCAATGCAAATATCTAATTAGACAATCACATATTAGCCAATCACACGGCAGAAACTCAGTGCAGCTAGGCATGTAGACTTCAAACTGAGGGATGAGGAAGAAAGAGGATTTTAGAAAAGTATAAAACAACAAATGTGATGTTGTTTGATTATTTCCAAGTATATCAAATGTAATTTATTTAATTTACTGTATAAACCCTCAAATATATACAAATAATTGTCTTGTCTTGTCTGCAGGAAAGTTATCTGATATCCATTCAACATTTCCTGCAAACATGTACATTAAATCTAATATAATTAGAACAAATCCTCTCATACTCTCTTCACTGATTTAAAAAATGAGTTGAGGTTTTGGTTAGAGCATTTCTCACGTTCTTATTTTCACATTGCAGCACCTGAGCCACAAGGCGTGAAACTAGATCATGGGAAGATAAAAGTACATCAGTGAAAAATCATGCAATACTTTTGTGTTGCTGGAAGTGGTTGTAGGTCTGGCACTCTTGGCTGGGTGTGTAGATGTGTCATTTCCTTTGGTTAGTCAGCCTGGTGGGGTTTTTTTTTATATGTCACATTTAACCACAAACATTGACTAATGTGCTGCTTAACCGGAAACTGTTTTCACTCAAGCTTCCAAGAAATTAAAAGCAATTAACATGAAGCTTAAGTGTAACTTTGTTAATGGGGGTTCATGCCCTGATTCTTGGGCCATCAAAGTCTAATCACCAATTAACTTAATTGAATTCTGTATATCAGGTTCAACTCCTCCCAGTGAGCTCTCCTTATTAAGGTATAATTTAGATAAAGTTTTAAAAAGCTTCGCCAATGGGGGAAAACAACAAAAGAAGAAAACATTTCAGAGGAAAACAGTGGAAATGTATTTACTGTCACACAGTCGATCTAAAACTGTAAAGGCCGATGAGAAGAGTTAGATTTTCTGTCATGAGTCTGCAGGATCTGCACACATGTTAAGGCAGCCAAGGTGAACCGAAGAGGAGTTTTTATTTGATTGATGGCAAGTAGTTAAAGTCCAAACACAAGGTCCAAAAATGGAGCTGAAGGCTACTAAACACAATAACAGAAAACCCACTGAAACCTGAACGTTATGAAACAAAATACAAAAAAACTCTCAGCGGCTGGGAAACACTGGGATGAGGGAGACAGATCGGAGCACTGGAACCAGACGATCTGACGAAGGGCAAAGAGGGACGGCGACAGTATACCTGTAAACACAGAGGGGCGACGAGGAGAACGAGACAAAGGAAACAAAACTAAAAGCAAAGCGCAGGAAACAGGAAACAGGAAACAGGAAACTCACAAAGCAAAGCAGAGTGAGTTTGTCCTGTCTCTCCCCCCTCACAGCAGATGACCCCCCCCCTCCCTGAGCCTGCTTCTGATGGAGGTTTCTTCCTGTTTAAAGGGAGTTTTTCCTTCCCACTGTCACCAAGTGCTGCTCATCGTTTTGACTGTTGGGTTTTCTCTGTACCTTTCGTGTGAATGTTGAGATGTTCACAGCAAACTCTTTTTCCAGTGTGATGGAAACTTTTACTTTAAGCTCTTATATGTTGTTCAACTATGGAGTGTGTGACCGTGACGTGACCTGTGGGCTGTAAAAACTGTCCAGATGATCATTCCCTTACCTACACACACAGCCTTCCTGTCTCAGGACCCTCTGTGTTAACGGGGTCACATTCTTTAGTTTTAGTGTCCTTCTGGTTCATTTCTCTGTAACTGGGAGAGGAGCTCCTCTTCTTTATGGTTGGGTTAAGGAGGGGGTGAACAGGTGGGGGTGTAAAAGGGTATAAGTACACCGTGTTTCTGTGCAAGATTCACAACTCACTTACATTCCTGTATGTGACTTCTCCTCGTACGAGCAACAAACCATGTAAAGGAATCTTGTCTCTCTCATTTGATAAATACATTTCTGTAACACCAGGCTAAATGAGGATCTTCTTAATTATTGAGACGCCATTTCCTCTCCAGCTCACCCCTTTAAGTTCATTCATCGTCACTTTATCAGTCCTTCTGTTGGCCTCAGAGTTGTGGGTTTTCTTCAGTCTTCACTCATTTCTTTGCCCTTGTTTCGAACCTCCTCCTCCCACACGTGTTCCTGCTGGAGGAGCGGCATGCTGCTTTCAGGATGATTTACATATTTACATCTCCCAGGCCGACGGGATTCGTGTGAGGAAAAGAAGGCAGTGAGACGTTTGGGGAGTTTTCATTCTCTGGAGTTTATTTTGGAATGATATGAGTGCAGACTTCACAACAACGCTTCCCTTCCTTTTCATTTTAATGACAGAGGGGAGTTTACTGTCGCGGGCGATCTGAAAGCTTGTAACCCTGAGCTGTGTTTGGTTCTTTTTGGCTTCTTATCATGAATGATTGCAGTGACACAGGTGACATGTTTTCCAGTACACACAGTCCGTGTACCCGGCTGTACCTCACGTGGCCAGTGTCACGTCTGCTTTTCTAATTCAGAAATACAAAATAAAAGTCTTCAGCTTTAACTTTGGCTTAAGTGCTTCACACATACATAAATATACTTCTGAAAATTATATGAATTATTTGTGTTATATATATTTTTTACTAACACATTTATGTGACAGCTTAGAGGCCAATCAGACTTTATCATTTTAACCCGAGAAGGTTCTGACTTTAATTTGAACAATAAACACAGATTCATCCTTTCTTTTATTTGTTGTTTCTTAACCAGGGGATCGAAGTGATGCTGCATTAATATCAGTGCATATTTAAATTGGATTTTTTTAGAAAGTTTAGGAAGGTTTTTATACTTAGTGTTACGTTTTTATTTCTTCTATATTTTTATGTAATTCTTTGAATAACAGGAGCTTTCTGCTTTTTTCGCTCTGTACGGTCACATGCCGACGAGCCTCAGGTCGTTCTGTTATGGCAAGTTTAAAATGTTTGAATGTCGTAATCGAGGACAGAACAGCACATCATGTTTTTCAGTTAACTTTAGGAGATTTTTTCTTTTTTACTGCAACCAGTAAAATCTATGATCCTGCAGTCCGGCCTCCTCGGGTTAACAGAGGTGATTATTTTCTATAATATGTCAAGCTATACTTTTTATATATTCAAGCTATACTATGTACATTAGAAAGCTGGAAGAATAAAATCCTGCAGCATGCGGCATCACTGTCTGCCTCCTGCTTCCATCCCTCGCTCTAATTTTATATTTCATAAAACAAAGTTTAAAAAAAGAGGTCACATCCTGTCTGTTGAGTCTTCTTGCTGTAGCCTAACTCAGTGTAGAGGTTAAAGGTCAGAGGACACAGGTGCGTGGCGTCTTGTTTCAGTAGCTCTTCATAGCAATGGATCCTCCATTGTCATTGCGTTTGACCTGATGGATCATGAAGAGGGTGATAAGCAGGCCCAGCAGCTACAAAGACAGGTAGATGAACAGGTGGGTAGTTCACAAAACAGCAGGCGACACAGTTTAAAAAAGGTGCTGATGGTGAGGCCCGCTGAGGAGGAGAATGATGTAAACGCTACTGCAGGGATGAACTTCCCTCTGAAGCTGAAGGGGAATTACCAAACTTGTTGCTACAATGTGGTGGAGGATGTGCTGCCTGGATCAAGTTTCTACACACTGAAGCAAAGTTAATACTCTGAGCAAGATCCACATTTCCTTTAGGTCTGATGGCATCATCGAGTTTGCAGCACAGTGGCAAACACACAGTTCACTGTAATTAGTGAAAACCACAGATCAAACTGATGGCTTCAGATTCCCTGTTTAGTTTGACCATCAGTCCACAATCCAAAGAGTTTAGCTGTACTGAAGGGATTATTATTCAATAAGTGTTTACCAGACATCTAGTTATGGCAAATAGAGAAGGCCTTTTCAACATTGGTTGATCTTATTTCTTATTTGATGTTTTAAAAACCGTTATAAAGCAATCTTAAAGAACAGCGGACACAGTGATACACAGTGATACACAATAACCATAAAAGAAAACAGAGCTTACAGCTGTTACAGCAAATCCAAACAAGAAGCCCATGGCGACCTTGAAGAAGATATCCACCACTGAGAAGATGACGTCACCACAGGACTGCAGAAGAGAAGGGAAAATGGTAAATACTGGGAAAACTAACTGGCTGGCAGATTGTCATGTGTTTGGATTGGCTGAATACCTGGTCATAGACTTTAGCTGGGCCTGAGGCTCCCTGCAAGGAAACAAGAGAAAAAGGTGGATACAAGTAGAAACAGTCTATTGTTTCGTTTTGTTAAATATCAGAAAATAAACAAATCTACGCCCGTTTAACCATTCATTAACGCAAATCTCTCATCGGCCAGTCACGTGACGCCAAGATGACCTGCTGAAGTTCATACCAAGCATCATAATGGGGAAGAAATGTCGACGATGGCATAGAAGTGCTTCTGCTTCCAGCAGGATAACACACCATGTCCCTGAACTGAGAAGGCCTCCACAGTCACCACATCTCAACCCAACAGAGCACCTTTGGGAGGTGGTGGAACGGGAGATTGTCATCATGGATGCAGCAAAAAAAAACCCAAACATCTGCAGCAGCTGTGATCCTGTCATGTCAACATGGACCAAAATCTGGGATTCCAGCACCTTGTTGAATCTGTGCCACAGAGACAGTTCTGAAGACACCAAAGGACCCAAACTGCTACTAGCAAGGTGTATCTACTGAGGTGGCTTGTGAGGGTAAATTACTATGGGAGCATGTGACAGGTGTATTAGAAAATTAAACATTTAAAAAAAAAAAACCCTGTAAACCAATGTTGTCTGCATCTTTGGAAGGACATCGTCTGGGCTGTAACTTTGTAAATCACGTGGTCTGAAGGAAACTGATGAATTTCTAAAGTAAATTGTCAGAGCTCCACATAATTTTACACATTTAGTCATAAAAAAGTGTCACAAGCTTGATCTTCCCCGCATGGAGAAGCTTATTTTAAAACTCCAATTCCATTTCATGAAACCAACCTGTGGCTTAGATTTGCATCCAGACGAGCCAAATCCAAAATTGTCATACGTTCCTAATCCGGTATTTGAGGAACTGCAGTCACAGGAGACAGGGATTTCATTACCCCAGTCCTCAGCACTCACTATTCCACAGCATTTGAACTGTGAAGCCAACAGAAAAGGACTGTTAATAAGACCTGTAAATACTGCAAAACAAGTGATTAATAAAAGGTTTTCTGTAGAAACTGCAATCAAAAAGTTCCTCAATTCCAGGCATAAAAAGCAAAAACATTATCTGACTGAAATTTGGCTGATTTCCCCTCCAAGGTTGGTCCTTGTGCACCTCGGGGCCCTTCCTGTACCACCGTTTTGAATACTCATATAAGCCCATTTTTGCAGTTTCACCAGGGACCGAAATCTTGAGCAGAGAGCAAACGTGAGCTTCTGTATTTTGACCTTCATGCGCAGGATCAGAACTACTGATGGGAACTCACTACAGCCCCCAAACCAAGCAGCACTTTCCAGTGGAGGAGCCCACAGGGTCCAACAGCCTGACAAGGAGCATGGTTGTTGTTTTCTTCTGTATCAATGGTTTTGCATTGTGTGCACTCGTTCCCTGAGGTCAGAATGTCAAGGTCCAATTCTTCTGTAGCATTTTGAGGCAACTAAACAGCCGTGGTTGTTGTCTCCAAATACTTGCCAGATTTAGCTTCCTGCAACTCATCTCCTTTCCTAAAAGCTGAAGAGCTGAAGAGCTCCACTGTGACACGGAGGGACCCATTGTATGGTCACAGATGCCTGATTGCAACAGAGTGATCAGAAGCAGCAGCCATTAATCAGTCCAGAGGTGCTCAAGGAGACAACAATGAAGTGCAGTTTGGCCACATTTAAAACGGGTATGTTTTTGTATTTTATAGAACCAGCAAAATCCTCTAGAAGCAGTAGAACAAGTACTCTCATAGGGGTTAATAGTACAAAGAACATTACAGTTGACTGCATCGCATCAAGCATCTGTTTGAAGTTCTCGTCTTTCATGAAGGGCACCACTAGTTCATTGGAGGTACTTTGGAAGGCAGACTTTATCTGCAAAAAGAAAAAAAGAGTGCCTTTAGTATCACGGGAGACAAACGAGAGAGTTTGGTTATTCCATCTTAAACCATCAAATTTTTAGAGCATTTTCTTCTCAGCCAACTGTATTTGTCTGGAAATGTTATGGTTTCAAATCTGGACACACGTGATAATTGCTGTTAAATTGTAGCTTCATGTAGCTAGTACCTTTCAAGATTTATTCTTTTGAAAAACGGCCTTTCAAACAATGTGATATTTTCATATATGTTACAGTTCCTGCAGCGTTTATTCGGACCACGTTGATCTGCTGAGCCCTGCCTGCTGTTAGGATTACAGTCTTGTGTCAGACTAACGATCACACATGTGGACACGTGGTAACTTGGCCTTGCACAACTTTTTCATTTGTTTTAACTGTTTTACTATATTTATGCACATGTACAAAACATTTATATTGGTACTTGTTGCATTTTTAAGGCCTCTTTTATCAGACCCCTCCAGGGCAATGTGCACGCCTACAAAGTGGGTCTCAAAAATCAAATGAAGAAAATGAAAACAAAGTTATTTTCATTATCATCACAATATCAGCGATGTATCTGTGGCTGAGAGTCAGATTGATCTATTGGTAGGATTATAGCAGAAAGAGAGAACAACAGGATCAAGATAATAAAAAGGAAATTGGCAGATCATTGATGAGCAAGGAGAAAAAAAAACAGGTGACCTGGTTTCTCTGGACGGCTACGATGATGCCAAAGATCAGCATGATGAGCATTCCGATCCCCATGAAGCCCGCAAACTGTACATGAAACGATATCAAGGATCGTCACTCAGGTCCTGTTTCGTTGATTTTGAAATGAAAAAGAAAAAAAAATCTTTTGTGTGTGATGTGGGCTCTTGTACGTACTATCTTGAGGGCGAGTTCATTCTCGGAGCAGGCAGCGTAGATTCCCAGGGAAGAGATGCCGAGGATGCCGATGGCGACCACCCATATCCAGCCCACACCTGGCACACCAACTGATGACATTTGCTACAGCATGAAACAACACCAACACTGGATTAATCGCTTATCTTTTGGAATAAACACAATCACGCACAATTATCAATTATTATCAAAGTAACATGTTAGACATGAATCTCTGGTCTGTGTTACTGAGCCCCCCCACTAACGTCTGTGCCTAGTTCCTAGTTTTACTCTATGAAGTGTTGGTTTGTGACACAAAACAAAAAGAAGTTTTTTTTAGAACATTTTGTAGGTTAGAGTTAAAATTAAAGAAGCTGTTTCAAATATTTGCGGTGATGCTGAGTTTTGTCCACTGGGAGCGCTGTGGAACACTCCAACAGAGTGGGAGGCGGAGCCTTCAGCTATCAGGCCCCTGTCAGGTGGAAGCAGCTCCCAGTTTGGATTCAGGAGAGACATCCTCTGTACTTCCATGCCTCAAACTTCCCTTTCTGATGACTATTACAGTGAGGGTGGATCAGGTGACCCTGAATGAGCGCTCAATCGTGTTGCTTCCCATGATGCACTGAGCACTTTAAATCCCCACATGTTTGTACGCCACAGCTGCATGCCATGTTCTTGTAGTCGATTTTGTATTTTTGTATTTCAGCCTGATGTTTTTTGTGGTCTTTTATGCTCCTCTTCTCTTTTCCCCTCACCCCAGAACTGTTTTAGCTGGTTTTACACACTGTTTGGCAGAATATCCTCCATCAGTACATCAGTTTATATGAAACTGTTTATATAACGATGGTTATGGAATTTAGATTATTTTAATTTGAAAGTCACTAAGAGAAAGTTGAAATATGACGTGTAAGACAAAAGCATGGCCTTAAACTGGTCCACACTGGACTTCCAGCTCATTAACAACACATCCTGGATACTGTTACACTCGGGCCACTGCCAGAGCTCCAGACTGCAGGATATGATTGTAAACTGATTGCACTCTGATCAGAAGTCCTGGAAAATGTCCAGTAGAAATGAAACATAATGTCAGAGCCATCGTGTGTTTTTGTGTTGCAGAGAACGTGAACCGTGAGTATGCAAACCTCCCCCAGGCTACATCTGTTCTGTGTTAACAGACATCAGAGTTTCCATCACATCTGGACAGCTGCCTGCTACTATGTAAACCCTGCGAGTCCTTCACATCAGCGTCTTCTAAACACTCCTATTCAGTGCGTGCTTTTAGAGAATTACTGTAGACACATCATGAACTACTAAATCAGGCTCAGTGCTCACAAATGCAAACCAGCTGCTTTTGTCTTCAGAGATTTGTTTCAAAGTGTTACTTAACTCTGTTACAGTGTAACTCAGTGCTTCATGTTTTAGTGAATCCACACAAGTAAAGCAGATTAACCAGAGGAAGGCAGTCGCATTAAGCTAATATGTTAATATTTTCAACTGCACTGACTTGAGATTGGTATTAGAGTTGGGTAACAACAAATATTGCTGATTGGTGCAGTCCAGCGTAGGTTGTGTATTTTAGGACCGTCGCAGCCCAAAGAATATTATTTCCATATTTGGCAGCAGAGCAGCAGCACACAACAGAGGAGACCTATGACACTGATTAAGTAAGAAAGGCACAAATGGAGAAGATGGGTGAAGGTGGGTTCCAAAGGGGCTTGCAGTGGGGATGCATCTGTAGGCAGACTAAAGCCTTTTAAATAGTGTGCCCACTGGACTGCAGCAGAACTCAACTTCACAGCCTAAACAATTAACTTGTGAAGTTTAGCTGCTGAATTGCACCCCAAAGTGGTGCCTCCTTCCTTTCTGGTATGCTGAGTAAGAGCTGAGAGTCATCAGCATAACTCATCATCCGCATCAGTTCCCTTGATCATATTTTGAGCTAACAAGCTACCAGAGCCCATGAGGTAAGGTGCCTCGTTTTTGAACTGTGCAACCTGCTCATTTCAAACATGTGCTCCTCCCACCAGCTTCTTCAAGTTAAAATCTGAATTGCATCCTTGGTCTGTTTCAGAAGATTATTCCTTCTGTGTTGGACAATGTAACACGTATGTGACGTTTCTTTTTCAAGCTAAAGCGTAACTCAGAGTTTTGGGTCCAATTTTCATTAAATGTTCTCAATTCAGGTGATTTAAAACTTTAATGATAAATAAAGTAGTTTTCTAAAAAGTGCTTCTTTTAGCTCATCCACCTGTGGGTGCTCGCAGTCAGGAATGTTACCGTTCGCCTTTGTTTTCTCTTTGTGATACATGTGAAAATCCTCTGGCTTGTTTCTGAATTAAAGCTGGTAGAACTGAAGGCACCTCATGAACACAGAGTGGTTGTCGCTTACCTGGATGCTCATGGCAGTCGCACGTACTGCCAAGTAAATGAGCCCACATCCCAGGATCTGTGGAAACAGGTTCACAGTATTGAGTTTATGGAGCTCTAAGTGTGACACGGTTCAGCCATGGAAAACACTTAGTGGTTCTGAATATGTTCATATAGAATAGAAACACACACAAATGAAGCAAGATCGTGTGCTTGTTTCTGTTTCTATTTCATTTATTTATTTTGTATTAAACTTTGTACTTGAGGAATTTTAAGACAAAAAAAAGAAGATGAATTCATTAATTTATGATCAACATTGTGAACATAAGTATAGAAATGAACACATTACATAAGATTGCCATCACTTATGAAGCATTGTGCTACAGTTTCTCTTCCCGCGCAGGCTTTAGATGCGTGCTGGGTCCAGAGTCGTTCCTGCACTGAGACACTAGGGGGCGACAGAGCACTGCAGAGACGCCCTCGGTCCTGACAAAGCTGACAAACACCCCCACACACAAAAATGCCCGAAACTGATCCAAATTATTACTAAATTATTCTAATTTAAGATTTTGGTTTTATATAAAATGGTGAAAGACATCGAAAAATTATTGCTCTCCTGGTGAGCATGAAAAGGAAAAAGATTTTGAAAATGCTTTAAAAAATTTTTGCATTTGAAAAAAATGTTATTTTAAACCACATTTTTATCATGTTGGGCAAAATCTTTGTTTCATTTCATGCTGTTTGTTTGCATAAACTGATGCTTTTTATGCTGGTTTTTTTTAGCCTTTAAATGAACCTTTAAGGCTAATTAAAGTGAAAACAGCTTCAAACTTTCCTCCCTCCTTTTTTTCCATTACGTCTCAAAGTGTAAGGTAAAAGCCATTTTTTGAGGAGAAGAAAAGGGGCTGTGGTTGGCGGGCAGACTGAAATATGACACTGTTTTTCTCTGCTGGCTCTGGGTGGGGGTTTCTCTTACTGGAAATGAACAATTAACATCTTGATGGACTTTTGTTTTGGAAAAATGATCATTCTTTAATCATGTCACCACTAATTTCACCAAACACCAGGATGCTTTTATTTATATCTTTTCAAGGTTTGAGGCATTTTTGTGTTTTTCTCAGTTTTTTTTAAATGTTCTACAACAATTTTAGTTGCTGCTGAAATTCTTTTGTTTTTTCCAAGAACATCCTCCCAAGATTTTATTTTCTGAACATTAACATTTTTTGTTTCATGAAATCAGTCCAGTTTCTCCTCCAACATGAACAATAATTAAAAAAAAAAATCAAACAATCAAAAAAACCACTAAAAAAACATTAAAATAAAATCAGAAATACAAAAAAAAAAAAAAAAGGTTTCCACTTACCACAAACACCACATTGAAGAAGATAAAAAGGCACTTGAGGCATCCATTAATTTTCCCCATCTTCAATTTTTAGAGGTCGGCTCACGAGAGGTGAAGGAGCGGGGTTGTAGCTCAGAGTGTGATGTTGTGCAGCTTTGTGTGCTCTCATAAACTCCTCACAGAGAGAGAATGGGGGGGAAGGGGAGCGCACACACACACACACACACACACACACACACACACACACACACACACACACACACACACACACAGAGCTGCTCTGTAGCCAAGCCCTCACATACACAGGAAGATCTCATAGGACAGGCTCAGTAAGAGAGAGAGAAAAATAAAATGTTAATTCTTAAAGCTGGCAGCTTGAAAAGTGGAAACCAAGAAAAGAAACAATTAAACCTCCAGAAAGAAATATATATATTAAAAAAAAAAATATATATATATATATCATGTTGCCTTGTGCAGCCCACCATCTCCTTTATGGAGCATTTGCTAATAGGTGGATTTTGTTTTTGCAATAACACCAAAATTCTTTCAACTTTTAATTTAAATATGACCAAAAGATTAATTTATGAGGACACACACACACACACACACACACACACACACACACACACACACACACACACACACACACACACACACACACACACACACACACACAACTGGCAATAAACACGTTTAAGAAGGAATGATCAGAGAAAATGTGTCTGACATGATTAAACTTTGTAAATCCGTCCACACCAGAATGTGAGCTACGAACGTGCAGGCTGAAGATCAGCGGTCCAGATGATTCAGTTCGGAAACAGGAGAACGTGCTTAATGTGAACAGGAAGTCTATCAAAATGTAACGCTGCCCGTGATTAAAAGACCCCGACGTTCCTGCAGAGGAAAGGAATCTGTTTGCATAGTTTTGTTTGTTTAAAAACGACAGTAATTTCTGGTCAGAGAAGTTTCTTGCAAATAGGATGAAATATTGCATTTCTTGTTCAATCGTGTTTGAGTCAAACTGCTGAAAGAATCAAGAACCAGGCTTTGATTTTCCATCTTTGTTTTTTTAAGGTTCGTTACATTCAGCCAACTAGAAGAACTTGTTGATGAATTGTTGTGGTTATGCTTACAAGAAAGCAGATGTGATGGGAACCATCCTGACATCCTCACTGGGAGGCAGTCTCAGTACAGATAGCTATGGTCTGAACTGCCTGAGACTTTTATTAGCTTTTTTAAAAGTTCATAAATAATGTGCAGCACACGGGAAGTCTGGACTTCATCTACAAACGACTTTGTGGTCTGAAAACTGATAACTCATATCTGTGAATCCAGTTTCAAAAACTTATAGAAGTCAGTGAGAAAAAGCAGCCATCGCTCCATCTTCTGTGTTGTCAGTAAACACTGACATGATTAATTTATGGCCTCAGTTGTTACTTTCAAAGATTGTTAGCCTCGTAACATCCACCACATCATGAGCCAGTCATGAAGCAGGAGGGTTTGGTCGCATTTATCTCAGCTTTGTGATCAAGACTCTTTCATGGATTCTGGAATTTGTGTTTCTGGACACAAACTTTTGTCCTTGTGTACCTGAAATCTACTCTGGTCTGATCAGACCATGAAAAAAAACACTATTCAGTCCTGCTGACTGTTTCACATTGTGCTGTAAAAAAGGGGCGAATCATTCGCTTGGCACATAAGTTGGTCCCTAAAGGTTATATATGTGCCGGCTTGGCGGCTGGGATAGGCTTCAGCCTCTGCGGCACCAGCTTCAATAAGCTTTTGGTTTGCAAACAGGAAAATGCCGATCAAGATAATAAAAAAGGAAATTGGCAGATCATTGATGAGCAAGGAGAAAAAACAGGTGACCTGGTTTCTCTGGACGGCTACGATGATGCCAAAGATCGGCATGATGAGCGTTCCGATCCCCATGAAACTGTACGTGAAACGATATCAAGGATCGTCACTCAGGTCCTGTTTTGCTGATTTTGAAATGAAAAAGAAAAAAAAACTTTTGTGTCTGATGTGGGCTCTTTTACGTACTATCTTGACTTCATTCTCGGAGCAGGCAGCGTAGATTCCCAGGGAGGAATGGCCACCACCCATATCCAGCCCACACCTGACGCACCAACTGATGACATCTGCTCCAACAACACCAGCACTGGATTAATCTGGATTAATCCACTAACGTCTGTGCCACCTAGCCATGCTACCACATAAGACACTTATAAGAATGTGACTTATGAATCCTAGTTTTTACTCTATGAAGTGTTGGTTTGTGACACAAAACAAAAAGAAGTTTTCTTTAGAACATTTTGTAGGTTAGAGTTAAAATTAAAGAAGCTGTTTCAAATATTTGCGGTGCTGCTGCGTTTTGTCCACTGGGAGCGCTGTGGAACACTCCAACAGAGTGGGAGGCGGAGCCTTCAGCTATCAGGCCCCTGTCAGGTGGAAGCAGCTCCCAGTTTGGATTCAGGAGAGACATCCTCTGTACTTCCATGCCTCAAACTTCCCTTTCTGATGACTATTACAGTGAGGGTGGATCAGGTGACCCTGAATGAGCGCTCAATCGTGTTGCTTCCCATGATGCACTGAGCACTTTAAATCCCCACATGTTTGTACGCCACAGCTGCATGTCATGTTCTTGTAGTCGATTTTGTATTTTTGTATTTCAGCCTGATGTTTTTTGTGGTCTTTTATGCTCCTCTTCTCTTTTCCCCTCACCCCAGAACTGTTTTAGCTGGTTTTACACACTGTTTGGCAGAATATCCTCCATCAGTACATCAGTTTATATGAAACTGTTTATATAACGATGGTTGTGGAATTTAGATTATTTTAATTTGAAAGTCACTAAGAGAAAGTTGAAATATGACATGTAAGATAAAAGCATGGCCTTAAACTGGTCCACACTGGACCACGCAGATATCGACTTCCAGCTCATTAACAACACATCCTGGATACTGTTACACTCGGGCCACTGCCAGAGCACCAGACTGCAGGATATGATTGTACACAGGAAGTCTTAGTCATGCTATGGACTTCATCTACAAAAGAATTTGTGGTCTGAAAACTGATATCTGCTCATATCTGTGAATCCAGTTTCAAAAACTTAAAGAAGTCAGTGAGAAAAGCAGCCATCGCTCCATCGCCCTTTTCCATTCCACAGTTTTCTTCTGCTTTTCCGGTCCAGCTGCAGAGACTCTCCTCTCTCTTCCAGGTGGATGTTCCCAAATCATCTGACAGACACAATCGCAAAGCCCCCGGGGTCGTGTCTGGGCAGGACATACCTGAAACACCTCGCCTAAGCTACCCTGAGCCTGATCCTCACGTCCTCGCCAGTCTCCCTTTCCACACTGAGCTGTGAAAAAGTAATTCCCTCCTCTCTGATTTCTTAGGTTGTTGCATGTGTCACACATTTCAGATTAAAACAAATTTTAATATTAGACAAAGATAACACAAGTAAATGCAAAATGCAGTTTTTGAATGATGATTTCCTTTATTAAACCTGCCTGTCCTCTGTGAAAAAGTAACTACCCCTAAACCTGATAACTGGTTTTGCTGGCCTTGGCAGCGAGAACTGCAAACAGGTATTTGTGATAACTGAAGTGAGTCTTTCACATCACTGTGGAGGAACTTTGGCCCACTCTTCTCTGCAGAACTGTTGTAATTCAGCCACAGTGGAGGGTTTGCCAGCACGTTTGAGGTCACACCAAAGCATCCCAATGAGTCCAGACATCGACTCGGCCGCTCCAAGGATTTTCTGTTAGAGAGCAGAATTCATGGTTCCATCAATGACAGCAAAGCAACTCCAGACCATCACACCACCACCACTACGTCTGACTGTTGGTCTGATGTTCTTTATGAAACGCTGTGTTAGTTTATGCAGATGTAACGGGACTCAAACCTTCCAGAAAGTTCAGCTTCTCTCATCAGTCCACAGAATATTTTCCCAGAAGTCCTGGGGATCATCCAGATGTTTGTTGGCAGATGTGAGCCTTTGTGTTCCTGTTGGTCAGCAGTGGTTTTCTCCTTGAAGCTCTCCTATAGATGCTGTGCACGCGCACTTTGCTTTACTATAATTACACGACGGTTTGTCCCGTCTGAAAAATTCAAACGATTTCTGAAAGCTGAGAAATTGTGCAAAAGTCTGCAAATGGTGGGACATATAAAATATGTTTTTGATGTGCGCTTGGAGTCATTTTGCAAGGCTGGCCATTCCTGGGAAAGTTCCCCACTGTTCCAGGTTCTCTCTGTTTGTGGATAACGGCTCTCACTGTGGTTCTCTGGAGTCCCAAAGCCTTCGAAATGGCTCTGTAACCCTTTCAGACTGGCAGACGTCAGTGACTTTGTTTCTCAGCTGGCTCTTTAGATCATGATGTGCTGCTTTCTGAGATCTTTCGGCCTGCTTCACTTTCTCAGACAGCTTCTATTTAGGGGATTTCTTGATTCAGCAGGTCTGCAGTGATCAGGTCTGGTTGTGGCTGGTGATGTTGATCTTAGCTTTCCAAAAAAAATTTGGTTAATCACCCTTAATTCATGATTTAATGGGAGGGTGCAATTACTTCTAAACCCAGGAGTTGGCACTCCACCCTTCTTGGTTAAGATCCATTTGATGCACGTATTCTCATCCACCTTCTTCACACTGAAAACTGCCCCTGCACGAGCAGGAGGTCGACGAAGCCGGGACGACCACATGAGCCACAAAAAAGCACGTGATCATGAAACGCTCGTCCATGATGGGCACTGGAGTCGTAACTTTAATGGACTTTTTGTCTTTACATAAGAAATGCTTTTCACAGCTTCTGTGTAGCAGCTGTTACTCGAAGGGAAGTCACCTCTGCTGCAGTGGGAAACGACTTCCAGCAGGCTTCCTCCTTAGATGGGGCCGTGCTCATTCAGATGCATAAAGTGCACCAAAAAGTAGGAAATGTAGTAATTATTGTTTTCAGAAAAATACAAAATGAACATTCACCTTCAAAAGCCAATTAGAACAATTACAGACTGAATCATAACATTTAAAGGTTAACGTCTGTGCAGGGACCCATTTGCCTTAAACGATGAGGATTAAAAGGGTTTTTATTCAGTTCACATCAGTTAATGACTGCACCTTAAATGAAAATGCAAAGGAGAAGAACAGGATTGTAAAACACTCCGCGAAGTGTTTCCAGCAGGTCTGAACATGCAGCTCAGCCCATGCCTGTGAAACAGCTCGTGAGGGGTTTTACACTACAAATATTATTTTATTTGTCCTCTTTTTAACCAGGTAAAAAAGTCTCACTGAGATTAAAATCTCTCTTCCAGGAGAGATCTGGCCAAGAGGGCAGCAAAGGTTACAACAATTACAACATTTGTGAATTAATTTTGGTAACAAATACACAGAAAAAAAAACTGTATTTATTTGATTTCATTGTTGACAAACCAGCTGGAACTTGATAAAATCACTTAATTTTTACTATTAAAGCAAAATTATTAATAAGATTGAATGAAAAACATGGTTTTCTATGGTAACACAAATCTATTGTTTGACATTCATGTCACTGCATCATATTCAGGGTGATACGTTTTCATCTGTAACTGCAACTTTACTTCTTAATGTCAGATTTATTCAAAGATGCTGAGTATTAATGAGTTCTTTAAGTATATTTTCATGCTACTGCTGAAGTAAAATACTACTACTTCTACTACTAAAATGCAAGGGTTACTACTTCTTTATTACACTTGCAAATACTATTTTCTGACTTCAGTCAGCGATGAATATATTTTGGCTCAATTTGAACTAATTCGAAACATTTTTAGACACAGCGAACTTCATTAACCAATCATCTGTGTCACACAATTACAAAACTGTCAGTGCTAATATGACAGTAATGAGAACACCACCACCGTCTGAACGGCATCTTTATGCTAAAAAACAACTTCAATCTTTCTGTAAAACATAACAGAGCAGGAAGCTCCACCCACAGAGCAGGAAGCTCCACCCACTCAGTCTGTAGCGCTTTCTTTGAATGTGCGCGGCTCTCGAGCTCCATCAAGAAGGCAGCCATAGTCCCTCAAAACTTAAACCCCCCTTAAATTGTGGAGACATGAGGTAAAAAGTAAGACAGCAGCAGCTAGTCAAGAGCTTTCTGACTTTTGTAGGACTGAAGGACAATCCTCGTGTCCTCTAGTTTGTCACAGGAACTCTTTTTTTTTGATTTATGGTTTAGGCCTTTGTTAGATAGTGCACAGTGAAGAGGGACAGGAAAGTGGGGAGAGAGAGAAAGGGGAAGCCATGCAGCAAAGAGCCACGGGTCAGACATGCAGACACAAACCCGGGCCACCTGCACCACAGCCGTGTGCTGCACACGGTCACCGGCTCACCCGCTGAGCCACCCTGGCACCCGAGGCACAACATCCTCACAGGATTCTTGTAATGAGTGCAATTCCTCAAATCAATACGGACTGAACGTGTAAGATACCAAAATATCCTTTAGCTGTACGAGCTGAATGTCCAGTGATGTCAGCGCCTTAGCACACTGATGCATCCCAAGTAGGTGTCCCTTTGTCCCGTACTTCATCCATGGAAAAGTGGTTTCCGGACTGTGTCCATGCTGTCTTTATACCTCACTGAGTCAACCTCTGCCAGCTGCTGTCTCCCAGCATCACCCTGCAGAAGCATCACTGCATGTTTCAGTCTGTCAGAACAGCCACTGTTACAGTCATTTTCACTGTGTTTCCATCCACATCTGTGGATGAGGGGCAGAGAAAATGAAACACTGCTTCATCACCATCATCACCACCATCATCATTATCATACACAGCACTTTTAAAACAGTTTGAACACTGTCTAATACTACAGTGCCGTGCTTAACTACATTTTCAGTGAAAAGCTTAAAATAATACAGTTCAAAGAGCTGAATAATATTCTCTACTCTGGAGGAGCAGCACTGGAGATTCATACAGCAACAAAACGAAATGTTCCATCTTTGTGTTTGTGAAGATGAGAAAAGACAAGAAGAAACATGTCGCACTAAAACAACAGTGAAGCTGACTATGAACAGTCACTGTGAGAGGTTTTCAGCAGATAGCCACAGCCCCTGTGAACCAGTATACCTTATTGTATGGCAGCAGACATGTTTCAGCAAGTGGGCCATAATCTCTTGTCTCTGCCCACCCACACACACAAACCCACACACACAAACACACACACACACACGCACACACACACACGCACACACACACACACACACACACACACACACACACACTACAACTGTTAACACACTGCCTGTTTTCTTTCAGTCATTTAACATAAAGGAAAACAGACTTTATCACATTACAGTTCATTATTACTGATTTGGTTACTGTATCATGTTGTCCATACTAACAGAAAACATTCCCTCAGTAAAAGAAACCACATGTATGAAGGGTCTACAGCCTTTCTGCTATTTCAGTTAAAGTTTGTGTTCCTTTCAAAATGTAGAGCTCAGGACCGTGGAGGACTATCCAGCCATTTTTACCTCCAGAACACCTGTCCAGGGGGCGGAGCTTCAGGAGAAAACATTCAATTCAATTTTATTTATATAACGCCAAATCACAGCAAACAGTCGCCACAAGGTGATCCAGAACTGATGACTGCTTTGTTCCATTCCAGCAGGATTTGTTCTAATAGACTGAATATCCTCAAACAAGATGCAAAAAGTACGAGAATAAATCACTTTTTTTTTTTTTTTCGGTGTGATGCAAAACAAGCCAGAAAACATTTGACTTATTGAAACACAACACATTCACAGTACTGACTAAAGAAAAGGGGAAGAACAACTGAGCATTCAGGCCTCCCTGATCAGTTACACAAGTTGATGAGAGTAAAACCCACAAAATTGCGTAACAGGTGGCTGCTGTCAGAGCCAGAAAATGAAACTCAATAAAATTAAACCTTCAAGTAAACAAGTGTATTTGATGCCAGTAAACATAAAATGTATCAAAGGTCTGATAAAAAAAAAATAGTAATGCATGTATAAAAACTAGATAGCAAACATTTTACAGGCTGTGAAACTCAAAAAGCTTATTGCTTACAACATGAATGAATGGAGGTGAATGCTGCTGCACATCAGAAAATGTGAAACGAGACTGAAAGTCCTAACTATAACAGCTATAAAGATATTATGAATTCTTTCAGTTCTTTCTTTATCACACACGTGGCAGCGAGTCGGGAGCCTGGATTCACCTGGGCTGATCCACAGATCTAACCTGCTCATCGGGAACGTGCAGGTCTGTGCATGAAGTTCTTCAGGTTTCCAGATTGTTTGTTGCTGGAAACATGATGTTGCAGTGACAAAGAAACAGCACGGAGCAGACCAATTTAAAACTATAACACACACACACTGAAGGTCTTCTAGAAAAAAGTAAAACAATAACCTCACTTAGATCCTTCAGCCTCAATGCCAATTTATGAAAGAGGCAGAAGTGGCAACAAGCCAGGCAGAGCAGTATGTAGAAGATGGACAAACAGGCTTCCGCCAGTAAAGTTGTTAGATCCAGCAACAGCTGCCTTTAATGAGGGTGGGAGTCACTTTCATTTGATGTTGCACATGATTCATGCTTCACTGTCCACGCACCATAATGGTCACTGATAACTGTGCACAGAGGGATCATTAGGACTGCATTAGAGCAGCTCTGCACACAGGAGGGGGGAGGCAGATCTGCCTCAGAGTCACAGATGAGCTGCACTCAATCATTAGGCACGCTGTAATTAACTGATGTGACAATACAGATGTTATCTGAACAGGAATGACATTATTTATAATTCATACAGTCACTTCATATATTTCTCTGAACATCGTGTTCCCTCTGTGCTGTTTCTTTTATTTCCAGCCTGTAAAGTGATGTCATGTTCAAGTGATCAGCAGCTGTAATAGTGTGGCTGATGCTATTTTCACCCTGCAAATTTGTGTGTGCGTCATGAAGCCACAGGGTGGTCCCAGAAAAACACACTCTGATAGGAACTGTCACATTACCACTTTTTATTCATCTGTATCCTGCATGTTTTGATCCAGTCTGCCTGCACAGAGCGTGTAGATGGGATCTAAATGAGGGTCAGCAGAAGTAACTCCCTGTGTAAAGTGTCTTTAACATAATATTATTACATTTTATATCATTAAATTGTTGTTATATTGATCTAGGCTGATGCTGCATGCACTCGTTGACTCCCGTTTTCTCAGACTTCATCTTAAACTTCGCAGCGTGCAGGTAGACGCAGCAGCACTCTGACAGCAAAGAATAATCCCACTTTTAAATTTACCGCCAAGAAAACAGAAGCTGCTGACCACCTTCATATTTTTATGCACGAGTTACACAAATGAGCTAACCAATAATGGCAGCTGCAGACAAACAACACTTTTTTTTAATCAAGTAACAGCCTCACTTCCACTTTGAACGGAGCCGTGACAGCAGGTAAAGTGGTGTAAATGCTGTAAAGGCAGCAGTTGCTGCTGACTGTGCCCACAGGTGTACCAGTCTGTGTCCTCTGTGTTTAGGGGTGTGGCCTACTCTCATTCAGGGCAGGTAACACAATGACTGTGGATCACACAACCCCAACTTCAAGGAAACTGGCCTGTGAGATGATTTTATTTTTAAGATGAGAATGAAGCACCACTGAAAAACCAACTGCTTTTAAATATGACCTATGAAAATATCTGTTACTTTTATGATACTCAGTTACTTTGGGATGTAATATTTGGCTCATAACACCCAGCCAGTTAACTCAGAAACTCATAGGTGCATAAGCTGGTTCCTTAAAGGTAAGATACACTCCCCTCTAAAAGTATTGGAACCGTAACAATCCCTTTGACATAAAAAAAAACTGTCCTTACTTTATTTATTTATTTAATTATTGATATTGGTATAATACAGTTTATTTATGTCGGAGCGGACAGGTGGACAGGAAGCAAAAGAAGAAGGGAGGAAAAAAGGGAAGAGAAAGAGAAAGGACAAAAGAAGGGGTGGTAGATGAGAGTGCCGAAGAGGCCCGAGCAACCCAGGATCACAACCCCCAGGGGAGTGGGTCAGCAATCACGCCAAAACGTCTGGCCACCTATATGCAAATACATGTGAATGCACACAGGCCACTCACACACGTACACACAGACAAAAACAAATACACAAAGTCACACACCCATCCACATCAACCCCCTTCTTTGTGAGGGCGAATGGATGCCCCCACAGAGCCAACACTCTGAGCAAAGTGTGTGCAAACTGCAGTGGCTGCTCTGCACAAGGACAGCAAAAAAAAAAAAAAAACACACCTGAGCAGCCAAAGAGTTTCAGTGCCAACAAATGACCTGGTTTCTAGTTTCTGAGTCATACACAAATTACCAAGAAAATATGTGTAGTAGTACTCAGAACAGCACCTTGAGAATCATTTTGATGGGACAGCTTCGTGCAGCACGTTAATTAAAACTCTCTTTCATTCCCACTCCTCTCCTTCAAGGCCTGGTCTGTTAATATTTGACCTGCGCAAGTTGGTGCAATCTCACGTGTGCTGCAGCCATAGACACTGAATCTTACTGACATTTGATGGTTGTGCCATCTCTGCTGGTCTCTTCCTGTAAGTCTTGTGCTGTTGCACATGTTTGATGGCAGTCTCTCCCGTCAGAGGTCTAACTGCTACCTGCTGCATCTGCATTTTTTCACCTTCTAAAGGCGAGCAGACCTGAACCACAGTTATCAGTGACATCTAATCGTTGGTCCACATGGACTCCCACGTTAAAATACCCAAACATGTCTGCAGCCTGCTGCATTAAAGAATTTTAGTCTGTGATTTTCCACTTCATAACTGTACACGGATGAATTTAGTTATTATCGACTCCTTTGGATATGGCTGAGGTTTACAGACAGATGGGGCAACTAAAGCTTCACCTCTGTAAGTGGTTGTATTCAACTTTATTTGAGGTATTTTAATGGAATTATTTGACAAATAACATGGCCTACTGTGAAGTACAGCCTGTACGATGGGTGCTGTCACAATGGCTTTGGCCACCTTTTATGTACAGTCTGTGGAATCTGCTGCTGCAGTGATTACTTCCCTTCGTGTTACAGTTGCTACAGTTGTGAAAAACCTTTGCAATGGGTTTGTTGGACTTCAGTGACCTAACACCGAGCAGGCCTTTGGTGGCTGAGAAATCAGCAGGGGTGCTGCAGGTGTTGTGCCAAAAAGTGAAAACATTTAAAGGGCTGTAAAAGACTTGTTGACCTATAATCTGTGAAACATGTGTCAAACATATCTCACATGAATGATATCAGGTCATTTTGAGTGAGAAACAGCATTTCTATCACAAGGTAGAAGCTGCACTCAGTTTTTGGCAAAGTGACTTTTATATAGTTGTTTTTTTTTTTAAATCATGGTAAAAATCGTCATTGGCATTAAAAATGTCTTTTTAAACAGAAATCTGGCTCAGAAGGCTGCAGAAATCACAACAAATATAACATCTATAAAGATATTTGAAGAGGCCAAAAAAGCTCTGGATTGATGAAAAACAGGTTATTTCTGCATTTTATACATAAGCCCTTCATAAATCATGTTGACTGCACTCTGTTTACCAATATAAGCAAAGACATTACACATAAAAGCACACAGAAACATTGGGATAACTTTATGGCACAACAGCTGTTGAATGTAACTAATAAAGTAACTTGTAATCTAACTTAGTTACTTCTAAAATTAAGTAATCAGTAAAGTAACTGTTACTTTTTAAAGGAGTAATCAGTAATCAGATTACTTTTTCAAGGTAACTATGCCATCACTGGTTGTAATCTAATTCTTATATGTTATATAATATTTATGTTATATTTTATTAATATAAAAATAATCTTGTTTTTTTGTACTTCAAACGTGAGTTGAGGTTTTGGTGAGGGGCTTTTCTGGCAGACGTTATTTCCACATCGCAGCTTCTGAACCGCACGGGCTGAAAACAGATGAGGGGAAGATAAAAGCAGGTCTGTGAAAACTGCTGCAACTTCTTGGAAATTGATCTGCTATCAAACTGTCACTCTCAGCTGTAGATGATTCACTTCCTCTGATGCAGTCACCACGGACACGATGTGCCACACACCAGGTAACTGAGACACACTGAAGCTTCATAATAAACTAAAAACAAGAATTCAAAAGCATCACGAATAAATATGGTCAATACTTAATGATACACTGGGGTAACTGATACTGAACAAGAAGGACATAAAAAAATGTTCCTGTCTGACTGCAAACCTTTAGCTCAGATGACCTCATGAACCTCATGAGTTACTAAAGACAGAGACGACAGCCCTCCTTGGACTAAGAACGTGCCTGATAGCGGGGTGGGACTGTATCACTGACAGGTATTCAGGCCATGATTTCCTAGTGGAGATAAGCGTTTTTAAATGTGTTAGGTCACCCGGGTGACAGGGGTCCCTGTCAAGTGGATCTGACCTTGAAATGTCAGAAACAATGGCAACACTGAGAGGCCAACTACATTTCCCCTGTTTACAGTAGCAAAAATAGAACTGGAGCAACACCAGCCGCACGCAGTACATTTATGGGAATGTGAGGCTATCGTATCATAGATACACAGAATCAGACTTCAGTACTTGAACCAAACTGGTAACCTTAACTTTGAATTATTTATATAACTATAACTTTCCAGCATCCTGTAAACGAGCTTCTACAGTTTGGAAAAGGTGAACATTTCTAAACTCGTCCATCCGAACTGCGGAGTGTATTTGCCCCGTCACTGCCTAAAGACTGCGTTCATTGTCTTCATAACAGCCACGATAGGTTGTGTTTCTCCCACATCAGATTGTCATTTCCTCTGGTAAAAGATCAGCAGCTTGATGATGGTAGCGCTAGAGGAAACAACGCATCACAAAAGTACAGCCATCACTTGGTCAAGATCAGTGAAGCGAAAGGAAGGCTGTTATTTTCCATCTGTAGTAATTAATGTTTTCCTCCTTTCCGAGACGACGCCGTCTAACAGCAGCTGAGAAACAGGCACAACCTGTAACCTGCTGATTCTGGATACAACTTTTCAACTGCTTTGGGTTCCAAGACCAATTTATGTGCATAGACACAAAATCAACATTATATTATATATAAAATAAACCATTAGAAATGGCTTAGTTTGGTTTAGGTATTAAAATTAAAAAAAGAAAAAACATTTTAAAAAAAGAAAATTAAAAAAAAATCAGTTTACTGGCAACAGGCTGGGACTCAAACCTGCGCAACGCGGCATATATATGTGGTCCTAGTACGAAACCCTGTGGAACTTCAGGAAAAGTCATCAGATTTCTGGCACAAGAACGACGTTCAGGACACTTTTGCTGCAGTCAGACGTTACACGTGAGGGTTAAACTGCAGCCATCACTGCGAAAGAGTTTACTATTATGTGCAGTCAGAGGCTCAACAAGTTGTACATGCTGATGAAACGCTGCGGTTAATGTGTTAACTGCAAACACTACTTCCTGTGGAAGCATGGCTCAATTTGAGACAACACAACCCCTCGACAGAGTGGGTTACAACTTCTTCTATAGTCTAAACACTGGTTTGTTTCTTTTTTTTTTTTTTTTAAGCCTGTCATGTTTGGCAGTTTTCACAATCAGAATATGATTCGAATACACTGGTGTACCAAACATATTTGCTTTTCCAAGAATAGCTCTGTAAGTTTTACAATAGGCTACTCTTGTTAGTATGTATTTAGTTTGTATTTTATTTATTTATACCAGGCGTGACAGGCAGAAAGGAAAGGGTAGGAAAAGGAGTGAGAAAGAAAAGGAAAAAAAAAGAAAAGAGAAAAAACAAAAAAACAAAAACAAAACAAAGGTGAGAAAAGAATAATCAAAGAATGATATCCACACAGGGTTATAATAGTTTTGGATTTTACATTATAGTTTAGTTTTAGTTAGTTTTTACTGTTTTTTCTCTAATTCAGTTAGTTTTAATTAGTTTTCAGAGTGGTTTTTCTCGTTTTTATTAGTTTTTATTTTTGGTTTCATGCTTAGTTTTAGTTAGTTTCAGTATTAGTTTTAGTATTTTCATACCTAATCAGGTGCAAGATTCAAGGCGCAAAAGTGATTGTTGTGTAATGAAAACTTGACAAAAGATACCGTTTAAAGAAATATAGTCAACAACCAGCTGTTCACAAGACGTGCTAAATGTGTGTAATATTAAGGACACACATGAACATCAACAGGGAGAAACAAAGAAAAACATGAACTCCCAAACTCAATAAATTCTACAATAAACTCCACAATAAAGTTCAGCATCAGTGCAGCAGATTAACAACACCTACATGTGGTGTTTGACAAAAACAAACTCTTTGAAGGAGTCAAAGCTCAAATCCGGCTGCATCCTGATGTTCTCTCCACCTGAAGCTGCTTCTGTTTTGGAGCTAGCTTGGTTAGATGCTGCTGATTAAACTTGCAGGGTCTTTGCGGCCTCTGTACATAACCTACGGAAGTTGCCGACCTTATGTCCACATTTATGCTTATGTAGCTGGATTGTGTGTGTTATTACCTTGTGGTCGTGTGCAGGTGTTTTATATGCAGCGCAGACTGGGACTTCTTTTTTGGTCCTCGCTCTTTGTGCTCAGTTTTTTAGGTGCAAACATATTTGTCCCTGTTTTTTTTTCACTTTCTTCATTCCTTCACGTCCATCCTGATAGTTTCAGCAGTCTCCTACCAGGAATTTGCTGACAGTTGTGAGTCCTTATATTGATGCTTTGATTATTATTCCTGATCGTTATTCTCTCACTGATAAAGTAGCCGGAAACGCACAAGGACTAAACAGTTTAGTCACAAGTTTCTGGGCTGCGTGGACCCGACAAGTAGTCCCGTTTCTCAGAGGCGCAGGCCAGGTTACCTGGTAGGATCAGAGCGGTTTCTGTAGCCATTGTGTGCTTCTCAGGTGGACTTTGATGTTGCTGGTTTTTCCTGACTGAGAAGTGTTCCGCACATTTTTCATCATCCACAACAAGACTTTCGATTCTATCTGTGCTCTTGTACTCAAAGAAACTCCATACGGGACTCTGCAGCTTTCTCGGCAGACCGCAGCCATTACTCTGTGGACCAGCGCGGTGAGCACACGCACATGCGCACACACTCACTCAGCTGTCCTATGGCGCTCCCAGCTTAAACTCGGAGAGCGGAAAAAATGATTTCATATCAATCCACAAGGCTTAAAAAAAAAAACAAGTAAATGAAAGTCAGTTTATCGATAATTTCAGTTAGTTTTAGTTAGTTTTGTAAACTCACAATTCAGTTTTAGTTAGTTATCGTTTTTTCCTTTTAATTATAGTTTTTATTTATTTCAGTTAACGACAATGTTTTTTCAATTTCAGTTTTCGTTATTTCGTTCATTTTCGTTAACTATAATAACCCTGTATCCACACATATACATACACATCCACATATCTACACATGCACATACATACACACATACGCATACACACATACACACACACAATCCTGCTGTTGCTTGCAAATAATGTGTGTATGTGCCTCTGTCATGGAACGTACTCACCAACGGAGGCAAGAAACTGCAATCATGCCCCCGTGATCCAGAGGCGAACAGGAAAGGACCCAGGGGACGCAGCCTATCCACGGCCCACCAGGACATCAGAAGACGAGAGGCCACACATCCCGATGGCAACTGCGCACACACCCCAGAGGAGGAAGGAGGGAGACCCCAGATGGACCCCCCCACGGCCAAACGGCAAGAGTCCAGACAGCGAGAGGCAATGAGCAGCCAACCCCCGCCGCAGGCCGGCATCCCCCGCACGAGCCGCGAATGCGGCCCCAGGGCCCCAGGCGCCCGAGAACCGCCCGACACCCAGCAGAGCCCACCCCACGCCAAAGAGGCCCGAGCCACCCCCAGGCCACAACCGCCAAGGGAGCGGGTCAAGAGCCACGCCAAGACATCCGGCCATGAACCCCGGGACCCACGGGCACCCGACACTCCAGGGGGAGCAGTGGCAACCAGCAAGAAGCAGCAGGAAGCGATAGGGAGTGATAGGGAGGGGGGACTCCCACCCTCCGCAACCATGTCCCACAGGTGCCAAGGCTCAGCAAGCCACAGGCCCAGGCCCTGCTGTCCATACACTCACACACTCACACACACACACACACACGCACACACACACACGTGCGCACACACACACATGCACACACACGCATACACACGCACCACACACACACACACACACAAATCATATATTCATACTCACACATATGACTGTCACACATTCATGCGCACACACACAGAATTTACATGGACACCAAGTGTGGGTGAGAGGGTACCAGCACAGAGCCAGTGGCACCCCGGCGAAGCAGCCAACCCGGCCCCAAACCACTAGCCAGTCCCTACCCCAGGCAGGGTGCATGAAACTGGGGTGTGGAAGACCCGCCCTCCCCCTCCTTCCACTCAACCTGTTTGGAGTGATATGTTGGGTGTATGTGAGTGTATGGAGTGGGAAGAATATGTATGTGTGTGTGAAAGCTACAGTGCTATTAAAATTGGAGGGACAGATGTGATGAGCACTGAGCAACAGCGCCCATCCACACCACCCCCCCAAGGCCCTCAGTGTCTGAGATGTAAATAAAATTGAGGAGCAGGCAGCAGTGAACAGAAGTGGGGTCACCTCAGCAGTTCCCCACACTGACCACTGTGTGACACACCTGCCCCCCAAAGCCCTATGTGTACTATGACGTGTTGTGAGCTGTATAATCTAAACACTGGTTTTACCCAAGTGGTAAACCCCAAGGTGGGAAAATAAAGCAATTTAGGCACCAAAAACCACAGTTACTTTAATGGCTACTTGGGGCAAACTCTAAAAGTGAGTCATTGCCATAAACTTCCATGTTAAATTCTCTACAGCCAAAATAAACATGTTCACACTGTGGTAGAAAAACTGGGTTAAGCCTCTGTAGATGATCCTTTCCAAATATTGGACAACTATTGTTTTTTGTTTTGTTTTGATTTTAAATCAATGGAGTCTGGGCTGTGGTTACTTTGATTGACAGCTGCCCAAACATAAGGAGCTGGAGGCAATCAGTGTCGGCTCAGGCTCAGTCCGGCTAATTCAAGTCACCAAGCAGGACCTCTACATCGTGTCTACAGCACTGGTGCTACTGAATCACAGACATTGAGTTGTTGTCTTGTCTCAGAGCTAAAAATATTTATGTGAGGAAAAAAAAATGTCAGATTATTAAAATCAAAAAGGTTACTACTCTGAGGGATATAAATGAGCTCAGTAAATTTCAGGCTGGCTGGCAGTTCTCTTTTTCTTAAAGTGCTGAGCAGGTGAACAGCATCTTTCTGAGCACGTTTTTCTTTTCTGTTTTGTGTAACCTGTGATTTCCTGGCATATGCCAACTTAATTGGGATGCTGTGCATACAGTCTGTGGCTCCGAGACTTTAAGGTTTGTTAAATCGTATTTGAGAGAATCTGCAGTAGGACTGCATGTCTCCATTATATCTCTCAGGCTGATTTGAACATGACCAAAGGCTCTAATCACATTCGCCTCTCAGCTTCCCATCTCCATTTGTGCCCACTTACAGTTTATGGACCCAACAACGAACAAAACAGGACCCATAGGTAGGCAGTAATTTCTAAGTAACCAGAGTAAACCAATAATGATGGCCGTCCCCTTCATGTTAAAATGGCCAATGAAACAGGATTAAATAAACATATTTATTAACTTCTGTATATAATATTATTGTTATTATTATTATTAAGCTTAATCTTGTTTGTTGTTTTTATATATATATATATATATATATATATATATATTCTTTTTCCTAATAGTGTAAATTATTATATTTATATTTATAATAACTGCGGCTGCTGTTACACCCAAATTTCCCCTCTGTGGGACAATAAAGGCTGTTTCTTCTTCTTCTTAAAGCCTGGTATAAAAATCAGTTTGGGTCTCGACTGATAATTTCCTCCATCTTAATAACTATAGTTGGGGATTTTATTCTCCTCCATCATTTGGATTCTTAAAGTTGGGGGTACAGTGGCTTTGATGGGAGGGCCTACCCAGGGTCACAGGGTCACGGTTGTGGGCCGGTGCCCCAATATAGCAGGGACCAAAAAGCTGGTCAAGCTTCAAAACATGGAGTCCAAAACCAGTGGGTAAGGTAATGGTGGTTACATACATCTATATAGTCTGTAGTAAAAATGCAGAAATACATACGAGGAAGTAAAGAAACTGAAAGAGGGACATTGATTAAGAAAAGGAAGGAGGAATGCCAGAAAAGGGGAAGAAAGATGAATAACTAAGAAAAACAGAACAATGACTCCAAAGAACGAACAGACATATTTTATCAGGACTTCCTCTGACACAAAATAATAAAAGCCTCTGCAGGCTGTGCCATCTAACACCTGAATGGCTTAGATGTCGGCTCACCGGCATTTTAATTTCATTGGTTTGATTTTGCTGTGTGAAAGTTTGCAGAGTTAATACTGTGTGACTGATGTAACATCAAACAGACTGAATTTATCTGTGCATCACAGACCGACTTCTGATTGGAGCTTTGCAGCTCAGTGATCATGAAAGTCTCCAACTCTAAATTTATAAAAGACTAAATTTTCTCTGTACTAAGTTGTTAAACATCCATCCATCCATCCATCCATTTTCTTCCGCTTATCCGGGGCCGGGTCGCGGGGGCAGAAGCCTAAGCAGAGAAGCCCAGGCTTCCCTCTCCCCAGCCACCTCCTCCAGCTCATCCGGAGGGATCCCAAGGCGTTCCCAGGCCAGCCGAGATACATAATCTCTCCAGCGTGTCCTGGGTCTACCACGGGGCCTCTTCCCGGTGGGACATGCCCGGAACACCTCACCCAGGAGGCGGCCAGGAGGCATCCTAATCAGATGCCCGAGCCACCTCAACTGGCTCCTTTCGATGTGGAGGAGCAGCAGCTCTACTCTGAGCCCCTCCTGGATGGCCGCACTCCTCACCTTATCTCTAAGGGAGAGGCCAGCCACCCTTCGAAGGAAACTCATTTCTGCCGCTTGTATTCGCGATCTTATTCTTTCGGTCACTACCCAAAGCTCGTGACCATAGGTGAGGGTAAGAACGTAGATCGACCGGTAAATCGAGAGCCTCGCTTTTACGCTAAGCTCCCTCTTCACCACGACGGACCGGTGCAGCGTCCGCATCACTGCAGAAGCAGCCCCGATCCGCCTGTCGATCTCCCGTTTCCTTCTCCCATCACTCGTGAACAAGACCCCGAGACACTTAAACTCCTCCACTTGTTAAACACTTAATTTATTTTGTGCTGTGAAAGGAGAAATCCTAAAAATGCTCATACACCACTCAAAAAAACAAAGGGAACACTTAAACAACACAATATAACTCCAAGTAAATCAAACTTCTGTGAAATCAAACTGTCCACTTAGGAAGCAACACTGATTAACAATCAATTTCACATGCTTTTTGTGCAAATGGAATAGACAACAGGTGGAAATTATTGGCAGTTAGCAAGACACACTCAATAAAGGAGTGGTTCTGCAGGTGGGGACCACAGACCACTTCTCAGTACCTATGCTTTCTGGCTGATGTTTTGGTCACTTTTGAATGTTGGTGGTGCTTTCACACTCGTGGTAGCATGAGACGGACTCTACAACCCACACAAGTGGCTCAGGTAGTGCAGCTCATCCAGGATGGCACATCAATGTGAGCTGTGGCAAGAAGGTTTGCTGTGTCTGTCAGCGTAGTGTCCAGAGGCTGGAGGGGCTACCAGGAGACAGGCCAGTACACCAGGAGACGTGGAGGAGGCCGTAGGAGGGCAACAACCCAGCAGCAGGACCGCTACCTCCACCTTTGTGCAAGTAGGAACAGGAGGAGCACTGCCAGAGCCCTGCAAAATGACCTCCAGCAGGCCACAAATGTGCATGTGTCTGCACAAACGGTGAGAAACCGACTCCATGAGGATGGTATGAGGGCCCGACGTCCACAGATGGGGTTTGTGCTCACAGCCCAACACCGTGCAGGACACTTGGCATTTGCCAGAGAACACCAGGATTGACAAATTCACCACTGGCGCCCTGTGCTCTTCACAGATGAAAGCAGGTTCACACTGAGCACACGTGACAGATGTGACAGAGTCTGGAGACGCCGTGGAGAGCGATCTGCTGCCTGCAACATCCTTCAGCATGACCGGTTTGGCAGTGGGTCAGTAATGTGTGGGGTGGCATTTCTTTGGAGGGTCGCACAGCCCTCCATGTGCTCGCCAAAGGTAGCATGACTGCCATTAGGTACCGAGATGAGATCCTCAGACCCCTTGTGAGATCATATGCTGGTGCAGTTGGCCCTGGGTTCCTCCTAATGCAGGACAATGCTAGACCTCATGTGGCTGGAGTGTGTCAGCAGTTCCTGCAAGATGAAGGCATTGAAGCTATGGACTGGCCCGCCCGTTCCCCAGACCTGAATCCGATTGAGCACATCTGGGACATCATGTCTCGCTCCATCCACCACAGACTGTCCAGGAGTTGGCAGATGCTTTAGTCCAGGTCTGGGAGGAGATCCCTCAGGATCAAAACTTAAAGTGCAGCTTTAATGCTAGGTCTTTATCCAAAAAACACTAAATCCCAGAGTCAAGGCAGAGCTGGAGACCACAGCTCAGTAGACAAGAGGAAAAAATCATAATCAAAAGTAGACACAGCTTAAAGGGAACACACATGATGACTCAACAAGGAACAGAGGGCTTAAACACACACACACGGTGATTGGAGAGAGTGAAGACAGCAGGGAAGGACAGGTGAACCAAATAAGACTGAAGATACAAGGGAAGCAAAACTGAACACAGTGTGCATGGGACAAGGGACTGTCAAAATAAAACAGGAAGTGACCAAGCATGAAAAAACATGACCAATACAGAAAAACACAAGAGGCGAGGGTGGATGACACAGACAAACAGCGATGCGGGGAAGATGGGAAAAACAAAGGAAAACAGGAATTCAGTGCAAATAACTATAATATCAGAATTCAGAAAACTATAACAAACTCAGCAGTACGCAAACTTAGAAACACAGCACAAATACAACAAGGAAAAAAGGACACAATACACTGGCCAACAGCCCAGGACCATGATGTGCAGAGCATTAGTCGAGCTATCCTGTTATTTTTGCAGTTCACTTCATTCAATATTTACTTGCAGGAGTTTCCCTTATAAAAATAAGTTCTGTTCTAGTTATAATAATCAATGCTTATACGAATTGTTTATAACTGGGTGCAGAACAAGAGGAAACTGTGTCCTTATCGAGACTCCCTGCTGTGTCAAAGGTCACACCCTTTGCTGTAATCACGCATATAAAATGCTCTGAAAGGCTCTCAAGTGCATGTCTCAGGAAGCTACGCTTACTGTTACTGCAGGAATAAAAGCTTTTACACCGGAAGCTCCTTGTGTGTTCTTGGTCTTTGATAAATGAGGGATGAGCCCAAAGTGACGCCACAATACAAAATATGTGCAGCTGACATAAATTGACATGGGTCAGCATCTGATGGTAAATGAGCTGTTACACAGATTTCAGGTTTATTAGATTTGTTAGAGAGTAAATGAGGGAAAGAGACGGCATCAAAATTAGAGCAGGAACGTGCAACTAACCCACAGGGAAGGATAAAAAGAGAACGACACATCCAGGGAGGAGAGCCGGACGTGTAAGAAGGGATGAAGATGGTCAGAAGACTTTAAGTTGTTAAATTCAGTCTGATATTTGCTCAGTTATCAGATCAGATCAGATCAGATTCAACTTTATTGTCATTGTGCAAAGTAAAAATACAGAGCCAACGAAATGCAGTAGCATCTAACCAGAAATGCAAGATAGGGATTATATACATCTGATGCTCAATTAAAGTGCAGGAGTAACCAGACAGGTAGAATAAAAGACATATAAAAATTGAGACTATTAAACGGGTAACATTAATTGTACAGTGAATACACTAACCTATAGTTATAGAGAGAAAAGTTGAATAAATAAATAAAAATGACTACATGAATAAATAATGAATGAGAGTAAACAAAATTAAGTATATGGCAAATATATACAGTATATACATTATTGTTGGGCTGGTGTAGATAGTGCAATAATACCATGTGCAAATTTACAGATTATACTAGTCCTGATAAAACATTTATAAGAACATTTATAAAAAGTACAAGGTTTAAGTATGATACGAAGTGCAGTAATGTTTTACAATGATGAACTGGAATTTAGCAGGGTTACAGCCTCAGGAAAAAACTCATTCTGAGCCTGCTGGTACGAGAGCGAAGGCACCTGTAACGCCTGCCAGACGGAAGTAGGGTGAAAAAACCATGATTAGGATGAGAGACATCCTTGATAATGTTCCTCGCTTTACCCAGGCACCGTTTACTGTAAATGTCCTGTATGGTGGGTAACTGAGTGCCGATGATACGTTGGGCAGTTTTAACCACCCGCTGAAGAGCTTTCCGGTCAGCTGCGGAGCAGTTGCCGTACCACACAGAGATGCAGTTTGTAAGAATGCTCTCAATGGTACAGCGGTAAAAGACCACGAGTATTCTGGGACACAAGTAAGCTTTTTTGAGTCTCCGAAGAAAATAAAGGCGCTGTTGTGCCTTTCTGACCAGGACTGACGAATTGAGGGACCAAGAGAGATCTTCAGAGATGTGGACGCCGAGGAATTTGAAGCTGGGCACCCGCTCTACTACTGCACCATTGATGCAGATGGGGGTGTGTGCCTGACTTGCAGTTCTTCTAAAGTCCACAATAATCTCTTTCGTTTTCCCTGTGTTAAGCTCCAGGTTGTTGTCCTCACACCATACAGCCAGATGCTGAACCTCCTCCCTGTAGGCCGTTTCATCGTTGTCTTTGATTAGGCCTATCACCGTAGTATCGTCCGCGAACTTGATTATGGAGTTGGAACCGTAAAGAGGAACACAGTCGTGGGTGAACAGGGAGTATAAGAGGAGACTCAGCACACAGCCTTGTGGCACGCCAGTGTTCAGGGTGATGGAGGCTGAGTGGAAGTTGCCTAACTTAACAGACTGGGGTCTATTAGTTAGAAAGTCCAGAATCCAATTACAGAGTGACGTACTGATGCCAAGCTGACTAAGCTTTGAAATCAGCTTGGAAGGGATCACTGTGTTAAATGCTGAACTGAAATCAATGAAAAGCATTCTAACATAAGTGTTATGGCAGTCCAGGTGGGTCAGTGTAATGTGAAGTGCAGTGGAGATAGCATCCTCTATTGACCTGTTGTGACGATAAGCAAATTGATGCTGATCTAATGTAGCGGGTAGACTGGCTTTCAGGTGAGAGAGGACTAGTCTTTCAAAGCACTTAGAGATAATGGGAGTGAGAGCAACAGGTTGGAAATCGTTCAGTAATTATGACTGAATAATGTAAACTTGCTGCTGTGTTTGAGTCTGTGGGATATTTTGGTTCTGTGTTGTTGATATTTGGATCTCTGGAGAGAAGATTTAAGCCTTTGTGGTTTTATCTCATGTTGCTTATGAGTCTTGTGACTTTGAGTCTTTGTCCTGGGTGTTCGTCCCGTTCGTATTCCCATTCTCCTTTCTGTGTTTGTCTTTGATCTCCATCTAGTTTGCATGTTGTATCTGCCATCTGCTGCTTCCTGTTTTACTTTGGTGGTCTTTTGTACTTTGTATCCAGTTTGACTTCCTCTTTCTCATTATCCCTGATTTGTTCCCACTGTGTTTCCCACTTGTTTCCTCTCCCCTCATCTGTATAAATTGTCTTCATGTCTCCTTGCCCCTTTGTCAAGCTGTCCCTCGAGGTAGTGTGTTTCCTGTTTCCCTGTGATTCTTAGTTCTTTGATTATTGGTTCCCCTAAAGCTCCTCCCTGTTTTGTATTCTGTGAGTGCACCCAGCAGTAAAGCTGCCTTTTAAGTTCATGTCAGTGTCCAAAATCCTGCACTTGGGTCAACACCCCGCCTGCCACGCTGCCGTACCCTGACACTGATGATGAAACAGCCTTAGAAACAAATAACTCTCATGTGCGTGAGACCGATGGGCTCCACGATTTAAATAACACTCTCTCTGCATATGCAGCAGTGCAGTTTGAAGGATTAGCCTTAAAAGGCCTCATCAGTTTTGGTCCATCAGCAAAAGCCATGGAGTTCAATGCTGGCACTTTGCAGCAGGCGTCTCTTGACTTCTGCTGGGAAGCCCCGAACTTTGAGGCACATTGAGTCCTCATTTTTCCAAAGATGGGAAATGATACAGTGACAGCCTGCCTGAGCAAATGAAGCAAACCATTGTGAGATGGGGCCATGATAACAGAACAATGCTGTTACTGTAAATATAACTGCTGCTCGTCTGAGCTTCTGTCGCTGCAGTTAAATGCATGCTGCTGATCTCTATACTGCATTTTTAAAACGTTTCAACAGAGAGCTTAAAATAAAACCGAATCATGAGGCAGTGATGTGTTCCCTTCTCTTTAGGTTCATTCAACTGCAGCTCTCTGCGGTGACGTCTTTCACAACCACTGCAACTGTGCCTGAACAAAGCCACAACTCCACCTGCTTCCACAGAGATAAGTTTCATTTCCAATCATCAGGAATTTGTACTTTCACTTCACTAAAAAGGAAATTTAAAAAAAAATGAAAGTGAACTTTTGGCACAGTGGGTTCATTTTACAAGAAGCCGTTTTCCTCGAGCAGGTGAAACTATTAAATTATATAAAACTGATTAATGCCAGCGGTTTGAGCCTTCAATTCAAAAACAGACAAGTTGGAGCAGGTGAACAAAGACATCACTAAACCTCCTCACAGTGAGGAGAAAATTATTAGAGGGGAGAGTCTGACGAGTTTCTCACCATTTTTTTTTTAGGTGGTTTGAAATGCTAAAGAATATGAAAACCTGTTTATGTGAAAGCACTAAATTACTGTTAGAATTTTTATCCATTTCAAACATTAAAACTGATTTTGCAGAAACATACACTTTATTAACTGACCAGCGAGTGCGACCGTGCCATTAAAAGCTGAAGTTTTGTCAGTTTGCAGGTGTGGAGCTTTCAGGTGTGTTAACAATGCCGTGGGTGTGGTGGGAGCCTGAGGCAAAGAGATGTTGGTTAGATGTAGTTGGGCTCGTAGCAAACCAGACTCCTGGGGAGGGGTTGGACTCTTTCCCGCTCTGGAGTTGCCCATGGGGAGAGGCAGTGAGCGGGAATACTTTTCTCTCCTGAATGGGGGCGCAGGAAAGACTCCATTTGGGAACTTCAACGCTCACATGAGTGTTGACATTGTGATCTGGTGGTGTGTGACTGGGAGGAACGGCTTGGCTGACCCCAGATATGTTTTTTTGTTGGACTTGCACGCTGATCATTTTTTCCAGGTGAGCATAAAGATGATCATAACGGTGTGCGGCACTGGGACACTCGATCACAGGTCACCTCCCCATCAAAGCTGTCCATGTGAACGTGTATGAAGACATCTTTAAAATTATTTCTGCTTTTATTCATCGTTTACAGTCATTATTCAAAATCCCCATGAGCCCCCAAAAGCTCAGAAAGACAATCGAATAAATAAATTGCATGTAAAGAAAAAAAATGGGAGTAGTGCAAAGGAGTAGGCTTTAGTCTTTCCCTCGTCATCTCTTAAATGATCTCGTCCTTTGATCGTTGCTGGATTAGCGGGGGTTTCTTGACATTATTCCAAGATGCTGGAGAGGCAAACTGGAAGCTAGGACTCTAGGGAATAACCACAGAGAGCACACAGCAGGAGGAAGGATACGATAAAGGAGACGATATATATATACATGGTAATTAGGGAAGAGGAAACAGGTGGGAACACAGCTGACATTCGTTAGAGAAACAAGACACAGGAGATAGAACTGAAACTCATAAAAGGCTAGGCAATACAAATACTCTCAAGATAAAACCATAAACATTGTTAAGGTCTGAGGGTGAGGGGAGTAACATGACAGTGAATGGAAGAACACGAGGAGGCTGTTTGGGACGGTTTGAAAAGCTTTTTTGCCCAGATGTTAAAAGAGGGAAGCATGAATTTGACTTCAGGGAGAGCCGAGGCCAACACAACAAGCACAAATTAAAATCCCATTAACTAATTAGCTTGGTAACAAAGAAGATTACAAAAGAAAATGGCAGCTCGCCCCTACCAGCTTCCTGTGGGGACTATAACTGAAGGCAACGGGCAAGAAGAGGCAGGCAAACCTCAAACACACACTCAAAAAAAAGCACATGGTGCTCTAATCACTAAGGCCCTGAAAGTGTAGCCACAGTCCACTTACACAAGCTGCTGCATGAAGAGCATCCATTGGCTGCAGGACTCAGACCCCAGCCAATAGCAGGAGCCGGTATGGTGGGGAAGGGTGGAACCCAAACATGAGGACCTGGAAGCAGCAACATAAACATCAACCTGATGGAAGTCATAACATATACACGCTTTAACCATGCGCGTCCATAGCTGACTGAACAGTTCCTGTTTGTGACACTGGGTTTGTTTTCCATTTGATTTAAATAAGTTAACTGAACTAAAAGTTCTGTTGTGTTTGCGCGAGTAAAAGCATGAATGTCTGTGTCTCTGTAATGAAATGTATGTACTTACTAATGAGGGCGGAAAGCTGCAGCTCCGCCCACCACATAGAGACAGACCCAGGAGACCCGGGCCACCCGCAGCCCCCCCAAGAGCGATGGAGACCTGCAGTCACACAATCCAGTTACCACTGTATGCCCACTCCAGCCGAAGGGACAGGGGGGCCGGAAACGGAGCTCCTCCAGCCGAGGGGCGGTCATTTTTGCATCATGACTTCCTGCACCGATTCAGATGATTACACTATGGGCCTCTTCCCTTGTTTTGGCCTCTCCAACAACTACAAGCTTCAGGAAGAAGGGACGGCACACACCAGTGTTACACAATGTGTGCTGACTGAGAGGCCAGGCCTCACTGCTGAGCCCCCACTAACAAGCACAGAGGATTCAACATCTGGAACTCTTAAAACAGTCGTGGGCCCCTGACCGAGAGGATTTTCCTCAAGTACTGCACTGAAAAAAACTTCACATTTTATGAAACTGCAGATATTCTCTAATCATCTTACTGTGAGTCAGAGATTGAACACAAATATAGACCTGAGTGGTAACAGAGACCTCGCCCCTCTGAACTCCTCATGGTTCCACTTAGATCGCTGGTTTTAGGTCTAAGAAGATGAAGTTACACGTTTTACAAAAATGCCGAGATTAGAGTCCAAAAATTAAAAAAAGAAGCTGTGATGATCAAAGTGTGCTGATGGTGCTCTCAGTTCTTCTGGACCTGCTCTGTGGAACAAGCTGCCTGCAGACTGCAGGTCAGTTACAAACAGATCCAAATGTTTTAATTCTCACTTAATAACTCTGTTATTTTATGTTTTTATCTCTTTTTCTTTTTTTGTAAGCAGCTTGAGTTCAAGTGCTTTAAAAATGAAACTGACATTCACTCCCATTAATCGTCCTGATTCTCATGAAAGCCGTGGTGCTGGCAGCATCTGATCAGCCACGAACATGAATACGTCTGCTGCCAGCAGAGCAGCTGAATGTACACAGATAACACTGCATTATGGGAAAATATGAAGAAATTAAACACACAATTCAGACTGAAAACATCTGCTGCACACGGGAGTGTGAGTGAGTGTGTGAAGAAAAGCTCTTTGGTCAGGAAGACTGAAAAGAAATCTGCTGCATCAATAAAGCCTAGTTGATTCAGCTGCAGCTGTTTTAGGATCATATATTAATGTTTATCAAACAATAAAAACGTAAACTTGGTTTATTTTCACACTGCGGTTCTCACACGGAGCTGATAAAGTAGTTCATATGCAGTTATGCTGCACAGGCTCTGCAGTGCCGGGTTCAGCTAATGCTGGGCTTTATCTGTGTGCAGCAGCATTTATCTTTACAAACGTGGCTTTCTGACCAATTTTGATGTTTCAAAATAAAGAGCAGCATAATCTAATAATCTACTGTACATGTAGAAAAGGTAACAGCTTGAATAAAAGCAGTATGATCAGTATAACTGCATGTCTTTAATAACTAAATGAAAATTTTAATTGATGCAGTAAATCTGAATTTGTATGCGTTTAAAGTAGAATGTAACATTTTAACGTTTTGATTTCCACTGCATATTAATCTCTGCAGCTCACCTGCTACACTCCAGGTCTGAGTCTGCCCCAAACTGCATGTCACTAAAATCAAATTAGCTGCATGAAAGATATGAAAGATTCACAGCGGTGCACAGTGATTACCATTCACTGACCTACGACTTCTTTTCTCATTTGGATTTAATTGTAAAATTATTTATCTCTAAATTCCTGCTCAAAGCAGCTTGTCCAACATCTGTAAAGTAGCTGCTTCAGCCTCCTGCTGAAGCCTCTCCCTCTGAACTCCGGATCACAGGTTTGTCAGACGGCTCATATTTGTTTAGAACCTAGAAATGAATCCTACGGAGCCAGAAGTGAAATTGCCCATCCAGTTGCATTTCATGAGAAACATCCTTGGACAGGATGCTGTGGTTCACCCACCAAGACTAAAGCAAGAATTGTGCCTTATTGTGAAACCCAGGAAATTCTGCTGAGGACTTTGAGTGAGGATACTGAGCAAAGGCTTTGTACACGAGTGAGGAAAGAAAGGGTTAAGAGTTTACTGCCCCCCCCCCCTCCTCCTCCTCTCTTAAATGGAAACAGAACCACTGTGAGGAAGTGGCACAAAGACCCTCAGGCTGCTTCATCACGGATCTTCTACGAGCAAAACAACAGCAGATTTCATCACGATGATGATCTCACAAATGTGCTTATTTAACCTGATGTCCAGCAGATCAGTGGCTCCTCATCAGTGGTTAGAACTGGGTACAGGGTTCAGTGAACCTCCTCTTTTGTCTTTTAACTGTAACATCAAACAGCCTAAAGTTTATTGTAAATGTTTACACTCAAGATGTGACCAAAAGAAGCAGGAAACAGAAACTCTCAGGCTCAGATTGATGCTCAGCTTCTCCGCTGAGCACCGCCCACCCACTTTAACATGCTTTACCAAAAGGTCATGTGTGTTGTAGCTTGTTGGCTGCCTAATGGATGCATCAGCATTCCTTCATGAAAGCAAGGATTAAAGCACAAAGGGGAAGGGGGGGGAAGGGGGGGTTCAGTTGCATAAGGGAAGCAATGGTTTGACTTGTGCCTTTGCACCTTCACACAGCCTTCAGCTACAGGGAGCCACCTGCAGGATCCCTCTCCCACCTTTGTGTTTCCCTGTGCACATGAACACTGTCTGCAAACAGCACGAAACTGTCTGTGGAAGCTGTGCGCCTTTCTTTCCATCTTGATAAATGTCTTAATGTAGGAAACGGTGCATACAGATTGGTATGTGGGCCATTCGACCAAACTGGTTCACATTGCAGTTCCGTATTTAATAAATAAATAAAAATTAAATATTCAGACCCTTGATATTTATTAATGTCATGTTGTGATCTATTTAATCCCAAAGCATTAGTTCAGACAGTATTAAATATATGTAATATGCTCCTTTTTATTGTGAGTCGGCCGTCCCAAACTCTAAATTTCAACAAATGAAAATATGACTTCAATGATTTTATATGCATTTTATATATAAACACTCATACTTTTCTTTTTAAAAGGGAAGTTTAAATATTCAAATTAAGTAGTATGGGTACGTTATGTAGTAATATTCCCATACACATGTGAGTTTATTAAACTATTTATAATGCACACTTATGAGCATTATATCTGGCTTTTTGTTATAGATTATATAAACAGAAACACACACACAGTGTTTTGTTCTCCTTCGAGCAGGACGTTGAACACATCCTGTACCCTCCATCCTTATTAAAATTAGCATCAAAATGAGGTCAGGGCTGAATGAGATGATGGAGGACGGGTGGGGTACGTCCAGAGGTGCTGCTGAGTTTTTAAGACAGAGCAAAGTCTGAAAACACAGAAATATTCCAGATAATTAATCAGTGATAATCAGCCAATATCTGCTGTTTTCCTCACTAAAATGTTTCAGTAGATTAGGAATTATTTCTGTTCTGGTAATTTAACTGGACCCGCTTAAAAAACAACACAGTGCTCAGGGCCCTGATACTACTGAAAACACATCTGATCTCACAGGGGAAAAAAAGTCTTCCTGGATATCTATAATGATGCAGACTGAGCAGTGTGTTAGTAATCAATGGAGGCCACACGATGGACATGAAAATCATCAACCTACAGAATTCAAAGACAGCCCAAAAATCAATGTGAAAAAATGATGCCACAGACTGGAACATTTTTCCTAAATTTCACTGCACCAGCGTAGGTCTGACAGGTCCAGAGATTTCATCCGGATACCTGATGGCAGTCAGGGTTTCGTTGCCTGCACAGGTCTGTGTGTCCCTCCATAGATATGCCTCCACAGACCATCACTGACCCTCCACCATACCGGTCATGCTGAACGATGATACAGGCAGCATAACGTTCTCCACAGCTTCTCCAAACCCTTTCGGGTCTGTCACATGTGCTCAGGGTGAACCTGCTCTTATCAGTGAAAAGCTCAGGGCTCCAGTGGAGGATCTGCCAGTTCTGCTATTCTAGGGTAAATGCTAATCAGGCTCCACGGTGCCGGGCCGAAACCCGGTCCTGCTGATGGGTTAAGGACCTTCTCCTGTCCAGCTCTCCTAGAGTAACTGCCTGTCTCCTGGAGTCTCCTCCATGCTCTGAGACTGTGCTGGGAGACACAGCAAACCTTCTGCCAATGGCACGTATTGATGTGTCATCCTGGAGGAGTTGGACTGCCTGTGCAGCCTCTGCAGGGTCCAGGTATGACCTCATGCTGGCAGCAGTGACTCTGACCCTAACCAAATGCAGAACTAGTGAAACACAGACAGGAAAGATGAGGAGGGGAAAATGTGAGTGTCCTCCACCTGTAAATTCCTGTTTGTGTGTGTGTGTGTGGGGGGGGTGTCTCATTGCTGCCCCTCTGGTGCACCTGTTGTTAACTTCATGAACACCAAAGCAGCTGAAACTGATTAACACCCCCCCTCTGATACTTACTGACCACATCGATATCACAGAGGTTTCAGTGACTTGATGCTAAGCCCTGATAAAAGGTGGCTTAACATCAGTACAGGAATCACTACTGTGAATACGCACTCTGAAATTAAGCAGGAAAATTGAAAAACACACACACAAACGTAGCGAGCCATTTGATGGATGTTTTTCTTGGCTCTCTCGTGATATCCTGGTTGAGTCATTGCAGTGAACTCTGAGGAATGCTTGTGGGAAGATTTGATCATCATCACTGACGCTGATCATTATCTGAGCAGGTTCCAAACACAAAGAACTGCAGATCAGCGGAAATAAAAACAAATGAAGATTCAAGTTTGCAGGAATATCTGTCAACGATGAGTCTTTCCAAACCCTTTCAGCTCTCTTCCACAGCGTGGCTTTTGTCCGGCCCCCCCCCGCCCCTCAGCCCCAACAGGTCACAGCAGATGACTGCCCCTCCCTGAGCCTGGTTCTGCTGGGGGTTTCTTCCCAATAAAATTTGCAGTGACTAATTTTGGTTTACCACCATGTGTGTGATTGATACATTCACAGGAATTATTGGCAATCACCAGTCCCGATTCCCTTATTTAAGGAAGCGATTGTTGTGTTGAAGCAGTGAAGCTGCTCTGTGCAGACAGGCGACCTGAAGTTTCACCGCTAAAGAAACTGAAAGCAGCGGTGCTCAAAGTGGAAGAAAGGAAAGTGACTTTTTTTTTTTTAAAATAAAAAAAACAAGCTTGTTTTTCATTTTAAAAACATAAAAAAAAAACAGATGGTTATTTTACTTTCATACTCCTAATCCATATAAATCCATATAATGTAAAATTACTTATATTATTTTTTCCCATTGAAATCAGAATATAAATTTGCAAAGAAGAATCAGAAAAATTGTCCTTTTATTTTTTCTCAAACTGGAATTTTTTTTTTGTGGCATCACAGAAACTTTCCCATCTGCAGTCTTAATGTTACAGGATTAAATCAAAGTTCACAACTTGTTTTCTTTAGAACAACAAAAGTATTGATATGATTGAAACAGTCGTGACTAAAATCATGTCAGCGGTTCAAACAGTAATGGTTATTTTTGCTTAAGCTGCCCGGTTAGGAAACCCAGTTAGCGAGACCACAGGTTTTCCTCGAGTGTCCTTTTTCATGGCAAGAAGGGGGCCGTCTGTGCGGCTGGAGAAGAGGGGGTTCTCCCCGAGGAGCATCAGGAACTTCTGTGGTCTCTCTGATGCACATCTGCAGGTGGAGGTGTCAAAAAAACATGAGAGACAAACGTTTCCTGTTCTCAAAAATAACGCATTGCTCCAACTTTACAAAGATCAAAGGAAACATTTCTCTAATAACACACACAAAAAATAAATAAAACATTTTTCCTGTTTGAGAAAAATACCTTTTTTCTGTTATATTTTTGCAAATTTATGCTTTTTGCAGAAACAAATATAATTTGTTTTACATTACATGGATTTGGAGTATGAAATGAAAATAAAAAGCATCCGTTTTTCATTTTTTAAATCTGTTTTTAGGATGACTGAGGCGGTGAATGTGGTGGCGGCTCTGGGCCAGAGGAAGAGGAGTCACTTCCATGATGTCACAACAGAAGGAGGAAGAGCACTTTGTGTTCCTGTCATCATCTGGCTGCTCCTCATTTATCACATGAAGCTCTGCAAGGGTCCAAAGTTACAGCGCTAACATACGGCTCCTTTAAGCATCTTTTTCAAACATTACGTTTGATTGTGCAGCTTGTAACAGAATGTTTGGCACTAAATGACATGGTGGCTGACTCTGTGATGACCTTTATAAAGAGTTTTTCCTGCCTTTGATGCTTTGAGGGGTTGAAAATGAGAGGAAATAAATGCAGACATTTCCCACAGTGCACACGACCAGCTGACCTACTGTAACACCAGCACTGCCATCTCGAGGCTGCAGCTTGAAACTCCAAGAACCTCTGATGATGTAAGCTTTCAGCTGAGCAGGACTGGAAGATGTCACTATTCAAACATGTGCCTGAAAAAAAACGGTCACAGGAAGCTGGTTATCAACTCCTTAAGCTAGTTAATGTGTCCCAATAGACATTATAAGTATCTGGATTGGAAATAACGACGCGACAACAGGCAGAGAAAACACGGGACTTAAATACACAAGGATAACGAGGGGAGTGGGAACAGCTGGGAAACACAGGAAACAGTAATCACACTGACAAGACTAAGGCAAGCAAAACTGAACATGACAGAGACCAAATGACTATCAAAATAAAGCAGGAAGTCAAACGGGGGAACAAGGACGCAGACCTGACACATGGAACACAAGGAACTAGAAATAACAAATATAAAAGATAACAAAAAACACTGGGCCACCAGCCCGGGACCATGACACTGAATCAATAAGGCCCAAATCCGTAGTTCTCTTTCTGAGCCAAGAAATGCCCAAATCTGAACTTCTATTACATCTGAGAGTTCCCATAATTTCCCATAAGGTGGGCATAAACAGCAGGTTCCTTGAAGATGACATTTCAGGTATTAGACTACAAAGTGTACTGCTGTCATGGGGTGGAGGGTGAGGACCCTGAATGGAAATAATTCAAATAATTCAGAATTCAAATAACATGTTGATTTTCTTCTACTTCAATCTTCACTCATTTCTTCTCCCAGCAACTTTATTTTAAACCTTGTGACCCTCCTCCCACACTGTTCCTGCTGCAGGGATGAGGTGCAGCTTTCAAGATTATTCATATCATGTGTGGACCGTTCCCAGGCTGATACGCCTGCTGCAGCAAGTGAGAAATGCATAAGAAAAGAAGAGAGTGAGACTTTGTGGGCTTTTAATCTGTAGAGTTTATTTAGAAATGATGAGTGGATTTCACAATGAACCTGTCACAGGATTTAGTGTGTGTGTGTGTGTGTGTGTGTGTGTGTGTGTGTGTGTGTGTGTGTGTGTGTGTGTGCTGTCAGTTGATGAGCTGTAGCAGCTTGTTAGCTGGAGTTAACCTCTGAAACTAGTTTTCTTTTTCACTGCAACCACTCAAACCTACTCTCCTCAGGTCCCGCCTCCTCGGGTTACCAGAGCTGATTCTTTGCTATAATGTGTGTCTACATCATCAAATAACACAAAAGAGATATAAAGCTTTCCAAAAACATAAATGTTTTGCTTTTTAAGCCACACTTTGTACAGTAGAAATCTGGAAGAAAAAGCCTGCAAGGCAGCAGGTTCTCTCTCGAGTAAAATCCTGCAGCATGCGACATCACCATCTGCCTCCTGCTTCCACGCATCCTCTTGATGCACTGTAACCCAGTGCAGAGGTTAAAGGTCAGAGGACACGGGTGTGTGGCGGCTCCGTTCAGTAGCCCTTCATGTAAATGGATCCTGCATCGTCGTTATATTTGACCTGATAGATCATGATGAGGGTAATAATCAGGCCCAGCAGCTGTAAAGACAGGTAGGTGAACAGGTGGTGAGTTCACAGACAGGTGATGGAAATGCTGCTCTGATACTGCAGGGACGAACGTCCCCTCTGAGGAGGACTTAACAAGCATGTTGGTAGTTATGTGGAGGAAGATGTGCTGCCTGGATAAGCTTCCTATACACTGAGGTAAAGTTAATGCACTCTGAGCAAGAGTCACATTTTAATGCCGGACAGTGGACACGGTTCCAAACATTAGGTTAAATCAAAGATCTTCAAATATCTTGTTTGTTTGACCAATAGTCCACAATCCAAACAGATTGGTCCTGCAGTGCCAGCTGGTGTATTAAAGGGATTATTGCACTGTTAGGACCACGATCATGAAATGTGCAGGTAGGTGACCACAGTGATTAAAGGACAATGGAGTGATGACAGAGGAAGACTGCTTACTGCTATAACAGCAAATCCAAAGAGGAATCCCAACGTGATGCTGAAGCCGAAGTCAATTAGCCAAAGGAGAACTTCACTGCAGGACTGCAGGAAAGAAGGAAGAATGGTGATTGTCTGGAAACATAACTGACTGGCAGATTGGATGGTGTGTAGTGGCTGGCAGGTTGATTCAATACCATTGTGTAGATTTGATCTGGGCCTCTGGTTCCCTGCAAGAAAACAAGAGCAAAATGTGGAAGCAAGTTTTTTTCTGTAAAATGTAGAAAAAACATGCAGTCACCAGCCCTGTTTACTGGCACAAGTTGGGCCCCAGTGGCACCCTGATGTACCTAATGAAGTGACCATGACATTCAGTTATATTAGGGCTGCACAATTAGTCAGATTTTAACCTCAATTATGAGTTTTGGCTTCCCAGAACTAAATAAACATGAGTGATATTTAAAATGTGCTGTCGGGCCAATTAAACACAATGTGGTGAAAGGTGCACGGGGGGATCTCACAGCTTTGGCCATAACTGTGCAGCCATGTGTCATTATCCGAGCAGAGACACCGAAGGGTCAGAGTTTATGGAATTTCTGAATTCCTGACTGAGTGTTTTTGTTGAAGTACGCTTTCAAATGTGGACTGAAGGAAACGGTGAAGAATTTATAAACTAAATTCTTGAATTTCCACAAAATTTAAATCATTTAATCACGAAAAAGTTTCATGAACATAAACTTTTCCGTGAAGCGAGGTTCATTTCACATTCCCGTTCATTTTATAAAACCAACCTGAGGCCTGGATGTGCATTCAGCGTTGATGAATCCTCCGTAGCCTCCATATCCGGGACTGGAAGGCTTGCATCCACAGGAGTCGGGGATTTGATTGCCCCACTCGTGAGCGCTTGATTTTCCACAGCATTTCAACTGTTAACACATGAGAGGATGACTTAAAACAAAGGGAAAATATTCCTCAACAAAAATCTGCATTATTGTTTTTATCAGTGTGGTGACCATGATGTCATCATCACTGCAACACAATTCAGCCCAGAAAACGGTTAATAAAAGATTTTCTGTACGAGATGCAATCAAAAAGTTTCTCGACTCAAAGACAAAAACATGAAATTTGGCTGATCTCCCGTCTTTCTCTTATGGCCCATATCAAGCTTAACCCCTTGACCCCTGCATGTAGAAGTGCAGGCATGCAGACCCCCCCCATCTGAGACAGGGTTCTGTTTTATCTCCCAACAGATAAGACCGGCACATATATCTCGTTGACCTGTGTTTGACCTGTGTGGGGTGACTGGATTTCTGCCCAGCAACAGGAGCCTGTGAGGTCTGCCTCCTTCGGTCCTGTGGATTCCTCCCTGCACTGCTCCACGCAAGAACAAAATCATAACTGCCAACGAGAGCTCGGTCCGACCCACAAACCTGTTGTGTCCTCTGGATTAATTAGGTTGTACAGTGTGTGCGTTCATTAGACTGTTGGCATCAAGTTGTTCTGTAACACTGTGAGAAAACTGAGGGAAAACGTTCACCCTAAACAGCTGTGGCACGATCCACAACGAACCTGCTCATCACCACAATCTTCCCTCACCATCGACTCATCATATTTGGCTTCCTGTGAAAAGCTCTCATTTTGACACAGAGTGATCAGAAAAAGCTGCAGCCATTGATCCATCCAGAGGTGCTCAAGGACACGACCTTGAAGTGCAGTTTGGTCAAGTTCAGAATAGTTTTTTGCACTTGATCGTTTGATTGCATCTCGATATCTGTTACTGCAGATGCAGTAGGACTAACATAGAGGCTAATAGTGCAAAAAAAAACATTACAAATTCCTGCAGCTCCTCAAGTGTCATGCCATTTTGTTTCATGAGGAACTGCACTATTTCACCAGAGTACTTCTTTACTTCCGACATCATCTGCAAAAGAAAAAGAACATCTTTAGTGTTATTGCAGACAAATGAGAGAATATATTATCATCACGAAGAGAGAGAGCAGCCTGAACAAAGACATGTTCACTCTTGCTTCTGCTCTTGGTGCATCTTCACTTTCTTTCTTTATTTGTTTGAACCCCTCACATATTAATGCTAACCTTTTTTTTTTTAAAATGTCCCTTTAATCCCAAATATTGTGGCCAAAGAGGTCAGTTCAATGATCCAAACTCTTGGTGGTTATTAAAGTTGAGAGTTAAAAAAAAAAGAAAATGAAGGTAGCTGATCTCCAAGACAGAAAGAGAAGGCCAATAGTATGAAGGTGACAGATGCAGATACTAACTATCAGACTGATATATAAACAGTACAGTAATGGAGAGAAGAGCAGGATGAAGAAATAAAACAGATGACCTGGGGCCTACTGTTCGCTACATTGATGCCCATGTACAGCATGATGATCATTCCAACCCCCATGAAGGTTGCAAACTGGACAAAAAAACAATATTAAGAACATTCATAGACTTTTATTATTTATATTACTGTTTATGATCTGTGAAATCAGCAGCAGGTCTTTTTGATAAGGGGTCATACGTACTAGTTTGAGGGCAATGGGTTTCTCAGAGCAGGCGGCAAAGATTCCCAGGGAGGAGACGCAGAGGATGCCGATGGCTAACAGCCAACCCCAAACCAAGCCTGGCACATCAGCTGATGAGAGCTGCTCCTGCACGACAGACAATCAACACAGACACCGGATTCATCTGGAAGTTTCTCTCTTTTTTTGGGGGGGGGGGGGGGGGGGGGGGGGGCATGATTCTCCAGTCAGACTCTAACATCTATAGATATTGATTATAGATCGTTCTAAATCCTGAACCAGGCCATACCAGAGCCAACCTGCAGGGAGTTTTTCCTTCCCACTGTAACCAAGTGCTGCTCACTGGGGGGCGTTTTGACTCTTTTCTCTGTAACTGTTTGTTGTCATTTGGCACTATTTAATTTATGAAAAATATTAATTCATTTTTAATTTAATGGCAACAACACATAAGGAAAGATGCTGAACTGTGGCAGTTGCTATTTCATAGTTGATGGCAATAAAAGCTTTCTATTCTATTCTATTCTATTCTATTCTATTCTATTCTATTCTATATCACAAAATGTTGGGACAAAGCAACAAAGGGCTGAAAAAGGAACAACTGGAGGAAATTAGATGCACAAAGATGTGGTGTGTGGATGTGGGTTGCGAAGGGGAAGTAGCTGTAAATAATGTGCCTCATGTGAGGCTTCCCAGTTGAGTTTGTTTAGTTGCTGAATTGCACCACAAGGTGGCGCCTCCTTCCTTTTCTGTATGTGGAGCTGAGCGTCGCACACAGACGTCAGTATAACTCGTGCATGGTGGAGTTTGTGGGAGATGAGGTGTTGTATTGTTGATATTAATAAAGTATAACAAAGTATCCATGTGGAAGTTCCAGTTCCCATAAACACATCGTTGACCTAACAGGTTATCCTGCTGGAGAAAACACCCAGAGCTGCTGTTCGTTCATTTTACAGCTTCTGCAGAGTTACGGACTGGATTTACAACCGTATGTTAATTCCTCATATCTGATCATCCGGACGCTCCATCTGATCATTTCAGCTTTCACACTGCAAAATGATTCCTTCACACAACAATATAAATATGTAACATCTCCGACTTAAAGCATAATTCAGGTTTTTGGGACCAGGTTACATCGCAGTGTTCTCAGTTCTGGTTATTTAAACTCAGTTAGAGGATAAATCTAAACAACAACAACAACAACAAACAGAGATTGAAGGGCAGTAATGTTTGCTGTTCACCTGTTGGCTGCCAGATATGCTCACAAATCCATATATCAGGAAACCTCCCAGGATCTGAGGAAACACAATCACAGCACTTTAACAAAACTGGAGCGCCATGTACGGAGGATTCAGTGTGCCAATGAAATTCTTATTCTTTAAAAGATAAATGAACAGAAAATACACCGAGCATGCTAATATAACCAAAAAGGAAGCAAAGACAAATTTAGTTTGTTGTGTTTTAAAATACATCAGATTCTACAAATTTCCTCCAATCCCGGCTTTAGATCAATTTAAATTTCAATTTATTTTATTTATTGCTCAGTCAGCAGGTGGATTAGAATCAGTACACTAATTAATTTTTCTTAATTAACTCATGAAAAAAGTCTTTTACTTTTCTTTTTTCCCTCCCAACATAAATAATAAATGAAGGAAAGTGAACGTGAAGAGCCAAACACACTCACCGCAAACAGCACATTGAAAAAGATAAAAACACATTTGAGGCATCCGTTAATTTTACCCATCTTCACGTTTTAGACGTTCGCGGCTCAGAGGAGGTGAAGCAGCGCGAGTGTCGCTCAGAGATGTTGTGCAGCTTTGTGTGCGCTCAGAAACTCCCCACAGAGTGAAGCCAAACCCTGACACACACACACACACACACACACATATGTTTTACTTCTCATGAAATGCAGCTCATGAACAGGAAACAGACCAAATGAGTGTGCAGAAAAAACGTTTTGGATTTTTATGATTAACTAACTGCCTGTCGCTGCGTTTTCTGACCTGATCTCAGCTGGATTGTCAGCAAACTGGAGAACACTTGATAACAGCTAAACACTTGAACAGTACTAAACTGTGCTACAAGAAAAGAGAAGGAAAACCACCTTTTGTAGCGCAGTTCTGTTTATCGGGCCGCAGACCTGAAAGTGTCACTGAAAGCGATCCTGTTATTTCACAGAAGTCTAACAGGCAGATTATACGGCCAGCTGCTGCCACACAAGGTTTATTAAATAAGAGGGACAGTGAGGGTCAAAATACACCTGTAAAGATCTTTGAGGACAGATGTGGTACTCTGTCAGATAATCCAGTCTCTGCTCTAAATCATCCCAAAGGCGTCCCCTCGGGTTGAGGTCCCGACTCTGTGCAGTCAGCCCCCGGGGGTCCTTCAGTATGAATATTGTTGTATCTGGAAGGGACAGTCATGCCATGTGTTCACACCTGTTAATAAAATAAAACTTAATAATTATTAATTGCTTAATAATAAAGCTGAGTGTAATTCTGTTTAAGAATAGATTGCATTCATATAACATTTCACTGACAGAGAAATTTGATCAGTTTTGTTTTTCTTCTTTCAGGATGCGGTCCTGGTATCGAGTTTACCACCACCGGTGAGGTCATGTTTTTGTAGCGTTTGCGTGCGTGCATGTGTGTGTGTGTCATTCTGTCTGTAAACTCAAAAGGTTTTGAATGATAAAACAATACAATAAATCCAAGTGCTTCCTATCTAACATTTCATTTCAATTCAATTCAATTTTATTTATATAGAGCCAGATTGTTGTGGAAAAATACGTTGAGCCCTGAAACTAAACTGATTTTATGATGATTTATTGAAAGTAAGTTATAACCTTTGCAAAGGGATCAATAATGCACAAACAGTCTTTGCACCAGCATTGACCAAAGAGCAAAATAACCACAGTTCCTTTATCGTCATTGTGTTGATACAGTCTTGTTCTTTTAATCAATGTTGCCATTGATTAAAAAAACTGGATTAGATTCAACTGTTTTGTCAAATTTTAGGCCTATTTCTAGGCTCCCTTTTCTATCAAAAATCTTGGAAAAAGTCATTTATAGGCAACTGAAAGCCTTTTTAGCTGAAAATGATATCCTTGAAACTTTTCAGTCTGGTTTTAAGCCCCTCCATAGCACCGAGTCTGCCCTGCTAAGGGTGTTTAATGACATTTTCCTAACTACAGATGCGGGAGACTATGTGATTTTACTTCTTTTAGATCTAACGACTGCTTTTGACACAGTGGACCACAACATTTTAATTTCTCGTCTAGAATGTTGGGTGGGTATTCGGGGCACAGCTCTGGAGTGGTTCGGGTCATATTTGACCCAGAGAACATTTTCTGTTGGCCTAAACGATTTTAGATCATCCTGTGCACCTCTCGTGTGGGGTGCCTCAGGGCTCAACACTTGGACCACTACTGTTCTCTCTGTATTTGCTCCCCCTTGGTTCCATTCTTAGGAAGCATAAAATTGCCTTCCACTGCTATGCAGATGACACCCAGATTTACATGCCCCTAAAACAAAGTGATGCGAACGCCGTCCGCACACTAACGAAATGTCTCGATGACATCAAAGCTTGGATGGCTTCAAATTTCCTGAATTTTAATGATAAAAAGATGGAGGTCATCATCTTTGGTCCGGGCATCACGGGGAGGGTCACTTCTGTGGATCTGGGTTCTTTATCTCAATGTGCTAAGCCCACAGTCACAAATCTGGGTGTCAAAATGGACGCATCTGATTCTTGTTTTTTAAGTTATTCCACTGCAGAATAAGAACAGCTCACAGAAATCATCAAAAGCCCAAAATGTCCCTGACATTCATGCCTGTGATGAGTGGATGGGAACCCTAAAAGCCATTTTCCCCTCAGAAAAGCATCCCTCATCATCTTGCACAGTTATAAGAAGCAAATATGAACTCAGGGTCTCTCACAGGTTTAAACCAATAATAATCAAAGGCAGATAATTGAGGATATTAAATGATGTTGTTAGACGCCGAGCTCACTGAGAGGGTACTCTGCACACAATGCTTTAAAAAGTTCCCATGCTGCAGGCTGTTTGTGGGTGTGTGTGAGCTTTTGATGGTTGCGTGCTGGACTTTTTTTGTGTGTGGTTTTCACACCCTGAACAAAACTGTGGAAATTTAGAGTCTGCAAGACGCTGCTGCAGCTGCACTGCATCATTAAAGAAAGACCTCAGCAGTCTCCTCCTACAGGAAGGTCCTAACATAGAAACTCACCACCCACTTTATAGCTACACCTGCACGAACGTCTGATCAGCCCGTCAAATGGCAGTAACTCAGGATGAGGCTCAAACCGAGCTCTTAGCTGGAACAGGAAACTGTGACAACAATCCATACAAGCTCACCAAAACTGGACCACAGATTTGATTCAGTTTTTTTTAGATAGCACCAAATCACAGCAAGACCCTACAATAATACAGAGGAAACGACCCCCTATTAGCAGCACTTGCACAGCAGAGCTCTGTGAAAGCACCGACCCGTCTGAGTCTCAGCTTCTGCTGCCGCGTTCAGACGGCCGGGTCGACCCCAGCTTGTTTCAGTGCTTCAGGCTTCGGTCGTGTAATTAATATTTTCTCTGGGCTCAGCGGCCTGAACACAACCATGAAGACCACAGTGTCTCTGCAATAAGCAACACTCAGATTCACATTCATGGATGTCACACTAAAGCATCTCAAACTGGAAAGGAAAAATCGTCTCAAACGTGTTTTGGAGCCGTGACAAAGAGTTCGTTAGACTTCATCACCTCATTTAGCAGTTGATCAGTATCTGATCCATTGATCAGATACTGATCAATGGATCTGAGCCTTCATTGTGATTCAAAGATCTTAAAGATGTGAATCATTTCTGACTCAATATAGATACAGTGTTCCTAATAAAATGCTCCCCAAGTTACTTTGTACAGAACTGAGACTGTTTTATAAAAGCACCACAGAGGAAATATTATATTTACCTGTGCTTTATTTAAATTCACATGATGCAGTTTGATATAAATACTTTCACACCCTTCACATGGAAATCGTTTCATTCATAAACTGAAATAATGTGATATAAATTTCTATATGAATGAAGAAAGTTGCCATTTCTTGTCTGCGGGAACATCATCAGACGTTAGTGGAACATTTCTTGTAAATTAAATGTACATGTAAAGAAGCACTAATATGTTTTTTAGCTGTAAACATGAGTTTTTGGTTTTGGTGAGGAACTTTTCTCATATCGCAGCGTCTGAACCGCAGAGGCTGAAACGAGATGCCAGGAAGATAAAAGTAGGGCAGGGAAAGATCTCGCAGGCCTTTGTGCTGCTGTTAGTGGTTACTCAGAAATGGGTCGTGGTGTCAACACAGGTGCTACTCGTGGTGAGTCTTTAGTCTTGTAGATGTGTAACTTCCTCTGGACCGAAGCAAGGCAGCACACTGAAGCTCAGACTCTGACCAACGTGCTGCACATCATTAAAGACACGACACAAAGCAACACCTTCACCTTCAATCACGACCCAAGTCATTTATTTTCTCAGGTTATTCAGAAAACAAAAACTAATAATAATAATAACAATAAATCAAATAATTACTTTGGTCATTATTTTAGTTTTTAAAAAGTTAAAATAAAGTAAAACCAAGTAAAAAGCAGCAGTTACACCGTGATACACCGAGGTAACTCACACTGAGGGGGCGTGTCTCCGACGGGGTCTGTGTGTAGTTTGATCACCTCACAATAATTCAGCCTTTAGGATTGAGGATGCAGGCAGACGTCCTCCTGCTTCAGTGCAGGCAGATGAGAAGGACCGTCTCAGATTAAGGACCTGCCTCATCGTGATCCTCATCATTTGATTGGAGTCTTTTGATTTTAAACAACACTGAGCTTCGTCTCGTTCTCTCCACAGGACTTGATGCCACAGTTAACTCTCATCATTACTGCAGTTTCAAAAGTATTCAGTTCATGATTAATGATCGTTTGGCTCCTCTCAGGACTGTCAGTGTAGAAGCTCCTCCTAAAACACCAAAACTGTGAGAGATAATGTAGAAAATATAAACTACAAACTGACTGAAATCTATAAAAATGTACTTCATTGCTGCAACGATGAAGTAAAATTAGACAATCCTACATCTCCCAGATCCCAGTCCTACAGATCTGGATGAATTAATTAACTAATCAATTAGTTTTGCACCTCTTTACTTGATCCCACCCCCAACAAACTGTTCAAATTCGTGCTTCGTTGTTTTCATTATTTCCATCCACCTATTTTCTACCGCTGCTCTGAGGCTGGGTCACAGGAGCAGCAGCCCAGACCTCCTCAGACACAAACTCCTCGCCCATGAGGCGCCCTGCAGGTGTCCTAGTCAGATGCCCGATCCACCTCAGCTGCTCCTGTTCATGTGGAGTTCTTCCCACATAACCAAAGCTCTCACCCTGTGTCTAACAGCCACCCTTCAGAGAGCACTTATTCCTGCTGCTTGGATCCTCTGTTAGAGTCTCACACAGTCTCCCATCATCCCTGTGCTGCACACTCATGCTGCTCTTCCAGCCACATTTCATCTTTTCATTCATTCTGTTGGGTTTTAATTTTGCTCTATGAACAAAATGATGAAGCTTAGGGTAAACTGCAGGAAACGAGGGAATTAAATAATAAGTAGTAGCTGAAACAAATGATTAAATAATTAAATGAATAATTAAATTAGATAGAGAGCAGTAGTCACCAGGCTGACTTTCACAGCCTTTGAGAGATATGTTTATCTTATTTATGACCTTCCCAGTCTCTGGAAAAATATGTTTATCTTATCCTTGATGGTTTTGTCAAAACATGTATAGTTATGTAGGTGAAAGGGGATAAGTAAATGTCACCATGCCCTGTTATTAAGCAGGATAAAACCACCTTGTTATGATTAGGGAAGTGTAAGGGTGGGAAGGCGGGTGTTTCCCTTTTCAGGGCGCTATCAGTGCTGATTAAAAAGTTTGTGTCATGGACCAGTGATGGAAGGCCAAGTCTGAACCACAGCTCTCCCATCTGTTCTGATCTGACAGGGCTTGTAGATAGAGGTAATATAAAGTGTTGGGTTTAGCCTATAAAATTCGTTCTTCTCGGGGAGGGGTCACAGCTGACTGTTTCTATGGTCTGTGGTTTCCTGGTGACTGTGTTTTGTGTTGCAGTGCCACCCTGTGGTATGATGGAGAACTGCAGTTAATGTCCACATTATCTCAGATAATCGAATTTCCCAATTAGGGTGGACGAGACTAAGAGTCAGGCTTTCAAACGGATTAAAACTCTGTCTGGGTCTTTGATTAATTCATTCCTATGGAAGCAGTGAGGGTGGGCTTCCTGTTGGATAAATAATGAGAGCGTAATAATTCATATATTGCTGTTCTGAGGTCATATTTATGTCATTTTAACACCTGCTGAGGGTCAGATTCTTTTTATTATGTCCTGATAGATTAAAATATTTTTGATGAGCTCGTTTCCAGGTTCAAACTTCAACCTGCAGAATTTGGTTCATAATTTTATGACTGGAAAATAAATCAAAGTGATTCCAGCATCGACATTATTATGGTTACATTGTTCATTCAGTTTGTATTTATTTGTCTGATTAATAAATGTGTTTGTAAGTGAAGGTGAAAGAACTCTTTCATTCTGATTGCTCTGTTATCTTTAAAAATCATCTTTACTTTGACACGAGCAGTTTAAAAAAAAGACATTTCCAAAAAAGTGTGATTATTTTTCCAGACATTTTTTTCATTTTCTTCTACGAGCATCGACTCGTCCGCTGCATTTTATGTTTTTGTGTACAATGACCTTCATGAAGGAGGAAAAAACACACAAGTAAAAGTTCACAGTCGAGTACAGAGACAGATTTCCATGACTGCCGTGGGAATATAACTTACTAAATCATCACTGCACAGGATTTTTTTTATTTGAAAAGTCAGACAAAAACTCATTTACAGAAATCAGACATGCACAGTATCATTTCCATAAAGTGTGTGTAAAACACACTGAATCAGGGGGAGGAAGAGGAGGAGAGCTGCTTTCTTCCCCCAGCCATCCATCACAAAAACAATCCGATAGCACAGATTTCCTGCTTTTCTGTAATTAGAAATACCTTGTTATTCTCAAAATTGCCACTGGGGGGCGACATAAGCACAATTAGTGACTGTTCCCTCATTGGATAGAAACGTATTGATTTAATTATTTCTGAACACGATTATATAAATTTAACTCCAGGTAGGTTTTTGGTTTGGGAATGCAACAAAACTCAGACTAAAATGTCACGTTTCACTTTTTTTGACATTTTATTGGCTAAATAATTTACAAATATCTGACGTATTTGAAAAATAAATTTTTTACCAATGAATTTGATTTTCAGACCGAAACAAAAAGTGACTTTTTTGCAAAGCTTGAAATGCATTTTTACTTAATGTGGAAGTTGTAAATTTTATATCTGCAGTTCTGCTTCTTGGCAGCACATTTATCAGCTTCCTGCTTCAATTAAAGTCAGAGTTCACACACTTTTTCCTCTCGTTAAAATTACAATGCACACTATTCAAGTGGGATTCAAATTCTGGGAGGCCTTCTTCAGCTTTCTGCACCCACATGCTCTGCGGAGCCCTTATCCAGTGACTACCTGCAGCCTGAAATAATCAGCTGAGCTTCTACATTTCCTTACAGCTGCTGTGCTCCTCCCATAAACTGGTGGACTTAACTGCAGCACAGTTGTGTTTTGAAAAGAGACCCCCGTTATTCTGTCAGTGCTTTAAGACCTTTACAGGAAACCTTCAAACTGCTCACTTCACTGCAGTTTGACTTCTGTCCAGCAGGTGGAGTCGCTGCGTGACAAACTGTCAGTCCTCTGCTCCTCCTCTGGGTTTGAAGACATGATCATGTTTTTCTGCAGCAGTGGGGGTTGTTCTGTGTGTGTGTGTGTGTGTGTGTGTGTGTGCGTGCGTGCATGTTTAACCCCTACAGAACTTTCCCGAGTACACAAAAACAAAAATCTGTGTTGAAGGTGCGAGCCTCCACTTTCTGTCCTCAGTGATTTCATGTCTTTTATTAATAATGTTTAGTACAAACACACAAACAGCTGCAGATGGATGTTTATCAATGACAAACTAACATGGGGAGTTATTACCATTAAAGAAAGTGATTTAATCACTGAACGCACACTCGCTCTAATCATAAGGACTTCAGGTACTTTTATTTTGGAGGGAACACAGATTAAACAAATTTAAATATGATTTCCCATGCTCCTTAGCAGCAGAGGCGGCGCTGAATGGATACAGCAGATTACTGTAGAGCGGACCGACAGACACTGGAAAATGTGTGTGTGGATATTATGTTTGCAAGCACAGAGAGAAAGTGTGTGTGTGTGTGTGTGTGTGTGTGTGTGTGTGTTAGCCAGAGGAGCAGCAGCCTCCAGCAGGTGTGGCCTGTGGCTCGTCATCAACGATCTGTACACCCCGCCTACTCGATGCCGATTGGCTGGCTCCGTTGCCCTTCAACCTCTCCTCGGCCTGAGCCGTTTCCATCATCCCTGAAAACACAGCAGACGAGTTTACACAGAGTTTCCTACAGACTTAGAGTTTCTGCGCACACACAGTGTACTGCCTGAAGCATCACTCCCCCATCCACATCACTGAATACAGGTGTTCCAGTCACTCCATGGCCACAGGTGTGTAAGCCCAGGCACCTAGGCATGCAGACTGCTTCTATTATCTAACAAACTGGGAACAACAGCAACTCAGTCATGAAGTGGTAGGTCATGTAAAATCACAGAGTGGGGTCAGAGGATGCTGAGGGTCATAGCGCACAGAGGTCACCAACTTTCTGCAGAGTCAGTCACTACAGACCTCCAACCTTCATGTGGCCTTCAGATCAGCTCAAGAACAGTGAGAGCTTCATGGATGGGTTTCCATGAGAGCTGCATTATTTATTATTTTAGATGACAAAAACCTTTTGACAAATTAACAGAAATCACTCACTGGCCAGTTTGTTAGGTACACCTTTTCAGCATTACCACAAATATCTAATCAACCAATGTGATGGCAGCAATTCAGCACATTTAGGTATGCAAACACAGTCCAGACGACCTGTTGGAGTTCAGTCCAACAGAGCATCTGTGGGACAAACCTGCAGGACCTGCGTGAGGCTCTCAGGATGATACGGACCACAGCCTCCCGACGAGACGTTTCTGAATCTATGCCATTAAGAAGGCATAACGGGGTCAAATCCACAATTAACTAGGTGTACCTAATAAAGTGTCCAGTTAGTGTATATAAAGACTAAAATTTAGATTTTCTAAATGTGTTACTTTAATTAAAATATAGCTGCATTTCTTTTCAAAGTTCATTCCTATATGCAAAAACACTATCTTCAGTGCAGAGCGGGGTACAAAACTCTCCATCTGAACACGTCACAGCACACACCGCCACCTGGTGCCCTGGAGGTGTAACTGCAGAGCGACGCCACCGTTAAAGAAGGCCGTGAAGTGAGATCCGGGGCATTCATTTCTAAAAAACAAACTTCTTCATGCAACCTGACTTGGAAAAAATGTCCTAATTAAAATGTTTGATTCTGAACATAAATTTAAATTTCCATTAAAGAAACATCACAAAGGTTACTGAGTACGGCGCTAATCAGAGTTCTCAGAAGAAAAAGCAGAACCGTGGTGCATCTTTACTTACCTACTATCATGCCTTCCACCTTTATATTACAATCATTACTAAGGATATAATTAATTAAACTAAATTAATGTGACATGGATAAGCTGCCAGCTAAATAAGGAGTCAACAACAAGGAAAACACCAAATTAATGAGTAATTTATGTCCATTTAAAGCAGAAACATCTTGTTAAAGTTTATAGATATAAAGTTTGCTGCTCTTTGATTTTTCGATTGATGCACCAAAACAGAAAAAGGACAAAAAAAAAAAGAAAATATTGAAGACGTTTATAAAGAAACAGTTTTAATCCCATATGTGAGGAAACTCTGTGTCGGTCTTACTTTTACAGAGATCCAGGAAGAGCTCCTCGATGCCTTTATTTAGCTTGGCTGATGTGTGGTAGTGTTTGGCTCCCACCGACTCGGCGTAACTGCACACAAACACAAGCCGGAGAGCTCAAACTCAATTCAGGCTCAGAGGACGTCGTCACTGCTCACAGCCGAGCAGCTCAGCGTGGAGAACATAACACAATGATGGTGTTATTTATATAATAATGAATAACAAACAGCAGTTGTTACCTCTCAGCCTCTTCCACTGAAACATGTCTGTCTTTGTCCAAATCAATTTTATTACCTGCACAGAAACAAAACAAACATTTAGGACTTTTATGTAACACGAGTCACAGCATCAGCAGGAAACTAAGATTAGCAGCTGTAGTCAACCAAAGATCATCTTGTTATCACACATCACATCATCTCTACATGACGGATGAGTTTTCATCCACCTGTGCTCTTTTCCTGTTCGTGGAGGCAGCTCTCTAAGCAGAAATGCCCAGACTTCCCTCCCTCCACCCGGCCACCTCCTCCAGCTCTTCTGGGGGAATCACAGAGACATTCCTGAACTTTTCCTTTCAATGCAGGAGTAGCAGCTCTGCTCTGAGCTCCTCCTGAATGGCCCCACCTCTGAGAGAGAGCCAAGACAAACCTATTTTCTCATCCTTTCAGTCACTACCAGAGCTCAAAGCCATCTTGTAGGAATGTAGCTCGACTGGTAAATCACCAGCTTTCCTTTCGCACCAACCAGCACCAGCGTCCAGCAGCTCATTTCCAAACTGGAGTAAATACCCTTTTTCTGACTGAGAACCATGGCCTCAGACCTGAAGGTGCACACACTCTTCACAGCCACTTCACATTTGACCCCACGCCAGTGCAAGCTGGAGGCCGTTGCTCGGTGATGCCAGAGAACCATATCACCTGCTAAAAGCAGAGATGGGACCCTGACCTCCACCCCTCCATAAAAACTATGAATAAAGGCCGCGACAGAGAGCAGCCCCGTGGGAGTCCCACGTCCACTGAGAATGAGTGTGACTTATTGCCATCAATGCAAACCGAGCTCACTGCAGCTGTACAAGGACCAGATGTCACACAACGAGCCCGATACCCCCACACTCCTGAAGGACCTCCAACAGCAGGGACGTGGTCGAAAGCCTTCATGCATCCACAAAACACTTACTGGCCGGCCAACTCCCACACAGCCTCCAGTTAGTCCAGTGTTCCACAACCAGGATGAAAACTGCGTTCCTGCCATTCCCGCGTTCCTCGTGAATCCGAGGTTGCACCAACACAGACCCTCCAGTATCTCCATATCTCAGCGCAGACCTTCAAGATGACACTCGCCATTTTAAAGGATGGGAACAGGGATTCAGGGATTTTTGGACAGAAAGCTACAGCGAGCACCTTCACTCTGTACAATCATTTGCTCCACTGATATAAATACTTTTATAACGGTCGTCTCTTTCCAGCTGCAAATCTAAGATCGAGTTCATGTTCACTCTCTTCTAGCTCTGTTTGGGTCGCCACCAGCCGCTGAGGGAAACATTTACCTTCTGAAGTGTACTGAGGATTATTTTTGTTGTTTTTAAAGCACAACACTGTGAACAAGATGCAGAACTACTGAGTGTTAAAGCTGAGTCACCTCATGTTAGCTGCATGCAAATCCACCCAAGCTGACTGTGACGCCTGTTTATAGATGCAAACACCCACAGTAATGATTTGAATGTTGCAGGCATCTGAACTGTGAACTGGATTTAACGGGTACGTTAACGATCCGGCACGGAGGGCGCCTCATGTGACGTGGTTTCTTAATTAAAACCAAAATCACATTTCCAAACAGCAGATTTGAGAACTGCAGCTCTGACGCTGCACGATCGGGTCCAAACACATGACAAACACAACATCATCATCAACGTAATCCAGTTACAACACAGCACAAATTTCTCCCACGAAGCTGACAGGGACCAACAACATGACAGGCAGCAGCTATGGCAACGGGAGCAACAGAAGAGGCCCAAACATCCAGTTTGCGTGACATGAAATCTTAAAAACAAACACTGCTCATGAGGCTTTTTTTTTTGTTTTTCTTTTCAGCTTCTGTGTTTACAAGCAACAGGCCTCAAATCTATTTCTATTAAAGAAACATTTCACTTTAATTCAGACAATTTATTTCCAATGAATGTGTCTGTTGTGTCTGTAGGGCTGAAAAATGAAGCCAGTGTGTGAGCGCCAAAAAACTGCAGTTCCTCTACATGTCCACTAGAGGCTCCAGCAGTGAGTCAGTCCCCATAGACTTCCATGTTAAAACATCACAGAAGAAATAAACATGTTTACAGCCTGATACAAAAAATATCAGACTTTAATTTTCAAATTTATTTTCATATCTTGATAACTTATTTGTTTGGATTTTGTTAAAGCTTAAAGTTCACATTAGGGGCGTGGCCTCTGAGTGACAGGTGGCCGTAGCTGCTAGCTGTCTGCTGGGCTTCCCCAACTGGACCTCTGGACTGTTGGGGCCAATTTAATGCAATTATCCGACCAATAATGCAGTTTACTGTGCAGTTAATTATACTAACAAGCAACATTTGTATGGACCACGTTTACACACTGTCCAGTAAATGAAGTTAAAATTTGACTGTTTTCCCCACTAATCGTTTAACCTTCAAGTGACCATCCATTTATGTATCGCTGTGATATTTAATCATAAAAATTTCCCCTCTTCTAATCTTAATGGATACAGAAACAAGAGTTCCTGCTGCAGAAGCCTTGAGGCAGATATTGAACACCAAAAGCAACCGTGGGAACGGCTGAATTCAGAGAGGCGAGTCTGGTCCACTCCTTTAAGAATCAAAATGATTGAAGACAATAATTAGACCATTTTTCCTGAATAGCAGAAACACACTAAAGAAAACTCACCTATTTAAAACCAAAATGCTCCTTTAAACTTTCAATAACTGATATTTGCCCACTTGTTTGTTTTTTAGAGCTGATATATGAGGTTATTTATTTCCATAAAGAAATGGTTCACTTTGACAGATGTTTGTATCCATGTGCTGAATTTAAGACTAACGCTCTCTTTTAGCTCCTTCACCAGCCTTTCTGATAACTTACCTACTATACATAAACAAATCTCGTTCCCCAACATTTTCCTCAACTCTTTCACCCAGTTCTTCACCTGCAACGACAGGAAAACAGGTTCAACGAATGCTTCAGAAAAACCAAGATGCTTAGAGAGGAACTGAAAGAGCTTCGATAGCAGGAGCAAATATGATCATAATTAACAATCTGATAAACTAGGAGTGTAACGTCTGAAGGATGACAGACAAACTCAACTTTTTATTTCTCTTTTCTAAGATATAAACTCTGCCTTAATGTTTAATCATGGACCTGATCATAAACCAGAAATACACCGATTACTGTTTTCAGTTCTGATTGCCAAAACCTTACCAGGTAATTCAGATCCTAAAAACTATAACTAGCAGCAATGCAGCAGAGCTGCTTACACTCGGTTTTAGAGTTTACGTTGTGTAAAAACAGACACTGGATTTCCTGGATGGCGTGTAAAGCTTCATACAGGGTATGGATAAAAGGCCACGTCGCTGGTTTTCCGCTGGTTTTTAGTTTTAAAGGTAAAGAAACTGTAAGAGTTTAGCTTCCAGGGCTGCTTTGTTATTTTGTAACAAACGTTCATCAGAAACAACGACCTCAACGCTTCAGCAAATTCATCATAAAGGTTCTCGTTTCTTCTTCAGCTTAAAATCAATGAGTGACTTTAATCAACAGAAACATTTTTTTATATCTAAAGTGAAACAAACAGCAGAGTCCAGACTGCAGAGTTAAAAGTGTTCCTGTTATATACATGAAACCTGGTTTTATGGTGATGGCTCATTAACGTACCTTCTGAAAGGAGTCTTCGTCTGTTATGTCGTACACTAGTATGGCTCCATTGGAGTCTCTGTAGTAGATGGGACCTAACGCGTGGAAACGCTCCTGACCCGCCGTGTCCTGCACAGTCAAACACAGTGAACACCTGAACAGCTGTGAGGAGCTCAGCGCAGTAACAACTGCTGCAAACGCTGCCTTACCCATATGGCGAGGTTTACTCTTTTTCCTGTGATGTTCAGCTTCTTTGTGAGGAAGGACGCCTGCAGAGGAAGACGAGGGCGCGGTTATTATAACCATCATCGAATAAATTTATCACACTGACTGAAGAATGAGCTCAATGAGTGAAAATACTACAGCACACAGATTAATACGTTATTGTATCAATTATATTAATACAGCGGATTAAATACTAAACAAGATACACGAATGCAAAGATCTGGAAATCTCATAAACCAATATTTCATTCACAATTCCAAAAAATTAAAGAAAAATATGATTTCATCTTGGATTCGACCGCAGTAACGGGGCCGTGTTTCCCACTGTGCTTTAACAACAGCCCGTAAACATCTGGGATCTGAGGAGAGCAGCTGCTGGAATTCTGGGAGAGGAATGTTGTCCCGTTCTTGTCTCATAGAGGATTCCAGCTGCTGAACAGTCCTGGGTCTGACTCTGTCCTGTTCAGCACTCGGACTCGTCTACTACGCCGCCGTGCTGCTGGGATAGCTGCAGGACGCGCTTTAGCATCGTCCTGCTGAAATATGAAGCTACAGAGCTACATCTGAAACCTGCATCCACCGTTCAGCATTGATGGAGCCTTTCCAGATGTGCCAGCTCCACAGGTACTGATGCCCCCCCCCCCCCCCCCCCCCCCCCCCCCCCCCCCCCCCCCCTCCCCATCCCATCCCATCAGAAGGGCAGGCTTTGAACTGAGCTCTGATAACAAGCTGGATGCTCCCACTCCTCTTTAGCCTGGAGGACGTGGGGTCCATGTTTGACCTCAGTCTGACCTCAGAACAGTTTTCCACTTTGAGCTTCATCCCAGAGAAGACGGCAGCGTTTCTGCATCATGTGGACGATTGGCTTCCTCTCTGCGTGGTGGAGCTTTAACTTGTGATTGTGGACCGTGATCACAGTGATTTCTGGACACATTCCTGAGCCCACGCGGTGATCTCCATGACAGTCGGGCCTGTTTTTAATGCAGCGCTCCCGAGGACCTGAAGTTCACAGATATCCAATACTGATTTTCAGCAGATTTCTCCAGATTCTCTGAATCTTTTTATATTAGTACTGCAGATGATGACATATTCAAAGTCTTCACAATTTTAACATTATTCTGAAACTGCTTAATGCAGCTTTTTGCAGATTGGTGGAGCTCTGAGCAGCTCTGTCTCTCTAAGATGCTCTCTTTATACCCCACCGTGTCTTTGACCTGAGGCCGATTAACCTAATTAGCAGTGAAATGTTCCTCCAGCTGTTTTTCAGTCCCGCTTTCTTTTCCAGCCAAATTTAAAATGACCTCATTTTTTTTATTAAAATGATGCATTTTTTCATTTTAAACACGTGACATTTTTTCTGTGTTCTAATGTGAATAAAATATCTGTTTATGATATTTAAAAATCAATGCATTTTGTTTTTAATTATATTTCACTGGGGTTGTAAATTCAAAATAAAAGCTTTATAAAATAAAATAAAAATAGACAATAAACACAGAAAGTAATCACAGGTGAAATAAATAGGTTTTTACAGTTTGGGGCAGTCTAACATGATAATAGTTTATACTCGCAGATCATTTTGAAACTGTGTTATACTGAAACTGTTTCTGGTGGGTGCGCGTCATTTAACCAGAAGTTAAGCCAAAGATTTACAAGCATCTCTGTAGAAATCAGCCTTCTGCAACAGCTTTTGTAACTTCTCACATTTTACCAAAGAACATCTGAGAGTTTCACTTCAGCCTGTGAACTGATTTCAGCCCACAGTCAAGAATAAGCAACCAAAGACCAAAGTCCTGCTGGGCAACAGGTCGTGGTTTTTTTCCAGTCGTGTACGATTTATGGAGGCGTTCTCTGGGAAAGTCAGAACCCAGATTAAGATTTTAACGTCAGCAGCAGAGTTTATGTGAAGCTGGAGGGAGCAGAGGGCGGAGGATGAGGAGAGATTTATGGTGGAGCTGAGAGTGGGGCTGTAACAGTCTCAGGAATTAGTTTGTAACTGTGAATGTGGCGTGGGTCAGCTGACTGCGCTGCTCGTTGAGCGCTCTGACCTCTGAGGTTTAAACCTCAGATCACCAACCCTGTCAAAAAATAAAATCAATATGTAGATGATTAATTCCCCTACTTGTTTACTTTCCTATTTCATTTTCCAGGCTGTTTATTTATTTATTATGCCCATTTGAAAATTTTGTATTTGTTTTCCTTTTGAGCATTTCCTCTGTTTTCTTCCCCAAACATAATTATTTTAAGAGAAACGTTTGCTAAATAACTGAAGCGCTGAGCTAATCCAGCTGAAAATAAATGTGTGTTAATGTTGCACTCAGCTGTACACTTATCACACCAATCAGTTACTTGAAAATAACCACCGGTTGAACCAGTTTTACCTTTTTAATCTAACACTTTGGTCCTGGAGAAACCGACACTACAGCAGGTGAAACAAACTGCAGGAAGTGGTTTAAGCTCCTTAGACTCAGAGATGGCCATCAGTGACCCTGCTGAGAAACACCATTAAATCCTTCTGAACTGACAGAGGATGAATGGAAAAATCTGTACAAACAGCCACTTCTGTTTCCAGTCCCATGACAAACCATGACAGTTTAATAACCCAGAGCTCGAGCTGCTCAAAACAAACCATCACCAGCCTTGGGAAGTTTCTCCCAATCTGCATCTGCTGATCCTCTCATCTAAAGCCGAGCGCACTAAGACGCATCGTTTAAGATTCTCCTCTAATCATTCATCTCCTGCCAGCAGACTCTCTGGAATCAGCTGGGATGCCTCTACATCACATGTCAGTGAGAGTAGACCTGAGCCCTGCAGCTGTGAGGCCGCAGATCATTCACAAGACCATGTGACTGCGCTGCTGACCACGAAGCACCCGGAGCGGTCGTTGGTCACCACCCGCCCAGCCTCACAGAGGGTCCTCAAAAAGCCGAGGCCAGAAAGGAAACACAAAGACCACATTTTTATTCTGTGACTTTAGTCTGTGGTGAACCCACATCCTGCTCCGGTGCGCAAGGAGTGACAGCCTACACATCCCAGAATGCCTTTCAGCAACTCCACACATCTTCATCGAGGGCCGTTTTACGCGCTAAAAGTGGAAACTGCCAAACCAGCGCAGGTCGTTACTGCCTCTTTCTGGTGCTGGGCGAGTTCACTTTACCTTCAGCAATGAAATCAAGATCATTTCTTTTATGAAGCTCTCATTTTGTCAGATCATAAATCAACCCCACCCGTTTACTGTGCAGCTTTGCACCTTCGCCCGTCAATAAAAGCTCAAACTCACTCAAAGAGTGTCTCTGCTCAGCAAGATGGATCTGAGGGAGGTAAAGGTGTCTGCAGGTGAGCCTCTAGAAGGATCTGCAGCTTCAGAGGGACTCATCTTTTCTGCTGCTTTCAGCTCACCACTGCACAGTCAAAAACACCTGCTGGTCAGGGCGTAGGTACGTCTCCCCAACCACCTCTACCTCATGTTTGTTTTGGCTTTTTTATTCAAATTACATTTAAAGTTTAAAGAAATCCCCCTATAAAGAAAGTGTGGTGACTCATCAAGATCACAGTCAGGGATGGGCTGATCCAGCGCTTGGACCGGATATCGACCTGATCCGGACCCACACAGCGGGATCAGTGGGAGCGCTAATGCGGCGGCTGTCAGAAGCTCAGATGGCGTTTTCCTCGCCGCAGACGGAGGCTGGAGGAACGCCTGTAAGTCATTAGCAGCAACATGGAAACACTGCAGAGGACCTTCTGCTCCTCAGTGAGATGTTTCTGGAACCTGAGCAGCACAGTTACACCTGCAGCAGAGTCCTGACCACACCTGGAGCGGTCTGGACTCTTGTAACACAAGCCTGTGTTACAAGAGTCAGTTATATGTGTGGATGCTGAAACTATAGCAGTGTGGTTTCAATATACTTTGACTCTCTGATAATCATGTGTGATTGGAAAGGTATCACAAATCACTCCGACCATCATCGACCTCTGACATCATCATCCAAAGACATAACACTATGACGAGTGAGAGGCGGATCTGACTGAGAAACCGGGACGTCACATGTTCATAAAGTAGCCAATTAGCCTATGGCCAGTCACCAGGTAGCCCCACCTGAAATCAGCCCCAGCTTTCTTGTCCTTTTTTACTCTAAGGCAAGGGCGTAGGCATGAGTTTACTATTGGGGGGGGGCACATATTGGAAACCTGACAGATCCGTAAATACTCTGAGGTGGGACAAATGCACCTACCTCCAATATTGGCGGGGGACATGCCCCCCCCCCCGGTTCCTACACCTGTGCTCTAAGGTGACCATAATTTACAAAATGAACATCATGTTGAATTCAGGAAGACTTTAAACTACAGACTGAGACCACAAAGTCATCAGAAAAGCGATTCGTGAGCACACAGAAGTCGTTAGAAGAGGGGCTGTTTTCCCATAGACTTCTGTTCAATCAGCAGGAGTCTGCCCCTGCTGGCCATTGGAAAGAATTTTTTTTTAAATTTACCTTTCATTTATTTAAGCTTTTATTTTTTATGATGAAACAGGTTTTGAAACTCCATCACCTTCACCTGCTCCACTCCCTGTGCCTGACTCAGTGCACTGGAGCAGAGAGGACGGAGGTGCTGCTGAAACCAGACATGCATTAAAACCGTATTTCAGCCCCCAGCAGCCAGGTCTCCTGACCTCTTTCCTCACGCTTCCTGTCTCTGCTGTACCAATAAAACCCACAGAAATGCTCTTTTAAAGCGTTCGGGGGCTTCCTGTGGGGCTACGGCTACTATTTGCCCCGTCGTGACAGCCGTGCTGAGAGCACCTGAGAGTGACGTCAAGTGTATTTCTGGTTGTTTATGATGGTAAATCTCCCGGAAAAAACACCTGACTTTCACCTCCGTCATCGGATCCGGTTACAGTCACAACGTTTCGCAATAACCCCGCTCTCAGGGGAGGTTTGGGGGGGAGAGGGGCTCGGGAACACACAGCCCCCCCACCCCGCCGCAGAGCGCGGTGACAGGCACGAGCCCCTCTTACCTGTAGAGTTGTGATGTGTTTGTCGTTAAATTTGTTCTCGCAGTATCTGAGCACCAGCGACGTCTTCCCCACGCAGCCTTCCCCGAGCAGCACCACCTTGAACGAATAGGTCTTGCCGCTGTTCGCCGCCCCTCCTGCCGCCATGGCTGGCACTTAAAACAAATCCTCCGCTTTTTTGTCCGGAAAAACGGGGGTTTCACAGCTAGCACTGCTAATGCTAACCCAGTCGGAAATGAAGTCCTGCGCAGCTCACATCGGCTTCCGACTTCAAAAAGAAGCTAAAATCATGAGAGAGACAGTGCGACAGCACACACGGACCCGACTTTTATCAGAATCTGCCCGCAGCTCGGAGGGAGACCGGTCCAAAACCGGAGACAGGTCCCGTTTCAGCCTGTAGCCAATGCCTGCTTTTTCACCCAACTAATGGCGTCTCTCTCTGCTAACAGTTAGCCGGCTAGCTCAACTAAAGATCGTCTGAGTGCGGAGGAATGCTCACTCAGCGACAGGAAACCCGCCCCCCTTCATCTTCCGTGTGGAACCGTAGAACAGTGACGAGTGGTGACTCTTAGTTTCCATTAAAACATGTTCGTCTGAGGCCAAATATTTAACACAGGAAGCCAAAAAACCCCCACAAAAAAGCAAAGATAGATGCCAAAGTTTTGAGAAAATAGATGGTTTAACACAAATGGTCTGAAAATAGGGATTTTAAAATAACACAAAAAAAATAAACGCAATCAAAAAATGTGATTTAAAAAGTCAAAATGATGGAATTTTTTTTTTTTAAATCATGATGATTAGTCAGTTTAAAAAAAATTTAAAAAGTCAGAAAATTACATACTTTAATGTGATGAGAGAAGCATGAAAACTGTGAAGGTCAAAATAGAAAAAAAGGTAAAAACTGAGTTGAAAATCTGGAGCTTGAAAAAGGGCAACTGGACTTTCTTGCTGTAAATTGTTTCTGGATTGGTGCTCAGGAGCGTCAGCAGAGTGAGAGCTCTTCGCTGCGGCTCCTTTCTGCAGCGTCACATGATGAGCTCCGTCAGCGCTGCTGCTTCATCGGAGGCGTCGGTTCGGTCGGTTCCTCTCAGGCTGTGCGGCGTGTTTATGTCCAGCATCCAGATCCAGTCAGCGTCTGCTGCATCTTTACAGGACAGCTCTGAGACCACAGCCGAACATCTGTGTTACTGAGTCAAAATTATGAGAAAGAAAAAAGTAAATTTTCAGATGTACTCTCACAATGTTTATGTTTTTTTGTTTGTTTGGTTGTTTTTTAAATATGAGGTATAAAGATTATTATCAGACAAAGAAAAAAACCTTTAAAGTGATCATCTGACATAACGACCGTGACCTAAACAGCTGAAAAATTAAAAAGGTTATTATGAAACAAGAAACATGATCCATAATTCAAAATTATGGCAATTTTGTTACAGTTTCTAAATTCTGAAATATAAAGATTGAGCTTACTGAGTTAAAATCACGAGATAAAACACAAAACTATGATGTAAAAGTGTCCTATTATTAGTTTTACAGTCTTGACCTGAAACCGAAAAACAAAAAACAAAAAAGAAGCTTGTTTTTGTGTCTCTGACTGCAGTGAAGCTGCGCAGCCACTGGAGGTCAGAGTTTAACTGCAAACAGGAACACTTTCGACTTTAGGAGGGTTGAAGAAAAGAGAAAAAAAGACCAGAGACAGCCCCAGAGTGACCACAGAGAGGACACAAAGCATCAAACAAGGCAAACAAAAGAGGAATACATGCAAAATGACACAAAGAAAACCCGAGTGACCAAAAAATATGGAAATAAACAAAAATAGACTGAAACAAGAAAGAAGAGATGGGTTATAAAACTAGAGAGAGAGACAAAAATATCGACAGAAACCTGAAAGACAAACACAAAAGAAGCACAAATGACCACAAGAGATGCAAACAACATAAAAAGAGATACAAAATGATCAAAAATAGACTGAAACTGAGTGCAAAGATACAAAATGATCCAAAACAGAAAGCAGCAAAAATATGCAACACAATTACCAAACAAAAAGAACCTGAAAGAACAACAAACGCAAACAAACCACAAGGAAACAGATGGAAAAGAGACACACGGGCATAAACAGCATAACAACTGAATAATTATGAGTTTGTATATCAGGAGTGAAGTGAAGCAGCCTGGGCCAAAACTAATAAATAACTTTGATCTTTGAGTTTTTCCCCGATTTTCTTTTTCTCCAGTGACCTGAATTTGACATTTGTCCTTTAAATAAACAACAAGACAGAAATCGTTCCTGGTTTCACACTGATTGCTTCACACTGTTGCATCACTGCTTTACTGCAGTGTGTGTGTGTGTGTGTGTGTCTGTCTCACCTTTACCTTGCCCCCACCCCTCCCTGCCCCAGACTTCTCTAAAGACTCTGTGTCTTATTTCCGTGAAACACACAGCTAACCGCTAATCATTAACCTCAAATCACCGTACACGTTTATCTGCCTTCATGAGGACCAAAGTCATTTTCAGGCCTTGTGAGGACGTGTGAGAGAGACTCATCAAGAATTCAGACAAACGCCAGAAAGCCAGGCTAACTTTATTTTACCTGGATACACTGAATCAGTATATCATATGATTACTCCGTAATCATACCCTTTTGCATACAGCTGCCTGTATTCTTCATGTTGGAAACATTCCTGCGATTTTGGTCCATGTTGGTGTGACAGCATCAGATGCTGCAGATTTGCCAGCTGGACATCCATGATGGGAATCTCCTGCTCCATCACATCCCGAAGGTGCTCTGAGTGCAGAGAACTCGCCGTCATGTTCAAGAAAGCAGTCTGAGATGATCTGAGTTTGTGATATGGTGCATGCTTTCTTGTTGTCTACACCAAATTCTGACCTTATCATCTGAATGTCGCAGCACAAATCAGGACTCATCAGACCAGACCATGTTTTTCTTCTATTGTCCAGTTTTAGTGAGTCAGTGTGAACTGAAGCCTCAGTTTCCTGTTCTTAGCTGACCGGGGTGCCACCCGGTGTGGTCTTCTGCTGCTGGAGGCCACCCGGTGTGGTCTTCTGCTGCTGGAGCCCATCTGCTTCAAGGTCTGATGTGCTGTGCAGTCCCCATCCTGATGCTCATTTCATACTTCAGCAGGTTGCCTTAAACATATGTGCATCCCTACATGCACTAAGTTGCTGCCATGTGATTGGCCAGTTTTGTATTTTTGAATAGATGTAACTAATAAAGTGGCTGCTTGAATGTATATGAGAAGAAAAAAAAAATTTATCCAATTTATTGCATGTGAAATTGTTTTTCACACAGGAGGCGGGATTACTGATGGAAACTGACATAAAGAGACACAAATCAAAAAGACATAAAACAAAACATCCATAAATAAACATAAAATAAAAGAAACTGACCAAAAAGATGCAAAATTACCAGAGAGGAAAAAAATGAAGAAAAATAGGACAAATAAGGTCAGAGGCAGAAAACGACTAAAGATAATAAACAAATGAAAAACAGCAAAAATGTGACAACAAAGCTGCAAACCAGTAAAAACACTGACACATAAAAAAGATGGAAATCAGCAAGAAACAGCACAAAAAACTGACACAGACACACAAAACAAACCACATCAAAGAAGCAACAAGATTCAAAGTTACGTAAAAAGAGACAAAAAATCTCAGAAAGACACCAAAGACTTCAAATAATCAGAAACCAACAGGGGAAATATGCAACATGATTAAAAAGAAAATAAAAAGATGGGGAAAAAAAAGCACAAAATATTTTTTAAAAAGATACAACAAACACACATCTCATGATTCATTCGTTAGGGCTTTATCATTATGTCTTAGTGCAGAACACAATTTATTTTTTCCTTGAACTGCTCAACAGCTTTTATTTAGAGGGTCATGCTGCAGGTTAGCGCAACAACAAAGAAAATGAGTGAAAAAAATCTAAAATGAGTTTAATTACAGTGCTGGTGGAGGGGGACACGGGGGACAGGTTAGCCCCGGACTCAGGACCACTGTGTTTATGTGTGTGTGGATGTGATGTTTGCTGTTGTCTTTTGTGTGTGTGTGTGTGTGTGTGTGTGTGTGTGTGTGTTGTGTTTGCAGTGTGGGTATTAGCTGCTGGCCTCGAGCACGGTGGTGCCCTCGGGGTGTGGCCACTTCAGACCCTGGGCCTGCCTTCCCCGCCCTGCGGCTGGGTGTGGGGAACTGACCACCCCCTCCGGGGGCTCTTGCCCTTTGACTGTGGCAGCTCTGTCTGGGTCTCCCTCCTTCCTCCTCTGGGGTCTGTGCGTGGATGCCATCAGGATAAGTGGCCTTGGATTTTCTGAGTTCCTAGGGGGCCATGGATGGCCCGGGTCTCCTGGGTCTTTCCCTGCTTGCCTCTGGATTCCAGGGTGTGTGGGGGTGTGTGGTTGTGGCTTCTTGCCCTCATTGGTGAGTATATATATATATATATATATATATATATATATATATATACATACATGTCTTATTTTCAGATTAACCCTGTCCGTGCTGATCAGGTGACCCCTAGTTTTTGGGAGGCCTGAGCACTAAAACACCTCCTTTACCGCTGATTATCTAGCATGAGATTGAAGAGCCAATGGGTTTAATAATTGCAAATGATAGGCCACATGGGTTATCTATGCAACTGGCAAAAAGCATTTGTGGGACCTTCACGCAGCTCTGCAGCAGCACCACCTGGATTCACTCCATTGATTGATTTTGGTCCTGTAAGGAGGTCAGCATCCCACCTTCTTACAGATCCCACAGATTTCTTTGTTGCCACTTAATCAATACTGGATGGGTATTAGAAAACATCAAAGAGGATTATGGCTACTGTCCTCAAAGTAGGATCAGAGGGTGTGGTCACTGAACTTCAAGCCACGCCCACTGCTCAAGTCTACTTAAAGCATCCAAAGATTTTTAGTTTCTATCAAAAAACAAATGGCCATTCAAATGTTTTTTTTCTGCATTTTGTACGTGGTCCATATTTGCATGCACTGTAAATACTCTTAAGATGTAACTACTCATTAACAGAAGCTGTTGCTCTTCCTGGTTTTAACATTATGTAAATTTGTTGCATCATTTCCTGTTCCAGGATTACCTTTTTCTGATGCTGAACTGATTTGATTATGATCTTAGAACGTTGTCGTTAATCATCCAGTTTATAGGAAGTAGGCCACTTAAGACGATGTCAACATCCTGGTTCATTATTAACATCAGTGCTGTTCTTCAATGGCCTTTGACTTGCATGGACGTTTAGAATCAGATTTAAAGACTGGACAGATTTGCCTCACCTTATTTATCCTGTTAAGTATATTTGTGATTGTGATTCCAATTTGGCCATAATTTTGTTCAGGGTTTTGGATTGTCTGTCAGGCAAAAGATTTTAAAGATTTTACAGGCCGTTGAACCCTCTGGAGTACATTTTGAACATTAAACACCACATACTCCACCAACAGTGCAAATACTGTGTAGAAAAGGGTTGATTTGAGTCATTAGCCATCAAAGTATTGATTAAGATACTGACCTCCTTACAGGACCAGAATCAATGAATGAGTGAGTCCAGGGCATTGCCCACTCAACAAAGAAGGGGTTAATCTGAAAATGAGGCATAAAATTTTCTTTTCCTATCATCCAACGGCATTATCATGTAATATAATCAGATTTGGAGATGCTGATTTCTCAAACATGTGCTGATCTTATCTGAGGTCACTCTAAATTATGATTTCAGACAAACAGTGAATATCATGTGATAAACACAATTGTCCCCATCAGATTGTTCTGGTCTCGGTCAGCAGCAGCACACCCTGTCCTGCGTCTATATGTGCTGTCTCATATTATAACTATATGAGAAAAGCTCCATCTATATTTCCTTCTGCTTATCCAGGGTATTCCAAATGTTCTATTCCCCAGCAGTTCCTCCTGTTCTGGGCCAAATGTGGAATTTCTTTCCAGCTTAAACTGGCTAAAAGCCTCCAAACAGGAACACGGCAAAAATGATACAAAATACCTCAAAGCTTCATTACTTTGTATTCCTGGTGCCTGTTTTTAGTTTCCTTACATAAATATAAATATTTCTACCCTGAAGCGATGCAGAAAAGCTTCACCTGCAGGCAGAAAATGACGTGTTTTACACCAGCAGATCCTCCTGTTAATTAACCCCCACTGTGTGAACATCTCAGCACATCAGTATATGAAGATCAGCAGGTCAGTGACATTTATTTATCTGATGTGAAAATCTGTATATTCATGTTCATGGACACAGGCTGTCTTCTGTTTTTGCTACAGATGCATCTGAATGGGAGGAAAGCAACAAAGAAAGCTTTGAGCCTTGAAAGAAGTGGCAGCCACGATCTGTTCTAACCACAGAGGAGCAGCTTATTAAGAAAGCAGAAAAAATCATCTGTCCCACTGTGGGATTCAAACTGGGGATGAACGTGGGTGAAAGCTAAAGTAATTCATGCCACCACCAAACCTTTGACCTCTGACCCTTTAAAAGTCAAAAGTCTTCCACTGGTGTACATGGATACGAATCTGTAGATATTCAGAGGAACAAAAATCTGTGAGCATTTGTGTCCTGTGCTGTGAAGCAGGATCTGGGCTCATGTAACGTCAGGGTTAACCCTGGGTCAGAGAAGCTTACCATCAAGATTAGAGATCAATAGGTATGAAATCACTGCCTACTGTCCAATCAGTTCTCCATAAAATAACCTCTGCAGGGATCGCAGGATGAGCTAAAGGTTTTTTAGTAGCATCTAAAGTCTTTGTAAGAAGTAAGAAATAAAGATTCTTGTTCTTAGACACAACTTTATCCTTTTTCCTGTTGGCTGCAAGCAGTTTTACCACAGTGTTTTAGTTCTGTGAGCATTAACATACGACCCTAAAACAGGACACCTATTTGTACTTGCTGACCTCATATCAAATTTACTTTAAGCCCATATTAGAATTCTGTTTAAATATCTAATCATTTCTCTCAAACCGTTAAAAGCTGCCAGGCCTGCAGCTGAAAGAATAAAAATGATGTTACACATAATAACAGAGCGGTGATTCAGTCAGCTTTAATCAGGCTAAATTATATTAATGTGGTTGATCTTTTCCAGTATTACAGACCAAAGCGCTAAAAGTGCACATACATTCATACAGCACTTTTAATACTAAACGGCTGTTTCGTACCACTTATTGGTCTGCAGCTGTGTTACTTTCAGCCTGTATTACGTGTTTGATCTTTTCATATTTCTCTGATATTATACTTTTGTCTTCCTTGGTTGGTCAGATGATGCCAGCACCACCTCTTTCATGTCGCAAGACTGATAAAACTACAACCTCCTTCATGTGACCTCTTGACCTGATTGCTGAGGTCAGGTTAAGTGAACACAGTGAAGGATATCCTGAGCATGTTGAACTTGTTTTGTAGCACAGGGAACACCAGTTAACAGATTACTTGCTGAGAATATTTTGCAAACTGCCCATTTTTAAAATTACTGCGATTAACAGCTGAAAAATATCAGATTTGTTTGTTTGTTTGTTTTGTTTGTTTTGTTGGAACACAAAAGAGAGCAAAAACTTTAAAATGTAAAATAAACAAATACAATAAAAATCTCAATATCAGCTATCAGGAAAATAGTTGGTGTAAACATCAGTATCTGCCCAGAATCTACATTTAAGCACAATCACAGCTCCATCCATCCATCCATCCATCCATCCATCCATCTTCTTCCAGTTCAGGGCTAAGGGAGGCCTGGAGGCTATCACAGCTGCCGTAGGGCCAGAGGTGGGGTACACTCTGCACAGGTTGCCAGTCTGTTGCAGGGCTAACAAGTTACACCTGCTCCCTGAAGAACCAGACAAGGAGAAGCTTGGTGGCGAGCTGTCAGATGATGATAAGGAATCCACTGAGAAGGCGGTGGAGAAGAAGACTGAGTGGTTGGAGTCCCACCAAGATGCTGACCTGGAAGACTTCCAGGCCCAGAAAAAGGAGAAGGAGGTGCTTCAGCCCATTATCAACAATCAAGGCTAATTTTAGAAATCTGCAAGTTGATTTTATTGCATATGAAAATTCTGTAAATGTTTTGTAATTTCCTACAGCTCATAAGAACTGTGCAGGTTTCCTCTGAGCACTGGGGGCAGGATGCACTAATCAGATGGATTTTGGGGGTCCTCTCTGAGGTCAATTTGAACATCACACTCTTAATTTATTTATTAATTTTTTTTTTTTACCTTTACTGCATCGATTTATGGTGGAAATGCCTCTATTAATATCTATTAATATAAGGAAAACTGGCAGTGTTCCTTCTGTTCCTTTATGTTTTTATTGGGGAGACATTGGGGGGGGGGGGGGGGGGGGGGGGGGGGGGGCATGCCCTCTGCATCCCCCTGAAATCTACACATACGGCTTTTAATATTTATTTGTTTATTCGCTGTCCATCTGCTGCTATAAAATCACTGCACACGCAGAGGCAGAGACACACCGCCTATATAAAGTGAACAACGGTTTACACACTCCTGTAGCGTGAGTGGAGGGACACACACTCTCTCACACACACTCTGGCACTGCGGCTCCACGCGTTCAGCCTGGAAAGCGACCAAACTTCACACAACCTGCACTTTTATTCCACTTTTGAAATCCTCTTTGTGCTCAGCTTTGCATCCGGATCAGAGGAAGTTAATACCGAGCCGTTTCCAGTTTGTCTCCAGTGACTGGAGACCAAAAACAACCACAACGTGATCGGAGGCTGCAACTTTATTTTTCTGCTATCATCACTTCTGAGTGAAACTTTCCCCTGAGGGGACAAACCGCCCAGGACATGCCAGCGTTTGTGCCTTTTCTGAGCGCCTTTGCGCTCCTCTCGGCTGGCTTCAGGAGCACCGCGGCTGAGGTGGAGATGCAGAGCTACGCGGTGAGGAGCTCCGCCGTGCCCGCGGTGCAGAGAGCTGCAGCTGGGGTGAACAGCTCCGTGCGGGTGGAGAGCTCCGGGGACGGGGACGGGGGAGCGGAGCGGACCAGCTGCCCTGGCCGCTGCCGGTGTGATGTGGACGGGCTGCTGCACTGGGTGGACTGCTCGGACCTGGGGCTCCGGGAGGTACCGACCAACCTGAGTGTCTTCACATCTTATCTGTAAGTCGGCGTTTGTGTTTCTGATAACCTGTTGCTCCTAAATCTGCACAAAGTAACTCAAGTGTTGTTTGTGAGCGCACGCGCGTGCGCGCGCACGTGGATGTTATGCAGCGGTGAGAAACAGAACACCTGTCCTCCCTGCCTCTGTTTCTCTGGAGTGCGTCATGTGCGGTGGTTCACGGTGCTTAAAGGAAAAGGTTTCTTCTTAATGAAGCAGGTCATTGTTTCTTTTTACAGTCCCAGAGTGCAGCTTTAAATTTACACCTGGAAAAAAACACAAAAGAAAAGGAAAGAAAAATCCCTGAATTCAAACACAGTCCCAAAACCAAAGGCTGAAAACGAAGCCAATCTGTAGTTCCTCTAATGTCCACCTGAGGCAGTCTCCAGCAGTGAGTCAGTCCCCATAGACTCCCATGTAAAGATGTCCAACTTTACAGCAGAAATAAACATGTTTACAGCCTGATACTGAAACTGTTTTGGGACCGTTAGCTAATTTCTCTCTTCACTGACAGCTGTAGTAGGGTTAGTTTTTATATAACTCACATTATTTAAATTTCAGTTCACTCAAAAGTTCATGTTAGCCAAATCTGTAAACCTCTACATGATGGAGTCACATGTTGGAGGTACTTTAAATGTTTTAAATGGTTGCGCTGACTGGTAACATTACAGGTCTCTCCTTGAAAAGGATTTAGGAGCTCTTAAGGAGGATCCACAGATCATTAACTTTGACTGGTATAAGAAGAGTTTTATTAAGGTGTAGGGGTTTCCAGAGAGGTCCAACTGGTTTTAAGAGCGTTGTAGAAGTTTGGGGTGTTTTTCAGAAAGTTAACCATTGGGAATACTTAGGAATACATGGAATTAAATCAATTTATTTCTTTATTTTTAATGTTTGAGAACTTTTGGCTTCAGTGATCCTTAAAGAGGCTCCTTGAGTATTTAAAGAGGTTTCAGTCGTTTTTGAGGGCAGTGTTTAAGACATACTAGGACATGTTTCAGTAGTTTCACAGAGGCTTTAGGACTGTAGAGTTCTTAGAGATATTTAAGACTATTGAAGGTTTAAGGGAGTTCTAGAAGTACTTTAAATTGTTCCTGGACAACCAACTGGGATTATGTGAACTGAAAATGTTTCAAGGGGATTTTTAAAAAAAATACATTTTGGGGTCTTCTTAAAGAGGATCTGCAGATCCTTGGGTTCAACCCACAAATGAAGAATTACCTGGAGGTTTCAAGAACGTTTAAGGGAGGTCCAACTGGTTTCAAGAGTTTTCCAGAAGATCCTGGTGTTCGTCGGGAAGTCTTGAGGATACTGAGTGGTACATGGAGTTAAATCAAGCCATGTCGGAATCTGCCCCAATGCCTTTTACTGCATGCCTTCCCTCGGTCTTTCTCCCACCTTTGCTTCATGGGAGTCTTAGAAGTAGAAGATTGGGAAGGCTTTTAAAGAACCCACCCCCATCTCTGAAACTAATCTATAAACAAAGAGTTTTCTTGAGGTTTTCTGCAAGAAATTAGAAAGCTCAGGGGTGCAGGGAGTTAAATTAACATGTTTGATGTTTGAGGACTTCTTTTTATCTTCAGTGATTTTTACTTTTTTTTTTTGGACCATTTAAGGCGATCCCACGTTTTTTTGTGCCCTCTAGGAAGACGTTTAACGGGTCCTTAAAGAAGTTCCACAGGTTGCCGTGGCCATTTAACAACAGTATCCATGAAGTTTCAGTGTTTCTATTTGAGTGTAAACTCCTGTTAAAGCGAGACACTTAAATGAATTCAAATCCATTTCACCTCACAGCAGGTGACCGGCCTGGATACAAGACTCGTTTCAGCTCCTGCAAAAGCATTACGTCACTGGACTTTGTGTGTGTGCGTGGATGGAAAACCTGCTCGTCTTGGCTGTAGCCGAAAAGCAGCACAATGTCCAGGATTTAAATTTCACTCTCATTAAAGAAAACCTTTCCCTATTCAGAACAGCCATGTGTGTGTGTCTCACAGTGAAAGCACTTTCCTTACAGTTGGTCTACGACAGGCAGATGGACACACACAAACACACTCACACAGCGGCTGCCAATCAAAGGTTCTTTGTGTCTTTATTAAAGCTCCAATCAGGAATCAAATCCAAGAAAACATCAAGGAGTTTCTGTCCGTTTCTTGGATTTGGACAAAAACCAGCTAAATTTTAAAAATGCAGTTTTGGTGCAAAAACATGTCGGATGCAGAAAATCACTGTGTGTAAATCACAAAGGAGCAGAAACAGGGACCAAAGCTGCGCTGTGCCTGATTCTGCTTAAATCATTTGTTTGATTACCATTAAATGGAAATGCTGCACTTGGAACCAACTTCAAAAGTATTTAACTGATGAAGAAATGACAAAGGAATACTCCACACCTGCCCAAGCAGCTTTTAGGCCCGTGCTCCAGTTAGTTTTGGTTCTTTGAACAGCAGATGAAATACATTAATAAATATTTTTCCTAAACTCTTCTTCCTATTTGGATGTAACCATCAAATTAAATCCTCAAATTCTTCCATGTTTGTGACAGAGTCCTGGGAAACAGCAGCCCCAAACTGTTTCTTTTCTGTGGGGTAAAAAAATAAAGTCAATTTTTGTTACATTTTGAAATTAGGGGTCAAGAAACTGTACATTAAGGACATTTGACCCCTTTAATTTTATTTCACAAATCAAACAAGCAGCAGCCTCCTGATAGCAGCAACCTTCTACCACCACAAGCAGCTGCTTGGTGTGCACACAGGTAAGTTTCTGCATATAAAGGTGCACATATAAACACCTTCTGTAGGAGAGTCAGAGGAGGAGAGGGCATCAATGACAGCGAGGCATTCAGAACAGCATGAAAAGGAGGAGCCGGATGGAAGTGGTTTGCAGAGTGGCTTGCAGCTGTGCAGCAACAGCAGGCAGGCGAAAGCAGCTGAAACAGTGCCCACTATATAAGATTTACCAGCTGGATGTGTCAGGTGATGTGAGCTGATATTAAGATTGGCAGCGATTGTGGCTTAACTTGACCTGAACTAACGTTATACATAGTTTATTATTATGTAACTGATGTCATCAAGAGGACGTGCCCCATAAAGCCTTATTGACCAGCAGAATGTAACAATTTATGAGCAAAATTGGCTTCACTTTAAAACAAATTAAAGAGCAATAGATTAACCAACCACACTGATTTACAAAAACAGTTAACTTTATTTACAACAATGTTTCTTTTGAGAAGCTGCCATCTTGTGAGCGTCCTCCAGGTGAATTGCCGTAAATACCAGTACAGTGGAAATGAACAGCTTCTCATAGGCCAGTGTTGTCTTCAAGTTGGTCCCAGTGAGCTTTTGCAGCCAGCTGTGGAGCACCACCAGAGGAGAAACAAGTATACTGGCCAGCTTAGTGCTGTCATTCAGTACAGCGAATCTTGAAAGCAAAGGTTTCGAGTCCAACCAGGAGGCAAACTGTTGTTGAGTTTGTTGTTGTTATGATGAGGACTTGTTATATCAATAAAAATATGACCTCCCATCAGCTCGAAAGTCTTATTGTGATTTTGTGCCTCCTGGTTTGTTGTGAGAACTTTGAGGAAAGTAACTGATCTCAGACATCAGCGACTCGCTTTACAATCTCCTCCTGTCTGTTTGACTGCCGTCAGTCTGAATACTGCCATCTGTCAACGCCTTTGTGTGTGTGTGTGTGTGTGTGTGTGTGTGTGTGTGTGTGTATACACTAGCTGCATGCCTAAGCAGAGCTGCCTGAAGTCTGAATGGGCCTGGAAGTCTCTATTCTATGCCTGACTGACAGCAGCAGCACAGGAATGCATTTAGCCTCAATGTGATGAATGGACTGATGTACATATGAAGGATTTTGTGGCCACGCCCCTTCTGGCAGCCATGTCAGACATCCTGAGCGTTTAAATCTTGCCTTTTTTTTAACCCCCTGCAGTTTGTACTTTTCTATACCAGCACCTCTAAAATGAACTTTCAGGTGATGCAGAGATATTTAGGGCGGGTGAACGTCCTGGGGTCTTCCTGACCTCCCTCATGACCTCACATGAAGTCCATTTACAGTCTGAATGTTTGGATGTCTGTACTGCTGGTGTTTAAGTCTGAGGAAGCTCCATCTGTTTGAGATCAGTTGTCATCGGATGCGGCTTGTGGACGTCACGGTCCACTGCACACTCACACAGGTAGTTAAACCAGGGCGTGACAGACAGGTAAATAGATTACCTGTCTTCCTGTGAGGTCATGGGAGAGGTCAGGCAGAATGCTTTCCTATAAATAGCGTTATGGATGCTAGCTTTGAGCTGTCTCCTGGCATTGTCTCGCTGAAATCAGCATGACCTTCCCTGGAAGAGTGAGCTGGATAGCAGCATACGTTCCTCCAAGAACCTGTAGATATTGTTCAGGATTAATGGAGACTTCACAGACATGCAGGTTACTCCTGCCGTGTGCAATACCCCCCCACCCCCACCCTCCTTCAATACCATTACAAGTGCTGGCGTTGAACTGTGGTTCTATAGTTGTGCTCCTCTTTGTGTTTCTAAAATGATCTCAGGTCTCCTGATCAGGCCACAGGACAGTTTCCACTTGGCGTCGGTCCATCTTCAGTGAACTTGTGCCTAGAAAAGGTGCCTGGCAGCATTTCTGGATCTTGCTTCTCTGTTTTTTTCTTTGCATGGTAGAGTTTAAACTTAACTTGTGTGCGGCAGGTCGTGTAGCAGTGATCGTGGCTCGATCCCCGCCTCCTCCAGTCCACATGTTGAAGCGTCCTTGGGCAGGAACCCCAAATTGCTCTTGATGTATCCGTCAGTGTGTGCATGATAGAAAATGCTCGAGGCATCGAATAAAATGCTGTGTGAGTGGATGAATGAAGCTCGTAGTACGAAGCGCTCAGTATACAGGAGTATATAAGTACCAGTTCCTTTATCGTTTCATTTGTGGATGCAGAGACGAGCTGCGTTCACTGATGATGGTTTTCAGAAGTGTTCCTGTGCAGGATTTCCACCACAGAATCAGGTCTGTTTTTAATGCAGCGCCGCCCGAGGACCTGAAAACCGCCGACATTCGGTGTGCAGCCAGAGAAACTTCTCTGGACCCTCTGAATCTTTGATATTATGAACATTTACTGTTTTTAAATAAATTCAGGTTCAAATGATTTGCAAGTGTGTGCTGTTTCGATTCATATTTTACACATTGTCACAGATGTTTCTGGAAATGAGTTCTCAAAGTGCTGACAGATGTGATGGAGCAGTCTTGGCTCACGGTCTTGTTCTCGCTGCTGTTGTTAAAAACAAGGATCGTGGTGCAATTTAGCCGACATCTCCAACAGATGAAATCTTGATGTCTTGATTTATGAGGAGTCTTTTATTATTTAATTGAACCAACAGTCACATCTTAGTTAATCTGATCATCTGGCTTCAGGTTACCTTCACGGACACACAAACACAGATCTGACAGAGCTGCTGTTTATCTTGAGGTATCTTTTCCTTTTGGAGAAGGACTGATTGGACCGACCGGGGAATAAACCCCCCGATGTTCTCTCGCCCCGGGGGGCCCCCCGCTGACCCGCCCCCAAAAGACTGAAAGAAAGGCAGAAAGAAAGAGCAAAAAAAGACAAAAACTGAGAGGCCTCGCTGTCACACTACGCCTCCAAACTACACAGCTCTCTTTTCTTTTCTTTCTCCAGAGTTTGTCTTTCTGCAGCCCGCCGACATTTGAATAATCGTCTGATATCCATCAGTTTGAGCCCGAGGAGACGGAAAAAAGACAACACGCACACACAAAGCTTCGTCCACCACAACATGGACAGGGAAAAACACACAACACGGCTAATGTATTCATCTTTTCTTTCATCCTTCCCTTCTCCTTGTTCTTCATACGTGCCTCTCTTTCTCCTCCAGAAAAAATACGAAACCGTCTGTTTCAAAGAAAAGTTTCGACCTGTTCTTTAAGCTTGCTGCAGTTTTAGGTCCGGAAAATGTCAAAGATCCGGAAATATTTTGGGGGAAGTTCATAAATGATTCAAACTTTTTTATTTTAAAACTGATGTTCTGAATACTTCAAAATCGTTTTTCCTTCATTTTCTTGACTTTGTTCATATGAATATTATATATCTTTGTGTCCTTTATAAATCATTATAAAACATATTGCAGCTTTATTATTCCAAATGCTTCCACTTCACACTTTAAACTTTCATGTCCTATTTGCCAAAATGTTTGTTTACAAAGATCATTCAGGAATTCTCAGCTGTACAATAAGGTCCAATTTTATTTTTTCTGAAGGGGTGGGTTTAAAAGCAGTTCATCATAATTTTGTATTTAATTTGTTAAAATGTCACAAAATTATTCAAATTTCATCGATGAGAACATTCAGAAATAAAAGCTCAGAGTCTAAGTTCACTGTTTGTGTTTATTCTGTAATTCATACTGTGACCTCACAGGTCTCTGCCAGCATGCTAATCAGTGCTGGATATTTACTTATTGTTAAAACACAACAAGGCCTGTGTGTGTGTGTGTGTGTGTGTGTGTGTGTGTGTGTGTGTGTGTGTGTGTGTGTGTGTGTGTGTGTGTGTGTGTGTGTGTGTGTGTGTGTGACAGAGAGGCATATCTTCTGTATCTCTGTGGTTTCTAAATGTGCTGCTTTTCTTTCTGTGAGTGGAACATTTTTGCACGATGACGTAATAAAGTGACTGGTGGAAAAAATTACAATAATAATAATAAATGATTATATTGATCGAGCTGTGAGGTGTTGGGTGCTATTCTCTCAGTGTCGAGTTTAGAGAGTAAATTTGAAAGAAAATGTAACGTTGTGTGAGTCTGTGGGCTGTAGGTGGTGTCTGATTAAAGATTAAAACACTCGACCTTTTGAAAATGAAGGTTTGTCGATGAAGAGATATTTGCACAGTGATAAAGATGGGATTCCCGAGCACATACTTTACACACATGCAGATTTATTCATGTATGCACTGTACGTACAGACACAACGACAATGACAACATCAGTGATGGCATGCACAACAGTAACAATGACACTGATTGTTATAAATGCATAATTTTTTTTTAATGTCCTGTCAAACAAACATTTTTGTAGCACGTTTTTCATGATCCTGCAGCACAAAGCACATGTAAAAATCATAAAATGAATTTAAGTTTTTTGTGCTTCAGACTTGATCCCTGCTGTAGGTCAGTGTCATGTTGCTGCTACACATGGAGTGACTCTCCAGAGATCTTTGATGATGATGATGATGATGTGATAACATAATACGGCAGCATATGGTGCTTCATGTCTGTGGGCAGAGCTGATGGTGATCCAGCAGCTAATGTTACAAGCAGTGAGCAGGGAAACATTACTGTTAATACGGACACTCATAAAAGTAAAAAATAAAACTATGAACTATTCTTAAAGTAGAGTCTTTGTATCAAGTAAAAACCTTTTAACTCATTCATAGATTCAGATTCTAATCTGCTTTATTTGTAGTTGATGTTCATATTAAATGTCTCTGTGTGGACACTGATCAGGCCTAACATTATGACCACAGACAGGTGAAGTGGGTAGCATGGCCCCTGTTACTGGGTGGGATATATCAGGGAGCAACTGAACATTTTGTCCTCAAAGTTGATGTGTTAGAAGCAGGAAATGGATTTAAGCTAGTTTGACAAGGGTCAACTGGGTCAGAGCTTCTCCAGACCTGCGGCTCTCGTGGGGTCTGCAGGGGTCAGCATCTATCAAAAGTGGTCCAAGGAAGGAACAGTGGTGAACCAGCGACAGGGTCATGGGTGACCAAGGCTCATTGGGGAGTGAAGGCTGACCCATGTGGTCTGATCCAACAGAAGAACTACTGCAGCTCAAACTGCTGAAAAGGTTAATGCTGGTTCTGGTAGGAAGGTGTCAGAACACACAGGGCATCACAGTTTGTTGTGTTTGGGCTGCGTAGCTGCAGATCAGTCAAGGTGCCCACACTGACTCTGTTACCCATCAAAAGAGCCAACAGTGGGTGCATGAGCATCAGAACTGGACCACAGAGCAATGGAAGAAGTTAGTCTGGTCTGATGAATCATGTGTCGCTTACCTGGGAACACCTGGCATCAGGATGCACTATGGGAATAAGGAAAGCTGGTGGAGGCAGTGTGATGCTTTGTGCAATGTTCTGCTGAGAAACCTTGGGTTCTGCCATCCATGTGGATGTTACTTTGACACGTACCACATGCGCCCTGCCACACAGCAAACATGGCTCAGGAATGGTTTGAGGAACACAGCAACAAGTTTGAGGTGTTGACTTGGCCTCCAAATTCCCCAAATCTCAATCCAATCGAGCATCTGTGGGCTGTGCTGGACAAACAAGTCCGATCCACGGAGGCCAACCTCACAACTCACAGGACTTAAAGGACCTATTGCTAACATCTTGGTGTAGATACCACATCACACCTCCAGGGGTCTAGTGGAGTCCACGCCTCGATGGGTCAGGGCTGTTTCAGCATCAAAAGGGGGACCAACACAATATTAGGCAGGTGATCATAATGTTATGTCCTTGTGAACCAAAAGCTCAGTCTTCAGACTTCTCTAATGAGCAGCAACCTCTGGGGCTCAAAATGTTCCAAAGTTCCAAAAGCTGCAGTTCCTCTAATGTCCACTGGAGGCATTAAAGGTGAGTCACTTTGCTAATAACGCACTAACAAGTGTTAGCTCATTATAGCTAACATAGCTAATAACGAGCAAACACTCATCCAGTTACAGTCACTTCTGTCTTCAATAAACAGTGTGGTGGCACCCAAAGTGCTAACGCTGATGCTTCAGAGTCCCAAACGAGGGGGGGGGGGGGGGGGGGGGGGGTGGGGGGGGTTACATCACGGTGGCTACGACCAGATTCTATATTGAATCTGTGCTGTATGTTAACGAGTGTATCTCTGTCTCTAACGAGCGTAAATATGGTCACCTTGCACGCACACCTCTAGCTGTGAGCACAGAAGCCCCATCCACCCACCAGCTGTTCAAACCTCTTGTTTATGAGAGGCAGCCAATCAGAAGAAGCTGGCCTAAAACAGCTTGTTTCAGACAGAGGATGAACTGAGTGGCTGCACCAAGGCCCGGTTTAGGATAAAAAGGATTATTTTATAGGTGAATCATGTAAAGCTGCTCTAAATATGAAGCTGGAAATAAGCAGAGTAGATCCACTTCAGGGTAAATCACATTTGCAATCATAAAGAAACACATACAGTGATTTCTGTTTGTGTTAATGTACAGCATGTGAATACATGCAGAGGCCACAGTCTGACTAAGGAGCAGTGTCTCACACACAGCCTACATATTTATATTTATGAATGAAGGAGTGAATGAAATGTGCTGTTTTTTTTTGTGAGCTGCAGTAAAAGCCAATCAGCCGTTACAGTGTTAGTCTGCTCAAGAGTAAAGGAGCATTCTGCTAAAATAAGCCCAAACAGAGCCGCTCTGTGTGTGTCTGTCTGTGCGACCGGGCTACCTGTGGACACACATTAACAGGCTTTATGGAGTGTTGAGAAAGTTCCTTAACAACTGGTGTATTCAACCTGCAGACACGCCCTCAGTCTGTGTGTGTGTGTGTGTGTGTGTGTGTGTGTGTTTAAGACAGAGACAGTCTGTCTTGGCTTCCTTTCAGACCCAAGCCCTCCTGAGTGGAAAGACGCTACCTGCCGATAGTTATCAGAGAGCAGAAAATAGACGAGTCAGATAAGAGAAGAAAGAGGAGGACGAGCGTCACGGCTGCTCACAAACACAACATACAACAGACGGTGTCCCTGTCCCTCCAGCCAATCACAAACACAAATGTCGGCTTGTTTTGACTTTGCTTTCCAGCTGTGCAAAAATGTTGAGCAAATCAAAAGTGCTGTGATTTTTTTTTCTATTTTTCAAGCCTTGCTAGTAAAGAGATCAGAGCTCGTTTCTGACATAGTATTCAGGTGTGCTGACACTGATGTCATGCTTGTGTCATGAGAGGATTATGGTGTGTGTGTGTGTGTGTGTGTGTGTTTCTTATGTCTTTAGTTTTCATCATTTTGTAGTCATTTGTGGCCTCCTTCCAATCGGATTGTGTCTCCTGAAGTCATTTTCAGTCTCTTTTGAGTCATGTTTTGTCCTTGTGGTCATTTTTATCTTCTGTTCCTCTTTGTAATGAATTCCTGTGTCTCTATTTTGTGTCTTAACTGCAGCTTTTGCTCTTTATTTGGTCATTTTCTGTCTCTAAAAGAATTCCCTAGTTTTTTTTATGACCCTTCATACTTATTTATTCTTTTTTGTTTGTTTGTTTGTTTTACAGGCATCTTCTTCTTATCATTTTTGGAGGTTTGGCAAAAGCTTTTCATGAGATGTTTTAAAAAATTTTTTTGTAGTGCCACTGAAATAAATTTGTTAATTAACGCTGAAGTCACACTGGCCGAGAGAGCAGTCGGTACGGGCAACCTGATAGTGACCAAAGCAAATGGATGGGAGGTTTTTGGTGCAGCGCCTTCTTTCACTTAACAGCGAACTTCAGCAACCACTTGCCAACTGAGGGGGGGTTGAGGCAGCCAAAGTGCATGACTGAGGCCTAATACATCCATGAGTCTGCAGAAAGGTCAGCCTGCGGGGCTGGAAAATGAAGCCAAACAAGTCCCAAAACCTGCAGTTCCTCCAGTGTCCACTCGAGGCTCCAGCACTGAGTCAGTCCCCATAGACTCTCATGTTAAAACGTCCGACCTTACAGCAGAAATTAACGTGTTTACAACCTGATGCAAAAACTGTTTCATCTCTACGCATAGTTTCTGTCTTCATATCACCTGCAGTGAGGAGGCTACATTATTACCACTTTAAAATGTAATTAAGATCGGATTACGGCCTTCTTCAGTCTGAGACTGGATGAATGAGTGATGAAATATTTCTCCCACTGAAAATGTTGCATCAGGATGAACTGAATCACCTTTCTTGGATTTCCTTACCTGGATTATAGACCACACGTCAAGACATCAAAAGTTATACATAATAACTTGAAGAAGTGACTTTAGCAAAGAGGCTGCAGTAAAGGCTTGAGTGTTTATTCACAAACAAATAAAGATGCAGGTTTGAATATGCAGGAATATTACTGCAAATTGTGGTTACAGTGCCGATCGTTGCAGCAGTCCGAGCTGTTAGCAGTGATTCAGAGTTCTCGAGCTAAGAGAAGGTGAAGGTAAAAGTGTGGCTGGGGTCACTGTGAGTGGGAGCAGGGAAACCTGCTTCACTCTTTCTTTCCTTCCTGCTCTCTTGCTTTCAGCGTGTTTCCAGTAATTTCCACTCCTGCCTTGTTTCTCACTCAGGTGTGTGTGTTGACTCATTCCATTCACGGGTCGGGAGGCGGGAAGTCCTGCGTGACAGTGTTTATGTACCTGCATGTCTATCTTTGTGAGGACCTCTTAGAACTTTAAGACTTTGGGCGTATCATGAGACGCTACCAGAGCAGATCTGCTCGAGTAGACTTGCGTGAAATTTCAAAATAATCATTATTTATTTTATGCCGGGCCCTAATGCCCCCCCTCAGTCCACCCTCTGTCTTAAAGCCAGCATGCTTCTAATTGGCTCAGTTCAGGTTCAGCATGAGGCTCTTCACAAAGATGGAAATATATGCATAACAGGAGCTCCCAGAGGGTGTCAGGCTAAATGTTTTTACATGTGAGGGTGTTGAATGGTTCCTGTGTCTGAACACAAACAGGCCTCTGAGGTTCTTTAATAATTCATAATTTGTTGTTTATTTTCAGATGTGTGTCTTTATTTTTACAGGAAACACTGATATATTTATTTATATATGTTTGATAACTTTCTATAGTTTTTGCACTGTTTTATTTCTGTAACTATGAATCCAGGTGTTTCAGTAATACCTGAGAGAGAGAGTGACAGAGAGACACTAACAGTCACTTCTCTCTCTCTCTCTGTCTGCAGTGATCTCAGTATGAATAATCTGACTGTGTTATCCAGCGGAGCTCTGTCCAACCTGCACTTCCTGGAGGAGCTGTGAGTCACACACACACACACACACACACACACACACACACACACACACACACACACACACACACACACACACACACACACACACACACACGTTTTCATTACTTCAGAGGGATTTACATAACATGCATTTATTTCCTGAAGATTTACTTGAAGCTCAGACCAAGTCTGTGCAGGTTCAACCAAAACTGTTTAGGTGGGTGAGAGTGGAGTTTTGTTCAGTTCTGAAGAACCTCTCATCACCCACTTAAATCTATCTATCTATCTATCTATCTATCTATCTATCTAGATAGATAGATAGATAGATAGATAGATAGATAGATAGATAGATAGATAGATAGATAGATAGATAGATAGATAGATAGATAGATAGATATGGTTTGACCTGAAGGTTTGGCTGATTTGAATTTGAACAATCTAACGTCTAAGGTCATCGTCTCGGTGTGGAGGGAGTCCGGCATGCCTGCCGGTTTTGATCGTTCCCGGGAAGTTTCACTCTGACGAGCCGCTTGATTTCACCACAGATCTCAAACAGCAAACATCAGCTTCTGTTTCCAAATGACCCAATTTTCATGTGGTAGATTATTCCTGGTGTTTGGAGGTGAACCTCCAGCTAAAACCAAGCAGTTTTGGAGCACACTCATCATTTTATTTTTCTGTATTCGTGTGGCTGTGCACTGTGAATTCATCCTCTGAGGCTTCTGAGATCATTCACAGGTAACAGCGTGACCTGGTGACCATCATGTTCCAGCTCAGAGTGCATTTAAAGCTCACGCAGCCTTTGCTCACCACCACTTGAAGGGGTTGCTGTTTGGAGAAGATTCAGCATTTATTACAGAGGCTCAAGTGCAAGGAGACATAATGAGACCTCTACAGCTTCATCCAAAAGTAGAAGCCTCACTGAAACTGGTCCTGAAGTGCATGAAAAGATGACCTTGAACCAACAATCAGCCAAATTTAAAGGAAGGACCTGTTCGCACACCCTTCTGATCACACCTTACATGTTTTCCTCTTTGTCATCCCTCAAGTCTCCACATATGATCAGATATCCCACGAATTCTGGTTGGTGACTGATGGACTGAGATGGATGAGAGTGAGGGTGTCTGAGCGGGCGCTGAGCTCATGTATCTGTGAGGATATGATATGTAATCCCATCTCTCCTCACCTAGCAGCAGTCACGTCCTGTATGAACATTTTCTCAAAGCTGAGGAGCCGCAGAGAGAGCCAGGCTGACCTCACAGGGACCTGAACATGACTCTGACTGCTGTTCTGCTCTGCTGCCAGCTGTATGTGTCTCTGTGTGTGTGTGCGATATTTGTCACCGCGGCGTGAGAAACGTCACTGCGGCGATAGGACACCGCACAGATGCATGCTGGGTGCACGCAGACTGGCTGAACTTTGTGTGGCCTCTGAAAACACACAGACCTGCAGGACCCACTGTGGATCAGTGTTCTGCTGCTGGGTTAAAGCACCGTGTGTACTGGAAACATGGATAACCAAACACAACCAAACACAACTGACTATTAATGCGTCTGAAAATGGAGCTCAGTGCGGTCAGAGTTTCAAAGCTGAAGAGTTTTGGGAAAGAAATCCTGGAAAAATGCAGCCATTCACCTTGCAGACTGTATCCTTATTCAGATTCAGGAATCAAAGCACAAACTGCTCTACATTTCAATTTTCACCTCATCTTTTTGTGTCATATTCAGCATATAAGATGTCAAATCTTTGCATTAAACTAAAGTTTCAAAATGTTGAGATAAACGTGCATCACAGTAAACCCTGCAAACTCAAAGGTGTGCAGCTGACCTCCTCACCTGGCCTTCGTGTTCAGACGTGTTCTTTGGATACATTAAAAAAAACAGGCTCACAATTAAGAAAATACCTCCATCTACAACACCCAACAAACAGCGAGCACCGAGAGCACAAAGGCCCACTGCCATGTCTGAACAACAGAAAGAGACCAAAGGGTAAAAGAGTGGGTTTTGCTGTTCAAAAATCATAATTTTGGAAAGTGTAACGATCTCGTTTTGAGTCATTAGCTCCGTGGACACCTTGTTGGTGAATCATCTCTGAACATACAGACAGAAGGCATGCTCTCTGTTGCCTCTGACAGCCTGGAACGACTTACGCTTCATTAGTAGATGTGGAAGAGTGTGATGTTGTTGATAGTGACACAAATTTTAGTGTATTTGGACACTGAAGAGGAGATATTTCCTTATCCGTGTTTCATTTGTAGATTTAGAGGATGTTTCCCTTCATTTTAGGGTTTTACCCTTTACCCTGAAGTTGGTGCTTTGGGGGGTCACCATTTAAAACTCATGGCTGTCAACATAACACATTCGCTTTGGACTTCTCACAGCAACATAAAAATGAAAACATGTATTTTCATTTGTAACCACGTCCCTGATTTTAGTTGATTTTTATGCTAATTTGTCCAAATCATCCTAAATATGTGAGGATCTGAAGTCGGCGGTGCTTCTAACCTTTCTCCGTCTCCGTGTGTCTCAGGCGTTTGGCGGGAAATGATCTGACCTTCATCCCCAGAGGAGCGTTCACCGGCCTCTACAACCTCAAAGTGCTGTAAGTTTCCGCACTGACGTAATGCCTCTGCAAACATTCATGTTTTAGTATTTTTCTGTGAATCGCTTCCTGAAAAACATCCTCCTAAAACAGCGTCAGAGGAGACTATATAAATGAAATTGATATTTATCATATAAATAATCTTTTTACTCTGTTTTGTAAGTCTTCTATGCAGTTATTGTTTTTTTGGTATTTAACCTGCTGGGCCATGTTTTCTGGGTTATTCTCCACCTTCTTGCCCTCACCTGTATTATAACCTGTTCCTTAAAACCTGGTCTTGACCATTTTAAAGACTGACCAAGCTGCAGCACAGAACTTTATTGTCATTGTGCAAGCAATGAAACTGCAGTGGAGACTTCACACATGTGCAAAGATAAACAGGAGGGATGAGATAAGAACGATGTACAGTTAACATCGGGGTGCATAAAGCAGCAGCGATAAGCGCCCTAAAGGTGCGATCTCACAGATTACGATTGTTTAAAGCTGATAATGGTCCTCACAAAGATACCAGCTCAGCTCCACCCTCTGTGCAACCCCCATCCACCGCCTGCACACACACACACACACACACACACACACACTGTAATGCTGTGTGGTATGTTTACTGGTGCTAATCATTCACAGAGACACTTTGAAGATTTCGTGTGTGTCTCAGTTTAGCGAACAGTTTCTCCAGTTTGGAAAAACACTTTTGTTCCCTGTTTATGTTCTATGCGTTCACTCGTACCAACAAATTATTCTGTTGTGTTTCATTTTTCTCTCCGTTCATGTCTGAGTCAGTTATCATTTTCTGTTTTATTCATCTATAAACATTGGGACAGTTGAACTACTGTTACTGCAGCTCTTTGTACTACTGCTGTCATCGCTGCTACTACAGTCTTAATAATGCTACTGATGCAGCTACAATAACAAATACTGCCACTGTTATTAATGTTGTTTCAGGTGCAAAACGTGCATTCAACAAAATTGTTCAACGACATGAAACAGAACAAAACATTTCATAATACAGATGAACAACTTTAGCACAAAAACTTTTTTTTTTTTATCATTCATTCATTTCTGTTGTATTTTCTATTATCGGGCTTCATGGATTTATGTTTTGCATTTTTGGTTTTGTTGGCAGGTTCCAGGTAATGCAGCAACATTTCATAAAACCCTGACCAGAAAAATTATATTATGATTATTATTCACTTTTTTTGTAGCGTTTTCTCAAACATTGTTACCTGTAACCAATGGAGTTCTACAGGGTTAGAGCTGTGCTAGGGCCAACATTACTCCCTTGGGCCGGGGTCAGCCACCTCTGCTATCAAAAGAGCTCTTTTTGAGCGGTTTTTGTGCAGCCAAATCTATTTGTCCCTGGTGGACCAATCCCTACCTATCAAGGCTGACTATCAGGACATGGAATGTCACCTCTCTGGTGGGGAAGGAGCCTGAGCTAGTGTGTGAGGTTGAGAGATACCAGCTTGATATGATTGGGCTCACCACAATGCATGGCCTGGGCTCTGGAATCAGCCTCCATGAGAGGGGCTGGACTCTGTTCTAGTCTGGAGTTGCCCTCAGTGAGACGCAGCGAGCTGGGGTGGGCATCCTCGTATCCCCTCCTCCATTATTGGGAGGAAGGGTCTACCTGATCTGAACCCCAATGATGTTATGTTATTGGACTCCTGTAGAAATCACAGTTTGTCCATAACAAACTCCATGTTCAAACATAAGCATGTCCATAAGAGCACCAGCACACCCTAGGTCTCAGGCTGATGATGGATTCTGTAATCGTATCATCAGATCTACGGCCGTATGTTCTGGACGCTCGGGTGAAGAGAGGAGCTGAGCTGTCAGCTAATCACCATCTGGTGGTGAGTTGGATCAGCTGGTGGGGGAGGATGCTGGACAGACCCGGTGCACCTAAAGGTATAGTGAGGGTGCACTGGGAACACCTGGCAGAGGCCCAAGTCCGCGAGATCTTCAACTCCCACCTCCAGCAGAACTTTGACAGCATTCTGAGGGAGGCTGAGGACACTGAGTCCGAATGGACCATGTTCTTTACCTCCGTTGTTGAGGCAGAACACACCTCGGGCAGTAGCCAAAGCAAAAACTCAGGTGTGGGAGGAGTTCAGTGAGGCCATGGACTTTCGGACAGCCTTGATGAGATTCTGGCAAACCATCAAGCAACTCAGGAGAGTAAAACATGCTGGCGTGCTGCTGACTTCAACTGAGGCTATAGTCAGGCGGTGGAAGGAATACTCCGAGGACCTCCTTAATCCCACTGACACACCTCCTATGGTGGAAGCAGAGTCTGGGGATGAGGGGGACGACTCGCCCATCACTGGGGTTGAGGTCACTGAGGTGGTTAAACAATTCCTTGGTGGGTGGCAGGGCCCCTGAGGAGTTCCTGGAGGCTCTGGATGTTGTAGGGCTGTCTTGGTTGATACACCACAGCAACATTGCATGGAGATCTGAGGTTGTGCCACTGGACTGGCAGAATGGGGTGCTGGTCCCCATCATCCCAAAATGTGAACGTGTCCCTGTGTTCTGTCGTGTTAATCATGATGTTTTGTTAAAGTTTTGATTGCGTGTTTACAGGATGCTTCAGAACAACCAGCTGAGGTCTGTTCCTGCTGAAGCCTTCAACAACCTGCACAACCTGCAGTCACTGTGAGTCCCACTTCATTTATTTAAGTTTTATTATGTTCATTCTTACAACATATATGCTGCCATTTTACTCATCACAGGCTTATGGGAACATTAGGAAAATGCAGAAGGAGGTCAAGTCTGTATAATGTTGAAACAACTTAACGTCCCCCAGCAAATGAGTAACGCACACACACAAGGACTCATCCTTTAGTCTCATTTTACTCTTTGGTGGAAAGGAATCTCTCTCACACACACGGTCCAGTATATTAATGTATGCAGTGCAGACAGTGTGTTCTCTGAGCCTGATAACACACAGTAATTATAGTGAAACTGTACCTGTGTGTGTGTGTGTGTGTGTGTGTGTGTGTGTGTGTGTGTGTGTGTGTGTGTGTGTGTGTGTGTGTGTGTGTGTGTGTGTACACGCATAAGGGTATAAGAATGGAGACGTCTGAGTCTTTCTTTCGGTCTAAGGTCTCTTTCATTTATCTGATGGACGATTATGTGAAGTCCCATCCTTCTCTTCTCTCTCCAAGGGAACAGAGGAACTATTGTCAGGATGGACGTACAGATGTGTATGTGTAGCTGTGTGTGTCCAAAACTGTGCGTTTTCTACCTGGGCTCGAGACAGCAAAAAAAAGTAATCAGAAAAAGGGAACTGAGTGAAATCCAGTGACATTTTTATTACATTTAAATGTATTTTATTGAAATTTGAAACCAGAATCTGACTTTTAGACATATAGATGCCTTATCCATAATCCATAATTAATATGCTCTCTCTTTCTAGTCCCTGTCAGTACTCTAACTGCAGCGTTTTGGATCAGCTGAAGGCTTTTCAGGGAGCTTTTAGGACAGCCTGATAATAATGAATTACAATAGTCCAGCCTAGAAGTAATAAATGCATGAATTAGCTTTTCAGCATCACTCTGAGAAAGGATGTTTCTAATTTTAGAAATATTGCACAAATGCAAAAAACGGTCCTACATATTTGTTTAATATGTGCATTGAAGGACATATCCTGGTCAAAAATGACTCCAAGATTTCTCACAGTGTCAAATATCAATTTGATAACACCAGTTAATAAATACAATAAATGTTAATCATGAGAATTTATCAGTGATTTTATACAATATCATCTTGTAATATATGTTATACATTTTTGGGCCAAACGATAACCAGTAGAACTAATTCCTGTATAAAATGCATAGCCAATAAAAGTAAAAGTCAATATGATAAAATAGGGACTTTATACCAAATGTAATATTTATTATTACACCTCTGGTCTTTTTTTTTTTTTAGAGAAAACATAAATCAGAAAGAAACTATAACATTGCATTGAGTCAGTGTCCTTCGGTGCGCTGTGTGAAATGTCTATAAATATTCAGAGAGCCTCTCTTCTTGTCAGGTACAGGTCATGGTCTCCAACGCTAATCAACACTGAGAAAAATTTAACTGAAAAACACAGAAGTTTATATTTTCTGAAAAAACAAACAGACTCAGTTAGAACATGAAAACACAATTTCAAAGCAAACTGGCTGAAAAAAGTGGTTTAATGCGGCGCCATCTGTGTAATTAAGTTTATTAACAAATAAACAAGACAACAACAAAATAAAATGGAGCTTAAATGTCTCAATAACAAATAATTACATTTTTTTTTTTGCATCTTTGCATTGTTTAATACCACTATGCAATAAATAGACAATCACTGGTTTATTAAGGCTTTTTAATTTAGATTTTTCTGCTTTTTGAGTGCAGTGCATTTGATTGACTCACAAACTTCACACAATCCCACAGAGTAATTGTGGCCAGTGTGGCCATTAAAATACCTTTGTTTGGCCTGAGAGCCCAGCAGCTGGTGGAGTGGTGCTTGAGCAGCCTACCAATCATTCCTTTGCTGCTGGTTAAACACTTGATCTCCAATGTTCCTCTTAAAGTCCTTCAAAGTGAAGTGAAGCTTCCTGTTTTGTATTTTGAGTCTGCAAATATAGAGCTTTTCTTTGACATCTCAAAAATGAGATGTTTTCTGTCAGTTTCTGTTGTTTTCCTTCTGAACTTCAGTTTGTAATTAGAAAAAAATCGACTGCTTATTCCAAATGGCTAAAATTTACTGAGGAAAGAGTAAATGTTGATACTGGTTCTGTGGCCGGCCTGTGATGTTCCCCAAGGCTCTATCCTCGGTACCTTGTTACTTTCTGTTAACATGCTTCTACTTTTATTCAATATCATCACTATGCTGATGATACCCTAATTTATTATCTCCAATATCCAGCTGCTAATATCCTTCTGTAATAGTTTATAATTATTATCATTGTGTTTTACTGCTTTAATTTAATTTGGCATTAACAATCACATAATTCAAATTATTTGGAATTAATCATCCTTAATTAACGAGTACGTTCTGACTGATAAGTACCATCTAAACCAATAAGGAAGTATCCCTGATACCTCCAATATTATCAAAGATCTGCAAAAATTGATGAAGGTTATTAAAAGCTGAGCCAATAAAAACTACACAATGACCACGATCAGTTATCTTAATTATAGCTGGTTTTGAAGGGACTAAAAGCCTGACAAAAGTAGGGAATTGGTTTCTCAATTACATACCACACCACAAATAATACAGTAATAATAAAGTTAATTGAGATATTTTGGAAATTTGGTTTAAATTTCTAGCAACTACTGTATTTATATATGGAGATAATTTCAGAGATATTTGTGAACTTATTAATAATTATTTACAGTATCTCCTAAATCTTTTCACTAAGATCCCATAAATACTGACTATAATCAGTCCTAATTTACTTTTTTTTTCACCTATTCCTTAGTAACTGCATACACAAGATAATTTTGTAACATTCCTAGATTTAGAAAGTTGTTTTTATTTTCGTGCTCCTACAGTTCAGATATCACTAGCTGATATCTGGAGCAAGCCTTCCCTTTCTGTGCACAAGTCACTATTTCCAAATACAAATGTTGTAAAAAGCTTACAAAAGCTACACCATCTGTTTGCTTACATGTACAGTTAAAATCCGTGTGTGTTTCTCCATAGCCGTCTGGATGCCAATCATATCTCCAGTGTTCCCACTGGCTGTTTCTCCGGCCTGCGTTCTCTCCGTCACCTCTGGCTGGATGATAACTCTCTGAGGGAGGTCCCGGTGGAGGCCCTGGGCGAGCTGTCTGCCCTGCAGGCCATGACGCTTGCCCTCAACCACATCAGCCACATCCCTGACCATGCCTTCAGCAAGCTGGGCCGCCTGGTGGTGCTGTAAGCAAACACTCAAACACTCTGAATAAAGTAGAATAACTTCGTCACGCTGGAGTTCAAATAGGACGGCAGCCGCCTTCCTACTAGGAAAAATGAGTGGTTGCCCGGTGACTGCTTGAACTTTTTTGCGTTCAAGTAGTTGTGGTGACCAACTGATCCTCCAGAGGTTACAACACCCTCAACCTCTGAGGAACCATTTTCAATCGCAAGCTAACTGCACAGGTTACCTGGTGGGAGGCAACATGTCTCCAAACAGTTGCAGTCTGCCTCGAGTCAGCCTGTGCTAATGAGCACGACTCACCTACAACTTGTCTCTTTGTAACAGGGGACTCAACCCGGCTGGTTGCCAACTGGTTGTTTTCTGCTTATGTTCCTGTCTAAAGCAAAGGGCCTGAGCTGCCATCCTGCAGAGACTACTTTACTCTATCTGGAGGAATTTCACAGTTTCAGATCTATGATGTTTTTCTGTGTATGTAGACAGCAACAGATTTATGATTTTTTATGAATTTATCACAGTTAATTGCTATATTATCATAAACAGATTGCATTTAATTGCCAATTTGACCCCATTCAATCACAAAGAGATAGCAGACTGTTGGCAGACTGACTCCATCTTATTGCTGTTTTACTGCAGTCCTGACACACCGAAGTGAAAACTCTAAGTGCTCTCAGACCTGGTCCCTGTCTTTAAAGGCAACAAGATCAGTCACGATCATTTTGGCCGTGCCGCGGCCTCCAATCCCTGTTTTTGATGATGTGAGTGTAGCATTAGAAAGGTAAGGTTTTCTTTTTGGGTTTCTTTATTTTCACATTATTTCTTCTGTTTTGCTGTAAATTTCAGGGACATTTCCAAGAAATTCAAAGTGTTTGTTACAAATGTTGCCTTCCCTTGTAGTTGGTAGTAAAGGCTGCAAGGCAGTCTTTGAGGGTGTTAGTCACTTGGTTACCAGTGAAAGAAGCTGGTTAACTTGGTTTTGTCACTTGATCTGTTTGGTTTATATTTATATCTGGTAGATGAAGATAGTCCGTTAGTAGGCTATATTATTCAGTTAGTGGCCTGTGATTTAGGCATTTTTTAAAGCTAGCATGGATTCAGTAGCTAGTTCTGTAATGTCAGAAACTGATCACTGATATTTGTATAAAATATGAAGAATCCATAGCAAAAGGACAAGACCTTTTCTTTCTGGTTTCCATTTATTGCCTGCTTGTAGTCAGACTCCTATTTATCAGTCAGATTTGAGCAGGCTGTGGTTGGATCAGGTAATGAGTCTGTGAGGAGACCAAAAGGAGACTTCCATTTGCCAAAATGGCATCTTACAACAATTCATTTTTTTTTTTTAGCTTTTCAAATATATATTTTACATATTTTAAAATTTTAGTCTAATAAATCAATTTAATTAAAAATAAAAATTAATTTCATCAGTGGCATCAGAAATATGGTCGTCTTTAAAGTAATTTACATTAAACATGTTACAAAAAGCTGAATTTAAACTGACTTTAAAGCATCAGGATTTAAGTCAAATCCATTCAGATCACATGAATTCTTCATCTGCAGGTTTACAGAAACTCTTCCATTTTTCTGGGCAGTGTGTGTGTGTGTGTGTGTGTGTGTGTGTGTGTGTGTGTGTGTCAGGAGCATTAAGTTTAACCGTGGCAGCAACTGTCCCTGTCTGTCTGTATTAGCTCTTAATAGCATGCAGGCTCTGTTTGTGTGTGACGGCATTCAGCGCGGCAGCATTGAAGTCTGCTGTCATTCCTTTTGTCCAATCAACTTGAAGCTAATTTGCATGAAATTACCAGAAGAAGAAAAACCTTCTTGAGAGACTTGCCGGCCCCTTTTAAAACACACACCCACATGCACACACGTGCACACACACACACGTGTGCACACACACACACACACACACACACACACACTCTTTTTGTCTGCTTCATTAGTCCATCAGTCTCTCTCTCTCTCTCCACAGGCATCTCAACAACAATAGGATCGTTTCCATGGGACCGAACTGCTTCCACGGTCTCCACAGTTTGGAGACGCTGTGAGTTTCTGTGTGTGTGTTGGTGTGTGTGCGTGTGAGGACGAGTTGGAGCAGTCAGGGTTGAGTTGGGGTCAGGGTGAAGGGTTAGGAGATGAGAGAGAGCCTTGATTTTTACATTCGTAGAGGATCCTTTATGGGATTTAGGATTAAAGAACCTGCACTAATTTCAGGGAATCTTTTTTTTAGAGAACTTCATCTTTAGCCTAGCTTAGCACAAAGACTGGAAACAAAGAGGAACTGTCAGCAACGCTCCATCAACATGGAAATAATACAGTCTGTCTGATTTACATGGATCTTTTCATGAAGGAGGTGAAGAAATTTAAAAATGGAGAAAATTAATAATGTAATCTCAAAGAGCCATGTTAGCACTGCTCCTTAGATTACATATTTTATTTTGATGTAGTAAAGAAATTATGGTAAGACTGTAAAACTGACGACTGGGAGTGAATAAACAGCTCGATGATCTTTTCTCAATAACCTGCAACCCACATCTTCGTGGTGTGCCCTCCCTCCCTGCACTCAGTGGGCCGGACTGGACCATCTGGAAGGCGATGTGTTTGAGACCCCTGCATTAAATACACATTAAATAAAGATTTGGAGGTTCAAGTGTAAATAGATCTAAATAGTGACTTTAGAAGCAAAAGGTTCAATTAGAGAAAAGAGGATGAAATTACAGGCAACAAACAGAAGAAGACAACATTTGATAAACCTGATACATTCACCTATTTTATCTGAAAACATTACACTATTTTTTATTACATCTGTTTTATATTTTACACAATGTAGCACTCTACATACGCTTGTGTGTGTGTGTGTGTGTGTGTGTGTGTGTGTGTGTGTGTGTGTGTGTGTGTGTGTGTGTGTGTGTGTGTGTGTGTGTGTGTGTATATATATATATATATATATATATACACTGCTCAAAAAAACAAAGGGAACACTTAAACAACACAATATAACTCCAAGTAAATCAAACTTCTGTGAAATCAAACTGTCCACTTAGGAAGCAACACTGATTAACAATCAATTTCACATGCTGTTGTGCAACTGGAATAGACAACAGGTGGAAATTATTGGCAGTTAGCAAGACACTCAGTAAAGGAGTGGTTCTGCAGGTGGGGACCACAGACCACTTCTCAGTACCTGTGCTTTCTGGCTGATGTTTTGGTCACTTTTGAATGTTGGTGGTGCTTTCACACTCGTGGTAGCATGAGACGGACTCTACAACCCACACAAGTGGCTCAGGTAGTGCAGCTCATCCAGGATGGCACATCAATGCGAGCTGTGGCATAAAGGTTTGCTGTGTCTGTCAGCGTAGTGTCCAGAGGCTGGAGGTGCTACCAGGAGACAGGCCAGTACACCAGGAGACGTGGAGGAGGCCGTAGGAGGGCAACAACCCAGCAGCAGGACCGCTTCCTCCGCCTTTGTGCAAGGAGGAACAGGAGGAGCACTGCCAGAGCCCTGCAAAATGACCTCCAGCAGGTCACAAATGTGCATGTGTCTGCACAAACGGTGAGAAACCGACTCCATGAGGATGGTATGAGGGCCCGACGTCCACAGATGGGGGTTGTGCTCACAGCCCAACACCGTGCAGGACACTTGGCATTTGCCAGAGAACACCAGGATTGACAAATTCGCCACTGGCACCCTGTGCTCTTCACAGATGAAAGCAGGTTCACACTGAACACATGTGACAGACGTGACAGAGTCTGGAGACGCCGTGGAGAGCGATCTGCTGCCTGCAACATCCTTCAGCATGACCGGTTTGGCAGTGGGTCAGTAATGGTGTGGGGTGGCATTTCTTTGGAGGGTCGCACAGCCCTCCATGTGCTCGCCAGAGGTAGCATGACTGCCATTAGGTACTGAGATGAGATCCTCAGACCCCTTGTGAGACCATATGCTGGTGCGGTTGGCCCTGGGTTCCTCCTAATGCAGGACAATGCTAGACCTCACGTGGCTGGAGTGTGTCAGCAGTTCCTGCAAGATGAAGGCATTGAAGCTATGGACTGGCCCGCCCGTTCCCCAGACCTGAATCCGATTGAGCACATCTGGGACATCATGTCTCGCTCCATCCACCACAGACTGTCCAGGAGTTGGCAGATGCTTTAGTCCAGGTCTGAGAGGAGATCCCTCAGGAGACCATCCGCCACCTCATCAGGAGCGTGCCCAGGCGTTGTAGGGAGGTTATACAGGCACGTGGAGGCCACACACAATACTGAGCCTTATTTTGACTTGTTTTAAGGACATTACATCAAAGTTGGATCAGCCTGTAGTGTGTTTTTCCACTTTAAGTTTGTGTGTGACTCCAAATCCAGGCCTCCATTAGTTAATAAATTTGATTTCCATGATGATTTTTGTGTGATTTTGTTGTCAGCACATTCAACTTTGTACAGAACAAAGTATTCAATGAGAGTATTTCTTTCATTCAGATCTAGGATGTGTTATTTGAGTGTTCCCTTTATTTTTTTGCGCAGTGTATATAGCGGTTAGGATTCCTGGTTTTCATCCAGGCTGCCAGGGTTCAACTCCCGGTATGGGAACTGTAGGCAGCTGGATGGCTAGACCCACCATGCTAACCAAGATTCATGACTGAAGCCATACCGGCTCGCATATCATCCGGATTAACAAGGTCCACGTCAGGTGTTGAGGAACCAGGTCATACTAATGATAAATGGGCTACTAGAAGGATACGGCATAAATGGACACGAGAGGAGAACTGGGAAATGTTGGAATGCTACTACACATGTAACCACAGTGAAAGCGTTTACATGAAGAGGACGTGAGAATCCCAACATCTGAACTGACATCGAAACAACTTGCAGTGTTCCAACATATGAAGGCAGCAACGGCCATCGCAACTAGAGATTTTTGATTATATACTGTAAATATGCATTCAGTGCATATGTTTTTTTTAATGATTTTTTTTTTCAATTTGATAATAAAGAATCGGGGATTTTTATCCACTTCAGGATCATGGGAGGACTGAGACTGAGAGAGAAAGGCACAGATGAACTCAATGAAGACGATAAGCAGGGTGGGAAAAGAACAAAGGAAGGAAGTGAAAACACAGAAAGCTGCTGACCTTCAAAATAAAAGAGGAAATTAACAAATAGTGAGGAAGACGGGAAACTTTATTTTAGATTTAAAGTTTATTTTATTGAACTAACTTAATGTTTGCTGCAGTGAGCTTAAAATCTACTTGTAGCACTTGTAGGTGTGTTCTCAATATGCAGTGCAGCTTACAGATGGTTACTTTAAAGTGCATTCTGCAGCATCACGAGCTCCACATGCAGATGGCATTAAAAAGATCTTAAAGTGGTGCACCCTTGAACAGAAACAAATGTAGCAATTGAAGAATTTTCTGAGAAATGCTCATCAGTCCTAATTTATCTGTTCTCAATCCAAGCTCATCATGTACGGCACACGTGTTTCACTTTGTGGGGACAAACCAGTCGTTTCTGCCTTCACCAGTTAGCATGTGATTGGGTTTTTTTAATGGAAATATTAAACGCAGACAGAGCAGATTAACCTGTGTGTGTGTGTTTATGTTGTGTGTGTGCGTATAATCTGAGGAATGTGTGTGTGGATAGAAATGTTTCTGTTTTGTCAGTCAACCAGAGAAGCAGGTTTAAACACACAAACATACGCGGCCTTCATTTGGAAATACTTCTGTGTGCGCTTAGCTGGCTCTGTGTGTGGCCCGGGCTGTATGCTAATCATAATTACTATTCATGCACACACACGCTCACGGGCAGCATGTGTTTGTGTGTGTGTATGTGCGCTGGGAGGCTGTGTACCTGTGTGATGAGCAATAATAAACCAGAGCAGAGACTCGAGTTCATCTGAAACTGCAAACACAGACAGAGAGGGACCAGGAAAACGGATATGAGAGCAGGAACAAAATAAATGAATACAACCGAGATCGGATCAGACCTAAAGGCTCTCAGAAGAACATACTTTTACTAACGTCACTGTCGGGTTTGGCTGCGTGTTTCACGTAGACCCCGTCCCTTTTGGCCAAATTAGGATTTTCTGGTTCCAGTAAGTGACGGAAATGGTGGTGAGCAGAAAACCAAAATCCTGCTTTCAAAACTTCTCCACAGGAACCCCCCGAGACTGTGTGTGGGTAACACGAGCCCCCCACGCACCCCAAAAAAACCACCACAGCTGACTGACACCTGCCACTCAAGACGATGAGCTGTAATATGTTCTTAATTATTTTCAGTAGTTACTAAATCGCAGTGAAGATAATGTGTCAAAGAAAACCGAGTCTTAAGGGATTGTTCGGTTTCTTTCAGGCTGCTGTATTTCCCATTCTGTCTGTTATAGATCTATGGGTCATCCTAACTTTGAACTCTTCTAATTCATTGTCTCTCAGTCTAAAGTTTACCGCTCCATGTGGTAAACTTTAGACTCTTGGAGTCTCGGATAAACCTCTTGGATAAACACCTTTGCAGTTACCAAAGGTGTTTATCCAAGAGGCAATCTTTCCAGTGTAGACAATCTAAAAAATATACTATCAAAAGCTCATTCCCAGTAAAGCTGGTATTCTGAGTCCAAAGGTTTTCAATCCATAAATATATGGAAATATAAATTTAATAACAATTTATCCATCCATCTATTTTTTTTTAACCACTTATACAGTTAAGGATCCCCGAGGGCTGGAGCCTGTCCCAGTTATCTCACAGGCATCAAAAATCTTGAGCCGACTTTCATTTGATGAAATATTCCTAAATTAGAGCCAAAAGTCCAAGCTGCTCCCCTCTCCGCATATCTTCAGTATACGTCCAACATTCCCATTCTTGGCAATCAGGAAACAAAGAAAATAGTCATACTAACTGACACACATCAAAAACTATGAAGTCTGTTTTGGCTGAATAGGTTTAGTTAACATACGTTAGGTTAAAGTTAACCTTAGATGACTCGTAATCCCTCAGAGGGTTATTAGCATCGCCTATGGTCCCAGTTTAGAGCCTTCATATCCAAAATTAATATTTCAAAGTAATTGTTTGTGCTCCTAATGTTACTTTTTAAGAAATCTAGAGCTGACATTCGAAATGTGACCAAATATTTCCAGGTCAGAGGTTAACTAGATTAGTTTGCTAAGTGTAGGTAACATTAGCAAGGCTAGCGCTGTAAAACACACATCACAAATATATAAATCAAAGTACAAAGTAGTAAAATAAACTACTTACATTTACCATTAAAATCAACATGAAAAGAATATATTTAATGAAAATATGGGACATGGAAGACACAATTATTCTGGGGGAAAAAAATTATGCTAATATAACATTTTTTTTTTCTGTCCATTCTTTACACAATGATCAAAACTAAAGTAAGAGACAGGAATAAGAAGACCTGATATGAACCCACCAACAAATCCACCAGTCCTGAATTGATTGTATCATCCAATCACAAACTTCCAAACTCCATCAATAATAGCCTTGGAAAGCAGAAAGCATACCAGTTATTGTTGTTCCCGATCATCCCCCGGACACACACATGTACTCACACACTCAGAACCAGACGGAAGCAATTTCAATTTAATGGTATTTTTCACAATGTGGCAGCTTCATTCCACACACAGTGGATTTGTGTGTGTATAATAGCCACCTGCATCCCAGAGATGGATGAGAGGGCCTAATTGAAGCCATGTGTGGATTTGAAGAATGCTCTAGTCTCTGCTGGTGATGAAAGAAAAGCAAGAAAGAGGGAGGCACAGTTAAATGTTTCTTTAATAAACTCAAAAGTCGGGAGAAAAAAGATTAAGCTAAACATCAAACTTGAAACACAAACATTTACATGAAACACTTTCCTACTCTAAAGCTGGAATTCCCACAGCTTCTTAAAACTGGCCTTTCTGTAACAGAACTAACGTTTAACTATAATTCCCAGTATAGAGCTGGCTTTCCAAATGTAAAGCAATTACCAAGCTAGAGATGATATTTCCAGTTGACACTATCTAGATAACTTTATTCCTGGTCCTGACATTCCTGGTCAAAAGCTACTTATTCCCGGTGTTTACCATTCCCAGTATAGAGTCTGTATTCCCATTCTAAAGTTTATCATTACCAGTACAGAAGTCATACTCTAAATCTGGGTTTTCCCATTGCTAGTACATAATTTATGTTCCAAATCCAGAGTTTACAGTTCCCAGTGCAGAGTTTGGACTCCTGCTCTAGAATTTGCCATTGCAAATTTCACCAAAGTTCCCCAAGTCAGTGAATGTACCATTCCCAGTAAAACTGGTGGTCCTCGCTACTGGTGACCAATTCAACTATTGATCTAATAATGCTAATTAATAAACATTTTATTGTCATATATAAGGACAAAAAAAATCTGCTTTCTTCTTTATTGGTGTGAAAAGTCACCAATTACACAATATTCAGTTACAGTTGTTAAAACTGTGTTTGTCATTGCAAAATTAGATTTTTATGATGATTTTGATGCAAACAGTTGTAATAAAGCTGGAGAGTTTATTGTTAATCCAGAACTTAACTACAGAAGCACGTCTAGTTAAATAGACCACACCAGGGGGGCGCTGCAGAAGAGGCTACATAAGGAAATCTCTCTTTTTCTTCCTCAGGGATTTGAACTACAACAGTCTGGTGGAGTTTCCTGCAGCCATCCGCTCACTCGGCCACCTCAAGGAGCTGTGAGTTTCAGCTGATTGATGGAAAAGGACATTTTATCCACAGCAGACATGACTAGCTCAGGTTCTCCAGTTAAGCAAACATTAGCATACTAAGTAAGAGGTGGAAAGAAACTTGTGTTTTATATTTGATAGCAAGCAAAAAAGGGCTAAATCAGTAAGTTTTTTCCTAAAAGTTAGACCGTGGGAATGAAAGTATTAGATTTTCCCGCCAAAATATTGCGATATTCAGAAAAAAAATTCCTTATTTCAATGAAAATCTATCAGCAGTTCCAGTCAGGCATGAAACACAGCAAAACGTCGTCTACGGCCTGTTTCCTGTATCGGTGAACATGTTTAATGTGCAGCGGAGTGATGACCGTCGAGAAGTCCTGACAATCCCCCAGATGCCAGTTTGGGTTGGGTTATCCGATTGGTTGCAGTGTTTACATGAAGGCAGAAATAGCCAATCAGCATGCTCGTTGCATATATTGGCATGGAGGCCGATGATACTCGATTTTCCGGAGTTGCTTTGGTTACATGGGTTGTGACGAGGAATTCTACGGGCAGTCTTTGTCTTTCGAGGAGTTAAAATCCTGAGTGTTCAGTGGCTGAGAACTGGCCCGTTTCTGCAGGCTTCTCCTGAGTATGTTGTTCACCTGATGTTTGACTGAAACTGAGCAGCACAGCTGACAGAAAACAGCTTCTGCCATGTCTACGAAATCATTATCTCATTATTATCTAGTATCTGTGGGAATACCCAAAGATACTAGATCATACTTCAGGATAGTTTTCACTTCCTCGTACTATTTTACTGCTCTTCACCATTTAAAAAAAAAAGAAACAAAGTCTCACGTGTTCTGGGACAGTAAACTAGTACTTTCATTCCCGCAGCCTTAGATAAATCAATAAGGCTATCAGGAAAACAAGGAGAAGGAAGAAGGAAACTTTTGAGTAAAGGACAGAGGACGTTTACCAGCAGTCATGAAGGAATGAAGTAAGGAAGTTTTAATAAGGCATGGAGGAAACTAACTTATTTTATCTTCCTGTTTAGCGGCTTTCATAGCAACAACATCCAGTCTATCCCGGAGCACGCCTTCACTGGGAATCCTTTCCTGAATACCATGTAGGTGCCAAACAAATCCTAAATAATGCATTCTGACTGATCCCATTGGGTCTGTCACAGTATCAGATTTTTCACTTCCTGTTACAGTGCTCAAAGAAATTCATGAGGATAAAATCAATATGTCAATAATCTCGTGACTTAATCTTAAATTGCTATATTTATTGTGTCCTTGAGACAGTGGCATTCAGGGAAAATGATCCTACTTCTTACCTGATCTGTGACCTTATCAAACACTTTCCTGATGAGTTTATGGTATCAGTTTCTAGTTTCATGTCTTACTGAATAAAACATGTTGTTTAAGGTTGGCATTAGTGATAATTAAAAAAAAAAAAAGATAATAAAGGATACTTTATTATGCTTAAGGGTGGGGCACTCACTGTGATCCACTGTCGCATGTGGCCTCTGGTATCAAAAAGCTACAGTAGCATGGTGGCTGCCTCCATCTTTATGTACAGTCTATTCTGTAGCCGGAGTTATTTTAGTAACCTCTGTTTAATGCTTGTTAGCTTCTCATTGCAACACGAGATGATAAACTTGTGTTTGTGGATATTTTTCCAGATTTTTCTACGACAATCCGATTCAGTCCGTGGGACGCTCGGCCTTCCAGAACCTACCAGAGCTCCGCATGCTGTGAGAACCGCTCACGTTCAACACACAAACAACACAAGTTACTGTGATGAGTGAAGTCATTACAACACTTTTATAGATTTACCACATCCCACATAAGAAAATCTGTCAAAAACTTGTGTGAAACTAAAAGTTATATTATTTATTAAGCAAAAAGAAAGTGAGTTCATGTTTTTATACCCAAGTTTAAGGCAGCACACTAGACTTCTCTGAGCAATTAACGAAGGATATCATTCAGCCATTAAAACTAATTTATCTGTTCAGGAATTAAAGTAAATAACTGTAATTTGGCATCTTAATCAAAAAAATAATGATGTGCTTTACTATGTTTCACTGCTTTTTTGTAAAACAGCAAACTGAAGGTTCATGCATAACAAAAATAATTATATTTCATCATTAAAAATATCATTTCAGTTAAAGAGCTTGTGCACACTGGCGGATTAACCATTACAGAAACATAAAGTGATTTTGGTAATTAGCACAGCTGTGGCATCAACCTTACACTGGGTGGTGGTCTAATAAATTTATTAAGCACTTTATATGTTCTGTTACAATGATGGATGTTCATATTAAACATGAGAAGTTTTAAATGGGCTCGAGTAATGCCTGAGATTTGTATTTTCTCAGTATTTCATAATTGCAGCGCTGGGTTTCCAGTTAATACACGAAGCATGTGACACACTCGGGTGAAATACATTTCTTTCAACATGTTCAACATTATATTGCTGGACCTTGAATGCAGCAGCACAAGTCCTTAAGTTCTTTCATGAAACCAAATAGCATTTTTAGGAAGATTTAATTAGTAAAATGTCACAAAGCAAAGCTGGAAATGAGCTCCCTTCTAGCTCCAAGACCAGTTTCAGAGTTTTCAAAGCTAAAGCATGGCAGCTGCTATTACAGTGTTATCCACCTCTTGTTAGACCAATCATGATGTCCTCTGGTCTGTCACAGGCACCTCTGTGTTTTCACTGTGGCCTCCTAAATAGATCCTTGGATGCTCAATAAGTACAGTCACAATCATGCATCACTTACAGCTGGATGTCTCAGTCATCCAGCAGGGGATGTTATAAAGAAGTGAACTCAGCACACTGTGGAGTTGAAGAGATGTCCCTCTTTGCTTCTGCTACTGAAGAGAGGTTCAGTGGTTCTCCATCTTTAGCAAAGGATGATGAAGATGGAACTTCAGGGAAGATTCATGGATGTAGTGAAGGAGGTCATGCAGAGGGTTGGCGTGACAGAGGAGGATGCTGGGATAGGGTGAGATGGAGGCAGATGATCCCCTGAAGGGAGCAGCTGAAAGAAGAGGAAACATCCACGAACTGAAGTTTCTGTCTTTGTACCTCGCCGATCCGCTCCATCACAGACCTGATCTTTGACAGCTTTGACAGAAGTAATCATGGAGCAGATATGACGTCCAAAATCAACCTCCCTGTTGCCCTTTTGTTCAGTGCAGATGTTAATTACACAAATAATGAAACACAGTAAATCGTTTTCTGCGTCTCTCAGCTTGAACTCTTTCTGTGTCCAACTCTCAGATCTCTGAACGGTGCTGCAGATCTCACCAACTTCCCAGATCTGACGGGAACCAAGAGCCTGGAGAGCCTGTAAGACACACACACACACACACACACACACACACACACACACACACACACACACACACACACACACACACACACACACACACAGGAATGTTTCATATCCGAGTGTGTTTGCTGTTGTAGCCGCCATCAGTGTGTTTCTGAGAGCTGAACCCCCCCAAAATCAAACTGCTGTTATTAATACGCTGCAGTTATTATTCTATCTGACAGACTGTAACTTTATTTTTCTACAGCTCGGCGTGAAATTAAAACCCTTCTTTCTCCTTGTTGTGACCCACTTTTCCGTGTCATAATAAACACCTTGGCTGTGTTTATTTTCTTGTATTTTTCCATTTAAGCTCATTTCTGAAGGCAGTGTGTGTTTAACAGTAACCTCACACTGAACCAGTAGGTGGAAATAAAAAGTCCAACCAAACAAACCGTCCCACATTCTTCCACTTGACCCTTCCCAATGGTACCCCCCCCCCTCCCCCAACATCCTGTTTCATCCAGTGAATCCAAATTTTGCACGTAACTACTTTTCTTTAATCAGACTTTTCCATATTGATGATTTATTTTTCATATAATGAGCTTGGACCGCTCACCGTATTACTCATTACTGTATTGGCTCCATTCCAGCCATGTGTATGAGGGAGTCATTCCACCTTAATGCAACTTCAAAGCACATCAAACACATGGCTGTAAAGTCGTAACACACTGCGGATGCCCCTGGTCACATCACAGTGTTTCCAAATGTTATTTAACAAAGAATACACAATGTAACGCACACACAAGCCACACAAACGACCCTGTTTCCAAAGAATAAAGATTACAGTAAATTGAAAAAGGTTCAAAGTATTTAATGTTGAAACCGAGAAATTTGATTGTTTTTTTATTTGGATCGGTGCATCAAAAGACTGAAAATGTTGCACAATGCTAAGAAAAAAACAAATGGAAGCATATCTGAGAACTCGTTAGGTAAATAAGTGGCATGATGGAGAATAAAAACAGCGTCCCAGGGAGGCTTTCATAAGTCAACCGGGGGAGGGGTTCACTTTTCTGAATGTAAACATGTAGATTTCATCATTTACAGTTCATAATATCAGCAAAAAATTTAGAGAGTCCAGAGAAATCGCTGCAGACCAACATTCAGGCCCTCGGGCTGCTCTGCATCAGTGGAAATCACTGCACGGGCTCACGGACACTTCTTAAAACCGTCATCAGAGTCAGAGCTCATCACCGCGTCCACGCGTGAAGGTCAAACTCTACCAGACCAGACAGAGACAGGATCCAGAACCTCCACTTTGGGATGGACTGAGGTGTTGTGGAAAACTGTCCTCTGGTCTCACCAGTCAGATTCTTTCTGGAAATCGTGGATGCTGCATCCATCCCAATGAAAACCCTGCTAATTTAGGCGAGACTACACCATCATCTGTGATGGTCCTAGGGGAGCATCACTGCCCCTGGCTGGAGTATGTTGTTCATCCCTGAAGGCGGCATTAATGCTGAACAATATCTACAGATCTTGAGGAAACGTGTGTCACCACTCAGACACCCAACATCTTCTTAAGGCAAAGTCTTGCTTATTTCAGTGTCGCAGTGCCAAACCACATTCTGCCTGTACTGCAGCTCTTTAAAAACATCCGCAGCATTATGAAACTGAAAATATAACAAAGGACGTGCTCTCTTTTGTCTCTCTGCAGGACTATCACCGGAGCTCGAATCACCTCATTGCCCAGTTCAGTTTGTGAGCAACTTCCAAACCTGCAGCTGCTGTGAGTCCAAACAAACTGCATCTCTGCATCATTCTGAGCACTGAGGTCAAGCCGAAGGTGGTCCGTGAAGTCCCGCGCTTCATCTGGGCACCATTCGTTTCTGTCCATTGTATCATATCTGTTGATGCTTCATTTGCTTTTTTTTTTTTTTTAACATCCTGCCTTGCATGCTCGAAGCTGCTGTGATGTGTTCAGTGTGCGTAGGAAATTGCAGTGCTGACAGCTTCAACTCGCTCTCTCTGCAGAGATCTCTCCTATAATCAGATCCAGACTCTTCCCAGCTTCTCTGGCTGCGAGAGCATCCGAAAAATGTGAGTTTCATGTTCATTTTATATTTAATTAATCTGTTCTTATTCATGTTTTATTGCCTTTTTTTGGATCGGATATAGCTTATTTTTTGGTCTGTAAAGCCTTTAAGTCACAGTGATTAAATCTGAAGTTACCATAACAATCAATAAAGTACAGACAGCTGTGCATTATGGGAATAATTAGCACCCTCGCAGTCCATTTCTGACCAATCAGGTCATTCAGGAAACACTTGCTGTAAAACATTCATTAAAGTGATGTAATGGAAACAACCTTAGCTGATATGTGTGTGCATGTATGCTGTTTTTGTGAGTTTTGGAACTTGTGAGGACATTTTGTACAGTCAAAGCTGAGACGTGTCTTCAAAGCACTGGTAGAGGCTTCAGATTTGGGGGGATTCAGGTTTGATCAAGTGGTAACCCCCCCCCTGCAGTTCCTCTAATGTCCATTTGAGGCTCTTTGTGAAAGTGAGTCAGTTTCCAAAGCCTCCATTGTTAAACTATCCAGAGCAGAAATAAACATTCACCCCTTCATAATGACGGTATCGGGGGAAGAGGGTGACACATTTAACTCTCTGACCAATAATATGACTGCTGTGTGATTAATTTGCACCAACAGACCCTCCAGGAAGACTGAGCTCCCGTTTTTTGGGAGTGAAATTCTAGGATTTTACTGCGATGCTCCGCTGCAGCTTACAGATGCAGCGTGTGAACCACACACTTCAGTCTCTCATCCAAACCATGTTTCATTTACAGTCTGAGAGTTAAGAGATAGAAGAGATAGAAATACAAACGTGTGTGTGTGTGTGTGTGTGTGTGTGTGTGTGTGTGTGTGTGTGTGTGTGTGTGTTTCACAGTGATCTGCACCACAACGAGGTAGAAGAACTGGAGGAAAACACATTCGCTGGTCTACTATCACTACGCTCACTGTAAGCACATACACACACACACACACACACATACACACACACACACATACACACACACACACACACACACACACACACACACACACACACACACACACACACACACACACACACGCACACGCAGTAATTGGCCGGCAGATCCCGAGCGGCGATCCCTCTGTAAGTATTCCCAAATGGGACCTTAGTCATCCAGGTGGTCTGCTCGTTGACGGGACAGGTTTGATGCCATAGTTTGGAACAAAGACAAGAATCTGCACAGCACTACACCTGATACTACGGCTCACACTAACAGTACTGATACTGCTACTGCATTGTGTAATTATTCACAAATCACTCCTGCAGTGCAAACACTGCTGATGTGATTTAGGAAAAAGTTTGAATTAACAGCCACTTTGCTGCAATTTGTATTTTTGCATGTTTGTAGCTGCCACTATTTCAGCATCTCAAACTGAGGAGCGGGTCATGCCTGTCTGAACATTATGACTAATTTTATTATGGTATTATAGATGTAAGAGTATTATGTACACACTTCCTTTTTGTTCTGGGATTAAAAACAAAGAGCGCCTACACAACAGCAGAGCTCGGATCAGCAAACAGAGTTTACCAAGAGATTAAACTGGCACAACAAAACAAAGAGGGTTTGTGTGTTTGTGTGAGGGTATTAATGAGCTAAAATTTACACACACAGATAAAATCACAAGAAACTCAAAGGTCATGCCATGGAAATTGTTGTTTTTTCACATATTTCCACAAACCCTTCTGACTGGGTTGATAACCAGAAGGATATCGTAACAAAAATGAAGTTTTTCAATCATCTGTTCAATAAAAATATCAGTAGGTAAAAAGATAAAAGTAACTACATCACAGCTGGTATTTAGCAAAAATAACTTATTATAGATTTTACTGGACATTTAGAAGGCAGTGGTTGGTCATCTTTTAAATTTTGTGTGAGGATTTTAGTTCACATTTTGTGATCACATGGTTGCTGGTTTGTTTGCTAACTGCCTCTCTTTGTGTCCTGCAGTGATTTATCTTGGAACAGACTGAAATCAGTGAAGCCGAACTCATTCTCTGCTCTCCCAGCTCTCACCAAACTGTGAGTTTTTATTCATCTGCACATCTGTCGCCAGCACCATCTTTTAGCATCGTTCTTTGGGGGCCTTTCGCCTGTTTCCCTAAGTTGTAGAATTTCACAGTAAAAATGTAACTAACTGGTTTCTACACCCTTCCTTCCTCCATCTTTGCAGTGACCTGTCATCCAATCAGCTTTCTTCCCTGCCTCTGATTGGCCTGCAGAGTTTGACTCACCTGCGGCTGGCTGGAAACGAGCAGCTGATGGAGTTGATAGCTCGAGAGGATCTGCCCCGAGTCAGGTGGGCATTCACTCACAAGCAAAGGAAAATATAATTATAATGAGAGACGTCCACTTAACACTGTGATGCTGTGATGCAGGACCTCCAACATGGTCACCGGTGGGGGGGGGGGGGGGGGGCAATTTATCCGCAAATCACTCCTGCAGTGCAAACACAGCTGATGTAATTTAGGAAAAGGTTTGAATTAACAGCCACTTTGCTGCTGATTAACTCCTGCAATGTTTAGATGTGACACACACACACACACACACACACACACACACACACACACACACACACTCACACACACACACACAGAGTAATCTATCGCCTCCATGTCTGATTGAAAGCATTTAAAGGGACATTCCACTGAGCTGTGTTTGGACAGATAGAGGTGTTTATCACTTTGTGTGTGTCTGTGTGTGTGTCTGTGTGTGTGCTCAGGGTGATGGAGCTCCCTTATGCCTTCCAGTGCTGTGCTTTCATCTCCTGTGAGAGGAGAGGAGGAGGAGGAGGAGGAGGCTTGTCCTGGGAGAGAGAGGAAGCAGCAGATTCCACTGGGAGAGATGCTGCTATCCTTTCCAGCCAAGGTGAACCCCAAGATATGTGACTGTACATAAAAGATGGACGTAGCCACCCACTGGTTTGTGGGCTCCACACTTTGAAGCCCCTGTTTGAGCTTAAACTTTATGGTGACTACTATCCTTCTCTTCTTCTTGAGCCAAAAATGACCATATTTGGAGAAGAGGGTCGACTGCTAAGTTATCTGATAAGACTGGCAGGCTTGGTTAGCAAGCTGCATTCATAAATAACAGACCAAAACTGGAGCACAGACTTCTTGGACAGTCTGTTAGTACAACTAACCACACAGCAGCCACATTATTTTATTACAGATAATTACATTAAAAATGCTCCAAACGGCTCCAACAGCACAAACACAGCCAAGAGGTCCAGTTCAGGGACTCCAGTTAATGGAGGTGAGCCCTAATAGACTGCTAGCATGTCCCTAATTATACAATTTATACAATAAGCCTTAATTCAACCTCCATACAATTGTAGTGAAAATGGACATTGGCTATAGAGACAAAACAGTTTTTTGAAGCAGGCTGTAAATGTTTATTTCTGCTGTAACGTTGGACATTATAACACGGGAGATTATGGGCACTCATTTTTGGAACCAACCTCAAGAGGGCGCTAGAGGAACTGAAGTTTTTGGCAGAGGTCTCCATTACAGTATTTTACCCACAGAAAACTCAGGATAGATCCTTTGGGATGGGCTTAGATCATGAGATCTTATTATTTTGTTTATTGTACTTCAAAACAACAACATGGAGCTTATTAAGCATTCATGCAAAGGAAGAATCTGAGGCACTGTTCTACACTGAAGGCCAGCCCTAAAATTTCATTCAGGTCATCATTTTTCATCATTAGATACAAAAATGTTGTGAAAACTTAGGTCACAGTGGAAAGCAGGTAATAAATGGCTGGAAAATGGAAAGTTCCACAGCTTTACGTAATATTAAATATGAGGTATAATCAAAATGTTCCTGGAACAGGACCATAAAAATAAAACTTACCAGTTTCAAATTTGACTGATTGCCAGTTCAAATCTGTTTTCTTAGCTAAACGACTTCCAGCACGCAGGAAACACACAAGCAGCTCTGCATATGCTGATCCTTGTTTTTCCACTTAAAAGAACACCGTGTCTCTGCAGTGGATCAGGACTGGGAAGATTTTCTGATGGAGATGGAAGATGAGCCCAAACCTCAACACTCTGTTCACTGCAGCCCGACACCAGGTACCAAAAAAAAAAACCCCATGCCTGTAAAACACAAGAAAACACACATCTGCAATATGAAATGAAGGAAGCACCACTCTGAAATGGATTTGATTTATTCAGGAGTTACTGATTCACAGTTTATTTTAGAAAATCAGGTTAACTTGACTGCAGCTCTATGATGCAGCTCTATGAATCTATTTATCTGTGAGAAAATGTATAGCTCCAAATTAATATTTTTGTATTAAAATAAGTTTATAAATTCAGAAGAGTAGCATTTAAAAAAACACCTAAATTGCAAATAAGAGCAGAGAGCCACACTTTTTGGATTATGGTCATTTGTATGAAATCGATATCTTAGTTATTGTTATCTGAGGGCGCTGCAGGAACACATAAGCATCATTTTTAAGACTTAGAACCATAAACATTGCGTGTATAAGGACATTTAAAACATTATATTAATGGTTTATTTTCCTACAGGACCGTTCCGTCCCTGCCTCCATCTGCTCGGCAGCTGGATGATCCGCGGTGGGGTTTGGCTCATCGCAGTGATCTCATTGGTCAGCAACAGCCTCGTTGTCCTTTCAGTCTTCTTTTCTCCAGCCACCTCTGTCACGCCCCCCAAACTACTGATTGGCTTGTTGGCTCTGGTGAATGGCCTGATGGGAGTCTGGAGTGGCTGGCTGGCGGCAGTGGATGCCTGGACATTCAGCAGCTTCTGGAGGTAGGACACCAAGCCAGAAGACACTGGGGAACTGTGGAAGTCTTGAGATTGTGGAGGAACCTAGAGGGCTCTGGGTATTCTTAAAGCACTGTGGAATTTAGGAGATCCTAGGATCATGGATTTGGGGGGGTGTATATTATTGGGAAATTGGGAATTCCATGGACTCCCTATTATGATGATTTGGGGGGAAACTGTGGCATTCTAAAAATTGAGGAAATGATGAACAATTGATTTGAGAGACTCTCAAAAACAGTAAGTGTAGTGAGGATTATGAAGATGGTGAGAAGTGTGGAAATAGTTGGTTCAGCAGTTTAATCTGTGGTAGATTTGAAGAGTGGTACCAGAGGTGTTCGGACTGTGCTCAGTGTTTTGCTATTGTGTGTTGCAGGTACGGGGCAAAGTGGGAGAGCAGTTTCCTGTGCCGACTCAGTGGCTTCCTTTGCGTGTTTGCGTCGCAGACCGGCCTCTTCTTGCTGACTGTTGCTGCTCTGGAGCGATGCCTGACCGCCACCGTAGGACACAGCAAAACTGCTGGCAGCAGCGGTGAGGAAGCATTTACGTGGACTCACCAGCTGTTATTCACCCTACACACAAACATTATTGTGTCTGCCACTCAAAACTGCAAAGTAGACTTTTACACAGACAACACTATGCCAAAATCATAACGTACATTTTTATGCAGATGACACATTTCTATATGCATAAACATCAGGCTGCTTGACAAATTTGAGCAAACTCACAAAGACAAAAACTAAAGATATTTTTGTATATTGTTGATTTTAGTTAGGTTTGGTGTTTAGTTTGTTTGCAGTTAGTGGGGGTTGGGTTCATTCTAAAATCGCCCATACGTGTGAATATGAGTGCGAATGGTTGTCTGTCTCTGGCAGTGGATAATAAAAATAACCTAACAGACATTTTTTACTAAAACCGATCTTTCACAGCTCATCTGTACTTTAATTTGAATATCTGACTTCAACATTTACTTAGTAATGTTGGCCTGTAATAATAACTGCAACCTTTCTAATGTCATTTCAGCCGTAACATATCTTTGGGTGCAGACTGGATACAGTCTTAAAATATACACATTGATATCAAGCACGTGTTGTTCTATATTTTCACCTGCCAGAATTCAGACACTCTTGAAGATGATTTCTGATTTCACTTCTTTTTCATGCAGGTCACTCTCCATTGCCGTTGTTCATCCGTGTTTCCATCTGTCTGTGTTTCCTGTTGGGCGTCACCGTCACAATGCCCTCCCTGGTGGCCGGACACAGTAGCACATCCCTCTGTTTGCCACTGCCTTCCTCATCATCATCATCCTCCCTGGCCTTCTCCGTCTCCCTGGTGCTCTTCGACTCGCTCTGCTTCCTCCTCATGACGCTCGCCTACACACATCTCTACTGTCGCGCCCACAAGGCTCCGCCCAGCTCAGAGGAGGAGGCGGCACTGACACGACACGTGGCCTGGCTGCTTTTCTCCGACTGCCTCCTCTACCTCCCTGTTGCCTTCCTCACCTTCTCCTCCCTGCTGCGCCTCCCTGCCGCCGGACCAGAGGCAGCGAAAGGGGTGCTGCTGCTCGTGGCACCGCTCCCAGCCTGTGTCAACCCACTACTCTACCTCCTCTTCAACCCACTCGCCAGGGAGGAACTGGCAGCGCTGGCCAAACGTACCTGCAAGGGTGTGGTGCTACCGAAGCTACACAGGGCAGGAGGAGCAGGGGGGCGAGCTGGAGGAGGTCTGAGGCCACGCACACTGGATTCAACATATGATGAGGATGCAGAGAAACAGTCATGTGACTCAACACAGGTGCTGGTACTTATTGGAGGTGTAAAAGAAGAGGAGGAGGAAGTGGGGCAAGGACGAGCAAGGAGTGACGCACAACATTCAGCAATGTTTGTTGCTCCGATTCAATAAACTCAACACAAAAGGTTTCAAGTCTCACTTGACAAAAGCCAAATATGTGAACGTTGTGCCGGACGGTCACTGTACAATCAAACAGGCACCTGATTGGCTGTAATTTAATACAATGTAAAGTATTAAGTGCATTAAAACAGAAGAACAAAGCCCTATTTGGTTGGGATTTCTTCATGTAGAGAAATTGGGTGATTTCGTTTAACCTGCTCTGAGCAGTGATTGTTGTGAATCATTTTCCACACCTATCCCAGGTCCTGTTTTAACACCTCAACCACCATTTGGATGGGTTGCATGCATAGATTGTATGGAAGCAATGCACAGACACAGGTACCTGCTAAAAGGTGATAAGTAACATCTAAATAAATCCTAGAATTTCACCCACAAAAACTGGAGCTCAGACTAATTGGATACTGAAAAAACCTTAAGATCGTGAAGATTTTAGGGAAACACTTAAGAAAATTCTGTGGGTTTTGTTTGTGCTTCTGACCCAACTTCATGAGGTGTACATTACAGGGACCAGAGGGAATATTTTACCTCTGCCTAATTTTAATGTCCGGTCCAAATGGGGCTCAAATCAGTGACATTTAAATATAGTCACAAGTGAATTTCAGAGGTTCTGAAAAAACAGAAAATAAAAATAATGAAAACTGTCCTCAGAGGGCACATCAAGGCTCCAGCCCAGCCTTTGTCAGGTGAGACAAAACCAACACACATTCATACAGTATGTATAATCCACAGCAGACTGACTGATGGGACTGTGAGGCAGCAAATGTAGCAGAGGATGGTGAAGGTGAAGGGTGCTCACCGTAAACTCACCAGGAATTTCTGTTGTATACTTTTCTCTCTCCATCATCTTTTTTTGTTTTCTGCAGCAAACTGTCCAGTAAAGACAAAAAAAAGCTGAGACGTAGGAGAAGATGGAACATGTGCTTGGTCCCTTATTGGTGAATCCTGGGCTTCTGACCAGGACACACACACACACACACACACACACACACACACACACACACACACACACACACACACACACACACACACACACACACAGGCATTATGAAGGGTGTAAATTCAGCAGCTTTTATTTTGAAATGTGACACAATTTACAGCGCAGTGTTACCAAATGTTGCCTCACATGCTGCTGGTAACAGCTCGTGTTTTTGCGAGTGTGTGTGAAAAGTGGAACATCCATGTGGGAATCAGGAGACAAAGAGCTGAAGCTCATGTTCAGCTGGGAAAAGAAACTGGTCCTCTCACCTGGCTCAACTATCAGCATCACTTCCTGTGTCCACTCCTAGAATTAAAGTAGACCTGTTCCTTTTCCTTGTTTCCTGTCATAGACAGTACCAGGCAAAAGTTTGGACACACCCTCTAATTCAGGGGTTTTCCAGTATTTAGAAATTGTCTGCATTGTAGATTAATACTAAAGTCATCTATGAAGAAATTCATATAGAATTATTTATTAAACAAAAAAATTTTAAACAAAACCAGAATATGAGGCAGTCACCTGGAATGGCTTTCAGTTAACAGCTGTGCCTGTCAAGAGTTAATTTCTTGAGTTTCGTGCCCTCTTAATGTGTTTGCGACGATCAGTTGTGTTGTGAACAGGTAAAGCTGGTATACAGTGAACAGTCCTGTTTCAGTAATGATCTAATCCATATTAAGGCAAGAACGACTCAACTAGTAAAGTAAAAAGACAGTCCATCATTACTTTAAGAAATGAAGGTCAGTCAATCCAACAAATTTCAAGAACTTTGAAAGTGTCCTCAAGTGGAGTCGCAAAGATCATCAAACGTTATGATGAAACTGGCTCTCATCAGGACTCCCCCAGGAGAGGAAGACCAGGAGTTCCCTCTGTAACAGGATAAGTTCATCAGAGTTACCAGAAACAGCAAGTTAATGCCACCAGATAAGTTAATGCTTCACAGAGTTCAACTAGTGCACACATCTCAACATCAGCTGTTCAGAGAAGACTGCATGAATCTGGACTTTATGCTTGAATTGCTCCAAAGAAGACACTTCTAAGGAGGAACAACAAGAGGAAGAGAATGGTTTGGACCAAGGAATGGACATTAGACCAGTGGGAGTCTGTCCTTTGGTCTGATGAGTCCAAATCTGAGATTTATGGTTCCAAACACCATCATGTCTCTGTATGATGCAGGAAAGTTGATTTGGTTTCTACACTTGTAGTTCCCACCATGAAGTATGGAGGAGGAAGTGTGATGGTATGGGGGTGCTTTTCTGGTGACACTGTCGGCGATTTATTCAAAATCCAAGGAACACTTACCCAGCACGGCTACCACAGCATCCTGCAGCAACATCCCATCTGGTTTGAGCTTAGTGGGACCATCATTTGTTTTTCAACAGGACAATGACCCCAAACACACCTCCAGGCTCTGTAAGGGCTATTTGACCAGGAAAGAGGGTGATGGAGTGCTGCATCAGATGACCTGGCCTCCACAATCATCTGATCTAAACCCAGCTGAGATGGTTTGGGATGAGTTGGACCGCAGAGTGAAGGCAAAGCAGCCAACAGGTGCTCAGCACCTCTGGGAACTCCTTCAAGACTGTTGGAGAACTATTTCAGGTGATGACCTCATGAAGCTGATGGAGAGAAAGCCAAGAGTGTTTTTTTAAGTTCACTGCATGATTCCTTGTGTGTTCCTTCATAGTCTGAATGACTTCAGTATTAATTTATGTGGGGAAAAATTAGAGGTGTGAGAAGGTGTGTCCAAACTTTTGACTGGGACTGTATCTCCTCTTCTAGTGATGAACGTTCCTACTGAACTGGCCAAGCTTTCAAATTATGAGATCGGAATATTGAATGTACCAGTGTGAGCAAAAAGCTCAGTGACCCTGAAACAAGATGAGCTTCAGGCTGGGCCATCAAAACGTCTCGTGTGAGTTAACACCTCATACATGATTAATAATCACAGTGTCTGCAGCTTTAAAGGCTAACACTGCTAGCATGCTGTAAATGAGAGGCAACATCTGGTGTGCCGCCAAAATGTTTCAGGTGGAATTCATGCTGTAGACCGTGTGTTCCCGGTGGTTAGTGCTTAAATATTAAAAGACTTTGGCTCATAGGAATAACCAAACAGAAAGCTGAGGGTGGAGAAATGTACCATCAGGGGTGTAGCTCACACTAAACACACTAAATCTGAAAAAGTGTGTCGTCCCTTTCTGTTTGAGCCTTTTCTGCTGTCTCCATTTCACACTTTTAACTTTCCAAATGGGTTTAAATTAGTAAGATCGGACCTCAAACACCTTCAGTAAGCAGGAGCGTTACACTTCCTGTTTTGTGGACTAAGGAAACATCATATTAACCAGATTCTACATGCGTGACTGTGTGTGTGTGTGTGTGTGTGTGTGTGTGTGTGTGTGTGTGTGTGTGTGTGTGTGTGTGTGTGTGTGTGTGTGTGTGTGTGTGTACGTACAGTAAATGCGTGTGCATATTGTTGTAAATACAAGCTACTGTGACAATCCCTTTTTCCTTTTTGTGCAGACTGTGAGAAATCTTTAATGTTTTTCCATTTTGGCCCCATATCAAGATTTGATTTTCTTCTGAATTTAATTTATACTGTTGTAAATATGTACCTCCATGAGCCAGAGTATTATTAAACTATCATTTCAATCCGTCCATCCATTTAAAAAAAAAAAGTTATTTAATATCAGGCTGTCTACCTGTCAGTCAAAGGTGCCACACCCCTAATAATGCAAACTTTGAGACTTAATATAACTTAAACAGATGGGCTATGAAAAAATTCCCCTCCCAGTTGTTATGAAGAGTGAAATTAGCTATAGAGACCAAAGCAGTTTTTGCATCAGGCTGTAAACATGTTTATTTCTAAGTTGGACATTTTATCATGGGAGTCTGTGGGGACGGACTCACTGCTGCAGCCTCGTGTGGACGTTAGAGGAACTGCAGTTTTCAGGCCATGAAGCTGCTGCTTGGTTTCACCTTCCAAACAATCTAAGATGTAAATTAAATGACTGCATGTAAACTGGGCTTAAGACAATCATACAGCCTGGAAACTTGTTTTCTGCATGCATTTAAATGTTTAATTAATGTAACCATGTTGCATGATCATGTCTGCATCCTGCATAATCTGCATGAACTTTTACCCAAATTCAGTGTGAGCTTGAGAGGGAAAAACAAGATAAATACAATCACTGCATTTCTTTTCTCTTTTGTAACAATTTGACTCCATCATGTAAAAAAAAAATTAAAATGTGGGCAGTGTCTCTGGCTCCGCCCACCACATGCAGGTGTAGTACCAGAGCAAATTTAACAAAAAAAGAAAAAACAAAGCATGACTGTTTGAATGTTCGCTCTTCCTCTGACCAGCACTTAAAATAAATAAAAATAAATAAAAAATAAGTTTATAAGTTTTCTTAAAACCTGAACATTTCAAACTTTGTCCCGTCACCTGATTTCTGGTCATCTTGTAAACTTTTGTAAAATATTTGAGTGTTTTTGATTTAGTTTGTAATACTGAGGATGAAGTTTTAGTTTGTGACATGAATAAAGTGTTTGGCTGAAACTGCACTGAGATATTGCTGTTTGTTTGTTTGTTTTTCACCAGAAAGAACAGAAAAAAACTGACTCAAACATATGTGCATTATATTTAGACAGAGCCAAGACAGAAACCTGTGGGAACCTATCCTCTGAGTCTCACCCACAGCCACACAGCCAGAACCTCAGGGGAGCAGCGGCTGCTGGATGGAGACCCAGGGGTGCCATAAACTGTATATAAAAGACAGCAGCCACTGTGGCGGCCCCCATGGGTTGACTTTTTGACGCTTCAGTGTTAGTGTTTTGGAGCTCAGATTTTTTTTGGACGCCTGTTAGTACAATGAACGCCATATTACTGGTCAGATAATTGCATTAAAAAGTTTCCAATAGCACAAACACAGGTCAGCTAGCAGCTACAGCCGCCTGTGTCACCATCCACCTGTCAGTCAAAGACTCCACACCCCGAAATTTAAGTACCATCTGTATTCAAACAATCCCATATACAGATATAAAGGCTTAAATTAAGACCAAACCAATTTTGTGTATCAGGCTGTAAACATGTTTATTTCTGCTGTAAAGTCTGTGGGGACTCACTGCTGCAGCCTCTGGTGGGCATTAGAGGAACTGCAGTCTTTAGTATCTCCATGATGGCTTCAGCTTTCAGCTGTGGGGGTTGATTTGGTGGTTGAAAAGCACCAGCCCCACACAAAGACCCACAATGCAAAATAAAAAAACAGAATAAAATAAATAAATATATAAGGTCAATCAGCTGCAACACCTTTGGAGGTTTACTCAATCAATGACGATGTGTTGCGTCAAGTCAGTGTGAGAGCTCCAATCAGAGTGCTTTTTTTGCGATTACCAAACCTGACTATTATTAATATGATTTGTGCTTCAGTTAATAATATTCATCTTATCAAATTAAATACACCAAGCATGCCTCAGATCAGCAGTGAGTCAGCTGTACTGACAGATATTTGATTGATTGATATTTGATTCTTCCGTTAATTTACTCAGAAACTGACGTCTTTACAGCAAAGCTCAGAGTGAAGTTGGGGAAAGTTGGGAGTACAATATTTTTCTGTGAAGCGACGTATAAATCAGCGTTTTACAGGATAACTGGAATAATGTGTGTCAAATCTGCACTTCAGTCCCAGAGTCGAGGATTTGGTGACATTGTTGATCTTTAATGAATGACTCCACCGGCGTCACTGATGACGGATATTCACAGCTGACTGAAGCTGTTGGAGCAGAAGCTGCTGAGGCGGAAAAAGAGGTCGAGATTTTTTCCCAGTCTTTTCTGCTCATGTGGAACGATGACTCTACAACGACGACCACAGAGCGCGCTCAGCTCCACGTGGATCTGTGTCTAAACTTAAAACCCAATTTTAGGCCAAATGAGTCACAGGAGTCTGTGATTCAGACTCACTGACTGAAGGATGATGATGAGGATGATGATACGGATGAATCATAGCACGGAGACTTTGATTTTACACACTGAAGATTTTGTCAGAGGATCTGAGTTAACACAAATGTTGATGAGTCGCCTTTTAGTCTCCAACTTCTTCACTGACCTTACAAATCAGTCCAGACCTGCTGCAGGTGTTCACTGACTGAGCGGTTTCTGAGGGACCCCACGCTGGCACCACGCTGGGCTGTCACAGAGCTGCAGCGATTTTTCATTTCTTTCACATCATTTTGCATCTTTTGGTAATTTTGTGCATTTTTGGTGTAGTTTTGTATCATTTTTGCATTACTTTGCTCTTGTGGCTATTATGTATTTTATTAACTGAAACATTTTTTTCATACACTGGTCGATTTTAAGATTTTGGCCTTTTTTGGTTCGACAGACTTTCAACTGAATGGAATGAAATTTGGGGCGTTTACTTGACTGCACACTGTGTATTGGATGTTTATGCAAATTGGAATAAAGCATTTAAGAAAATTTGAAATCAATCATTTTCTCCGTGTAAATAAATACTTTCATGCTGATATCTCTTACTTAAAAACTAGTTTCCACTAAAAATAAAATTTTACTCCACACTGTTTATTCAAAATGATATTTTTTCCCTCATACTCTGAGCCAGAAATCTCCACTTCAGCATTGCTTACACAACTAAATTTTCCTTGTTTATTTTTATACTCTCGATAGCCGGGAATCAGTCTGCCAGGGCCTCCGCCTTTGGCCACCGCCCGACACACAATGCACCCGACCCCTACGACGCCTCCTGTGGGAGGTGGGCCTACAGGACAGAGGAGGCCCTGGGGCAGACCCAGGACACGCTGGAGAGATTATATCTCTCGGCTGGCCTGGGAACGCCTTGGGGTCCCCCCAGATGAGATGGTGGAGGTGGCTGGGGAGAGGGAGGTCTGGGCTTGTCTGCTTAGGCTGCTGCCCCGTGACCCGACCCTGGATAAGTGGAAGAAAATAGATGGATGGATATTGTTATATTCACTAAACTCTATATTCTGACATCAATTTATCCATTTCCTGCTGCAGCCGTCTCCATCAGCTCCTCTGATGGCAAACTGAGACACGATCTCTCCAGCGTGTCCTGCGGCAGGCCTAGGGTCTCCTCTTAGTTGGGCATACCCAAAACATCTCACAAAGGTGGCATCCAGGAGACATCCCAGTCAGATGCTGAAGCATCTCAACTGGTTCCTTTCAGTGTGGAGGAGGAACAGTTCTACTCTGAGCCACTCCTGAATGACTGAGCTCCTCACAGTCATCTCAAAGCACTTAGTATTTGTAAGAGACCACCACAATGATCAGGTGATGCTCTGTGAGCAAGCACACAGTGACAGTGGGAAGGAGGAACTCCCTTTTAACAGGAAGCTCTGGCAGCTCCTGGGTTAGGTGTTGGTTCAGCTGGGGTGACAGGAAGGATCAGACAGAAAACAGGAGCACAGGTGCTCAAAAATCACTCAACTGTAGAACTCTTCACTCCACTCGTTTTCTTTCTTTCCTCTAGCTGAAATATGAATTCATTTGAGAAGATATCAATATGACTGAAATTTCCTGAAAACCCGAGAATGACTGTTCCACAAAGTGATGGACACGTTCTTAATACATCCATCTGACAGAGGTCTACATCACCAGAGATTCTGATTGGACGTTGCAGAAAGGTGAGGCCTACCTCTTAATTAACACGCCCTTCAGCAGTGTAAGCCTGACTCCCAGCTGAGTTGGACTGGATAGGCAGTGGGAGGCTGTGGGCACAGACAGGAAGTGGGCCTCTGAGTTTGTTAAACATCCTGAACCACGTGCGCATTTTTGGGTCTTTGAAATCACTTTTTATTCCTAAAAACATGGCGAGTTTTTTTTTTTTTCCTGACAAAAACCAGAATCCCCTCTGCAAACGCTGTCGACTAACAGATCAACAAAAACCTGTCTTACTGTAATCAGCGGGTGAGTTTCCATGGTGACATTTAAATGAGTTTAAATGAGGTCTGCTGATGACCCACCTGCGCAGACGGTGATCAGAGAGCAGCCTCAGGTGCTTCACGGCTCTGGTTCGAGGTTCAGCAACGAGAGCATTTTGTGTTTCATTAAAGTTTCTGCGTCTGTTTGAGTCAGCTGTTAGAAACTTTGTTCAGATGAGAAGAACCAGACTGAGGTGAGTCACGCTGATTATTTCTTAAAGCAATCGCACAATTACCCAGAACAAAGCGCACAGAACCGGAGCGCTGAGTCACCGTGAACTGAGGCCGAGGTGAATTTATTTAACGATCCCAGTCTGAGCAGATCATTAGGGTGTGTCTGATTCACCTTTAAGGGATTTCTAATGTTAACATTTTAATCTTGTCAGTTTAATGTTTAAACGTGACATAATTAACACATCTTTTTTTTTTTCCACAGCTCCAAACTTCAAAAAGCCATCATGACATCAGCTCGTAGTTAGTGAAGTCCTGCTGGGAAGCCTCAAGCTGACAGCATCAGCATCTTAACGCTTCAAAACCAGACTTGATGGGGTGGATATGATACCGCACAGTGATTGGCTAGTGACTTGTGACTTTCATATTTTACTAAATAGAAAACATGTTGTACTAAATAACCTTGAGCCAATACACTCACCAGGAATGTGTTCACTGAGGTCAGCAATCAGGAGCTGCCTCCTGCTGGCCAATAGAAATATTGCAGGTTCTATACTTTTCTTTTAAATCCAGAGGTGTCCACGCTTTAAATCTGCAGCATCTAAACTTTGTTTTACTCTACTGAAAACTTGTTTTTACAGACTCACCTTTTCTTAAACTCTGTACTTGTTTTAGTTTATTCAGAGCATGTTTCCTTTACTTTTGGCTGGTTAGCACCTTTTAATGTGTCACTTTTTCTCCAAATGATGAAGCACTTTGTGACTGCATACATAATAGAAATGCTACAGTTATTACTCTGACAAACTGCACTAATGTGCAGTCAGGAGAACACACACATTTTTAAGGTGGGAGGAACGTTGACTGAGTTTTTGTGGTGGCCAGCTGTAATCAAGCAGTGACATTTATCATATTTCTTTAAGCAGAACTTTTCCAGTTACAGGGCGGTGTCTGCAGCGCTCTGATTGTCTTCATAGTTTCATAGTGTGTGTGTGTGTGTGTGTGTGTGTGTGTGACCCTGCTGTAGCTTGACCTATCAGCCTATGAAGCCACATGTTGACTGAACAGAAGTCCTGCAGTCCTACAGCACCGCCTGCTGGCCAGATGGAGGCACACAGATCTGAAGTGTAACGTTACTATAATGTTACTACTTTGATTTAGTGGGGAAAAAACTTTCTACAGCCCATATTTAGCCCATACATTAGAGCACCCAGTACTCCACTTTATCAGGATCAGGCCGTGAAGCCAAAGAGAAACTAAAGTGAAATCAGGATTTACTTTTTACTGCCATCTGCTGGTCAAATGATGTAACTGCAACAGCTCAAACGTACGCTTCAAAGTTTCCATGTTGTTCCAGATTTTTAAAAATGTATTTATTTAGACGTCCAGCAAAGGTCCAGTCAGGAATTGGATGTAGGGCTCACTGCTTCAGGTATTTGCACCACTGTGGCATCAGTGGACTGCCCTCCTCACAGGTGTGGAGCGCAGTGGGACACGTGACAGCAGTGACGTCTTTTCTTGTTGTCGATCAGTACCATAACTCAGATGGTCTTGATTCATTTTGAAGGTTAAGAAGGTTTCAGACATCCGCAGAAACAGCTGTAACATTTTCTTCACAACAAATAGAAAACAGCGCCCTCTGCTGTGTGGATACTGTCATTTACAGTTTATCATGTTTCATGTTAAGGAAAAAAATGAAGCTGTGTGAATTATCAGCAGCTTGTTGGCTACAAATATCTAAAACTAGCTGTTTTTATTCCTCCACGCCTTTCTTCTGACTCGTGTTAAACATAATCATTATTAAAAAAAAATAAGAGCACATCAAAATTTAAAGAGAGGCCCAGTTTCAGTGTGTTCTTACAGAAGGATATGACTGGCTGATTTATGGCTGCACGCCTCCGTCAGGTGTGTGAATGCCTTTTACCTTTTTCCTGTTCAAAGCTCAAAGTCCAGCTGACAGACGGACAGAGACGATCCGCACCAACAGCACAGACAACAGGAGTTAAAGGATTTCCCTCAGCTGGAAACACAGGAAAGGACGAGGAACACTGGACACTTTGGGGAACCTTTGAGGATCTTAAGCTGAATCCGTCCTCACACATGGATTGCACCTGAAGACGAGCGGTTTGCATAAAGTCTGAGATAACGGCTGACCGACGGCCATCTTGCACACAGGTGTGTTTGAACAAACATGTCCCGGCAGGTCTGAGTTCAGCTCATTTTTTGACTTCAGGTGTCGTCGGACAAGAAAAAGAATCGATTATGTTCTCAATTTTTTTTGGCTTTTTATTATATTCAGAATAAGATGGTGATAGGTTTTCTCTGGCAGATGTTTGGGTGTGTGTGTGTGGGCGGGGGGGGGGCGGCATTCTTGGCTGTAGGTGATTGGATGGAGCATCCACCTGTCCTAAAAACTAAAAACAGCCGTAGTTGCACCTTTATGGGTCAGCAGCTGTGTAGGATGCTGATTGGTCCACCTGACCGCGACTCATCTATAGGCACACATCTTAAAGTTTCACATGATGGATTCTTCTGTAATATTGCAAATCTCACAAGAATACACGTCAACACAACTTTAAATTTTCTCCTTGAAATGACACATTCAGACCTCCTGCTGAATAAATGAAGCAGAGCTGGCTTCAGGAAGTCGGTGTGTGGTTGGTGCGACTGTTTTCTGTGCTTCAGGAAACACCAACAATGAGAAAAATTCAAGTCGGGGGAAAATGTTTGTTTAAATATGAATAAATGAGTTGTGTCTTACATTACTGTCTACTCTGAGCACACATTAACACACATTCATTCTGCATTTTATTGTTTAAGTACTTTCTAATGATCTCACACACACACACACACACACACACACACACACACACACACACTCCAATGAAGAGCAATTTGGTGTTCAGTATCCAACTTTCTGATTGGCAGATAATTTGGTTTTCCTCCAGAATCAGAGCTGCACTTTCACACAGGATAATGCTGTGAAATGCTGCTAACCAGTATTAACTTAGTATCCCCTCCCTCTGCCAATTATGGTCATTTCCAGCTCCAAAAGGCAACATGGCAGCAGCCTAAAAGGTCACACTGTGGGTCAAACTTGAGCTCAGCCCAAATTAGGGGTGTGATTCCCTCAGGTCACGGTCTCAGACTCAAACATGGTTCAATTTACTTTAATGTAAGAACATTTTTAGATGGTTTTTATTATAAGAAAGTTGGAAGGAACAAAATGAATCTGTAGATTCATTTATAAAGTCTAACATTTAGTCTTATTATATAGTTATTGTAACATTATAATTAAGTCTCTTCTCACCGATATTCACACTATGAAGTCACAGGAAACTATCTAAAAACAAATTTTTATCTTGTGATCACATTTATTTTTATGCTTATGCTCAGTGTCAAGAACTCGTCTGGACTCCCTGCTGGTCCTGTGCGCCACCGCTGCAGCGCCCCCTACTGTGTCGAATGGATCCTGAAGCCGGCCGGCTGCCAGTCCAGGTCCTGGGAGAGAACGAGGCGCTGCAGCAGTTCTTCAATGGTGGGATATTATCTCAGTTTTTATAGCGAGCCATCCGCAAACATCTGAGAGAGCCTGAGGTTTGGAGGATGTTTCTAACTTTATGAATTTGCAGATTTAAAAGATGCTTCAGAGGTTTTCAGAGGTTCTTAAAGTGCTTCTCATCATCCCTCGTTTCCTTTTTGTTAAAAGTTTAGGTTTGAGTTGAGGGAGGGTGCTGGAGAGGCGGGGCGCACCTTAGACAGGTTGTTGGTCTGTCCCGGGACTCTGTCCACAGATATGTTCCCAGATGTCTCAGACTGCTTTTGACCATGAGATCTTTGTAAGCTGGTTAGTCTTTGAGAACAATTGTAAAGCTTTCTGTGGTCTTGGAGCAAACTCCATGACTCTTTCAAGGAATCCAAGGATTCTTCAAGGGAGATCAGTTTTTCTGTGATTTTAGTCGGGTCCTTGTAGCCTCTGGTTCTCTGGGGCTTTTGCCCTTCAGCTGTGGGACCTTCCTCGTCCTTCTGACTGTTGGGTTTTCTCTGTATTATTGTAGGGTCTTTACCCGCAACATAAAGCGCCTTGAGGCGACTGTTTGTTGTGATTTGGCGCTATATAAATAAAATTGAATTGAATTGAATTCTGCCGGGGTGGGCATGCAGTTGTCGTCGGACTGCATGGTTTTGTGTCTTCTTTGCTCTTGGGGGGCTGCAGACAGCCCGGGTTTCTCTGTCTGCCTCTGGCTTCTGGGGGGGGGATGTTGTTGCAGTTTCCCACCCTCGTTCGTTAAGTACGTTTTATGACAGAAACACAGACATTCACACTCTTACTCACTCATGCACACACGTGATTGTTGGTTTGTGTAGCCGTGCTTATTCACATATATATGTGGGGGGGTTTTCAGGTGCTGTTATTGTGTGTGTGTTTTTTCCTTTTGTTTTTACAGATGTAGCAGATGGTGAATTGAGACAAAAAAAAGATGTTGAACTGTTGTGTTTTTCTACTTGTGCTCTATCCTCTTATTCTTCTCTTTTTTTCTGTTTTCTTTCTTACTTTTTTACAGCTCAGAGTTTGTCAGCTCTGGCATTGCCATGATATACATACACTTAGGTGAACAATAACACAATTTAATAAATAAAAGAAAAAGAAAAACACTAACAAGAGGAGAGTGTAGAGAATTTGTCGGACTCATCTAGGAAAAGCAGATGTGTTTGGGCCAGCAGTGCATTCAGATCATAATTCTGATTGAAAAAGCTGCCAGACAAGATGGGCTTAAAAAAGAAACCCCCAACAGTCAAAACGACCCCCTATGAGCAGCACTTGGTGACAGTGGGAAGGAAAAACTCCCTTTAACAGGAAGAAACCTCCATCAGAACCAGGCTCAGGGAGGGGGGGGGTCATCTGCTGAGGGGGGGGGGGAGACAGAGATTAATAATAACTAATGATTAAATGCAGAGTGGAGTATAAAGAGAGCAAAAAGAGGTGAATGAAAAGAAAGAGTGCATCATGGGAACCCAACAGCATCCTAGGCCTATAGCAGCATAACTAAGGGAGGGTTCAGGGTCACCTGATCCAGCCCTAACTATAAGCTCAACCTAATCTTAAAATAAAGAGGGTGTCTGTACAAGTTCAATAACAATTACTTTGAACAGTGAATCATGCAAAGCTCCTCCAGCGGAAGAATAAAAATCTGGAGGCGGAAATGAGCAGAATAAGTTGCAGGTTTGGTTTCTGGTTATGATAAATGAATGTAAGTTGTTGTAATTTCCTGTGTGTGTGTGTGTGTGTGTGTGTGTGTGTGCGCGCGCGCGTGTGTGTGTGTGTGTGTCTCTGTGTGTTTGTGTGTGTGTGTGCGTGTGTGTGTTCAGGTCAGGATGTGAGCGGTGTGTTGGACAGCTCTGTCGCTGTTGACACGAGCATGCTGGAGCAGTATCTTAGCAACGATGTGGACCCCATCAGCTTGTAAGAGTCGCACTTAAAGACACAAACGCACTCTGACATCATTCTGACACAAACACACTCTGACATCATTCTGACACAAACACACTCTGACATCACTCTGACACAAACACACTCTGACATCATTCTGACACAAACACACTCTGACATCACTCTGACACAAACACACTCTGACATCACTCTGACACAAACACACTCTGACATCATTCTGACACAAACACACTCTGACATCATTCTGACACAAACACACTCTGACATCACTCTGACACAAACACACTATGACATCATTCTGACACAAACACACTCTGACATCACTCTGACACAAACACACTCTGACATCATTCTGACACAAACACACTCTGACATCACTCTGACACAAACACACTCTGACATCACTCTGACACAAACACACTCTGACATCATTCTGACACAAACACACTCTGACATCATTCTAACTGGTTCTGCGTTTTATAACACAGTGACTGATTGTGTGCTTTAATTCCATTAATTAGGCACCAAACAAAAAGTGTCTATAGCAAATGCAGGTGCAGTGAAAGAAGACTGATACTTTGTAAGAGCCTACAGTGACAGTACTGGAAACACAGACTGGATAAATTGTGTTTGACTCATTGTGTGATTAAAATCTTAAGAGAAGAACTGTGCTGATACTTTATTGCTGGTGTGTGAGACTTGTAGGAAAAAACAGTGAGAAATAAAAACTATAGACGTTCTCTCCTTTTGTCGTGCTGCCTCATTTGGAGAAATAAAGCATTTTAATTCAGTTCAGCTCAGCTCGAGATGTAAAGAGAGAACTCCAGCATTCAGACGATCCCCATCATAAGCACCTGATGGTCAGGAGAATGAACTATTTAATGTGAAGAGTAAAATTGTTGCTACTTTCATGTTCAAGGTGAAAACTAATTTTCATCTGTTCCTCTAATGTTAAATTCTTTTTGGAGGTGAAAGAAGGTTCAAACATTTTAAATGTCTTTAAGTGTATTTTTAATGGCAGTAGGACATATTTTGTACCTTATTTGTTGGATATGTTCCTGAGAGATGTATTTACAAATAACGTTTTCTAATAAAATATCCTTGATTTTAAAATGCATGCTTATTACTTACCTGGAAATACAGCCTGAAATCATTTTATATCTCAATTACAAAGCCCAGCATCAGGTTGAGGTTATCATCATTTCTCCCTCGACATTCTATCATACAACAAACATAAAAACAGTGATCAGCTGGTTGTTTCAGCAAAGTGAAGTCTGTAACTAATAACAATTAAAAAGTACTCTTCATGTTGTTTGTGTCCTGTTTTTCTCCCAGCATGCTGCCCGAGTCTCCTCCTGATTCGAGCTCAGAGGCCTGCTCACCTGCACAGATTCCAGGTACAGTTTACACACATTTCACTGCAAAGGTTTCAATTAATTTGTGCTTTAATCTAATGCAGCGTTAAATTTTGATAAGTTGGCTTTGCTTAAAAACATGTAGCTGAAGAGAAGCGAGTTATACTTATTTGTTTTTGAGAGTGCAGCTCTTAAAGGATAAGTCTGCTCTTGCTATGATGATTGTGCCAACAAAGAGATCCTCACAGACCTCAGGCACATCCACTTTCAAGCCCTGAAGCAACACATTTGAGTGAAGCCACCCACACTCTCATCATGTAGCAGCAACACTTACTGGACTGTAGATGGGAATGACGGTTACCAAAAAAATGGTTGCTGCCTTCCAAATGTGCCAAAAGTTGTACATGACTATATTAGATTTACAATCCAGCACCAGAGATTTTGTATATGAATCACAAAGACTGGTTCTTATATAGTGCTTTTCTACTCTACACGACCACTTTATACAGCATGTCTTATTCACACATTTACACACGCATTCATGCAAGTACTTTCTATCTAATATTCACACTCTGATGAACACATTGGGAGCAACTCGGGGTTCAGTATCTTGCCCGAGGATACTTTGGCAGCCAGGGATCAAACCACCAACTTCCCAATTAGTTGATGACCTGCTCTACCCTCCTGAGCCACAGCAACCCCACCCAGGGGACAAAACCTGAGGATATCAATAATCATGCTATGATTTTTATCACTAATAATTTGTAAAACACAGAAAAGTATTTGTAAGACATTTTCTTTTCTAATTAGGGGACCTCCACTACATGTCATCCTATTGGTCCAACCAGCCGACCACCCAGGTGGCGTTTCAACACACAAATGCAGCGGCTGCTTCCTCCTCCTGCCGCTTTAAGGGTCGAGGGCCTTCCCCTTCCAACCCCGATGAGCTGACTTACAATCACCTTCGTACTTTGGGACTCACAAACACTTATATCAAGTCTGGGACTCCTCCTGCACCTCCTGCTCCACCTGGACCACCTGCTCCTCTGGAGCAGCAGCAGCACACACATCCCTCACCTGAACAGCCACGCTATCTAAGTCCAGAGAGCTACTCACAGGCTTACACCCCACCCACACCTCCTTCTCCACATTTACAACCTTCAAACAGCTATACCGCATCCAGCACTGGACCAGGCCTGGCCCCAAATCTAGCCACACCCACTTCAACACATGTGCTGGGCTCCGCCTCCACACTACAAAGCTGGTAAGCAGATATTCGGCTTTGTTATGTCATGAACACATAACCCAATATGGCACTTTAATTTTTTTTTTAACTTTTACAGTGGGTGGAGTTGTAAACATGTAAATGACCGTCATAAAAGTTGACAGCAAGGTAACAGAAACCATGAGATGTAATCCAAATCACAACAATAAAGGAGTTCTGAGATGTATTTTGGAGACAGTCCTAATTTAGAAACATTTTTAATCAGTTCTGTAATAAACAGAATGAGTCAGTAAAGAAAGATTGAGAAAATATTCTTGAATTCAAGACTGACTGACAGCCGAAACAAGCAGATGGAGTTTGATCAGCTACAAGTATCTCTGATTTGTTGTTGCTGAAATACAGAAACTTGTCACATGATATGATATATTGCTGTTGTCATCAGTTGCTATTGGTATATATGGCACACTGTCATTGGCATAAAAAATATGCATTAATAGAAATTTAATAAATGTGCCACAAAGATGAAGCATCTAAAAAGAAAATAGCAGGTGTCCTAAAATTAAGCCCTGTGGAACTCCGTTGGTAAGATGAGCAGCAGAGGATGCTGCATTACAGCACGAGAAGATGATCTGCCAGTAGGATTGGATTAGAACAGGTCCAAAGATAACCGCCCAGTAGAGCTGTCTTTAGCTTCAGATACAAACACATGTTCATTACCCTTGGGTTAGTGTGGTTCCTTTCTAGGAAATCAGAATTATCCTGCTTAGTGAATACCAATCATCACATTATCGCTCATCTTTGAATCATGCTTACATATGTCATATTCCAGAAAATGAGCTTTTGAAGGTAATGCAGATCCTTGTACTGTTTTCTCCTGTTTTAGCACCTTGGAGAGTAAGAAAAGAAGGCGATCAGAGTCTGAGGAACCATTTGCAGGAGTTGGCACCTCCTGCTGTGAAGGTGAAGGGACTCGAGGTGGTGGTGTGGGGAGCAGTGCAGGTGTTGGTGGAATGGGTCCGGGATCCTATCAGCTGCTATCTTGGGAAGAGTACAGACCAGAAGAGTGGAACACTTTGTACGACAGCAGCTACCAAACACTGTGAGTAAAGGACCAATCCGGTTACTCACTACAGAGATAGCCTTTTCTTGACCAAGGACATGGTTTATGGGTTTATGTTTTAGGTCTCCTCCTGCCTACCACGTTGATACAGATAAGGGCTTCAACTACTCCACAGCTGATGAAGCCTTTGTGTGCCAAAAGAAGAACCACTTTCAGGTCACGATTCACATCGGTGTGGCTGCAGAGCCACAGTATATCAAAACGGCCAGTGGGCCACAGGAAATCAACTGTTTCCAGATAAAAGTTTTCGGAGTTAAGGTGTGTACAGATTTATCTCACCTTTTGTTCAGAATTGGCAAAGGGAAACGTGATGAATAAAGCATGCTGATTTCACTGCCTTTAGGCTACACACATTGACCATAACGTTGCCTAAATGGCCAATGGCCCCATCCATTGGCCCCTCAATTCAGTGAAGTTATCCTGGACCCTTAGTAGAAAAACAGCCCCAAAGCATGTTTCCACCTCCGTGCTTGACTGTCGGGATGGTGCTCTTTGGGTCACGCTTGATTTTTGTTTCATCTGACCACAGCACTTTCTTCTACACCTTCTCTGAATCATTTAGATGTTCACTGGCAAATGTAAGATGGGCCTGTGCACGTGCCTTCTTGAGCAGAGGGACCTTGTAGTCACTGCAAGAATTCAGTCCATTACAGCATAGTGTGTTACCAATGATGTTCTTGGTGACTGTGGTCCCAACTGTCTTCAGATGATTAATAAGCTCCTCCCTTGTAATTTTGGGCTGACCCACCTTTTTCATGATCACCCTCACCCTCACTAAGCTCTTGCGTGGAGCTTCACACTGATGGTGACTGATGGTCATTTTATATTTCTTCTGTTTCCAAGTAATCACACCAACAGCTGTCACCTTCTCACCAAGCATCTTGCTGATGGTCTTGTAGCTCATTCCAGCCTTGTGCAGGTCTACAGTCTTGTCCCTGACATCCTTTGACAGCTCTTTGGTCTCACCCATGGTGGTGGAGAGGTTGGAGTAGAAGAAATTGTTTCTGTGGATAGGTGTGCTTTACACACATAACAAGTTGAGACCAGGAGTATCTGTAATTGACTGACTGTAATCTGTGTATGTAATGTGTTCACTCTGAATGTTGGGTTGATATTCTCCTTTAAAATGAAACTACCATAAAAATTAGACTGTTCATTTTGGCAAACTTACAAATTCAGCAGGGGATCAAATAATTATTTCCCTCACCTATACATTTAAAAATGATCCTTTATGGCAATATTCATCTGTGTGATGACTGTGTATTTCCCTCTTATCAAAGATGGAAGCTCCAAGTCACCTTGTGACCATTGAGCAGTCTCAACCTGACCGCAGCAAAAAACCCTTCCATCCAGTCAGGTATGTGACAGTATTGATGTATAACTTCATGACTGTAGGAAAGATATACATATATCCTGGCATAATTTTTGGGCCTCATTCGCTTCATGGAAGACGGTCCAACATGATGCAGCTGGGTGCTGATGGAGAAAAGCTTGTCAGCGTAACCAGCTTCTGTTTTTAACACCACAACCTTCAGTTTTCTAGACTATAATAATATTTCTGCTTTATAAATTCACATAATTGCAGTACAACTTATTCATAAAAGGAAAAATATCAAAAAGTCAGATATATATCTTTGTATCAAAATTATATAGCCCCTAGCTAACTCCATCATCCATCCATCCATCTTCCACTTATCTGGGGCCGGGTTGTGGGGGCAGCAACCCAAGCAGAGAAGCCCAGACCTCCCTCTCCCCAGCTACCTCCACCAGCTCATCTAGGGGGGACCCCAAGGCGTTCCCAGGCCAGCCGAGAGATATAATCTCTCCAGCATGTCCTGGGTCTGCCCCAGGGCCTCCTCCCAGTGGGACATGCCTGGAACAGGTGGCATCCTAGTCAACTGGCTCCTTTCGATGTGGAGGAGCCGTAGCTAGCTGTCTACGCTAAAAACGGCTCCGTTGAGCCATGATACAGTTGAAAAGTTGCTTAGCTATGTGAAAAACATGAACCAAGGACAACATGAGGAGAAATCTAAAACTTACTGGATGTGTTGTTTTTAGTTTTAAGGCACAAAAGTTTTGAATACATTATTTTGAAAATAATGCTGTGAAATCTTCCAGGGTCAGTCTACCTGGTGGCAAAATAACCAGAGTTACACTTGGCCGACTGCACTTTGGCGAGACGACAGCCAACAACATGAGAAAAAGAGGCAAACCGAACCCTGACCAGAGGTTTGTGAGTCTATATTCAAAAATGAAGGAAGAACAATAATAATAAGGAATAGATGATAACTGCATATGTGTGTGTTCAGGTATTTTCAGATGGTGGTTGGCCTGTATGCCGCAGTCAAAGAAGAGACGTTCCTCCTGACGGCTCTGGTGTCGGAGAAGATTATTGTCAGGGTAAAAAAAGATTGAACCAATAACTGATAAATCAGAGATCCTAGCAAAAAGTTTTAAACTCCAACAGAAATAAATCTTTCCCCACAGGCTTCTAACCCGGGTCAGTTTGAGACAGATGGGGACACCATGTGGCAGCGCGGGGCAGTGCAGGAAGCTTTGGTCTGTCAGGGCCGGGTGGGCATCAACACTGACTCCCCTGATGAGGCGCTGGTCGTCTGCGGTAATGCCAAAGTGATGGGCGCCGTCATGCAGCCATCCGACTGTCGCGCTAAGCAGAACATACAGCAGGTGAAACATTACATTTGATTATTTAGGTACTTTAATTATGAGCGTTATTTCTTTTGTTATAGCTTCATTGTAGCCAGTATTGTCCATTTGTAGCTGATAACTTCATTCATTTTGGGTAACATTACAGCTGTTTATGTCATGCGTCCTGGGTGTGAACATGTCCCTTTCTTTGCTCGTCAGGTTGACTCTGAGCAGCAGCTGAGGAGAATCAACCAGATGAAGATAGTTGAGTTTGATTATAAACCAGAGTTTGCTTCCAAAATGGGAATCGATCACATCCACCAGACAGGTGCTGCAGTTCACTCACACACACACACACACACACACACACACACACACAGAGTTGTTCACGTTAGAAAACCAGTATCCAATTCTTTCATATGTCCTCTGATATTTCAGGTGTTATAGCTCAGGAGGTGAAAGAGCTGCTGCCGTCTGCAGTGAAGGATGTTGGAGATGTCACCTGTTCTGATGGAGAGAAGATTCATAACTTCCTCATGGTGGACAAGGTAAAAAAGTGTTGACATATTTTTGCTAGCCCTGTACATTTATACTACTCTTCAAATACAAAGTTGGATTACTGCAGAGATTTTCACATCCTGGGGTGTTGTTGCACCCATAACTCATAGAAACACTCGTCTCACCATTGCAGTTCTCACATATCATTTTTTTTTTTTTTTGCATCAGAAGAGACCATAGTTGGACAGGAGACTGAAATGAAAAGTTATCAGCTAATGCTATCAACCACAGCATGTTCAAGAATTGCATTTCAGTGACTGGAATTAGCAATGGTGAAGCTTATCCAACGGCTAGCAGCTTCAGCCACCTGTGTCAGCATTGGGCATTTCATATGGGAGTTTGCAGGGAAGCCAGCCTCAAGAGGACATTAGAGGAACTGCAGTTTTCTATTTTTTATTCATTTTTTGCTTCTAAAGTTCCCCCACTGGTTCTAAAGAAGAATCTTTATGTGCTGAATCCCAGTAAAAGAAAAGCATGTTTAGTTCACTTTGGGTCACTTTGGGCAACTATATGGTAACGTTCTGGAAGTAACAAACAGTTGCCTGACAACTACATTCTGTAGTGTTTGTAGCAACCAGCACTAATCACCCCCCCCCCCCCCCCCCCCTCCTCCTCCTCCAGGAGCAGATCTTCATGGAGAATGTGGGGGCGGTGCAGCAGCTGACAAAGGTCACTGATGACCTGGATACTCGTATCAAAGAACTCGAGGTCTGGAACCGTCGACTGGCAAAGCTGAAGAGCCTGACAGGCAGCTTACGATCCTCTGGGTATTTGTCTTTATCCCGCTATCATTTACAGTTAGAAGTATTCAGACAATTACATTTTTTTCTTTTTTTTTAAATTTTGCATCTGTACAACATCAAATCATTTAGGTGTGACTGAAGTGCAGACTTCCATTTAAGGGATTTGATAAACTATTGTGTTAACATTTAGGAATTACATGATTATACACAGTCCCCCATTTTCATAAGCTCTAAAATAAGGACGGTAATAATTAATTTGTTATTTTGTCAAAAGCAGTAACAGAAATATAACCATAGCTCCAGAAAAGCTGTTGTATAAAATGTAAATAAAAACAAAATGCAAGGATCTGCAAAACTCATAAACCCATACTTTGGTCACTATAAAACATATAATAAAACATGTATGCTAACTTATATTTTACTTATTTGTAAAGTTTTATTTTGCTGTTTTCACTGCCTTAAAATGTTGTAAGCTGATATGTTTTTTATCTTCTTTGTTAAGCACATTGGGTTTATTTTGGATTGCACCTCCATGCTACACAGGCTTTTGAGTGGAGTGATAACAAGCCGGGTGCTCCCTCCAGAGGACGCAGCGTCCATGTTTTACTAAAAGAATTTCAAATTTGGATCTGTCTGACCTCAGAACAGTTTTCTACTTTGCCTCAGTCCATTTTAAATGAGTTTTGGCTCAGAGTATATGGTGGAGTTTCTGGATCATATTCATATATGGTTTCTTCTTTGGATGATGGAGCTTTAACCTACATCTGTGGCTGGTGCGGTGAGCCGTCCCTACAGAAAGTGATTCTGGAAGTGCATGCAGTGATCTCCATGACAGAATCAGGCCTGTTTTTAATGCAGTGCTGCCTGAGGGCCTGAAGATCACAGATATCAATACTGATTTTCAACCTTGTCCTTCGCTCAGAGATTTCTCTGAATTTTTTGATGATACAGTGAAAGTTGCACAAATCGGATTTTTGCTCCTGTCGGATGGCTTCTGGAGGTCTCGATTGTTCCTAATGTTCTCCTAAGTCGGATCATACGAGTCAGATTTTCGCCTACCTTGGATGAAAAATCTGGCCCCATTTTAATACATTTCCAATTAAATGTGATCGCATAAGTCAGATGAGTTTAGCGCTAAAGCTCTCCTCAGCTCCCATCCACCCACTTCCAATATGTACGATCTACGCAAACTTCACGCATCAGCTCCTTCATGCACAACTACACACACTAACAATGCGTGGAGATCACTGGAGTGTCTCCACAGTCACGTGATGTCTGGATTGGCTGCACTGGGTGCATCGGTTGATTTCACGGGAGATAATCACCGCAAGAGCAGGAGTCAACCTTAAGCTACAAACTCGCACTTACAAGCAAAAATACGAGATTATAAAATTTGCAGAAGCAAATCCAGAAATGAAGCAGAAAGTCATTGTAGTGAAATTTAATAAAAGATCCCAAACTGTCGGATATTTTAAAAGATTTTGAAGAGTCGGATTTTATCCGACTTACACATAAGACGAATTTTTTTCCAAGTCAGATGAAATTCCATGGGTCATTTGAATTTGACTTAGGCGATTTCTACTGTATTACAGTATATACTGTAGATGATGAGATATTCAAAGTCTCCACAATTTTATGTTGAGAAACATTATTGTGAAAATGTCACTGACCTGCTGACTTTTAACCTAATTAGTTACAAAATGTTCCTCCAGCTCTTTCTTTTCAGCACACCTCCAGCCTTTTGTTTGTAATAACTCTATTGTGTTTGAGTACGAAGGCAGTTGAAACCATACTATAAAGTATACAGCACCATAGAAAATGACTCATAAAATCTTTGCCACATCACAGTGCATGTAAATCACAGGTCAAGGACAGCTGAGTTTCTGAAGGCCATTGTGGGTTGTAGTGAGCCTTTAATAGACACAAACAGATTAGGTAGGTAACAGATTATATGGCATCTAAGTGATCAGCTACTATAGCTTTACCTCTTATCTTTGGCTTGTTGAAATACATCATATGAAATGTATGTAATTAGTACTTAAGTAGATATGCCAGTAGAAAGTTGAAGGACAGTCATTCGCCTCTATTAAAAACCAACACATTGTCTTTGCTAAAGGTTGTGTTTTCACTCATCATTGTTCAAATCAGTGTTAATTTTGACAGCAAATTTTGATTTATTTTTAGTCATAATTTAGTCATTAAATAGTTTTAGTTTTAGTCGGAGAAATTATCGTAAGATATAGTCGACTAAATCTACAGTCGATTTAGTGACTAAAATATAAAGGGTGTAAAATGTAAATGCTTTTTCTTCAGTTCCATTGAATTAGTCATTATACACACTTACACAAAATTAAACATTTATTAAAAGTTATGGAATATTATTAATAATATTAACATTAGCGTTTCACCTGCTTCCCACACACCTGATCATTAACACCACCTTACTGAGATAATCCGAGCGTTTTACAGCAGGACGCTCTGAAAGGTACAGGGCAGTGTTCAGGACTAAGATTATAAAGGCTAATCCACCGCGGTGTGGAGAGTTTCTCTAAACACAAACTGGGAAAAACACTTTACCCTGCATGACATTAAAATGCTGACCTTTGCATGGAGATCTCGGTGACTGGTTTGCAGATGTTTAAGGTTTTTACCCGAGATAGTCGCCCCACATGGTTTACACATCGTTTTTTTTGTCACGTCAAAGGACAAATGTGTCCATACATCGGCTCTTCTCTTTCTCCCTGCTGACATCGTTTACATAACTTAGTTCTATGGGAAGTAAAGACAAATCACAGGCTAGTTTGGTCTTCCTGGGTTTAGAGCAAATTTGTGCATCTGTGCGTTTGATTGGATGTTTTCCTAACTTGTCCCGCCCTGTCACAAAATTAAATCAGTTCTGATTGGATTTCGTCCCCGCCAAGCATTTTCGTCTTGTTTTCATTCGTTGACCAAAGTCAGTTAATTTTGTTATCATTTTTATCATTTTAGGTAGTTTTTATATAGTTATCGTCTCGTTATCATCATGAAAAAAAGGGTCATCGACGAAAACTATGACAAAAATATTTCATCAACGAAATTAACACTGGTTCAAATAGATTTATTGTTATAATCTTAAGGGTGCTCCACTGAGGGATGGATGCATCTCAGGAGCAGGAATCCTGAGGATTATGGAAAATTCATTGTGTGATTTCAGAATAAAACAGTTTTCGTGTTATCTCTAACAGGAGGCCTCAGAAACATGGCAGCATGTCAACAACATCGATACCTGATGCATGTAAGACTGAAAAAGTGCAAACGGAGGACAAAAGTCACAAATCCAGACGGTGTCTGCAGCATAAAGTCTTCCAGATAAGCTTCTTCACTCTGTTGGTCACCGTGGCTTTATGGTGAGACATGATGTCACTTCCTGTTTCTCTACTTAAGAAATTATATGTTGAATTGAGACAGAAAATTTATATAAAGTGTGTTTGTGTGTGCAGTGTCATCTCCATCACCGCTCTGTACCTAGTAAACTTGAAGGACGACGATTTTGGCCTCACACCTGGAAACAGGTAAACAACAAAGGCTTGACTGACGTCCACTGAAGGGGTTCCAGGTTACAACCATGACCTGTGTTATTTCAGACATTTAAAACAATAAAACAGCTCAGAGTGGTCACCGAGATGCCTGCCCAAGTGGCAAGGCTTGCTCCAGAAGGATTTCCACATGTTTGTACAGACTTTCTGTGAAAAGAAAAAAACCAGCTTCACATTTGGTCTGAACACATCATCATTATTCCTGATTGATCAGTATTCAGAGCAAAGGTTTCCTCACAGGAAGCAGTTTGCTAGTCGTGCATCCCTTTATCGATGCTAGTGGACTTTACAGTTACCTAGGTAACCCTCTAATGTATTTATCAGCCCCTCGTTTATCAATGTTATTGTTAATTCTTTGTGGTAGTTTTTTCAATCACTCGCCTCAAAGGCAAAAAAAAAGTTTGGCCTGGGACCTGGCCACTTTTATTTGTACTATAAATGTGCAGCTTGTCAGTTTTCTTTCTTTTTCTTTTTTTTTTTTTAAACGTACTGCGTGTGTGGACATTAATCTTAGGATTAAAACTTTTTCATAGCAAGTAATCTAAACAATACCAATATATTAATAACTAACCTCATGCTGTGGACGGGTCATCTCAGACAGACTCTGGGCTGAAGTCTTCTTCCTGCCATGGTGTTTGTCTCAACATGAATTTTTACTGAGAACAGTTTAACCATCTTCCTGAGGCTTATATGTTTATATATTAAGCTAACCATAGATCTGTAGCCCTTAGCTCAGCCCTTGAATAAAATTTAAATAGAAAAATATAAATAAAATATAAATGTTTTCTTGGAAAGAACTTGTACTAGTTTGTTTGCTTTAGCAGCTGAAGCAGCATTCACACCGTAAATGAAAAATGGCAGTGAAGGGGGTGAAAAAGTCCTGAATTGTAGTGCTTGTTAGTTTTGTCTGAAGAAGATTGTTTACCAAAAACTTTTATGTTTTTATCTGTTAGTAACAGCAGTGACGCTCCTCTGCAGACCTCAGCGTGGACCAGCACGGGTAATGTGAAGCCATCCAACACTGATAATGTAGTTATTGTGAGCCAAAAGCTCAGCCATGGGTCAAGACAAATCACACCTAAGCATACAGAGGTCAGATAGAGACTGATGAATAGGTTCACTCAGTAATGTCCAATAACACCACAAAAACACTCACATAAATGCTGATGTTAAATTATTTCAGAACTTCTTTACACACAATCCTGCATTTCAGCAGCAGTGACAACAGACTTTTCTCTTCCAGTCCCGCCGACCAGTTCTCCTGGCCCCTGGCCCCCTGCTGTGGACTTCTGTGACCTGCTATACTGTGATCAGGTGTACTGCTGCCCTTCTGCAGCAGAAAGCAGCACTGACTCAAGCATCACCAGCTCTACGTCACCAGAAATACCTGATATCTCAGGTAACAAAAATGCATTACTTGTTAAATAAAATATATCATCATAAGTCTGATTTTTGGTTTACAATTTGATGTTTTTGCTTTGCAGAAAAAACAGAAGATTTTTATGGCCAGCTGAAACGTGCTGGAGACTGTGCGTAAAATTTTGCATTGTTTCAATAAATATATATTGTAGAAAAAAATATATGATTCTCAGGAGGTCAGATGGGAGCTGTTTTTGAAAATGTAACAGATTTTGTATGGAAAGACCCACAGTCTGTTGGATCATAACAAAAATTGGAAGCAAGCAAGAAAACTTTAAATAACCTAAAAAGAAATTGCTCCTAAGAGAGGGGCAAGGCAAAGCGTGATCCAAAAGATATTTATGATGATGAACTGAACAAGGATTCATGAAACCTCACCTGGATTAGGGATTAGGGCACTCCACCCTTTTCTGGCTGAGGACCATGCCCTCAGACTTAGAGGTGCTGATTCTCATGCCAGCCGCTTCACACTCAGCTGCAAACCATTCCATTGCAAGCTGGAGGCCACCCCCTGACGAAGCCAACAGGACCACTTCATCCCCAAAGAGCAGAGACGAGATTCTGAGGCCACCAAGGCAGCAGCCTTCCACCACATGGCTACACCTAGAAAGTCCATAAAAATTATGAACAGAATCGGTGACAAAGGGCAGCCCTGGCAAAGTCCAACACCCACAGGAAACGAGTCCGACTTATTGCCGGCTATACGGACCAAACTCACTGTGGTTCCACAGGAACTAAATGGCCCGCAACAACGGGCCAGACACCATGTACTCCCGCAGGACCTCCCACAGGATACCCAGAGGGACGCGGTATGCCTTCTCCAAGTCCACAAAGCACATGTAGACTGGATGGGCAAACTCCCATGCACACTCAAATATCCTTGAGAGGATAAAGACCTTGTCCAGCGTTCCACGACCAGGAAGAACACCGCATTGTTCCTCTTGAATCCGGGGTTCGACTAATAGACTCTCCTTTCCAGCACAGGAGTTGTTTAACCACCTCAGTGACCTCACCCCCAGTGATGCGTGACTCTTCCCCCTCATCCCCAAATTCTGCTTCCACTACAGAAGGCGTGTCAGTGGGATAAAGGAGGTCTGGCTCCCCATAAAATTTAGGATTCATTTTAAAGTTTTGGTGATCACTTTCACAGCCCTCCATGTTCAGATTCCTCTATATGTCAGTGAGCTACTACAACCTTACCAACCATCTAGATCTCTGAGGTCTGTTAATCAGTGCTTGTTGGCTGTACCTAGATCCAGGTTAAGGACAAAAGGTGACTGTGCTTTTGAGGTTGTGGCCCCCAAGTTGTGGAACTCACTTCCACTGGATTTGAGATCTGTGGACTCTGTTGATACCTTTAAAAAGAAACTGAAGACCCACATGTGCAGGCTAGCTTTTATTGAATTTTAACTATTTATACCATTTTAATATTACATTTTATTCTGTAATGTAAAGCACTTTTTGACCTTTGTTCTTGTAAAGTGCAAAAGAAATTTTACTTACTTACTATAAACCATGGGAGTAGAGCACCGCTTTACCCTCCTGAGTCACCTAACCCAGAATCGCTTTGATGCCATCCGAAAGTCATTTTCCATAGCCTCACCGAACTCCTCCCACACCCGAGTTTTTGCTTCAGCCACCACCTGGGCCGTGTTCTGAGCCGAGTTCCACAGGCTAACCAAGCCCGATAAGACTTTTTCTTCAGTTTGATGGCTCTCTTCACCTCCACTAACCACCATCTGGTTCGAGGGTTACCACCAAGACAGGCACCAACGACCTTGCAGCCACAGCTCTGAGCAGCAGCCTCAACAATGGAGGTGCAGAACATAGTCCATTCAGACTCAATGTCCTCAGCCTCTCTCAGAATGCTGTCGAAGTTCTGCTAGAGGTGGGAGTTGAAGATCTCGCAGACTGGGGCTTCTGCCAGGCATTTGCAGCGCACCCTCACGACACATTTAGGTGCACCAGGTCTGTCCAGCATCCTCCCCCGCCACCTGATCCAACTCACCACCATGTGGTGATCAGTCGACGACTCAGCTCCTCTCTTCACCTGAGTATCCAGAACATACAGCCACAGATCTGGTGATAAGATTACAAAATCTGTGGTGGTGATTCTAGCCGAACTTCTTCACATCACCTCCTCCTCCCACACCCTCCGGTCTTCCTCTTCTATCCACCTTACTATGCCCTCTGCCCACCTCAGTATCATGGGGAACAGAGCTTTCTCCTGCTCTGCACCCCACCTGTGGAACTCACTCCCACCTGGAATTCGCAATATTGACTGTCTTCATGTTTTCAAATCACGACTCAAAGTAGGGGTTCTCTTATTTATTTAAGTATGTATCTGTTTTTCTGTTTCAATCAGGGACAAACACTACTATCCATTCTATCATGATCAAAGAGAACCAGCAGGTGATTGACAGTAAATACTGCCTAAGAGACCAATGTGGGTAAGTAGAAAAAGAGAACATAAATACACGGCAATTATATGCAAGAGATTAAAGACTTTTAGTGTTAGTATACAGCTCATTTTATGACACTGCTGTAAGCTAATTGTAAGCTTGTTAAATAACCTGATTCAACATCAGAGCCAAATAAAGTGGACTTTGTTACAGTATCATGCAATTATAGGTTGAATATCATCCTAAACCAATGGTTCTCCAATTGCAGCTTGTGGGCGAACTGGTGGCCCTTGTTAATTTTTCATGAGGTTTGTGGGCGTAACAAGCAAAGAATGTACTACTGAAGGCCTTCTAAAAGCAACTTTTACTACGCTGTGCCTTTGGGAAGTTATTTTGAAACACCTTAAATTTTAGTGGTTATGGGATATGGTTATCAGTCAGCTATATTAAAAGGACCAAGACACATGTATTTGTTTTTGTCATTGCAGTAATCATTATCAATCAAATAAAATTTCTTGTATTGCAAGAGATAGTCTGATCATTGAGTATTGACTCGCAAAATAGCATTAATGTCTTGACCATTAAAAAAAGCTTTTACCTGAAATACATGCCAATAAAATCTACATTAAATTATGTTTTTACATATTTTCCCAAATTTTTCTATTTAGTAATAAACATGTCAATTAATCATGTTAAATACAGATGTAGTAGTAAAAATAACTTTGGCTGTTTTGGGGGTTTTTTTTTTAAGGCCCACTAGATACATCTTCAGAGTTCCTATCAGTGAGTTTGTCCCTGTCAACATGAGAGTCACCCTGCTCATGAAGTAAGTCAATGTTTGATTAACATTTTATTGCCCATCATTGGAGTAAAACTACTGCAAATGTCACTATCCATGGGATCCCAGGTTTTGTGTGCCATCTCTTATTGAAATGAATGTAATTAAAATAATATAAACAATTTTGGTGTATTTGTGTATTCATAGAAGTGCAAGACATTTCCCTTTGAGCTGTGCATTTATATAAGCTGCTTCTTCTCAAGATAGTTTTAGAGAGAAAAGGCATGACAGTGGACGAAAAATATTTGTGTGCGTGTGTTTCTATGTGTAAATATGTCTTTACCTTTTGTGTAGTTCTACAGAGCTGTTGGTGGTCCATCTGTGCCGCTTTGTTGAGTCTGCGGTCTGCTCTGCTCTGCTGGATATGGACAGTGAGTCTGACAGCAGATACCCATCAAACACACAGGTAAATATCAAGTCACATTTCCTTAAACTTCAATTTTATATAGTACATAAATACAAAACAAATCAATAATGAATACATAACGAAAAATGAAAATGAACTCTGAACTTAAAAAGGCTCAGACAAAACAATTGAACAAAGAGTGGGCTTTTTATTTGTAATTTGAGATTTTAACATTTTTAGAACAATAAGCACATTTTAAATTAATGTAAGTATCAACGTAAAGCTTGTAAATTTACGTCTTTTAATTTTTTTACCAGTTAGGAGACGTACAGTATTTATGGTGTAAATATAAGGTCAGAATTCATGGGGTTTGGCCAGTGGACACGTTTATTTTTTTCCCTTAAAAGCCCTCAAATCATTCTGAAATATATGAAATGCATTTTAATTTAAACACTTTCATTACACAATATCTAATCATTTGCTGTGACACAATTAAAACATATAGGCCTATTTTAAGGTACAAGTTAAAGGATAGTTTTGCATGGCTTTTGGTACATCATGTATAAATTAAAAGGTTAGGTATTAGATTAAATCTGTGATTTGTTTTTCTATTAAAACCGACTCAAATCGTGTGTGTGTGTGTGTGTGTGTGTGTGTGTGTGTGTGTTTTTGGGTGTGTTTGTTTTGAGGGTCGCTGAGGTTCCATTTCACTGACTCGGTCACCATGACAGTTAATAATGCAGGAAGTGTGCGGGAAACACTGATGAATAATGAATGTGTGGCAGTGTTTCCTCACAACAGGATACAGCACGTTAATCACAGTCACACTCAAACCTCTGAATTATGGTTTTGTTTCCACGAAACAGGTTATGCATTTAGTTTGGTTAAGCAGGATTACTAAAAAGGTCACAAACAGATTTGCACAAAAGGGTGAAGCTTGGCCAAATTTAAAAGTGCTTCGAGGTGATCCCGATCCAGGAAAAAAAATGATCAAATTATGATAAGAATTAGGAGCTCGTTTAACTCATTTGGAGGGATTTGATGTTTTTTTCTTTGTTCTTATACAAAGTGAAGAGTTTTGATTATTATTTTGTCAAAATAAATTTTGATTTATTAACATTTCCTTTAATCTTAAGAAATATCCAGATTGCAAACATAACTGGGCCAAATCTGGGCTACTTTCAGCACTTATGGCTTAGTTGCCTCCAAAGTCATGAGCTGGACTTGACAGTTTGTGGTATCTGATGTCAAAATCACCTGAAATCTGACCCATATAAGGTGAACATCTGGCTGAGTTGTAGCAGTCAAGCTCTGCAGATGTGGGCCAAAGCTTCATTACTATCTGGGTATCCATGGTCACTCAGATGCGACTGTTTTTGATTGACCAAATGATTAAAAATAGATTGCAAAAATGTTCATTCAGAATTCACTTCAAATGATTATGTGTTCAGAGCTGTGTTTTTTACAGTGTTCATTGAAAATGAGAGGTTTTGCTGGATACATGGTAACTGATCTTTGCTGTTTCTGCAGGGGGAACATGAATGGCCTCTTCATGTGGCTCGTCTTTACCAAAGTTCATATTACTTCCGCTCAACAGTGGCTGTAAGAAAACAACAATTTTCTTTTTCTTCTATCAAACGCCCAAATTTCACTAGTTATGAATCCTTAAAATCATACATAGAAGTACTTGGTAATATTGACTGGGTCCTGTGCTTCATGTTCCACGAATATGAAAATGGATCTCATCATTAGATTAGATTGGATTAAACTTTATTAATCCCTTTGGGAGGGTTCCGTCAGGGAAATTAAAGTTCCAGTAGCGCTTTTTACATTATAGTCACACAAGCAGAGATATAGTTGGAAATATTGTCAGTTGGAAATATATAGGAATATACAGTCAGAAATCTATAGAATATATAATCAGAAATATACAGTCAGAAATCTACAGAATATACAAGAATATACAATCAGAAATATACAGTCAGAAATATGCAAGAATATACAGTCAGAAATATACAGAATATACAAGAATATACAATCAGAAATATACAGTCAGAAATATACAGAATATACAAGAATATACAATCAGAAATATACAGTCAGAAATATACAGAATATACAAGAATATACAATCAGAAATATACAGTCAGAAATATGCAAGAATATACAGTCAGAAATATACAGAATATACAAGAATATACAATCAGAAATATACAGTCAGAAATATACAGAATATACAAGAATATAAAATCAGAAATATACAGTCAGAAATCTACAAAATATACAAAAATATAAAATCAGAAATATACAGTCAGAAATATGCAAGAATATACAGTCAGAAATATACAGAATATACAAGAATATACAATCAGAAATATACAGTCAGAAATCTACAGAATATACAAGAATATACAATCAGAAATATACAGTCAGAAATATACAGAATATACAAGAATATACAATCAGAAATATACAGTCAGAAATCTACAGAATATACAAGAATATACAGTCAGAAATATACAGTCAGGAATATACAAGCAAAGAATAAATAGATAAATAACAAGCAAAGATACAACAAGACAAAGAAGATATAAGATGTCAGACAGGTGAGGTAATAATTGCACATTGATATTATTCATTGTCCATAACAGAGTCTAGAAAATATTTAGAGAATTGATGATCGAAATTTGAATTATTGCTTCACAGAAACATGGACACTACAGATTGCTAATAATTTATATAAATCTCCGTCTTTCGTCAGGGTCAAGCGGACTGCAGTACCGACCATCACTATGTGGGGGCGCTCTTCACAGACTACCAATTTCACTTTTACAGACACTGCACAGACTCATAGGAACACATTTAAAGACAAAAATATGTGTTTATGAAATATTTGCTTTATTTCCACGAAGATGACAATCAGAAATCCAAACATGCTGTCATCACAAGTTTTTATATTTTGTTGGTTTTTTAGGCTGCAAATGCTTTTTTATTGACAGGAAGGATTGGTTAATTTAAAAAATAGTCCAAAATATTTAGTTTGACATTCTTCTATTTAGTATATTTTACTCTCATTTTTTTGTTTTTGTTTTTATGTGAAGTTTGATACAGACCACAATGACAACAGCAGAATGTCCTATAATTCCCTCATACAACAAACCAACCTTCTAATCAAATTTCAGTCTGTCAGTCAGGTCAGACGGGGATTGAATGTGACTGTAATTCAGACAGGTTCCAGATAAATTTGGGGGCGCAAAACGCACATGAGCAAATAAAAATTTGGGGGGTATTTTTATTTTAGTTTTTGTTCTAGTTTTTGTTTGTTTTGTTTGTTTAATTACAAGAATTCAAAAAATAAAATTTAGTGTTTTTCTGTAATTTAATCTAAAACATCAAAAACTTTGAGGTCATAACTGATATTCTCTACATTCTGAAACTGAGTAAAAAAATTTAAGAAATCAAAGAAAAAATTGTAATTTAGGAGAACAATAAATACACAAATGAGTTGTTTGACTAGTGTAGCGTAAACTGTTTCGTATAAAACTGATGTATTTTGAGCTTTTTATGAATTTGAAACTGTTCAATTTTTTTTTTATGAACTGAACTGGCCAAATCCAAACTGCTTTAATAAAAAAAAAAAAAAAACAATATATATTAAACTGCATTATATCTGTGTGAGTTCATGTCTTGGCAACATTTTTACATTGTGTTTGTATGTTACATAATTCCCATCCTCCTAGTTTTACACTAACATAATGTAAACATGCTCCTAATGTTAACCTGCTTTGGTTATTTGTGGTTTGGTTTAAATTTAAAGATAAGTGTTTGTAAAAGTTAGTTTTTATAATATACACCCAGCATTCAGGTTTATGGGGACGTGTCAGTGATGTCATTGTTCTTGGTTTTTTAGTTATTTGCTGCTGTGTTATATTACAGGTTTTAGAGTTAGTTTTCAGAGTTCATTATGGATGTCAAATATTCAAGTTTATAGGGACAATTATTTTTTTAATGAATTTCCATTCACTAAAAATTCAAATCAAAAATAGCTGTTCTGACCTATGCTATGTAATGTCAGGTTTAGCTCCTCATATTCTTATGGTGTAAAGTCATAATAACTTTGCTGATCCCGACTTTCATATTGCATCTTGTTCAATTTTTTAGTTTATGACCAGTTTTAGTATTTAGTGCTAATTAACAAATTAAGTCCCAGGGATGCGATTTGAAAATTAGCTTCCTGACAACCTGACAGATGGACACATGCTAACACAAGCATCACAGCCTATCTGAGAACCAACGACACAACATAAAAACGTTAAAGGAGTCTTATTTTTTTCTTTATTGTATATGCTGTTTTTTTTATGGTTATCTGCTACAGGTGTGCCCACTGAATTGGAAACACAGCCTGTAAGTATTGGATGCTGCCCTTCAGCAGACCTCTGGAAACTGGCCAATCAAAAGAAACCAGACTTTTTTTTTTAACGGTGAATCATGCAAAGCTGTTTTAGTCCAAGAATAAAAATATGGAGATGGAAGTGACCAGAAAAGGCTTTCATTAAATACTGTAGGTCAGCAAAGTACTGTAGATATGACCACAATTTTTAAGAGACTGGTTTCTTAAATATGCGAACTCCCTCAGCTGAAAAACACACACTCACACACTGATGACTAATTCAGGTGGAGGAGGTGCAGCAGAAACACCAAGCTAATTAGGCATCTGAGTCAAGCAGCTCAGCTGCAGAGGGGAAGCTAAAGTTGCAGGACGGAGACAAAACACAGATCAGAAGGACCGAGATGGACTCTCAGCACATTGTAAGTATCTGCAGAGTTATTTTTGTTCACTCCAAAAATGCTGCTATGAAAAGTGTAAGGAAATTATGAGGAAACCTAAGAAAATTAAGCTCTCAGCTGCTGCAGGGGTCTGATCGTGATACTGAGTGAAGATTTGTAACAACAGAGGTTTAATAACTGGATGCTTGAATTAAGTGAAACTGAAGCTGAATTTAGCATTTCTTAAATTAAAACTAGTGTGTTTAAAATGTCTCCACGTGAAGAACCACTTGTTAGATTTGGTTTGCAGTAGGCAAGTTACCCATGTACATTTTTCATATAAACACAGATTACAGGTAAGTAGAATACGATGTAAATTAACAAGCTGTTTCCATATTGTGTAAGATATAAATGCTATGATTTGTTGTTTGAACAAAGCTTTTTTTATACCATTGCTGTTCTGTACTTTTAGACTCTAAATCATTGCAAAGGCTGCTCATCAGGTCATGTCACACCTGCTATTTGGTGCTGGGTTGAGCTGTGGCTCACCAATAAGAACATTTTAACAGTTTCTGTTTTCTAAATAAACAATGACACCAAAGAAATGGACAAACCAAACTCAACTAAAGGAAGATAAAATAAGATAAAGGTTTTGTTAGTGGGAAATAGGAAAGTTTCCTCTGTCGTGACAGATGTTGGTGCCCTTTGAGTCAGTGATAGTTGAAGGTATTCAGAAGATTACACATGTCCCACTATGTGAGCCTTAATGGATGTGATTAATCATATGTTTAACACTCGAGTCTAAGTCACTGCATCACTGGTGATGATCCCAACTATTCATTCTAACTCTACGTGAGCAGAACCTTTTTAGTTATATTCTTCTCCCAGTGAACAATGAAAATAACCTTTCTAATTGGCATTAACATTTTCAGCTCACTCAGCTGAAGGACTGTTGAGCATGCAGTGCTGGAAAAATGTTTCAGATCATCAAACAAATTTTAATATTAGACAGAGATAAACCGAGTAAATACAAAATGATCATTTATTAAGAGGAAAAGCTATCCAAACCTTCTGTGTGAAACTCCACCCTCCAGTTAAATCAAATACTGTAACTAGGATTAATCACAGTTTTAGTAAAGTTGATTTTAATGAACGATGTTGCAGGCATCATAGCGTTCTCCACGCCTTCACCAGATCACCTGTGAAAAACCAGGTGGACCTGCCAGTTCTGGTATTCTGTGACTTTTAGAAGTTCACTGTTTCGTCCATATAAGTTAACTTCTAGCTACAAAAATTTTGAATCTTCAAAATGCAAATATCCAGACCAACTGGTGATGCCACAGTGGCAAAATACGTCTTTTTAATTGCTTATTGTGTTAAATAGCTAGCTAAAAAATATTCTCTTTGATGGTTGGCTGAAGGCAAAACAATGGATGGAAAAGTGTGTTATTAAATTGTTAGTTAATAGTTAACTAAAGAAATAGCCAGCAGGGACTTAGTCCAGACATATTTATTTGGCAAAAAAAAATCGAATAGAAATACATAGAAGTGCACTGCTGCTGTTTTCTTTTTACTGCTGCCTCAGATCTTAGAATTTCAGCTAATTCAGTAGAATATGCAAACATCCCTCAGATGTTTGAATATACGCGCCACATTATAATGTATATTACTATATTATAGCTCTGATGGTGAGTGTGGTTGATCCAGGCCTCAAGTAACAAACAAAAGCCTCAGCTGGGAGCTTCTGAGGTCATTCAGGATGGCGTGACCCCTCAGGGTTAATTTGATTGGACCAGCAAGGAAACGCCACACAAAACGAAAAAGACAAAAACCAGGTGTAATGTTCCTGAGCCCATACACACACCTAATCTCTACTTATCTGAGTGTATGTGTATGTGTGTGTGGGGGGGGGTGTCATCTGTCAGGAGACTGATGGACAGATGTCTCCTGTCACCATAGTAACTGTCTCTCCTGCACTTCCATGCTTCCGTCTGTCCTTTGAGAACATGTAATTAACTGACACTGTACCCTGTGTGTGTGTGTGTGTGTGTGTGTGTGTGTGTGTGTGTGTGTGTGTGTGTGTGTGTGTGTGTGTGTGTGTTTTGCAGGCCAGGATCGGAGCTCGACACCTCTCTCAGATTCAGGAGGAGTCGGACAGCAGAGAGCACAGGTAACCAGACAGGTGAAGAGGAACCAACTAATGTTGAAATACAGGAAACACAAAAACAATGAGTCTGATTAATAGGCCAGCAGGTAAAGATAGGATTACACAAGCAGGTGGAGAGGCTAAAATGGGAGGGGGGCAGTGCTGGCGGTGCATTCATGTGCATCACTCTCCTCATCAGGAGTCTTATGATTAACTTATTTGAACAAATGTGTGTCTATGTGACCAAGTCCAGCTTCCTTTATCACGTCCTTAGCAGAGGATACAGTGCTGTTGAAATGCCATTCGACAATTCAACACACAAACCGACCATTCATGAGAACAATCAGCAAAGCTGACAAAGTGGCGCACATCATGTAAACGTGCACTTTCCATCTTATAATACATCTTGATATGTTTTGAATTTTTAATAACAGCCTATTAAACCCACAGCTGAACTCTGAGCATCAAATAAAATATACCACTTATATTTATATAAGCTCTCTACATCACTATTAATGAGCTATGTTAAATATATCAAAGTACACCCAAGGTTACCTATAGTTGAGCTTGAATTAATTATGTCCCTACATCGCCCTCTCAACTGGATACGTGATGGACTGGAAATAATTTTTCTTCTGTCATAGAAATCCTCAACAAGGAGGAGGAAATGAGTTAGACTGGATTATCTCACTATCACTTATTTCATTTTATACACTGTGTTCCTTTTTCTTTAAAATTCAAAGCTTTGTAGCAAAATTGAGGTTCTCATTGACATGACCTGCATGAGTCAGTGCAGTAAGAACACGCTGGGGTGGGTTTGGGTAGGGTTAGCACTGATGATGGCTTAGATCTCAGAAGGTTAATCTACCTTTGAGCTCTGCATTTGTTTCCTGCCACTCCTGACAGTTTGTGCATTTGGAGCCTTTTGGAGCATTTTAATGTAATTATCTATGGTGTAAGATAACTGTCAGAAAAAATGTATGTGTAGGAGTCTAAATTCATAAAGTAAGTCAATAAACGTGCATAAATGTAAGATTTGTATTTGTTCTGTGTTTTCCAACTCATACATACATGTGAAATCAGAGGTTTTATCTCTGAGTATATAAGTTTACAAGTTACGAATACAAGATACAAAGTTATAACTTTGCAAATCACAAATTTACGACTACAAATCTCTAACTATTGAAATTCATACTGCGCATCCAGAAGGGGGGCAGCATGGCCACAGTTCACCTATCTCCCCATGTTTGTTCTGTTTGTCTTCTTGGATGGGTGTTCTGTTAACTGTAATTTCCCCATTGTGGGATCAATAAAGTATCATCATCATCATCATAAAAGACAACATTCCTGCCCAAAGATGGCAACAAATTTAGACTCCTATGCATACATTTTTTTTTTTGACAGTTATCTTACCCCATATTATCTGACCAATAATATGGCTACTTTGTACCAACTGTGCTTCACTGTACCAACAGACCATCGAAGAAGGCGGAGCTCCAGTTTTGTTGAGTAACTCTGAAATTAGATTCTGTGAAGTAGTTAAGAAATAAAGTAGATAACATCTAAAAATCCAACGAATCAAAATCTGGATGGAAACATTGCCGCTGGCAGCAGAGCAACTGGAAACTCAGTCAGGGCAGTTCAATCTGATAAGTGTGTGTGTGTGTGTGTGTGTGTGTGTGTGTGTGTGTGTGTGCGTGTGTGCGCCTGCGCGCGCATGAGCGTGTAAGAGAGAGAAAGCCCTGGCAGAGGGATACTTTACTGTGATCAGACCTGTGTGTAAACAAATCTGAATGGAAACTGGTTTACATGGAAGAGTTCATGTGTCATTGTGTGTGTGTGTGTGTGTGTGTATTTGTGTGTGTGTGTGTGTGTGGGGACCACTATGAGGTTTAAATCTCATGTGAGGACATTTGTGGAAAGAGAGGACATTCTTGGAAACATGGACACAATGTTGAAAACTCCAAAGTATAAAGATAAGATTTAAAGAAAACTTAAGAAAAAAGGTGATTATTAAAATTTTAATCTTTTTATCTTTGGGTATTGAACACTGGAACTACATGGCCTTGGTCTATCAGCTTTTCAAAGATTTGATCTTCAAAGGGTTATTTGAGAATTCAGACTTGTGTTTCAGGGTTCAGGCTTAAAATAGGTTTTAGTCCTGAGTAGGTTATATTAATATGGGTCCCCACAAAGACAGGATTACAAGCGTGTGTGTGTGTGTTAATTTGTTCTGTCAGTCAGCACACGCAGTCAGCTCGACAAGCTCACAACATGATGGACTGAAATATGAACTCATCACTCTCTCTCTCTCTCTCTCGGTCAGTTCTTGTTTCCTGCCGCCAATCGTCCAGCAGCAGCAGGCAGGTGAAACAAGGAAACCAAGTGTGGTGGAGAGACAGGAAGTGAGGCGTGTGTCTAAACCAGCCTCGCCGCCTCTGTACAACCACCAGGAGAGGCCGGAGGACAACAGGAGTCTGCTGGATGAGGTAATGTTTACAGAAGATTAAGGGGGAAATGGCACCCTCTAGATGTCAACATGATGTGTTATAATGCAAATGCAGAATATATATATATATATATATATATATATATATATATATTCTGGATGTATTTAAGGACTTAAATGTCATTTTTAAGGTTATATTTTCTTCTTTTTGTTTATTTCTGTCATAAAATTTGAGTGCCTGTTCATTAAATGAAATATCAGTGTTTCATAAGGATGTAGGTGAAAGTATGTAGAAGTAATCCATGCAAGCTAAAAACTTAGCCCTCAGATTTCAACTTTAAATATATTCTTGGCAAGCTATTGTGACTTGATATATATTTTTTTCTCTACAGCCACCTGCTGCCCTTCAGTAAGCTTCCAGAAGATGGCTAATTATTGTGTGTTTTGTTTGGGGGGGTTCGGCCTTTTTCAGCTGGCTCGTATCGAGAAGGAGCTTCGAGAGTCTCAGCATCTGGATGAGGAGCGACGGCAAGAAGCTGAATTCCTCCGTCAACAGCAAAACCAGCTGCTGTGGCAAAACCTCTGTTACCTGAGTCTCAGCCAGCGAATTGCCAAGTATGCAAAAACACACTTGAGGGGTTCAAGTTATATAGTATTTTATTTTATGTATGTAGTATGTACATACAGGTTATGTAGTATGTTTGTTTTAAAACATACACAAGTAACCAGAAACAAACAAACAAACAAAAAAAACTCTGCTTTCTGTAGGTATTTTTGTAAGCAAGCAGATCGCATGGAAAATATTCTAAGAAAGTCATTTGTGATAAACTCGTGTCTCACAGGAATCTTGCAGTCTTGTGGTCAGTTTTAGATGTATCAAATAAACTGCTGACTTCTCAAAGTTTTCTGTTTTTCAAGCCTCGGTCTCTGTTTGGTCTGCATTCACAAACATTCACCACAAATTTAAAAAGAAAATCTTTGTCAGCTTCATCATTGACGCAGCTTCTTTATGACAATCACTCTGCTGCCCTCTGCTGTCTGTATTAGTGCATACGTTATCAACTCCTCCCTCAGATTGGCAGATGGAGAAGTGTGATTCATCCCTCCAGAGAACACGTCTCCACTGCTCAAGAGTCCAGAGGCGGCGTGCTTTACACCACTGCATCAACACTTTGCATTGAGCTTGGTGATGGAAGGCTTGGATGCAGCTGCCATGGAAACCCATCCATGAAGCTCTCACTGTTCTTGAGCTGATCTGAAGGCCACATGAAGGTTGGAGGTCTGTAGTGACTGACTCTGCAGAAAGTTGGTGACCTCTGTGCACTATGACCCTCAGCATCCTCTGACCCCCACTCTGTGATTTTACATGGCCTACCACTTCATGGCTGAGTTGCTGTTGTTCCCAATCACTTCCACTTTGCTATAATCCCACTAACAGCTGACTGTGGAATATTTAGGAAATTTCAGGACTGGACTTGTTGCACAGGTATCATCCTATCACGCTGGAGTTCACTGAGCTCCTGAGAGCGACCCATTCTTTCACTGATGTTTGTAGAAGCAGTCTGCATGCCGAGGTGCTTGGTTTATATTATATTATATATATTATTTGGATGGGTGAGTGAATACTTTTGGCAGTGTAGTGTAGCTAGATAATTATTCTAGCTTCATGAGATGCCCCTATAGCTGAGAAATCTGCTATTAATACCACCACCAACCCTCCAGCCTCCTAATGTATACTTGGTGGATCTCTAAAGCTTTTGGTGGCCAGTACTGAAATGACGCCAGCACCAAGAGACACTGTGTGTAAATGCATGATGATGGTAACTTCTCTCCCAAACCTGAAACAGCTGGACTGAATCTAAGAGTCTACAGCGCTCCATCCACCTCAACCTCCTCCTACCGACTCTGATGGGGTTCATGCAGCAAAAAGCTTCATTGCTATGATGCAATTTTTAAATGTGGATTTTAATTAAAGCTGCTGCATTTATCCAGAGGCATTTACGGCTTTGAGAAGATAAATGAATGTTAGTGCCACAGATGATTGACTGTGTTTTTCTGCTGTTACTTTTTCCCTGCACAGACCCTGGGTCAGCAGCTACTTCAAGAAGTTTCCCATGCACATCTACTGTCTGCCAGTCCAGGGTCCCAATCACAAAGGCAGGAGTCGAGGACTGAAGAGGAGGAGATGACGTAACTCTGGGAAAAATACATGCATTTATTTGTTTTTTTATCCTACAAATAAACGTGATTTCCTCATTCTTGGGGAAGTGTTTCACTTACTGTGTTTACTTTAGTTTAAATGTTCAGGTGTGTTGGTCTTTTAGATAACATTGTGTGTAATATTTTTATTATAAACTGGGGGCTTAAAAAATGTTTATTGCCCACTATAGAAATTCTTTAATCTGCAGCTTTAACATGGACCAATCGTGCCACCTACTGTTTGCTTACAGTAACACAAAGTATTTGTAACTTTGGAGGTAAAAGACTCGTCTCTGCTTTGTTTTGGTTTCTAAAGGATTTCATTGTTTGGACAAACACTAAATCCATCAAATTGTTTTTATGTGCTGCTGGAACGTCAAAACATAACTATAAAGATAGCACAGGGTTGAGTCACTTTATTGCGTTTTATCTAATCAATTATTTACTGGACAAAATACAAAAATAAAAGGTAATAATGTATGTTCAAAAGAAAAACATACATTATACCTCAAATTTCAAATATGATCTGGAAAATCTGCCGAAAACAAGGTGCACTCAGCAGTTTTCCAGTAGTTTACCATATACAACAATCATACCTGAAGATCATACCTGACAGCTTCTCAGCTTCCACTGTGAGAAAAATAAGTTTCAATCACTCACAATATACAACTTTTCCCTAATACTGTCCTTGATGGGGTTTTTGTAATTATTAGTCTGTAATGCCAAAGATGTGGCATGTCTGTGGGACACCAAGAAAGTTCACTAATATTTTATATATTTTACCCTGTGGTAAAATAAATTAGCATCTTACTTCCTTAATTTCATATATGTAAATTAGAAATTCAACTAACACTATACACACAAATATGAGTCAGTTCAGAAAAAAGGAAGGTAATTCAGCATTATTTTATAGCGAACACTGCTGTATGACGTACACCGTATATGGCTGTGAAATTAAACAGACTGTAGCAGTAAAGCGTTTTCCGTGATCAACCCTAAACGCAGCATTACGTTTGTACGTCTCAGCGTCACCGCCTCGTCCGTCCCTTCTTGAGTGTGCGTGCACGGCTTCAGCGCTGAATCGCAGACATCATGGTGAGCTTTGGCTGTATTTTCTTTTCATTTTCGACCGCTTTAATTAATCAGCTTCACTCATATTTGTCGTCGGGCGTTTGCAGACTCCGTACAGCAGATTCTGGGTCACTGAGCTGTTTCAGCGGCAGTTTAGCTCGCCGTTATCCGGCGGTGCTAGCCGGCAAGCAAGCACATGGGCGTAGTGAATGCGCTAAAAGCTAAGCTAATAGTTTTAATGCGGAGCTGTGCGGGTTTATGCTTGTCGTGGTGAAGCTGTCGGGTCAGCGGCAGCTAACACCGGCAACCGTGAAGTTTGTGGTTGTTTGTCGTCAGCCTGCTCGCTCCTGTGCCTCTTATTCAGCCTGTTAGCATGCTATTGACTGGCTGGGTGTCGCTTTGTGGCTGTTTCAGGAACAACTCAGCAATTATGGACACTCATAAATTATTAATAAACCATTATAGACGACAAACATGAGCGGAACGGCACACAACCCATTTTACCAGCTAAAGTGACTCTCAGATGTTTGTGTTTTTAACGTTTAGCTTATTTTCTGATTAATTTGGCTAAAAGCTTCTAGTGGTTTCCAGGATGAAAGATGCTGCTGCTGCTTTCACGGGTGCTCGTAAAATTATTTATGCACGCCTACCAGCAATTTCAGTCAACAGACATTAAACTTGCGGGGGGTTTTTTTATGTTTGTTTGTTTTTTAATTTTGTGTGTTTTTGTTTTCTTAAGTTTGTTAAAATTGAAGTTTATTTTATTAATTTAAATTTTTTTGGTTTTCATTGTGAGAAATCTCAAATGTACTGATTCTGATCAATAGTTTAATTACCTTTTTCCTTTGCAGGCGTCCTTATCGATGGCCCCGGTCAGCATCTTCAAACATGGAGCAGATGAAGAAAAAGCTGAGACTGCCCGTCTGGTGGGTTTCATTGTCTGACTTTTATCTTTGTCTTAAACAGTTCCAGGTTCAGTTAAATTCAGTTTGGTTAAATCTATGAACTTTTCTGCCTCTAGTCATCTTTTGTGGGTGCCATTGCTATCGGAGATCTGGTGAAGAGCACTCTGGGCCCAAAGGGAATGGTATGTTGTTTCAGGTTCAGAGTGCTGCTGCTGCTGCTGTGATTTTTACTTTCCCGCTTTATTCAGAAACTTGTACAGAAAATCAGCTGTAATCATCTTTCTCTTCAGGATAAGATCCTGCTCGGTGGCGGGAAGGGCGGCACCGTGACGGTGACCAATGACGGTGCGACTATCCTTAAAGCTATCGGCGTCGACAACCCAGCTGCCAAAGTTCTGGTTGGTGAGTGGAGCCGCTCGACGTTGAGTTCATACCTACTTGGCCTCTTAGGGCCACGTTATACCTGTCGAGTGGCACCTTGCAAACTGTGAAGTTGATGTCATAGCCGCTGTTTCTGCAGATTCGTAGTTTACACAAAAGATAAGACTTTGTGGAAAAAATTGTAAACAAACCTCCTCCCGTATCAGTGCTAACACCTGTCGTTGAGGAGATTACTGCAGCAGCTACCTGCGCATTCACAGCAGGCATAAATGGATGTGACTGTGTGATGATGTTACTGGCAGTGTGCCAAAGACCAACTGAATATACTGAGGCAGTCAGTGAAAAAAGCTAAAAACTTGGAGGATAATTTGGCACAAATTCAAGTTCACAAGCTGAACCTACATCACCTCACTAAAAGTAGGCTAATGAAAAAGCAGCTGACCTTAGGTAGGGTAATAAGACGTATTGGTGAAGATGCAGTAAAGTAGACTAATAAATGTAATCTCTTGAAAGAATTCCTGTGTGGTAAAATGCAGTCAAACTGAGTTTTTATCTGAGTCCTTGATGGAGGAATAATTGTGCCTGCAGACATGTCCAAAGTTCAGGATGATGAAGTCGGAGACGGGACGACCTCCGTCACCGTGCTCGCCGCAGAGCTGCTGCGGGTAAATTCCTGTTTTTCAGACTCAGATTTCAAAGTAAATTACTCCCAGCTTCACTGCTGTGATGAAGAGTATGGGCCGTGTTCTTGGTCTCAACCATCACCACTACTGTTGCAGGAGGCGGAGCTTCTTATCGCCAGGAAGATCCACCCACAGACCATCATCTCCGGCTGGAGGAAGGCGACTCAGGCGGCCAGAGAGGCTCTGAGGGAGGCCGCTGTCGACCACAGGTGAGGCTCAGTTAAGACGTGCGTATTTGCGTCTCGGCCGTCGCCTTATTCTGTCCCTGCCTCATCGTTCTCTCTGGTCTCCATAGCAATGACCCGGCTCGTTTCCAGGAGGACCTGCTGAACATCTCCCGCACAACGCTGTCCTCCAAGCTGCTCACTCACCACAAAGATCACTTCGCCAAGCTCGCCGTGAACGCCGTGATGAGGCTGAAAGGTTCTGGGAACTTGGAGGCCATCCACATCATCAAGAAGCTGGGAGGCAGCCTCACCGACTCCTACCTGGACGAAGGTGAGACTGCGCAATGTCATGGGCCTCATGTGTCATTCCTGATAGGTTGCCGCACTGTAATGCCTATTATACATGGCTTTTGTACTATGTCCAGGTTTCCTATTGGACAAGAAGATTGGAGTGAACCAACCAAAGAGGCTGGAGAACGCCAAGATCCTGATCGCCAACACCGGCATGGACACTGACAAGATCAAGGTACAAATAACAGGATACGATTGCAGGTTATTGTGAAGTGTCAGAAGATGTTACATGGAACTAAAACAAGTTTACAGAAAAGACAGCGAGAAGATCTAAACTAAAAAATAAAAATCATCTCCTTCTTGTTCCTGTGTGATCGTTATCGTCACTGTTTTTGTTTGCGCGTCCATCAGATCTTCGGCTCCAGGGTCCGCGTGGACTCGACGGCGAAGGTTGCAGAGATCGAACTCGCAGAGAAAGAAAAGATGAAGGAGAAGGTCGACCGAATCCTGAAACACGGCATCAACTGCTTCATCAACAGGTATGAACGAGCCCTCCAGAAAATGTGTTTGAGACCTTAGAACCTCTCAGATGTTCCGCTGTAATAAAATCCTCCTGCATATATAATCAGATCATTTTGTTGGTCAGTCGAATCTGAAGGTCTCGGCGATGGTAAACTGATTTTTTTGGTTTTAATTAGAGGGCGTCACGATTATCCAGTCTGCCCCAAACTTCACCTGTGAGACTGATCCGAACACACCTACATGCCAACATTCAGGGATCCTCATAGCACCTTGTTGTGCAGCTCCTGGCTGACAACAGCCACCTAAATATTGGTCTGGGATGCTTTAAGAAGTTGATGGTGCTTGATTGTGAAAAACTTTTCTTCCACAGTGTGCCTTCTGTCCTGTCTCTCCCCCCTCAGCAGATGACCCCCCCCCCCCCTCCCCCCTGAGCCTGGTTCTGATGGAGGTTTCTTCCTGTTAAAGGGAGTTTTTCCTTCCCTCTGTCACCAAGTGCTGCTCATAGGGGGTCGTTTTGACTGTTGGGTTTTCTCTGTATTATTGTAGGGTCTTTACCTACAATATAAAGTGCCCTGAGGCGACAATTTGTTGTGATTTGGTGCTATATAAATAAAATTGAATTGAATTTAACGGTCTTTCGTACTCAATCCCGGTCAGTGTCACTCACACCAGTTTGTTTTGTTTTCCCTTCATTCCAAACGTCTTCCCGTCCTTCCTGCAGACAGCTCATCTATAACTATCCGGAGCAGCTCTTCGCTCAGGCTGGCGTCATGGCCATCGAGCACGCCGACTTTGCCGGCGTTGAGCGCCTCGCTCTCGTCACTGGTACGTACACTTTAGGACGTGGCACAGAAACTGGTCCAACTCAAAGACTCAGACCTATAAATCCTTTACAGAGAAGTCAGGGGTGGAAGTCAGCTGTATTTTAACAGATAAAAATGAAAACTTGTTGTTGCTGCAGTCCTGAAAGGATGTTTTTATTAATGCAGATTTATTAATTAGTAAATTAGGTGCGATTAACTGTATTAAACACTTTTTATTGCCGGTGTTTGGAGCGATTGTAACACAACTGAAGGTTACTTCCTCTAACGTAAAACCAAAAAAGGATGAATAATCTGTATATTTTATGTCAGCTGATGTAATCTTGTCTCACCTCCATTGATCAGGCGGGGAGATCACCTCCACCTTCGACCACCCGGAGCTGGTGAAGCTCGGTCACTGCAAGCTTATCGAGGAGGTGATGATTGGAGAGGACACTCTCATCCACTTCTCTGGAGTTGCCATGGGTACGAGCACACACTGAGCCTGAGGACTCTGACTCGTGTTCTTTTTCTTAAAGACCTTTAACCTCACCTTTAACCCCTTTTAATCTTCAGGTGAGGCATGCACCGTCGTCCTGCGAGGAGCCACCCAGCAGATCCTGGATGAGGCGGAGCGCTCCCTGCACGACGCTCTGTGTGTGTTGGCACAGACGGTGAAGGAGCCACGCACCATCTATGGAGGAGGTAGACACACACACACACTCTACATTATCAGCTGGCCTAAAACTGCAGCACTGTCCTCCATCTTCATCCACCTCACAGCTGAGGAAGAAAATGCTGCATATATGTTACAAAGGGTGCCTCTAATAACACCACATACCTGCGTGTCCTCTGCTCCTCATCAGGCTGCTCTGAGATGCTGATGGCCAAGGTGGTGACTGATCTGGCCAATAAGACGCCAGGAAAGGAGGCGGTTGCCATGGAGTCTTTCGCCAAGGCTCTGAGGATGGTAAGACTAAAGCTCAGATCCTACGACAGTCCAACTTGTGGAGCTTCTTTCATTGCAGCCGCACCTGAGTTTGATCTCACCTTCTGTGTCACCATCTGCTTCCTCCTCCAGCTGCCGACCATCATCGCAGACAACGCCGGCTACGACAGCGCCGACCTGGTGGCTCAGCTCAGAGCTGCGCATCAGGACAATAAGACCACGTTTGGACTGAGTGAGTGACACATTACCTCATCTCGAAACAACAGACTCACAATCATAACTAATAAACACACATTTCCATTAATTTAAAACATCATAAAGAGGCAGCTGGTGTCTTACAGAGAAGGCTCGCTGCCTCGCTTATGTTTGTAATGAATAAAAAGTTGAAGCTAGCTAGCTTAGCATGCATTGCTTTAGTCCCCTGTTCTGGTGGTCGGGCAGGTCTTTGATGCTAACGTGTCCGTGTTTCCCTGCAGACATGTCTGATGGCACAGTGGGAAACATGGAGGAGCTGGGCATCACAGAGTCGTTCCAGGTGAAGCGGCAGATGCTGCTGAGCGCGTCCGAGGCCGCCGAGATGATCCTGAGAGTCGACGACATCATCAAAGCTGCACCCAGGTCAGTCCGCCCTCCTTTCAGATCAGTATGCACTCCTGCTGTACCTGATTACAGGCGTTTTACTCTTTACTGCTGTGTTTTGTAGGAAGCGAGTCCCTGACCATCACCCCTGCTAAAGGAAGAGGAGGATGAGGAAGACAAACGGGATCACTTTTATTTATCACCTCTGTAGCTCAAATTAAAGAAACGCTCCGCTGTTTGTTTCCTGTTAAACTCGCTGTGGACGCACGGGCAAGCTGGCTGATGCGAGCTAACCACCAGGCTCCACTAAAGCTAGCAACACAAGTTTTTCATGCTAGCATTAGCTGAGCGCTTGGCTGAGGTTGGAGCCACAAACACTTAGAAAGGAAGTTTGGATGTTGTCTTGTGTACTGAATAAATGCACCGGTCGTCATTACCTGATTCATTTGTTGTTTTTGTCTCTCATTACTTTGATTATTATTTATTAGCATGTTTTTCATATTAAACGTTGTTTTAAATAATGAGCTCAATGTCTGCAGAAGGGATCGCCTCAGGCTTCAGTCTGTTTCAGGGTTTGCTGTTTGACTGTCTGTAGATGTCGGTCATAAACAGTTAAATGTTTAAAGGCTCTCAAAGCAGCTAAAACCTCCTGCAGAGATGCTGAAACAGGAGGCCGACGTCACAGTTGCAGAAATTCTTCATGGCGCAGATTCAACGAGGAAACGTTCCTCAGAGATTTTGGTCCATGTTGACGTCACACAGCTGCTGCATCCATGATGTGACTCTCCCGTTCCACCACATCCCAAAGGTGTACTGTTGGACTGTGACATGATCTGTGATTGGCTGATTAAATATTTGCAGTAATGAGAAGTTAAACAGCTGACAGATGTGTTTTTGATACATCGAGTCAAAGATTTAGTTGTAATCAGCTGTTGTGGGGATATGAACCAGAAATTAAATCTCATAACCTGAAAATGAGCAAGTAGCAGGAGATCACTGGGGGGGGGGGGGGGGGGGGGGGGGGGTTATTGATTGTCCTGCTGTAACTTACTGAGGTCAAAGTGACTGAAGCCCTCAGAGTGTCAACACACCAAAGTTACTCAACCTGACTGCTGAGCACACAAATGGCTTTTAGTTCAGAAGAAATTATTTTAACTGAGGCTGTAACTGAATCCCTCATTCACTGTTTGCCAAACAAAAGGCTTAAAATGCAAATTTGCTTTTCAAATTATCATTCATGTTTTTTGCAAAGTGTATTTTGAAGTTTCCAAAGCACCAAGAACGCCTTTAAAGGCAGAGTGAGGGTCAGGAGGTCTGAAACGTAACACTTCTGGTTTTTTTCTTTATCCAGGTTGAGGAAGTTTAGTTTTCTGTTATTTTATGTCAGCAAGCCTTCCAGAGGGGCTGTGGCGTTCTCTTCTTGAGTGATAGATTTGATTTAAATAACAGTGAAATGAAATTCCACAATTTTTAAAGTTTATCTTATCAGGTGCATGTAAAGTGAAAAGAATGCTGGACCAAGAATGGACCCTTGAGGGACCCCACATGTGATGGCAGCAGGTAAACCCTTCAGAGTGGCTCCTTTAATGCCCACACAACCCTCCAGTCTGGGGACTAGAATACTATGATAATCTATTAAATGCAGCACTTGGGTCTAAAAGTACCAAAACAACAGAATCACCTGAGTCTGCAAATAATAAAAGATTATCAACAGCTTTTAAAAGTGCTGATTTGAAACCAGGTGAAATATTTCAGCTTCCAGGAGTTCCTGTGTCAGAGACCTCTTCGACTGATGTCCAGAGAGCACACACTGGGCTTCAGATGACCGACCGCTACAGCCAAAGCTGAGACAGAAACTAACTCAACGGGGAGCAGAGGCATCATATGTGTGTGTGAGATGTGATACCAGATTCCAGCAACCTAATCAACAAACAGCTGTAAGCTTCGTATACAGCCGGGGTCTCTGGAAGGAAGGTGGTGGGTGAGGGATTACAGAGTTGATGGTGTCTGTGGGAGTTATTGGAGATAATGTCTGTTAAACCCATTTTATTGGTCAGATAATTGCATTAAAAAGGCTCCAGCAGCACAAACACGGTCCACAGGTCCAGTTCAGGGACTCCAGTTAGCTGAGGTGAAGCCTAGCAGACAGCCAGCAGCTACAGCCGCCTGTGTCACCATCCACCTGTCAGTCAGAGAGGCCACACCCCAAATGATGCAAACTTTGAGCCTTAAGTTTTTATAACTTTGAGGTGAGTTATAAAAACTTGAAGAACCCAGGAGCCAGCTATAAGAAAAACCTTTGCTTCCGGGTTAGGACATGTAGAGCATGCCCAGAGAGCCTTTGGGTGGCTTAAATATTTGTTGATCCATGTTACAGAAAAGGCGCCTTATGTGGTTTAGTAACTGAATAATAACACAGGCTAAAGCTCAGAGGGTTCCTGTGACTTGGTTTTTGGGGGCGGACTTTGTGGACTCAGATCCAATCAGAGTTACAGTTCAGTCTGATAAATTTCCCCCCCGGGAGCCAAACAGCAGTCTCTCAGACTGTCGCATACAGACATGTTCAGGCTGCTGCTCCTGCTGTTTTTAACATGGATGAGCTCAGCACTGGTCAGGTAGGACAGACTCACCTTTGTTAATACACTGATTCTCTTTATATTAAAGCTGTTAGACCTGCAACCACCAGGGGGCTCCACAGCTACCAAATTACCAATTAAATCTGCTTTTCTTCTCTATTGTAATTTATGGAGGTGCTGCTAAATGGATTTTCCTCTGATGAGCCAGAACAGGCCAGCTGTTTGCCTGTTTTATGTTTTATGCTAAGCTAACTTGTTGCTTAACAGACAAATCAAAAATCTTCTTTTTCCCAAATTAAATAAAAATCCTGACAAAAACACCAAACCGTCCCATCCTCAGCGTCCCTCTGAGACGGACACGTTCAATTCGTACTCGACTGCGAGCCGACGGCCTGCTAAACGAGTTCCTGAAGGATCACACCCCCGACATGATTAGCCGCCGCTACGCTCAGTGCTTCCCGTCCGGCACGCCGTCGCTGACACTCGGACGCATCAGTGAGAGGATCTACAACTTCATGGATGTAAGAACAACAGCACTGATGGTCAGATGGAGGGGTTGCTGGTTTAAATCCTACAATTATATATATACATTTACATTTAAAAAAAAGTTCAGATAAAAGTTCTAAACTTTAGGGGTCAGTATCTATTTAGTTAATTTCTTAAGATGGTTCAGAAACAATAAAACAGCTGTGGAACTTTTATTTTATTAAAATAAAAATTATACTAAGTACAGAACTAATGTTGAACAGGAGCAGCATCAGTAGTCATTTGAGATTTTCCCAAAATTTAGTTGCATTTGGAGGGAAACCCGGGCACGTCCATTCTTTATATCCCCACCAGGTGGCGCCAAAGTAAAAGTTTAAATGAAACAGTTGCTGGTTTCAAACATGAGCTGCTGCTGCTGAGGAAAGCCTGAGCAAGGCACATCATGCTCATGTGTGTGTGTGTGTATGTGTATGTGTGTGTGTGTGTGTGTGTGTGTGTGTGTATGTGTGTGTGTGTGTGTGTGTGTGTGTGTGTGTGTGTATGTGTATGTGTGTGTGTGTGTGTGTGTGTGTGTGTCTGCTGCATTTCAGGCTCAGTTTTATGGTGAGATCAGTTTGGGGACTCCAGAGCAGAACTTCTCTGTGATTTTTGACACCGGCTCAGCTGATCTCTGGGTGCCATCATCCTACTGCGTCAGTGAGGCCTGCGGTAATATCACACACTAATACACAACACTACACAACACTACACAACACCAGCGTGTCTCTGTGCTTTATATTAGAGAGTTTTGTTTGTAGGTCAGACCAACCTGACTTTTTATTTTGTTCCAGACTGTGATAAGAAGTTCAAGGTTTGTGTGTGTGTGTGTGTGTGTGTGTGTGTGTGTGTGTGTGTGTGTGTGTGTGTGTGTGTGTGTGTGTGTGTGTGTGTGTGTGTGTGTGTGTGTGTTCACAGCGAACCACAGGTGCTTCAAGGCATTCAAATCAACTTCATTCATCCATGATGGTCGGAGGTTTGGGATTCACTATGGCTCAGGTCACCTGCTGGGAACCATGGCCAGAGACACACTGAAGGTCCCAAAACTCCAGATTAAAAGCTAAACTTTTGTATTAAAATCACTTCTACAGCTGCCGCGGTGCATTTCATATGATAGCACCAAAAACAAGAACATATTCCTATATCGGGCGTACTTTGCTTTATGCTAATCCATTTTTTTCCAGATTGGTGGCCTAACCATCCCGAATCAAGAGTTTGGGGAGTCCGTGTACGAACCCAGCGAAGCATTCCTGTCAGCGAAGTTTGACGGTGTTCTGGGATTGGCTTACCAATCCCTTGCAGAGATTCTTGGAAGCCCTGTTTTTGACAACATGATTGAACAGAAGATAGTGGACCAGCCAGTGTTCTCCTTTTACCTGAGCAGGTGCATTCATGCTAAGCTCACCATATCACCTAGTTTAGATGCTCATTGTTTGGCTCAGAGGTACGTTAGAGTAGGGAGAGTTTTTAATTCTGTTAACCTCTTAAGAAGTTATGTGTTTAGAATGATTGGATGAGAAGTTTTTAAACTTTGAAACAAGAGACTGAGGTGTCACCAGAAGTTAAGTGATGATAGAGTTTTGGTTGGTCGAGAGGTAGAGGTGGAGGTAGCCATAGGGAAGTGGAAAGGCCCAGGGTGACCACTGGTCACCCACTGATCAGAGGAGCTGTAGATTTTGAGGGATATAAAAGTCTTTGTGGTTTTTACTTTAAGAGTTTTTAAAAAAATTTTTTATTGACTTTGACTTTTGTGGCTGCAGGAAAAATAGTCACACCAGGCCAGCAGGAGAACTGTTGCTAGGCGGAACAAATGAGGCACTGTACATTGGACCAATCATATGGCATCCTGTCACTGCTAAGGGGTACTGGCAGATCAGGATGGACAGGTGCGTTTTTCATATTTCAGCATCACAGTGCTTTGGTGGTGTGCAGCATGAAACAGGAAAAGCTTTTTACTCATCCTTGTGAAGACGTAACTGTGCACGCCTCTGAAACATAAAGTTGATTCTTTGGTTATTGTGTGTTTCAGTGTGGCCGTGCAGGGTGTGAGCTTGTTTTGTCCTGTTGGATGTGAGGCCATTGTTGATACTGGAACTTCCCTCATTGCTGGACCGACCAGTGACATCGTGAGGCTCCAACAGCTGATTGGAGCAACACCCTCGCACTTCGGAGAGGTACCAAAATATGTAATCTTATAATCTACTGAAAGACCAGAGGAAGCTACGTCTTCCTCAAAGTAACTGATTTACCTACTGAAGGGGCAGCTACACCTCTTCAATGTCACACTGCTGGCCATTAGAAAGAGCGGGACTTCAGCATTGCCCTTTACATTTCAGACCCATAAACTATATATAGTCTATATAGAGTGCATCTTCAGGGAACCAACATAGTCTTTATCCAAGTGTTTTCAGTGGTTTAACATGTTTGCAAATTGGAATGAAACCCAGTGTTTGTGGAAACGAGGAAGCAGTAGGAGGCAAAGTGCTGATATACTAAATTCAGTGACCAATTATGTGAAGTTTGATGGGTCTGGTGTGATGCACCAATTTGAACATCATCGGTCACATCATTCTGGAGTTTTTACATTGTCCAGATTTTCAGAAAACTTGACATCTGACCTTTACCTTTAGTTCAAGTTTGCCGAGACAGTTTTAGTGATCTGTGGTGATCTTTGTGGAACTATCAGACTATCTCAGATTAACTTTTTAGCATGTCACACCTTATTTTTTATGTGTTTCAGTTTGTTGTCGACTGTGCCAGGTTGTCCAGTCTGCCTCAGGTGACTTTCGTCCTGAATGGCACAGAGTACACACTAACGAGCGAGCAGTATATCAGGAAGGTAAGGAAGTTTTTGTTTTTGGCTCATTCCACGAATTATATCTTCAGGATATTTTATCATTGTAGGGAATGATGGACCTGTCAAATGGCTGCAATCAAAACTGAGTTTTTTCTACACTTCAGTTCATGAATTATTTCCACTTTTCATGCATTTGTATTTTTTCTGTATTTTTACCTCAGTCCTAAAAGAACCCACATAAAAACAAATAATTCTCATGTTTAAACCAACTTAAGTGCAAATACTGCTTATAGTTATTTGGCACCTTTTGTTATTTTATAGGCTTAAGATTTACAATTAAAAGTGCTTAACAAATATAATGTCTCATTTATGAATTAAACTATTTAACAATTACATGATACACTGAAGAAGCAAAAACCAGCTGTTTACCTTTTAGTTATTTTTAACACAAAAATGTTCCCAATCATGTAACTGCTTATTTGTTCTGGTTGGATGTTCATTTATTTTTGTAATCTGTTCAAAAATAAGTAAAAAACTTGAAACCGTTTATCATCATCAGGAGAGACTTGGCAAGAATGAGATCTGCTTCAGCGGTTTCCAGGCTGTGGACATTATTTCCAGCAAAGAGCCTCTGTGGATTCTGGGAGATGTATTTCTGACAGAGTACTACTCCATCTTTGATAAAGAGCATGACCAGGTTGGCTTAGCACGTGCGAGACACCCTCCTGAGCCATAACCCACTGGCTAACTGTATGATCAATAAATACTGCACAGCTGAAAAGGATTTTGTCATTCTCTGACACATGATTACTCTCTCATCATCCAATCTCCAATTAAAGACATATAATTATCAGGTAACAGCTGCATAGCGCCAAGATGATACCATTCACCATTACTGGTGACCCAATGAGAAGGTCAACATTTTATTTGAAAAAGTACAGTTATCGGAGATTTAGCAGCAACAGCAGAGAGTGTACATTCATTACTTTGGCTACATTTACAAAAACAGTGAGTAAACTAAGAAAGAAGATTTTGTTCTTCTCCCCTGAGTACCAGTGTTTCAGTGAGTGCTGCAGTTCCTGTAATGGCCACCAGATGGCATCCAAGAAGATTTTACTGAAGTAGAAGGGGAAAGTCCACAGAAACTATTTTTGCAACAATGTCAGCATAACTGGCAAATTTCACACGTTCGTCTGTGTGTTGGAAGTTATTCTTCATGTAGAAAAATCATCATGGCATGAAGAAGGGTCGGCTTACGGCATTTTTCTTGAAGAGCAGATGTTTCAAACATATTAGTAGATTATCCCCTGATTATGTTGATTATTAATCTGTACAGGGATTCATTCAAAACAGCATATAGTGAGGAACACAGCACAAGTTCTCTGCATATTTCTGAAAAAAACAATGTTTTTGGACAGCAGACAAATATGCGGATGATTAACTGAGACGTGACTGATTTCATCGTTTAACTCTCTGAAGTCTGGGCCATCACAGGGTCAGAGAGACATAGTCACCTGGAGCTCTCCTTTCCATATTACCCTCCAAAAGACGAATCATATAAGTAATTTAAGATTTCTGATTTTTAGGTTATCTTAGAGCTACCATTTTAAATTTAGGGTTGTCCATTTAGTACAAATTAAAGCTAATTTTGATCGTTTTAAACCTGATTTAAGTCCAAGGTATTTTGGTCAAGTAACTGAGTTTGGACATTGTGCATAAAGTAATTAAATGAGAAGAACTGCGGTTCTAACTATCCCAATATATTTTGAAGACACTTTTTTGGAAAAATGTAAATTGTTTTTGATGTGTGTTACTAGCATGATTGTTTTTGTCTCTAGAATGAGGAGACTTGGGAAAACAATTTAAAACATAGGGTTAGGAGTATTTTTGATGATAACTTTGACCTCACAGGATTAAAATGGCAATTCATGCTAGAAGTTTATCATGTTTTTCTTTTCTCTATTGACCATGGTGGTAACAATTGGTAAACCCAAAAACCTGGGCTAAAGACATCCTTTCAGAGGTTATGCATTTCGTGTTTTCCAAGAATTTTTGTTTCAACACAACAAAATTAAAGAGCCTTCCCCTTAGGCATTGTGGGTATTCCTGTTGCTCTGTTTGGTCTGACTGAATGATGTTGTGACTGGTTCTTACTTCTTTTCCGAATTTTCTGATTGGAATTTGGTGTTTTTGAGCTCATCATTGTCACTGGTTTCTTCCTTCTCATCCTCCTGAGTCCCTATCATTCCCTGGAAATCGTGATCAGGGTCGGGGAGATGCAGAGTGTCTGGGGTTGGACCAGGGGATCGCCGGGACTGGAATCGAGCCAGGCCTTGCCTCCGCCTCCCAAGTCCCTTAGGACTTGGCAAGCTGCGGACCGATGCCTTTGAAGTCTGCCTGGAGAACTGAAGTGAGAACTGACGCCCCCGAGGTTTGATTGGCTGACAGTTCTGGCCATTGACAGTCGTCCAGCGAAATTCCTTGGGCCCAAGCTGAGTGGGGGAACAACAGACTGTGGAATCAGTCCTGGAAATACAAAAAGCAAAAAAATATATCAAGGCACAGCAGAAGGGGAAAGGTTGGATTGTATGATATTGAGATGAAATTAACATTTTTTTTCATAACCCATTATCTCAAAGTGAGTTTTGCTGGACAAACATAGAGTTGAAGGTTAGAAGTCTTGATATGTTAAACAGGACACTGGCTGATCACCTTAGGGTTTCCAAACTTGGTGCTTCATTGGTGGGGAAAGGATCAAGGCCATTCTGAGGTTTGGTACAAGGATCCACATTGTAACAGACATCACCACATAATGGTGGGCTTATGACGAGCTGGGGAAAAACAGAAATGGAGCTTTCAGGTGAGGGTGGGTTGCTGTTGACCTCTCTTAAGGTGGACAAGGTGTCCATGGAAGGTTGAGACATGACCAGCGAGGAGGGTGGAACAATAACCTCTGGACCCGCATTGACCCTGGATGGGTTTAAAAATGACCAACAGAAAACATCATTGTAATCAGTGGATAGTTGGATCTGAATATATAAAAGATTAGATAGAAAACTGCTGTACTATCAGTAGAATACCAGTTGTACACTTACTACTTAATAGTACTTTAAATACTCTAGTACCTGATGTCTGGGAAGAAACTGCCAGTTGCATCACTGCTGTGTCGTTTAAAGATGGGTCGAGGAGGTCGAAGGTCAGGAGGTTCCTGAACACTAAGCAGACGGCGGACTCGACCCAAAACCTGCAAACAATAAAAATGTACTTGTGGCAGGACTTGTCAAAGGTTTGTCCTTTGAAACTGGCCACTTAAAACAATTTGATGAAAGCTATACACTAAAAAAATAAAGTTTCAAAACTAAAAAATACAAATTACTGCATAGAAAACATTCAAAATCTGTAGACCCCAACATATTCAATTCAACATATTCAAGGGGGTCGTTTTTATTGTTGGGTTTTCTCTGTAATTATTGTAGGGTCTTTACCTTTCATTGCTATGCAGATGATACTCAGCTTTATATATCCATGAAGCCAGATGACACACATCAATTAGTTAAACTGGAGGAATGTCTTAAGGACATAAAGGCCTGGATGACCTCCAGCCCCTCCCTGAGCCTGGTTCTTTCAGGTTTCTTCCTGTTAAAAGGGAGTTTTTCCCTCCCATTATCACCAAGTGCTGCTCATAGGGGGTCATTTTGATTCTTGGGTTTTCTCAGTATTATTGTAGGGTCTTTATCTACAATATCACAGTCGTGTCACACCATGAGGCAACTGTTTGTTGTGATTTGGTGCTATATAAATAAAACTGAATCGAATGCCAGGTTTGTTTGTTTCTTATCCAGAGTCAGAAACTTTTCTTGAAGTTGAGCGATTGTTGAGATATTTGAGGTATTTATAGCCGCCAAACTAGAGCATCTTGTGAAATACTGATGGATTAACTTGACTCTGAAAGGCTTAATAAGCATTGTATACTTTAGCTTAAAAAACCTCTAAGCACTCTGTATTTTCATTCTTAGACTCTACTAGTGTAGCTTTTTATGATTCTCAGTTCAAAATAATCCTTGTTTATCTTGTACTGGACCTTGGTGGAGCACCTCAGTTCATCCAAGCCATCTCTTTAAGATCACGCTCACTGTAAGCCATCTTTGTTCTGATTGGGTGCCCCTCATATATTAACAGTTTGGACGTAAAATGGGTGGGGCTTCTGTGCCCGAGATCATCATATTAGGGATATCCCCTCTCTGTGACATCAAACAGATCCAAGTGTAGAAACAACTGTTGGAAACTAAACATTTAGCTTTTGGGTCACAGGGATTACTTGAACATATTTGACATAATTGTTTGAAACTTTGGTCACGTTTAATATCCAACACTGGAACAAAATATATGTGATAGAAAACAAGAAAAAGCATAACAAGTTCACTTGAAAAGCTTAATTGAAGGACACATGATGTCACTGTTTAACCAAATGTGTTTCTCAAGGTCTTTCAGCATGTACTTTCAGGTTTTTTTTATAGTTACTTGTTTACTGTCCAACATACAGTTATAAATCATTAAAAATAAGAGCATATAAAATTGTTGCCATACCGACTCTTGGCGCCGAGGCAACACATAGTCCTGTTGGCGCTGATAGTCGTGACAAACGTCATTGTCGTCAAGCTGCAGGATGTCCGAGAGGCTGGAAGCACCGGTGATAAAGAGTTTATCATTATAATGATAAAACTGCTCTAACTCAAACTAATCCCCCAACAGCAGTCCTCCTATGACAACACAACCACACACTGAACTACAAAGTGCAAACATAAATTTCAACACACCAGCATAATAAGAAGGAAAAGTGTGTTTTTTAGAGGATTATATCTGTACATCAGCCAGTAAACATATTAAATATGTATGTGCACGTATGCTGACCCCATGTCGGTGGTGGAGCCGAGAAATGAGGGGATGCAGTAGTCGGCTGCAGCCAGCGTGTACGGAGGGCGCGCATCAGAGTCGTTCCAGTAAATGTCTTTGGTCATGTGAGGCATGTTCATGTGCATCTCATCCACTGCCAGGAGAGACACCTGGACGAACAGGTAAACAGGAAGTCATGAAAATACAGTGATTACAAATGTTCACTTTCAAGAGATCTGAAACAAAATTCACAAAATTCAAGATTTAAGAAGATGAACTCAGTAAGAATAAAGAAGTAGTATATATAGTAGTATAAATAGTATTTCGCTCGGTGAGAAAATCTTTAATTTTATATTTTCTTTTAACTTTCAGTCAGTGCAGCTTCTTTGTCTTTCTTGCAGATATTATACATTTATTATTAGAAGGAATGAAACTGCCAAAAACTACAATTTAAAAGAATGTATTTATATATTTATTATTTATTAACTTAAATTTTTTATAAGGCAGGTAATTCATTTATAAAAAGTGACATAACATAAATTAAATATGGCATTTAATTTGCTTGTGAGTTTATTTTCCTATTCCTATTTACTTTCTGATTTATTTTATTGTCACATTTATTCATTCATTTGTTTATGTTTTCATTGTCTACTTAATTTCTAATCTATTAATTGTTAATTTATTCCTTTTACTGTATTTCTGTGTGCATTTATTTGTATATATTTTCATTTCCCAAATAATTCACAGTAAAACCCATTTATTTGTTATTTATTATTATTATCTCATTATTTATTTGTGTTTCTATGTGTTTAAATTGTGTATAGTTGGGCCTCTTGTGGCATCATGTGTGGCTTGACTTCCTTACGTGATCTAAAAATAAAATAAAGTGTGAAAATGTTCCAGAGTATATTTTTGTCCATCATCAGAAAGCTTTAAACATCATTCAGTTCAGAACCACGACACAGATTCTTCGTTCTTTCCGAGATAAGTAAAAACTGTTGGTTCTACCAGAATAGAACCTGAGATCTGAGCCTCCCTGGCGGCTGACCTGAAGGTTCCTGTCGATGATCCAGTTTGCCTCGAAGTCATCATCGTCTTCGCCAAACGGGTTGATCAGCTGTTCTGCAACCTGCCAGACAATAAACACAACTCATGTGTGAAAGTCAGTCAAAACTGTATCTACAGCTAAAAAAATTAAACTTATATCTCTGAACTCAGTTTAAGTTTCACTTCTTGGTCCAACAGAATTTAATGCAACAGTTTCCTGTTATTCCCATTTGTGGCCATCGAGGTTATTATCACTGCTGCTTAGTCTCCGTTTAAAGGCTCGTTCAAGATTGCGTGAATTATACCAATAATGATGTATCCCTAAATTATTTTGGAAAAACTGTCCAGTCACGTCTCTGAGACGATGAATGAGCTTCAGTTTCTTTTAACTTGTCAACGAGGAAAACTATTTGTAGCCACACTACTTGTGACTCTGGCTCATGCAATATTTCTGGCTCATGTCCACTAAGCAGGTTATTATTAACTTTGTGTAATGTGTTATTTATATAACAGGAATACATCAAGAGATGAAGGAGAGGTCAGCCACACATGCACTCAAGTCTTTCAGCCAGAAGAAAAACAGGATAAAAATGTGATTTTCTGCATTACATCTAAAACACGTGTTTGCAGGTAAATGTCTAAAACACTAATATTTGTTATTTAAAGACTAAATCTAAACATATTAAACTCGCTGTCACTCTAATGTAAGCACACACAGTGTCCTTGTATATTTGGTGGCTTTTCTGGTGTATGTTAATATTTTCATTTTTGTAGTCTCATGTTTTACTTTGAAAGTCAGCTTTCTCTTGTTTTTTTGTTTCCTGCTTTTGCTGTTTTCCCTCCTTTCCAGACGGTCTGCCCCACCTGTGTCTTCCTTCTTCCTAATAAATTATCTGTGTTCCTTCCATTAAAAATATATTCATTTGTGTCTGTATTTGGCTCCCAATCTTGTACTGAATCATAACTGTGTGTGGTTTTGGGCATATTTCTGCCTATTTCCACAATAAACATGTGATGATTAACAACTGTGCTTAATGGCTCAAATTTATGAAGGCATATGTAAATCATGTAGATTTACTTTATAAGCATCCACAAACTGTAGGAAATACGTCAATTGACCTTCAGCCAGCCGCAGTAGAAGAAGAACTGCAGGAGGGTGAAGATTGGGACGTAAAGGTCAAGGTCATGACCTTGGTAACCACAGGTGGGGTCAAGAAACTGTCGACCAATCAGACAGGCGAAGAAAAAGGTGTAGACAGCGAGGGTGACGACCTGCAGAGACAGAGAGAGAGAGAGAGCAGTGCAGATTCGTTCTCTCTGAGGGAGAGTCAGAGCTCTGATTCAGTTACAGTAATGATCATGATGTGATTACATGAGCTACATCCGTATGTTGCTGTGGCAGATGAAGCAGGGAGGACAGACACAGACCTGCGTGTAAACCAGAGGGATGCCGACCCAGTCGTAGCCAAAAAGAGTCGCACACCAGGTCCTGAACCGATTCATTTCCTAACACAGAGACAGGAAACGGCGGTCTTTCACCAGCTGCCAACAAGCAGTGAATTTCTGTAACTCAACAGGCTGATTGGAAAAAGAGTCTCATCCACCCTTCTGGGAGAGCTGGGTGTCACATTACCTACATGTCTGCTTTATGTGGTCACAGGCTAACAGGGGTCTTTGAAGGATGAATGAGTGAGCTTTGAGTGCTTAAGAGCTTTTTCCTCTCTAACTGCATACTTCAATTTTATTTATATAGCGCCAAATCACAACAGTTGCCTCAAGGCGCTTTGTATTGTGGGTAAAGACCCTACAATAATATAGAGAAAATGTCTGCAATCACATAGCAGTGATGGGAAAATATTAATTTCATTTACTGATACCACAGGATACAAATTCAGCATTCAAAATTTAAATACACGTTTAAAGGCCCAAATGCATTCTATTATATCCTGATATTATTATGATAATTTAATTAAGTTGATAGTGATGTATAAAGGTAAATTGGGAAAGTGTTTACAGAGATCTCATGGACTTCTTTTTCCAACAAGATGGACGAAACCAAAGTGCCTTAAACCTGCATTTTTTTTAATCGCCACCAGGGGGTGATACCGCTGGTGGCACAAAAGCTTTCTGGTCCCATAGAAGTGTGTATGAAACCATCTTTCTGACAGACCATTAACTGAATTACAAAATAAGGTCCGTTGGTCATAAAATGTTTTAGGAAGGCGGGTTATCCATGGTATGCTTGTTGGCTCATGACATGTGATTGCCGTTAGCCAATAAGACTGTGATTTAGCCCGGCCCCTCTCTCACCATGTCCAATTTCAAAAAATAAAGATGGCGTCTACAAAAATATTCATCTCGAGACTTCAGAAACCAGTGATGTCATGCTAGCTACGTCCATCTTTTATATGCCTCTGGGCCATAATGGCTGCCAGAGTCAAACCTAGCTCAGATCATCAGATATTTAATGTCTTAAAAGCTTGAAGTAAAACTTGTTTGCTAACATTAGCAATTTATTTCTTGCATTTGAATTTATGCTTTAAAAATCTTTATATTGTTGTGAGTTTATGGAGATTATCTTGCTAACTGGCCAACAATGAACCATCCCTGCAGCGTTCTTTAAAGATGCAGCTTTTTAGTCACATTGAGAATGTTCTGCAGGTCGATGCTGTCTTGGATGCGTCCTTCCTGCCGAGCTTTAGACGCCAGGTTGGAGAACCAGACGACAGGGATCCAGTACTTCAGATGAGGAGAACGAATGTTCTCAAACACCTTCCTCTCCTCAGGGGTCATGAAACCTACAGGTGGGGGGGGCAACTTTATTTCAAAGTATTTGCAGTATTTTTTATGCTACAGGTTGGTACACTGTTCCAAGCAGGAACTTTGCAGAAAAGCACAAAAGGAAACATAACCAAAAACATTCAGACGCACTAAAAACACAACTGATCACACGCCAAACCACACGGCTCTAACCTGCCTCGACCACGTGATCCATGGTCGGGAAGCGTTTGCAGACAGCGGTGCTGACGGAGCGGAAGATGAGGAGCGACGTCAGGTTAACGTAACGTACCAATGTCCGGCGCAGCAGGCGGCCATATTCATCTTTACCCTGAACACAACTGCAGAAAACAGAGAAGACAAAAATGGAGTCGATGGTAATCGTCATCTATTCGCCTCGTGGATTCTGACACATTTGCATGGTTTTAACCATGTTAGAGTATTCAAGTGTTCCCAAAGGATTAAACAAGATAAGAAAGCTTCTAAATAAGTTAATGATGCTAGCTTAGCATTTCTTAGCGGCTGCCGTCTTAATTTTGACTTGATAAATTTGATATAATTTGTTAATCTGCCCTTAGGCTCACATACTGAGCTGTAAATTAAGAGATTATATTATTTTGAATAAAAATAGTTATAATACTAACAGTGTAGTAATAAGACTTTTATACATTTTCCATAACTTTATGGACACAGTTTCTGTAGTTAGTGCTTTGCTAAGGCGTCCAAATCCCATTTACGTCCACATGAAGTCTGTGGGTTCCTGTCTGGGCCTGTAGAGGGCAGTGTTCCTGCAGTGACTGCTTTTCGCCTGTAGAGGGCAGAATAGAGATACTGAACATACCTGGAGATGTGGAACATGAGTCTGTCCGGCCAGGGCAGGTTAACGAACTGATTCCACCATCGATTCACCACCAGAGTCACATAAAAGCCTGAAACACAAACATTTAAAGCAGTTAACACACAAACATTTAGAACATGAAGAGAATGTAACCCATTCAAACAGACGGGCGCTTTTACAGCATGTCAATGAATAAACTGATGTTGTACAAAATGCACTGAAAAGATCCCAGGAGAGGCCCAGGCCACACTGGAGAGATCATATTAACCTCTCCCAATATCATGTACCATCAAAACACAACACACTGTCAGTCAGTCAGTCAGTGATAAGCCCTGTTCTCAATGGGTTATGTTAGCCAGGCTCGTCCGGAGATTATTATAATGACACACTATGTTCTTTGATCCCCTGCAAATCCGACAAGTCCTTAAAACACGAGAAGTGAGTTAATAGAAGGATAAAGAGAGTGATACTGTATCTTATGGTGCTATTTTATGGTATTTGGAGTACAAAACAGGCAGGTGTTTATTAAAATCACCTCAAATATGGGGAAAGGTCAGATGTGCTATACATCCACTGCCCCAGCAATCACAATTTCTATGACTACACAATGGACACACAATGGCACTAAATGCAATGGACTTGAATCTCACACTACAGGATCTGCACTTTTTTACATTTATTCCTTTTTCAGCCACATATCTGGACCTCCATCTCACCTCATCTCCACCTCCATCCTCTCTGAGCAACATTTTTCAGCTCTTCTGAGTTCTTCGCAGCCATCGACCGCCTGCAAAATTAGGCCAAAATGAAGGTGCCAAAAACTGCAGTTCCTCTATTGACCACTTGAGGCCAGTCCCCATAGACTACCATATTAAAATGTCCAATTTGTCTAACTGATAATTTCCTCCTTCAGAGCAAGTTTTTCAGGGGAAAATCCATTTAAAAATTAATGGGTTTGGATTTTATGAGGGCTAAACATCAGGGGTGTAAGACTGCTGACTGACAGGTGGATGCTGCTGGGCTTCACCTCAGCTAACTGGAATCCTTTAACTCTGGACTGTTTGTGACTTTAGGAGAACTTTAATGCAATTATCTGACAAACATGGCTTGCTGTGTGGTTATTGTACTAACAGATCATCCACGAAGGCTCTGTTCTGCTGTGAGATTCTAGGATTTGCTATTGCTAATGCTGCTATTTAGCACCAATTAGCAGCAATCTGTGTTTGAGTGATGCACCCATGCAGCCAAACTAGCTAGCATTAGCTGATAACCCAGCACTCCACCTTCTCATCCAAATATGGTCCCAGGCATAAGCAGATGAAAATGAATGGTTGGATGGAGCCTCTAAGGACAGATTAAATATATGATCTTTCCTGGTCTATCCAGGAGTTTCTATCCAGTTTTCCTGCCAGGAAAACCTCCAACATGGAGAATTTATTCCTAAGATTCGTATTTAATGGGGAATATTTGGGGCAGAACTGTCCTCTGCATGTCTAAGTTTATTTTTGTTGTATCTGTGTGCCTGATTTTTGATAAATTAGCAGCTCATCTTTAGACCTCTTCTGTTTTGGGTGTTTTACCACAGTTACTGAATATTTGTCTTTTTATTTCTGGGAAATCCACACATTTAAAGAACGGTCAGGCTCTATTTTTTTCAGGTTGACAGACGTGGTGAATATGCACCCTGGGAGAGATACTGTGTGTGGATGCGGGTGGAGAGCAACACAAACACTCGTCCTGCTTTTAGCTTTTTCTCCTCTTTAATGATCCGGTTCCATTAGCAGGCTGTTAATGAGGCAACCAAACACCCCCTCTGCTCGGCGCTCTGCTCAGACAGGAAGCACATTTACAGTAATATTTGAGATTTTGTGTGGCTCCTTTCTTATTGGATTGGTTTTTAATCTCTCACTGTGAGCTGTTATATCGAAACGTAACAAATGCCCACGAATCACTTTTAAGCCAGAGGACGATATCAGCCGGGCACCTCTTGTTAAAATAGCCATTTTCCTCCATCTCCTGAGAATCCAACAAGTCTGTAAGTCTAAGGAGGTAATCAGATGGACTGATGATGATGATGATGATGTTATCTCTGTGATGCAATCTCTGCCACAAGCTTCCAGGACAGTTTGTGAGATCTTCTAAATTCACCAGGTGGAAATTTGTCCTGGTAAAATACTTTATGTCATTATAGCATCAGAATCGAGGCAGCTGAGGAATTATCTGAGAATTACTGCCAGCTAACTACACAAATATTCATCAAAATTTGCCACTCTTACGCTCTAATACTTCTTCCTCATCAGAAGTCTGACGTATGACCGGATTAACCTGTTAAGGGGTTCCTTGGCAAAGATTTGCTGCCATTTCTCACCAAGTCTCCCCCAAAAATCAGAGCCTGCCAGGCTGCAGGGTTATTTGCACCCTTAACTGTTCAAATAAAACACTGGTCTGCCCCAAACCTGATGTCCAGGTGCTGCACCATAGTGTTCCTGCAGCAATAAGCCATTATAATAGACTTCTTCATCATTATGTTGCAATTTAATTAGTCTCACATAATCAGCACAGCAACCTCAGCAGGTATTGTAGATGCTACACTTGACTACAAAAGGAAGTTTTGTACCTAATCAAAGGAAATAAACATAAGATTGAAGTTAAGTAAAAGTAAAGCTTTGGATTAACATACCCAGGACGAAGGTGACGGGGATCTGCTCGGCGTATTTGTCACAGTACATGGAAAGTTTCTCAAACAGTCTCCTCTGATCCTCGGACAGGACAATCCTGGAGGACAGAGGAAACATCGTCACTGCCAGCAACTGAGAAACTTTTGTTCTTTAGTTCCTCCTCAGCCAATCAGACAGTTTCTGGATGAAATCCAATAAGCTGCAGTTCTTCTGTTGGCCACTAGATGCTGCTGAGACAACTCTGATTATGCTGATGTGACCGGCAAACCCACAACTTCGGCTAAGAAATAGAAAGTCAGATAATTTTTTTCTATATAGGCATTTTCTCATATGGTTTGTTATATAGTTTATATAAAACCGTAATAAAAGCGATCCTTTTAAGCCTGCGTAAAATCTGCCCGTTTGCCTGGAGTCAGACCCGTGGTTACAGCTTTTAGTGAAGTTTCTGTTGCAGCATAATTAATGTTTCACTCCTGGATCAGTCAGTCCTCCCTGTTTAACTCTCACTGCCTTATTAAGATCATTTGTTCTGTCATTAAATAGCTTAGATACCTTTAAAATACAAACTTAACTTAGTGGGAAAACTGCAGTGGTTCCCTGGAAAAAAAATCTGCACAATTTATGGAAACCCATTTATGGTTTGCTTTGCATGACTCCCAGTTTAAAATAACCCAACTTATCTTATACTGGGACTTGGTACCAAGGTTATTACAGAACTATACACTAAACTAAAAACTAAACATATTTGAAATAAGATTAAAAAGTATCTGTTGTATATGCACAAATTTAAAAAACAATATGAAAAAAGTCTTTTAGTGAACAAACTTTCAGTTTGGTCAAATTTGTCAGCACAAACTACCAGATGGAGCTTTGGTGCAGATGTTTATTGGGACGTTTGGGATGTTAACATAACTTTGGGATAAAAAAAAAAATAATATTGAAAAACTGATATTTTATGAATAAATAATAATAAATAAAAACTAAACCCACTCTGGAAACTAAAATTGAATTGAAGATAAATCAAAACAAAACTAAAAACTAACTTGAGCACTCGGCTCTTTTGGACAGAGACGAGCTCTTTTAGCTCCTCCTCCTTCTGATTGGCTGCCTCTCATGAGGAGCACCCAGGTGCTCGTTATGAGCGTAGAAAACATTTCTAAACCTGAGCTTTGGCTCTCAGGGATTTATTATATATCATTATTATTAGAAACAGTGGCCATGTTTATTATGAGCATCTGCACTGGAACAGGTGAGGTGAATCATAGGAAATAAGAAAAAGTAGAACAGGCCCAAGAAGAGCTCTTCCACATTTTTATATATATTATAAAAAAGTACTTTTGGTTCTTTGGCTTGTGTTTCTTATGCTAACCAAATAGGGGCGGAGCTTATTACCTATTCACCTAAGAGCCACTAGGGGGAGATGGGGATATTTTGGCTTTGATTTCTGGGAATCATCCATTGTTACATGCAGTTTAGAGACAGTGACGATGTTTATCATTAGTTTTGCTTTGCAGTGACAAATACAATACAATAATTTTAAGGAACAATCTTCATGATGCACAGCTTTAATATGGCACTCTCCACACACTCCCTCCTTGTGCGTGTGTGTGTGTGTGTGCGTGTGTGTGTGTGTGCTGGACCTGTATACGACACTGAGAACAGTGTAGAGCAGCGCAAACAGGATGAACTCTCGATACAGCAGCTTGTAGATGCTCCCCCTCCAGCGCAGCAGCAGCTGGTGGAAACCGAAGAAGGTCGCGTTGGCGACTTTACTGGAATAAGTGACGGTCATCCTGAGACTGAGGAGCAGACCGAGACCTGGATACGGCCTGGTTACAGCCTGGATAATTAACACCACTTTAACATTATAAACATAGATGATCCCTCTTGTTATTATTGCTGTATTGTACTCACAGGAAAACGTCCTCGTTTCCTCCTCAGCGGCACTTTTCATCAGGCTTCTTCTTTCCTGATCTGTTTTTGCCAAATGCCAACAAACCACTCTCTCTCTGTCTCTTCCTTTCTCTCTCTCTCCCCTGTTTCTCTTCACCATGATGCTGTCCAGTTGCCCAGTAATGCCAGGCACACACACACACACACACACACACACACAAGTGTGTTTTGCTATCTTTGTGGGGAATTTCCATTGACTTCCATTCATTTCTACAGCCTAAACCTTACCTTTACCCTTTTCCTAACCCTAACCATCACATACCTAACCCTAACCCTAACCTAAACTCAATTCATACCTTAGCCCTAACTCTGACCCCTGACCCAAAAACAGGGTTTCCCCTTGTGGGGACAAGGTTCCAGTCCCCACAAGGAGCAATTGGTCCCCACAACGTAGTATATGTCAGGAAAATTGTCCCCACAAGGTATTATAAACATACGCACACACACACACACACACACACACACACACACGCGCACACACACACACACACACACACACACTATCCAGAGCTATATTGATGAGCCAGGGGGCTAAATGTAGTCATGTTTCAGCTGTGTGTGTGCTGGCATACATAGCAGTGAACGTAAATATGTATAAACAGAAACACTACGAGAGACAGCATGAGGTCACTGCACACAGTGACAGCAAATTATCAGTTTTATTGAGCCTTAATAAAATAAAAAAAGGCAGTTTTTCTTTTAAATTAATAACAATTACCTAGAAAATGAAAACTGAACAGGACTAACTTTATATTTTAAAGAAGTTTTTCCATTCACTTTCATTCAGATGATGTTATAGCAGCACCTGGTGGCCACAAGAGGAACTGCTTTAACAACCTTGTCGCCTAAGATGGCTTCAGAATTATGGAGGACCCCAGCTGCCAAAATTAAAAAAAAAAAAAATCAATAACTAAACAAATTTTTAAAAATGACATAAATAAGGCAAGATATAATCAGAGAAATTAAAAACAATTTTTTTAAAAAAAGGAAAGTTCTATTTGCATTCACTTCAATAAAATAAAATAAAATAGCAAGTAATAAATTTAGGAAACACGTAAATACAAAAATTTTTTTTAAATGTATGTTTTTTTAAAATATCTAACTGGAAAAAATAGCAATTAGGAATATTTAGTTGAAAATGAATAAACAGGACAAGATAATTGGATAATTGGAATCAGAAATAATGGGAAAAATTAATTAGCAAATGAAATTTTGAAATTTAAGAAGTGAAATCAGCTCAAACAAAAGTGGTGGCTAAATATCAAACTGAAAAATAACAAAAATCATCTTAAGAGGCACTTCACTGAAGTCCACTACATTTAGCTTAAAGCTTATTAACTAATAATTCTGTGGATTTAGATAATTATTAAGGAAATAAAACGATTATGTACCTTATCATTTATTTGTGGGGTAGTAATGAACAGTTGAAGAAGATTGGAAAATATCCTGTGATAAGATCAACAAACAATAAATTCAACAATAAATTATTAGAACATAAATGGCCAGTGAGAATGTATGTAACACCAGATAAGTTAACTATAATAAAAAATATTTCAGATATTTCAGATAAATGTAATGAATGGAAACGGACCTTATTGTTTCTGGTAAAGGGAATCTGATCCGTTTTGTTGTCATTGGAATGTGTGGCCATGGGACTTTATTGCTCTTGGGGGGCTACTGACAGCCCAAATCTTCGGGGTATTTCTCTATCTGCCTCTGGCCTCTGGGGGGCGTTGCTGCAGCTTTCCAGCGTCATTATTAAGTACATTTTGTGACAGAGACACAGACATTCACACTTTCTTACTCACACACACACACACCAACACGCACACACATAAACACCACAACACAAGATTGTTGGTTTGTGTAACCATGTTTTCTCACATATATATTTTTTTCAGGTGCAGCAGTTGGTGAATCATTGTGTTTTCTGCCCTTTAATCCTTTTCTTCCTATTTTCTCCTCCTTTTTCTTTTTTTCTTTCTTGCTTTTTTCCTATCAACTCTGGCAGTGCTACAATACATGTACTTTTCTGTGAACAATAACACAAATAAATAAATAAAAGAAAGAGAAAAACACTAACAAGAGAAGACTAAAGAGAAACTAAGGAGTTTATCTGGGGAAAGCAAACATGTTTGGCACAACAGTGCATTCAGATCATAATTCTGATTGCAGAAACTGTGAAACAGGAAATTTAGCAACGATGAATGTTTGTCTGTGCAATTTTATTTATTCAGCCTTATTTTTATGCATTTTTCCATTACAAAAATACAGTTACTACTGTTAAACATTTTAATCAAAACGTTCAATGAACACCTGAATACAGAACCACAGCAGGCAAATCAATAAAATAAAGGCCGCTTGCATGCGGCTCCCCGTCTCTCTGCTGCTCTGTGTACCTGGCCTGCACCACTACACTCACTGTCTTTGGAGCGTCTGCTCCCCTTGCTTATTTCACATAATATATGATCCAAGTCTATCGTTGCATGGCCGCATAGCGCCCATCAAAATAAAGTCCTGCCTCTGTGTGCATGGATTCTCAGCAGAGCTGAGCAGGGCTGAAGATTAGACCCTCCCCTGATGAGAGTCGGCTCTTCTCATTCACTTGAGGCAGCTCGTTCATGAACTACACATCACTAAAGCCCATTTCATCAAGACTTTGAATGGCTTCCTCTTTAGAGATTGTTTTCCAGTCATCAGGAATCTCTCCTTTGCCCTGGAATTTCTGGTTATAGTGCTCTTCCAGTTTGTTTTGAAATCTACACACAAACCATTTCCAGTATGATAGTTTAGACCCATCAGGGGTGATTCTCCATGTCTTATACTTTGGACCAGCAGTTCTGTACTCTTTGTAAGGAATGCTTATCTCTGAATCAGGATAGGGGTAAAACTTGCAATTACTCGAAACATTTGTTGTGCAAAAAGCATTGCTCAGCTCCACTGTGCCTCTGTGGGGCTCTCCTTGGATCCCATTAGGTCGATGGAAAGGGACACTGTGGTCATCAGGACTGTGATCTTCAATAGTGTTGGTACAGACAGCTGAACAGAACGGACACTTTACCCAGCAACGCTTACACAGCTGATCAATGAGGATTTCATCCGGCTTCAACTTGGATTCCTTCATCTTATCCAATGAGATGCTCCTCATCTGCTCAATGATCGACGCAAATCCTTTCTCGATCTCTCCCTTCAGAAAGTCAAAATCGTTTATGTTGCTGAAGTTTTGAGAACAAATGGGATCCAGAGTTAGGTTATCATTTAGTGCACTGAAAAACTCTTTCAGCCACGTGTCCGTATCTCCGCCCTGAGTTTGGACTTTCTGTGTGGCAGTAAATAAAGCTTGACTAACAACTGTGTTGATGTCATGAACATTTTTGTTGAGTATAATCACAGCTTCAGCTTTGTGATCTGTGAAGATGTATTTCTTTACTTCTGCTCTGATAAAAGCTTCAGTTTGTCTCCTTGGATTTTTGATGTAGGTGATGAAATCATCAAAGTTTTCTTTCTCAGCGAGTGACTTCAAGATATGTTTCTCCAAGTCCAGAGTGTTCCCATTGAATGCTGGGTAATTACACTTCATCTGATAAGCCAGACCAATGGCAGTCCTGTTGTAGAGAGCCTCAACAGTGGAAACTTTCAGCTTTTCACAGATGAGTTCTCCAAGCACAACAGCAGATGAGTTTCCTTTGCAAAAGCTTCTAAAAACTGTGGAACATTGTGTTTCCTTGCTTTTAAAATATGCCAGTGGATCGTTCTTCATTTTGAACTTTTTATGGGACTCTAGAAGCCAACTCTCTGCTCTGTAGAACATGTCCAGTAAGAGATCGACTGTAAAATCCTTCTTCAAAGCTAATTTCCTCTCTGACAGGAATTTCTCCACTTCTTCTTTCACCTGTTTGGCCACTTCATGCAAGTAAGTTGGTGTGTAGCCTCTTGTAGCTACAGGTTTGTTTCTCATTGTGTCAAGGGACTTCTTTTCGACTCTTTCAATGAGCGATCTGATCTGTTGTTGCTCTGTCCCCGGAATTGTTGTTCCACTTGTCTTTACATAATCTGAATAATCACCAACCTCTGATAAGTTCTGGTATCTGCCACATCTTTTGGATTCATCTATAAGAGCCAATTCAAAACCGAGTTCTTGAAGAATAATCCAACAATCTTCTTCCAAGTTGATGTCTGCAACTGGTGTAATATCTGCTGTTAATTCAGTAATCCAGCCACTCCAAACAGATCTGAACTGTTTTTTAACCTCATCATCTTTGACTTTATCCTTCAGCTGCTGAGCGAGCTCTTTGCTCTTCTGTAGCAGCTTGTTCTCAAAGTCTCTCTTATCATCATCTAGTTTTTTACATGCTTTCTTCTGCTGGATGATTCCATCCAGTTTTCTTTTCACTGTGCTCACCTGCTCATCATGAAACTCCCTGATTTTGATTTCAAATCGGCTTCTCCACTGAGCCAACAATTCTTTCTCTTTGTCATCCTCAAAGTAAGTTTTCATTGCTTTTCTAATTTCTTCAGATGTATTGCTTGTTTTTTCCAAGAGATAGGTCCTCTCAAGGTTGTCAAGAGTTCCATTTTCAATTCTGTTATGAAGCTGGTTTTCAATGGTCAGTATCTTGCTCCTGAGAGCCCAGGTCCAGTTCCCATACTGGACCTCAAGTTTTCTATACACTGCAATTTCAAGTGTGTTTTTAAAACTGAAAACAAAATTTTCATTAAGAAGGGCATTCCACAGGTCCTGAACTTTGGCTTTGAACTGAGAGAGTGAGATCCCACGAGACTTTGAAGCTTTGGCGAGGATGACGTTCTTTAGTTCTTGGATGCTCTCACTGTAACCAGGATTTGGAGGAGCCATGGGTGGACTGCCCTCCCACAGCTGGGAACAGTATTTCACATCTTTTTGCACATCAAATGCAATGACATCACTGAAGCACTCTGCATTGTAAACCTCCTCTTCAGCTGCTAGTTTGGTCATCTGGTTTAGTTTTTCCTGCAGGTGTTTCTTTCCATCCATGTTCTTTTCTGCTGCTGCAACGTCTGTCACATTCTGGTGAACAAACACACAACTGGGAGAAAGTTGAACTTTCTTCATCCTCATGAAAGCCTGAACAACAATCTGTAGAATGTCCTGCATCTCGGACGGATTCTCTCCAAAGATGTTGATCAATGTCAAGTTTCCCAGACCAACAACAAAGGTTGCCAGTTCATTGTCGTGGTAAAGAGTGGCTCTACTTTCCAACTCAAGAGCACGCAGCCCTTCCGTGTCCACCACTAGAACATAGTCAAACTTAAAGTCTTTCTTGATCTCCTCTGATACTTTGAGTAGTTGCATGAAAGCACCTTTGGTGCATCTGCCAGCACTCACTGCAAACTGCAATCCAAACATGGTGTTCAGCATCGTTGATTTTCCACTGCTTTGTAAGCCCAAAACTGACAACACAAAAACTCTCTGGTCCCCCAGTGTCTTGATGACTTCCTCTATAAGACTGGAGATCCATGTTAAAGGCACATGGCCTGCATCACCATCCATCAGCTCTATTGGGTGTCCTGATATCATCAGCTGCGCAGCCAGCTCAGAGTATTTAGACCAGTCAGTGTCTTCTGTCTTTCCATGAACTGTTCTATGGGATTCATAGATCTGTCCCATTTCCCTGAAGATGTGCTCCAAGCCAAAAGATGCAGTCTGCAATTTCTTGGAGATGTCTTCAAGCTCAGATTGCTTTCTTGATAATAGAGTGGATTTCTTGTGTTTGTTTTTCAAAACCAAGACCTCAGACCATGTTGTATCATAGTCTCTGAGAGTCAAAGAAAGATCATCTGTGGAGAGCGCGTCTATTAAGATCTGAGTCCATTTCAGGAAATACTCTCTGTCTATTGGTGGCAATGATAAGAGACTTCCAGTGAACAACTCCATCAGTTTACTGCAGGAAGCATCACATTGTTTCTGACGTATGTTCCTCAGTTCCTGTTGCTTTTTACTTTTCTCTTTTTCAACGTCTCCTTTGAGATGAAACAGCTCTTTGTGTACTTTGCACCAATCATACCAGAGCTGCCCTTGAACAGGGAGGAATTTATCTTTGATCTTTGAGACATCCATGTTATCCTTCATGAGCAGATCCATTATTTCCAAAGCAGCAGATTTACCTTTTTGACAGGCTGGGTCACTTTCATCCACTCTGATTCCAGAGAGCTCTCCCATGGTTTCAAGCTGGAAAGATGGCTTCAAGCTGGGATCATCTGGATAAGATAAAACTTCTCCAATGATCTTCTTGAGTTGTTCAGATACATCTGCTAGGTTTCTGTCTTTGAGCCCGATGATGTATTTTCCATTTTTGTCTTAACAGCATCACAGCTGTTCTCATTAGTGAGATAAATCAGAGGCTTCTTAAACTTCAAAAGAGTTGATATAAAAGACCTACTTTCTTCATTTTTCTGCAGAGATGCAACAAGAAAAATGCTGATAGAAGATTTTTCCATCAATATTTCACGCTGTTCTTTAATTGACAGAGCATCACCATGAAGATTACAAAAGGCAATGCAGTCATTGAAGGCATCGTTGGGTTTTCCAGCAGGACAATACCATGCAATCTCTGCCACACCCTCCATCAGATGGCGAGACTTGGTGCTTCCTAGGCAGTTTCTGTGGAAGAAGGTGTTGTGACGGTCGTTGATCAAAGTGTTCATCAGCTGAGATTTAGACACTGACAGAGAACCCAGGCGGAAAAATGACACCAAGGGTGTCTCAGCTTTGTAGACTGGAATATTCTTCATGGTGACACTTTGTGAGCCACCTCCAGTTTGAGCTACCTTCCAGGTTTTTGTTATTTGTCTGAATGTCCACAATGGACACACAATCTCCTTTGTGACTTGGTCAGGAATAAATAAAGGTAAGGCATACTGACACTGAGAGAGCTTTGTAATTATCATCTGTTGAAGGAAGCTGTCTGAGCAGTGAAATACTGCCATCTGAACATCCATTGGATGCACAGGAGTCTCTTCATTCTCAGGTTTGTCTACAGCAGCTCTCAATAAAGCCTCCAAATCACTGTCATCTGTCTCAGTGATGGCAAACACTGTGGGCTTTAAATAGGCTATCTCAGGACTGTCTGGTCTTACAGGAATATATCTGGCCCTGTAGTCTAACATCATCAGTCTGTGGAGAAAACTGTGAGGTAGATCTTTCTCAGATGTGACGTGGTGCTGTTTCATAGATGGGCCTATCTTAAAGAATTCTACCGATGAAAACTTTCGTTGAACTTTCTCTTGAAGATGAAGTCTGCCAAGCAGTGCCTCAGTATGTCGATGACATGGCTTCTTCTGTAAGTATGAAATTCAAATATCCTGTCACATGAAAGAACAGACCAAACATTCATTCTGATCTTTTGGAATAAATGTTTGTTCTCCTACCTCCTCCTTGTTTTCACTCATGTCATCATCCGAGGTTCCTGCAGGATATCAATGAACCAGAACCACAAAGGTTGGAATCAAAATGTTCTTCTAATGTTTGATGTAAATGTTTTCAGTGTAAAAATGTTATAAAACAGTTTATAATGTTACCCTTCTGAACGGCTTTGGGTAACTCTTCGATTTTTGATTTTTCTGTTGGTGCTGTGCTGTCATCTTCAGTAATGTCTTCATTCACTGGACAGCTCTGAAAAAAAACCCAGATACATTCACTTGGTTATCAGATAGAACCACTGATATCCATACAAGATGATGATAAGATCTTACTTTGTATTTCAGTAAACTATTTTATAATGGAAGTGACTTAGATTTATATAGTACATTTATAGTCTTACTGACAACTCAAAGCACGTTATACTCCAAACCACAATAACCTTTTTCGCACGCATTTATAGAGCACTTTGATCTCTGCACTTAAATACTTTGGCATCAACACCTACGATAAAGTTAGAATCACCAGTTCACCTAACGCATGTTTGTAAAACGAAGATCCTTACTGTCAAATGAACCCTGAATAGGAGAAGTCGGACAAAATGGATGGATGGATTTATTTTTGTTATGGGGGTGAGGCAGCTGTGGCTCAGAGGATCATCATCCAAAAATTAGAAGGTCGGGGGATCTATCCTTGGCTCCACCAGTCTGCATGTTAAAGCATCCTTGTGCAGGATAGTGAACCCTGAGTTTCCACCAGTACATCAGTGTGACTTAATTAATAGAATAATGCTTAATTCCTATGGAAACAGTAAAGGTGGACTTACTGTTTCACTGCTTCTGCATTTTGACTTACTGTTAAATAAATAAGATGTGATATGTTTTGTTGTGCATCTGAACAGGTGATTTCATTATATCCTTGAATCAGAGGGTGTACTTACTTTTTCCAGAGCAGTTTGCTGTTGATTTTGTTGTTTGTCTTTTATTTGTTTTCTTGATTATGTGAACATTTAATAAAAGTTGAGAGAAATCTGCTCTATGACAGTGAATATTAAAGATATAAAGGCTTCATCTTTACCTCTGCCTCAGCTGCACTCGTCTCTGACTCTCCTGCAGGGTCACACAACAACAGGCAGATTAAAAATAAATATTTTGTCAAGCGTCACTTAAAGCTTAATAAAATATTCTGACAAATATGTTGTTCCAAAGAAATGAGCAGAATCTCACCTCGTTTGGTATCTGCTGAATCAGTGTGAGACGTTGGGCTCGTCTTGGTTTTTCCTTCATTAATGGAGATGCTGCTGCTGCAGTCACTGGTGGCCTCTTTACCTGCATCAGCCTGTCCAGCTGCAGGATCGGAGCCTAAAAATATCACACACCTGTTTAACCTGGTTTATCCCACTGTGCAAAATCTGGAGTTCAGTTAAAACTGAGAACATTTTAGCATAAAAAATATGAAGAGTCCAGATACAAAAACCTCTCAGTCTGTCTGTTTGTTTAAAATAAGAACATTTCCAGGTCAGTAAGTTCACCTGAACTGCAGTGAAAAGTTTTTAGTCAGTGATTTTAAAAATGTAACTTAAGTCAGTTCAAACTCCCTGTGAGCTTTTCTTTTTGCAGAAACCTTGAAGTCCACCTCTTTGGACACGAGACAGGAAACAGTTAAAAAATGAATAAAAATGAAACACGATGAATAAAAGCAGAATCAAAAACAAACTGATCAGCAACAACCACGTCCACTGACACAATGTGACAACAAATTATTATTAATAACCTATCCATGGGGAGAACATGGAAACTCCATATAGAAAGGCTCAGGGGGATTTGAACCCAGACCTTCTTGCTGTGAGGCAGCAGTGCTAATCCACCATGCCACCGTGCTGCCCGTCATTAATATGTTCTGAGAATTTTTTAAAGGCAACCCACAAAAACAATAAATAGGTGATTATTAGTAGTGAAGGAACAATATCAGTAAGTATAGATTAAACACAGATGTTGGACTAATGTCCTTCAGTGTTTCACTCTCCTCTGCAGGCTGATGTGTTTGTGTTCAGTATCTCTAATAATTCTTCATTGTGTTTAAACTCCAATCAAACACGTACTTTCAAATGCTCCTGATCGTATTACCTCTCTCATTGGTGGAAGGTGGTACAGATGTGTTTTCAGACTCAGTTCCTGTGCTTGTGATTTTCAGCTCCAGGTGCTGAGCTTCACCAGCTTCATTCAACAAGCGAGACTGAGAAAACAGGAAATGTTTAACAGGTTAGATCTGAGATCTGAGTGGATTTTTATTCTGAGGCCATTCAAGACAAATGTAGATGTTGAAAAGTGTTTGACTGGAAGAGTTTGCTTATGTAAATGCAATTATTTGTAATTCTCATACATGAATATTTTATTAACAATTGAGCACATTAAATGTTTAAATTTAAACATTTGACTATTTCATGAAAAATATGAGCTCATTTTGAATTTGATGCCAGTAATGAGTCTCTAAAAAGCTGCAAGCAGGAAGAAAAAGCTGGAAAAGTAAGTGGAACTAAAAAGAAACAGCTGGAGGAATCTCAGTAAACAGGTCAGTAACATGACTGGATACAAAAAGAGCATCTCAGAGAGCAGAGCTTCTCAGAGGTTCATCAATCTGCACAAACCTGTGTGAGCAACAACAGATGTTCATTGGGTTTGTGTGTGATTATAGTGAGAAAATCTTTACCTTGGTTGTAGTTTCACTTTCCTCCAGCTCATCTACACAGAGAAAAACAGAAAGAACTTTTACTGGATCCGTATGAACACTGTTGGGTTTGCTTACCACATTTTGAATAGAATAGAATAGAATAGAATAGAATGCCTTTATTGTCATTATACAGGATGTACAATGAGATTGGAGGACCACTCCTGTTCAGTGCCATGTAACAGAAAATCAAACTCTCTAAAATAAAAATATTATGAAAATATTATAATCTAGTATGATCAATATAATCAAGAGATATACAGAAATAAACAATGTGTAAAATATACAAAAAATAGCATGTATAAAAATATATACATACATTGGTGCATCTGTACATTGTAAGAAAAGTAAATATGTGTATACATATAATAATGAAGATGATGAATATTGCACTTGGTGAATGAATACTGGATATTACACAATATAGGAATGTCAGATATTTGGTTCTGAAGGTTTCAATTTGTTACTTCAGTTAATGCCATCTTTCATAGATTTGATTCATTCAATTTAGTTGCACTCATGTAGCACCAATTAACAGTCACCTGAAAGTGTCTTATACTCTACGATCCTGTGTGAGCAGCACTTAGTGGGAAGGAAGAACCTCTTTTTGAAATGAAGAGGCCTCCGGCAGAAACAGGCTCGTCTCTGGGGATTTAAATTTAATTCAGTGTTGCCGGCTCTGGCCTCTGGAATACATCTACCTGTGGCTGCTGGAGTCTCTAGTTTGCTTTCTTAGAGTCACCAATCACAGCAGGTTTTACTCAGTGGGTGTGTTCCTGAGAGGAAAAATCTATGGAAAACAAGAATGGGCTGGCTTTGTGTTGAGGGTTTGTCTTTTGGACTATTTTTCCGAAAATGGTCTCCCAGCTGCTCAGGAAGACAGGCTCAGGGACGGCTAACGGGGCTAAGCTGCTTTGGTCTGCACTGACTCGGAGGCCTGATGAGCTCCAAGTTTATTTTGAGCAGTGCCTCCAATTCGTTAAGCCTGACCTCCAAAACTACAAAAAAGGCTACATTTATTACATGCACCATCATCACTGAATGAGGCTGTGGCATAACTAAACATTTGGCATACTTAGACGTTAGATTTAGCAGCTTTTTAGACCCCCCTCACAACTTTTTTCTAAAATGTAACTAATGGCAAATTTAGCAACTTTTTCTGGCAACATCGGTGACTTTTGGAGAGTTTTGGATATAGACCGGAAATCTGAAATCCTCTGATGTAGCCATGTTTTGTGTACATACAGCCTTCGTACTGCATCCCTTCGTACACTTTGGCATCACCCGGACCTCGCTTCTGCACGGAGGGGGGGATCCTCCCAGACCTTGCTTTGATGCCGAGCCCCCCACCACCCCACTTCGACCCCAAGGGGGGAACCAACCCACCCGGACCTCCCTTCAGCCTTTAGTGACATTTGAGTCAACAAGTTTTCTTACACAAAAGTTGGCAATAGCGGACCAGATAAAGGAGGAGGGTTGAAAATAGAGCTAGAGCTAGCAATCGCACCCCACATAACATTATGTAATGTGGATCTAGGCAATGCATTAAAGTCATGTTATTTCATAAAGTTCATTTGTAGTTCTTAGCATATTCAGGGTGTTTTCTTCCTCACTTTTTGTCTCTCCAAATACGTTATTTCTCTCTCCTAAAGCCTCAATTACCACTACATGCAAATGACCAATTATGGAAATTGGGTGATGATGTCATAAAGTGACTTCTAGCAACTGTTAGGACAGCCAACAGCTACTTTCCTTACAGAGGACTTGGCAACAGTGTGAGTAGGAGAGTGCTGTGAAACAGCTGGAGAGCTAGAAGCCATTGCTGAGACTGCTAACAGCTAAGCTAAACTAGTGGACCAGAATAAGCTCTTTTGAGAAATACTACAGGCAGTTTGCAGCTAGTTATACAGGGTACCTGCCTAATTAAATCACTTGCATTAAGAGTAAGAGTGCATTTTGTAAAACATTAACTCGACTAATGATCAAAGATCAGCTAGCAGCAGAACACCAGTGTGCACCGTAAAAGGCAGAACAATAGGAAATGATACAGTACCGTCTGTGACGCAGCAGCAGCAGCAGCACCATGAAGGGCAGAATTTCCACTTTCTTCTTCCTTTTTTTGCTGCAGGCTTGTCATGGTCCTCCATCTCAGTGGTCTATCAAAGATGAATGAATCAGAAACTGTGAAATAACTGTACATCTTGGTTTTATCTTGAATCACGGAAACACAAAACTTTATCATATTTGTTATGGAGCAGCAGATAGTTAAAAGCAGCTGTTAACAATGAACTCCTTTGGTTTTATGGCATCAAATGTACTTTTTCCAACAAATGTAGAATAAACTCAGACCTCTGTGTTACTCTAACAAATGTGCAGATGCTGCGTTGATTGCAGTTCTTTAGCCTACAGACAGAAACTGTGTTCTCAGTTATTCATCTCAGAGATGACAGCATCTGATCAGGGACTCAAACCAGCAACCTGGTTACTTGTCAACTGGTCTTTCCCCATCTATAATTTCTAGCTGTCCACCCTAACATAGCAGAGCAGAACTGGCCCTGATTATACTGTACATATAAATGTTTTTTTAACTGCCAAGTAAAAATGGAGGGACTGCAGTGACTTTACCAACAAGCAGAGTTTTCAGAGGTGATTGGAGAGCAGAACACACTGATCACTGAACTACCAACCAACCGACCTAACAGCAAAAGGAAACCACATCAAATGTGAAAACAGAAAAATCAGTTCCATTTATATAGCACCGAGGTGCTTTATATTTTGTAAGGTAAAGATCCTACAATAATACAGAGAAAACTCCAACGATCAGATGAGCCCCCTGTGAGCAAGCACTTCACTGAAAACCCGGTTTGAATTTATTTTGGATTTTAATCTACACAGGCTCAAATATGCACACACAGGCTCTCTAATATTTGGGTAAATGTCTCTTAGCAAGTTAAAAGTCTCTTAGCCATCCTTATTAAACCCTTCAGTGACTCCTCATGTCCTCACCCTGAAAGAGCTGACTCAGCTTTGTATTGCTTTGCAGTAACCCATGCATCTAAAGGTGCAAGCTAACTAAAAACATATCAGCAAGATTTTACAGGTACACACACACACACACAGAAATATTCCACAGTTCACACAAACTCACCTTTCCTTCCTTTGTGTTTTCTGAGCTCTGGCTGGTTTGTGTCGATGCAGCTGCCTCTTTATCAATCTTATCAGGGCTGTTATTTATACTCAGTTATATTTGATTCACGGGCTGCCCCTCTGAAGCTCTTCCTCCATGTTTTCAGCCAATGCCCTGAGGTGTGAGTGACCTTAAAGTGAAAGTGAAAGTGTAAATGCCATATTTCATTATTTCTCAGAAATGCTGTGACTTTGAAGAACAGGTGAATGTTGAACGTCCACACAGGAATTAAACATGACTGCAACATCAACAAGTGAATATAGATGACTTTATGCAGCACTTTGTTAAACTGCACTCAGCAGATAATTGCACCCTGTTTGAATGATGATAAAGAAAGTGTGGTGCTATGAAAGTCCTTCAGAGAGCAACCAGCTACATCTGTGTGCTTCTCTTCATGCATTTAGGATCAAAATCTATCAGATTCATCAAAGTCTCCAGGTTTTTTTTAGAGGGCAAATAAGAAACTCAGGAAAACATGAAAAGAGAAAACACACTCAACTGAACAAAGGAGAAGGGAAGATGCAGACAATAAATATACACCGGGTAGCATGAGAAGAGGAAACAGCTGGGGAGGATGAGACACAGCAAGCAAAGCTAAAATCACAGCATAGAGAACAACAACTCACAACATAAAAAAGGAAATGATAACAAAACAGGGAAACACAGACACATGAACTTAGCACAAAGGACTCGACACATGAGGAAGACTAGCATGAAGAGAAGAAAATAAGAACAAGCCCAGGTTTCTTTGTCAGGCTGACAAAGAGCCGAGTAGTCCTTTAACTTTAACGTGTAATTACTTCATGAAGTTCTTCACAAATAAAATTTTAACCATCAGAGAAAAAATTATTCATAACCATCTCAAAGGCAAACATTAGTTATGTTAAATAAATCCTCTTTCTATCCAGTTTTGATCAGTTTGTTTCTTGAGTTTTTCAGGCTCTGACTTGTAAGCCTGCCTGGCTCCACAGTCCTCACCGAATCCCTGAAGGTTTGCTTTGCAGTGGGGGCGCTCCTTCTTAGTAGGCAGCTGGAGAGAGAAACACAGTGACTGAGTGAACTGTACTGTGATATCAGGGGATAAAACACTGAGAAAGCATCATCATGTGATGGTTAACTCTGAGTTTCCAGTTCTAGAAAGCTGATCAGTGTTAGTTCAGTGAATGTGAGTGAGGAGTGAAAGAAAGCCGTCATCACTGGAGCTTTGCTGCCAGGACTCACCATGGCAACGAGTAAATAAGGAGATGTTATCAATGGATGAAGTAATATGAATGAGTGTCAGTGTGAACTGTGACCTTTAAAAACCAGAGGCAACAAAAGAGTCATATAGTCTATAAGGCTGTTCTATTTGCTCTGTGTTTGGAATCATACTTTTATTCTTGTGTGTGCAGTAGCAGTAAAGGAAGCTTGAATTTATAAACTTACTCTTGGACCGCTCCCAGCTTTTTGTTTTTTTTGAGCCTGTCTCGTCTGGCAGGTTTTGCACTCAGAATTATGATCTGAATGATCTGAATGATCTGAATGCACTCTTGTGCCAATCATATTTGCTCTGCCAAGATGAGCTCTACAGATTCTCTGCAGCTTCCTCTTGTTAGTGTTTTTTATACTTTTATTTAGTATAGTCCTTGGGGTTACAGCTCTTGTACAGCACTTTGGTCAACGTCGTTGTTTTAAATGTGCTTTATAAATAAACTTGACTTGACTTGACTTGACTTGACTTTCCAAGAGTGTGAATGTCTGTGTCTGTGTTACGTACTTTATTGTAGGGTCTTTACCCACAATACGAAGCACCTTGAGGCGACTGTTTGTTGTGAGTTGGCGCTATATAAATAAAATTGAATTGAATTGAATTAATAATGAGAGTGGTAGGCTGCAACAATGCCCCCAGAGAAAGACCCAGGAGACCCGGGCTGCCCGCAGCCCCCAAGAGCAATGAAGGCCCATCGCCACACCATATTCACTTGTTAATGTTGCAGTCATGTTTAATTCCTGTGTGGACGTTCAACATTCACCTGTTCTTCAAAGTCACAGCATTTCTGAGAAATAATGAAATATGGCATTTACACTTTCACTTTCACTTTAAGGTCACTCACACCTCAGGGCATTGGCTGAAAACATGGAGGAAGAGCTTCAGAGGGGCAGCCCGTGAATCAAATATAACTGAGTATAAATAACAGCCCTGATAAGATTGATAAAGAGGCAGCTGCATCGACACAAACCAGCCAGAGCTCAGAAAACACAAAGGAAGGAAAGGTGAGTTTGTGTGAACTGTGGAATATTTCTGTGTGTGTGTGTGTACCTGTAACCTGTAAAATTTATATGTTTTGACTTAGCTTGCACCTTTAGATGCATGGGTTACTGCAAAGCAATACAAAGCTGAGTCAGCTCTTTCAGGGTGAGGACATGAGGAGTCACCGAAGGGTTTAATAAGGATGGCAGAGATATGAATCATACAGCTGTGGTAAGAAGTTGACATACACTCATCATGAGCATGAATATAAATGAATTCTACCAATTCTGCCAAGAAGAGGTCAAACATCAGCCACGGTGATGCCAGAAGCTTGATGATGGTCACCAGAGCACCTGGTCAAGGTGCAACTTGCTAAGAGACATTTACCCAAATATTAGAGAGCCTGTTTGTGTACATTTGAACCTGTGTGTGTGTATTTGAACCTGTGTGTGTGTATTTGAACCTGTGTGTGTACATTTGAACCTGTGTGTGTGTATTTGAACCTGTGTGTGTGTATTTGAACCTGTGTGTGTACATTTGAACCTGTGTGTGTGTATTTGAACCTGTGTGTGTACATTTGAACCTGTGTGTGTGTATTTGAACCTGTGTGTGTCTGTGTGTGTGTATTTGAACCTGTGTGTGTGTATTTGAACCTGTTTGTGTACATTTGAACCTGTGTGTGTCTGTGTGTGTGTATTTGAACCTGTGTGTGTACATTTGAACCTGTGTGTGTGTGTGTGTGTGTGTGTGTATTTGAGCCTGTGTAGATTAGAGAAAATCCAAAATAAATTCAAACACTAGATTCTCGTTTGGTGTCAACAAGCACTAAACCTGATCCTGCAGCACATCAGCTTCCAGCATCTGGTCTAAGACAGTTTATGTTTGTTTTTGTTTCTTTAATTTGTCTCCCATTTTATGCACATTACTTAAAATTTTGCTTTCTTGAGAAAAACTCCGCTCCAAGTTTGTCATTTTGAATTTTGAATGAACTGAGACTTCCTCTGTTCATGCAGCCTGTCATCATATTTGTACGCTGCAACAGGCCTCGGCTGCTGGGGGGGCTTTCCAAGATGTACTGAAGGTTTCTTTTTCACTCTCTGTGTTTATACACTACTTTGCATTTAACTGTTAATCATTAATCTCTGGCTCTCTTCCACACTGTGTCTTTAGTCCTGTCTCCCGCCCTTCACCTCCAACCGGTCTCAGCAGATGACCCCCCCTCCCTGATCCTGGTTCTGCTGGAGGTTTCTTCCTGTTAAAGGGAGTTTTTCTGCCAGGTTCATGCAATTTAAAGTGCCTTGAGACAAGTGTTGTTGTCAAGTGGTGCTTTATGAAGTGAACTGAAGTGAATGGAACTGATTTTTCTGTTTTCACATTTGATGTGGTTTCCTTTTGCTGTTAGGTCGGTTGGTTGGTAGTTCAGTGATCAGTGTGTTCTGCTCTCCAATCACCTCTGAAAACTCTGCTTGTTGGTAAAGTCACTGCAGTCCCTCCATTTTTACTTGGCAGTTAAAAAAACATTTATATGTACAGTATAATCAGGGCCACTTCTGCTCTGCTATGTTAGGGTGGACAGCTAGAAATTATAGATGGGGAAAGACCAGTTGACAAGTAACCAGGTTGTACAGTTATTTCACAGTTTCTGATTCATTCATCTTTGATAGACCACTGAGATGGAGGACCATGACAAGCCTGCAGCAAAAAAAGGAAGAAGAAAGTGGAAAATCTGCCCTTCATGGTGCTGCTGCTGCTGCTGCTGCATCACAGACGGTACTGTATCGTTTCCTATTGTTCTGCCTTTTACGGTGCACACTGGTGTTCTGCTGCTAGCTGATCTTTGATCATTAGTCAAGTTAATGTTTTACAAAATGCACTCTTACTCTTAATGCAAGTGATTTAATTAGGCAGGTACCCTGTATAACTAGCTGCAAACTGCCTGTAGTATTTCTCTAAAGAGCTTATTCTGGTCCACTAGTTTAGCTCATCAGGCCTCCGAGTCAGTGCAGACCAAAGCAGCTTAGCCCCGTTAGCCGTCCCTGAGCCTGTCTTCCTGAGCAGCTGGGAGACCATTTTAGGAAAAATAGTCCAAAAGACAAACCCTCAACACAAAGCCAGCCCATTCTTGTTTTCCATAGATTTTTCCTCTCAGGAACACACCCACTGAGTAAAACCTGCTGTGATTGGTGACTCTAAGAAAGCAAACTAGAGACTCCAGCAGCCACAGGTAGATGTATTCCAGAGGCCAGAGCCGGCAACACTGAATTAAATTTAAATCCCCAGAGACGAGCCTGTTTCTGCCGGAGGCCTCTTCGTTTCAAAAAGAGGTTCTTCCTTCCCACTAAGTGCTGCTCACACAGGATCGTAGAGTATAAGACACTTTCAGGTGACTGTTAATTGGTGCTACATGAGTGCAACTAAATTGAATGAATCAAATCTATGAAAGATGGCATTAACTGAAGTAACAAATTGAAACCTTCAGGACCAAAATGTGGTAAGCAAACCCAACAGTGTTCATACGGATCCAGTAAAAGTTCTTTCTGTTTTTCTCTGTGTAGATGAGCTGGAGGAAAGTGAAACTACAACCAAGGTAAAGATTTTCTCACTATAATCACACACAAACCCAATGAACATCTGTTGTTGCTCACACAGGTTTGTGCAGATTGATGAACCTCTGAGAAGCTCTGCTCTCTGAGATGCTCTTTTTGTATCCAGTCATGTTACTGACCTGTTTACTGAGATTCCTCCAGCTGTTTCTTTTTAGTTCCACTTACTTTTCCAGCTTTTTCTTCCTGCTTGCAGCTTTTTAGAGACTCATTACTGGCATCAAATTCAAAATGAGCTCATATTTTTCATGAAATAATCAAATGTTTAAATTTAAACATTTGATGTGCTCAATTGTGAATAAAATATTCATTTATGAGAATTACAAATAATTGCATTTACATAAGCAAACTCTTCCAGTCAAACACTTTTCAACATCTACATTTGTCTTGAATGGCCTCAGAATAAAAATCCACTCAGATCTCAGATCTAACCTGTTAAACATTTCCTGTTTTCTCAGTCTCGCTTGTTGAATGAAGCTGGTGAAGCTCAGCACCTGGAGCTGAAAATCAGAAGCACAGGAACTGAGTCTGAAAACACATCTGTACCACCTTCCACCAATGAGAGAGGTAATACGATCAGGAGCATTTGAAAGTACGTGTTTGATTGGAGTTTAAACACAATGAAGAATTAAGTCAGCACAGAGACATGACTTCAAAACTCTGTATCAGTATCCTCCTAACCTGCAAAACTATAACCGCCTCCTTCTGTGACGTCTGCTTGGTTCATGTTCAGTCAATAAAACAGTTTCAAACTCCTTTTGCTTCAATCTTCAAATCACATGATCAGAGAACGGCTGCCACGATTGAACTGCACAATCATTCTTTTCTTTGTTGTCTTGCAGCAGAAGAAAAAGTAGAGCGCACCTGTGAGGTCAAAGTTAAGGTGATTTTTTTTCCACTTTAATGTTTGTTCATCATTGAATGATGTTAGGAAGGTGAAACACGTGAACATAACGTGCTGAAGCTCCTGACATCCAGCCCTGTTTCCCTCTAACATAGATTAAACATTTGAATCACTTTGTTTTTTGGACTTTAGTGTTTAGCATAATTTTCCTGCTTCATCGCCCATTTTGAGCTGAGCTTCAGATGGACAGCCGTCCTCACATTATTCTGGAGGCAGATTTATACGCCTTATTAGCAAGAAAGCACTGTAAGCAGTAAGGATGGAGGACCTGAGGGTGTTTGTAGTTGATTATAGTCTGATTGTTCATATTGTGGGGTTACAGTATAAAGCACCTTGAGGCGACTGAATTGGATCTAAACATGTTTTCCACAGTTATTAAATGTTGTGTCATTCTAGTGGATTCATTGATTATTTCACTTGTTTTCTCAGAGTGAAGCAGGGAATGAACAGCATGAGGAGTCAGAGAAAAGAGAAGAAGCCAAAACAGGAGGAGGAGCGTCTGAAACTCCATCACCACCTTTAACCAGTGAGAGGGGCAGCAGTTTAATGACCACTTTGATTACACAGGAACATATGTAGAGTTCAGATGCATCTACACACCATCTCTATGAAAACTGCTACAGCCAGAGCTCTCAGTGTGCAGTTTACCGTAATCAGTCATCATTTCTAACTTTGGTAAATCAGACACTGAACCTCTTTCAAAACAGTTTGTTAGCTAATACCTCTAAATGCCACTTCCCTTTGTCAGCAAAGCCACCGTCCACAGCACCACCAATCAGAAGGTGTAAATCAGATCATGTGACATTCAGACAGGTCAGGTTTCTCAGTTTGTTCAGACTCTTCTCATAATGTTGTTTACCAACTTTAGGCTCTATTTAGTATCTTGACATCAACAGTACACTCTTTATTATAGTTATTTGTTTTGGTTTTTTATATTTTATTTATTTTTGATACACCAGATTATTTTAGATTAACTTTATTTATTTTGAGTACAGTTTCTGGTGTGGTTATTGTGGGATATCTTCTGTGTACTGATTATTAATAATAATTTGTTGTCACATTGTGTCAGTGGACGTGGTTGTTGCTGATCAGTTTGTTTTTGATTCTGCTTTTATTCATCGTGTTTCATTTTTATTCATTTTTTAACTGTTTCCTGTCTCGTGTCCAAAGAGGTGGACTTCAAGGTTTCTGCAAAAAGAAAAGCTCACAGGGAGTTTGAACTGACTTAAGTTACATTTTTAAAATCACTGACTAAAAACTTTTCACTGCAGTTCAGGTGAACTTACTGACCTGGAAATGTTCTTATTTTAAACAAACAGACAGACTGAGAGGTTTTTGTATCTGGACTCTTCATATTTTTTTATGCTAAAATGTTCTCAGTTTTAACTGAACTCCAGATTTTGCACAGTGGGATAAACCAGGTTAAACAGGTGTGTGATATTTTTAGGCTCCGATCCTGCAGCTGGACAGGCTGATGCAGGTAAAGAGGCCACCAGTGACTGCAGCAGCAGCATCTCCATTAATGAAGGAAAAACAAAGACGAGCCCAACGTCTCACACCGATTCAGCAGATACCAAACGAGGTGAGATTCTGCTCATTTCTTTGGAACAACATATTTGTCAGAATATTTTATTAAGCTTTAAGTGACGCTTGACAAAATATTTATCTTTAATCTGCCTGTTGTTGCGTGACCCTGCAGGAGAGTCAGAGACGAGTGCAGCTGAGGCAGAGGTAAAGATGAAGCCTTTATATCTTTAATATTCACTGTCATAGAGCAGATTTCTCTCAACTTTTATTAAATGTTCACATATTCAAGAAAACAAATAAAAGACAAACAACAAAATCAACAGCAAACTGCTCTGGAAAAAGTAAGTACACCCTCTGATTCAAGGACATAATGAAATCACCTGTTTTTGTCCACCTTTACTGTTTCCATAGCAATTAAGCATTACTCTATTAATTAAGTATTAATTAATTGTAAAATGAACATTTCATACACAAATGACCACAAACCTCCATGAACTAAGGCAACGCTGTGAAGAAGAGTTTGCTAAAATTAGTCCATAATGATGTGAGAGACTAAAGTCACACAGGAAACCTTTAAGTTACTGAATCATGGGGGTCCTTAGTTTTCACAGATTGCTTCATTTTAGCTCAGTGTTTGCTAAGTCATGTGTTGATGTTCATCTCAGGGTTAAGACCTGATAAGGACTAGTTAATTTTTTTTAAGTTAGTTCTAGTTCCTTTTTTTTTTTTACATCAACGTCACTGAGATTCAAACTCATCCAAGATTTTTAGCAGATGCATCTATGGTGTAAATTTGAACATCCTATTTCTTATCGTTCTCGAGTTATTGCATCCACAAGGTTTTTAGAAAAACTTGACCTCTGACCTTGACCCAATTATGGCAAAAATTTAATCAGGTAATCTAGGGGTCACTGGTCATCTTTTCTGCAAATTTGGTATGACTCGGACTGGTAGGTATGCTGTAATATTATTAACAAACAAACAGACAGACCTTCCGGGGGTAACAACATTCATACACAAACTCACTGATGCATTGGTGGCAACTCAGGGTTCACTATCCTGCTCGAGGATGCTTTGACATGCATACTGGTGGAGCCAGGGATCGAGCCACCCAGATGTCAAGGCAGGGTACACCTGGACAGGTCGCCAGCCTGCCACAGGGCTAACACAGAGAGACTCAGTCACCAGTTACCCTAACCCCACTGACTGCATGTCTTTGGACATGGTTAGCGCTACTGTTTGACAGCAGTAAGGATCTTAGTTTTGGGATATTATTGCCACCCAACTCATCCATGTCATCACTGCTGCAGCTGGTCAGCTCCTCGCCAGCCTCCATGTTGGCAGAATTTCGAACAGAGGAGGATCATCTAGCCACCGCAGCTTCCATTGCTTCTACTTCAAGGAGGAAGCCCAGTTATCGGCTAACAGCTTTGCCACTATAGAGACTGAGGACACTAAAAAGACTGTGTACGTTGCACCTGTGTCTGTTCACCCTCCACCCCTTCCTCGGGTCGGGGCAGCCAGGTCCCAGCATCCTCCTCAGTCCTCCGTGTCAGAGTTTGCAGTTACAGCTCTTCCATCTGATCAGTCCTCCACATCAGAGCCAGCAGGTTCTCCTCCAAAAGCTCCTCATCGATCTTCAGCACCACCAGCTGCGTCACCAGGGTCTTCAGCAGTGCCCACATCAGAGTCTGCCCCGTCAGACGCCACAGTGTTCAGCATCTGCATCTGAGCTGTCGTCACCTGAGTTGCCTGCACCACCAGATCCTTCACATTTAACCCAGGCAACAGCAGCTGCAGTGGTACCTCCAGCATCAGAGTCCCCAGTGGTGCCCACATCAATATCTCTGTGCCTTCAGCCCACAGTGTCTGCAGCGCCTCCATCAGAGACTACAGCATCTGCGGCTTCTCCTCTTCTGCCATCACAGCAGTCTTCAGAGTCTCCAGCTGCAGCCCGCTGTCAGCCCCCAGCATCTGCAGTTTTTCTTCAGCCTGAAGCGCCTTCCACACCACAGTCTGCAGCTACTCTGTCTCTTCTGTCACCGGAGCCTGCTGCAGCTCCAATGCCTCCATCCCCAGAGTCTTTCAAATCGGCTGCATACCGAGCCAGTGTGCCCCACTCAGTCTGAGCCTCCAGAGGGTCCTGCTCAGTCCGAGCGTTCTGAGTCTTCATCCTCAGAGAATTCTGCTCCATCCAAGCTTCCTGAGACCGAGCTTGTGAATCCTGCCAAGTCACCCGAGGGTCTCTGTCGTCGTTGATGTCAGCCTCCTGCCATGCCACCTGAGGGTCTTCACCACTGGCACCAACTTCCAAGCCTCATCCACCTTCATTGCCGACTACCAGGCCTCTTCCGTCTTCGTCACCAACTACCAGGCTGTCCTCTACAGCATCTTCACCACTGGCCATGCAGCCGTCCTCCAGGACTCACGCGTCTTCGCCGCTAACCACGCGGCTAACCCCTTAACTGCTCCACCTCCACAGCAGGCTTCAGCCCCTGAGTCCAGTCTCTTGGTCTGGGCGGACTACTGACCTGCCATGCCCCCCCCCCAAAAGTCAGACTTTTTCTTTCTGTGAAGTAAATGGTGTTTTGGACTGTTGTCTCATTTTACCCATGTGTATATATTGTCTGCATTTTGCCTTTGTCCTTTGTCATGTCCTCATCATTGGTTCTCCTCCCGCTGTGTGCTCCTTGTCAGTCTGTTTTGCTCAAATAAGTTTTGTGATTGGCTCATCCAGCTCTGTTCCAAGATTCCCAGAGAATAAAAGCTGAAGTTAACCTAAATCCTGAGTCCTGCACTAGGGTCTTTTACCTTCCTCCCATAGCAGTTCATGACACAGTGGTTCTACGTGATAACCAAGTGAAAGTATCTGTTTTGTTTTTTTTTTCAGAGCTGTCCAGTGAATGAAGACATTACTGAAGATGACAGCACAGCACCAGCAGAAAAATCAAAAATCGAAGAGTTACCCAAAGCCGTTCAGAAGGGTAACATTATAAACTGTTTTATAACATTTTTACACTGAAAGCATTTACATCAAACATTAGAAGAACCTTTTGATTCCAACCTTTGTGGTTCTGGTTCATTGATATCCTGCAGGAACCTCGGATGATGACATGAGTGAAAACAAGGAGGAGGTAGGAGAACAAACATTTATTCCAAAAGATCAGAATGAATGTTTGGTCTGTTCTTTCATGTGACAGGATATTTGAATTTCATACTTACAGAAGAAGCCATGTCATCGACATACTGAGGCACTGCTTGGCAGACTTCATCTTCAAGAGAAAGTTCAACGAAAGTTTTCATCGGTAGAATTCTTTAAGATAGGCCCATCTATGAAACAGCACCACATCACATCTGCGAAAGATCTACCTCACAGTTTTCTCCACAGACTGATGATGTTAGACTACAGGGCCAGATATATTCCTGTAAGACCAGACAGTCCTGAGATAGCCTATTTAAAGCCCACAGTGTTTGCCATCACTGAGACAGATGGCAGTGATTTTGAGGCTTTCTTGAGAGCTGCTGTAGACAAACCTGAGAATGAAGAGACTCCTGTGCATCCAATGGATGTTCAGATGGCAGTATTTCACTGCTCAGACAGCTTCCTTCAACAGATGATGATTACAAAGCTCTCTCAGTGTCAGTATGCCTTACCTTTGCTTATTCCTGACCAAGTCACAAAGGAGATTGTGTGTCCCTTGTGGACATTCAGACAAATAACAAAAACCTGGAAGGTAGCTCAAACTGGAGGTGGCTCACAAAGCGTCACCATGAAGAATATTCCAATCTACAAAGCTGAGACACCCTTGGTGTCATTTTTCCGCCTGGGTTCTCTGTCAGTGTCTAAATCTCAGCTGATGAACACTTTGATCAACGACCGTCACAACACCTTCTTCCACAGAAACTGCCTAGGAAGCACCAAGTCTCGCCATCTGATGGAGGGTGTGGCAGAGATTGCATGGTATTGTCCTGCTGGAAAACCCAACGATGCCTTCAATGACTGCATTGCCTTTTGTAATCTTCATGGTGATGCTCTGTCAATTAAAGAACAGCGTGAAATATTGATGGAAAAATCCTCCATCAACATTTTTCTTGTTGCATCTCTGCAGAAAAATGAAGAAAGTAGGTCTTTTATATCAACTCTTTTGAAGTTTAAGAAGCCTCTGATTTATCTCACTAATGAGAACAGCTGTGATGCTGTTAAGACAAAAAATGGAAAATACATCATCGGGCTCAAAGACAGAAACCTAGCAGATGTATCTGAACAACTCAAGAAGATCATTGGAGAAGTTTTATCTTATCCAGATGATCCCAGTTTGAAGCCATCTTTCCAGCTTGAAACCATGGGAGAGCTCTCTGGAATCAGAGTGGATGAAAGTGACCCAGCCTGTCAAAAAGGTAAATCTGCTGCTTTGGAAATAATGGATCTGCTCATGAAGGATAACATGGATGTCTCAAAGATCAAAGATAAATTCCTCCCTGTTCAAGGGCAGCTCTGGTATGATTGGTGCAAAGTACACAAAGAGCTGTTTCATCTCAAAGGAGACGTTGAAAAAGAGAAAAGTAAAAAGCAACAGGAACTGAGGAACATACGTCAGAAACAATGTGATGCTTCCTGCAGTAAACTGATGGAGTTGTTCACTGGAAGTCTCTCATCATTGCCACCAATAGACAGAGAGTATTTTCTGAAATGGACTCAGATCTTAATAGACGCGCTCTCCACAGATGATCTTTCTTTGACTCTCAGAGACTATGATACAACATGGTCTGAGGTCTTGGTTTTGAAAAACAAACACGACAAATCAGATCTGTTATTGAGAAAGCAATCTGAGCTTGAAGACATCTCCAAGAAATTGCAGACTGCATCTTTTGGCTTGGAGCACATCTTCAGGGAAATGGGACAGATCTATGAATCCCATAGAACAGTTCATGGAAAGACAGAAGACACTGACTGGTCTAAATACCCTGAGCTGGCTGCGCAGCTGATGATATCAGGACACCCAATAGAGCTGATGGATGGTGATGCAGGCCATGTGCCTTTAACATGGATCTCCAGTCTTATAGAGGAAGTCATCAAGACACTGGGGGACCAGAGAGTTTTTGTGTTGTCAGTTTTGGGCTTACAAAGCAGTGGAAAATCAACGATGCTGAACACCATGTTTGGATTGCAGTTTGCAGTGAGTGCTGGCAGATGCACCAAAGGTGCTTTCATGCAACTACTCAAAGTATCAGAGGAGATCAAGAAAGACTTTAATTTTGACTATGTTCTAGTGGTGGACACGGAAGGGCTGCGTGCTCTTGAGTTGGAAGGTAGAGCCACTCCTCACCACGACAATGAACTGGCAACCTTTGTTGTTGGTCTGGGAAACTTGACATTGATCAACATCTTTGGAGAGAATCCGTCCGAGATGCAGGACATTCTACAGATTGTTGTTCAGGCTTTCATGAGGATGAAGAAAGTTCAACTTTCTCCCAGTTGTGTGTTTGTTCACCAGAATGTGACAGACGTTGCAGCAGCAGAAAAGAACATGGATGGAAAGAGACGCCTGCAGGAAAAACTGGACCAGATGACCAAACTAGCAGCTGAAGAGGAGGTTTGCAATGCAGAGTGCTTCAGTGATGTCATTGCATTTGATGTGCAAAAAGATGTGAAATACTGTGCCCAGCTATGGGAGGGCAGTCCACCCATGGCTCCTCCAAATCCTGGTTACAGCGAGAGCATCCAAGAACTAAAGAACGTCATCCTCACTAAAGCTTCAAAGTCTCGTGGGATCTCGCTCTCTCAGTTCAAAGCCAAAGTTCAGGACCTGTGGAATGCCCTTCTTAATGAAAATTTTGTTTTCAGTTTTAAAAACACACTTGAAATTGCAGTGTATAGAAAACTTGAGGTCCAGTATGGGAACTGGACCTGGGCTCTCAGGAGCAAGATACTGACCATTGAAAACCAGCTTCATAACAGAATTGAAAATGGAACTCTTGACAAGGTTGAGAGGACTTTTCTTTTGAAAGAAACAAGCCAAACATTTGAAGAAATTAGAGAAGTAGTGAAAACTTACTTTGAGGATGACAAAGAGAAAGAATTGTTGGCTCAGTGGAGAAGCCGATTTGAAATCAAAATCAGGGAGTTTCATGATGAGCAGGTGAGCACAGTGAAAAGAAAACTGGATGGAATCATCCAGCAGAAGAAAGCATGTAAAAAACTAGATGATGATAAGAGAGACTTTGAGAACAAGCTGCTACAGAAGAGCAAAGAGCTCGCTCAGCAGCTGAAGGATAAAGTCAAAGATGACGAGGAGCTTAATAAACAGTTCAGATCTGTTTGGAGTGGCTGGATTACTGAATTAACAGCAGATACTAAACCAGTTGCAGACATCAACTTGGAAGAAGATTATTGGATTATTCTTCAAGAACTCGGTTTCGAATTGGCTCTTATAGATGAATCCAAAAGATGTGGCAGATACCAGAACTTATCAGAGGTTGGTGATTATTCAGATTATGTAAAGACAAGTGGAACAACAATTCCGGGGTCTGTGGCAGATCTTTGCAAAAGATTCGCATCCAGAAGTACTTTCTCGTATACAGAACAACAACAGATCAGATTGCTCATTGAAAGAGCTGAAAACGAGTCACTTGATGCAGTAAAAAACAAACCTGTAGCTGCAAAGGGCTACACACCAACGTACTTGCATGAAGTGGCCAAACAGGTGAAAGAAGAAGTGGAGAAATTCCTGTCAGAGAGGAAATTAGCTTTGAAGAAGGATTTTACAGTCGATCTCTTACTGGACGTGTTCTACAGAGCAGAGAGTTGGCTTCTAGAGTCCCATAAAAAGTTCAAAATGAAGAATGATCCACTGACATATTTAAAAAGCAAGGAAACACAATATTCCACAGTTTTTAGAAGCTTTTGCAAAGGAAACTCATCTGCTCTTGTGCTTGGAGAACTCATCTGTGAAAAGCTGAAAGTTTCCACTGTTGAGGCTCTCTACAACAGGACTGCCATTGGTCTGGCTCATCAGATGAAGTGTAATTACCCAGCATTCAATGGGAACACTCTGGACTTGGAGAAACATATCTTGAAGTCACTCGCTGAGAAAGAAAACTTTGATGATTTCATCACCTACATCAAAAATCCAAGGAGACAAACTGAAGCTTTTATCAGAGCAGAAGTAAAGAAATACATCTTCACAGATCACAAAGCTGAAGCTGTGATTATACTCAACAAAAATGTTCATGACATCAACACAGTTGTTAGTCAAGCTTTATTTACTGCCACACAGAAAGTCCAAACTCAGGGCAGAGATACGGACACGTGGCTGAAAGAGTTTTCCAGTGCACTAAATGATAACCTAACTCTGGATCCCATTTGTTCTCAAAACTTCAGTGATATAAACGATTTTGACTTTCTGAGGAGAGAGACTGAGAAAGGATTTGCGTCGATCATTGAGCAGATGAGGAGCATCTCATTGGATAAGATGCAGGAATCCAGGCTGAAGCCGGATGAAATCCTCGTTGATCAGCTGTGTAAGCATTGCTGGGTAAAGTGTCCGTTCTGTTCAGCTATTTGTACCAACACTATTGAAGATCACAAGGACGATGACCACAGTGTCCCTTTCCATCGACCTAATGGGATCCAAGGATGGCACTACAAAGGCACAGTGGAGTTGTGCATCACTTTCTGCACAACAAATGTTTCAAGTGATCTCAAGTTTTACCCTTATCATAATTCAGAGAAGAGCATTCCTTATAAAGAGTACAGAAATGGTGGTCCAGAGTATAAGACATGGAGAATCACCCCTGATGGGTCTAAACTATCATACTGGAAATGGTTTGTGTGTCGATTTCAAAACAAACTGGAAAAGCACTATAACCGGAAATTCCAGGGCAGAGGAGAGATTCCTGATGACTGGAAAACAATCTCTAAAGAGGAAGCCATTCAAAGTCTTGATGAAATGGGCTTTAGTGATGTGTAGTTCATGAACGAGCTGCCTCTAAGAGACGATTCTTTGTAGTGAACGAGAAGAGCCAACTCCCACTGGGGAGAGTTCAATCTTCAGCCACTCCTGCTCAGCTCTGCTAAGAATCCATTCAGATGGGGCGGGACTTTATTTTAACTCATGAATCCAACACCGAACAATTTGATTTTTTTTTTTTTTTTTTTTTTTAAACATCAACAAGAAGAGCCTATTGAGAACCAATAGAGCTCATCTTGAAATAGCAAATATGTTTGGCACAACAACGCATTCAGATCACAGTTCTGCTTGCAAGATCTACCAGACATGACAGGCTAAAAAAAAAAAAAAAAAAAAAAACAATTTGATTTTTAAGGATTTAAATAGAATTGACAGGTGACTGAGAAACATGGAACATTTGAAAGGCAAAAGACCAAGGGTCATACTTCACCTCCAACAAAGTTGCTTCCATCTAGGATTTGTCAGCATTTTCCTGCAGGCAAAGGGAAACTCTGAGTTTAAATTTTAGAAAGTGTTTTTCTGTGTAATCATGGTTTTTGCTGCATCAACAAACTTTTGGTGGCCACCAAAAAGGTTTTAGCCAGAACTGAAAGCAAATCACCAGCATTTGATTTAACCTATTTTAATAAATCCAGGTATTATTTACTCATTTGTAAAAGGCATTATCAAAGAGTTACCATGGCAGGAAAATACATTACTGTCAAATAAGGTGACTGATTCAGTTTCTTAACTCTACACACACCAGTAGTGCCTACTATAAAGACTTTGAGAACCATATCACATGCATGTCATCGTTGTGTAACTACACTTTTGTTTTATGTTAACAGTTTTCATATTCAAAGCTGATTTCATTAAAAATCATTTTGGACCTTTTAAATTTACCATTTACTACCAACATGAAGCAAATAATCAAGTTGAATATTATGCAAAATACCGAAAAAAATAAACACTTCAAATTGATAAAAAGAGTGTTTTGTTTGTTTTTCTTCCTGATATTCAATATGAATTGTGGGAATTTTAGAATCAGGGAATGCCTGATTGGCATTTTGAAAGGCTCACTTTTGTGTATATAAAATTATAAATTTTTTATATTGTTTTAATCATATGAGCGTTATCAAAATAAGCGCTCCTACCTGTGGCTTTGCGTATTGGGCAGTCTTGTCCGTGGGTAATGTTGCCATAGCTCAGGAGGTAGAACAGTAATCTATTAATTGAAATCTTGATGGTTCAATCCCAGGCTGTTCCAGTCAGCATGCCAAAGTATCCGTGGGCAAAATACTCAATAAGGAATGATGCATAAAGTCCTTTGAGTACTCAAGTAAAGCATTATATTAAAAATAAAGAAAAGTTTATTGTTTTAACTTTTCCGATTGCATCTAATGGCGTTTAGTCCACGCAGACCTTTCAGAAATCTGAGGAAATCCATATTTATGTAATTTTTTTCAGAATTTTCCAGAGAAAACCAAACACGTTATTCACATTATGCACGTTCCCCTACGATGATATAGGTTGCTTAATTTCGTTTTAAAATGTAGATATTGGTTGTAAAACGTGTCTGCAGGAATGACACACGAGGCTGTGTTTTTGAAAGGAGGACAGGCTCTCTTATTACCACTTGGACCACTTTGGACTTACCTTCCACATCTGTTTCAGCTGTTTCTTCAGCCTCATGTGCTCCTTCGTCCTGATGTTGTTGTCTGCTGGGATCTATGACAAGTACAGCTTTCTTATCCTTGATAACTATGTTTGGAACTTGAACACAGGACCTTTTCCTGTTCTCAACAGCTTTTAGTAGCATTTCCTATCAGGACTTGGGGACTTCTGGTCCATTTTTGGACTTCTCTGTTTTACTCTGTGCCTGTATGCTCTGACTTCAGAGTCATACTAGTGGGCAACCTGAGTAGCTGCAGGACATAAATCAAGGGATTTGACACTTTTATTGTCTACAGTACTACCTGAGTAAGGGTAATGTCATGGGTACTTTCCCGTTAATAAGATTTATGGTTGGATTTTGACTGCTGGGGCAGTAAAACTGTCAAAAGATGATGGATGGTCCCCAGGTGCACTCATGCAGGTGGAAGGCTGCCGAGAGGGCTGGAAAAAGACACGATAGGTCGGGCAAACTGCCAAAAGATTATGCCACACATAATCACGAATAAAATGTGAGGAAGTATCTAACTGTTTTTTGTTTTTTTTTTAATTGGGGCAAAAATCGGGAAATAATAGTGCTTAAAATTAAAATGAAACACAGTTATAACCCAGATCTGAAGAATGACATAATAAAAAAGGGGTGTGGTTAAATGACCCCTTAATCAATATAAACGACCCCACAAAAGCCCTGGAAGTCTTCGTCTCTGTCTGTCTGTCCCCTGTTGACCGGCATGCGCTAATGGCATACACCCCGGGGAGCTTTTTACTTTTTCTTCTTTGTGCTTTGTTGAACTGTTTGTTCAGTAAAACCGTTGGCATCGACTCTGCTCTGTTCAGTGATTTTTTTTTTTCCGCAAGTGTATTATTTTAATTGAGGATATTTATCTCATCGGCCTGGAAAAAGGAGAGAAACTCCGGTTAAATTTATGACCCGACAACCCACAGTGTCCTGTTACTTTTCTGATTATATAAATTATATTGTTTTTAACCATCTTTTACTTTTTTATTCGTACTGAGACCTAAAAGCAGTTTCAGAGTTGGGCCCTGGACTCTGAAGCAAGTTCAACACATCCAGGATATCTTTGCAGGCTGAAGTGACTGACATGAACGCAGAACTAAAGTGGGTAAAAATGAAGCTTACTTTTCTAACTAAAATAGTTTCTTTCATCAGGGCGAGAGCTCTGAATCACAGTTTACTGCACTTTTGGAGGAGCGTGTGTGATAGGTTGATTTTATTATTCTATTGATTATTAATCAAAATTCATAATTGAGGTAAATATCTCCATGGGAATTGTTAATAATACAACCTATCACTCTTCCATCGGTGATCTACTTGTTGAGCCTTTCTGTTAATGTGTGGGATATGTGATCCTTTAGTCATACCTTGCACTGCAGGAGGGGGGCACTCCGGCCGCGGTGCTTCATTCTCAGTGAAGCCGCTGAAGGAGAAGCGTCGCGTTCGAGTGTATTTATTGATTTCCTTTCCCCTTCTCAGGTATGTGATGAGTGTTTGTGCTCCTGAGCTGTGGAGATATGTGCCGAGTTTTGTTTGACTGTCTGTAGACTGACTCACTAACTGTTCGAGACGTTTTGAAGTGTTATTTCTTTGGCATTTCTTGTAGCATACTGTTGGCCAGCTAGCTGAGCTAAGTGCTCTGCGCTGCCGCCAGAATGTGTGCATACGGTGATGCACGTGTGTGTTTGTACTGAACAACTGTTGTAGAGAGAGTAGGAATAAGGAAAAATGTCTGTTGATGTGTGTATATAAATGGTATTTTCAATACTTTTGAGTTTGATTATTTAAATTTGTGTTTAATAATTTGTTTGGGCATTTATGTCATATTTGGGTTTACCTGCAAGGGAGGACGGGGAAATTGTACTGTACCTTGGTTGAAATCGTTACTTACCTGTGAAGACAGATGAAGGGAGGTCATTTTATGATACTGTCCTAGAACTGACTGATGTGTACTTTTGTTATAGTGTTCCATATTAATGTTTTGTATCTATGTGTGTACTTCAAAATAATTATATATTCTCAATGAAGCTGCTGAAGGAGAAGCATCGCGTTCGAGTGTATTTATTGATTTCCTTTCCCCTTCTCAGGGTGTAACATTTTGGAGGCACCGCTGGGATGAATGTGATGAGGGTCCGCTGTCCCAGATAGACGCCCTGGTCATCATTCAACCCCTTCCATCTACAAATGGGCTGAGAGATACGGTGTGGTGGTTCCGCGACCGAGCAGAGGGATCCGCATGCAATCTGAGGTCATCCACTGGTACCAGGAGAGCTGCACTGTCTATTCTGCAAAGAGAAGGTCCTGCATCACACTAATACACTGCAAAAACTAGAGACTGAAATGGATTCTTCGGAGTTAGAGGACTTGAAATTAGACGTTTTTGGTCCTTTGTACACATTGAACAAGGACACTTTGATTGAAGTTTGATTTTCTATGTATTGGTGGTTCAAAACTTGAAAATGTGTCAGGAAGGAGCCGCTCCTCCCTAATTTCATATGTCATAGGCCACTTAGAAAGAGAGGAGCTGGGCGAGCTTGAGGACCAGGGTATGGCTGAGCTCCTAAATTTTTGGAAGATAAAATCGCTGAGTTGCAACAGGCTACTCAGAATAGTGCACTGGAACACATAACCTCAGATGCTAACCTGACAAATGAGACACAAGAGCAGGTCACCCAGCCTTCAGAAGAAGAGCGACTGAAAAGAGAGATAAACACTCCAGTTGGCTTTAGCATTATCACGACTGGAAAAAACAAATCCAATCAGTGGAGCCAAACAGTCTGTGAGTGGGAAGGATAACCGTGCCAAACAGGTCCCCCAGCCCTTGAACAAGCCATCAGCAAAGGAGTTCCTGAAATAGAAATAGTTGATGCAGTAATCAGGTCAGTAGCACCAGGCTTACAATTACGCAGTTATCTGGAGGGCAGAACCAACCTTAACTTGCCTACCTTGAGGAGGATTCTGAGGTCCCACTATCAAGAAAAAGGTGCAACAGAACTGTACAAACAGCTCACATCAGAGGTCCAAAGTAGTAAGGAAACCCCACAAACCTTTTTAATTCGAGCTCTGCATTTGAGACAGAAAATCCTATTTGCTTCACAGGAAGAGGAATCTGGTTTAAGATATGATCCTGTCCTTGTGCAAAGCATGTTTCTCCACACAGTTCTGACAGGCTTGCAGAATGACAACATCAGAAGTGACCTGCAGCCATACCTCCAACAAGCAACAACTAGTGATGAGCTGCTTCTTGAGAAACTCAATATTGCCTGTGCAAATGAAGCAGAGAGACAAAATAAAAATAAAACACTTTCCCAGGGGCGGCCAACCACTGTGCACTCACTCCAGTCTGACACTCCTGCAGATAAAAAAGGAAAAACCCAAAATCCTGAAACCAACATCAAACCCCAGTCCGACCTGCTGAATGAACTCGAAGAAATGCGTTCTGATATGGCATTGTTGAAAAACTTGGGCGCTGAAGTTGCACAAATCAGAGAGGCAATCCAACAGCCCAGTTCAGCACAAACACAGTACCTTGCCTCACCCATGGTGCCAGAATGTGCTCCTCCTCCTCCTTTCCAGCACTGGCCACAAAACTGGTCTGCAGGGTCGGGACAAAGAGGTGATACAGCTCAGAATCAGCCGAGAGTTGCACCACAACGCCAGAGGGTTAAATGGAAGAGGGAAGAGGGACAAGGAGTGACTAGTAATAGTGTAATGTCCCAACAGCTTTGCTCCCACTGTGGTATTCATGGGAAACTCCAAAGACTCAGAAGGTGTGCAGCCTGTAAAAAAAGCATTTATTGTTCTAAGATCTGTCAAGCTGAACATTGGCCAAAACACAGAAAAAACTGTAATAAACAACCAAATCCTCAGGTAAACCAGCACATTCACCCAAAAACAAGTTCTGTACGCTCCATGAAGGTGGATAGCCAATCCCGTCTTGTTGCTCTTGTAGGGAAACAGTGTATGGTTGAATGTTAATATACAAAACTGCAGAACTCAAGCGTTATGGGATACAGGCTCCCAAGTGTGTGTTGTTGATGAAAAGTGGAAACAGAGACATTTACCACATGAAAAATTAAGAGACATCTCTGAGTTACTTGATGCACCTGGTGACTTGAAAATCACAGCTGCTAATGGACAGAACATGCCTTATAAGGGTTTCATTGAAGTCATTTTTAGTTTGGCTGCTGAGGGAGCCAACTCTAATGAACTTGTTATTCCCATGTTAGTGATGAAAGGTGGAAATCTTCCACAGCCCATTATAGGCTTTAATGTCATTGAACAAATAGTGAAGACCAGTACTGTAGAGCAAATGGATACCGCAAGACCAGAGCAGCTGCATGAGTCATTAAGAGTGGCTTTCCCATGCCTTGGAGAGAAAAATGTCACTACCTTTGTTGATCTGGTGACTGCTGACCGATCACATGACTGGTGAGAACGTCAAAAGAGAAAATCCTTGTACCCAAACACACCGCTGTGCAGATTGACTGTAGGGTGCAGACCAAGCCACTGAATAAAGACACTACCCTTCTCTTTGAGCCTGACATAAATCCTCAGTGGGCTGAAGGGCTTGAGTTTTGTGAGACTTTGATAACACTCAGAAAGGGTGTTCCTCCTTACATTGCTCTCGATGTGCAAAATCCCACTGACCATGATATTGAGTTATCAGGAAAAACTGTTGTGGGCACCTTACAGCACGTCCAAGCTGTGTACCCAGCTACAATTTTAGAGAAACCAAATCAGTGTCCCCCAGTGTTAGTCAATCACGTGGATGCAGAGAGTGGGCAGGTTCCTGACACTCCATGGGATCCACCAATTGATCTGAGCCATCTGAGTGAACCTGAAAGAGTGGTAGTACAAGGGATGCTTCGTGATGAATGCGCTTCCTTTTCTAAATCAGATGATGACATTGGGCGTATCGAAAAGCTGAAACTGAAAATATCACTGAAGGATTTGGATCCTGTGGCACGCACTTACCTGTCAGTACCGAAGCCACTATATAAGGAGATGAAAGAATACCTGCACAACCTTATTGCACAAGGATGGGTAAAGAAGTCCAACTCATCTTATGCCTCACCAGTTGTCTGTGTGAGAAAAAAAGATGGTAGCTTACGTCTTTGTATAGACTACCGAGAACTCAACAAAAAGTCTCACCCTGACAGACAGCCAATTCCTCGAGTGCAGGACATCCTCGACAGTCTTGGTGGCAACTCGTGGTTCTCCTTGTTTAGACCAGGGAAAGGCCTACCATCAGGGCTTCATGGATGAAGAGAGCAGGCCTTTGACTGAATTTGTGACACCATGGGGCCTGTAGGAATGGATAAGAATCCTATTCGGACTAATGAATGCACCTGCAGCTTTCCAACGCTGCATGGAAGAGTGTCTGGAAGAGGTGCGAGACAACATCTGTGTACCCTATCTGGATGACACTCTAGTGTACAGTCATTCATTTGAGGATCATGTCAGTCATGTTAGGAAAGTGCTCCAACTGCTGAGGAAGTATGGAGTCAAGCTAAAACCCAGTAAGTGCGAATTATTTAAACCTGAGGTTCGCTACTTGGGAAGGATTGTTTCAGCAGAAGGTAGCAAAATCGACCCAAGTGACACCATAGCAGTAAGAGCTTTGAAAGAGAAGACGCCAAGTAATGTGGGAGAACTGCGAACTGTCATGGGTTTGTTAAGCTATTATAGGCAGTCTATACAGGACTTCTCCCGTATTGCAGGGCCCCTTTATGACTTACTGAAAGGCACAGCAGAAGACAATGTGCCGCAAAACAGGACAAACACAAGACAGTCTCCAAGAAAGAGCAAACCTGTGCCATCCCATAAGCCAATTGTGTGGACTGAAAAACACCAGTGCATATTGGAACGGCTAATAGATTGTTTGGTTGAACCACCAATCCTCGGGTTCCCAGACTTCTCTAAACCATTCATCCTCCACACCGATGCCTCAAACCAGGGCCTCGGGGCAGTTCTTTATCAGCAACAGGATGATAAGCTCCGTGTGATAGCTTATGGTTCCCGGACATTGACTGCAGCTGAATGGAATTATCACCTACATTCAGGAAAATTGGAATTCCTTGCACTAAAGTGGGCTGTCACAGAGAAATTCAGAGACTATCTCTATTATGCGCCTACGTTCACCATGTTCACTGACAACAATCCTCTCACCTACATTCTGTCAAGTGCCAAGCTCAATGCAACAGGATGTAGATGGGTGGCAGAGCTCGCAGACTTCCATTTCACCATCCGATATCGTCCAGGGAGAGAGAATGTGGATGCTGATAGCCTGTCAAGAATAAATGTTAAAATAGAGGAAATGATCCAACAGTGCACAGAGGAAGTGGGATCAGATTGTGTGGCAACAATAACCCAAGCGGTTGAGACACAAGAATCTAACTTAGCAAATGTCTGTACAATGCTTTCCCCTCTCCAGTGTACAGCAGTCAGTGAAGAGACACACAAACCATTCCCGGTGGCAGAGATTAGGCAAAACAGTAGCCCAATAATGCAGTGCAAAATAAGGAATGAAAGGCCATCAAGACAACAATTCTATGCATTAAGCACCCAAAGTAAGTGTCTACTGCGTGAATGGGAAAAACTTCATATTGATAACAATGGCATTCTTTGCAGGAAGACAACAAACAAGACACAGCTTGTACTACCTGAGAAGTATAAAACCACTGTACTGAGAGAATTGCATGATGAAATGGGTCATCAAGGCACTGATCGAACAACATCGTTGGTCAGGGATCGATTCTTTTGGCCTTACATGCAAAAAGACATTGAACATTATGTGACAAAGACCTGTACTTGCCTGAAACAAAAACCACCATGTAGAGAAACGAGAGCCCCTCTTACAAGTATTGTTACCACACAGCCATTTGAACTGGTGTCAATAGATTTTCTTCACTTGGACAAATGTAAAGGTGGATACGAGTATATCTTGGTAATCGTTGATCACTTTACTCGTTTTGCACAGGCTTATGCCACCACCTCTAAGTCTGCCAAAACAGTGGCTGATTGTATATTTAACGATTATGCCTTGAAGTTTGGACTGCCAGCACGGCTACACCATGATCAGGGTGGCGATTTTGAGAACCAGCTCTTTTCCCAGTTGAAAAAGAACTGTGGCATAGTGGGAACGACGCCTTATCACCCACAAGGAAACAGGCAGGTTGAACGCTTCAACCGAACACTATTACAAATGTTAAAGACACTTACTGACCAGCAGGAAACAAGCTGGAAAGAATCCCTGAACAAGTTGATCTATGCATATAACTGCACGCGATGTGAGGTAACTGGTTTTTCCCCTTTCTACCTAATGTTTGGACGGCCCCCAAAGTTACCTATTGATCTCCTGTTTGGTCTCACCACTGAGACAGGGAAAACAGACCACCGAACATACATGGAGAAATGGAAACAAGAAATGCAGGAGGCACATGAAATAGTACGAGAGAACGCAAAGAAGGCAGCAGAGAGAAGTAAAAAACATTATGATGGGAAAGTAAGAAGCTCTGTGCTATGTCCTGGCAATCGAGTCCTTGTTTGAGACCTGACACCTAGGGGAGGAACTGGAAAGCTTCGTAATCACTGGGAACAGGATATTCAGGATGTTGTGATCCGTCAGGTTGCAGAAGGCCTCCTGGTGTCTGAAGCCCAAGCAAGGAAGAGGAAGGTCAAAAATCATGCATCGCAACTTGTTGCTGCCGTGTGATTACTTACCTCTGGAAACTCAGCCAAAAGCACCACCAAAGCAGGAGAAGAAAGATGAACGAGACGGAGACAGAAAATGCAGACCAGGAAGAGGAAGATGATGAAGAGGAATGGGTGTACTGTTACAAACTAGTAATACAGTCTCAAATGCCCCATACAGACGGAGTGATTGAGCGTGCAGACACACAACAGGACAGTGGTCAGGAGAAACAAAATTTGAGTGATGATGAATTGATTGAAGGAAGGCTCATAGCAAACACAGATGAGTCTGAACCACAGCAGGAAAATGTGCCACAGGAAGAGAACTATCAGGACAGGGATGAAATTCCAGCATTCCAACATCCAGAGCCACCTGGAGGAGAAAGAGAACAGATACATGGTGCACCAAGGAGGGAAAGACCAGCCCCTAAAGTCTTCACCTATGATCAGCTTGGGACTCCGACATGCTATAGTGCAGCATATGGAAATGAAAGGCTCTACCAACATCAGCCCATACAACATCAACACATTCAACCAGTGACACTGTGGACCAATCCATTCCTAACTTATCAACCCATAATAATGCAAGGACACTAGACACAGATACCATGCAAAATTGGTGAATAAAGGGGAAAGATTATATCATTTGGGTGATTAATTGGCAGTACCCTCCCATGTACTTAAATATGAAACAGTCACGTGGTTGAGCCAACTAGGACATAATGACTTAAAAACCCTTGGTTTATGAGATGTTAGGACGACATCTAACTTTGTAGGGGAGAGTGTGATAGGTTGATTTTATTATTCTATTGATTATTAACAGAGGTGGGAAGTAACGAAGTACAAATACTTCGTTACTGTACTTAAGTAGATTTTTCAGGTATCTGTACTTTACTTGAGTATTTATTTTTCTGACTACTTTTTACTTTTACTCCCTACATTTTTACACAAGTATCTGTACTTTCTACTTCTTACATTTTCAAACAGACTCGTTACTTTTTAACACGTCAGAGAGAAGTTTGCATTTCCGGTCAGTGCGCCGTCAAACATCAAACGATCTGAGCCTAAACGGAGGAATAATAACACATAAGAGACAATCGTACTGCGTATCCCCCATCATCGGGGCTTATCTCGTACAAAGGGATTAAATACACAAACCCATATAATTAATGTATCATTTATAGTGCTATAATCGGGCCGGACCGAGTCCGTAAGTTGCGCTGCGGCACATAAACAGCTTAGCTAGCGCTACTGAAGAGGAGCGAGCATGAAGGGAGTAACGTGTGGCAGGTAAATGCAGCGTTTCTAAATGCTCAACAAATATCAGCAAACACACAAAGTGTGTGAAGTTTGTCACACAGTGTGTCTACTAGCTAAAAGAAGAGCTGCTGTATTTCAGGGAGAGCAAAGAGAGAGAAGTTCACTCAGAGATGGAGAAAGAGGACAGGAGAGGAAGAAGAGAGGTTAGAATTAAAGGTAAGGACTGGAAAATAAACTGAAGTATGCTGACTTTGTGTAATTCAAAGATTCTATGAAAATACTGCAGTTTAGGTTAGCTTGTTGTACTGTATTTACAGTAAAGCTCTGTGTTGAACTGGAGCACAGTGTTTGTGTTCATGGTCAGAGTTACAGGTTACATCAGTGCAGCAGAGATGAGTCTGAATCAAAGCTGCTGATGCTGAGATTCATTCACTGAATCCAACATTTCTACAGCCTGTATGCTGTCAGTGTAGGGGATGGAGATCAGCAGATAGCTGTGAAATACTGGGTTACATCTTTGTGAGTTCAGTTCATCCACACAGAGCAGTAAACCTCAGAGCAGCAGCAGCAGGTCAGCTGATCACAGCCTGCACACCAACATCATTTACTGGAGCTCACAATAGAAAGCTGTGATTCTTCTCCCCATGCAGAGCCACTACAGCTGATCTTAGGGTTCCTCCACCTTCTGAATCCCACTGTAACCCCTGAGTATCCTCATGTTGGTGTTTAGGTGGAGGCACAGTCACCCTCTGCTATGGAGGACACAGAGAACAGAGCTGTGGTTAAATTCCCTTTCACAGTTTGTGTCCTACATAACAGATTCAAGCTGAGTGCACTCATTAGGATTAAAATTTAGATTGGAATAACGTTTGTATTCTCATGTAATATTATTTTATATTATTACAATAATATATAATGAGGTTCGGTTAGTTTTACACAAAAATAGCAGGTAGAAACATCCTCCAAAGAACTACAGTACTTTTACTTTCTTACTTTGAGTATATTTCACAGCCTGTACTTTTTTACTTTTACTTAAGTAGAGAAGTTGAACCAGAACTTCGACTTTACTAAAGTATTTTTTAACATAAGTACTTGTACTTCTACTTAAGTACAGAATGTCAGTACTTTTGCCACCTCTGATTATTAATCAAAATTCATAATTGAGGTAAATATCTCCATGGGAATTGTTAAGAATACAACCTATCATTCTTCCATCGGTGATCTACTTGTTGAGCCTTTTTGTTAATGGGTGGGATATGTGATCATTTAGTCATACCTTGCACTGCAGGAGGGGGGCACTCCGGCCGCGGTGCTTCATTCTCAGTGAAGCCGCTGAAGGAGAAGGGTCGCGTTCGAGTGTATTTATTGATTTCCTTTCCCCTTCTCAGGTATGTGATGAGTGTTTGTGCTCCTGAGCTGTGGAGATATGTGCCGAGTTTTGTTTGACTGTCTGTAGACTGACTCACTAACTGTTCGAGACGTTTTGAAGTGTTATTTCTTTGGCATTTCTTGTAGCATACTGTTGGCCAGCTAGCTGAGCTAAGTGCTCTACGCTGCCGCCAGAATGTGTGCATACGGTGATGCACGTGTGTGTTTGTACTGAACAACTGTTGTAGAGAGAGTAGGAATAAGGAAAAATGTCTGTTGATGTGTGTATATAAATGGTATTTTTCAATACTTTTGAGTTTGATTATTTACATTTGTGTTTAATAATTTGTTTGGGCATTTATGTCATATTTGGGTTTACCTGCAAGGGAGGACGGGGAAATTATACTGTACTGTGGTTGAAATCGTTACTTACCTGTGAAGACAGATGAACGGAGGTCATTTTATGATACTGTCCTAGAACTGACTGATGTGTACTTTTGTTATAGTGTTCCATATTAATGTTTTTTATCTATGTGTGTAGTCTCTGGAGCTTGAAAAAGGCGACTGGACTTCTTTTTGTTTCTTGAAGACGTTTCACCTCTCATCCGAAAGGCTTCTTCAGTTCTCAACCAAATGGTGGAGAGACCCAGGTATTTGAACCCCTGTGGGCGTAGTCCCCTGGAGGTGGTTATGACCCTCTATTGATCATGTGCTTGAACACATGTGCCCAGGTGTGAAGGGGGCGTGGGTCATATTTAATCAGTGGTTTCAGTTGAAACCAACTTAGGACTCCGCTCCATTGTTTCCTGTGGCCTATTGAGGTCACTGGAACAAAGGTGTGAATGGGGGTTGAGACGTCTGGGAAGGGAGCTCAGGACAGCACTGTAAGCGGGGGAAAGTTGGTGACGTAATCCACCTCCTCTGTTCAATGATGGTTGTTCACAGTGGACATAGATGGCTTCTTTCACTCCTCTTTCAAACCATCTGTTTTCCCTGTCCAAAATGTGGACATTGGCATCCTCAAAAGAGTGCCCTTTTTCCTTCAGATGCAGATGTACTGCTGAATCTTGTCCTGTCGAAGTGGCTCTTCTATGTTGTGCCATTCGTTTGTGAAGAGGCTGTTTGGTTTCACCAATGTAGAGGTCCGAGCACTCTTCACTGCACTGAACAGCATACACTACATCGCTGATCTTGTGTTTGGCGGGTTTGTCCTTGGGATGAACCAGTTTTTGTCTTAGGGTGTGACTTGGTTTGAAGTATACTGAGATGTCATGCTTGGAGAAAATTCTTCTGAGTTTCTCTGACAAGCCTGACACATATGGGATGACAATGTTGTTCCTCTTGTCCTTCCCATTCTCTGTAGTTTGTGTTTGGCCTTCATTCCTGTGCATCTTAGCTGATTTGATGAAGGCCCAGTTGGGGTAACCGCATGTTTTGAGGGCTTTCTTAATGTGTGTGTGTTCCTTATGCTTCCCTTCTGCCTTAGAGGGAACACTTTCCGCACGGTGTTGTAGGGTCCTGATCACCCCAAGTTTGTGTTCCAGAGGGTGGTGGGAGTCAAAGAGGAGATACTGGTCTGTGTGTGTGGGCTTCCGGTAAACTTCAATGTTGAGGCTTCCATCTTCCTCGATAAGCACCGCACAGTCCAGGAATGGTAACTTGTTATCTCTGGTGTCCTCCCTGGTAGAACGTATGTATTTATCCACTGAGTTAATGTGACGAGTGAAGGCGTCTACTTCTTGGGTTTTGATTTTGACCCAGGTGTCATCTACATATCTGTACCAGTGGCTAGGTGCCATCCCTTTGAAAGAACCAAGAGCTTTACTTTCCACTTCCTCCATGTAAAGGTTGGCTACAATGGGAGACACTGGGGAGCCCATGGCACATCCATGCTTCTGTCTGTAGAATCCATCATTGTATTTAAAATATGTTGTGGTAAGGCAGAGATCTAAAAGTGCACAAATCTGATCTGGGGTGAAGCTGGTTCTGTTCAGTAAGGAATCGTCTTCCTGTAGTCGTCTTCTGACGGTCTCCACTGCCTCAGTTGTAGGTATGCAAGTGAAAAGTGAAACCACATCAAAGGACACCATGGTTTCATCTGGATCCAGTACAAGATTCTGGACCTTGTTAGTAAAATCTGTAGAGTTTTCAATGTGGTGGGGTGTGATGCCAACAAGCGGTGATAAGATGGTGGCGAGGTGTTTGGAAATGTTGTAGGTGACCGAGTTTATACTGCTGATAATGGGTCGAAGTGGGACTCCTTCTTTGTGGATCTTTGGGAGTCCATAAATGCATGGAGTGGCTTCTCCAGGGTACAGGCGGTAGTAAGTGGGGCGGTCAATGGCTTTTTCCTTTTCAAGTTGTTGCAGGCAGCAAACAACTTTTTTCTTGTAGTTGCTTGTGGGATCACGTCTCAAGACCTCATAAGTATTGTTGTCACTGAGGAGTGTAGTAATTTTGTTGTGGTAATCCGATGAATTCAGCACAACCGTGCACCTCCCCTTGTCGGCTGGCAGTATGGTGATGTTTTGATCCTTGCTTAGGGCTGTGATGGCCTTCTTCTCCTGAATGGTGAGGTTGGATGGAGGAAGTCTTGCACTGGAGAGAGTGGCTGAAACTTTCATCCTGATCTGTTCTGCTACAGGATGAGAAAGTTTGTTATCTATGTGTGTACTTCAAAATAATTATATATTCTCAATGAAGCTGCTGAAGGAGAAGCATCGCGTTGGAGTGTATTTATTGATTTCCTTTCCCCTTCTCAGGGTGTAACACGTGAGACTCAACATGGTGACACACACCTGTCAGGTGGGGCAGTGCTGAAAGAGTATGGGTGCAATAAGGCAGAAGGGTCATTCTCTGAAATCGGTGCACTTTGGGTTCTCGGGTTACTGAAAAATATACCTTAAAAAATAGTGTTTCTGAACATTGTAACTACTGAAGAACTATTTGAACCTCTGAGAAAATATGTTTTCCCACCTTATAAATGAAATCCCAAAAATTATTAGTCATTTCTTTGTTCCTTAGTTTGTTTTAAATTCCACCCCGTAACGGGACAGTTTCATTCTTGTGTGAATATAACTCTAAAGCATAATCAAACTAATTCTTCCAGTTCCTTTGTCATCACCTGTCCCTTTTGTAAACTAACTTATTGTAAGTATATTCTATTTGATTCTAAATAATAATAATTTGACTGTCAAGTAGAATATGGCAACTTAATGTACAAGCAGTCTTCATAAATCATGAAAATACACTTTAGCATAAACATTAGATCAGACTTTTTTATGCTTTCTACTCGTCCTCTAAACTTTGCATACAGTTCAACAAACAGTCTAATATTTGTTATTACTATCAAAAAATGTATAACAATGTATCAAGTAACGGGGTTGAACACACTGTAACAGGGTTGAATAAATGACATTTAATCAAGTTGAAATTGTCTTTAATTCATTAAAGCAAACAAGAGGAAAGAAACATAAGACTAGATATATAATATTTAACATTGTTTTAAAATAACATCACATTTAGATTGAACGGATCTGTCTTGTGAGAAGAAAAAAATGAAGGACAGCAAAGACTGAATGCTGTATACAAAATCTGGAATCAGTTTAACAATGTAACTACTGACATCACAACACAGTTACACTCTTAACTGTAAATGTTAATAAAATAATTTTATATGTGCTTGAAGTATCTGCAGTAAAAAAAAAAAGTGCATTGTTGTCAGCTCTTAAAAATGGCAATTGAGCATTAAGTAAACTGAAGTAATAATAGGTACTTGGATAAATTTTGAAATTTGATTTAAATTCTAAGCTAAATTGATAGAAATGTTCACACAGATTACAGAAGTTTAGTTTTTGAAAATCAGACCAGGGGTTCACATTCTAGAGGGATTTGAATCTAGCAAATTTGGGGGCAAGTTGTTAATTCATTTTAATGGTAAAACAATGAAAAAGCTATGATTTTATTCTGTGACTTTGAAATAAAATGTAGTACATCTTCAAATGGGCTTTCAGTTATTTTCTTAGCAATTGCACAGGTAGCTATTTGATTTGGGATTACATTTACATTATGACCCTGGCATTAGCACTTAATGTTGACCTTTAACCTTCAACGTCATGTGGTCATGACTGTGAAAATTTAGTCATGTCTGAAATATAGTATATCAAAATGAAGGGAAATTGACAAAGATTATGAATCTGCAAAGGAAAAAGGCTGATGGGGCCATATTAGCCAGCAATTACTTGTAAAACCTCCTCCAAGTACAAGTCAAACTTTGATTCCCATAATTATCAATAAGAACATGAAAATCCACCTTTCTCTCTGCATTTGATTTAGCCATCTGATAGCCGCAATCTGAAAATAATAATCATGAAATAACATTTAGAGAAAAGGGGCTGCCTGATTTAAGAACAGTCCAACCCTCAACCCCGTAACAGTGACTCAACCCCGTAACAGTGACTCAACCCCGTAACAGTGACTCAACCCCGTAACAGTGGGGTTTGTTATGGGGTTGAAGATTTCAGCTAAAAGTAGCCGTAAGTCCACATTAGATAGGGTATGAAGCAGCATATGGCATGAGAAAAACAAGAAATTAATATATTTTTCTAAGACAACTCTTTGCTTTTCCCCAAAAAATAGTAAATATCATTTATGCATGTAACAGTGTTGAAAGGTTGAGCTTCACAATGTTAGTCTGTGGATAAAAACAATAAAATATAAGTGAGAAAGTATGCTAACACTTACCAGTCTTTACAGTGTGAGCGGGAAAAGACTTGAGTGATGTCACTTACTGGGTGCTGAGGAAGTTGAGCTGGACCGTTATTTTTAAAAAGGGGAAATGGTATGCTGTTACGGGGTTGAACAAAACTGGGGACATGATTAAAAAGTACTATTTTATAAATAAGTCATATAATTTTCTCATTTTTCTTTCTTTTAGGTTAAAGAATACCAGCAAATTTTTATATTAGTAGAAGTAATTTGTGGTTAATGGCTATTTTTATTGTGGGGACATGCTCATTTGGCTGACCTCTATATCTCGGCAATCCATAAAAATTTTTAAAACATAATTTTTAAAAAAATGTTTGTGTGTTATATTGTGAAGACACATGGATATTTCCATTTCTTGTTTTTAAAGAAATGTTGTGGTTTACGTTATATGAAAATCTCTTAGGTAAACCTGGGAGACACAAAGTGCACCGAATTCAGAGAATGACCCAGAAACTAAAGGGGAGGTGGTAAAAGCAATGTGAGGAAGAAAAGAGAGGACGGTGCTTTTACAAAATCTGAAGGAAAACAGGAGAAATGAGAAGCACAGGAAGGAACAGGAGATAGGAGACAGATCGTATTAATCTACACAGATGAATCTGTGCAGATGAATAGAGAAGATGCTTTCTTTATGTACTGAGAGAACCTGACCCAAAACCTCCATAACATGAAAATGAAACTGGATCTTACTGACGTGAATGATCTCGGGCCATATTACACTTTCTAACCTGTTTGGGTTGATTTCAGTGTTTTTAATTCACATTTCATACCAGCTGGTGGCGGTAATGCAGCATTTTGCTGTTTACCAGCCGCCAATAAATAATGAAGAAGAAGAAGAGACTCCGGCTCGCTCCCGACAGTCAGCCCCGCCGTGCGCTCAGGAAGGTGTCCGTCCTCGGCCTCCTTCGGGTGTTTCCGCTGCTGCTGCTCCGCCCCGGACGGACGGTTTCGCGGCAAAATTAACCCTCGTTGAGAGCGGCAGAGACACTTGAACAGGTGAGACGATAAAGTTTATTTGCTCTTGCACTTTCTGCGTCCGAGAGCGGAACAATTATGGCACCGCAAAGCTTTAAAACTCCTCTCACGGTCGGTTCAGCTGTTTCCGTGAAGGTGTTTTCCTGACGGCCACAGTCCTCTCTAACCATCCGGGAGGAAAATGTTTCCGCCACTGAACGAAAAGTACGGATTTTATCCCCGCTTTACACGCCGCCATCTTTGTTTGGGTCATGAAGCAGTGGTGCAGTTTTGGGAAATGAGTAAATAATCGTGTCCCTCGCCCAGCGGACTGAATGTAATTCATCCCGGATGGTTAGAAGAGCATTTGAAGCTTTCTGAGCTGCCTTTAAAACGCTGCTACGCGTCTGGTTTCAGACATCGCAGCTAACTTTAAAATAAAGGGTTTAAATGATGATGCTGGCCTGCTGTAACTGTGGGAGCCCCTTAGTATGGAGGCCCAACCCTGCCAAACTCAAGAATAAGTAAATGACTAATTAAAGTTAGAATATGGCACAAAAACGATTATAAAAATATAATCTGGGGCATTTATTTATTCATAAAATGGGACATGAGTTGATATTTCTGATTCAGTTTGGTTCCATTTTTTTTTACATAATAATAATAGTATATTTGCATCATATTTGGTAATGGCAGGACATCTTTGAAAGATTACAGGGTTTGAGAATAAAACTCATAGCGAGCTGCTGTGCTTCACCTGCCTGACCTTTTCTGTTGCATGTTTTGCACGTGCCCAGTAGAGCCATGCCGTCCAACGTGGAGATCAAAGCCAAAGTGAGCGACCCAGTGCAGTTCGCCCAGAAGGCAGCTGCTCTCAGCCAGTCGGAGGGCACGATCATTGGTCAACACGACACTTTCTTCAACTGCAGCCAAGGACGGCTGAAGCTGCGTGATTTCATGGTACTGAGGGGGCAGATGGGGTTTGGAGACATTTAAAATAAAATAAATTAAATATTTCTTTATTTTTGTTGCCTAGAACGGGTCGGGTCAGCTGATCTTCTACGAGCGTCCGGACACCAATGGACCCAAACTGTCTCGTTACTCGATCAGCCCGACCAGCGACCCACAGAGCCTCCAGGTGAAGCACCAAACTCTGTAGCTCTTACCTAAAGAGGTGACAGTAGGCCACACCCCCACGCAGAGACACAAACTAAAGCCAGGTACCTGTATGGATGAACACACCTAAGAGTCAATGTTTAGAACATCTTCACCATTTTATAGTGTGGCATTTGGGGGCGGGGTTTACAGTGTGGCTTTGGGGGCGGGGTTTACAGTGAGTTTTTGGGCGGGGAGGAGTGTGCAGAACATAAAACTGTTAGTTTGTAACAGGATTTAGACGGTCACAGCTGTACAGAAAAAGGTTTTATGTAACAAAACAAACTTTATTGATATAAACAGTGATTCCCAAAGTGTGGGCTGCAACCTTCTGGTGGGGCCTCCAGGCACTGCCTGTGAGAAGCTCTACAATCATTATGTTAAAAAGTTTAATTTTCAGATTTATATTTTAATTCAAAATTGCACTTTAATATTTTAAAAAAGAAAAAACTCATTTAAAAATTAAATATTTTTGAACTGAGAAGTTGTCGAACTCTGTATCTCTTGTGTATTTGTATATTTTAAAAAAGTATTTCTCCCAACCGCAGCAGGACTGACAGTAACAATAACAACAATAATAACAGTAATGATGGTGTTCGTGCAGGCTGTGCTGTCAGAGGCCCTCGGGGTTAAAGGTGAAGTGAAGAAGGAGCGGCGGCTGTTTCTGATTGGTCAGACCAGAGTTCACCTGGATAAGGTTGACGGACTGGGACACTACATGGAGCTGGAGGTCAGCACACACACACACACACACACACACACACACACACACCTGCCATATTCACCTTGTGCCTTTGATCAGTCAATGATCATAAAACACTTTGAATATCTGCTGATTTCCCTTTTCTGATAAATTACTGTAAACAGCATTTGAGATTTTAAATTCAGAGCGTTTTGTGGTCGGGGGTTCTGAGAGGTTATTTTCACCCTCTGAAGAGGGGCACTCACACTGGACAATAAACCATGTGAAATATTGTGCAAAAAGCTCAAAATGCTCCAGCATGGCCCACAAAATATGCTTAAAGATGGGGCTTTAAATGTGCTTCATGTCGGGCACATCAGCTTCATCATCCAGATGAAAGGAAATAAAAACCTGATGGTAATTAAAAGTGTGTGAGGTAACTTTGTTTGATGTGAGGGACTCGGTGATGCTGACAGTTGCGGCGTTAACCTGTAAGACCGGGTCACCCAGAAGAACTGAGGAGCACCTGCTGAGCAGGATTAGAGCATCCGCAGGACGCTGGATCCACAGTGTGGGTTTCAGCGGTGTCTGAACATCGTAAACCCGTTGTTACTTCAGAGTTCACGATGGTCATCGTGCCCGACTCAGTGTTAGATTTATTATAGCTGCCCCCATCTGAAGCTGAAGGGCTCAGAGAGCAACAGGAAATCCTCGGTGAGGAAAAAGCCAAACAGGTGGGGCTCTTCTGTGTTGAAATGGCTCCAGAGCTCTGAGCGCGAACCTGCCGGCTGAATAATCTGTGCATGTTTGTTCAGGTGGTGATGCGACCGGAGCAGACTGTGGAAGAGGGACAGCAGGTGGGTTTTAACGATTTATCTGAGAGCAGATGTAGCTCACAGTCTCACGCTGTGGTTGGATAAAAGATAAGTTCTTCTCTCTCTTTTCCTTTTTTTTAGGTGGCCGAGGGTCTGATGGAGCAGCTCGGAGTTTCTAAGGAGAGTCTGGTGACCGGAGCTTACATGGACCTGCTGCTGAAGGGACCCAAAGAGACCTAAAACAAACACACCCCTGCAGAGTCGTCGCTGCACGTGTGATTGTTGTCACTCTGATCTGTTAGTTTCTGTGAAATATTTTGTTAAAATTTGTCATGTTTGGGTGATAAATCTTTTTTTCTAAATAAACGAACTCCTGTTCAAACAGCTGGTTTATGTGTGATCACAGTAAAACCAACTGCATCTGTTCTGATGAGCTCTGAGTGTAAAGGGGCACGATATTTACTCCACTGCATTTAGATTAAAGCTTTAATTACTAATAATTCTGCACACTTGGATTATTAAAATAAATCTGCTAAAAATGTGTGTATATGACACTGAAAGTTAGCTTTTATTTGTGGGGCAGAGAAGTTTCCATCACAGGCATGAATGTCGGGGTAATTTGGGGCTTTTAAAGATTTCTTTGACTTCTTTTTCCAGGCTGGAATGGTACAGCGATGATGATGATGATGGTACAGCGTGCGTCTTTATTCAGTTTAAAAACAAAGAATTAGGTGCACAAGTTTGAATTTATTTTGGATTTTCCCTAAACCACACAGGGTCAATACTGTGACTATAAATAGTCACAGTGGAGCCTGTTCTACGCTGTGTAGGCAAAAAAAACATACACCATAGAGTTATTACATACTGCATTCTATTAAAAGCATTCTATTCTATTCTATTACTTACTGCGCACACTGACAATGAGCGCACCACTGCCACCTACTGTAGTGGATGTGCAATTACACTTAGTTCTAGTATGGCTAAAAAAAGCATGTTCCCCGGGACAGATGTGCCCCCCTTGTAGCACACCACTATTTGAGAAGCACTGTGCTGTTGGAACATCAAACTGTGTCCAAGTTTCAAACATGTAGCTGCTGATTTGAGGTGAAGTTGAAGAATTTGGAGGTAGTCCTCCTCCTCCTTTGTTATTCCATCCACTCTGTGCAGTGTACCAGTACCACTGGGAGCAAACCAGCCCCAGAGCGCGATGCTGCCACCACCATGCTTGACAGTTGGTACAGGTTTGAAAGCCTCACCTTTACCTCTCCAAACATAGCTCTTGTTGTTGTGTCCAAACAGCTCAGTCTTCGTCTCTCTGACCATCAAACGTTTCTGCTGAAGGCATTTGGCTCGTCCATGTGGGCAGCTGCAGATTTCAGTCAAGCTTGAAGGTCTCGATTTTGGAGCAGGAGCTTCTTTCTTAGTCGGTACCCTCTCAGTGTATGGTGATGGCTTCACTATGAACAGTGACATTGGTGCTCCAGCAGTTTCCAGTTCATAGCAGGCTTGTTGGTTTCTGAACATCCTAAGCACTTTCATCTCATCTGAGGGTGACAGTTTGGATTTTTTTTACGGACCGCAGGGAATTGATGGCACATCTGAATAAATTGTACTTATGTGCAGTTGTTTGAACTGATGATCTTGGAAGTTGTATAGAAACGGCTCCAAGAAACCTTCCCAACTTGTAAATCTACAATTCTTCTTAGATCTTCACTGAGTTCCTTGGACTTTCCCTTTGTTCAGATAATTGGTCAATCAATCCAATGAGTGCTGTCAGACATGCTGCAAAGAGAAACTTCCAGCTGTAGTCCATCACGATCGCTAATGAGAAGATCAGAGATGTTGTAGAACCTTCAGCAATGATGGGATTTTCTTCTTCAGCTGAAGACATTCTCTTATGGCTGCTGCTGGTTTTTATCCTTCACAGCACTCACTTTAATGGCTTTACCCTCGGCTGCAGTATACCTGAGAACACCTTGTATAACACGTGTTAACAGGTTCCTTAATCTCCCGTCCATGTGCTGTTGCCATGGTTACGAGCCTGTCGGTCTGACATTTAAATGTAAATCCCCGAAATACAGATATTCAGCTCTGTGGGAAACTTTCTTCCCTTAAATCCAGCTTGGCTCAAAAATCCCCTGAAAGGTGAAGAGGAGGAAGATGAAGAATTAGGAAACTTTAATGTGCTGCAGGTCTTACAAGTCGGATCACATTTCAACCTTTTACCTGCTGATGTTTCCTCGGGTTAGGTGGCAGGAAATGAAGGTTTTTTCTCTGAGTTTTACCTCAGATCCAAACATCCTGCAGTCCAGCAGAGGGCGCTGTACCTCCGTAACAGGCTCAACGGTCTTCTTCAAGGTTTTCTTCAAGGCTGCAAAGTTTGCTCAGAGTGATGGAGAAAGTGAAACTGGTCTTCTGGTACTGACAGATGACCCACAAAGAGCTTCAAGGAGAAGCACGGACTATAAGACAAGACATTCAATTTATCCCAAAGTTTGGAAATTCCTTTGTGGCTGCAGTCGTGTTCTTCCCCCTCGTCTGTTTGTGGAAATAAACCAAACAGCTCCATCTCTGATAGCCGGCGTGGTCATGAGATTCCCAGCTGATGAGTTTCAGGATGCAGCATCGAGCTCAATTTTCACTGAAGCTGAAGTATTTTTAACTCGTGCGGTGGCGTCTTCACCTCAGGTCGCATCACAGGCTGTGAACTCGGGATGTCGACTAAATGAAATGTTGCTAATTATGCATATTTAAAGAATGAACCACCTGTGACCCCCCTCCATCCCTGTGATTGTAAACAGGTGAGTTTGAAAGTAGATGTGTGAACATGCCCACTTCTGCTGTATTTTCATGTAGAAAATGTGACCTGATATGTCACCACAGGCAGCAGGTGGAAAAGTGGAGGGCCACAGAGAAGGTTCGTGGATGCAGAGGGTTGGTGTGGCGGAGGAGGATGCTGAGGATGATGCGCTGTGGCAACAACGAATGAAGAAGAGCCATAGTTGGTGTAAAACAGGTACGTAGCGAACCTGATGCAACCTGTTTGTTATGAAGTTCCACTTTGAGACCCTGAGATGAGTGTTTGTGCCGTTGTCACGTTGATGTTTTGGTAAATCCTCCCTTCCAAAACAGACCTAACGTTTTATACAGAATGACCCAAAACGAGTGGATGAGCTCATAAACTCATCAGGAAGCTGTTTACAGAGGTCAGAGCCGAAGGCTGTCTTCCCACAGACTTCTATAGGACCAAAAGTCTGTTTGCAGCCACAGGTGTCGCCCCCTAGTGGCCATTAAAAAGAATACAGGTGTAAGGTACTTCAGTGCACAGGTGATCTAAAATACAATCTGGTGATTGAAGAGCATGATTAATGGTTTCCTTTGGCTCATAAATACACAAACAATATTTAACCTCATCTGTTTGCACGTTCTGACTTTTAAATGTGTCTGATTTTTTTCTCACATTTCAACAACTATTAAATTAGTGACCAGGAAAACCATGAGGGTGAGCACGCCATTACAGGCGAGGCCTCCTGGGATCCACACGTTGTTCCCTCATTGGTCAGAATCCGCGTGTAGAAGTTCCAGCTGTTTACAGTTTATTCCAGCTGATGTCTTCTGCAGCCTCCTGCCTCTTGGTTTAGGTAGCATGTTTGTCTGTTACACAAAAATCAATCAAGAGGTTTCCGTATTAAATGATTGGAAAGTGCACATGAAGAGATTTGTATGCCTTTCAGAACAGTCTCAAGAAACAGCAACATTACAAAAGTCTCTTATTGTGCAGCCATATTGATTTTTCCGGTTCTCGCTCAAACCTGGAATGTTTCCGAACATTTTTGTGCCGATTAATCATTTACGCCCGGGTTAAGCTATCAAACGAGGCCCCGGGGTGGCGCTCTGCGAGAGGAGCGCTCGTACAGTATGGCGCTCAAGTATCTCCGGCTGAGCGGCGGGTGAAAGGTTCACATGTGGAGAACAGCCAGGAGTCACGTGACTGCGGGCCACGTGCGCTCTGATTGGTCGACTCGTGAAATTCAAATTAAAACAGTGTGATTTATTTATTGTTGTTCCCACATCTGTCTTTAAACGAGGCTCAGCAGCAGCAGCACCTCTGGTCCCTAGCGATGATGATGATGATGGTGATGATGCTTGGATGCTGAATCTGTTTTTTTTCCCTTCAGGTTGCATCGTTGCCATGGTGACGGGGCCGCTCCTCCACGCCCACGCTGCTTACCCCCTCTCTCTCTCTCTCTGCTCTCTCTCATGCTCGCAGCGAGCGAGCGAGGTACAAAAGACAAGGAAAAAGAGAGAGAGAGAGCGAGAGGTGTGTTTTCTAACCCACGCATTGGAGTGGGAGACAACGTGCGCACTCACACGTGCACACACACACACACACACACACACGCACACACACTGCATCCACAGTGTGTCATGCTAGCAGTGTGTGGGCTGAGCCGACCAGCCTTCCACTCATCCTGCCTCTCCCTCTCTCTCTCTCTCCCTCTCTCCCTCTTCTTCTCCTCTCTCTTTTCGTCTCCAGATACTCCTCTTCTTCTTCCTCTTCTTCTTTTTTCTCATCTTCCATCCTCTCTTCCTCCTCTCCTTCTCCTCCTCCTCCTCTGTTTCTCTCTCCATCATCTTTTCTTTTCAGTTTATCATCATGGAGAACGAGTCGGCGATCTTCAGGGTGAGTCTCTCTCTGCAGCGCTCTGTGTGTGTGTGTGTGTGTGTGTGTGTGTGTGTGTGTGTGTGTGTGTGTGTGTGTGTGTGTGTGTGTGTGTGAAGGATGTTTCAGTAATATGTTCGTAAGTGTGTGTGTGTGAGATTGTGTGTAGGTGTGTGTGTCGGTCATTTGTGGCCGTTCTGTAACTTTAAAAGTCGTGACTCGTTTTCTTTACACTTGAGCGTTTTTACCTCTTCTTATCATATGTTTCCTTTCCTTTCCTTTCATCCTCTTGGCTTTTTCTATGTACTTCTTTCCTTTCCTTATTTCCTATCTTCATACGTTTCCTTTCCTAATCTGTTCCCTGCCCCCTTTTTCTGTCCCTGTGTCTCTGTTTCTCACCTCTATATCTTACCTTGTCTATTCCTTCCCTCTCTTTGCTTCATTTGATCCCTCATTCTTCCTCACTTTCCCTTCCAATTTTCCCAATTTCTCTTCCTCTTGACTTCCTTTACTACTCTTCTTCTTCCATCCTTCTCTTTTTTAATTCCTCTATCTCTCCAAACCTCCTGTCCTTTCCTTTCCTTTCCTTTCCTTTCCTTTCCTTTCCTTTCCTTTCCTTTCCTTTCCTTTCCTTTCCTTTCCTTTTCTGTCTTGTCCTGTCTTTTATTTCCTGTTTCTATTTCCTCCAGCATCACTCTACTGTCCTTTGAGTATGTGTGTTATGTAAGCGCAGCTGCTAGTGTGTAGGCTGTAGTCTCAGACCGACTATCTAAACACATGATCCCCCCCCAACCCATCCCACTAAAAAAAAAAAAAAAAAAAAAAATCTGAGCACTTTAAACAGGAACAGGAAGTGGATCTTCTTCTGAAGCACTGACACTCTGACATCATGTTGCTGTGACACCTCAGTGGCTAAATGCTCTTTGAGATAAGTGCATAAAAATGATGGAATGGATTTTTTTTTCTGGAAATTTGGTTTAAAAAGTATGTTTAACAGCCTGCTAAAATCCCAGAATTTCACTCACCAAAACTGGAGCTCAGACTTCTTGGTTGGTCTGTTAATCCAGGTAGCTGCACAGCAGCCATATTATCGGTCAGATAATTGCATTAAAAATGCTCCAAAAGGCTCCAACAGCACAAACACACTCCAGAGGTCCAGTTCAGGGACTCCAGTTAGCTGAGGGGAAGCCGAGCAGACAGCTAGCAGCTAAAGCCGCCTATGTCACCATCCACCTGTCAGTCAAACAGGCCACGCCCCTAATTATGCTAACTTTAAGGCTCATTCCAAAATAAACTGGTGAGTTTAATTTGGCTTAATTCGTACAGCTGTTATGAAGGGGGGGGGGGTTATCTACAGAGACCAAAACTGTTTCTGTATCATTTCTGCTGTAAAGTTGGACGTTTTAACACGGGAGTCTATGGGGACTGACTCACTGCAGGAGGCAGCCTCAAGTGGGCATTAGAGGAACTGCAGGTTTTGGTATTTGAGGGTTTATTCTCATAGAGGAGGCCAGGCTGAGACCAGCACTTACACTGGAGTGGAACTGCTGTAGGCTCAAGCTGCGCCCACACAGGAAGTGAGAGACCAAAGACAGTCAGCAACATTCAGTAACTTTGAACAAGTACCAGCAAAAAAACATACCCACTGGCAAGCAATTGAAGCAGCTACCAGTGAGCATGCAGGAAACCAGTTTTTGACAAATGACAGGGCCTTAAAGATGTTAGAGGGCTACCCAGGCAACCGGAGCCTGGACTGTCTGCAGGTGACCAATAACAACAAGTGAATCACTTCCTGTGTGGACGAAGCTTAAATAGTTAATATTTGCTTATGAAAGCATGACTGCCACGTGCAGTAGTTGTCCAGTTCGAAGGATCGTATGTGATAAACTTTTTTTTTCTTAATTGTTAAAAAAAAAAAAAAATCATAAATGTTGTTTTATTGTCCAAAAGGCTCGTTGGATGTTTACAGTTCAAAGTGGTGGTTTTAGTGTTAGAATATATCCGTGCAGAAAATAGCTGAAAAATATTAGCTAAAAGATGTTACCCATGGTCCAGGAAAACCCCCGAAAGGCCCCACACAAGCTGCTCCACACTCTGCTTGGTAGCCTCGGTCACTACAACCCCCTTTCAGTCCATACGGGCCCCATGCTGAAAACACAACTATTTGCATTTTATGTCTCTTTGTGGTCATGTCAGTATCTTCACAGTTGTTGTAGCCTTTAATTAATCTCTTCGAATTTCAAGTAACTTCAGAAACTGGGACCCAGGGACCCCATTCAGTCATCCATGCGTGGGTCCAGGTTGGGTTAATTGATTAACTTTTGGAATAACTGTTATAGAAGGCAAGCGTACACTGAACTAATTTCATGAACAGTGCAGAAACCTCCTTATAATATCCCAGACTGACCCAGGACCGCCTCAGGATGATCGGACACCTCTTTGACTCTCATATTTTGCCATATGTTGCTCCAGCTTGTTTTCATTCCTGCACCATCAGAGAGTTTTGTTTCATCGAAGTATTGGCAAAGCTCACCTGTCTCTCACCACCTTTGGTGGTGGAGACTGACGCACCTGGTTATGGTATTAGTGAGAGACGGACTTTCACTCCCAGCTCATCATCTTTAATGTGCAGGGACTGTGGTGAATATATTTTAGCATTAAAAACTAGCCGAGCAGTTTGAAGTACCTAACATAAACCAAGTAAGCTGTAGTACCTCAACTCAATCACGTTGTTTATAGTACTGCAACCAAACAAAGTACTTTTTTGGTACCTTAACCAAGTAGTTTGTAGTACCAAACCAAGTAACTTATAGTACCTCAACTCAAACAAGTTGTTTGTAGTGCTTAATGGGGAAATTATGGTTCAGTGGTGGTCTGCAGGCAGCTTTGGACTGCCCACCTCCCTGCAGAGATGTTGATGATGGAGGCAGTGTCAAAAACAAGTGGTACGACCGGTCTGTGCGCCAGTCTTACTTGTCCTGTTGTTGGTCTTTCAGCCAGCTGCTTAGAAGAGCGACGGTCTAACATACGAAGTGCTGAAGTAAAACCGCGTGTTAAAAACAATGAAACTGTCTGCACTTTTCAGGCTGTATTTTTTTAAACCTTTTCTGTTTTTTTCACACTTCTCCTCATTCCTCGTGAACTCGGCTGTCAGTCTCTTCCTTTTTGTGGCCCATTTGGCAACCAATCAGCATTCGATGGATGCACAGCACCATCCACTTCGAGGACCGTGCAGTTGGCATTTTGGAGGACTTCACGGGAGCTCATTTGTGATGGTTGGAAACTCTCTCCATAGGAAAATACCTCAGCAAACAGACACAACTGCAGTAGCATGAGCTAAACTAAGTAGTTTGTAGTTCCTAAACCAAACCAAGTAGATTTCAGGAACTAAAGCCAACCAAGTTTTTACATATAACAAACCAGCAAGTGAAGAAAAAAGCAAAACCAAGAGAAAAACACATACCCGGCAAACATGCAGCATATTCTTCTGCCACCTAAAGTGGACTTTGTGGGTCTGTGAAACGGGGCTCTTATCTCTTGGCCGCAGATATTGCTGCAGCCACTTCATCAGGGCACCGATGCCAAGTGACGTCTTGAACATAATGAGGAGACACTGGATGCATCTGTTGAAACAATATTATGCTGCATCTCGAGATCAGAAAGTGTTGTTTGGCCTTTAACTTGGTCTCATTCAGGAGAAGACACTGATGTCCGTGTGGTCCAACGCCTTAGGAATTCTTGTTTTTATTCTAATGTGAGAAGAAGGAAGCTGTACAGATTCTCCTCAGTTTTTAGGTTCCCAGTGATGTGCGAAACTTGACAAGATAAAGTGTGTGTCAGAGGGAGAGAAATTCAGTGTGTATTATCAGCTCCTGCTATTGGTTTCCATGGTAATGGCCAGGGGAGCTACATTTCCAGGACACACTCACACACATCTTATTCACACCTTACAAGGAAAAGCATCTTTGGTGATCTGACCACCACTGGATGGCTTTAAATCCAGCTGCGAGCACACCTGAAGCATTCAGAGGTCCTATCAGGATGTGCATGATTAGATTCAAAGCAACACATGTGGCGAGAAGTGCAGCGAGTACGCAGATGCATAATGAATGCAAATGCAGTCGAAAGCTCTCTCAACTGCTGGGAGAGGACTGAAATTATCATCAAATATAAGTCACGAATTCAAGATTCAATTTAGGGATGTTTTCACTTCTGCTCGGTTAAAACAAACTGGTCCGTTTGCTCAGCTCAGACTCATTTAGGCTGGTGAGAAATCTCCTCTCATATAAGGAAAATTGTTTTGAATTCAATTCTGGATTTTACAGCGAGGCAATGAAGAGAAGGCAATATGAGAGAAATATGATGTCTCTTAGTACTCTCACAGCAGCATTTTGGATAGGCTGGAGGCTGTTAGGACATGCTGATAATCAGGATAAAGACCTTTTTTTTTTTTCACTCTCACTCTGAGACAGGGTGTTCCTAATTTTGACAAATTGCACAGCGGAAATAACTCAATCCTCGAGATGTCTTTTATGTGCAAGTTAAAATATATTATGACTCCAAGATTTCTCACAGTAGCACTGAAGGCCAAGGTAATGCATCCATGCAATCAGCTGATTAAGTGTGACATTATTAGCCATTTCCAGGTCCAAATCCTCCTTTATTTCTCAAAAGTAAACAAGCACTGAGTCACCACTGGTGCAAGTCCGATAATCAGTGTCAGATTTCTCAGGCGTTATAATCAAACATCGATGAAGGAGGTCATCCGTGAAGGAAGGGATTTAGGAAGTTGAGATGAACTGGAAGTTGGCAGTAAGCTAGCTTGTTAGTTGAAAGAGCAAAAACATAGAGCAGTGCTGTAACTTTGGACATACAGGGAGTTAAAAAAAAAAAAAAAAGACTCATTGCAAGCTTTGATTAGATGCAACATTTTTTAACCTGTAAGCTATAAAATATATTTTGTATTCTATAAAATACAACCTGTACATGGACACAATCTTTAAAAAGGCTGCCTTTCTCTGATGAGGTCACTGACGATATAAAAGAAGGACATAGACGTGACTTATACCTGCATTCTTTTTAATGGCCACCAGGTGGTGACACCTCTGGATGCAAAAAGACTTCTGGTCTGTTGAAGTCTGTGGGAAAATGGCTGACTGCCCTGACCTCTGTAAACACTTCACAGATGAGTTTATGGGCACAGTCACTTGTTCTGATCATACTGTATAAGGCATTGAGTCCATTTTGTAAATTCGGAAAGGAGGATTATCCAGCCAATGAGAGCGCAGTTTCACTGTCAGATCCACCCCTCACTCGTTTGTGCATGTTTGACACACAAAGGATAAAATCAACAGACCAGTGAAGATTTGGAGAGTTAGGCTGGATAACATGTAATGATCCATGGCTAGTACAGAGAATAGCTTTTTAGTGTAAGGGGTAAACTGTTCTCAGTTAAAGTACATGCTGAGGGTCAGTCAGTGAAGCACAGGCCTTCATATCATATGTGAAGGCCTGTCAGACCATCCACTGCGTGGTTTCCCATTATTTGTCAATAATATGTTGCTGCATGGTTTGGATTAATCACTATGAAAAAGTCCTGATCCACACTGATATCTTGGTCGGCCTGAAGCTTTTCTGAAGCGTGAGCTGTAGTGTACACCACAAGTTTTTAAAAACTTAAACACATGCTACACACGAGTAGTGCTAATAAAAAGCTGGACAGGCCGAGATACGTTTTGGAAGCTCGAGTCTGTTCAAAAAATGAGGAACAAGCACTGCGGCATGTTCAAAAGACAAGAGCCTCATCCAACCAGAGGAGACTTAATGCTTACATTAGAGCCAAGAAACTGGGTCAATACGTCAACACTTAACAAGAGCATATGTTCAGAGTTCTTAGGGTTTGTCCTCTAAACAGAGTACATGCAGTATTTTGCATTATTAGATGCAGTTTTAATTCAAAACCACCCACCCGGGGGGGTTTGAATTTCCCCTTTGAGGGATAATAATGTTATTATAATATTTATTTATTTATATAAACAGAGTTTACAAAGTTCATTGACAGACAATCAAAAGGTGAATATTAAATTCAAACAGAAAGCTGAACATTATGGCCAGAAAACAATACAGTGAAAACATTACATTAAAAAAAGTATAGTTTACAAAAACATATATATATATACAAGCAATTAGAAAACAAAAGGAGATGATATGAGCAAGATAAGAGTGGAAGACCAAAGACAGAAGGACATCATAAAAACATGTTTTTATAAGTAATTTGAAGAAAGTCACAGCTTTATTCCAAAGGCAGGTCATGCCACAGCTGAGGGGTCCTGATGGCGAAAGCATCGTCAGCTTTAGATTTAGATTTCAGAACAGCCAGGAGGGCTGAGGATCTCAGGCTTTGAACTGGCTCATGTGGGGTCAACATATTTGCTTTGTAGCTTGGAGGCAGACCATACTGGGCTTTAAAAATTATCAATAAAATCTTAAAATCAATTTTAAAACCTACAGGGAGCCTGTGCAGAGAAGCCAGGATCGGGCTGATGTGACGCCATCTGCTAAAACCAGTAAGAAGCAGAGCTGCTGCATTTTGAACCAGCTGGTGACGAGAGAGTGACTTTTCATTTATACCAAAAAAGATGAGAGCTGCAGTAACCTAACCTAGAGATAAGAAAAGCATGGATTAATTTTTCCAGGGCAAGAGCAGTGGTTGAAAGCAGTGGTTTCATTTTGGTGATGGATCTTATTTGGAAAAAGCAGGAATGGAAGACTTTTCTGATGTGTCATTTAAAGTTTAGGCCTAATTCAAACAGTAGCTTGATACTACATTAGGTACACCTTGCTAGCACCAGGTTGGACCCCCTTTTGCCTTTAGAACTACTTTAATTCTTCCTTTAACTTTAACATTCCTCAGAGATTTTGGTCCATGCTAGCATAACAGCATCACGCAGCTGCTGCAGATTTGTTGTCTGCACATCCATGATGAGAATCTCCCATTCCACCACATCCTAATGGTGCTCTGTTGGACTGAGATCTGGTGACTGTGGAGGCCTTTTGAGTAGCTAACTTACTGTCATGTGCAAGAAACCAATTTGTGATGATCTGAACTTTGTGACGTGGTTTCTTATCCTGCTGGAAGCAGCCATCAGAAGATGGGCACACTGTGGTCATAAAGGGATGGACATGGTCAGCAACAATACTCAGGTAGGCTGCAGAGTTTACAGGTTCTTCAGTTGGTACTAAGGGGTACAGAGTGTGCCAAGAAAATACAAGGCAGATTGGATCCATGCTTTCATTTTGTTTATTCCAAATTCTGCAGCAGAAATCAGACCAAGCAACATTTTTTCTAATTTTCTGTGAATTATAGAACCATTTTCCTGATGTAGCACCTGTTGTGTTGTTCTTCTGCTGTCACCCATCCACTTTGACATGGTGAGCCTTTGTTTGGTTGCAACGAGTGTTTACTTGAGTAACAGTCACTCAGCTAACCAGTTTGATTGTGTAGGAAAATTCTAGTAGACCAGCATTTCTTCTCCATGCTCAGTTTGAACTTCAGCAGGTTGTTGTGACTGTGTCTACATGCCTAGATAAAGTGGGTTGCTGCCATGTGATGTGATGATTAGCTATATTTGTGTTAACAAGCAGTTGAACACCCATTCTTCCATCCATCCATCCATTTTCTGTCACTTATCTGGGGCCGGGTCACAGGCGCAGCAGCCTAAACAGCGAAGCCCAGACCTGCCTCTCCCCAGCCACCTCTTCCAGCTAATCCAGGGGAAAACTGAGGCGTTCCCAAGCCAGCCAAGAGATATAATGTCTCCAGCATGTCCTGGGACTGCCTTGGAGCCTCCTCTCACTAGGGCATGCTCAGAACACCTCACCTAGGAGGCACCTGGGAGACATCCTCGTTAGATGCCCGAATTACCTCTGCTGGCTCCTTTCGATGTAGAGGAGTAGCAGCTCTACTCTCAGCCCTTGGGGATCCATGGGGATCAGGACTTTCCGGCCTTCGGTCAGCCATTCTGGGTGTGTCTTAGCGTTTAGCAGCAGAACCTGGTGCTGTCCAGGTTTCCAGATCTTATCTTCCAACATTTTTAGGGCTTGGTACCCAATCTTAGAGTGTGGGGTGATATCTCCTCTCTCACCTGTTGTCCTGGCTCCCCCTTGCCATAGCAGTTGTGTTGTACCTTGTCAATCTCTAGTTGCAATAGCAGTTGCTTTTTGCACTGGGCGGCAAGTTGTTTCGATGTCATTTGGACAATTTCATGCTTCCAACTTTGTGGGAACAGTTTGGGGATGGCCCCTTCCTGTTCCAACATGACTGCACAAAGCAGCTCCATAAAGACATGGATGAGCCAGTTTGGTGCGGAAGAACTTAACTGGCCTGAGTCCTGACCTCAGCCTGATAGAACACCTTTGGGATGAATCAGAGCAGAGACTGTGAGCCAGGCATTCTCTCCAACATCAGTGTCTGACCTCCATATGTGCTTCTGGAAGCATGTCAGAAATTCCCCAAAACATTCCTGAACCTGTGGAAAGCCTTCCCAGACGAGTTGAAGCTGTTATAGTTGCAAAGGGTGGGCGACATCATATTAAACCCTCTGGATTAAGAATGAGATGTCAAATTCATCTTCATTTATCATCTATTCCAGGTGTCCCATCTGCTAACACCGAGTGGACGGGGCTTATGACCTCTGCTGCAACCAGCCACCAGGGGGTCATCTGTATATGTTGGCTTTATTTCTGGGCAGCTGTTCTGTATCTGCACATATAATCAGTGGATTTTTACCCTGATCAAAACCACTTTAAAAGTTTCACTTGTGTTTGTCATCTCTGTGGTTCCTAAAGACCATCAAGAAACAAAACCACAGTAATCATCCTAGTATGTTTCTCTACAATACGCCTGTTTGTTATTATTCATGAAGTGATTGATTTGCAGGCGAACAATGCAAACTCACTACAGGCCTAAAGGGTAACTATAACCCTAAATTAGATGTGAAAGTGATCGCTGCTGTTAGTCTTTGCAGCCATTTCTGAATAAACTCCAGCATCTACATTTATGAATCCAAGGAACACTCAGTCTCTCAGAGCAACAGTGCAGCTCACTGATGTTTTTTTGGACAACAATGGAGCTCGATGACACAGAAATGACATGTACAGACAACACTTGTTAATTGGATACATGCAGTGCTGGGTTTGGAGTTGTGATTTTTTTTTTTTTTTTTTTTTAACTCGCCAAATAGCTTTTAATCCATGCAGGATTTTTGGAGGATTTGTAATGTGGTCACATAATGCAAAAGCAGGCTCTAATACCTCATATTCTGAGTGAATTGTATCAAGTACATATTAGGATAAAATGTGTGTGTGTGGTCTTCTTCAGCCGTCCTTATGGGGACTCTAAGTGAGTAGTAGACATTTTCTGAGGACTTTTAGTTCTCACTTAATTACAGTTGATTGAGGTTTCAGTTTAGAATCAAGTTACAGCTGCAGAAATATCAATGAGGATCCTCAAAAAGATGTAAATACAAAAACATGTGTTTGTGTGTTCTTGTGCAGGTTTCTCTGTGAGGACTAATGTAAGCATTTGACTCATTAGGTCCTCACTTTGTTAGAAGCTTGTTTGGGAATTCAAGTTTGAATTAAGTTACAGCAAAGCAGCTGTCAATGAGGGTCCTCGTGAAGATATGCAAAAATGTATGTATGAGCTTTTGGTCAGCTAACTTTGTGAGGACTGTTGTGAGTATGAGGACATTTCATTAGGTCCCAACTTTGTTGCAGTTATTTGGGGTTTCGGGTTAAAATCAGGTTACAGTTAGTGATGTGTCAATATGGATCCTCAAAAAGAGACAAATGCAGAAATGTGTGTGTGTTTTCTTGTTCAGTGGTCTGCACTGCGAAGCAGGATTTAGGTTTTCAGTAACACAAAGGTGGTTCACTTAAATTTAAGCTTCTTTATTGTCTTTATGCAGTCACATAACAAAATTCTGTGCAGTAGTTTTCAGCTCAAAACAGACAGTATTTAAAAACACAGACACACAATAAATAAATATAAACAACAGGGAAATAATATATACAATATGGAGACATTATTAAAAAATCTTCTACAGTACAGCTGTTACGAAAGGGGAACATGTAGAGGCCAAAATATGTTTATTTGTGCTGTAAAGCTGGACATTGTAACATGGGAGTCTATTGGGGGGGGGGGGGGGGCTGGAGCCAGCCTCAAGTGGACATTAGAGGAACTGCAGTTTTTCTTCAGCTTCATGTTTCAGCCTGGGAGGTTGTCACTTGAATTGTCAGTGATGGTCCATAAAAGGTGCAAATGTGTGTGTGTGTGTGTGTGTGTGTGTGTTCTTGCACAGCTATATTTCTGAGGACTTATGTAAGCCTTTTACCTTATGAGGACATGTCGTTGGGTCCTCTCTTCATCACAGGGCTGTTTGAGGGTTTAGAGTAGAATCAGGTTACAGTTAGGGAAAAGTCAGCGAGGGCCTTTGCAAAGAGAGAAGTACAAACGTGAGTGTTTGTGCGTTATCAGTGCTGTCCAGCTTCTCAGCTTTTTCCTGCCAAACATCCGTTTCCTTGGCAACCCAGACGGGAAACAGGAAGAGTGAGTCAGTGGAAGTACTTCTAATCTTTGTCTTTACTTGTTTTAAATTGTTTTCTTGTTTGCAACATGTCCTCCTGCTGTCTGCGTTGCTGTGGAAACATTCCGGTTTTACAGACAGACCCACACAGACCAGCTGGCTAGCATGCTGTTAGCAATTAGCAAGCCACCAGATGCCTGCAAGTAGGCTACCATAAGCTAACAGGCTACCGGAGGTTATTCCTGCCCAGCCTGTTATCCTGATTTGGTCTGCATGACTTTGGTCTTTACTTTGGGGCCAAACTGTGAATCTGAACAGGCACTGATGCAGCTTCTGCTTTTTTCTTGCTCTTCTTTCTTCTTCTGGGACTGGAGTTTATGGAAGCCCCTAGATTATTTTTGCAAAGTTTCATATCTGAACTTTGATAGGTCGAAGCTGAAGGTGCGTTATGGCTAAAACAAAACCCAATCCTGGTGGATGCATCAGTCACATGAAGGGTACCTTGGAGCCTCTATGAACACACAAGTGGGATAACATGCTTTTAAATTATCAGGGTGAACAACCAGTAATATGTGGTGGGGGCAGAGAAGAGCTTGCAGACTCAACTCTAGGTCAACACAACAAAATGAAAGTTGGCAGCAATTTTTCTTTGCAAGTCAAGGTTGCCCGCAATCTTAAATTGTATAAAGTTCAAGTGATTCTAATACATTTTGTTTCTCTCGGTTTCTTCTTGGTCATCATTGTGAGTGCCTCTGCAGCTGTTTTACATATTTTTTTTATCCTATTCTGATTCTTTAAGTCTGCGGTTATTTAAGATAAGATAAGATAAAACTTTAATGAGCCCACGACGGGGAAATTTGCGCATTACAACAGCTCAGGTACAGAGAAGAAGGATGAATAAAACAAATGAAATAGAATAGAAAACACTATACACGTAAATATATATTTATCAGTGCACATATACATAAGAACAGTATATACAGCTATCAAAACACTATATGCATTTGTAGCCGGTAAAGTATACAGCATACACAGTATGCATTATATGGGTGAGAGTGTTATAAATAAAATGTATATGTACTGCATGCATAAAGTGATTTAGGGACTTTCTGCTCGTTAGGAACCACTTTTCACATTCTTTGTGTGAAACATGACTGTTATTTTTTAAAATTACATTATGATATCAGTTAATTATTCCAAAAATTCAGAAATTCCTGTGTTAAAGCAGCCAAAAAGAAACTTAAATAAAGTAAGATAACTCAGTAAGGTAAGAATTTACCTTAAGCTCAGTTAAATTAAAAAAGTGAATACAAAAAAGAAAAGAGCTCAATAAGTTTCAAATGTAAATAAGATGCATGAGCGTTCCTTGTAAAAAGCTGGATGTAATACAATAAAAGTGATTTTATATAGTAAAATAGCTATATAAATGTAATATAGCAAAATAAAACAGAATGTACCAAATGTAACAAACGAGTTGCCTCCCTGATACTAAGTCTCGTAGTTCAGGTGTTTGTGTGTCTGTCCAAACACTGATTCGCTCGTACACGCTAGCGGCTAATCAAGGCTAACAGCAGCTGCTGAGCTGCCGCAGCGAGGCCCTCAGCCAGTTCACGTTTCTTTGTGCTCGGCTTAGAATAGAAACAGAGAAATAAATCAATATGTAAAACTTTACATAATGCTGCCAGCATGGCTGTGGATAGGGAAAAAAAAGGGTTTGCGGCCTTGTTGCCATGCTAACAGCTTCACATTGTGTAACTGAGTGAACCTGAAATGGCCTCCATGAAATGCAGCCGTGTCTGACCCACTTCTGATTCAAGCCGCTCCACCATCTCCTGACATGTTTTTTTCCTCCTTCTTCTACCCCCCCCGCCCCTCGCCCCCTCCTCCATATCCTGGCCTCCCTCTCCTTTACCTCCCACCCGTCTTCCTCTCGCTCTTCCTCCCTTTCTACAGGATGGGCAGGGCAGCTCCCAGAATACAATCTGAAACTCTGAGACCTCTCCCTCCCCTGCAGGATTACTACACTTTAACTACAGTATTACTACACAAAATACTTTGTAGTTTACTCTGAAGCATTCTACAAGAGGAACTACAATATAAACTTCTCCGTCTGCTGCAGAAAGTACCCATCCTGCTGCTACTACAGGATTACAACACATCACATCTTCATCCAATCAAAACCTAACAGAGACGCAGGAAGCAGGCACCCCAGGCTGCACCAGGACCCGAAACCAAAGAAATCACTGGACCAGGGAGCCAAACCAAAGCAGGGCCAAGCCAGACCAGAAGAGACCAGTAGAACTCAGTAAAGGAAAACTGGAAAAGTTTGATGGGACTCCTGACGATAGGTGAGTGAATCTAATTGATATTACTGGGTCTTCTCTCTGGACACGAAGTGAAGCTGGATTTGTTTTCAGTCATTTCTCCCTTTTTGTTGTCATTTTTAGCTGTTTTAAGTCTGTTTCCTGTCATTTTTACAGTTTGGGGCTGTTTGGAGTCTGTTTTTAGTCTTTTCTGTCTCCTTGTGGTCAACATTAGTCATTTTGAGGTTGTATTTAGTCTTTTTTTTTCTCACTGTTAGGGCATTTTTAGTTGTTTTGTCAGATTTTAGTCATTTTCATCTTTTTATCGTCATTGTTTTTGTGTGTTGATATGTGTGCTTGTTTTAGTTGTTTTATCCTTTTGTAGATATATGTAGTCATTTTGGGGTCGTTTTTCATTGCTTCACTGTGTATTACTGTGCAAAAGTCTTGAGCCACCACTCATTTAGCTAGAATGGAATATATATACACAGTGTATAAAGAGTTTGTAAAATTCTAACAAGTTTGAAACTCCTATTTAAAAGTGGTTCTTTGCTAAGTTGTCTGTTATGTGTCAACACAATATTGGTTCATCCCTTGAGTTAGATGCTTTTTTATGCTTGAATGATTCATAGGTCAGTGTTAAGATTCCACTGTATATGGTCAGGTACAAGGACTGGACTGAAAATGAGTGAAATAGCAACCAGTGACCAAAGGAGAACTTTGAAAGACCTTCAGAAAGACTGAAGAACTCAAGATGGCCTCTCCTTGGAAGCAAAATATAAAGGAATGAGGGATGGCTAAAGACTTCTGGACAGTACTCTATGTTGATTTTTTCAGGTCATTTTAACTTTGACTTTATAATCTTCTAATTGAGCTCTGTGGATTATGTGTGAGACACATTTACAGTCGCTTCAAGCAAACATTTTCAGAGGAAAGTATGTTTTCAATCTCTGGCCAGTGCCATAGCTCCAAAGGAAATGATGTGAAAAGAAGTATGGCTTGTTTGACATTATAGCCAAACATTTTAGATCTCTGGAGCACAGATGTTATCTTCTGAACATTCAAGTGTGGATATTTGCTCTGTCTTAAAATCTGGGTGCACAGAAGCAAATCTATAAGTTCCAAGCATCAAAAATTGATTCCCCTTCTGAGTAAATTGCTAGGACAAAAGCATGTAATTACATGGAGTGGGAGCTGAACAGTCTTTTAATTTGTTTATCTCAGATTATCTAACAGGTTTCAGGTGTGTGCTGAGAACCTGTCAGCCTGGAGACTTCATGCTGTTACCTCACTGTTTGCTTCAGGACAGGATTTGTAGTAAAAGGTCTAAAATGAGAGGAAAAAAACATGAGTGTGAACCATTGAAACACTTCCAGACATGCATTCATTTTCAGCCTAATATAGGACCCGGTTCTGCTGGTTCCTCCACCTCTTCATTTAGGTTCCTGCAGCATATTTAAGGTCAATAAAGTATTTTTATAGCTCAGTCTTTAAAGAGCATAAAACACTCCTTTCTGGCTCACATTCACGCCACAACACTGCAAACCTTGAGTCATGTTAGCATTTCTGAAGAAGTGAATTAGCTTTTCTGCTGCCGTGATTCAAACAGCGCTCACATCCTGCAGCTATTGGCTGCGGTGAAAGCAGCTGAGGCGCCCTGTCGGCACTGGAGGAGGAAGTTGTTTTTGAGTCTCTTTGTGGCTGTTTTTAGTCATTTTGAGTATGTATAGAATCACCAGTCAAATGAGAAAAATATATATATATTTTTTTTTTTTGCTTATTTAAATAAAGTTTGAAAGAGCTTTTTTTTACCTTTGGAAGTTCTTACACTGCCTTTGCTGTTGCAGAACTCTCCCATATATTGCAGTTCAGGATGTTTGAATACAGTGTCTCTATTATAGAGTTCAAAATCAAAATTAAGTGATAAAGCAGACACCAAAAAACAAATATACATTTAAAGGTAAGAGGACCCTGTTCTGACCCCGAGTCCAGGAAACCTGACCTGGTGTTTCCCTTCTGCCTCTTCCAATAATAATGACAACATCTAATCTGACTGATTAATTGGCTTTAGGCCAGCTCTATTGTAGTGAGATGGAAATGTGCATGTGTGTGTTTGTGAAGGCAAACTGTCAGTAGAAGATGTTTCTCACGGAGCCTGCGCTCGACTACTTGGTGCATTTGTTTCCTTCTCTTTCATCCTCTGAAATACAGAATTTGAAATTCGGGACATCAAGCTATTTCTTTTCCAAATTATTTAATTCTGATCACTTGGTGTGTAAAACAGCCAGACTGTGATCACTGTCAGCTGGAAACACAGACGCTCTTCTCACTACAGAGGAACATTCAGTCTTTCTGAATTATACAAGAGGCCCGTGAAAGGACATCTGAGCTTTTTATCAGTTTTCCAGCTGCCAACAAAAATTATACTTAACTTTCAGATGTCAAAATGTAGACTGCAGATATTGAAGATTGAATTTTAAATATATTTTTGAGTGCTGCAGGAATTTTTGACATTCAAAAAGTTTTTTTAATGGGATTTAGTTGGCATTCATCATGACAGCTCATCAAATTCAAATGAACTGAGAAAAACCCACTGAAGTATTTCTAAGGTCTTCACCTTACTATACACCTGTGGTCAGAAGTTTCCATCCTCTCATCATGGGCGTGAATGTCGTGGGCTTTTAATGATTTATTTGAGCTGTTGTTTAAACATGTACATACAGGCTCAAATACATACATACACCTCTACTAATATTTGGTTAAATGTCCCTTAGTATGTTGCATCTCGACAAGGTGTTTTTGTAGCCATCAATGAGCTTCTGGCATAATTCTGGCTGGACATTTGACCACTCTTCTTGGTAGGATTGGTAGAGTTCATTTAAATTAGTTGGTTTTCTGGCACAGACCTGGCTTTTAACCATAGTCCACAAATTTTCATTAGGGTTGAGGTCGGGGCTTTGAGAAGGCCATTCCAGAAGCTTAATGTTATCCTGCTTTATCCATTCCAAAACCAGTTTGGATCTGTGTTTGGGATCATTGTACTGGTGGAACACCCAACTGTGTCCAAGTTTCAACCATGTAGCTGCTGATCTGAGGATCTGAGATGAAGATGAAGAATTTGGAGGTAGTTCTCCTCCTTCATTATTCCATCCGCTCTGTGCAGTGTACCAGTACCACTGACAGCAAAACAGCCCCAAAGCATGATGCTACCATCACCACCACCACCATGCTTGACAGTTGGTACAGGTTTGAAAGCCTCACCTTTACACTTCCAAACATACCTCTTGTTGTTGTGTCCAAACAGCTCAATCTTTCTCATTTGGCCATCAAACTTTTCTCCAGAAGGCGTTTGGCTCGTCCATGTGGACAGCTGCAAATTTCAGTTGAGCTTTAGCTTGACCATTTAGGTCTTCTTCCAGACATTTGTAAAGTGGTGTCACATCTGAATAACTTGTATATATATATATATATATATATATATATATATATATATATATATATATATATATATATATATATAATATTGTAGAACCTTCAGCACCACTTATTCAAAGATGCAGGCGTATGTATATATTTGAGCCTTTATGTATACTTTTGGCCCTGTGTGGATTTGAGAAAATCCAAAATAAACTCAAACGTGTGCACTGAATTCTTGTTTTTAAAGTGATTAAAAATGTGTCCTGTACAATCATCCCACCATGGAAAAAGAACAGTACAAAGAAATCATTAAAAGCCCCAAATTACCCTGACATTCATGCCCGTGATGGGTGGATCAAAACTTCTGTCCACAACACTCCTTCTCTAATAACTTCACTTCATGAGTTTACTGTATACATCAGAACAGTCAAAGCCTTCATGGGCACAGACCATACAGAGAAAATTAAAAAATAAAATCAACCAATTTTAGATTTTGGTTTTCATTATGTGTATCTTATTAATAATAATTTGATTATCAGGTCAGGCTTAGTCCACCGGTACACACTCGGAGGGTCAGAGCTCCATTTCACTGCAAAGTCCCTTCATATTCTTTATATATCCATGTTGGACAGACATGAATATGCAACAGCATGAATACCGAGGCTTTAAATGTGCTTGTATAAGCACAAACAGTTCTTAAACAGGAGAAGCTAATCCAGCAGGTGATCCAGCAAGGAAAAGGAAATGGTGGAGTTGAATCAACAAAAATTAAAAGATTTTAAAATCTTCTTTTAAATGAGGTTTTTATTGAGAGTTAATTTTTTTTCTGTAAATCCCATTTCTGTGTATAAATTAATGGATTAATACTTCATTTAGAAATATTTATTTATAATTCCTCTTTTTATTTTCCATTAAATTATCAAACAATTAATTACTTTATTAATGTCTAAATAAATAAATAAATGAAAAAGCAATTTTAATATGCATGTTTTACTGCACAATTCATTATTAAATCACAAAATAGTTCAGTGTGCGTGACTCTAGATGGAAACATGTTGAATAAGGAATAACTGCAGAGAAATCTCCTAATGAAAAGAGCGCATTGTACCAAATCTGTGGTTTTAATGACATTGTCACTTAGAGATTTTTCTGCCTCCTCAGTGAACAAAATCCATTAGACACCTCAGAGTTACTGGAAAAACAGAAAAGAGATTCACAAGGATTCAGATTCAGTTTGAAATAGATGCTATTTCATTGCTATTGGACTCTATCACTTATCATTGGACGGTTTATGATCAGGAAAGGGTTCATCAAGCAGTTGTTGTAAATTCTTACTATAAAGAGATTCTTAGCATCAGATTCTTCCCAACATCTTCTCCAAGCACCAAAGCACTTTTAGATCTCACCCTTGTTTCCAGATGAAGAACGTAGCCTCAGCATTGTTCTGTGTGGGAGGACAGCAGCTCCACTCAGGACCAAAACTGGAAATGATCAAAGTGGTGACCCCAAGTTATTTCAGGACGAAGCCTCCTGCTGCTAATCCAGCAAAGAATTACAACTTTTTCCAAAAGTCGAGCCAGAATCGGAGAAGTGCGGAACATCCTTGATCAGATTGGTCCTGAAGGAAACCTGAGGACCGACCTGAGGAGACATTACATAACAACGCACTCTGCAGAGAAGAGTGGAGGAAAGCAGTCGCTGTGAGCAGCACAAAAGCTGCTCCTGCTCCCACTGAGTGTTACCTGAAGGACCCATTAACATTTACAACAGCAAGCACAAAGATAACAAGGGGCTGCGCTTTTACCAGGGAAAATATACTTTGACTGCTGATATGCAGTATAACGTTTTGCTCGCTCAGGTGTGAAAGTCTGATTTTCAGAGAGGCTGAGAAGAAGTGAGTGGAGAAAAAAAAATGAAACAAAATGGAAGAAGGAATGAAAAGAACTGCATTCGTTTATATTTTCCAGGTGTTTGAAGGTCTGTTTGCTTGGTTAGTTTTAACCTTTGTTTTACTACCTCTACCTCTCTGACAGATTTATGAAAGGGCAAAACAAGAACACCGTTCATGTAATCCAAATTTCTTGAAGATCATTTTATTTGAGATTTAAATGAATTGGGATTTATCCATTTACACTCATAACACATCTCACAGTGGCATTTGGTTAGGACCCCCAGGTGTAATATTTAACAACCGGGGTTCCTCTCTAGCTTATTTTTTCAGCGTGCAGTGCAGGGTAGTATCTGTATGGATAAAGTAGTATTCATAAAAAAAAATAGTTCACATAAGGAGGCTGAAAAGGTAGTAACTGCATAAATCACAGCACTTTCACCTAGGAGGCAATTTGGATCCAGTGCAGAACCACAGATTTTAGACCTGATTAAAAAATCAGTGGTAAAAACCTCATGAAAGCATTTATGGCTACCTGTTGGTCATTAAAAGACAAATGGTTTCATCTGAGAAATCAGCCAGCGATGGTAAAAACTGGCATTGATAGATCAACTCTTCTGTTTGTCCAGTTTCAAGTTTTCATGTGAAACATGCATGGGCATCATCAGTGCCACGCTGACATAAAAGATAAGTAAAAATAGAAACCTTAAACTGAACCATTACAAATAATTCTGAATTCCACAAATTTGATAGCCATAACAGATTTTTTTTTCCAATATTGGTAGGTCCTTGTTTCAAAACCCAAGAACTTTCAGTTAGAAAATGATGACTTTGTGTCAGTATGTTGTACACTACCATAGGACATTTGTATATAATTTGGCTACATGCTTCAATCAACCAAAGAAAGAAATACAAATATTCACAGACACCAATTAGGAAAATATTAATGAATTTAAATAAACTCAATCATTTTCTGTTCTGTTTTTAACTCTATTGTCATCTAAAACCTGCCTCACTTAGTTTGATCTCTGTACAAAAGGTTCAAATTATGGCTTCTGATACTAAAATGTCAGACGTTTAGTCCGAGGGCGGTTTGTTTTCCCTTGTACAATACCACTACAGACTTATTATAGTCATTTGCATAGAGGTTTTTTATTTATTTTTATTTTACTTTTGGGGGGTGTTTAGTTTCCCTTTCAGGATGTCAGTGGCTGGATTCAGACAGTCTGTGGGCCTATTTTGGTCTAAAATCACACTAAAATACTTTATTAAGGATTTGGTGTTGGCCGTTAAAGGGGCAAGGTTTCAATCAGGAGCATGAGGAGTGTCTGAATAAATAAATAACAGAAGCTCAGTTTTGCTGTTAAAGTTTATGGACATCCAGATGTTTAGGTTCACTAAACAATATAAAACCAACTTCTAAGACTTCAAGTTGTTGGACTTAGGAAATAAATATAATAGAGTATCGTCCACATAGAATGACATCCCTTTCTAAATATAGCGCCTAAAGGATGCAGGTATAATGAAAAAACAACTAGACCAAGAATAGAGCCTTGAGAGACACCACAGTTCGGGGAAAACTCACCAAGGCTCATGCCTTATGCACTGTGCCAGGTGAGATAACAAGATACTGTGGTGTTGAAAGAACCAGTGTAGCTTACAGACCTAATGATGACCTGGCAAAAGGAGTGACAGATACCGTCATGGTACTGGCAAAAGCTCTTGGACTGTCCAATCTTAGATTTCAGGGCGGCATAATGGGGTGGGTTATTTGGAAACTAGCACTTACAAAAATAGTTCAGTGAAATGTGTTTGTGAGAAAACTTAATTAATCTGTCAAATGGTATAACCGTTTTCTGGGAGTTTCCAGAAAAGAAAAGTTCCCCCCACCCCATCCAGACCTCAGCTTTATACAAATGAAGAGGCGGCAAACGTGACTTCCCATCTCTATAAAAACAATGGATGGGAAGCATAAAAAAGATGAACCCTGTGGACACGTAGCATTTAGAAACTCCTGTGTAATCAAGCTTTTCAACAACAGTGCACGTCGCAGATTTATATTTGAACAGCTGTCACAGAGTTGGCTCGCCTTTTGTCTTTGCCTTCATTTTGAAGGTTAATCCGTCAAAACAACAGTGAAAAGCTTTAATTTATCAAGCTTTTATTTCAGGCACTGAGGCATGAAAATGCAGTTTGGCTTTTTCTGTGTGATCTTTTGTTACAACCCATGAGAGTGTCTCAGTTCAAAACGTCAGAACAGGTAGAGATAAAAGAAAAATGCACACAGGGGTGAAAACCTCACCAGCTGAGGGCTGTTCAGAAGTGCTTCGTCAGTCAGTTCAGCTTCAGAAGTGTTTGTTTAAACAGACAGAAAGGGGGATTTCTCAGGTCCCACCCTGCTAATCAAAACCAAAGAAAACATTATCTTCAGTCAGTTTAGTGTTTGTGGACTCCAGTCGACCACCTTCACTCTACGAGTACGAAAGGTTATTTGAATGACAGGAAGGTGGTTTTGCGTCTCTGATTGGTGGGGCTGAAGTGGAGGCTGAAGTGGAGGCTGAAAATCAAACCCAGCAACTCAAAGCTGATTGCTGAGGGAGCCGTCGAGGCGAGTTAGTGGACAGAACTGGACGTTAATACAGGTTCTGTGTTTGAGAGTGCACCAGGTTATTACAATAAGCACAGATACAGTACAGTGGTATTACATGAGCTTCTCTTCTGGCGTTCAGGGCCAGTATTTACTGGGAAAACAGGGAGCTCATAAACACATAAACACTGATAATAACACTGCTTTCTGCTCATTTTGTACAACCAGGACTGAATAGAAAGAAGTAGAAGACAACAGAGCAGAGCTGAAAAACTAGGTTACAGTCAGCGTGGCTCCGGGGATTTTAGTCACTACTAGTCCACACTATACCACTGCTATTAGCTGGATTGTGGATCAGCCACAACATTAAAACCATCCACTTTTCAATCCATTTTCTTCCTCTTAGGTTAAGCAGCATTTTCCAGTTCCTCCTTCCTTTTATATAATTTTTACCTGTTTGACACCTTGAAGAGGGGACAAGCTGTTGAAAGGGAAAACTGTACAGTTAAAACAAATGTGACTCTTTATTTGAAGGGTAACACCTATTTTCTGAATATTTGCCTATTTAGTATGTGGCTAAAAAAAACTACACTGGTGGATGCTAAGAGGTTAAAACCATCCATCCAGTTAGTTCTGCTCATGTAAAGTCAGGTTAAAGTGGTAGCAGGCTAAGCACTGTCCTCTGGATGTCATTTCCCCCAGCATTGTTTTCGAGTTCCTCTTAGAGGATCTTGAGGCACTCCCATGTCAGATCTCCAGGAAGTTCTTGGTCTACCCCAGGGTCTCCTCCCAGCTGGGTGTTGTGGGAAACCCTCTAAGGAGAGGCACATGGGAGGCATCCTGATCAGGTCCTCAAACCACCTCAGCTTGTTCCTTTTGACACAAAGGTGCCATGGCTCCTCACCTACCACATCCACATATAAAACAATTTGCTCATGCACATGCATTGTAGCTAAAGGTTGCTTGCTACGGGGCATTCAAAACTCCGGTTGTAAAGGTAACCCTCTGAAGTATTTCCCACCACATCACTCAGCAATATCCTCATTCGTATTTGTAGTTGCTTCAGTTGCTCACCTCAGAAAAGTTTCTTTTAATGTTGAGTCCAGTTGTTCTACAATTCATCTCAGCTGCTTGTACCCATGATGTCATTCTTTTAGTCACTACCCAGAGTTTGTGAGTATAGTTGAGGGTTAGAACATGGCTTAGAACCTCCCAGCATTTAAAACCAGCCGCCTAATGTTGTGTAGGTTCTCCTCATGCTGACCAAGGACCTCCTGTCCATCAGGAAATGAATCTTCCTTTGGGTTATGGGGTGTGGTCTCCATGGAGCAGGCTTGTTGTGGCACATCCCAAAGATGGATGATCAGAAACTGGGGTTGAGCTCTTTTAGGAGAATGTGCCGTTGTTGTTGTTGTTGTTGTGGTTGTGGTTGTGGTGGTGGTGATTTTGTCTGCAATGATGTTTAGGTGGAAGGTAAGTTTCAAAAGTACATTTCAAACTCAGCTTCCATGGATCAGGGTTGATTTGGCACCTCAAGCATTCGGGAGCTAATTGGGATCTTGGGAGTTTGGAGGCCAGTCAGACACCTTGGGCTCTTTGTCGTGTTCCTCGAGCCATTCCTTAACAGTGTCTGTGGTGGAAGAGGGTGCAGTGCCTGCTATTGGATATGATCCTGCAGAGTGGACCTGTTATCACGCAGAAACATTTGCAGCATTATGAAACAAAAATGACGGCAAACACGACCCGGAACATTTAAGCAGCTAAAATCCCACATCAGGCAAGAACTGGAAACCATTTAGCGTTAACAACTACACAATTTTGTGTGCTCAGTTCCCAAACACAGTGTTGTTAAAAGAAGATCTGATGCAACACAGTGAAAACGCTGCCTCTGTCCCAACCTTGAGTCGTGTAGCAGGCATCAAACTCAGAATTAACAGATATTCAAATAAATAAACAAAACGTCTCCATTTCATCATTAAATGCTTTTTTTTTCTTTTTTATGTAAAGTTCAAGTTATAAAGAGTCACGCAGAATCCCAGTTTTTGAAAACAGGGGTTTGGAGAACATGATTCAAGTAGGATATTTATAATAGATGGTTTCATCGTCGTCAGGAGCCCAAATAATTAAATTTATAGTTGCACGACTCCAGTAAAACCATTCTGAATCAGCCTTTAACAGTAGGACCAAGTCAACAATAGGAAAAAATGTATTTTTTCTAGGACTTTATAAACACTGTGTACGTGTTTTTATGAATGTCTTTGTTTTTAGCTTTATGTGACCTCCACCCAGTGCATGCTGGGAAACTCTGGAGCCTGAATAGAAGTGCGTGTTGGTGGAAAAGGATTGAAAAAGTCCTTTTAATTTGGTCCTGTGACATTTCAGAGGCTGACATGTCATCCTGTGTGCCGAGGATTCCTCCACAGGGTGAGATGTTAGAGTAAAATATATCCGCAATTACCGGGCTTTTACGGCAGTAAGTGAAAGGAAGTGATTCATTTCAGGGAGCTGCTTCTCTGTGTCCTGTTGGCGCTGCTTGATTACCCTCAGTTCACTTCAGCATGCTGTGAAAATCAGCTTAAAGTGTGTTTGGGGTATTGGCTTTTATGGAAAACTGAAATCATGGCTGTGTGATAATACTGCTGAGAGCAGGGACCGCTTTGAAAACTCGCTGCTGGTGCATTCAAGGACACTTTCTCAGCATCTGAGATTTTTAAAGCTGGCAACTCAACAGGAAGACTTTAATGCAGCTCGCAGCAAATTCCAATGGTTTTCAAAAGCTCACTTTCAGCTCAAAGCTCACTTGAAACATAACTATGCATGTATGAAGTGTGAGGGTACTAAAAAGGTCCAAACAGCTGCTTCATGTCCATTAAGTGTCCAGGTGTTCAGGAGTTCTACTGCACATGTGCACAAAGTTGAAGACCAGCTGGAAAGGTTAAAAACTTGGGGCTTAATTGAAGTGCATCTATTCTGCTCATTTCCAGCTCTATATTAGCTTTGCATGATTCACAGTTCAAAAAATCCTTACTTATTTTATTTTTCAGGTCTGAAAAGTGGGCAGTGCTGAAGTGGCCAGCAGGGGGCGACACCTCTGCCTTTTCTGATTATGTAGAAGTCTATGAGAAAATGGCCCGACTGCTCACCTGATCTACCACTTCAGTGAACACTTTCCTTGAGTTTCGCAGTCGCTATTTTTGGGCACACGCTGGATATAAAAGGTGGAGGTAGCCACAGTGACGAGCGAGGGGCGGATCGGCCTGAGAAACGGGGACAGTACGCTCACAGGGTTGCAGCACGCCCTGCTTTATCGTTTTTTCTGACTCCTTCTAACATCATACTTCATTCAGTAAGACTTAAAATTAGCAGATGAGTCAGGAAAGTGTTTATGAGGTCACAGAGAGCAATAGAGCTGCCACCCACTGGCCATGAGAAAGAATGCAGGTTTAAGGCATTTGCACATTAGCTGATTTTATTTCTGATCTGATCTGTTTCTGAGATGTACGAACAAGAAAACCAATTATTTCCCGCATTCCTCTTCACGGTGCTGCTCTGGTTTTGTCTCGTTGTTATGAATCCAACCAAATCCTTGTCAGCGTATGAATAATAAAACCAATTCAGCTTTTCAGTCCTGTGAGGAACAACAGACAGGATCTGTTTGAAAAGCTGACTGTGATTTTTGCCATCATTGAGGAGCCTGTTTTTAAGAGTAAATATTTTTTATATGAAACTTATTAGCTTTGCTGTGTTGGTGAAGAGCATTTTAGGAGCTGCATTTTTGCACTGAGGGAAACGAATCTGATTTTTTTTTTTTTAGAACAAGCGTCAGAAAAGAAAACAGTGGTTTGGTCCTTTAAACATGATTGGCTCCTGCTGAGTTCTTCATCTTCAACTCCATCTTCAAATATCTGAACTGACTCTGAACTCCCATCTGCTTCTCCTCCTGTCAATTTACATCGATCCCACGCTGGAAATCACTGCTTTCCCATAGCCTTTATCTTTTGAAGCCCAGCTGAAGCGTCTCAGAGTGGATGGACGTGGAGACTTTAAGCTTAGTGCTGCGATGGCTGAGCGAGCATGACAGACACGGGGGGGGGGGAGTCAGCAGGTGGATGTTTTAAACGAGATCTGCGAAAATTGTTCAACTGCGTTGCCATAGCAACAGCGCGCATGTAGATCAGGAGGCTTTTTTTAACGCGCACACACAAACACGCACACACACACAGAGTGACACACTGAGGTTAGCACAGGATTCCCTGCTATTCCAGTTTCTATGACAACTCACAACTCATCCTCGCCTCCCCGTCTGCCTCACTTTCATCCTCGGCTGTAATGGAAGCAGCCATTAAGTTCTGACTCCGGCTTTATCAGCATGAATGGTAATCAGCTGTTAATTAGCGGTGATGATTAATATGAACAATGATTAAAGGAGTACTAATGCTGTCTTATAACATCAGCTGCAGCAGCGAGAGGGTGATCAGTCAGGAGAAGCTGCTGGGGGGGACTTCAGGAAAGAGTTTTCTCCTCTGACCACTTTAGCTGGTGAAATGAACTCTGGTCCATTTGACCTGTCAGTGCTGTTTGTTTGGGCTGATGACATGATCAGGGCTGAGTCTCTTTAACCACAGGAGCCAGCAGGCTTGTGTTTCCTCCTTATTGCAGGATCTGCCCCTTAAATTAGTTTTTTTTTTTTTTGCTATAACTCCAAATCACAACAATCATCTCAAGGCCCAATAACATTATATATACAAAACCCAGAAATATAACAGTCCCCGATGAGCAAGCACCACTAACATCTCCTTTTCAATCTTTAATTAATGCAGATTTGTCTCATTTATGCACAAGGTGTACGGGGGTGTCACAGTTGGACACACTTGGTTATAGTTTGATGTGGCTTCCACTTCCCACTCATCAAAGTGCAGAGTTAGTGCTACGATGGAGCGTATTTCAGCCCCAACCACCACCTTTACAGAAACCTAAACACGTAGTTTGCAGCATGTAACAAAGACCAGGTACTTTGTAGTACTACTCACAGCAGATGGCTGCCCCTCCCTGAGCCTGGTCCTGCTGGAGGTTTCTTCCTGTTAAAAGGGAGTTTTTCTTCCCTCTGTCGCCAAGTTCTTGTCCACAAGGCATCGTCTGATTGTTGGGGTATTCTTTCTAATACTGAAGGGCTTTACCCTACAATAAAAAGCACTGTGAGGTGCCTGGTGTTGTGAACTGGTGCTATATTAACAAATCGTATTGAATAATAACTAAAGGTAATCACTTAATTTGTAGTCAAGTTAAAGTCGCTGAAAATGAAACAAATCATAAAGTAAAAACAAGCCGAAGTACAAAACTCAATCACTCCAGCAGGACGTAAACTGCGGCCTCCTGGCAGACCAATCTGCTACTTGTGCCATTTCCACCACTTTAACCTGCAGACAAATGCACACTTTGGAGCTGTTATTACTCAGCGGATCATATTGTGGCAGCTGTCGGGTCAAGGCAGCCATGCCAAAGGACATCTTGTGTTCAGTGGTGAGACACAGGTGGCTTCTGACATAACAGCATCTTATTACCCCCTGGGACGAGAACATACTAGACAAAACCTCCAGGAAAACAAGGCTCAAGGAGGGGCAGCCATCTGCTGTGATTGGCTGTAGGGTGAGAGGAATGAGAAGGAGCATAGAGACCACAGACAATGAACGGGACAAAAGACAAACTAAAGCGAAGACAGTGATAAAGAGTAGTGGCAAAGAAACACCTGAGGAGTGAAACGAAAGGAGTGGAGAAGAACGCTCATTGCATTAGTGCTGCGATGGCTGAGCGAGCATGACAGACACGGGGGGGGGGGGAGTCACCAGGTTGATGAGGAGCATGATCCTCCAGGAGCAAAACGAAAGTTTGAGGGTGTTTTGGATCAACTGGAGGCTTTTCAGGAAGCTTTTCAACCAGATAAGAAGGAATTGCAAGTCCAGCCTCTAAGTAATAAGTGCATGGACTAGTTTTTCAGCATCACTCTGATAGAGATGTTTCTCTTTTTTAGGATATTGTGCAGATGAAAGAAGGAAGTCTCCTATCAGATATTCGTTTAATTGTTTGAAGGTTGAAAGACATGTCCTTGCCAAAAATTGTTCCCGCGTTCCTCACAGTGCTGCTGGAGGCCAAGGTGACACCATGTAGACTAAGCATCTGATTAGACACAATGTTTCAGAGATTCTGAGCATCAAGTGCAAAAACCTCAGTTTTGTATAAATTTAAAAGAAGAAAATTATCAGTCATCCAGGCCTTTATGTCTTTAGCATGTTTCTAGTTTGGCCAGTTGATTTGTTTTGTCTGGCCTGATGGATGGATATAGTTGAGCGTCATCGGTAATGCAGAGGAAATGTATATATTACAAGTATGGGTCCCGGCACCGAACCCTGTGGAACACCATTCCTTATGTTCGTGTATGAGGAAGACTCACTGGAAATGATCTGATGAATATGTAGTGCAGCTCCTTCAGTCCCTGTGATATGGCCCATGGACCGCTAGACCTGCATCCTGTAGGCCTGTCTGGTTGGCTCATTTCAGTTTAAAAGTAATTATAACTGTTACATACAGTTGGCATGCACTCACAAATATGTCATATAAATGTCGTTAAATTTGTGACACTGAAAAAAGTTTGAAGCCAAATACCAAAACCTGAAACTTAATTTAATTGCAGATTTTTTTTAAAAAATCATAAAATGTTACCAAAACACAAACAAGTGTATGATACAAACAATTTTCAGCAAATAGTGTGCTGCTATTGATGTGTTACTACTATTATTTTTATAATGAATATTGCATGAAAGAAATTCATCCAGCTCCTCTTTCTCTCTCGCTTCCCTCTCTAATAATTTTCACACACCAACTAAACTTCCCACTGTGTGAACGTTCAGTTAAGGGGTGAAAAACAGGATGTGATGTAACATCCTGAGGCCATTATTAGCATTGGAGGAGGTGGAGGTCATATCAGAGGCAGCAGCAGACTATATGAATAAGATATCGTCCCACGATCAGAGAGAATTAAACTAAGAAGACACCTGGACTTTAATTACATGAACGCTGATGTGCTACACTTTGGTGTGCGGTGGAAAACACTAATGGAAAGCAGCCATTTTGACTGTTAACCTCTGGTTGAAAATGCAAAATATCCACTGTGAGAGATGTCTGTGGGAGGCTGTTAGATTCATGCCAATATCTCTGTCATCACAGAAGACTGCGACTGCTTTTTAATCCAGATTTTAGTATCATTTTAAAGCATGGACATCTCTTCTTTTAAGATAAAATTGATACAGAGGTTAAAGAGGATCCGTGCATGTTTGTCCGAGCATAAGAGCAAGACTGAAACTGTAGAACTGTTGTATTAATTGTGTCAAAGAAAACAGAACACAACAAATAGAAGTAATGTGAGGATAGACAGATAACAAAAAGACAGACGGAAGGTTATATATAGAAATTATGCAACAGAGCTGGCGCCAAAGCCAACAGATATGACTTTAAGTCAGAAACAACATGAAATGAAGGCTCTAGAGTGGAAGTGGGTTGCAATGGGGCTTGCAGTGTGCAACAACTTCAGCCCGGCTGAAGAGCGCACACTGTTTAGGTAACAGCTGAGTCACCGACTCGTGCAGACTGGGTTCAGCTCAGTGCAGCTGAGTTTGATTTCATGGCCTGTCTGAATGAACACGTTCAACATTATCTTGGTTTCACTGCAGTCTCACGAGCACCCAAAACATTTTACCAACTCGAGACTGCACACAAGCTGTATCTGCCCGTTTGTTTTTAACTCGTGGACTCATCCATGAGGAACTACGCTACAGAGTACCAACTGTGCACGCACCCTGCAAGCGGACCTTGAGCAGACTTTAAAGAAGTATAATGAGGTGACTACTTGTCCGAAAAACACGAGATGCAGTTTGTGCCCATTTCTGTTTTACAGATGGTTTAACTTTACTTTTTTTCCCACTTGCTGGATGATTTAATTTTTATTTGCTTTTCCTTGTGCTTTCAACAAAAATCATTTGGTTATCTTTAGGTACTAAAAGCTACCTGCTGATGTTTAAGTTCTAAAAACTAGTTGGTCAGATCAAGGCACTAAAAACTACTCCATTAGGTTTAGGTACTAGGAACTGCTTGGTCAGGTTTACATAAAGATCGAGGTTCGGGCTAAAACAGTCTCCCTTCAGTGATGAGTCGGGAGTGGCAGAGCTGTCTTACTGATGCCATAACTTGATTAGGACATCTTATGTGTAACTGACACATACCAACAGCTTTGACCAAGTGGCATCATTAAATGCCCCGGGTGTAAGCAGGTGTGGTCTGTATCTGCTCTGTGATTGGTTGCAGCAGTCTTAGGCTGTAATGTTTCTGTTTCAGCCACATGCCTCTGAGTCCGGCTGCTGACACCAAACATGATCGCCCGCGGCAACAGGCGGTTACAAACGGCAACCCGACAGGCTCTGCTGTTGCCAGGGACGACGAGGGGGAGGACACACCCACAGGAAACAGCATCGTCGTCCGCATCGGCATCCCGGACCTGCAGCAGACGGTAACACACGCACACATGCAGGCGTACTGTGTGTAGATGTACAGTTTGTATATAAACATAAGGCACAGAACAAACCTGTCTGTCTGTCCGTCTGTCTCTTTCTCTGTCTGTCCGCCTGTTTCTCTGTCTCTGGCTCTCTCAGAAGTGTTTGCGGTTGGACCCAGAGTTACCAGTTTGGACCAGTAAGCAGAGGGTTCTGGTGACGTTGACTCAGTCTCTATCGGATGTTTTGAACTATGGTCTCTTCCAGCCGGCGTTCAACGGCCGAGCCGGAAAGTTTCTGGACGAGGAGCGGCTGCTGAAGGAGTATCCTCTCCCGCCCATCACGCCCATCCCATACCTGGAGGTAAACTTCACCTCAGTGTTTCTAAAACACTAAAACATGCAGCACTGCTGTACTTATAACTTATATAACTGCATATTAGGACCACTGAAGTGGGGTAACAATTAGAGGACAAACTTTTCGAGGTTAAGGTGCAAAGATATTTATATATAACAAACACATATTTGAACCTGTGAGTCAGAACATCAACACACTCTTCCAGTGTGTTTTTGTAGCTCTGACAGTCTCGGTACTGACCGGGCTATGAAGCCTTTTAGTAAAAGTAACTGTTGATGAGTATTCAGCAGCTCCAAGCCCAACACGAAGAGCTCAGTTTCACTTACGATGGCAACAATGCAAACAAACCTGTGCACAAATCTAAATGCAAACATCTGCTTTATAGTCGTGCAGTCAGAGCCCCCCACAGTGTCTTATGAAAAGTAGCGTCCAGCTAACTGTCACCACCACAGACAGTATGAAAGACGTGAAATATCCTCAAAGATCAGCTGTTTCCAGACTGACTCTTTGCATCTCTTTTTTGCTCAGTTTCGTTACAAGAGGAGAGTTTACACCCAGAGCTACGTGGACGACAAACAGCTGGCAAAGCTGCACACCAAGGTAGGAAACACGGTGCTGTTAATTAAAGAGTTAAATCCTGCAGAATTATAACATTACGAATGTAAATGCTCACACTGCATCTCCAAGTATGAACACAAAGAGGTTTGTTCATATTCCCACAGTTACAATGCTGCTGCAAGTGATGATAGGAAGCTTGGGTAAAATAAATAATGAAAGGATTTAAATAAATATGTACAAAAATAGTGGTACATTTAAAATGCAGAGGGATGCATTTGGAGATGTGTTATTTATATTTGGCTGAGAGTGCAAAAAGGATCAGGAAATTTTAGCAGCATTTGCTTCACTGCGACTCCTCCACACTCACCTCAAATTTAATTCTGTGCTGCTTCTTCAGAGAATATTGTTCAGTAAATAAGAAAATGATGTGCTTTTTTCCCGTTAGGCCAATCTGAAGCGCTTTATGGAACATGTTCACCAGAAGAATGTGGAGAAGGTCTCCAAGTGGTTGGAAAAAGGCCTGGACCCCAACTTCCACGACTCTGAGACCGGAGGTGAGCAGGAGCAGATGAGTCAAAAGATTTCAGCCTCATTTTACAATGTGTGAAATCACATTTTTCCCCTACAGTGTCCAAGCAGTGACCCATAATAACACAATCAAAAACTAAAAAATGAACACAACATAAAGGAAAAGAAACTGCATGTGTTTGGACTGTGGGAGGAAACCCACGCAGACACGGGGAGAACATGCAGGCTCCACACAGAAAGAACCGGGCCAAGGAGGAATCGAACCAGGACCTTCTTTCACAGGTCACGTTAAAGCTGGGACCATCAGGGCTGAAAAAAAATGGAGCCAAGTGGCAAAAAAATGCAGTTCCTCTAATGTCCACTTGAGCCTCACCCATGAAACGAGCCAGTCCCCATAGACGCCCATGTTAAAATATCCAACTTTACAGCGGAAGAAAACGGTTTTATTCCTTCATAACAGCTGTACGGGGGGAGAATGTTTTTATAACTCACCTTTTTAAATTGTATTAAGGCATAAAGTTTGCATTATTAGGGGCGTGGCCTCTCTGACTGACAGGGGGATGTTGAGACAGGCGGCTGTAGGTGCTAGCCGTCTGCTAGGCTTCACCTCACCTAGCCGGAGTCCCTAAACTGGACCTCTGGACCATGTTTGTGCTGTTGGAGCCTTTTGGAGCATCTGACCAATAATATGACTGCACTGAAACACGAACCTTCAGTTCACTCTCTGGTCAGATTGTATTTAGTATCCAATATATTGATCTTCAGTCCTTGAAATATCAGGTGTGGTCATTTGATTGTACAGATTCGTATATTTAAAGTGACCGTTAAGGGTTATTCAAGTTTCCAGGTGTTTCCACCTGAGCGAAGGAAGCTCTTCCAAAAGCCGGTCGCTAAAGACAGACCGGGACCGAAGGTTCACACATACATTTTTTTTTAGGAAGTTGTCACTGGCTCCTCCCTCCTGAGGCCATCCCAGCTATGATTGGTCAGAATCAGCAGTCTGAACCCAACATCATCTTCACTTGACTTCCTTGTTGCTTCTCGTATATTAAACGACTTGTAGGCGGTTTTCTGATTAGCATCGATGCTCCTTCTGTTACCTGTTATGTTCCCAGCCTCTGAATCCGTTTAAAGACTTCCTGACTCACTGTTAGGAGGCTGTTCTTTAGTTTCTAATTACAGCTTTGACGAGGCAGATGTAAACATGTACATTTATGCAGTCTCTCAGATTATTTGCATATTTCTCTCAGGAGTCTCTGATCCGTGGAGCCCGCCGTTGTTCGGTTTACCCTCACAGCTGTGGAGCTGTTACTGACTTTAAAGATGAATGTTCACCTTTAGCCTAACAAAGATTGTGTCTGTGTGCCGCAGAGTGTCCTCTGACCCTGGCCGTGCAGCTGGAGGAGAGCTGCGATCTGATTAAAGTTCTTCGCAATGGAGGAGCTCACCTGGACTTCAGGACCAGAGACGGCATCACCGCCCTGCACCGGGCCGTGCTCTGCAGGAATAGCGCCGCCCTCACCGTGAGAAAGCACCTCTTTGCTCTGCTTCTGCCTCCATGTGGTCACTTCAGTTTGAATCAACCCGTAGCTCACTGATTTTTGTACATTTAAATCAAGAAAAAGAAATTTCAGTCGAGTTTTTTTTAATCTTCTGAGCTACCAAATTCCCGTTTCCTGTCTGGGTTTAACATTAATATACAGTGATATTTCTTCAGTGAGGACGGAGTGACTCATCCCATCTGACAGCAACATTAAAAAAAAAAAAACAGACTAACAAAAAAACATCACCTGATAAAATCCACCAGCTCGCCGGTTTATAAATGTCGGCTGCTGCCTGCTCAGTGTTTCAAATTAGGGAGTCAGTGCACCAAATATAATTTTTGAATGTAAGCAAGCAAGTGAGCAGTATTTATACAACAAAGTACTTTAGAAGAAACAAGAGTAAAAGAAGAGAAGGTAAAACAACACTGGAAATAATTTATCCTAATTAAAAGCAAAAACCCATCAAAGACAAAAGCAGCTCCTGCAGCAGCATTGGCTCAATTAATTATTAATTTCATGATTAGTGGGTCTGCTTGACCTCCTTGGAGGGTGCTTATAAAATGGATTCCTGTAGAACAGCTCAGTATGAGTCTGTATTAACTGTTCATACACCGTTACTGCAACCACCAAAGCCAACAGTGACCTGCAGTTCCTCTGGTGTCCAGCAGAGGCTCCAGCAGTGAGTCAGTCCCCATAGGCTCCCATGTTAAAATGTCCAACTATAAACATGTTCGCAGCCTGGTCTCTGTGGAGAGTTTCCTCCTTTATGAAGTTTTTCATGTGCCTGATAGGTGGAGGGTGATACAGGCTGCTGTAGCGCTCCACCCGCTCGTCCAGGTATGATCACCTCTGGCTCCAGAGTACCAACACGTCAGCAACCGAAACACCAAAATTGAGGGTTAAATATGCCAAGAGGTGAATACTGCAAGGGTGTCAACCACCCAGCCAAAGAGCCCTACCCGCTGGACTGTTGGTGCCAGCAGCACTACAGAGGATGCAAAGTTAGAAGTACTTCCAGATGTTGGCAAATTGTTCAAATTCACAGACGTAAAATTCAGTTTTTGTTTTTAATTCCAAAATATTCCACATGAGGCCGTTTTGTGCCTGTAATGGATGTGATGAATGAGGGGAGGATTTACAGGGGAAAGCACTCCTGACGCTAATAGGACCGCACATTTTTATTATTTTATACACTTTTATACGATCAGAGCAGAGGTGTCTCCCCCTGCTGGTCATTAGAAGGAATGTAGGTTTAAGGCACTTCCTCCTGCTGTAACTCCTCCTTCTCCTGGTCCTCAGACTCTGCTGGACCTCGGGGCGTCTCCGGACTACAAGGACAGCAGAGGCCTCACGCCGCTCTATCACTCGGCCATGGTGGGCGGCGCCCCCTACTGCTGTGAGCTGCTGCTGCAGGACCACGCCACCATCGGTACGGAGGGTCTCAGAGGACTGATTTGATGAATCATCTGAGATGTTGTCGACTGCTGTTATTAATGAGTTATTTTATTAATATTTGTGTGTGAAAAAAAACTAAAAGAGTTGTCATGGTTACAGGGATGACAGATGAGAACGGGTGGCAGGAAATCCATCAGGTGACACACACACACACACACATGCACACACACAATCAGGAAAATTACACTGATGACAAGTTCGAGCCCTGTACAATTATGACTGTGTGTGTGTGTGTGTGTGTGTGTGTGTGTGTGTGGGTGCATGTGTGTGAGTTCAGGCATGTCGCTATGGCAACGTGCAGCACTTGGAGCACCTGCTGTTCTATGGCGCCGACATGAGTTCCCAGAATGCATCAGGAAACACCGCACTGCACCTCTGCGCTCTGTACAACCAGGTAACACACACACACACACACACACACAGAGGTAAAGCACATCATGGTCATGTGATCAGCGTCCTGCAGGTGTAATGTGTGTTTTTATTCATATTTTTTTCTGTGTTTTCTTGTTTAGGACAGCTGCGCCCGAGTGCTGCTGTTCAGAGGAGCCAACAAGGACATCAAGAACTACAACAACCAGACGGCCTTCCAGGTCAATCAATAATCAATCAGTCGAGACTATGAAGTAAAAAAACACAACCAAATGGTCTTTCAGATTAAAAAAAGGAAACAAATAAAATGAGACTTAAAGGTAAATAATTAATAAATAAAATAAAAACAAATTTTTTCTGCTTACCTTCATGTAAAAGTAATAAATAAATAAAACAAGCCTTTCTGTTTACATAAATAACCAGAATGAATTACAGGTAAAAAACAATGAAGGTGAAATAAAAATAAAACATAACAAAAATATAAACATCTTAAAAATCACTTTAAAAAACCAACCAGATGACATTTAAGGTAATAAAACAAATACATCCATCTGAAAACCAATACTAAATAAATAAATAAAAACAGCTGTTCAGATAAAAATAAAAACACGGCCTTTAAGGTAAAAATTCCCTAAACATAAAATAAATCAAATAAAGAAAAAATAAACCATTTCAAATATAATAAATTAAACAGAATAATACGTCCTTTAATTCGAAATTTAAAGTGTGTTTATATTTTTAAAAAAGACAAATAGCACATTTAAGGTAAAATACTACTACTACTCCTACTACTCCTACTACTACTACTACTGTTTTTATTATGCAAATTGCAGCTGTGTAATACAGTTTATCCAAGACAAATTTCCCATGTGGGACAATAAAGTTTTATTCAATTCAGTTCAATACTACTACTAATAATAATTAAAAAATTAAAATAAATAATAATAATAATAGATTTTAACCAAGCTAAAATACAGAAAACAGCTATAGTCAGGCTGTCTTTATGTGCAATAAATAAATCCAAACAAGCCCACCTACTCGAGCGCCTGAAACTAAAACACAACAGTGGAAAAAAGAATTCTGGCAGTGAAATCAGAAGGGAGCACTTGTTTCAGAAATGAAACTGCTGCTGCCTTTAAGGCAGCTCATCTAATTACACAGACAAATTTAAAGCTCTGTGATTGGATGCTTGCTGCCACAGTGGAGCTTTAGCTCATTTCTAATCTTCTGTTCTCCTGTTAACGTGTTGTAGCTTTGAGTTTTTACCATTTTCTAATCAGGAGACTGAAGAAAGTTTAAAAAATGAAGGAGGCTTTAATTTTGAAAACCCTGCAAGTCCCAAAGTCACGAAAGTCTCTCGAAATTATTTGCAACCTCAGAGATGCAAATGTGTGCGATTATGAGCCATTAAGGTGCCGTTTACACGAGACCGTTTTCATTTTGAAACGGTGTCGTTTTGATGCGTTTCGGCCTTGCGTTTACACGACAACGGTGTCGTTTTGATGCGTTTCGCCCTTCTGTTTACACGACAACAGAGTGAAAACGATGTGTTTCAGAAACGGGGTCCAGAGTGGAGCGTTTCAGAAACGCACCGGCTTGCGTTTTCGTGTAAACACTTGAAACCGGGGTGATTTGAAAACGCTCGACTCGCACATGCGCACTATGGTTGCGACGGCCAGTTTTTCGCGCACGCGCAAACTGATAAACAGTACTCGCGGATTCACGAGTGCTTCTTATGCTTTTCCTGTGTTTTTACCGTTTTGTAATTCAGCGTTGTGTGCAGCAGCGATCCAACCTCATCATCTGTCCACACAAAACCTCTCACATTGGCCGTTTTGTAAGTAATGAACAATTTGCCGCACTACCTACTGTGTCACTCCACGCATGCGCGTCTTGCGTAAACAAACTGCAAAGAGAAAACCAACGCCAACTTGTGGCCTGGCATGGGAACTACATCGTTTTCATCGTTTCACATGTCCTCGTGTAAACGCGGATCGTTTCTGAAATGCCATCGTGTAAACGAAAGGCTGAAACGCATCAAAACGACACCGTTTCCAGTGAAAACGGCTTCGTGTAAACGGCACCTAAATGCTCTTCTGTGGCGTGTGTGTGTGTGTGTGCAGGTGGCGATCATTGCCGGGAACTTCGATCTGGCAGAAATCATAAAGATCCACAAATCTTCTGACGTTGGTGAGTTTAAACACATTTAAATCGTGTGTGTGTGTGTGTGAGTGATCACAGTGGTTGGATATTAACTTTCTCTGTGTGTGTGTGTGTGTGCGTGTGTGTGTGTGTGTGTGTGTGTATATATATATATGCGTCCAAGCAGTTCCCTTCAGAGAAACTCCCTCCTATACGAAGCGGCGCCGGGTGGGCGTGACCCGGACGACGGCGGGAAACGGCCTGTCATCTCCTCGCTCCCTGATTCGCTCGGCCAGCGACAATGCTCTGGAAAGCCCCGCCTCCTCACCTGGTCCCTCCCTCCAAAGCCTGGAGACGCACCACGACACTCACACGCACTCGCTACGCCGACACACACGCCGACTCAGGTAGCGCGTGCACGCACACACATTTATGCAAAAAATGCTAAAACATACTTTACTGTAAATGTGCGCCCAGAAAAAGTCAAATCAAGCATGGCTCGTTTGTTATTTAATAGTATCTTTCAGCATCCCTGGTGCCTTCACGCATGTGCACGTCACACTGAATATACTGTTTGGCATCAATGATACGATCTCAGATGCTGGCTCTGAGCTGTGTGCCGGTAACGAGCCGGACGGTCCCGTTCTTCTTTGATTTCCATGAGGAATCTCAGATTCCGGTCGGTCGGACCGCAGCCCCGTTCTCCGCTGGGCCTCGGTCCATCTTAAACGATGAGAAGATGGCTGGCAGCGTCTCTGGATCTTGTTCCGCTCTGTTCGTTCTTTGCGTGGTGTGGTTCGAGCTTCACGTGTGGATGCAGTGATGAGCTGTGATCTACCCGAGGGCCTGAACATTGGTCTCCAGCCCCGTGTGCAGAGATTTCTCTGAATCTTTTAATCATATTATGAGCTGCAGATGATCCACCTCGTTCCATCCAGTTCCGGTTCATCACAACTTTTATTGCCTTTGATCCAACGTTTTGGAAACACGTTGCAGGCACCAGCTTCAGAATGAGCATGTGTGAAGTTCAGATGTTCGTTTTAGAAGATTTTTCACATAAAGCTTTAAACCAGTGTCTGCTTTCTGTCCACAGCCCCAGCGGTGGAGGTCATGTGGAGACCAGTCCTCCCTCCTCACCTCCCCTGACCCCACAGATGAGGAAGAGGAGGCTGTACAGCGCCGTGCCGGGACGCACCTTCATCGCCACCCGATCCCACGTCCCCCAGGGGCCCGGAGAGATCCAGCTGCACCGAGGAGAGCGGGTCAAAGGTTTGATCGCAATAATGATTCTTATTTCTGTCTTCAGTTTCAGTTTCTCCATCTATAAAAATAAAAAAATGGTGCGCAGGCTGGAGCTTCAGCTTATTACACCCACACTGTACACATACAAATAAATAAATAAACAGAAGACGTGTACGACATTACATCTGCGTAATGAACACTTTCATAATTCCTCATCACAGAAATGAGACGACTGTTCAGATAAACACACACGTGTGTGTATGAAGTGCTGATAATGAGTGTACGGTGTGTTTGCAGTTCTCTCCATAGGTGAAGGAGGATTCTGGGAAGGAAGCGTTAAAGGCCGAACCGGCTGGTTTCCTGCCGACTGCGTTGAAGAAGTCCAGATGAGACAATATGACCCGAGACTGGGTAAAAAAAACACGTCCACATCAGGATCCTTCCTGCAGGCAGAAAATGTTGCTGTCCTGCATATAATGATACTTTAGCTGGAGCTGCGCTCATAAATAACACATGTATGTTTCAGCGACGAGGGAGGACCGCACCAAGAGACTGTTCAGACACTACACTGTAGGATCCTATGACAACTACACCTCCTACAGGTAACACAGCATCACTGCACCTCCTGTGGAAGCGGTGGCAGGTGCTTCAGTGTGAACACATGTATGTGATGACCTGATGAGCGCGTGCAGCACTCTGACAGGGCTGTGAGGAAGCAGCTGCTCCTCAGCCTGGTGGCGGGGGGGGGGGCATCTTTAGAAATACCTCCTGTCTGTATTAGTGCCCGTAGGGTTGGTTGGGTTTGCAGTGGAAGCACAAGTGCTTCTCTAGCAGATGAAGAAGCTGCAGCTTGTTTACCTGAATGATGCCTGCTGGAACAAAGATAGCTTTATACTGAGAGTCTTCCCAGAAACCTGATTCAGTGACTCAGGTACTCGCTCCTCTTCTTCTTGGGCTGGTAATACTGTTGCACTGCTGGAATGATGAGGCAGGCGGCCCTAAACCCGGCGTGACCCGGAGATTCGGTGACCCGTGGCTGTTTCAGACTACGGTGGAAAGTTTTGGGCGATGATTGTGCTGTTTGCAGATGTCCAGGTCTGTGATTTGTGCGTTCTCTGTGTTCACTGCCTTTTTCATCCATCCATCCATCCATCCATTCACTTCCGCACATCCTGTTAAGGGTCGCGGGGGGGCTGGAGCCTATCCCAGCTGTCATAGGGCGAGAGGCAGGGTACACCCTGAACAGGTCGCCAGCCTGTTGCAGGGCCTTTTTCAATGTGTTCTTAATATAGTGGCATCACAAAGGGATGGTTGAGGGTCACCTGACCCAGCTCCAAACTATAAACTTTATCAAAAAAGAAAGTTTGAAGCTGTCATCGGTCTGAGAGCCAGGACGCTGGAGAAGAGCTCGTGCTCAGCTTCAAACCTTGTAAGTGTAAGACGGACGAGGAAGCTTTTGAGAGCCTGAAGTGCTTCTTTATGTTTCAGCGACTACGTGATCGAGGAGAAGACGGCCGTGCTGCAGAAGAGGGAAAGCGAAGGATTTGGCTTCGTCCTCAGAGGAGCTAAAGGTAGAAACTGAGGGATGGATGGAGGAGTGGTGGGTGTTTGGAGGAAGAGAAGGAAGGAGAGATATTTAAGACTTCAGAGGGGAAAAAAAATCTTCCTAGCTGTCTTTCGTAACTCCTACACAGCCCACAGGGTCTGGTTTCCAGTGGAACCAGAATGAGACTCTGTGGACTGAAACAGCCCCCCCCCCACCTTACCTCAGACTAAGGTGATCATTAAAGTGGGAGGAGCTTCTCTATCTCACCAGGTCTCTCTTCATTTCCAGCTGAGACGCCCATCGAGGAGTTCGCTCCGACCCCGGCGTTTCCCGCCCTTCAGTACCTGGAGTCAGTGGACCAGGGGGGCGTGGCCTGGAGGGCGGGACTACGGACTGGAGACTTTCTCATCGAGGTAACAGCGGACTTCATTAAAATCACTGAAGTAGACTCTTAATTTAATTTTTTCATTTATTTTTTCATTATTGTTTTTATGTTATCATTTATTTTATTTTTCACACATTTATTGTATTTTTTTATCATTTCTGAGCCACGGCTGGTTGTAACAGATCGTGATCTCGTATAGAGGCAGCTCTGTTTTACTGACCGCTGCTCTGTGTCATCATGATATGATGCACACTAATGCTGTGGCCATTTATTCCCATGGTGCTTTCATCAGGTAGATTTATATGTGATTAGACATCCCTGTGAAAAGCAGCTGTGCTCACGTTTTGTATTCAGTCCCTGTGCTCCACAGTTAGAACCAGTATTTAAAAGCACTCACAGGTTTGCATGGAAACATATTTTATGACCTCAGTTTGCTGGATTTTTACTTTTTTGAGGACCTGCAGGACCAAAAAGTTGGAAATCTTTGTGTGTGAAACTGTAAAACACACTCTGACAGATCATAAAAACACTGGTTTAAACTCTATGACTTCCTGTGTTTTCTCCAGGTGAACGGGACCAACGTGGTGAAGGTGGGTCACCGGCAGGTCGTCTCTCTGATCCGGCAGGGAGGAAGTCGCCTGCTGATGAAAGTCGTCTCAGTTTCCAGGAAATCTGAAACCAACCTGATCAGGAAGAAAGGTAAACCCACCTCAATATATAATCTCTACAAAGATGTAATTATAGATGTATTAGTCAAAATCCCCCCCCCCCCCCCCCCCCCCCCCCCCCCCCATGTGCTGATTTGCACTCTTCCCTTGCAGCTCCGCCCCCTCCCAAACGAGCCCCCAGCACCTCCCTGACTCTCCGATCCAAGTCCATGACAGCTGACCTGGAGGAGATAGGTAAAACAAACACACACACACACACACACACACACACACACACACACACACACACACACACACACACACACACACACACACACACAGTCAGACTGTAGCGGTGTGCGTCGCTGACCTTTGCTCTGTTTGCAGCCAGGAGGAGACGCTTCGGTGAGTCATGTGGACCTCACGGTCGCTGTTCTGGGACCTTGCGGTGGCATTTGTTGTTTCAGTCTCTTGGCATGATGTCACAGTGATGTCATCAGGTGCATTTCCACCAGTGTCCAAGTTAAATTCTGCACAAACAGTTGTAACCAAAAACTGTCGCACAGTCACGAACCCTAACTCTAACCCTCTTAACATCCACCAGGACTTCATATTATACAGCCAATAATGAATGTAAGACCCAAACCCTGAGCGAACCCGACTCTGACCCTGAACGGGTCACTGGAGACTGGGTGGATGTTTAGAGGTTTTAACCTGGGGCACCAGTCTGAAATATTTATATAAATATTTAGTCATAACCAGCTGAAGTCTTTGCCCTCTTCCTGGTTTCTTTTTTTTCACATCTGTGTCAGACTTACATGTTTCAGATGATCAGATTTTAATATTAGACAAAGACATTTATTCAAATACAAAATGTAGTCTTTAAATGATGATTGAAGAGTGCGTTGAAGATGGAAGGAGTGTGAATGTGGAAAATGAGAGAGAGAAGAGGCAGCTATGAAGAGGATGAAGAGTGGAAAGGAGGCTGATCCAGATGACATACCTGTGGAGGTATGGAGATGTCTGAGAGAGAGGGGAGTTGGAGGTTCCTGCATGGAGTGAAGGAGGACGTGCAGAGGGTTGGTGTGACAGAGGAGGATGCTGGGAAAGGCTGCGATGGAGGCAGATGATCGTCTTCATGACACCTTTAAGGTTGCAGCTGAAAGAGAAGAAGAATTTATGAAGGGAATAAAGCTCTTCAAAAGAAAGAGTAACTGCCCCCTAAACCTGATAAGCCGGCTGTGCCACTCTTGGTGTTTGTGATAACGGGCGGTGAGTCTTTCACATCACTGTGGAGTAATTTTGGATGTTTTGGATCCTTGTCCTCATGCTTAACCCGGGCTCGAGCCTCAGGGCTTCAGTGTAATGATGTCAGTATTGAATCTGACAGCGTGGGAAAGTGGCAGTGATGTAAGGAACAGACTATCAGAGGAACGCAGGCAGTTAAGTGATTACTTATTCAGAAGCTTCATGTCTGCTGCTCGTGGTGAAGGAACATAATCGACAGCCTAACCTTCACGCTCAGCTCTCTCTACAACAACCAGCATCAATCAGTCTGTCAATCACCCCCTCCACTCTCTCCCCACTCAAAGACCCCTAGATACTTGAAATCCTACACTTGGAGGGAGCAACTCCTCCCAACCCAGAGGGGGACTCAGCTCATTTTTGGCCTCAGGCTTTAAGATCATCCTTCCCACTTCACGTGCAGCTGTAAACCACCCCAGCCTTGTGGTCCTGCACAGCTGACATCATACTGACGACAGACGTTAGGCTTTGCGGACCCCAATCAGGATCCGACCAATCAGAGCAGACTAACTCATCTGGAAAGCCTCCTCTGTCCTCCAGACGCTTTTCAGGAAATGAAGCATCCTTCATCAGGGTGCAATAATGTTAATTCCAGGGTCGCAGGCTTGATGATGGAGGACAGAGGAGATGAGGAGGCACAAAATTGGGATTTCTGGGAATTCAAGTGAACATTCGGCTTAATTTTAACTCCTGGAACTTTTGGTGGAAAAGCAACTGATGTGTTTGATTGATGTTGAGACGTTTCAGGGCTGTAGCTGAGATCTGAAAGGAAGTCAAGAATATTCTACAATTACACACACACGCACCACATGTTGTGTTTTTAGTTGAGGCCGATTCATTTTTTTCCCTGCTTGATATCTAAGGCACTGTAGATGATGAGTACAGCTAACCCCCGATCCCTAATCTATCCGAATATGTGTTTTAGCAGCCAGTGAAATAAAGGAAATCATTCTAACTGACAAATATAATTTTTTTCCAGAAATGGGGGTTTTAGGTTTTGGCTTCATTGGGTTAAAATTTAAAATTTTGCCCCCCAAAAAGTGATAAAATCCACAAAATGATTCTTGAAAAACAAATAATAAAAATTAAAATGCGGTGATTCTTTGAGCGTTTGTGATTGTTCTGGAGGAATTTAAATCAAAATGCCCTTTGGTCTCCAGCCTGAAGTCCTGCTGCAGCCCTGCTCAGTGATGTTGTGATGTAGTTCATGATTTCGCCGGTGCCTGTCACGCTGTTTGGAAACTTTCGCAGTGGTGTGGTCGTGACCCGGTGTTTCGTCATGTTTTGCCATGACTGCAGTCTCTTCATGTTCCTCTTTTTCTCTCCAGAGAAACTGGATGAGATGTTGGCTGGAGGTCAACAGGAAGTTGTCTTGAGGGGCCGCCCATCGGACGATTTCAGGGCCGCGACGGTGAAGCAGAGGCCGACCAGCCGACGAATCACACAGGCTGAGATCAATGTAAGACACGTTTGACCTGCCCGAGCGCAGCGAAGGATGAGTATTAACCTCCTGAAGGCTGTCACAGTTCAGTGTTTACCTGCACTGCTGCACGAAATCTGATTTTCTTCTCTTACAGCCTTTGAGTCTCCAAACAATATATTAATAATTTTAGTTGAACTGATCACTTCTTACAGGAAGCCGATTAATTCTCAGCAAACATTTTAAAGCTGAATACCCGTCAGATGATTGTCTTTTCTTGACATCTACTCTCGCTCGAAAAATAGTTCCAAGAGCGCTTCAGAGCGCCAAAGCTGAGGACATAACGTTCCCTCGTTCGGTTCTAACAGCTAACAGGGAAGCAGGATACGGGGCTCAGGTCCTGAGCGAGTTATGTTCAAGATATCGACACGTACAAAATCACCACCTGCTACTCACCTGATCTCTGGAAAATAAGATCCCTCAGAAATCAAAAGATTGGATAGAGATTAAAGGTTTTATAGACCATCTGGAGTTTTGTCTTTCCTGATGAGCATCAATACGAACTATAGATTCTTAAGGGCGACTTCATTCCTTCCTGTAAACAATTTTAAAGCACTGTTGCTGTTACAGGATGTAATGTAATGAAAAGACGTAAGCTCGATCACCTGTTTGAAATCTGTTTTCATGTGTTCCTTTTAACTGCTCTCAGGCCTTTAAAGGCTGTGGTTGAGATCATATTTAAGCAGCGTTGGAGTCGTGTTGGAGCGCAAAGCTGAAAACAAACAGCAAAGTTGAAAACCAGCCCAAAGAGACTTCTGCTGCAGAAACATGGAGGCTACAATGTTACAGGCCTGGCTCTTCATCACCGACTTTGTTACCTACTAAAGTTCAGGCTCTGGCTGCTGGGCTGGGGTCGGCATACACTCAGCTTTAACACCATTCTGGGCTCTTTGCTGCTCTGTGTAGCATGCTGTCTGCGCAGACGCTCGCAGAAAGCTGAAGTTGTGTTAACAGTATAATGCAGTTGCTTCTGTTCTGACACAGTTTGCACTTTACCATCTCGCTCTTGTCCTTTCGTGGAATAAAAATAAAATTATTTCCATATCTCCATTTCTCAAAAGCGGCAGAAACCTCCACCATTGTCTCCTTCTGTTTGTTTGATTTATTTTTTTTATCGCTTCCTATCTGCCTGGCGCAGAGACAACTTAAGAACCTTTGCAATGCAATTAATGACGTAATTGTAATTTTAATGTAATCACTGAAATTAGTAATGTAACGTGGTAGATAACTGAAAAAGGTAGTATGATTACAGTAACGTGTTACTTTGGAATGTGTCACACCCAACACTACATATAAGCAGCATATTTATTTAACAGTATGCACAGCTATAATTATAGTCAGGTCTTAGAATGACTGGGTTGACTAATTGAGCTGATAACCACCTTTCTGTGACCAGTTAGCCTTGTTGCCGATATTAGGGCCAGATAGGAAAAATACCCTGGGTATGTTGACTTCATGGCAGTACTGAGTACATGTGTATAAAGGAGACTCATCAGCATAGAAAAACACTAAATATCTTAATTCTTAGATTTGTGACTAAACATTTGTGTTTGTTGTGTCTGTAGTCGCTGTTCGAACGTCAAGGTCTGGTGCCGCCTTCAGCTCCAGAAAAGAGCACTATGGCTTTACCCAGAGGGATGTCCAGAACCAAGAGTTTTGGTGAGACATACATCATTACACCAGACTAACTCACAGATTCAGATTTGGTATAAAAACACTGTAAAATAAGTAGAGGAGCCAAGGCATCATTGGTGTCCCATTTTATGGCCCAAGATTGAAAATCGAATACCATCAAATGCATATGTGAAGACTCGTAGTGCTGATAGACTGGTTTCAGGCTAGCTAAGACTTTGAATCCATAGATACAGTGCAGTCATAAGACCTCCTCATTGGCTAGCTGAGACCGATCATTGTTGGTGGATTTATTTTAACGTCTCCTTTAACATCACGGCAGGCACGCCGGAGGACGACAGAATCACAGCTCTGATCAATGAAAGTCGGTTTCCACGGAGCTCTTCGCTGACAGACAGCTTCATCCCTCCTCCCCCACAGACAGCCCCGCCCCCTCCCCCGTCTGCATCCTCTACCTCCTCACTCTTCATCCTCGACTCTGGACCTCCTCCTTCTTTTCTCCCTCCCCCTCCGCCGGCACGAGGGGACGGACTGACCCGCTCTAGTTTCAAGCCGGGGGCGGAACCGAGGCTTCAGGAGCTCTCAGATTCGCCAACGAGGAGTCACGCCCATGCCGAGCGGCAGAGGAAAGCAAGGTCAATGATCATCCTGCAGGACACGCCTCCACCACTGCAGCCTGATGCTCACGGTGCCCCTGCCACTCACACACTTCATACTGCCACGCACACTGCCACACACACGCTTCACACCGCCACACACACCTCCACGCTGTCTCTCCACAGCACTAGCCCCGCCCTTGGCCACTCACCTTTGTCACGCCGCCGGGGAAGACCAATAGAAAACCCCTACGCTAATGTGGGACAACAGGCTGCACCGACCAAACCCCAGAGGAGGAAGTCACCATTATTGAAACAACTTCCTGTAGAAGAGCAGGGTTAGTGTTTTTCTGTCTGACCTCTGGTGTATTTGTCTCAATCTTAGGTGCATGATGGAATATTTTGGACAGATAAAAAACATTAATTATGTTTGCTTATTTTTAAATACATATAAAATACACGGGCTGAAACACAAAAAATAAACTCCTAATATCTAAATTTTCCAGGTCTTGGGATCAGAGATCATGATTCATCCAAAGAAGGAAGTGGACCCAGCAGCCCCAGTAGGGCGGAGCTATACCAGCAGCAGGTTCTTTCAGAGCGCGCTCGGGTTCAGGGCCGCCGGTCGTCTCTCTTCTTGTCAGTGGAGGGGGCGGGGTCAGAAAATCAGGCACCGCCACTTCTGACCCAGAGCCATTCGATGGATGACCTTGGCGAGCTTCCCCCTCCAGCACCGGTCCTATCACCTTCACCGACCCCTCACACCTTCCTCCACCCACTGACGGGGAAGCCTTTAGGTCTGTCTAATAGCACACACTTAATGAAAGTGCTACATTTTGTATAGGTTAATAACAATAATCAAGTGTAGAAAAGTAATTTCTCTTCAAATCAAGCTTGAAATTGAAAAAATATAGTGACGAGGACCCAGGAGAGAGAGCCTACAGGTGCTCAACAAACTAGAAGGGGTACAAGGGTAGAACCTGGAGGTATTGCAGCAATAAGTAAATACAGATACTAAAACTAGGGAGGTATTCCTCGAAATACTAATGGGGAACAACCTAGGCCAGAGTCGGTATTAAGATTGAAGAGAACATCAGACAAGGTCTTAATGTTCTCCATGGAGTAGAAGGAAACTTTAGAGAAAGCCATGAGGTACCTAACAAAATTTTTTGGGTTGTAGCGCCTAAAGTTTGGAACAGCCTTCCTCAGCCAATCAGGTGGCTTTCAGGTGTGGTTTGTTTTATACAGCTGCTGGAAGCTCATTTTATAGGTTAGTTTTTCCTTAATCTTTCTCCCATTAATTTTTGTCCATAGTTTACATCTAATGAGTGTATGGAAGTGTGTATGTTGTAATGAATGTTAGACCATATCTTTGACTCTGCGTCTGTGTGCTGGCACATGTATACTTAATCTTAACAGCTTTTATTCTGTGAAGCACTTTGTGTGTTTTGAAAAAGTGATATGCAAATAAAGTTACTATTACTGAGATATAACTCAACTAGAAGTGTGGCTGGGGTAGAGCTAAGGAGTGCTTTGGACAGGACCTTGATGTAGGACAGATTAAATACTGAGAATGGCAAGGACATGAGATAGGACGACTTAGGAAAGATCCTTGGAGATCTTGCAGAACAGAACAGGACCTAGGCCAGAGCCTAGAGGTACTCCACAAAATATGAGAATCTTGGCCATTCTAGAAGCCATACTAAACATGTCTTTGGGGAAGGCATTAATGTATTCCACAAAAAGAGGAGGAGCTACAGTATGGCCTTAATGTACTCCACATCATAAAGATGACTTAGGGCAGAGCCTTGAGGAGTGTGAATGTAGTACCCTGAGACTATGAACTGTCTGTTGTAGACATGGTAGACCTACTCCAGACTTTGACGATGAGCTGAAACTTAGAAGATGTTGAAGTTTTTGCCTGGACGGATTTTCATCTTCAGTTGTATTGTTTGTCTTCAGACCCGTCCTCTCCACTCGCCCTGGCTCTTGCTGCAAGAGAGCGAGCGCTCACCGCCCGCACACCGAGCCCTGAGCCTCGGACTAAACATGCTTCCGCCTCCACCACGCCCATCCCCACCCCAGCTGCCAGTCCTGAGGGCAGACACAAGCGAACTCCCATCACCACCCCGCAGAGCAGCCCTGAGCCACGATCCAAGCGCACCACTCCTCAGACAAGCCCTGAGCAGCGAACCAAACGCACTACTCCTCAAACTAGCCCTGAGCTGAGGCATAAACGCATAACCCCACCCCTTTTCCCTGATGGACAAGTAGAGCGGCCAGAAACAGAGGGAGGAGTGACATCACCTGCCGCCCCCTCCCCTGAACGCTGGAGACCTTCCCCTTTGCCCCCACTGGCCAATGAGGCTCATTCTCCTCTGATTGACAGGCGTAGAAGCCTCACAGTGGGTAGTTCAGAGGAGGAGGGAGGGGCTTATACAGTGACACTCCCACCTGCCTTGCTATCATCCAGCGATGAAGAAACTAGGGAGGAGCTGCGCAGAATTGGTCTGGTGACTCCTCCTCCTGCCTTTTCAAGTCCTCCCGCTGCTCCTCCCCCATCCTCCCTCACCTTGTTGCCACGACGATCTGGGGAGGGAGGGGGAGGAGAAAGCGGTCCTGAATCTTTGGGTAGAAGAGGAGATGAGGAGGAAGGAGGTGACGAAAGGCTCCATGACAGCTCCTCCTCCCCTAGTTCACTCCCACCTTCCATCACCCTGGCTTCCCCTCCTGCTCCATCCTCCCCATCTTCCCCACCAGCTACTCACCCATCTCCTTCATCTGCCGCCACTTCCCCATCAGGGCTGAAGCCTCGTCTTCGTTCACCTATAGGTCGGGGACGTTCTGCACTCCGGGACCCCCTATTGAAGCAATCATCGGACAGTGAGCTCCTCCCCTCTGCTGCATCTTCATCCTCCCCCTCCTCCCCACTTTGCTCCTCTCCCACCAGTGGTGGAGGCCGACAGCCACGCTATTTGTTCCAGAGGAGGTCCAAGTTGTGGGGCGGTGGGGATCAAGACCGAAGGGGCCTCAGTCCAGAGGAAGGGGCAGGCCGTCCAGCAGCACTGGGAGGCCAGGGGTCAGGATCAGCTATGGATCTGACCAGCAGGTCGGCTTCTGCGCTGGAGCTGAGTGGCAGGGCAGGGTCTGGACTGGATCTGGCTAATCGGCTACAGCTGCTCAACAAAGACAGCCACTCTCTGGGGGAGGAGCCAAGCCCCCTCGATCCAGGCCGCAGGTCACCAGTAGGAGGTGCCAGGTACCCCAAATATTATAAATACTGGAGTACTGTTGATCTGACAGGAACAGGGTGTGTGTGTTTGAGTGGGTGTTTCGTAACAATCTGTTATTTGTATTGTTCCAGATGTGTGGACAGTGGGGAGAGTAAATCGTAGGTTTTAATCTCTGGTAAACATTTCTTGTTATTACCAAGAGATGATTTTCATCAGTTAACAGCCCACTAACATGCACCATCTTTGCAGATGACTAAGTACTAAATATCTCAAATTACTCTCCCATATGTCTTCTGAACAAAAGTAGGGAAATGTTTGATAACCACCTCACCTGAAAGGAATAATCCTATCATAACAAAACCACAACAGACCTGTCAAGCTTTGCATTTCTCAATATCTTAAGGTGGTACAATCTTTTTTAAGGAGTAGCTTCTTTATCCTTTTTAAATTACAAAAATAGAACAGGAGCTAGGATTAAACCTTGCGATACACCAAACCTAGACTAAGGAGTACTTTGACAGGATCTTGATGTACCTTGCTCTAGGCCAGATTAAGTACTAAGAATGAGGAGGACATGATCAATAACAGCAAGGATATGAAATTTTTGCCCTGCTTCAGCCCCAGTCATTCAGCACAAAGAAATCTGAGATAATTTTCCAAGAACCTACCAAATTACCAAGTTAATTCCCACAAGAATGCAATACTTGACCGGAAGCTGTAACTAATGATTTTAAGCCTTAACCAAGGATCATTTAATAACACAGCGTTCAACTGATAACTAAACATGCTGTGCGTTGTTCTGCAGGTTGTTCTCCAGTCTCGGTGAACTTCACACCATCTCCCAGCGAGGATACGGCGCCAGCTATACAGTCCGACCTGGAAGTCGCTACCCCGTCACCCGCCGGAGCCCTTCCCCTTCTCCGTCACCTTCTGATAGGTCAATGGGGCTTCCCTCTACTACCGCCCCCTGCTCTGAAAGGCCAGATCTGAGCTCTGGTCGTGGTCTAACCATCCTTAAGTCCTCCAGTCTCAGCCTCCCCTCAGAACCAAAGGAGGTTCGGTTTGTGATGCGAAGCGCCAGTGCACGAACCAGATCCCGTTCCCCTTCCCCTTCACCCCATGCCTCGCCCTGCCCTTCCCCGGTCCTTAGCGGGCCTTTGTTGTCCCTACGACCATGGAGGCAGAGGCCCCTAAACCTGTGGAATAAATATGATGTGGGTGACTGGCTGGAGAGCGTGGGTCTGGCCGAACACCGCCAGCGCTTCCAGGACCACGAGATCGAAGGCTCCCATCTCCCTGCCCTCACCAAAGAGGACTACGTGGAGCTGGGAGTCACCAGACTGGGACACCGAATCAACATCGAGAGGGCGCTCAGACAGCTGCTGGAAGGTTCCACTTGACCCCTCACCTCTGACGACTCACCTCTTAGACATCCTAAACTGTAACCTCAGACCCCTGACCTCTGGTCAGACACTAGGCCATCTCTTTGAATAGAATAATCTTAGCAGTGACTGAATCTTTAGACCTTTTTACCAACATCCAGCTCTTTGAGTGATCTCAAAGATGTTCTGGTTTATCAGCTCTTTGATCAACACAACAGGACTGGTAGCACCTGCAGACCTCTGATATTTTGTCTGCCTGTTAATGTCTGCATGGCCCAGAAACACTCCCAACCAAAACAGTCACATCTCCAACTTTAGAAAATCATGACTGTGTAGATTCATTCTAAGCAAATTTACCCTTAAAACAGACGTGGTATACTTTTATCAATATTGTTCATTGTGTTAATGTTTTTGACCATTTTGAGATGATACATTTATGACAATTTTTTCTGCCAAAAATGAAACTAAAATCAAATATAAGCTAATATTTTAAATGAGAAGTGGAATCATTTTTATTTATATGCAACAATGAAGCAATTAAGAGACAATTAAAAATCTGACACCAGCAAATGAGATTCACTGACTTTGGTCATTAAGATAAGCACATAGTTCAACTTCAGTATTTCATTTGGGACCAAAATGAAGTCTATGCTCACCAAAATATTATATTTGAAAGCTAAGAGAATAATTCTTTTGAAATGTTTCACCTCATTCGGAGTTTTGATCCAAAACTGAAAAATTTAGCAGCTGCTAAAAAAATGAAAACATTTAACATTCCCAACTATTAAATAGGAATGTTTTCACACTCAGTCATTTAACTTGAAATTTGTTTATTAATAGTTTGTTACTGAGCAAAACCAACTATTAAAACAACAGAATTAATTGACTTAATCTTGTTAGCCTGACTCTGGTTTTAGGTTACGATGGATTTGATTGGCTGTTAGTTAAAATCAGTTTTGTCCAGACTGATTTATCATCAGCAGATGAATAACCGTACTGACTTTCACTGCAAGTTACTAATTGTTCCTGCAGTTTATGAATCCATCAGTAAACACTAAAACGTCTGGAAACACTGGCTATAAAACCATTACCTGAATTGGGGTCTGGATCATTAGAAACAGCTCCAGCCTCTCGTGGTGATCAAAGAGCTGATGTGACAATCGGACTACAAACGCACCGAGACGGTCGTTCCCTCGCGCCGTTCTGCTTCCCCAGACGAGTTTAGCTGGACTTTTGCTAGCGGAGCTGGACGATTAGCGAGCTGCTGGGAGTCTCCAGCGTAACACCGGGAGATTATAGCTGAGGATGTTTGTCCGTCCTTTTCTTGTGACTTAGCTTTTCTTTCCCAAATATCACTCATGAGGAATTTGTGTTAATTTTTGAGTTCATACTATCTTAAAGCAGATCATTTAGAATTTATGAATAACAAGTAATAATAATGTGGTGGTGATGAGTTTATAAGAGTCCAGAAAATGACGTTGAGTTCCTTATGATTTGACAATGAGTTGAATTTCAAGCTCATCTCGGTGATGTTTTTGGAATTCATAATGATTTGTCATTGAGTGTGACTTTGTGCTGATGTGCTATGTGTTTCAGGGAGAGCTGCAGCAGAGCTCCAACTGTAAACCTCTCTGGTTTCTAACCTGCTTATCGAGGGCTTACTGTACACGGTGCTATTTGTCTAAAGCCATCTGTACAGAAAATACTTTCCTCCTTCCCCTCTTTATCTTCCTCAGCCTGATGTCCATTAATTAGCCCCTGAAATTAAATCAAAGAACGACTTTCAGTAACTGGAACAGGCCATAAATGGAGCTTCCTCCCTGCCATACTGGGGATTTTTTATCCCTGCCATATGTGGAGTTTCCTCCTGACCATATATAGAGTTTACATCCAAGTTGCCCTAAAAAAAATTAACCATCTAGTCATTTTATGTTAATTCCTCCTCATCTAATTAAATAATTCACCATGAAATGTTTTCATGCTAAATGACAGTTAAAGTGCAGAGATGAAGAGAATCTTTAGTGCCAGAAAAGCAGGATTTTAACCTTTAAGCTGTGCACCTGACAGACCATCATCATTACATATATCAGTACAGTTCATCCCACACAGCTACAGACTCCAAATCACTCACCGGCACTTAATTTAAGGCATACTTACATTTATCAGCAGTATATAAATATGTAATAAATGACTTCAGATGCACTTTACTGCACGATCATGTTGGCACCAATGAATGGGGTTAATTTAATCGAGCATAAAACATTTTGGTTACTCAGACTTTAATTTCAGTTATAGCTGGCTCGGGCTCTGATGACAGGAAGAGAACACAAAATGCTTGGAAACACTTTGGATTCAAATTAAATGGTCAAAAAATCTATGATTTGAATATCATATTGGGATCAGTCCTGACCGACACAATCATCATTGCAGTTTGTGCCATAGTGGGTCAGCCCCGCGAGAGGACCAGAAATGGCAGGAAAATGCACAGACTTATGCACACAGGTGTAGTTACGCCTCCAAATTCCAGCTTGAGCTGGAAAAAAAAACCTGCTGTGAGACATTAATTACATGTTTATATGCTGCTGATAAATGTAAATAATTTATTTACCTGCGATGGAAACTGAAGAGTGAATGTAGGCAGAGGTGTCGTCCAATCTCCCAGGAAGCTCTAAGGTTGTGGAATCACTGGCTGATGCACTTTATCCTGATGTGCCGTTCACACCAAACGCGAAGCAAATTTTCACCCCCCCCCCAGCAGCCAACAGGACGAGGACACGACCACCCCACGGGCAGAAACAAGTTACCAATCAAATTCTTTCATGACTTTTTCCTCCAGACTTCTTCTTTCCTCTCTGTTTCTAAAAGTGAGGTTCAACCTTTCAGCTCCTGCTGCCCTCAGACAGCAGCAATAAGCTCCTCCCTCATTTCTGATAATCAGCGACAGATCAGCTGATGTAGATTCGTCTCAGTTATTGCACACTTTGAATGTATGCGTACTGTGTGAAAGCTTTGCCTCACGTTTGTTGTGAACGCACCTTTAAAGGGGACTTTTATATTTTTATACTGGCACTAGACTAGAGTAGTTTTGCAGAGGTCAAAGTTGAAAATAATCCTCATTTATCTTCTGCTGGCTCTTTATACAGCCCCTCAGTTCATCCTGTCTGAATCAAGCCGATTTAGCTCCGGGCTCTTTCTTTGACCGCCCACTTTCCTCTGATTGGCTAACTTCTGGAAGCCTGCCTAGGGGCAGCACCCAGTGCTTGTGAGCTGTCAGCTCTCACTGACTTTAACAGATAATCTTAGAAAACAGCTGGAAACAGTATCCAGAGCAGCCTGAGGCCCGTTTGGCTCACAGGGATTATTTTTACATGCATTTGCATCATTATGGGTTTATATATGCACATTCAGCATCACAGCATCATACACGTGAGAGCAAAATAAGGAGAGGTTCAATATTTTACCATAGTGCTCATAGTGATATCATTATAATCTGTCACGCTGAGAAAGCAGACCCGTCCACAGTGTTTATCCTAACTTGGCCCAAAGCCTGGAAACAGGGGGGAACTGTGAGCTCCGATGGAAGTGTAAAAACAGCCCTTCCAGCTGATTTCAGTGCTGCACTGTTTTACTTAATGTACTAAAACCGAGAACAATCACGAATGCAACTCCAACAGTCTCATTTTTTTTCATCGTCTTTCTACATTTGCACAAAAAAACAAAAAAGCAGCCTGTAAACTGCTGGGAGGCGGATTTCTCCCACTTTCATCCCTCAGATTTACATCGTGAAGCTGAACGTACCAGAAACTTTAACTTTAGTTCAGACATTTTTCCCACAGCGACTCCGTCTTTCCTGAATATTTTAATTTGGTTAAAAAGAAGACGTCGCCCCCCCCCCCCCCCCCCCCCCCCCCTCCTAAAGCACAATCAAAGCTTCAGTGCCTGTTCCCACAGCAGATCGTCTGCATCGCTCTCGTTTTTATGCCACTTCAGTACCTGAACAACCTGCCGAGCTGCAGTCTTGGTTTCCAAAGTTGTACAACTTGATGTTGATGTGCTTTTATGGACAAATATAGAATGTACAGACTATTTACAGCACATTACAGTAGACTATATGGTCTGTATAATATATATTATGGTAGAATAATGTAGCTGTAGTGTAAAATATAAAGTAGACAATAAAGTTTATTTAAAAAAGTAATATTTTGGTAGACTGTAGTCTATGAAGTCTTATCCGAATGTCATATTCAGACCCTGTAAACAGCTACACTGAGCTGGAGCTTCAGCTAAACCAGGTTTAATTTTTCAACCAAGAAATCAAATGTAAATACATTTAATCATTGGATAAATTAATGATATCTTTTATTCAGGGGTTAGTGTGTTTGTGTTCGTCTTAACTTCAGTTCTAAAGATCTTGAAATCAAATCACCTGCCGAGCGGAGACCGAGTCTGCGTTCTGTAGTTCTTCCTGTTTCTGCAGAAATCAGAGTCATGCTTTCTGCTTTCGGCTGTTCACACCACAGACCGATGATTTAATCTGCAAGAAGAATGTGAGAAATAAAACAAAAAAATTACTGCCAAAAACCCCCAAACAAGAAGTTTTTTGAACTCACCGTGACTCAAATATTTTAAGCAGCTTTTATTAAATATGGCTTCATTCGCTCAATTTAAAGATTTTTTTTTGTTTCTCAAAAGGTTTCTGTGAAAAAAGGCTGAACTTACTGTGCAGACTGATTGTGTTAAAAAAAAAAAACATAAAATCAAAAGGAGGAGCTGCTGCAGCCCAAATGATGCTCAACAAAAACAGTTTTTAATTCAAAACGTTCACCAATTTTACAAAAGAAGTGATTTAACAACATTATAATGATTAAAAATATCCCAGAGACACAGAAATATACAGTTTTAAGAGCAGCTGCGAGGTTAAATCTGGAGATTATCGTGAAACCCTCGACCTGTTTTTAAATCATGTGCTGAAGCTCAGTCTGGGCTCCGGTGATGCTCCTCAGTCCTGACTCGTGAAAGCCTCAAACTAACTAATCCCACCACCAATGAGATCCCAGTTCAGGTGATCGTTACTTCCTTAGCTTTTATCGACGAGCTACTCTGAGAGGATAAAACTGAACTGGACCAAAAACGCTTTTTAATGTTTGACCTGCAGATCAGAGTCCTGCAGTGTGGCTGTTTACACTGAGTGAATATCACACGAGTCAGGTATTCTGTACCATGTGTAGTATATATTATAATGAACTGTAGTCTACTGTACAGAGAATGAATCTGTGAATCGGGTTGGAAGCAGATCAGCGACCTTAGCTCCCCGCTGGGAATCCCACTGTACTCCCTGACATGAGGTCAATCACCCATCATAGGACTTCTCAGCCAATCAGAAACAAGAAATCATCAGTTCTGCCTTGTTTGAACCAATCGGATGTACGTTGGGCTCAACAGCAGGTGGCGCCAGTTCTTCTGCTCGTTCAGTTAAACCAGTGATTTTCATTTACAGTAAAGCAGATCGAAGCAGACAGTTACTTAAATAAAGGTCTCCACGGTTTCAGAACCACCTCATTAAACCATCGATGTCATCACAAAAGTTCCAGTTATTTTTCCACATAACCCTGAGGTCTCAGTGGCAGAAAGAAAGTGGCCCACAGCGCCACCTGCCTTCACACTCGTGTGTGGCGTTGTCTGCACTGCTCTGCTTAAACACCAACTCGTGTTTTGATGGTGGACTTTCTTCAACTTCTTCCACGAATTGACTCGAATCAAGCGGAAGAACAAGAAGAAGAGACCAGACATGCGTACGAGGAAGTGACGGCACGGCGAGCCAATCACAGTCACCGCAGGCTGCGAAGATGTTACCTTCCCCTAAAAAGTCCAGGGGGTGTGGGGAAGTAACCAAAAGTGTCCAGGGGACTGTGATTGGCTCGTCGTATCACAGTGATGTGGTTACATTTTGAAGGAACTGCGTCCGTTATGTTGCAGGGATTCATTAACCCGAACCCTGTGATTTGGACTGTTTTGGGAAAAAATTTGAATGTTTTTTTAATTTGTGTCTTTATAAGATTTTTTGTCTCCTGATTGCCAAAATTAAAAAAAACAAAAAAAAAAAAACAATTAACTGCAAAGTGTTACATCACCAAATGAACACTGAGACCACACAGCATTAACAAAGTTAATTATTCAGTATTTCCACCATCTCAGCTGTGACGCCAATAATTATACTAATTTGTTTTGTATATGTTTACTGTTCTGCTCCGCTTAGCAGTAAATAATGTGTTTATATTAAAAATACCAGCAGTTTGATTTGGAAAGACCCAAAAATCAGATCATACAAACAGTTTATCACAATTTGATCTTCTGTGATTGTTTAAAACTAATTAATGTATTCATTTAGTTAGATAATCTTTGTTATTTATTACAAAACGTTTGTTTCAATAATGCTAGAAAAAAGATTTTAAAAAATTAGTGTGTTTTTGTCATTTTAGCGCTAAAATATAAATTAAGTGATGATGTCGTAATACTTTGAACAACAACAAATATCAAGTTTAGAAATGTGGAAGATTTTAAATACTTGGAAACACTCAAAATATTTAGATAACTAAAAACTTTGTGTCCAAATAAAATGTCTAATTATGGCATAATTACTAACAAATTACAATAAAATCAGTCGTATAATGTTTTTTTAAAATGCATTTTCAATTATTTTCCACACCAGACGGACGTTTCCTCTAAAAATCTTTATTTGTAGGAAAAGTGGACTCACGTATTTATGACAGAGAGCATTTTTATCATTAAAAATATCCCAAAATCATCTATAAATATACAGCTAGGCTCATAAACAAGCCTACTCAATAACTTTAAGTACATTTGAAGTTTTATTCAGTTTATAGGATAAAGAACAGTTTCTGTCCAAATATGTTCTTGTGACCACAAACTTTCTGCAGTGGAACAAATGTTAAAATTGTTTACTTCTCTAAAATATCCATAAGTTTTGGTTTTTAAATAAGCCAAAAGTTTGGAAACACTCACACATGAATTTTTATGGGTGAGTGTCTCCAAACTTTTGGCCGTCAGTAATAAACCAGACACAATAATGGAGTTTAGAGTTTGCTGGTTATGATCAGATCTGTGGTAGAGAGATTTTTATTGTTATTAATTCCATCAGAGAGAAAAACCATTGTACAAACTGAACCGTGGTTTAGAGAATTTACACCTCTAATATTTATTAATCATGTTCATTGATAACGAGTCATTCGGTCATGCTTTGATCTTTTACCAAAGTTCATGTTCAGAGAAATCTGAAAAATGTTACATTTCTGTGTTAAAAATGAGAGAAAGTGATTTTATAGTCCATAAACAGAAGGGAATGGAAAGCCATCATTTACATTTCACGAATTTCATTTAGAAGTTGGTTCTAAGCTGGAGAGCAGCAGAGTCCACCCAGCAGGGGGCGCTGCAGGTGGACGTTAAAGCGATAACATAATAACTTCCAGATTCTTCCAAATCTGTTGGAAAGTAATAATTGATCAAAAGTTGGGGATAAAATGGAGATTCAGTTTAAGAGTTGAAGCAGGAAATATCTGAAGAAAGGTGGAGGACTGAGCCAAAATGGCTGCTGCTAGTAAAATCAGCTTCCTGCTGATTGGCTGAGAATCCTGGCTTTCTAACCTGCGTGTGAAACCCCCCCCTCCTCTTGATCTTCCCCTGCTTATAAGTTTATGGTTTTATGGTCCCACCCCCCTCCTCTTCCTCCTTTCTAGCTTCCTCTTTTTACAGTATGTTTGTAGTTTCTTCTGGAGTGAGTGGCGTGCGTGTACTTGTAGGTTTTTCTTCCCTTTTCTAAAAAACGAAGAGCACACGATGACAACTGATGAGCTCTGCAACGCAACAGATTGTAATCTTTATAATAAACTGTCATTTATTACAAACTGCACTCACAGCCTTCATGCGTGCTTCTTTCACAGTTTTATGACCTCTGACCTTTTCTGCCCACTAAAGTGTGAAGTTAATGACTGATGACGTTTACCTCAGAGACACATCACTGATAATGATTTACTGTCTCTGCAGTGGGAGCAGCTCAGGTGTAACAGGTTCGTGTCTTAAAACAAAAGCATGAGTTTAACACAGAAACACAACAGGAGCTATTTAAGGAGAGATGTTCAAACTTTAGCCAAACCTTGTAACAGAGTCTTTTAACAAACGGCATAAATTTCATAATTCTTGATTTTATGCATCTTGTCTTTCCTGTGCTGATGGTCTCGCTGCTGCATCTTGCTGCACGCTGCATTAATGCAGTCTCTGAACGATGGGCGCCACAGAGCACAAAAACTGTCACGTGACTGCTGACCATGTGATGTTTTTGGCCATTTTGAATGTATAATGCTGTCACAAAGGCAATCACTGACCATCTGCCAACCACCAGCTACTAGGAAAAATTGTGTATTCACCAACTTGTTGGCAAGCAGTTGCTGGCAGTCACCAAGTGAAATGGGTCACAAAGAACTATAAAATATTGCACCAAAAAGCTACTGTTGACCATAACATTTTATTACAGAGATTAGAGCATACTATAGGTATTAAAGGTACTGCACTGCAGTGGTTTGAGTCATATTTATCTCATAGACTCCAATTTGTTCATGTAAATGGGGAGTCTTCTTCACACACTAAGGTTAATTATGGAGTTCCACAGGGTTCTGTGCTAGGACCAATTCTATTTACATTATACATGCTTCCCTTAGGCAGTATTATTAGAAAGCATTGCATCAATTTTCATTGTTATGCAGATGATACTCAGCTTTACCTATCAATGAAGCCAGATGACACACATCAATTAGTTAAACTGCAGGAATGTCTTAAAGACATTAAGGCCTGGATGACCTCTAATTTCCTGCTTCTAAATTCAGATCAAACTGAAGTTCTTGTACTCGGCCCCACAAATCTTAGAAACATGGTGTCAAACCAGATACTTACTCTGGATGGCATTACTTTGGCCTCCAGTAACACTGTGAGAAATCTTGGAGTCATTTTTGACCAGGATATGTCCTTCAATGCACATATTAAAAAAAAATGTTTAATATTGCGCCAGTGCTTTTTTGCATTGGTGCAATATTTCTAAAATTAGAAACATCCTTTCTCAGAGTGATGCTGAAAAGCTAATTCATGCATTTATTACTTCTAGGCTGGACTATTGTAATTCATTATTATCAGGCTGTCCTAAAAGCTCCCTGAAAAGCCTTCAGCTGATCCAAAATGCTGCAGCTAGAGTACTGACAGGGACTAGAAAGAGAGAGCAGATTTCTCCCATATTGGCTTCTCTTCATTGGCTCCCTGTTAAATCTAGAATAGAATTTAAAATCCTTCTCCTCACATACAAGGTCTTGAATAATCAGGCCCCATCTTATCTCAAAGACCTCATAGTACCATATCACCCCAACAGAGCACTTCTCTCTCAGACTGCTGGCTTACTTGTGGTTCCTAGGATACTTAAGAGTAGAATGGGAGGCAGAGCCTTCAGCTTTCAGGCCCCTCTTCTGTGGAACCAGCTCCCAGCTTGGATTCAGGAGACAGACACCCTCTCTATTTTTAAGATTAGGCTTAAAACTTTCCTTTATGATCAAGCTTATAGTTAGGGCTGGATCAGGTGACCCTGAACCCTCCCTTAGTTATGCTGCTATAGGCCTAGGCTGCTGGGGGGTTCCCATAATGCACAATAAACCAAAATAACACCAAAGTACTGAGAACAGCAGCAGCGACTAAAACATCATGAAGCATCAGTCAGTGACAGCAGTATGGATAAAATCCTAACTATAACAAGCCTTTGGTGCATGTGTTGTACACCTTTGCCTATTCTAAACACTCCAATATTAACATAAAGTTTCAATTCCATTTTATTTTATTTATAGGAAGTGCAGTTTTTGGCACGTTGGCATTTTTAATCATTGGAGGTTGCTGCTTCTTGGCACAGAGTTAACAAGTAACAGTGAGGTCACAGACCTGAACTCTAAAGCAGCAGATGATGAATCAGAGTGACACACAAAACTTCACTGATTTCACTCTGAGTTACTTCCGTTAACAGTGTTGAAATCGCTGACTGACGTGATCTGTGAGTCCAAACTGATGGAAGGGCACTCGAAGGGGAAAGCTTTAGAAAATGCCGATCAGGCTGAGTGTCACACAACATGTATGTCCCTGGGCTCAGATGGGTGGGGTAATAACCAAGTAATAACAACTAAACTCTTAATCTCCACCTTTTAATTACCAGCCTCCATGCATCCATCCATTCTCTTCCACTTTTCCTGTTCAGGGTCAGGGCGGGGTGGGGGGGAAACATCTTAAGTCATTCTGACTGTGTCATAACTCACTGACACCTCCCACATCCTGCACAAACTGCTCCAAATTAAAACTAAATTTCATTTAATGCTGTAATGATGGCACTAAAAGGAGCAAACAAAGTGACAGTTCAGCTTTTACTGTGAAATTCAAAAATTCAAAGATAAGCTGTGTGAACTGATAACAGCTGGCTGCACGTGAGACACAGATGAACTGACCATCTGTGAACAGAAAGCTCGTGAACTCGCTGACGACCTTTAACAGCTTTTTTCTCTGAATGAGGAGTCAGAGCTGAACGCTCAGTGGCTCAGAGTCGCTGTCCCCGCCCTCCTATTGGCTGACAGATCCCTTTATGAAGGACCCCGGGGTCGATGCCACTGCACAGACTGCAAACATCAGACCAGGTACTGTACTCTGTGTGCAACTGACATAACAAGGATGTTTCCTCTTCTTAAGAGCTGCGCTGTTTAATTTAAGGTCGGATATTCTTAATAGAAAATATGTTTGCTAAAATGTTTTAAAAGATGTGTCATCACTCAGAGGTCAAACAAGATGCTGATTGGTTGGTGTGTTTGAGAGCTCAGAGTTTCCATATAACTTGTTGTGAGAGCTTGGAAATAATTTACTAAACTGTGCAGAGAAGTTGCTCATGAGGTCTCAGAGACATTTATTCTCCTGATTATATCGTGATGAATCGTGAGCCTCCCACATGTTCCTGTGTGACAGGAGCTCAGTGCAGTGACAGCCTTTGCACTGAACTGAACTTTCACCAGCAACACCTCAATAAACCAGAGTCATGCCGTGCTGCTGCTTCGGTCAGCGCCAGGCTGATCTGAACATTTATTCTGACAGCATCACAGCAGGTGTATGAAATATGTACAGCTGTGGTCTGAAGTGCCCATCCACCCACCCTGAGCATGAACGTCAGGGTCATTTGGGGCTTGTTCTTTTTCCAGGGTGGAATGACCCTTTAAACCTTTTGGCCTTCTGCCACCGTGTTATTTATTTGGAGCCAGACGTGACCATATTTGGAGTGCTGAGAATTTATCTTTAACTCGCCTGTTTAAAATTTAGGTTTAAAGGGTGCATTTTATTAGGGGCGTGGCCTCTTTGACTGACAGGCGACACAGGCGGCTGCCTCAGCTTATTGGACTCCCTGACCTGTTTTTAATGCAGTTACCTCCCAAATAACAGTTCAGTGCAGTTAATTGTACTAAGTGAGGTTTTATGAGTGAAATTCTGGGATGTGATGCTGAGCACTGACCAGCAGGTATCTGAGCAGCCTGCCAGCCAAGCTCGCTGTCATCTTTGAGGGGAGCTGGAGGCTCTGCCTGATGGTGTTTCTGCTGAGTCAATTTACAGCTGCTACACACACACACACACACACACTTGTGATTGTCCTGCTGTGCTGCTAATCGGTGATGTACCAGAGGCTGGCTGTGTGGTAGATACCACTTCGATCATATCCAGGAGAGCTGCAGAGGTGATGTATGAAACAGCTTTTTTTAGCTACAGGGCGAGCTGAGCTCCACCAGCGTCTGCAAAAAGACGTCTGTGTGCAGACGCTGCAGAGGGGCTCAGATCTGATGGAAGGGGTGATTGAAGGCCTGTGTTACATTTACAGCTGCTGGATTAACAGCATTGTACATATTATTAAAACAACAGCAAATAGATTTTATGTCTTTCTGGATGTTTACTGACTTTTGCACACTCGATGGCCCTGCGTCAAAGATCTGCATCCACCAAACACTGCAACACATACAGCTGAGAGTTTTCCTTTCATACATTGTCCTGGATTCTTTTGGCTACAGATATTTTTGAGTAACAGCCCTGTACTTTTACTTTATTTATGTGCCATTTTCTAATTCAATTCAATTCAGTTTTATTTATATAGCACCAAATCACAACAAACAGTCGCCTCAAGGCGCTTTGTATTGTGGGTAAAGACCCTACAATAATACAGAGAAAACCCAACAGTCAAAACGACCCCCTATGAGCAGCACTTGGAGGGGCAGTCACCTGCTGTGAACAGTTGGGGCTGTGGGGAGAGAGCCAGGACAAAAGACATGCTGTGGAAGAGAGACAGATTATAACTAATGATTAAATGCAGAGTGAAGTATAAACAGAGTAAAAAGAGGTGAATGAAAAGAAAGAGTGTATTATGGCTGCACTGAGGTCCAACAGGACAAGAACAGAGATGAGTCCACTGTCAGAGGCTGTAAGAAGATCATTGGTAACCTTCACTAATGCTATAAAGTGTTTTAATGCTTAATGAAGGATGAAGATTCAAATGAAAGAAAATTCATTTTTGCAAACTTTAGAAGTTACTGCTCATCACAGATATGTGTAGCTGCACCTTACCTGTAAAGCCTGAATCCTCCACAGTGTGCTGGGTTACGTCTGGTAACATGAACACTCAGCCATTTCAAAAAACCTGACATTTTTCAGAATGAGAATATCAGCAAAGATCAGCCTGTTCCGTCTGCAGGTGTGTGTGTGTGTGTGTGTGTGTGTGCGTATGTTTACAATACCTTGTGGGGACAATTTTCCTGACATATACTACGTTGTGGGGACCAATTGCTCCTTGTGGGGACTGGAACCTTGTCCCCACAAGGGGAAACCCTGTTTTTGGGTCAGGGGTCAGAGTTAGGGCTAAGGTATGAATTGAGTTTAGGTTAGGGTTAGGGTTAGGTATGTGATGGTTAGGGTTAGGAAAAGGGTAAAGGTAAGGTTTAGGCTGTAGAAATGAATGGAAGTCAATGGAAATTCCCCACAAAGATAGCAAAACACACTTGTGTGTGTGTGTGTGTGTGTGTGTGTGTGTGTGTGTGTGTGTGTGTGTGTGTGTGTGTGTGTGTGTGTGTGTGTGTGTGTGTGTGTGTGTGTGTGAGACATGCAAATTTGTCTGTGCAGGTGTCAGGTTGCGGTTGGTTGACTGGCTCCGGTTGAGAGTCACGCCCTACTTAGGCGGCTGGATGGACAACGCAGAGAGAAAGTATCATTTGTATCCCAAGCTTCCTGGAAACGTGTTCTGATCCAGAGTGGGTAGGGGTGAGCCGCCAGTTGGGTTAAATGGTTTTCTCCTGTGTTGATTAAGAGTAGGGAGGTAAGATTATCTTTTATTGTGTTTCTTTCCAATTAAGGTCAGATGCCGGATCACGGTAGATTTTAGTTCCTGTTTTGGCCTTGGCTCACCCTGATGTGACTCCCTCTGTGTGTTTCGTGTGTGATCAAATAAAACATTGCTATTTTTACAAGAAGGATTTTGTGTGGTTGCTTGGGTCCTGGGGGACGAATGATGCTTATTCATGTTGCGCACCAGGCCCCTAAACGGGTGGTAACATGAATTGGGGGCTCGTCCTCTGTCTTCTTGCTGGTTCCTTTTTTTTTTTTTTCTTTTTTTTTTATGTGTGTGTGTGTGTGTGTGTGTGTGTGTGTGTGTTGTTCGGTGGTTGGGGTTTTTTCTTATCCTGTGGGGGGGGTTATGGAATCTTCTCTGGATGGTTTTGTTACTGCTCCTTGGTGGGATAAGTTGGAGATATGTAGCAAGGTGGATTTGTTGATTGTCGCTCATTTTTACAGTGCCCAGAAAGCGGATGTGATGGCAGCTCTGGGTGCAGGGTTGCTGGACAAGGGCGTGCTTCCTTTTCAGGTGGTGGTTGCTAAGCAGTCGGTGTAGACTTGTCCCGCAGGCTGTCCCAGATTTGCTGACGCGCCTACAGCTGGGTTGGAGCCGGGTGCGGGGTTAGATCCTCATTCTGGTATGTCCACAGAAGATCTTCGCTTAACGGGAGCTTGATGCATCGGAGCTTGAGCAGAGAGGGCCACCTGCTGCTTTTACACCTGTCTCTCTTCACCCAAGCCCACGTGTCACCGCTCCTGCAGCATTTGACGTTGCTAAACACATAAAACCTTTTCAAGTTGCAGAGACTATGAACTGGATGACTGAGAATCTACATAGACATAAAACTAGTTCAACCTGTTTTGCGAAGCTGAGGTCGACTCGTACTTTAATGCTTTTGAGCGCACTGAGCTGGCCTGAGGAGTGCTGGCCACTGTCGTTACAGTGCAAACTTGTTGGCAAAGCACGAAAAGTGTGTATTTGTCTATTGAAGATAGCTTCAACTATGAAATAATTAGACCGTGTTACAGGCCTATGAGTTTGTTCCTCAGGCATACTTAGAAACTTAGGAATTGTGAGAAGTCTGACAGCCAGATATTTGTGGAGTTTGCATGTGAGAATAGTCAGTTGTTCTAGCGCTGGTGTCAGCCCAGCAAAGTGAAGGATTTTAAGGAACTTAAAGAGCTCATCCTGTTGGAGGAATTCAAAGTGTTTGCCAGATCAGGTAGCAGTTTACCTGAACGAACAAAAGGTGACGCTGATCATCAAGGCAGCCGTCTTGGCTGATGAGTTCACGTTAACTCATAAAACTATTTTCTACTGCTGTCTCCCCTGGTGCGAAAACGGGTCAGGAGAAAAAGGTGAAATTGTTTGTCTGGTCAAAATAGCAGGAACGTGGGTGATGATAACCGTGAGTGCTATTACTGTCATGAAACAGGGCATTTAAATGCTGGGTGCCCAGTGCTCAGACATAAAGAACAGCTGTGGGTTTAATCTCTTCTTCTCCTGAGATGTTCATCACCACCGGCTGTGTGTTCGGTACTGGTGAGGAAAAAGATAAAGTGCCGATCAGGGCTGGACTGGGACAAAAAAATCGGCCCTGGCATTTTTGACTTAGACCGGCCCGCAACTATGTCTTAAAAGCATTTCACACGGTCTTACTCTTATTCAATGTGGGCATCCCCTTTGCTAATAATACTTTTATACTTTTTTTTTACACTTACTTTATTAATGCTTAAATTGCAAAGCTTTTACTTATCATTTAGCTTTTTTAAAATCTCTTATTTCACCTGTTTGAGTGGTTTTTAACACATTTAACCAGCATAGAGGCTACAATTTCAAACCACTGTGCAGCCTTTCAACACACCTTAAACCTAAATATCTAAAATGCTGTGATGCAGCCTAAAATGGACACTTGCTGGTCGTCCAACACTTCTCAGCCTTGACCGTTTGCTATTTTATCAGATTAAGGTGCCGTGGCTGCCAGATTTTGGGAAGTATGCAAATACCAATAATATTTATACTGATCAATTGCCATTGCTCATCATTCTTATGTAATAGAGCTAACATTACCTCCATCACCTCAAAGTCCCTGTATTATCCTAATGTTGCTACCTGCTTACGTACTGCACTTTCCCGCTCACTCTGTCCCTCGGTTTCCAAAGCCTGCATCTCTGGCTGCTCCTCTGTCCGCTGCTGCCATCTTCACCTACAGCAGAGCCAACCCAAGCCTTGAAAGGGCCCTAAGCAAGGTAAAGACCCTACAATAATTACAGAGAAAACCCAACAGTCATCCTAATCTTAAAAATAGAGAGGAAGAAGAAGAAGAAACAGCCTTTATTGTCCCACAGAGGGGAAATTTGGGTGTAACAGCAGCCGCAGTTATTATAAATATAAATAAAGATATAATAATTCACACTATTAAGAAAAGAATATATATAAAATCAACAAACAATATTAACCTTTATACTACTAATAATAACACTATATACAATGTACATGATGTGCCTGTGTGTTGAACCTTAACAGGCTGGACTATTTACAGTATATTATATATTATCCTACATTGTGTAGGTTATTGTGGTTTTTGTTGGGAGCAGTGATGGTTATAAAGTCTTACAGCTGCTGGGAGGAAGGATCTGCGGTAACGCTCCTTTGTGCATTTAGGATGCAGCAGTCTGTCACTGAAGGAGCTCTCCAGAGGGTGTCTGTCTCCTGAATCCAAGCTGGGAGCTGGTTCCACAGAAGAGGGGCCTGAAAGCTGAAGGCTCTGCCTCCCATTCTACTCTTAAGTATCCGAGGAACCACAAGTAAGCCAGCAGTCTGAGAGTGAAGTGCTCTGTTGGGGTGATATGGTACTATGAGGTCTTTGAGATAAGATGGGGCCTGATTATTCAAGACCTTGTAGGTGAGGAGAAGGATTTTAAATTCTATTCTAGATTTAACAGGGAGCCAATGAAGAGAAGCCAATATGGGAGAAATCTGCTCTCTCTTTCTAGTCCCTGTCAGTACTCTAGCTGCAGCATTTTGGATCAGCTGAAGGCTTTTCAGGGAGCTTTTAGGACAGCCTGATAATAATGAATTACAATAGTCCAGCCTAGAAGTAGTAAATGCATGAATTAGCTTTTTAGTATCAGCCCGAGACAGAAATATTAGAGTGTAGCCTACTTATTAAATTAGTGTTGTTACAAGTAGACAAATATGCACAGTTAGAATAGTCTCTTCTTTCTTTTAGGAAAAAAAATTAAATTGTAAAAAATAAAAAAAAAACAAAAGAGTTTCATGACAAATGTGGATGAGCTTGGGGGCCCCCTGGTGGTCAGCCGCATATGTCGCCTATGTCTCTGACCGACTCTGCCTACAGCTGCTGTTGCTGGAGCATTGCTGTTACAGAGGACGTGGAGGCTGCAGTGAACATGTCTGTGATCTTTACACACTTTGTAGCATCTACAGCGACACTCTTTTATTTCTTCTCAGTAACTTCTCCACACCCCTTTCTGCTGCTTTGTTTCTCCATGTTACCTCTCCTTTAGCAATGCTCAACACTGAAACTACTAGCGGGAGTTACAGGACACCACGCAGCAGGCCTCTTTCCCACCAACAGGGCTCCGGAGCCCGTGCCGTAATTTGAACCGTTAGGCGGGTTTTCCACTGCCCAAGCACTCGGTGCTCGGCCGAAAAATGGGTTCAATTCCGGCCCCGCAAACTAGCTGGTCTGGAACCAGGAACCCATGCCAAAAGCGGCAGAGGGGCGTGACTCTGCCGTCTCAGCATCAAGTTTTCTACCATATTACATGTGTATTACAGGAGAAAAGAGAAGTGATTTTCACGGCTGTGAATTAGGTTGGGCTCTAAGGCTGAACTTGCTGCTTTGTATCAGTTCATATCACAGATAAAAGGACACAAAGTGCGTACTTGTCGTCTTGCTCTAATCCCTGTCTGTTTCCCTCTGTGCTGCACACAGATGCTGCAGTAGTTTGGTTTGGACCCTAAAACGTATTTGCAGCACAGAAAGGAGAGCGTGTTCTCCCACGTTTGTGCGCTTTGGCTTCCGTGTCCAGACAAGGACCCGCCCACAGGAGCAGTTCACAGAAACGCGGTGGGAGCGCGGGTCCATTCTTAATCTTTTCGCCGGTTCCTTGGGATCGGCACGGGAACTTGCTCCGGCTCCGGAACCTCGGCGGTGGGAAAGTAGCAGCAGAGAAAGGGTGGGGCTGCTTTCATCCTATATCCTGATTGGTTACATCCACTGTCTATATTGAAGATGGGCCAATGGGCCGCCCCCTCTGAATTGTGGGCCGGTCTCTGAAAAAAAAAAAAAAATCCAACAGCATTGGCCCTGAGAACGGTCGGCCCACCAGGCAAATACCCGGTATGCCCGATTACCAGTCCAGCCCTGGTGCCGATTAGTATTCTTCAGAATACCGGGGCTCATCAAACTTTCATGTTAGACTCTGTTTTGCTGCTGTATGTGCTGTTCAACCCATGGCGCCTTTAGGTACACCTCGTAAATTTAGTTATCTATACTTTAACAGAATTAGATCATATAATTTAGTGCCGTTTTAAAAATATTTTGCATATTCTATACAAACTAAAGTGATACCCAACATAAGCAACACTATTCAGGCATATTTACATTACAGTTCTCAGTCGACGTCATTGTCGTCGTCTTTTTCGTCTTGTGAGTTTGAGGTTCACCAAACCAGCTTAGAGCTGCATTACTGCCACCTACTGGAATGGAGTGGATCAGGAGTTAGAAAAAAAAAAAACCCTCCTCAGATTCTATAAAGTTCTCCATCGCTGTGACGGATTTCCTTTAACACTGAGTGGATCATCACTGACATGTTTTTTTTCTCTAACTCAGCTCCCAGAACGGATCAACCAGCTTGCTTGCGAGTGCCGCCATTAGCATTACCAATTGTCCGGTACCAGAAGGACCCCTTCCCCGTCAAAATATTTTTTATACTTTAATCCCTGATTAGTGACTAAATATAGACCTGTAGTAGAAACGTATTTAGGAGAATACTTGTGAGTATAAAGCATTACAAGATTATGCTCAGCAGCCCCCAGCTGATTTACGTGCAGTCTGTCTGCACAAACGAAAAGAGGCGGAGCCGGTGAGCTCAGGTGGAGCAAAAGAAAATGTTTTTCTAGTGTCCAAATGAAGCTTTCTTGGAACAAAAATATCAGGAACGAGGCAAAACAGAGGTCAAACAGTTAAGGAGGTCGGACACAGTGCCAGTTCTGGAGGCCAACCGCGTCCCAGCCGCGGCTGCGACGAGGCCGACTGCACTCAGGAGAACGACCGTGGGGCCAGCGGCGGCAACGAAGACACTCAAGATCATACCTGTCAAGTTTTGTATTTAAAAAAAGAAATTTTCCACAGCTGAAAATAGTAGTCGCTATATGACGTCATTACCTAATTTGCATAATAGATCATTTGTATGTAGTTGCAATGGAGGCTGTAGGAGAGAAGAAAAACATCTTTGGAGGGACAAAGTGTAGAAAAAACACCATAAATATGTTTAGAACTACATATGAACTTTATGAAATAATTTAATAACTTTAATGCTTTGCCTAGACCCACATTACATAGATCATACATTTTGTCCCGTATTGTTTGATGTTAGAATAGCAAATTTAACATAAACACTGTGGGGTGAGACTGCTAGCTACGTTCAACTCTCCTCCTTTATCTGGGCCGCTGTTGCCAACTTGTGTAAGAAAACTCGCTGTTGGCTGTCTCAAAGGTTGATAAAAGCCGAAGCGAGGTCTGATGATGGGAGCAGGGGGAGTGGGTAGGCAGGCTTGGTGTTTAAGTGAGGTTTGGTGGTTGAAGGGTGGACGGTGGAGTCGAAGTGAGGTCTGGGCGATGCCAAAGTGTACGAAGGAACGCAGTAAGAAGGCTTTGTGTACACAAAATACGGCGGCGGCGGAGGATTTCGTTGTCGCTATATCGCTTTTTGGAGGAAAAAAAAAAAAACAAGTCGCTACGGGGCTAAGTTGGCAATGGCAACACTGAGCAAAAACCGAGGTCCAGTTGTTTTTCTGGGTTTGATCTCTGGCTGTCGGCCCTCCGAGAACTGCCACCCAGGCTACTCACGTGGCAGTTTTTGCGAGGCTAGTGACAATTCAGTTTGAAGCAGTACAGGAATACTTTTTTAAAAAAATATTATATTAAAATATGGGAAAATAATAATACGGGAGGACGGCAGGACAGAGGGGTAAAATACGGGAATTTCCCAGCAAAAACAGGAGACTTGACTGGTATGCTCAAGCTACTCGAAAGACTCAGGATGTTCAGCATGGCGTGCAGCTGACTCCTCCAACGACTGGGGCTGCTGTGCAGGTGGCTCGGAAGACTCTGGCAGAGATGAAGCAGATGACGATGAATGAGAAGTAGGTGATGAAATCTCTGAAGTGCTGACTGAAGCTGAAGTCTCTGGAGTGCTGTTTTTCTCACGTCCAAAGCAGCAGCGCTTTTCCCTGTAGCCACCATTAAAACCTTTACTTTGAAACAGCTGGAGGACCTTCATCAACCACCTGATCAGTAAGTGCCAAGATGAAGAAAAGAGAACTTTGCAGCTGCTCCATCCACCGCTGTTTGTTTCACACAGCAAAAAAACTGCAGTATGGAAGTTAAAATATGCAGATGGATTGTTCATACGAAAAAGTCGATTAATCAATAGAATAATCAATATTTGCATCCCTGTTTTGCTGTACTGTTTTCACTATACTGTATGAATAATGTCCACCTCCTGTAACATTTAGTTGATGAGGGCTGCCGGAGTCTGGCTGGCTCAAAGGTTCTCGCACACCTTGCAGTTGTATTTTATGTTAAAATATTAATATTATTTTTGAAAGAGGAATTCTTATTTTTATACCAGTTTTAATTTTGTTCTACTTTACATTAAAAGGAGTTAATGCAAACCAACCCATTTGTGGTTTATTTTATTCACTAACCCAATGAGAATCGCTAAGAGAATCAAGAAGGAATCGAATCGATAAATGATATCAATAATGGAATCGGAATCGCTAAATTTTTATCAATTCCCATCCCTGCTTGAGGAGCAGGGACAGGTGCAGAGGTGGGCCGGTCCATGGCCGCCCCCACTGGCAAAAACAAAACGGATGCAGGAAAGAGCCCATCATTGGCTACTCCCACCCAGTGAGCATGTATTGGTGTTAGTGAGGCCTCAGAAGCAGCAGTCTCAGGGAAAGTTTGTATGTGTGCACTGTTTGAAACTAGCACATTTGGAAGCAGTAGTGGTAGGAAGATATCATATCAATACCAACATTGGTATTGATATTGATCAATACCAGTGTAATGAGATCGATACTTTTGCTTCAGTTTCTCTCCTGTATGCAGCTCTGCGGTTTCATCAAAGATGCGAGCTGTTTAGGTACCGCTCCAGTCACAGCACAGAGCAGGCACACTTTGCTCCTCCCCTCCCCACAGTGTTTTGACATTATACTCTCACGTGACTCATAATATATTTTACTTAGGAAAAAAGGAATTTGCTTTAAATGTTTTATAACATTGTAGGGTGATAATTTTGCACAGCTTGTTTATTTAAGAAAAAATCCAGAGAAAAAGGAGAAAAAGAATCATAAAACACTTAAACTTCATGAAAATTCTTCATAATTGTTAAAAGTATCAGCATCAGTATCTGCCTCAGTATCGGCGATACTGGCCCCGTGTTTACTTGGTATCGGATCGATCCAAATCTTGCAGTATTGCACACCACTAGGAAGCAGTGCTTAAAATGTTCTTGCTATTAGCTTGCTCAAAAACAGGAAATGACATGCCCTCTTTACTAAATGGCTCAGAAACAGAAGAAGCATTGTTCATGAGATCAGGAATGTTACATGAAAAATCATTGTTTTTAGGTTTGGAAACCTGATGGGGAATGTTTCTTTTATAAACTGACTCAGAAACTTTAAATGAAAAGTTATAATGGCTCTCAGGCTCAAAAACATAACATGGGTTAATGTTGTTCATCGGCTCAGTTACATGATCAGTGTAAATGTACTTCTTATTGTCTGTAGGCTTGGAATCTACATGTGTACTTGAATTGACTGCTCGAAAACATGACCTGAAAAATCGTCCTTATATTTAGGTTGTACTGTACCACCAGACAGATAATCGTTGTTTATGGACTTGGAACAGGTGGCTTCCACTAACAAAGGAGAATCCAGTATTTCCACAGTCATTAAACCAAAAATATTCTCCCTGCTCAGACACGAAACATGAAAAGTCCTTATTTTCAGGCAAAGACTCATGGCTCAAAAGAGAGGCCGGTTTACTCACAGGAAAGTTTGTTTCATTTAGCCTGTCATAATCAAATTCAAATTCCCCAGACAAAGTACAATTCAAAGAGCAGGAAACACTACACCCCATGTGATCCGTATGATAAGACAAATTGTTATTAGCCAGCTCAGAAACAGAAATAACTGGGTTTAGACCTGCTGGCCCCCAAGTAGAACAAGAATCCCTCAATTCTGGCATCTCCAAAACGGAGCAAGACAGAGGTCAAACTTTTCAGGGGGTCGGACACAGGAAGAGCTGCGGGAAAGAGGCAGCACAGGAGTCCATAAAAGTTCAGAGGGTCTGCCAAGAAAACCATGACAAAAGCAAAACAGCTCTGGGGGCCGTCCGCAGTACCAACGGTCAGTAACGTAAGATTTTTCATGATAAATTTTGTTGCGTAAAATAATGAAGAACTTTGTCTGATACCAAACGATGTGATAGCATGAAATATTGTGTTGCCACACATGTTGTGTATTAGATTAGATTAGATTCAAATTTATCATCATTGTACGTACCAAAACACCCATCCATGAGACAGGTGTCTGCGGACATGCAGCCGTTATACAGGCGGTACCATCACGTGTATCCCGTTAGATGGTGAGGGTTATGGAGGGAGTGGTCCTGTTGGTTGACTCCCACATTAGGAAGGCGTGGGTGGGGCCTATCGCCAGTATGCTAACATCGGTATCATGGGTCAATGCTGTGACTTTTCATGCTCGTTATCGCCATGGTTACCACTAACCACACAGTCATAACGCTGTCACACACTATGGGAACACTTACGCACAGATGTTCCCCGGAAAGAACTCTTTGGTTAATTAAAGCAGTCACTAAATGGCTGAAAATCTTCAGGTCTAATCAGACTCGTGATGTTTTTATTTCTAGGCAGACATGCCATCCATCCCAGATCTGATCAGGAAGAAGAGAGATGGAGGACAGTTAAGTGATGAAGAGGTCAAAGCCTTCATCCACGCTGTTACGGCTAAAACCATACAGGAGTGTCAGACAGGTACAAACCATTTGCGTTACATTCAGACCTCCTCCTGTTTATCTTTAAGATCTCCCTGTCTTTGTATTTAAGGGGCCATGCTGATGGCTATTTGGCTGATGGGGATGGTCCCCACAGAGACTGAGACCCTGACCCGAGAGATGATGTTATCGGGGGAAGTGATGAAATGGCCCGAGGAGTGGAAAAAGCTGGTGGTGGACAAACACTCGACTGGAGGAGTGGGAGATAAAGTCAGTCTGGTGTTGGCGCCGGCGCTAGCTGCCTGTGGCTGTAAGGTAAAGACTTTGATGCAATCTGATTGGGTAAAACTTCAAAGTGGACTTTCTGTTCATTTCCAGATTCATGTGGACTCTACTATTTTATTCTTCTCCTAGCTCGGTATTCACTAATTAACAGTTCAAAATAATCCTTATTTATCTTATCCTCTGGAAAAGGCTGTTTTGGCTCCTCCCCCTTTAAGCAAGCTTTCTTGTGATTGGTTACCCCTCACAAAAAGAAGGCTTAAACAGGTGGGTGGGGCTCCTGTTTCTCATAGCCTGAGAGGATCATATTTGGAATATTCATTCAATCCATGTCCACAGGTGCCTATGATCAGTGGGCGGGGCTTGGCTCACACAGGAGGAACTCTGGATAAACTGGAATCGATTCCAGGATTCAACATCGACCAGTCAACAGAGCAGGTGAAGCAACTGTTCATTCATGAAGTAAATAATTCACAGTGTGTAATGTTGTAATAATATGGTAATAAAATATACTATCAGTCAGTCTCTTCATTTCTACATTTTAATGATTCAACTTTTCTTCCCCAGATCCTGGGGATCCTCGGTTCAGTGGGCTGTTGCATCGTGGGTCAGACGGAGGAGCTGGTTCCTGCAGATCGAGTCCTGTACGCCCTGCGGGACGCCACCAGCACCGTGGACAGTTTACCGCTCATTACTGGTAATAAACTGGGATTACTGACTCCAGCAGGGACATCTGAATCCCATCCATGAGGCTTTGGATCAGCTGTGGGGGGTCACCTCGACTGACCGATACACTGACAGCTTTGCTTTCATGCTCAGCTTTCTCTAAAGACAAGTTTGATCAGTTATGAAGCAGCGTGGCCATCAAATCAAAAGGAAAGCATCCAGATGTTTAGATACCCTCATAAAGCTGGAGCTCAGCACCTGCCGTGGACGTCCCGTATAATCAGTTTATGGCCGTCTGAGTTCTGCTTTAAATTCGTGGCTGTGTTGTGTCCGCAGGGTCGATTATCTCAAAGAAAGGAGCTGAGTCTCTGTCCGCTCTGGTGCTGGATGTGAAGTTCGGACGAGCTGCTCTCTACAAAGACCTCACCAGTGCTACAGAGCTAGCTCAGCAGCTGGTGAGTATGTTACATAAAAATCATATATTTCACTACAACAGCCCAACAAAAGCAGGAGGAGTCACTTCATTATTAAACATTGGAATTAATTAGCCCATTGAGGTCCTTCATGTCTGGAGCGTCTAACTACCAGGCATGTGATTATTTTTCTTTCAGGTGGGAGCAGGAAACGGTCTGGGCATGCGCACAGCAGCCGTGCTCAGCAGCATGGACGGCACCATCGGTCGATGCGTGGGAAACAGCCTGGAGGTGATCGAAGCTCTGGAGACGCTGAAGGGGAACGGCCCCGACGACCTGATGGAGCTGGTCACGACTCAGGGTAACAACTCGTTAAGGTCGAGCTTCAGTGGGCGGAGCTGTTTCCCATCAAGCGGCTCATCAATTAATTAGTTTCATTCAGAAACCCAAATCTGTTTCCATCTGACAAATTCTGCATCATCAGAGCAGAGTTTATTTTTCCATCCATCCATCCATTCTCTTCCACTTATCCGGGGCCGGGTCACAGGGGCAGGAGCCTAAGCAGAGAAGCCCAGGCTGTCCTCTCCCCAGCCACCTCCTCCAGCTCATCCGGAGGGACCCCAAGGCGTTCCCAGGCCAGCCGAGAGATATAATCTCCCCAACATGTCCTGGGTCTACCACAAGGCCTCCTCCCGGTGGGACATGCCCGGAAAACGTCACCCAAGAGGCGACCAGGAGGCATCCTAATCAGATGCCCGAGCCACCTCAACTGGCTCCTTTCGATGTGGAGGAGCAGCGGCTCTACTCTGAGCCCCTCCTGGATGGCTGCACTCCTCACCTTATCTCTACGGGAGAGATCAGCCACCCTTCGAAGGAAACTCATTTCTGCCGCTTGTATTCGAGATCTTATTCTTTCATTCACTACCCAAAGCTCGTGACCATAGGTGAGGGTAGGAATGTAGATCGACCGGTAAATCGAGAGCTTCGCTTTTACACTAAGTTCCCACTTCACCACGACAGACCAGTGCAGCATCTGCATCACTGCAGAAGCAGCCCCGATCCATCTGTCGATCTCCCGCTCCCTTCTCCCATCACTCGTGAACAAGACCCCGAGATACCTGAACTCCTCCACCTGGGGGAGCAACTTGTCCCTGAGCTGGAGAGGGCACTCCACCTTTTTCCGGCTGAGGACCATGGCCTCAGACTTAGAGGTGCTGATTCTCATGCCGGCCGCTTCACACTTGGCTGCGAACCGTTCCACTGCGAGCTGGAGGCCCCCCCCTGATGAAGCCAACAGAACCGCATCATCTGCAAACAGCCGAGATGAGACTCTGAGGCCACCAAGGAAGAAGCCTTCCGCCACCTGGCTACGCCTAGAAATTCTGTCCATAAAAATTATGAACAGAATCGGTGACAAAGGGCAGCCCTGGCGAAGTCCAACACCCACAGGAAATGAGTCCGACTTATTGCCAGCTATATGGACCAAGCTCTCACTGCGGTTGTACAGAGACTGAATGGCCCGCAACAACGGGCCAGACACCCCATACTCCCGCAGGACCTCCCACAGGATACCCCGAGGGACACAGTCGAATGCCTTCTCCAAGTCCACAAAGCACATGTAGACTGGTTGGGCAAACTCCTACGCACAATCAAATATCCTCGAGAGGCTAAAAAGCTGGTCCAGCGTTCTGCGACTAGGACGAAAACCGCATTGTTCCTTCTGGATCCGAGGTTCGACTAACGGGGGTGGCGTGATTTATGAAAAATCAGTGCAGGTGTCACAATAAAAACAGAGCTTTAACTCCGTCTTATGTGCATCAGAGCCTCATCAGACATGCTGTGGACACATTTGACCAAACTAACAAAAGTTGACATTTTTCTAAAATCTGGGGTTTTTTTGTTTTTTTATAACTAAAATTGTTTTTTCACATCTAGTTTTTGTAGTTTCAGTTAACTCTAATAACCTTATAAATGACAAGTTGATACATTTCCTCCCCCAAAAGAACCAATTTTATTAATATTTTGATGTATTTGACTAGAAAAAAAGACTTTTCAGTGCTGTGACTTTGATTTCTGCAGATAAAACAATCCCAGGTGACAAACTGATGTGTTTCAAAGTGGCCACTTCATTAGCTACACCTGTGGCCTAATATCTCCCTTCGTCTTCATTAGTCTGTTTACCTCTTTTAGCAGCCGGGTTCAGCAGTATCTATTGTCTAGTTAATATTATAGTTTTGGGGTAAATAAAGTGCATCTTATCTTTATTCTTCTCCTAGCTTGATATTCACTTTTTTATTTTGGACCCCATGCAGATGCTTTGCACTCAGGTTAAGAAAAAAATTATTATTATTTTACACTGTGTTCATGCAGCCCTTCAGTGCAGCTCCTGCCTCTTTAGGCTCCTCCTCCCTGTATGATAATAACATTGTTTTTGCTAAAACTGAGAAAATTAGACCAGTGAGCTTTAAAAAAGAAAGAAATACTGCTGAGAAAACAAACAGAGTGAAGCCCAACTTCCTGTTTACATTTCATTAATCATTCCCCCTTTTATTAATTAAAAAAGAAAACATGATTAATCTTTAAGAATGAGTTTGGTTTTTATGTGTAGGAGGCTTGCTGCTCGTGATGACTGGCCTGGCAGCTGACCTATCAGAAGGCAGGAAGCAGATTTCCGGCGCCGTGGCCAACGGAGCAGCACTGTTGAAGTTCGGCGCCATGATGGAGGCTCAGGGTGTAGCCGCTGAGACGGCTCAGCTCTTGTGCTCCGCCCGTGCAGATGGTTACTACAGCGTGCTGAGGAAAGCGAAGCATCAGCTGGAACTGAGAGCTCCTGCAGACGGTAAAACCATAAAACTCCTCGTTACTGCTGAACGTCCACACCTACAAAGAAAGTTAACGAGTATCTGTAAAGAAACTCACACACCTGAGGACAGAACAAAGGCAGAAACATCCAAAGAAGAGCTTTGAATGTTCTTCAGGAAGCCTGGAGAACTGTTCCTGAAGACTCAGAGTTCAGGCTGAGCTGAAGGATAAACGAGGTCACACCAAATATTGACTTTCAAGCTCGTGAGAACCTTACAAACTCTGTTTCTGTCTGTTTCACGTCTGCATGTTTCAGTGAATCTCTGCATCTATTTCACATTTTTCTAAAGAGGCTCAAAACTTTTGCACAGTAGTGTATCTATGTATTAAACTATGTTTTTTTCTTAATATGATGTATTATGATGAAGTGCTCATATTTAATCCCTGTCTCTGTGTTCCTGCAGGTGTCGTTTTGGATGTTGACGGTTTGGTTTTAGCTCAGGTGCTTCGCGGTTTGGGGGCGGGGCGATCGAAGGCTGGAGAGCCTGTCAATCACAGCGTGGGGGCAGAAGTCCTGGTGTCTCTAGGTCAGAAGGTCACTAAAGGTGAGTGGTCAGTGATGATGATGATGATAATCTGAAGGACGTCCTCCTGACGGACTCGTGTGTTTTCAGGCGTCTCCTGGTTGCGGCTCCATTACGAGGATCCGGCGCCGACCCAGGACCAGAAAAACCAGCTGGAGAACGCCCTGACTGTGGGAACAGACGGAAACATACCAACACAACAGAAATGCACTTTAATAGAAAAAATTCTACCTGACAAATACGCATGTTAATACTTAACCGTTGCTGCTGCATTACCTCATCGACCTGTCGGTCTCCGGTGCTGCTGCTTCCTGCTGAGATCATTTAAAGAAACGGTTCTCGTGTCCTTGACCGCACCGTGCTCATCGCCACTTTGCAGACCTTTCCTGCTTTTCCGTTAACTTGCTGGCAGCCGGCAGCTCTGCCACAGTTTGAGGGAATTTAACTCCATCTTTTCTCCTCCTCGCGTGGGTGGTGTGATTGATGTAGTTCTTCAAACGTTTTGCGGGTTTGCAGACCTTTAATTTATTCCATCGTTTAAATAAAAATCGCTTCTTGGGAAACTGAATCTTGGTTGTGCTTTTTATACGTTGTGGACATCCTGTCATCTGATCGTTGTCGTATCAACAATCAAGAACACCAATTTTCCGGCACTAGGAAGGTTATCGGGAACTTCTCCCACTCTCAGAATTTTCAGGTTTTGTAAACTGAGTCTTTTTAAAAAAAATGTGGATTCATAAATGCACCATCAACCCTACGAAACACAATAAAACTTTTTCATATTTAAAAAATACTTTTTTAGTTTTGTCAGTCGATGTTTCTCCTTCACGCTTCTCGAGTTTAACAAACTGAACTTCTTCGTTTTTTCTTCCTTGTGAAGGTTTCATGATTTCCTCTGAAATAACAAAACAAATGTTTCTTCTTTCAGAATACAACAAACTTTATTAACAATCTCACACTGACAAAAAGAGTTGGAACACAAAAAAAAGTTCCTCCAACATTTTCAGCATCTCGTTTATTTATAAAAGTACAAACAGAAAACGTGAGTCGGAGACGGGAAGCAGACGAGCGAGTTATCGGGACGAGTTTTTATGTCTCAGGAGGCGCCCGCTGATCCCAGATAACTCAGAACAGACTGCCATAAACCTTTATTAACACAACATAGTCACACTGTCATCAGGGGTCAGAGGTCAGTGGACGACAGAGTTGAGCGGCTCAGCTCTGATGTTTCCTAAATCCAGAGTGGAATCCGTCTCCTCGTCGATCTCCCCGATCACCGCCCTGAAACCAAAACCAGGAAACGTGTAAACAGAAATAAACAAATGAGGGAAGTCCAAACAAAAACAAGCAGGAAGAAATATTTCAAAACAAAAAGGAAAACAACCAAAATGAAGACGAGCCATTAAAGCAGTTTTTGTTTATCTAAACAGATGATATGAACATCTTTTGTCCCAGTTTTCCTCAAAACAAACAAACAAAAAAAGAATCACAGAGACATTGATTTTTTTTCATGTAACATGTTCAGAGTCTCCGGGTTCTCAGATCAAATGTGGAAACACAACATTCCTCTATAAAACTTCCAGAAAACTAATTTTCTTTGTTAATTCTTTAAATTAACTCATTATGCAAAAATTTGCTTTTGCAAAAACAAATTTGATATCAATTAAAAAAAAAAAATAAAATCTCGTGACACAAATGTGTGAATGATCAGAATAATTCAACATTAATCACATACTGACGCAGGTCAAAGGTCAAAGGTGACTTACACATTGTCGCCTCGGACGATGTAGAGTCCCAGCACCACCTGCTCCACCCCCTGGCTGGAGCTGAACACTCGCTCGTGACTCTCATCCAGGATCAGGTTGATGGTCTGATCGAAGCCCTTCAGAGTGCCCTGAAAACACACAAACAAACAAATAAACAAGATTCCACGGGGACATCGAGTCTGAACAACAACAACAACTTACACTCATACTTCCTGTCAGCCAAAATTATTCCTGAACACAGTGAAACCCTCTAACATCAGTGCTGGAGTCCCACAGGGCTCCATGCTCAGCCCACTGCTGTTCACATTATAAATGAAGGACAGCTTTAATGCTTTCAGTGCTTCCAGGTACATTTCTTTGCAGATGACACTGCAATTGCAGCTTTGTCTTCAGTCTGCATTTGTCAGGAAACATGATTGGCTGAAACTGAGCAGTCAGTAACTTCACATTAAAATCCAGATACAAGCTCCCACTCGCCATTGGTTTGTTTTACAAAACAACATGAAGCTGAAGGATGTCTGTATGTAAACTGGTGGATCTTTAAATTTGGCAGATTTCTTGTGAACTTTGCTGCAGGCTGGAAGCAGCTGTCCTTGTACCTGCAGCCTAATAAGGCGCAGCATTTACTCCACGACATTAGTTTAAATGCTCTAGTTACTGATGTTTTTAATAGATTAAACTAGCACAAATGCATAAAACTAAACAATAATTTAAAAAAAAAATGAGGAGTCTAACTGGCTACAGAAAGCAGAGCTCAAGATGTTAAGGTCTTAATGGGGCGTGGGTAGGATGGACAGGATTAAAATGAGGGACAGCTCAAAAGTTAGAGAGGCGAGGCTGAGATGTTTGGACCTGTGCTGAGGACAAAGCATGATGACGATGGAGCTGCCAGGCAGGGGAAAAAGAAGAAGACCTCAGAGAAGGTTCATGGATGTAGAAAAGGAGGATGCTGGGATAGGGTGAGATGGAGGCAGATGAGCTGCTGTAGCGCCCTCTAAAGGGAGCAGCTGGAAGAAGAACTGGCTGTAGTAAAACTATTAGACCTATTTGTTAATTTAATTTAGGAGAACTACATTAATCTAAAGTGCAGCAGACAGCTGGAATTAATCAGCTCTCTTTGATCTGCTTGGATTTTCTTGTTTGCCTATTTTATGGAACATATCACTTATTAAATGAAGCCGTGAAACAGCGAGTGGTGATGAGTAACACACCAGTGACTCTATTTAAATAATCCAGATTAATGGATGAATAAAAGCACGTCCATAATAATCAGTAAAAGGCCTGATGATAATAATCAAGTTCCGGTGCATTTATTGGTTTTTAATAAACTGATTTAGTGCTCTATAAAAACTCAGGCGATCCTTCCGTAAAGGTGAGGACGCGTTCAGACTCACCACAATCATCCTGCCGTCTGACGTGACGATGGCCACGGTTCCTGATCAGAACGAGTTAAAGAAACAGCAGCAAAAACTCTCCGATATTATAAATAACTGACAAATAAACACAACCAGCATGACAAAAAACGAGGAATAACACGTCCTCCCCTTCAGACCAGAGCAGCTACGCTCAGGAGCTGCAGGTGGGGAGTTCATAAATAGAATAAAGGCGAAAAATTCACACTTTTTTAATGTGGCCAGATGAGAGGAGTCCAGATGTGTCGGGTCCGTGTGCTCCCTCTGAGCGATCAGCTCCTCGCAGACCGACACTGAGCTGCTGAAAATTTACACAAATAAGCAAACACGCACGCAGCTAAGATAACTAGCATTTCTCCATTCATTCAGAGCGTTAGCACATTAGCCGGCTAACGGCGGAAGGATACGGTTAATGTAGCTTTCCAGTGCAGTGGACATGCTTGGTCCCGGGTTCGGTGTTTAATATTCCAGCGGTGTGTTCGGTTAAAGGTTCCACCGGTGCTCCGGTGATGAAACAAAACCGTGTACAGACGGACAGCAGCAGCTAACGGCTAACAACACACCGGAGACCAGACCAGAGCAATCCAACACAGAGACAGGCAGGCGCGTAGAGCGGGAACGTCACATCCGGTCGGGGGGGCGCCAAATTTAAAAGAATAAAAGAAGATTTTATGAGAAAGAAATTAATTTACAAGATATGAAACTCACATTTCTACATTTAAGTGCTTCTATCTAACATTCACACGCAATCACACTCCAGTAAACACACTGGGTTCAGTATTAGATTAGATTAGATTCAATTTATTGTCATTGCATATGTCACAAGCACAGTGAACAAAATGCAGACTGCATCTAACTAGAAGTGCTTGAGCGGTGAAAAAAAAAAAAAAAAAAGAGCATATGATAACATAAACAGTGTATGTACAGAGTGCAGTAATATACTTAGTCCGGTGGATTCAGCAGTGCAGTAAAAGTGGTGCCCAGTATGTTACCCAAGGACACTTCGGCACGCAGACTAGAGCAGCCAAGGATCAAACCACCAACCGGGGATTGAACCACTAACCTTCTGATTAGTAGGTAACCTGCTCTACCTCCACCTGAGGTTTCTTATCAGTTACTGATCCCACGGAGTTCAATTACATGAATTCTTTCCACCTTACCTTCAAAATTGAAGCAATGTGGTTTCTTGATTTGGGAGGGAAAAAAAATCCAAGTTTGACTGACTTTAATTTTTTTCTTGTTTTTCATGTCGCCCCTTGATTATTTTCCTTAAATATGCCTGCATGAATCACCTAATACACACAGATCAGGTCACATGTACATGGGGTTGTGGACGGAAGCTTGTTTCTGCCACAGAATTTTTATTTACTTATTTAAAACCTAGGATGTCTCCTGGGCGCCTCTCGTGTGAGGTGTTCCAGGCATGTCCTATCAGGAGGTGGTCCCGGGGAAGACCCAGAACACGCTGGAGAGATTATATCGTTCGGCTGGCCTGGGGACGCCTCGGTGTCCCCCTGGGTGAGCTGGAGGAGGTGGCTGGGGAGAGCGAGGTCTGGGCTTCTCTGCCTAGGCTGCTGCCCCGTGAATGGATGGATATTTATTTATTGCCTGTAAGTCAAAATTGGGGGGAAATTTAAAACTTAGCTCTGCCTGGCTCTTGTTTTTTAGGCTCTTTTTAGGCTGCCAGCTTCACACATCCACAGATGTAAGATGTGTTCAAGCACTAGTGGAAAACTGGGACATCTGGGCTTCCTCTGCATTCCTGTGTTTTTCAAATGATTTTTCTAAATAAATACAACAGCTCACGCATATTAAAAATTTGTAAGCAAACTATAAGGATGTCAAATATTTTTACATGTACAGGAAGCTTTTTGAAATAAAAAATTATCAGATTTGTGAATTTGGACTTAAAGATTTGTGCATAAACGCTTACGTACACTTTAGTGTCATTTCCAAAAATAAAAACAATGATAATAAAGGTAAATACATCCAAGCAGGCAGCTCATCAAATTCACTTTTCTTCCTGTCAGATGCAAAATTAAATATGTATGAAACAAAAACATAAATGTGTGTGTGTGTGTGTGTGTTGATGTGAGATGATACACAGAGTCCAGTTCTCCCAGCAGGTCGTCATCTTTATTGTTGCTCAGTAGTCGTCCATACAAAGGGGGTGGGGTGGGGGGGTAGGGGGTGGAGGAGAGCAGTGGAGCCCGACAGGACAAACAACAGGAACGTCATGCTACCAAAGTATTAAATTTGTACAAAAATACTTTACAACATCCCTGTTCCTTTAAAGAAAAATACAGTTTGGTTGGTGAAGCTACATGGAAACTAATCTGACCCACTATTTCAAATGGCAGTGCAATGCACGTGTGTGTGTGTGCGTGTGTGGGCGGATGTCTTGCTGAGGTGCATCACTAGAGTGCAAATCCGTGCAATGTTACACACACACACACACACACAAACACACACACAAAAATGCAGGCTCTAACACACACACATACACACATTAATGTTAATACATGCGCACAAACACAGTGTGTATGGCTTTAGGTCTCACTCATTAAACCCTCGTGAAGCCACACCCCTCAGCTCTGAGGCTCATTCCCATCGATGGAGCACATTCTCTTGGCTGAACCCTAAAATGCTAACATCTGAGTTAGCACATCATATTAGCAGTGTTAGTCATTTCCTAAGACCTCATTTATTCCTCTCAGGAGGCAGCTAAGCAACCGCTACTGCTAAATGTTAGCCATAAGATAAATTACAGCTCTATTATGCCCCCATGTTAGCCATATGCTAACCTGGGCCACAAGTCAGTAGAGGCTCTTCAATAGAGCTAACATACCCTCATGTTAGCACCCTGCTAACATAAGGGTATGTTAGCTACATTTTAGTTTTGGTTAGCTGTGATGTTTACCCACATGCTAACCAAGCCCTTGCTATGTTACATAGTAACCATAGCAACAAATAGGTGTTGAATATGGCTGGCCTACTATCTTTGTATTATGTGCTATCAATTAGCAACATGTTAATGTTATGTTAGCCCTGTGCTACTAGCAACATTCTAAACTGTAATTCTATTATCTGCCATATTAGCATATTGTGCTAACAAAATTTGAAAAACTTTTTTTTAGTAGATATTAGCCCTTTGTTACCAATGTGTAAGGGCTGTGCTGACATTAGCCATGGGCTAACATAACAGGATGCCAGCTAAATTTTAACCTTGTTAGCTACTTAGCTATATGCTCTATGTGTATTAGCTAATAAATAAAGTGTTAAACACAGCTAGCCCACTGTCCTTTTGATGTGTGTAGCCACATGTTATGGTTACGTTAGCATTCTGCTCAGCGTCTGCTAGCCACATGCTAACCATACACTAGCCATGCCCTTAGATCAAGTTAGGCTGCTCAGGTCCTAGTGATATACATGGGCTGTGCTGACTCTGGGCTAGCTGTGTGCTAACATAAGGGAATGTTGGCTAAATTTTAGCTTTGATTAGTTGGTTACAAATGCTAACCAGGCTAACATAGCTGGTATACTAACCTCCTTGTGCATTGTGTGTATTTATGGTTATACTAGCCCTGTGCTCTGTGTCTGCTAACCATATGTGCTTGGAATTTGAAACTTACGAGCTAGCAAAACATTTGGGGGAGAGTAGAACAGCCAGTCACAACTATCCAGACAGAAACAGCCAATCACAGCGCTCTAATCTAAAGCACGGCAGCAGCTATTGGACTGTTCGGCTCAGGGAGAGCTGAGGGAGGGTTCTGATTGGCCACTTTAAATAGTGAGTTCAGACTGAGGTGAGAGCAGGAAGATGTTGACATCACTCGAAAATAAACACACACGCTCACACACACTCTTGCACCCACACACACACCCCCCCCCACCCACACTCAGGTATTTACTGTCACAGGTTTCCTGTTCTAACAGGATTTTTTTCTCATGTAACATCGTCGTTACTGTGGTTGTGAGATGGTGTTTTCAGGGTTTGATGGTTTTTGATGTGAACAGCGACGGGAACTGAACCTTCTTTTTTTTTTTTTTAAATCTATTTTACATATTTTCTGGTTCAGTCACCATGGAAACAAACATATAAACAAACAGAACTGACAACAGTCAATCAAAAAACACACCAATCGATTAGCATAATAGATCACTGTCACTGGGGGGGGCGGGGGGCAGGGAATTTGGGGTAGGTGACATGCGTGACTTCTTCCTGGAAGCTGATTGGTTGTTTTGTGAGTGGAGGAGAACCAATCACAGACAGACAGAGAAGGAAATGTTTATTTTTCTGATTGGTTCCAGCCAATCAGCCGACTCAGAACTGCCGCCTGTTGTTCTGGTTGCCTATTGGTTAGGGGGTAAAGAATAGCGGGAGGAGGAAAGGGAGAGGTGTTGGACTTGCGGTGGGAGGGGCTTAACTGGCCTTGTGTTTAACCGGAACATACACACACACACACACAGACACGCACACACATACACAGTGTGGCCAGTCCGACAGGTGTAAACAGTAGAAAAAGTCTTATTGAACTGCTCAGTGTCATCATCATCATCATCATCATCATTGTTGCCGTGGTTCCCGTAACTCTTCCAGCCTGCAGCTCGTTCATGGCACAGAACTAAAATTTTAACAGTAAACCTTCAGTTTTAACAGGGATGCGCCGATCAGTATCAGCTGATCATTATTGGAATTTCATTGATTTTGTTTTTAAAGTTAAAATTCACAAATAATAAAAATAAAGAAAATGTCCTTTCTATAATATATAAACACACTTTTCTCTAGGAAGAGTCTACAATTGACACATAAGGAGCTTCTGACCACACCTCCTGACCCTCCTCAGCAGATGTTTCTGCAGCAGTGCAGAGTCCAGTTTTTACATTAATAACAGCACATCTGGTCCAGATGGTGCTGGAGTGTTCAACGATGAATGCTTAACGTTAGCTCTGCAAAATTATGATTTAAAGTAGAAAGTGTAAAATCAAAGAAACATTTTTTATAGGACACGGACGTTTAGCTGCGTTTCCAAGATCAGCAAATCTCAGGCAAATTAATTGAAATACATTTTTGAACAAAACACCATAAACCATGGAGAATTTTTAAAGATGGGCGTTGTGTTCTCAGATTCCTAAGATGATGTGGACCACAGGCCCTTTGGACCAAATAGGGTCAAAGGTGCATAGTTTTCCAAGAATTAAATACCTTTAAGGACTTTCTTCTGTTTTTTTAAACCTTTATTTAAGCAGGAAGTGAAACTCTTTGGATTAATAATCCCTTTCTGGGCCGTGATTCTTCAATCACAAACTAACCAGTGGTTTTCACATAGCTGTATTTGCATTGCCTATAGGCATGAAGAGGTGATGCAAAAGCTGGCTGTCAGTTGGTATGCATATAAAAACCTCCACATAGAGGCCACATAAAGTTAATCTGTGCTTTGTTCCATTTTTTTTATTCCTAAGAGCTTCTGTTTACTCAGCTGATGTTACACTGGCTTTTTTAAAGGTGCTTTTTTAAAATTAGTCTCTGCAAATCTTAACCAAGACCTTCACCACTGGGTGGCAGTATTTTACCTGTTGAAATGTTTTTTGATGTGATTTTTAAACCTTTGACACTTCTTTCTAACCCTACCCCAATTTATTCAAGAGGCTTCAATGGTGGCTACCAGTTCTCCAATCATGTGCTGAATTAATCAACACACACTAAACTTAAACTTAATAAATATATCTGCAGCTGCAGGTTTTCCTGCTAACTGAAAACCAGGATCACGAGTCCAGCTCTCAGAGAACAATGCTAACCTGTTTTATATTATTTGTCAGTGTAGCAGTGAAGGGTCGTATGACATAAATCTTATGAAAGGCATCATAAAATATTAGAAGTCAGTCGTCATTTTCGGGGAATTCAGTAAACAGTGATAAAAAGCAGGTTGCATAAATTATAGCAGCCATTAGAGTGGAGCCAAAGCTCAGGCAAAGCTTGCTCATTTTTACAGTGTTAGTCCAATAAAGTGCATAATAAAACTCGACTGAGTGCTAGTTATTATTATTCCAGTAGAATTTTGTGTCAAATAAGCATGCAAAAGCTTTAAAACCCCTCAAAGCTTTCAGTCAACTCAACCTCCAGAGAATACTGAAACAAAACTGTGTCTGAAATTTGTCTGCTTATCGTGAAAAAACGACACCTGCAAATGCCCGAAGTACTCAACCCTTGAATTGCCAGATGAACTAGCCATGGAGTTCTTTATCCATGGACTTTTTTAAATATTATATTTTGGATGTCTCTTCAGATTATGCGACATGTTGGGCATTTATTTGAAGCAGCTCCATCTGATCATTGCCTGTGTTTGCCAAACCTCACCCAATCCCAACCATTTCTGAGCTCGAGCTCTCTTTCCATCACCATTTCCACTCACATCCTACCCACTGAAGACTTGCACTTAACCATGACCATCTTTAGTCTCATCTCTTAATCCAATCTTCTGGGCCAATTAAGGTATCTCAGGTTTCTTGTGGGATTTCTATGTGGGCCTGCAGCTAAAATGGGCTTTCCATAAACTTCCCAACATCAAGTACAACTATTTGGAACAGTTACACCTTCAGTAACTTCAGACTTTCTTTTGCTTGATCTAGTTTCTAGTGTACTGAGAACCAGTGATTCCAGCTGGCAGAATATCAAAGAGAAGACTTTGTCATAAGGCTTTCTTATGCACAAAAATAAGAAGTCAGTTATCAGTGTTGTAATAACATCAGCTTTAGACACTGATCAGAGCATCCCTAGTCTCCTTGGCAACTGTTATGCCCATCAGCAGGTTTCAGTATCTGGACTCAAGTCCTATCAGTCTTTGTGCTGCTGTGGATCTTGGCCAAAAGCCACTGTTCTGGTTCTAGTAGGGCCAGGACCCATGGCTCTGGACTCCCCCAAGCATTGGCCATGGCTCTGGCATAGTACCCATAATTCCTTGGCCACTGAGACCACAAAATAGAACCATGCTTTGACCAGCAAGACCACTAGATTTGCCTCTGGCTTCAGTAGAAACAGTAACCATTGTCCTGCACCCACTAAGACCAGTACCTATGTGTCTTGGTACAGTAAGACTATTGGCTCGGGTTCTGGCTTTAGCAGGACCAGTACTTATGGTTCTGTAACTCCGAAAGACTATGAACCAGGATCATAGTTTTTACTTAGGTCTTTACTTTGGCTCTGACTTTGGTGGAACCTGGGACCATGATTCCATGACCATTAAGCCCAGAACCCATGTGTCTTCAACATGTAATTCTAGACTTCTAGAACCAGTACCATCAATCTTAAAAGAGTAAGACCATTGGCTGTGGCACTGACTTCATAGGGATATAGTTCTAGGCTTGTAGACCAGTAAGACTATTGGCTGTATTTGTGGCTTCAGTAGAACCAGTAGCCATGGCTCTAAGCTAGAAGGACCAGTAACTATTAATCTTAGACCAAGTAGGCCAGTAGCCCCAGTTGCTGCTCCAGTAGGATCAGTAGTTATAATTCTGGTTCCAGTGACACCAGTAGTACCAGTTTACAGAACTGGTTCAGGTTAAAAGGTGTGGAGTTGCTCCAGTTCATCACTGTGCTTTCAGGCTGCTTTAGCAGTACTAGGGTCAAATTTTAGTGGTCAAAGGTCATCCAGAGGGTGTGTGTAGCACCATGGGCGGTCCACTCTGAACCAGTTTCAACCAGTTTTAAGTCTGTTTGGTTCAACTTTGTTGTACAGTTTTCCTCACTGCCTTCTCCAGTCCCATCTGCTTGAATCCAGTTTGATACAGTTTTTGTCTGCTATAAGGAATTATTTGTAACCTGCCCCTTCCCAAGCCCCGCCCCCAAACCATCTCCGGGTTGGCTCCACTTGATTGGACCACTATCCTCTCCTTGGCCAACAGAGAGCTCCGAGGGTCCCAGCTCGCTGCCGGTTGGCTGAGGGGAATGGCTGCTGTTGGCTGTGCCATCAGTGTGATTGGCCAGCAAGGAAGAGCAGGAGGAGGATGAAGGGTTTCGGCTGATGACGAGCTCCAAGCGGTTTGGAGACTCTGCGATCAGCGGAACGACAAGGCAGCAGTCAAAGTCCCTGGTCCGCACATGGTTAATCTGAAAGGAAGAAGACCTCTCAAAATGAAAAATTCTAAAATCTTTAAAATGCGGACTCAAATTAAAACAGAGGAGAAATGAAGGGTCAAAGCAGGTGGAAAGATTTCTGAAATCAGTGTATTTTTTTACCTGTAGTATTCGGTCGTAGGCTCTGAGGCCGCCCCGCTCTGCCGGGCCTCCTGGTCGGATGTTATTGACGTAGACGCCACGGTCCAGCAATCCGTCAGAAACGCTGAAACCAAAATCCTCCAGGTCTGTGGCCTTCTCCAGAGTGAGCTACGAGCACAGAAACACACATGTCCGTTAAAATCACAGGATTCGTGACCCTGACTGAGGAGAGCAACGCCAAGTGAGCCAGATCACCTTGTGGAGTTCCACAGGGTTCTGGTTTAGGATGTCATTCACTTCCTGCCTCATCTTCCTCATGGCAAAGGCTCGGCGCTGAGGGTCAGAGGGCAAGGTGTTGGATCGAGGAGTCACCTGGGAAAATTCACAAGAAACTTTTTTTCAGAAAAAATAAAAACACATATAATGTATAGCAAAGAGAAGGGTCAAAGGTCAGCAGTTCATACTTGTGGTCTGGAGTTGCTGCGCTCCTGGAAACTCGCCTGGCGTCCCAATGTACTGCGCAGAGGGGTGGGGTCATGGTTTAGACTGAGGGTGGAGCCTGACATGATTGTAGCCTGTGAGAACCAATCAGAGAACAGCAAGAACAAACATCCAATCAAAACCAGATAAATTTAAAAAACATGGTAATTAATAACTGCGGCCTTTGACCCCAGCTGACAGGACAGGATCAGTTTCTACTGCTTGTTATTAGCTGTGCCTCTGCTGAGGTTCCTAATTTCCATTTCTACAACCTGCTGCAGTTTTCGAGGAAGCTGAACTTTTGCTATGACTGACTCATTTTTACTGACAGGATCTCTTGTTTGGTACAGTTTAAAGTCTGTAGTACGAAGCAGGTTCAACATACCAAGAAAATATGGCTTCACTTACCTCGACATTGGCAAGCAGCTACACAAACCTGGTTATCGATAACACCAAATTTACCTTTCAGGTGTATACGACAGTCTGTTTTGGCTCTTTATACTCCCAGTGCTTCTTCATGTATTTACAAACTTTTGGATTTATATTTTGCTCAACCCAGCGGATTTCATTTGCCTTGTGGTAACTTTTACATCAGCTATTAAGATCTGATGATCTCACTATAATAAACGCTCACCAGCCACTTCATTAGGTACATTGTACCAGTACCAGATTGGAGCCTTCAGCCTTAATTCTTCATGGCACAGATTCAACGAGGTGCTGGAAACATTCCTCAGAGATTTTGGTCAATATTGGCATGGCAGCATCACACAGCTTTGTCGGCTCCACCCATGACATGAATCCCAAAGGTTCTGTACTGCACTGACATCTGGTGACTGTGGAGGCCATTTGAGTACAAACCTCCACATTGTCATGTTCAAGAAACCACTTTGAGATGATTTGAGCTTTGTGACATGGCAAATTATCCATAAAGATCCATACACTGTGGTTGTAAAGGGATGGACATACTCAGCAACAATACTCAGATAGGCTGTGGCGTGTAAACAATGCTCAGTTGGGGCCCAAAGTGTGCCAAGAACATGTGCCCCGCACCATTACACCACCAACAACAGCATGAACTGTTGATACAAGGAAAGATGGATCCATGCTTCCATGGGTTTATACCAAACTGGCTGACAGGAGTCGCACCCGGTGTGGTCGTCTGCTGCTGTAGGGCTGTATGTAGCCCATCTGCTTCAAGGCACCAACCACCATGCCATGTTAAAAGTCACTTAAATTAGCTTTCTGAAGCCCAAGCTGGAACTTCAGCAGGTCATCTCGACCGTGTTTACATGCCTAAAATGCAATGAATAGCTGCCACGTGATTGGCTACTTAGATATTTGCATTAACGAGTAGTTGAACAGGTGTACCTAATAAAATGGCTGGTAAGTGTATATCACTATATTTAAGGCTTATAGCATAATAAAATAGCAGCTAACAGGGAATAAAGTCCTCCTTATTTCTTGCTGATCATTTTCAGAGAAAGACAAAGACTAGTCATCGTGGTCTGAGGGATCGTCCACTGTACTGATTGGTCAGCAGGCCGTGGTTGTGTGTTGGTCTGTTATCTCAAACATAACCTGCTCTGATGCACCAGAGTAGCCCAGTGAGAAGAGAATCCTGAAAACTCCGGGTTAAACTTGAAGTTAGCTGGCTAACCGTAAATCCCGCTTCGTAGTACAGACCTCTGCTGAAAGGTTCTACTGTTGAGCTCACCCAGAGGAGTTCTACTCTCTGACTGTCCTTCATGTTTGATTTTATACATGACACTTTTCTTTTTGGCCAAGCTTCTCAACAGATGCCCACTTCAGCCAATCAGAATCAAGGACTCATCAAACGCATGCATGACTGACAGATCTGCTTCATGACCGGCAAAACAAAACTACCCATGAGGCCTTGCGCAAGCTCTCCCAGCATGCCTTGCTCAAACTGCCATGCCCGGTGCAACATCATGACTCTGCCACGTGATTGTGTTCGGAAAGCTGGGTGATGTCACTAAGATGTCACAATGACGTCACCATGGTTTGCTGTTAGAATGCGGTTAGAGTCACATTCAAAACCAGCTAACATGTCAGATGTTTAACAACGCTGGAGGTCCAGTTAGAGGAGAGAGAGGAAGAGGAGGACAGGAGGAGAGTTAGTAGAGGGGAGGGAGGAAGGAGGATACCCGAGTGAGGAGGTGCGTCTCCTTTCCAGACTCCTGGAAGAGAAGGAGTCTCTTTTTTACTTCTGCATGTCAAGAAGGTAGAAACATGTAGTTCTTTCAGCAGGAATATGACAAATATGGCTAAACTATGACAATCAGGCCTCAGGGCTCATTAATAATTCTCTCATCAGTGTTCAAACCATGACATGATCATCTGGTACTAACAGTCCAGTTTAACCCTCTGTACCCCACAGTGACCGGCCAGGGTTTCTACTACTGTTTGAAAAACGTTTTTGTACGCACTAAATTTTACATATTTTAATAATATCAACACTTAGCAATAAATCAGGAATAAAATTGGATATGTGACAATTAAATATTTTGCAGTATTTTACATTTTTACCCTGGAGTCACCTCACCAGCGTTCATGAATGCAGGCTGTCGGGTCACCGTTTACCTCATAATGCTGGGTGTGGAGCGTCCACAGCCATTTACTCTGCAGGAGGCTTAAAACTTTTCAAAAGGAGTCCAAAACGGGTCGATGAGTGAGAGGACCTCACCTCTGTCCGGTACTGAGGTGAGCTGTTGAGGATTTCCAGAACTTTTCCGTAGGTCAGTGGTTCTGTTTTTGCAGCTGTTAGCCGGCGTTTCTTCGAAGTGGACACTGAGCGAATAAACTCTCATATCATGTGAGCATGTAATCAAACTGTTTATCGCAGCGAAAGTGTGATTTTTAGGACACTTGAGCTCCCATAATGTTAGCTTATAACCAGCTGTCCGCAGGGTTGCATGTCTGATCTGCTGAAAATCAACAACTGTAACAATTTTGTGAATAAATAACCATCTTTATGCACATTTTTGTGTGTTAGAACTTCAGTTCAGGAGATGAGGTGAGGAGGAAGAGGATGAGGTGGAGATGAGGGAGGAGAGAGCAGTGATGGAGGAGAAGGAGATCATGAGAAATAGATAATATGTACAAATGGTCATATATAATTAAAAGAGCTTCTTGTGATCTTTAAATTGTAATCAACACTTTTTAGCTATATTTGGTTGCGGTGCTCATCAGGTTTCTCAGGAATCTGAAATGTTCTAATGGGGTTCTGTTGGGGTTCTAATGGGGTTCTGTTGGGGCACAGAGGGTTAACACTTCAAGTGATTATTATTTCAGTTATATTGGGTTTGCCTTCATTCTTGTGGACGTGCGATGTGGTTTTTAAGTGTTTCTGTGACTGAGAGCAGTGCTGCGGTTCAGCTGTTAACAGACCGCCAGATTAACGACTTCCTGTCTGTTACTAAGATCCTGTAACAGTCTGTAACAGACTTGTGTAACGTTTAATGTTTAACTTCATTTTTAGTCAATCTGTGATCATTCTGTTCGTTATGCTGTGTGTAGATTTTGATTGTTATGCAGGTATAATGTGTAAAATGTGCACAGTGTAAAGGTTTACTGATAAAAGCTTCACTATGACTGAGACTCCTGCAGAGAGCGATGACTCCCAATCAGTGCTCATGTCCATGTTTGTGCTCCAAATGTTAATAATAAACCAGAGTTCCTGTGACAGTGCGGTGCATGGGGCACGTGAATTTTCAGAGTTTATTTAAAATACTGTAAAAGGTGCATTTAGGTTGAGTTAATGGGAGCGATCACTTCTGTATATTACATTTAGGTAATGTGACTTCTTTTCCTTAAGTTCTGCACTCTTAAAATACAAAAAATAGAAAAAACTAGAAGAATCAGCCTATCAAACTTCACAGTGTAGGTGCTGTCATCCACACACCAGAGGGCGCTGCAGAGAGGGCTTAACATCTCAGAACTCTTCATTTGCTGAATAAAGATATCAGAAATATTTATATTCCCACCTCTTTGGTGCTGTAACTACATTCAGCCCTGCTCCTGTTCATGCTCTACTCATACTGTAACTGTTTCTTCTTCTACTGCCAACACTTCTCACAGCAGGAATCTTAGCAGCGCTCCTCACCTCCAGCTCTCTCAGGATGCCGCTCTGTCCGCATGTCTCCAAGTCCTCCAGAGCCTGAGACCAGAAGTTCTCCTCCTGGTCCGGTTCTGTCCCATCATGCCCCACAGTAAACCTGAGGGAGAAAGGTCAAAGGTTGTCCAATCAGACAGAAGAACAGTGTAATGGACACACACACACACAAACACACAGGAAGCTGGTGATCATGCTGGAGAGTGGTTTTTCTTCAACAGGAGGGGGCGTGTGTGGTGACGACATACACATCCACCAGGTGCACGTGTCAGTGTGGCAGGGGTTAAAGGTGACCAAGTGAGGGTTTCTGCTGGAGGTTAGAGGAGTGACAGAGAGGGTTGTGTGTGTGGCCAGGGGAGGGGGGGGGGGGGTTAAAGGTCAAAGGTCATTGTGGTACCTGCTATCAGAGATTAGACCGCTGGGCAGATTACAGCCTCTGCAGAGAGACACACTACCGTTACTGCTGTTAGCTCAGCGCTACACACACCCACTGATCTGAATGAGGAATGCTAACAGCTGCAAAGTCAGCGCTGCAAAATGCATCAGTGCACGTCGACCTTCAGGCATCTCCACAGATATTCTGCTGGGTTTACAGGTGTGTTCATACTAGGCAAGTTCAGTTTGTGATAATAACTGATAATAAATTAAACATATCCGGTTTGTCAGGAACAGTGGTGGACAGTAACGAAGTACAAATACTTTACTGTAAGTAGATTTTTCAGGTATCTGTACTTTACTTGAGTATTTATTTTTCTGACAACTTTTTACTTTTACTCACTACATTTTTACCCAAGTATCTGTACTTTCTACTTCTTACATTTTCAAAACAAGCTCGTTACTTTAGGTTTAATGCGTCTGAGAAACGTTTGCATTTCCGGTCAGTGCGGAGCCGGCTTTTGATTGTGAGCGTTTTTTTCTTGGAAGTCACAACAACGAGTTGGGAGGGAGGAACGAGACACACCACACGGTGGAGGGAGAGGCTCCTGCAACGCTCGCTCGGAGACCGGAAAGAGCCAGAGGAAGTTGCGCTTTACACAGAGGCTGAACGCCAGAACGGTGAGGAAAATAAATGACAGAAAAGGTAAAGGACAAAAAAAGTGTGTGCAGTTTGTCACACAGTGTGTCTGCTAGCTAAAAGAACAGCTGCTGTGTTTCAGGGACAGCAAAGAATGAGATAACTTCACTCAGATGGAGAAAGTTGTAAGAAAGAGGTAGAAACGTCCTCCAAGGAGCTACTTTTACTTTCTTACTTTGAGTAGATTTCAGAGCCTGTACTTTTTTACTTTTACTTGAGTACAGAAGTTGAACCAGTACTTCAACTTTTACCAGAGTAGTTTTTAACACATGTACTTGTACTTTGGCCACCACTGGTCAGGAAGCAGTGCTGAGTGCTATATAATTATTTTTGTGTCACAATCTAAAGACAAAATGTTGTCCTGTAGTTTGAGCATCAGCATCACAGTTTGATTAAACTGCAGCAGTTTAATGTCTGATGTAGAGGAGCAGAAACAAACATTTTTTAGGTAAACTCTGAAGGCTCATCTCACCATGTGGCCGTTCAAACTAGGTTATAGCATATGAAAGGTCTCATTTTAAACCTACATTTTGATCCCAGTCTCATCTTCTAGCTCTGATTCCTTCAGAATAAAATTCTGACAGTGTTTATGTTTTAACACTGGTGAATGGAGCGGATGGCTGTAAAATGGAGAAACAACATTGGTGTTCACACGTTCTCTGTAACAGTCTGGATAAATCATATTGATCGAACAGCTTTAGGCCCTGAAAACAGTGTTTTCACTGAAACCACAATCATTAGAAAAATATTAGTTCTGTCTGAATATGATCAGCTTTTAGGTCATTACTGTTTTCTTTTCCAGTTTATCTGATTTTATTTCTTTCTTCTGTGTTGTTCTCTCCGTCTCTCACCCTCCAAGAGGTGGGCGGTCCCAGTCGTCGTCACTCAGACCCAGATCCGACAGCGGATTGGCTCGCTGACGAGTGGAGGAAGATGACTGGCTGTTGCTTGTCTTGGCGTTGCGCCACTCGTGGAAACTGTACGGTGACGACTGAAAGGTTGGAGCTACACACACACAGAAAGGAGAAGTGTTTATTACTCCGGCCTAAGAGGTCAGCAGAGGTCAGAGGTCAGTGTCCTACCTGGAGTGGTGAAGCTGCTGTCCATGTTGGATCCGTCCCAGGACTCCACGGCGCTGTCCACAGACGGCAGCGTGCTGAACGCCCTCTGGCTCGTTGGAGGTGCGACCATGACAACAGGCTCCTCCTCCCCATCCTGGTTCTCCTGATTAAGCCCCACCCCCGGCCCAATCACGCAGGACTTTGGGCTTGACACTGCAGAAAGAGAGTTTCAGTCTGAAATAATTCATAACCAGTTAACCCTGCGCAGGAAGTGACCCGCAGTCCAGTCGCTTCAATGACCTGTACTTATTCATACGGGGTCGCCACTGCAGGTAACTCTGCTTTATTATGACCTCCTGACAGGATTGAACAGGTGATCTTTCACTTATTAGGCAGATGTGTAAAGAGAAGTTCCCAATGAAATGAGGCTTTAAAGGAAAATCAAAACCAAATTTGTGCCTTCAAATTTACTCTGGAGTTTTTCTTTGTAAAGCACTTTGCACCACAAACGCCTGTGTGACCTCCTGACCTCAATCAGACCTGATCTGAGGGATGGCTGGAGCCGTCGCCTCGGTCTGAGCACAAATGGTAATTCATGAATGAAGGAGGCAAACTTCAGCCCGGTCTGTATTTTACTCTGGGGTCTTTGCAATCAAAGCATCTGTGGAGGATCCTGTTTAAAAACAGCTGCAACGTCTCTGAATTGAAGCTGAACGCCTGCACTTCAGTCACATTCTGATTGTTTCATTTGAAATCCACTGTGGTGGCGCACAGAGCCAAAATCACAAAAATCTGTCTTGGTGAATTCTTTCAGGCTGGCACACCTCCTCCGCAGCTTCAAGATAACAAGCTGGATCAAACAGGAAGCAGCATAAAGGAAAGTTGATGCTCAGCAGGGAGACTGGGATGCCAATTTCTGTTTTCAGAGATCATAACTTTCACTGATATTTTCATCTTTGAATGCAAACACCAGCGAAGCTTTGGAATCACAGAGGGGAACAGAAGCTTCAGAAAAATCACTGATGGGTGGATGGATGCATTCAGCCGCAGCACAGTGCGTCTTTGAGCCCAATCTTAAAGCACTGGAGCCGTAAAAGGAAGTTTCCTTTTCATGTGCAGCCAGTTTCACGGCTGTATGGTAAACTACACGATCAAAAACCTTTTTCTTTTCTTTCTGCTTAAACTGAAACCTCCCACACAACAGTTGTAAGATCGGGCCTGTGAAACGGTCTGTGGGCTGCTTTACAGTCATTGTTTTGCTTTTACATCAGGACGTATTTGTTAGAATAATTGATAAATGGCTGAATTTGGCCCTTGATGTGAATCTCATTTCCCTGAATCGTCCACCCTGGAAGAGCCTCTTCTGCCTGCGGGTGCCGTTGGCTGTTGAAGCTCGTGATTAAAGGTGTTTACGTGGTCTAAAAAGCATCTACGTACGCTCTCCCTGCTTCTTGATCTTCAGCGTGACCGTCTCTCCCGCCTGCTGCAGCAGACTGATGGCTTCGCTCAGAGGTTTCCCCTTCAGGCTGCTGCTGTTGATTGCAAGAATACGGTCGCCCACGTGGATCGCACCCGTCCTGCAAACAACACCAAAAATGCACACAAATACACACTCAGGGTTCAGGAACTCCTGACAGAATTATAACCCGATAAGACTATAGAGAAGACACTGAAACTGAGTTAACAGTAACCTACAGAAAAATACAAATTTATTTATATGCATTCTAATAAAAATTAAATATATTAAATGAGTGAGAATCCCATTACTAAAAAGGCAAAAAAAATATTGTAAAAACAGAATAAAATTGTGATATTTATTTTTAAACAGCAGAGGGCGACACTCTCCACTTCATCTACCACACTAATCTTATCACGTCTGTCACGGTTTCACTTCCTATTTCATTCCTCCAGCCACTGATGTTATTTTTAGAAGAAAAAAATATTTTCCTGGCAGAAATAGTTTCTTATTTAATATTTCCTTCATTTCTTATAGTGACAGGCCTTGTTGATGGCCAGTGTTGATGCTGTATTTCCTATTTTATACATCATTAAACATAATCCCTCAGAATCAGACAGCCAGCTTCACTATTTCCTCTCTTTATCCCCTTTGACTTAGAGGTGGCGGTTACACAAATAACCCTGGTTCTAAGCTTCTTAGTGTCTGAAACTTCTGTAAATAAAATGTCGTATTAATCACAGAATGTATTTAATACTTATCCAGAGTTACGTGACACTAGCAGGAAACTAGTAAAGACAATAACGCCTGCACTAATATATAATAAACATTCATTTATGTCATTTTTTGGCCAGTTGTGCTTTGTATAAATGTGACCTGGTCTCCAAAGAGGCACAGACTAACTGATTAAATATTCAATAAACTGTCAGTATTTTCTTCATGTCTGACCTTTAATTACATTTTTTACATAATGTAATAAGAGTTAATGTGTGCACCTCTCTGCCAGCCCCCCCTTGCTCAGGGAGGAGATGATGATGGGGTCAAAGGGCTCCTCGGTGCCTGAGATGGTGATTCCCAGCGGACCGCCGTACCTCTGCAGCTCCACTGTGTAAATGATGCTGCCAGACACCTCCTGTTCATCTGAAACATTCAATAAAGATTGATTCCACACAAGGTCAACTGTGGACAATCAGAAGGACACGGCATGAAGGGATGATGTGGTGACAGACTAAAACAGGCTAAAACCAGGTCAGAAGTGCAATGTTTGCCCTGAAAGTGGCAAGAGGTCGGTCAGGTGTTCTGGGATGTTCTGAGAACACCACCTCAAGGTTTTGAGGAACTTGAGGGCCCCATGTATCCTTAAGACTGACAGAAGACATTTAGAAGACCTTGACTGGATTCTGGAGCCCAATTAAAAATTTCTAAAGGTTATCAAGCTCCAGGGTTCGCCATACGATTAGTGAACATTAATGAATTAAATCCCTCATTCAAGGTTAAAGTCTTCAGGAATATTCTAGTTGGTTTTGAAACGAAAAGGAACCCTAGTAAGACTCTAGTTGTACTTGATAGTCCTTAACAAGGTTTTGAGGAAGCTGATGCTGTCCTCAGAACTTCTATAAAGTCCTCGAGGTTCTTTAGAACATTCAAAGAATTGTTGAAGAAGGTTTTTTAATGAAGGTTTCAAGCAAACTGGTTTCCAGTTGTCCTTCGGGACTGTTGACAAACAGGTTCTGTATCTGGTTCTAGTAGAGAAGGTCCTGAGGGCCACTGAGAAGGTTTGTCAAAAAAAAAGAAAGAAAAACATACAATGTAGATAAAAGTTTCTTGAAGGCTCATGTTTGTCTTATAGAGAAATTCGCTATCTTTAGTAAGTTTCTGTCCATCCTGGATGGATGATTGATTATTTGGAAAATACAGATGGGGTTCTAAAGGATTTATAATTGGTCCTGAAAAGACTTTAGTGAACCCTGTTAAGATTGTGGGTGTCCCTGAGAGTCCCTGATAAGGTGAGGAGGAATTTGATGATCCTGGAGATTAATAGTAAGACCCTAAGAACGCTTATTGAGATTGTGAAAAAAAAATTCAGGAATAATGAATTACTTTCTAGTTGTCCTTGAAGACTCCTGACCATCAGGTTTTGATCAAGTTCTTGTTATACCTCATGTTTTAGAGGTCACTGAAAAGTTTGTCGTAAAATGATTCTAGACAAAAAATTTCAAGGCGGTTCTTGTTTGTCTTGTAGAGAGTTCAGTAAGTTTCTAGGCGGCATTAAGGGGAATTGGTATTATTTAGAAGACCCTGATGGGGTCCTAGAGTAAAATAAAAATATAGAGGTTGTCAAGAAAGACGTCAAGCTTGTCAGAAGATTAGTTCTTCTCCTCACCTACAAGGTCTTGAACAATCAGGTCCCATCTTATCTCAAAGACCTCATGGTACCGTATCACCCCAACAGAGCACTTCGCTCTCAGACTGCTGGCTTACTTGTGGTTCCTAGGATACTTAAGAGTAGAATGGGAGGCAGAGCCTTCAGCTTTCAGGCGCCTCTTCTGTGGAACCAGCTCCCAGCTTGGATTCAGGAGATAGACACCCTCTCTATTTTTAAGATTAGGCTTAAAACTTTCCTTTATGATCAAGCTTATAGTTAGGGCTGGATCAGGTGACCCTGAACCCTCCCTTAGTTATGCTGCTATAGGCCTAGGCTGCTGGGGGGTTCCCATAATGCACTGAGTGTTTCTTTTCATTCACCTCTTTTTATTCTGTTTATACTTCACTCTGTATTTAATCATTAGTTATTATTAATCTCTGTCTCTCCCCCCCTCAGCAGATGACCCCCCCCTCCGTGAGCCTGGTTCTGCTGCAGGTTTCTTCCTGTTAAAGGGAGTTTTTCCTTCCCACTGTCACCAAGTGCTGCTCATAGGGGTCGTTTATACTGTTGGGTTTTCTCTGTATTATTGTAGGGTCTTTACCCACAATATAAAGCACCTTGAGGCGACTGTTTGTTGCAATTTGGTGCTATATAAATAAAATTGAATTGAATTAGTGAACAATTCATGATCACTGGTTCCTACATTCTTTTGAGTATCACTGAAAAGGTCTTTCAGGGAGGGTTTATGTGTGATTGTTGGTGTTGCTAAAGATCTTTTAATAAGAAAAATGAAGAACCTTGGTAAGTAGGGCGCCACTGAAGGACTCCAGGGTTTAGTTGAGCCTGTAGAAATTTTAAGGATGACTAATGATGTTCTAGGCATCACTGGAAGCTACTTTATCAGTTGACTTCTTACTTTTGGCAAACGGATTAAAAAGCGGTACCTGAGTTGTCTTCATCTTTGCGAATCTTCAGTTTGACGAGCTCCTCACACTGCTGGAGGATCTGAACAGCTTCCTCCATGGAGCAGTTCTCCACTCGGATGTTATCGATGGCCAGCAGCTTGTCTCCCAACTCCAACGTCCCCGTTCTAAAAATGCATTCAGGTAAATATGAGGAACAGGTTAAGTTTTATTTTAAAAAGTCCATCGAGATAATTAGAAAATTTAATATTTGGTGACCTTACATTGTAATCATGTCTGCGGTGCATCTACTGTATGGATATGATGGAATCTAGCATAAATATCAAGTCTTCAAAATATTCAATTTAACATTACAAATCTTGTATAAAAATATGTAAACTTTTACAAGAAACAGGAGCTATCATGCTACTTTGGGTTTACACCACCAGGTATTTATTTGTTTACATTTTGGGAACATTAATATACCTAATATCAGAACATTTTGATATGTTCTATTAGATATTAGTGAAAAGTTTGATCCTGGAGATTCTCAGGCACGTTCTGAAGTGTCTGATCAACGATGATGACATCCTCTGCAATAAGCATGAAATCTTGCAAAACTGCTGACACTTCCTGTTCTATTTATGAAAGTTTGTAACTCGTTTTCGTCTCCATGTGACATTCGTGTTAAAAGTCATACACAGTAATCTGCTGATTAGCCAACAGAAGCCAATTAGCTCCCATATTCTGCTTCACACTCCAAAACACGACCTACAAACCACGACATGAACGAGACCGTTAACCTAATTAACCAAACACATACGGGCGGCAGTCTGACCTTCAGCACAGCCTGCACTGTTTTATTTTAGCAGCACACGCTGTGTGCAGAGTTCAGCTTAGGTTAAAGGTGGTTTAGCCTTAGTTTGTCACCTGTGTGCGACGCTGCCTTTCTTGATGTCCGAGATGATCAAAGGATCACCTGGTTTCCTGTTGGACGGAGCTGCAGACACACAAAGAGACGAGTTGGAGATGAAACAGAAACTGTAAATAATTAAACCTGTTTACACCACTACAACCAGAGGTAACGATTAAATGTTAAAAGGGAAAAATAAAATCAAAGCAGGAAATGTAATATTGAAGTGATAGCCAGGAGGAGGTCCAGGCTGAATCCGTTATGATGAAATCCTTTATTCAGAATGAAAATTTCATTTCCCAGATACGTGAACATGATGAAACACCAAATTAAATCATTTAATAAAAAATAAACCTACTGTCACTGTCAATAAACAGACTTTTATAATATTCTAGTTGCTTGTTTTGGCATTCACACTCTTTCTTATGTCCTAGTTCATCAATAATTTACACACAGAGCTCTGTTCTTAATAAAATTCTGTCTAAGCCATCCAACGTAGTGTTTTGAATTATATTTGTCACATTAGTGTCGATGTACTTTCACCCCAGTGTTTGTGTTTTATGTGCCTTTACTCACAGCTGATGGTGATTCCCAGCTCCACTCCTGGTTTCTTTGGGAGCTTCACATGGAACGTCCCTGAACTTGGGATGACCGACTCTAAAGACAGAAAGACGGAGACGGTTCAGCAGCAGAACGTTTCAATGTACTGGGAAACACGACGAAAGAGAATCAAAGACTTTCTTCTATTATCATTCTACAATATATCGTTTGTAATATGGTCAATTTAATGGATCTTGAGGATTTGGTGGAAGCATCTCATGAACCTTCTACAGAAAGTCCTCTTGGACTGACTTCTGTACACTGTAACAGTATTCTTCCCAGCATTATATTTCTCCAGGAAAAATTACTCACTGTGTATATTTTTTGGTTAAACAGTGACTGTCCTGTAAATGGCATCTCATACAGTTAACCATCCTGCAGCTACAACTCATACAATATGCCTGTGAATCACCAGTGACAGCTTGTTGTGTTGTTCTATTAAACTCAGGCGTAGGTGGTTATTTACACCAGCTGGAGTACGTTACATCCACAAAGAGTCTGACAAATTGCAGAGAAGCAGAACCAAACACAGACTGGCAGTCAGTCAGCCAAAACACGACGACACAGAAAACAGACGTCTCTGCCCGGCAGACAGACGTTCATCAACAACCACATTTGTCAATGCTGAGCATAAACATGAAAACACAACTACCATAAAATGTGTCTATGTTTTTTTACCGGCCACATCAAACTCGATCTCCAGCGTGAGCTGAGCGGTGATGGACGAGTCTCTGAGCAGCTGATTGGTTTCTTCAAGGGTCGAATCTTCGGTCGGGACGCCGTTTATGGACAAGATCCTGTCACCGATCTGCAGGATACCACACCTACAGACAGACACACAAATATCAGATCACTGGGGCTCTCCATCTCATACTGTATGGTCTTTATCTCATAATGAAAAAGGGCCTTGAGACAACTACAGCTGCAACACATAAAATAAAATATAGAGGTATATGTTACCATATGACTATCAATTAAGGCAAAATCTTAACCATATCCAGTTTAAGGTAAAAAAAAAAAAAAAAAAAGAATAAAAAAGTGGAAAAAAGTTCAAATCTTAGAAACAAGAAAAAAGAAAAAGTTTCTCTGGATATTAACTTAAATGTTTTAGACATTCTGCATCTTTTTGTTTGCATTTTGATTTTTGTTTAGAAATAAATGATTATTCGATCAGGACGTCTGAGGTCTACAGCGGCGTCGGTGTGTTTACCTCTCAGCCGGGCTGTCGGGGTCGATGTAGGCGATGAGCGGCGGCGATGACAGCGTTTCCGTGGCGAACACTCCTCCCTGCAGCTGCAGGCCGAAACCCATGATGCCGTCGCCTAGCAGCGTCACCTCGGTGGTTTCCGTGTGGACCACCTGACCAGCGAGACCCACGGTGCTGGACGCAAGAGACACTGACAGAAACAAAGATTATTCTAATTTTTTTGCCTGATATTCTTCACTTCCTGTTAGGCCATCTCATCTGGGTGGACGCTTAAATTAAACTGTCACAGTGGGAGGGGGTTTTTCAGCTTGGTTTTTATTTGATGTTCGAGGTTTTGAGTTGAACTTTTTGAGACCAGTTGTGTTTTTTTTAATTCCAGTGGATTCTAATGGATGGTGAGTTCCTGTTGTTACTTTACAGTTTTTCTACTTTTGAGTTTCAGCCTTGTGATCCTGTGTTTTGGTTTGATTAGCTTTACTTTTAGTTCCCTCAGTATTTCCCGGTTAGTGCTTGTTCCCCGTCACCTCCTCTCTGTGTTTAATTTTTGTCTTTTGTTACTTCCTGTTTTACTTTGTAGGTTTGTTTTTGTTCATATCTTGTTGGTCTCACTTCCTGTCCCTATTCCCTGCTGGTTCTCACTTGTTTTAATTACTTCCACCTTCCTCCTTAAGGTGGGCTTTAAGGAGGAAGGACTTAAAGAGACTGGAGCTATCACACAGGATGAACTGAGGGGCTGCATAAAATATAAGAAAAGTAATTATTATTTATAGTCTAAAGTAGCCAAACACTCAGAAAAGGGTAAATATTGCCATAAATATCTTCTCCACAGTCCTCATATTTGGATTATAAACACACCTACAAATGGTCTGCAGTATATTTTTTACTGGTCATGTTATGGATGTTTGAAAACAGCCAGAGTTGCTGTCATGTATAATTATTTGAGGTGATAAAATAAAATAATTTGTTGGATTTGGAGTCGGAGACAGACTCACAGGAACTCTTGAAGTCCTTCTTCTTGCCCTTCCTCCTCATCAGCGTGCCCCGTGGACTTGTGGGATACATGTTCCTGGGCAGGGTGCTCATGTTGAGGGAGGAGAGGCTGTAGGCCGACATGGAGCCGGGAGAGAAGGAGTGGCTGAGCGCTGCAGAGAGAGAGAGAGGTGATGAGCAGAGGTCTCTCTCTCTCTCAATATAAAACATCAGCGAGAGAGAGACGTGCACGTACGAGGGTTGTTTGTATGGCGGTTGTGCGATCTGGCGCCTGATTGGTCAGGGTGGTACGTGTTGTAGTGGTAGGGGGGGAGGATGGGGGCGGAGCCTCCGGTCTCCCAGGGGAGGGGGCGGGGACTACGTTGCACCTTGACTGCACAGACACACACAGAGGATGGTGTTCAGGTTAAGACAGGAGGAAAGGTCAAAGGTCAGGTAGGTGCTTGGCTCACAGCATGGATATACACATGACGGTACCGCACTGGAAAGCCAGATGAGGTCCCTTTATGCGTACACATGTGTGTCTATCACAGCTTCATAAAAGATTACGTCTCCCTTCATGTAATCTTTTATAGGGCCTCAAGTGTGTGTCTATACCAGTCTGTGATGTGTTCAGGGCCTTGTTGAATGTGTGTGCAGGTTTATACCGTGCTGTGGTGCGTTCAGGGCCGGTCGGGTCTGGTGCTGCGGCAGGATCTCCAAGCGGACGGTCTGACAGGAAGCAGAAAGCAGCTGAGTGGCTTCAGCCAGGGAGCAAAACTCCATCGACTTCCCGTCAACAGACAGGATGTGATCTCCCGCGTGAAGAGCGCCGCACCTACACAAAAAACACACCAAACAAACACATAAACACACAAAAAACACGCAAACAGAAAATTTAAGCCTGAAACTGAAACAAAGCCCATAGATTACATTTCTGCAGTTAAGGTGGAAAGAGTGACAAAATATTTCATTTTCTGCAGATACGGAAGTTAAACTGTGACTATGAGTCAAAGTGAAGGACAGCAAGGTGGTTAAAATAGGCAAATTTCAAATGAATCAAAGAATAAGAAATGAATGCAGTGATAATATCAGCTAACACAGATTTAGAGGTGAAAACAGCTGATAAATAAGCTGAAATGCCAATTTAGAGGCGATGAAAGCAGTGGAATAAAAATGAAGTTAATTCTAATAAAATTCAGATATGTCAGTATTTCAGCAGAAAAATTAGGTATGGAAAGTAGAAACAGTGGGAGGAGAAACAATTGAAATCAATAAATGCAAACAATAAACAAATTTAATAATCGATTAAAGAGTGAAATGGTGTCAGAGGTCAGGTACCTGTCTGCTATACTGGCTGGTTTGACCTTGTCGATGATGATGACCTGCTTGTTGCAGAACATGGAGGTGGACAAGGCCACGCCCAGACTGGATCCTGCTGCCTTGGCGACTTCAACCAGGAGTGGCCCCGATGCCGTGGCAACAGAGTCTGAAGAAGGGAAAACAGTTGGTACAGTTCAGCTGCTTTTAGCCTGTTTGGAGTTGCTTCTCATCTGCAGGCCTCTTTGCAACCCATCTCCGCCCCAGGTTTCCGTGTCATGTCGTTTCTGATGTAATAAATGTAAAAACAGTGGACAAGTACAATCAAAACTTTTGTTGGACAGCGACACTGAGGGCTGACTGACCCATCACGGAGACGTCGTACTCGATCAGCAGCGTGGCTTCCTGCCCGCACTGCTTCAAGATGCTCATGGCCTCAGAGAGTGTGCTGCCATGGAGACGAATCCCATCAATACTTAACAACCGATCCCCTGGCTTGATGGTTCCTTCCCTGCAGCGAGAAAGACAGAACAGTTTCTAGTGTGTACAGCGGCTCCCGAGGGACAAAAACCTTTCAGACAGACAGAAAGGTCAGAGGTCACGTACCGGTCTGCTGGCCCGCCCGGCCGGATGGTTGTAATGACGATGGGACGAGACTTGTTCCTGTCTTCGTGAGCTCCACCTGCAAACAGGCGGTCACGTCACTTCATTTTTATATATTTTTTTTAAACACACAAACAGAGCCATCCTCACCTCTGATGACGAAGCCGAAGCTGTTCCCTTCTTTGTGAAGCGTGACTTCCACGTTCTTAAACATGACCCCTGACCCCTGCACTGCTGCAACACACAAGAACATCAACAACACGTCACCATCGCAGCCGGCCGACCGCAGCTGAGCGTGCACGTCTTCTGCTGGCAGGACTTACAGACAGGCGGCAGCTCGTACTCGACCTCCAGAACGACCCGCTCACCCACGTTCTTCAGCAGACTGATGATCTCATCGTGTCTGAACTTGGCCAGGTTGATGCCGTTCACGGAGCGGATGTAGTCGCCCACGTTCAGCTGGTCACTCCTGAACAAAACATCAACTTTAATGTTACTTAATCACACCTTAATGAGCTAGTTTATGAAGAGGGTGTTCCAGAAAGGACGCTGTTAAATATTAATGCCGACTGCCACCTGTTCCAATTTTGCCTTCGTGTAAGACTGATTTTCAGTCTTCAGGGGGTGGTTCCCCCAAATGCTCTTTAATAAGCATCGTCTTAGGTTGGTCTTTATAAAGACCAGTCTTTAAAATACCGTACCTTCTTCCCTCCTTTTTTTCAGGGCAAATACAGATGAGACAAGCTGCCAGCTGGTGTTCATTGGAGCGAATCATGGTCGGCTGCATCAATATCCATCAATCAGTCACCCAATGTGTTCTGTGTGATTTGTCCAATTTCGAGCACAGATAAAAGATGGCAGCCATAAAAACATCACCCACTGGTGTATAAATTTACATTTCGTTTTATCAGTTTTGGAGCTTTGGCATATGTTGTTTATTGGAACCAGAAATGACCATATTTGGATGACAGTCTGTACAGGTACAATATACAGACAAGAACACCTGCTAATTAGTGCTCAGTAACATCTGAATCAATAACAAGAATTTCTCTCAGCAAAACTGGAGTTCGGACTTCTTTGACGGTCTGTTAGTCCAATGAAGCCACAGCAGCCACAAACATGGTCCACAGGTCCAGGTCAGGGACAGCTAGCAGCTACAGCTGCCTGTGTCACCATCCACCTGTCAGTCAAATAGGCCAAGCCCCCACCTTCAAGCCTAATGCTTCATTTACATATCAAGCAATTGTTGCTCATTGTGCATTGCTTTGTAGCTGATGGTTTGGTCACTCGTGGACCTTCCAGGCTCCTGTTGGTAAGCCTCGAAGGTCTCAGTCACCCAGGCCAGGAGACCGGTCAGGGAACCCCTGGCAACCTCTGGTTGCTAGGAAATAATGGGTATTTCCTGATTGGTTACCTGCACCAAACATCAAACTTGTGATTGCTTTAATTACTAGCAGATTGCTGTGGCCTCCTGCAATTTGCATGGCAGACACAGATTTGTCTGGAAACAATCACTAACTAACCACCGAGCATTAATGAAACTGAAAAGTGTAATAAACACCAGAAACAGAAACTGCTCGCCTTCAAAGCAAAAGCTGTGCCCCAGCGCTGCAGCCAATGCATTTCAAAGGGCAAAGCTTTTACTTTGAAGGCGAGCAGTTTCTGTTTCTCATTTGTGGCACACTTTTCATAGTTCCAGTATCGCTGGGAGAGCAGCGGTATCAGCAGGTCTAATCTGGTATAAATGGATCAAAGTGTATTTCCAGAACATCTCTGAAACCTTGTGCTGCCAGTTAGTGAGAACCCAGCAACAGCAGTCCAAGGAGGGAGGAACCAAATACTGCCAACCAACCAGAAACTGCTGTTCTGATGGCCTGCAAAGGGCGTAACCCACTGTAGCTGATTCGTCTGATTTAAAGGATTTCACTAAGTGCAAAAAACAGCGACACAGATCACCTTTTATCTTTATAATATCTTATACTGCACGCTCATGACTTTAAAACAGCTAAAACATCTGTTATGATTTCAAAATGAGTCTCAGCGGGTATTTTTTTTAGCTGAAGACCAGATCTGCCAAAACAGGAAAAGCCTGACCAAACAGATTCAGACAGACAGGTGTTACCTGGCTGCGATGCCTCCCTGTCGCAGGTTTGAAACCCGAGGCTTCCCATCTTTGTCGATCCCACCAGAAACCGTCAGCCCGAGCGTCGTGCCCTCCTTCTTCATCAACTCCACCACGGTGCAGCCCCGAAACTCATCTGCAAAAAGCACAGAGGTTGAGTCGAACACACTCCCACCATGAAGCAATTTTTCCTTTTCTTCTTCTAGTTTAATTTATTCTTCTTTTTTTCCCTCTGCTTCGTGACTGCACAGTTCCTCCTCTCTTTCTTTAAGCATGGAGAAATAAAATAATAATCTGGACAAAAGGAGAAATGAAGTCATCTTCTGTTCTGTCATCCATCTATATTTCATCAAACAGCTGAAATATTTAACAGGGGGAGAGATGGATAGAGAGAGAGAGGCAGGCAGATAGTTCAGGTCAGACCTGCTACAATGAGATGTGATCAGCTACCAGGTGATAATACAGGAAGCAGGATTTCATTTAAATGCATTTTAATTTTAATCTGGCAGGGCTTCGCCCTCTCTCAGGCTTAGTCTTTGGCAGTGGCCATCATCATCTCCTCCTCACTCATCTTCCTCCTCCAAAGAGGCTTTACAAAAAAAAGCAGCAGCGTCCTTTTCAACTTTTCTAACACGCCATCGCTGACTCACACTCGGAAACAGAAAACCCTCAAATCTCTGATAAAAAACTTAGATGAACAAGTTTCCTGCAGCGGCAACTTCTTAGAGTTTAACTTCACAAAGCTCCAGTTAGCACCAAGTTTCCCTCAGAGGAACAGAGCTTTGTTAAAGCTGCATAGTTGCATAGTTCATAGTTGAACACAACCGACTCTGAGCTTGGAAATCCAGACTGTATATGAAGGATGGCTTTAACCCGCTGGTTTCTGAAATAAGCATTTTCAACCCTCAGCATTAGAGTTGGTTTGGAGATAAAAGTGATCACATTTAGACAGAGGATGCTAAGTTATAAGCTAAAAGGGCGGTTACCAATGCTGTACTCATAGGTTTGACCAATCACGGTACACCTACGTCCCTCAAAGTCCCTCTAATCAAGGGAACGCACGAAAGACCTTAAAACTGAAGTTCTACAAACTATGACATCATCTCTCGGCTCTCTGACATCACTGACGGCTCTCACAGGTCACTGGTGTCATTTTTATTGCAACAAAATTTCCGACTGCAGCACTCAGCCTGAAATCAAAAGTAGGCCACCAGCTCCAGGTGGGAGGAGATAAACTGCGACTGCAAGCATCTTCCCGTGCAGGTCACAAGATGGGAAACATCAGCTTTTTGTGAGCATGCTCTATTTTCAGCTGTGTTCATGAGCTCTGCTGGTGGACTCAAAGACACACAGATTATAAGGTGTTTGTTACCTGGTATACTCTGTCTCCTGATGGCCAGCGCTCCATCTGGAGGTCGCGACCCGGCGGAGTGTTTGGTGTACGGCCCTTCATCTGAAACACAAGGAGACATGCAAGCAAATTACAAACTGGATCCAGACTTAAACCGGTTCCAGCAACTAGAAGTAAAGCCTCATCAGCCGGGTTCTTTTGGATGGCATATAAACCTCCACCAATGCTTTCTACTGGCTCCAAATATCCATTTCTTCCTCTAAATGGTTCCAGACTTTTACAGTGCACCCTAACGAGTTTCAGACCAGCTAACCTTCCTGGTTCTGCTGACTTGTTTTGATACTCTACGAATAGCTCTATACTTCATACATGGTTTCAAAGCTCTGGTTCCAAACTTTAGCCAGTTCCAGTAGTAAATGTAAAAGGTCCAGCAGCTTATCAGCTGGGTTCCACAAACTGGTTCTGAGGTTCTACCGGTTCTTATCACAGTTCTGAATGCTTTCAGTGCCCATACGTCCAATAAGTGACCAGTTCCTTTAACTGGTTTTGGCACCATTCTTCACATTGTTTCTGAAACTCAAGAAGTTGCGATACCTGGTTCCAAAGTGTTGACAGACTGGCGCTGAGCTCTGCCAGAGCTAGAGGCTCTACCACTTCCTCTACATGGTTCCAGACCAAACTGGTATTTGAAACCTTGACCACTTCCTTTAGCAGATTCAGAAGCTCCACCAGTTCATCCAACTGGTCGTGGAGACGCTTCAACTGACTTAGAGATTTAAAAAGCTCCTCCAATAAGTTTCTTTAAATGGTATAAATATACCACCAATATAGCTTCATCTAGCCTTTCAGAAGCACCACCAGTTCATCCAACTGGTTCTGAAGCTTAAGCAGTTCAAGAGGCCTCCTTTAACTGGTTAAACCAGCTGAGTTCAGACACAGATTCCCTCAGACAGAATTCCCACAACAAGCTCCCATAATGCATCTGTACTCACCATCATCATCAGACAGTGCAGAACTTCCACCACAGAAAAACATGTCAGTGTTAATCTAAACCTTCAGGTTTTACTTATCACCATCATCCAGCAAAGCTCTGAAGATGATTTCTCCTGACCACTGGTGTGTCTGGTTTGCAGCCTGAAGCAGCTGCTGAGCAGTTGTTCAGCTCATGAATAAAGAAACTGCAGCCGGAGAGAGGTTACCTCATCAGCACAGCGACCAATCCCTGTGGAGAGCAGAGGTGGTCTAGCTAAGTCTGCACCAATCTCAGCAGCCCACCGGGAGATCCCGCCGGTGATGTCATCACACTAAAAGCATGATGTCATGTGGATAAATCTGGATGGGCTTGACTGTTTATTCCCAGTTTACAACAGGTAAGCACCTGACAGCAGGTGAAGGCTTAGACAGCATTTAATTACCTAATACCTTATTGAATCTGAACCTCCTCCTGAATAGAGGAATTATGCACTAAAACTCTGGAAGACATTCATATCACCTGTGCATTAGATTATGCACAGGTGTTAATAAAAAACATTCAGTTTTGTCTCCTTTTTTTATTCGCCTTTATACGGTATTCTATTTTCATCTTCTGTTTGGCTCTACTTTATGCCTTTCTAATTTATTCTAATCTGCTCCGGATCTGTTCTGTTTGGTTCCAGCAGCTGAGCTCAGAAACACAGCAAGGACGTTACGTTACCTCACATTAATCTCCCGAAAGAAACCTTAACTGTAACCCACCGTATCCCAACCTTAGAGCAAGTCTTCAAGGCAAAATTTCACTCAGGGACTTCCTTTTATTCCCAAAAAGGAAGTCGAGTCCCCACAAAATGAGCCTGTAAACAGATTTACGTCCCCACAACATGAGCAATATATGGGCGCACACACACACACACACACACACACACACACACACACACACACACACACACACACACCATAACTAACTGAAGATGAAAGCTGAGCCTCCTCCTCCTCCTCCTCCAGATGTAGGACAGCAGCAGCAGCTTCTCGTTTTTTCTGCCTCCATCTACAGTACGATCTACATATACTCTCATATACTGTATAATACTACATTCTACACACTGCAGTATCTCATATAACACATGCGTACACAATCTCAGCGCCTGTGACTGAGCCGTAATTCTTTAAACGAGGTCACGTTATCTTTAAATGCTGAGCATCGAAAACCAGAATTTCAGACCGACTGTGCAAGAAAACCAACAGCAGCCATAAAACTGCACATGTAATGGGGCCCCATCATAATAATAATAATAGTTTACTTCTTACTATAATGATTATAGTGTATGCATTTATGCTTTTTTCCTAAGTCCTCCTAGATCTGGATGAACGTCTATAAAGCCTTAATAACACTCTTTGAAAATGATATAAATCACATGTAGCAGCTAATCTCAAAATGAAGGCGACATTACGTCTACGTTACGTGTATGTTGTTGTTTGCAAATAAACATTTTTTCATGCAGCAGCACTCGACTGTGCTGTCGTGCATATCTGTGAATAACTGCTCATTAATGCTAACAGTGCCTGTAACTGATTACTTTGTCTTATACAATAAATATGTAGCTTGCAAAGACAAAGAATAAATATACATATTTATTGTTCATTTGTTGTTTATGAACAGCTGTTTGTACCATCTAACCATACACAGGGACA